>NC_139462.1:64852500-66301666 GCF_057233095.1 Heloderma suspectum | reverse complement strand
TGAATGTCGCCATTCTGTATGTCAGATTTGTGTCCCTTTATTCTTTTGCATAGAGACAAAATGTTTGCCCCATGTAGAATACAGTGGGGCATTGCTGGCAAATGATGGCATATATCACGCTGGAGGATGAGCAGGTGTGTGAACCTGATATTGTGGATGGCATTATTTGGTCTTGTAATAGTGTTGCTAGGGTAGATATGTGGCCAGTTGGCATCTGGGTCTGCCACTGTATTTGGTGCGTGTGCCTGTATCTCCTTTGTGAGGTCTGTTGTTGTTGGTGAGTATCCTTTTTAGATTGGGGTGGCTGCCTGTAAGCAAGTACAGGGCCTGTGAGAGGGAAGCGTCATTTTCCAGGATGGGTTGTAGATCACGTATTGTATATTTGAATAGTCTTAGCTGGGAACTATAGGTGGTAACAAGTGGCATTCTGTTATTTTCTCTTCTGGGTCTGTCCTGTAACAGATTATTCCTTGGTATTAGTCTGTCCCTGTGGATTTGCTTATTCGCTTAATGAGGTGATCCTGTCCCCAAAGCTTCTTCTCTGCCTGAGATTCATTGATATTTCCATCTGGACTCATGGACAGGAGGCTCTGACAAAATTCCAGCAGGACTTGAATAATTTTCACCCCACCATCAACCTGAGCCTAGAACAGTCCACACAACAGGTCCACTTTCTGAATACAGTAGTACAACTACAGGCTCCTTCACATGGAGCTTTTATCCTGCTATTGAGATTGCTCACTCGTGGAAGTTTGTGGGTCCTTTTCATGATGTCGTTAACCTCCAGGGCACATCCAGAGGTATTTCCTGTTTATTTCATCTCAAAAAGATCCGGAACTAATGAACCATCTTTTTAACCCAGAATGTTATGTGATTAAACAGCCACTAGATGGCACTGTTTCATTGAGTTCTATGGAACCTTGAAAATTAAAAGCTTCCCCTCTCAGCAGTCACGTGGTTGCTGTCTGAGAGCCTGTGATAAACACAGAAAGGCTCCAGAATGGGAGGACTGTGCGGGTTTTCTTTAGTGTAAAGGCAGTCTACATAATAGTCATATAAACACCACCCTATGCCAGAAACCTACAGACCACTACACACATCTACATGCTTTCAGCTTCCACCCAGAACACACCACAAAATCCATTGTCGTTAAGAAATTCAGTTTGTATAAGGACACTACATCTATTAATCAGCTCATTATTGCAGTTATGTTTATTATCACCCAATGTTTTGTGAATGGTAACAGTTAAGGTAATAATCACTGCAATTTTCTGCATTTCAATTTTGCATTTCGATATGTTAAATCGGCTCATCCTTGCAACATTGTGTGTGTTATCACGCAGCAACTTTTTGTGAATGGCAACTGTTAAGGTAATGATCACTGTCTGTACGTTTTTTGCATTTCAATTAACTTTGACAACATTGTTTACATCTTCCCCCTAGCCCCCACGTGTAAATAGATTTGACATTTCATGCATGTAATGAAGTAGGCAGCAGCCACGAAAGCTTATGCCAGAATAAATTTGTTAGTCTTTAAGGGGCCACAAGACCTTGTTGTTTTTGCTGCAAAAGACTAACACAACTACTCCTCTGGAAATTGCTACAAACTAAAGTAGATATTCAATTACTACAGAGGAATGCATTCTTACTGTCCAATAAGTAGTAAAAGAAGCACCATTTCCTCAGCAACATTTTTCCATTCCTTTTATAAAAGACAATTATTACTGACATATGCAAGTGGCTGATCAATACAATCCAACCAAAACTAAATCTCAATGGATTTCAACAAGTTACATGCTTGAATCTCTCCTGTTGTGAATACATGAGATTTAAAAGCATGTAACTCTGGATAAATAATGCCTAGATCGTACAATTAAATCCCACAACTGATAGAATTAATTCAGGCCAACAATTAGGTCTAGCTCTTTTTCTGGAATCTGCATGGTAATACAGCCTTGAAGAGGCCAGGCTAAAATGTAATAAACATTCAAAGAAAATATGGAGGTTGACATATGGAGAAAATATGGAGGTCAGTAAGAAGAAATCAACTTACCTTTATATATAAGTTGATTTCCTGCCATGTCAGGAGTAATGTAAAGATTTAACTGCTATTAGTCATCAGTACAAATATATACTTTGCTTATAGACCCAGTTCACTAATTCTAGCATTGAAATGATCAAATTGAGGTGAAAATGAGAAAAAGTGCCAACTTAGAGCAAACATTTAAAGTTTCCATTTGGTTTGTGGGCTTTATGTCATTCTGAATGATGGTCAGACACTACACACTGCATAGTTTTTAGTAGGTGACTTTCTGTCTTTCTATACACTTAGAACGCTGTCTTCAAAGCCCCAAGGTCGGAGGATAATATATACATGGAGGCTTCCCTTTATTGTTTAGACTGATGACAAGCTCCCATTAACATCAGTTGCTGCAAAGAAGTTTAACAGTATGCGACTGTTCCAAGGACAGAATATTGTTTTTGGAGCCTTCACATCATGTTTAACTGTTAAGTCAAATCCCATCTTAGCCATGAATTACTTAGTGGTTTTGGATAAGATGTGCCTTCTGAACCTCAACATGTGCCTGTCTATAGAACAGCAGCAGGATATTAGCAACGTATTTCAGAAGATTCATGCAAGAGATTTTGTATTTCAATCCTGCATCTCATTTGGTACATGAAATATTCCCACTCTGTTTACACAAAGAAACAAATTATGGCATTGCACAATCAATATACAGAAATGTTTTGATGTATGGAGTTCATAAATGATTCCTTTAGTCGTACCATGTTACTTGTATCAAATAAAGTTGAAAGCACTCTCAGAGTTACCTAGTCTCAGTGTAGGTGGTTTTGCTATACACAAACAAATACTAAAACAAAATAATCCAGGCTACATTATACGACTCTCCCCCTCCCCCCTGCTGCCAAAAAAAACCCAGGAAGAAAGATGCAATTCAAGAACCAGAGAATGTATTTAGTAAAACAGATTTGGCCAATAGTTATACTTACTGTTACAGAACACTAAAGATCAACAACAGTACAAAATATAAGAACTTTATTAATGGAACAAAAATCATCCTGCACCTTAATTTGCAATCCATAGCCAGGATCCAAACTATTTTGGCTGTGTCCAAGGGCTTGTGCTCACCCTGTGGGATTATCTATTTTGACATCCACTTGCCATATCATAAAACTTTTGAAATTCACTTGTTTCAAAGGTAACTTGCCATGCAGCACGAGGGAATATGCTCTTCAAGAAAGCAAAGAACTAAGCTGTGAAGTTCTTAGGATCCTGGGCAGCATTTTCAGGAAGCAAAAATCCATTGCATTTAATATACGTAAATGAGATTTAAACTACGGTGAGCATAGGATTTCATCTCAGATAATTGCTCTACACTATCAGGCACACAAAAAAACTGGTAATGATCCTACTACTTCATTAGATGTGGTAGCAAAGTACACTGTTATTAGAGTGTAGCTAGCTAGACCACACAGTTTTGCAACTGTTTAATCACGATTCTGTTAAAGTGTTCAGCTGAATATAGATCACCCTCTTTCTAGTTCCCTTTAAAAGTGAAATGGAAGTGTTCATTTATTTTCTACTGAGAAAAGCAAATGCTTCTATCCAAGGTTTTGTTTTTTAAAAACCCTTTCCTGACCCGAGTTTTCTAAGACATCTAGTTCACTATATGATGAACTTACAAACCTTCAAGTAGTTTTTTTTTTAAAGTCCCAACATCCTTTGAAATGGTCTGTTTTATTGTGTTCACAACAAGCTGGGTTTGACCTACTCCCAGTCTTTGATCTAGTCATAAAGAGCTATCCCTACAGCTAAGAGCTTATAGAAACAGCAATGTTTACTAGAACACTAGAATAAGCAAGCTCATAAATAAAATAAGCAAGAATAGTAATGGAATCTAGTGCAGTCATGCTAGTGTTTCATGATTCCCCTTATCCTTAGGGAAAGATACAGGACCCTTATTTCTCTTCCATTTCAGTTGCTAGTAATTTGGGTCTCTGACATTCTAGATTGTGGCAGTGTGACAATCTGGACAATTGCCAAAAATGTAGATCAGATAATGCCATGTTTGCAGTTGAAATTATGCTGATTTGTGCATACCTCACCATGGTTTCGAGTTTACTTGTGTCAAATTGACCATGGTTAATTGTTCAGATGACACAAGTGGTGGTTAAGCAAAAATGGAAGAGACGCCTCTAAACTCCTCCTCACAATTGTACTGTGGGAAGAGAGGGCAGCCTACAAGGCTGAGGCTTTCGGCAGCTTGTTCACGTAACACGAATGGTTTAACACAGGTGCAGGCAACCTCTGGCCCTACAGCCTAATTTCAAAAGCCCTCTGTGAAGCAATCCCTTCAGGCCTCTGGCAAAAGCAATTACCCCTCCCCCAGCAGCCCCCTGAGTGGAGAGGAAGAGGGAGAAAACAGGATGGCAGGGAGAGAGAAATTAGATCTGGTGCTATCCACCACCAGGATATGGCCCCCAACAGATTACCCCCAAGGGCCTTCAACAGGAAAAATGTTCCCCACTCCAGTTTAGCGTGATGTCCAGATGCAGCCAGTGGCATGAGAAAGCAAGAAATGTCAATGAGGGAAAGTACACTGACAATTCAAGCAAAACATGAAGAACAATCTAAGGGTATGTGTGGAGTCAGTTGTTATATTAAGTTGAAGCACGTACCTGTACATTTTCTAGCTTTGCAAAATGGCCTCAAAAACTAAAAAAAACTAAAAGCAGAAGGGAGAGAAATGCAATACCTAGCTTCTGTTTACTCATCAGTTTGCAAGTCCTCCCTAGATATTGGAAGAACTGTACTGTACCCAAAGTAGGTCATACAAATGCAATACAGAGGTAAGGGTAAGACAGTAGGTGGAGCTGAAGGATATGCAAGACTGAAGAGAGTACAGTGCTGGAGACAGAGGAAGGCAGGGAAAATAGGAGGGAATGGATGAGACAGGGGGATGAAAAACCAGATTTAGGGAATGACAACTAAAACCTACCCAAGACATAGGTTGTGCTATTACAGTATGGTATCTTGAAGAAAGCAAACATTTTACAGGACCAGGGCTGCAGCCCTGAGGATGTGAGGAGGGCACAGTCTGCCGGTGACTCCTTCCCGGAATGTTCAACTTTAATTGAAAAGGTTACTAGTTGCTCTTTCATTTATAAGCAGTACTGCTGAAAAAAGTAGTAAGCCTGGCTCAGGCTTCCAGCCAACTAGTGCAAAAGCAGGGATGATTGGAAATTAGTTGGCAAGTTTTAAAAATGCATGTAGTAGTAGGGGTGCCAGAGAAAGCCGCAACGGAACCAAATGAGCTTGGATTTTTATGAATCCGACCTGCAGAGTCCACACCAGACCAGCTTTTCCCCTGTTGGGTGGATTCTATGGACTTGTGGATCATTTTTCTAACCTTTGGGAAGTTTCCACAAATTTCATCATAGAAAAATGCAGATTTTTAAAAAAAAAACCTCAGCCGAAAATGTGCATTTTCCCCATAGTCTAAAGCATGAAAATGTGCATTTGGGGGGATTTGTGCATTTTGGGGGGATTTGCACATTTTTGCACATATGAATTTGTGCAAATTCGGAACCTAAAAATAATCACAGAACAGTTTTTACTCAATCTGCTCTTCCATATGTAGTGCAGTGTGACCCTCGCCTCTCCGTGTAAGTTATAATAAATAAGTGGAAACATATTATGACCACTTGCATTTAGAGCTTTGCTCTTTTGCCATTAACTTACCATGCTCACCTGGTGTATCTCATAAGTTTCTGCCCACCACCATTTCTGACTATGGGTTAAAATCCAATGACTAACTTAAGGCCCACTCATTTCAGGGAATCTACTGTATGTAGGACTAACATTGGATTTAACTCTATAGGCCTGTACGAGGCCCAAGAACAGCACAGGTTGCATGCTGTTGGAGGAAAGTGAGCAATGAGGTGAAGAGGAGCGTAGCCCCTGCTTCCTTAGGGGCATGTGCTTAACCTCCAGTTGGCTAGCACTACTGGAGAAGAAAAAGTGAACACAGGTCCAGTCAGGAAAGCAGCACAGGACTATTTGTTTCCTAGGGTTAAAGATAATAAAAGCATCCCATGGCTAGCTGAAAGACACTGAAAGGTCGCACATATTTTAATCTAATGCAATAAAGGAAACAGACCACAGCAAGCACCTTCAGTATGAATACAAAGTTGATAATGGAGGCACATTCTGGAGAATGGTGACAGTTACTGCAAGAGAAGAACCCAACAGCAAAAAAAGTAATTGAAAGCTCAGACAAGAGTGTAATGAGGAATGATTTAAGATGAACTTGATAAACACTTTACATAAGACTGAAACAAAACCATTTTAAGCAGCAACCAAATCTATTTCAACATATAGTACATAATTATACAATCCATATAAGCTGTGATAAGTTACTTTAAGTATCTTATTTATATAAACACAAAAAAGCAGTGGAAAGTGTGCAAACAAGGATGCCCCAGAATAGTGAATTTTAAAAGGTTATGCTGGAGAGAACAGACTTCTACATTTAATAACTACTGGGGGTTTTTTGGCAGGGGGGAGCCAGAATCTGTCAGCCAGGGGACATAGTCTGGAGGGTCAAACAAGCACACACATCCCAGACTGGCCTTAATCTGCCTCTTTAAAAAGTCATCAATCCAAATTATGTACACTGCGTAGAAAGAGCATTGCAAAAGGCACTTTTGAATTTAAGGCAAGTAAAGGTATATTTTTCTAGAAAGTTAAAATTAAATTAGTAGAGCTATGCGCTGCTTTCCCTAGCAGGTCATCTTTATAATGATAAAATGTGTGTTCAAAGCTTCAGCCCAATAGGGTAATTCTAAATTTAGTGTTTTTGAACATATAATGGAAGGACTAACTTCTTAAAAAAAGAAAGAAAAGGTATTTGCTGCAATTCCATGTATCAGCCAGTGCCTGATTTTGTGGATGCTGCTTTAAGGCCTTGTATTATTACTCTGTAAAATATTTATTCTTTGAACACAATTACATGAAAAAAGAATCTTTAGAGAGGTTTAATACATTTATATAAAATATCAGATGTTGATACAAATCATGAGCATCTCCCTTTGGAAAAATTTCCATCTAGACACCACAATTACCAGAGATTACAAACATCTTCGTCAGTGCAAATCTATATTTCCCTACTACAGAAAACTATCCACCCTCAAATACAAAAATTTCTGTTTCTGAAATGACAAATTTGGTTATATCCACCCACCCTCCTGAACTACTACAGTATGCATTATGAAAGGGGGGGGGGGGAATTAAAGCTGCTTGTGCAAGTATCATTACAAACAGTCCTTGTGCAAGCTCCTTGATTCTTATTAGGTGTACAGGATCCTGGGTTGATCAAGGGATCTCCATGCCTGGTTCTATTGCTGATCTTCAAGCCAGGATGGAGTATCTACTCCAGGCGTTTTCAATTTGATATGGAATAGCTTAAGTGTCTGTTCAAGCTGTTTTTGATTCCCTGCAAAGTATGCTGCCACGGCATTGTGGAACAGAACAAGCTGATTGTGCAATACTTTGACCTGCGGACAAAGATAAATAATGTTAAAAATGAAAATGCATGTAACAGAATATTGAACCAGAGGTTAACCTACATGCTCCACCAATTTAAGAGCTGAAATTTATTTTTCCACTTATATACTACTTTTTGACCAACATTCCTCAAAGTGAAAACACTCAGCATAAATCCGGCAGGGCAGATCTGGAATCAGTAAATTTTGGTATGAGGGGATAAACAAAAGCAACCTTTCCAACCCAGTGTCTTCCAAATGTTCTGGACTACAACTCCCATCACCCTTGACGACTGGTCATGTGGTTGGGGCTGATGGGAGCTATAGTCCAAAACATCTGGAGGGCATCAGGCTTAACAAGAGCAGGGGGAGGTTTAACAAGAGCATCTTCAGTGCAATTACATGAAGGCTGAGGTAGTCTTGGAGATATGATGGACATAAGCATTTTAGTGCTTCGTTAAGTCAAAACCATCAACCTGAACTTTGCTTAAGCCATCATTACAAACCATGGCAGACCCCGGAGATTATGCTAAATAGCTTTCAGCAAACCCATCATCAGAAGGTAGGCCAACACTCATTAGAGACGAAGCACAAAGGATTTGAAAAAAGGATTGCAGCTTTCTTCACACAGGTGTTGCTGAAAAGCACCTCAGTCAATATTCAAATCTGAATGTTTATGAGGAACAACGGATCATCTCCCAGTTAAAAGCAGTAAGAATAAATTCTAATCACAAGTGTCCAAAAGAACACAGGAATTGTAGGTGCTAGAGATTCTTGAATGGAATGTAAAATCCTGAGGGAGATCAGTAGAATAAAAGTTGTGGACCCTTACACGGAGAGGCGAGGGTCACACTGCACTACATATGGAAGAGCAGACTGAGTAAAAACTGTTCTGTCTGCGTTTCGCAGGTTGTCAGGCGCCTTTCGTTCCATCATCTGCACACTGAAAGAAATTGATTATTTTTAGGTTCCGAATTTGCACAAATTCGTATGTGCAAAAATGTGCAAATCCCCCCAAAATGCACAAATCCCCCCAAATGCACATTTTCACGCTTTAGACTATGGGGGAAATGCACATTTTCGGCTGAGGTTTTTTTTAAAAAAAACATTTTCTGTGCATTTTTCTAAGATGAAATTTGTGCAAACTTCCCAAAGGTTAGAAAAATGGTCCACAAGTCTGTAGAATCCACCCAACAGGGGAAAAGCTGGTCTGGTGTGGAATCTGCAGGTCGGATTCATAAAAATCCAAGCTCATTTGGTTCCGTTGCGGCTTTCTCTGGCACCCCTACTACTACATACATCCTCACAATTTTGACCCATGATTGGCTGATTAACTATTCTTTCAATCACCCTGTGAGGTAGGTTAGGTTGAGAGTTACTTGCCCAATGCCATTCAGTGTGCTTCATGGCTTAGCTGAGAACTTTCGGATCCAAGTGCAATATTACTTACTAGCATATAAATAAAATACAACTTTACATGAAGTCAGAAATTCACATTTGCTCAATTCCACAACTATCACAGTAACATCAATAGTATCAAATGGAAAGGTTCTATGTGATAGTTTATGCCTGTCAATGAGAAACATGTAGGAATTTCATTATAAAAGGTGCTCTTGTACTAATTATTACATCCATGGGTCATTGTTAAGAACTGAACAAGTTTAAGGTTCAACCAAGGAAAGGGAAAGAGAGAAAAAAGTGCTGTGGATAAAAAAAGCAGATCTTAATGCTGCCATCTTAAGCAGATTTACTTGAACTTAGGCTCTATGGAGATCAATGACAAACACTTCTAAGTAAAAGTAGTTAAAATCAAGTCCCAGAGATTTAAAAACCAAAAAAAAAAAGTTTATTTCATAAGTAGAACAAGCAATTTAAATGCCCACATTCGAAATATTAACTCATTCATTCATTGCATTTACATCCTACCTTTTTTCCTCTTGCAAGGAACCCAAGGCGGCTTACGTTCTCCTCCTCCTCTCCATTTTATCCTCACAACAACCACCCTGTGAGGTAGGCTGGGCTGAGAGTCTGTGACTGGCCCAAAGTCACCCAGTGCACTTCCATGGCCAAGTGGGGACTAGAAACTAGATCTCCCGGCTCCCAGTCCAACACTCTTACCACTACACCACACTGGCTCCCACCACCAAAATTAGGCTTGACATTAATAGCAATGTCATGGCTATAAGATGTTTCTTTGTAAGAACTCCGCAAGTGAAACACCAAACTGCAAAAGCAAGAATTTTAGCAGCCTGTCAAAGCTGCTTTGTGAATTGTAGGAGCCAAGAGGTCACAAATGGAGAATGTGACTTGAAAATCAACCCCTTTCCCACAAGAACACAGACTCAATTGAGTAAGATAAAATAAGAACCAACCTTTCTGCCATTAATCAATGTATTTGAAGTAATTTCCAAGTAAGCACTGTATATAACATTTAAAGCACATTGTGCTTTATCTCAAGGCCTACACTTCTGAAGTGACAGTTTCCAACCCTCTTATCCCATAATAAAATTGTTAGTCTTTAAAGTGCCATAAGACTTCTTTGTTTTTGCTGCATCAAACACAGCTACCCCTCTGAGAATATGCTACGTATGTTCACATAACATACCCTCCTTGAATCTTTGTAAGAGCTTTGACTAAAAGACTAATAAAGACTGTAACCAATATTCTATCTCTTATAATAAGCCAAATTTTGTATTAGAAATCTTGCAAAACATCAAAATAACAGCAAATACAAAATCAGGCAACAAGTGCTGTAGGGAAGCAATTTGTTTATTTTACACAACAACTTATATTATCTTAACTATTTCCAATCTTCTGAGTGTATATAACTAAAGACTGGGAAAACAACTTGTGTGTGAACTACGTGGGATGGACACACTTAAATAATTTGAACATCTGATTACAATACTCAGACAGCAAACCTAGAAAACATCACTATGTTTTACTGACTAAACAGTATTTTAAAATCAAGTACTGGGAATCAGATTTATGTATTCACTTATAATGTGCTATAGATTTAAAGACAGCCTGTAACAGTCTTGACAATACTCTTACATACTAATAGAGCAATACATACATTTTTTTAAAAAGCACATACATAAAGCTGAAAAGCCCAGAGGGACTTGACAGAGTTACATTTAGGAAGCCAAAGAACTGGTGTCTCCACAATATTGGTTGAATGGTGATGAAAGATTAAAGGTACTACTAGCAATCCAAACAAACAAGACAAGAAATAAAAGCTATTTTACTTACATACTGCACCCCACCATTGAATTGATTCAACTCGTTCCAGCATTATGAAGTACTAGCCCAAATACAGTCCATGACATTCAGGATCTAATGCCTTCGTAGGCCTATTCCCTATCACTGAAAGGACAGGTTGCTTGCCTGTAACTGTAGTTCTTTTAGTGGTCATCTGTGAACTGACACATATGGGTTATGTGCCCGTGCAGAACAATCATTCAGAACATCCTAGACCTGAGCAGAGCTTTAGGTGGGAGCCCTGCTCACCACCTCTGTGCACGCTCCAGGGTGGGAGCCACACCCTAAAGCATGTGCAAGGTGGGTAGATGGGGCTCCCGCCTAAAGCTCAGCTCTAGAATGTTCTGAATGACTGTTCTGCACAAGTGCATAATCCATAGTGTCAGTTCACAGATGACAGCGAAGAAGCAGCTTGCTGTTCAATTCTGATACTGTGAGCTGATTATACTCTTAGGAAAAGCAGATGAGACAGCCTTCCTAAGGACTGTACCACTTTTTAATGCAGGTAGGTAAGTGTGTGAGATAAGTCAGAAGTTATAACACTTTCCCATAAAAAACCTGGTAGGATTTTTTTTTTAAAATGGGAACACTGAAACATACAATCTTTCTCTCCACAAAATACACACTTGCATTATTAAGTTGCATAGCTTCCAGTACTTCATAACTCTGGTTCACACTGAAAGAGTCGCTCACTCAGCTAAACATTTTTATCTCCAACCTATTCAAGCTTCCTTTTACTTCTGTCAACTATAAGAAATTACTCGATTTAACAAATGAATTCTGGTTTCTAGATAACTATAAATAATGTGATATAAAATGCCTAATGCCAACCCAACCCCTCCTATCCAACACGTGAAGCAACTGCCCTACTTAGACCATACCCAGCAGAAGAGTACTACTCAACATGCAAACCAGCATGTCCAACTTGGGGTATGCATAAATATATAGGAGCCTGAAAAAAAACTATACCTGCCCAGTGTGATGTGGAGTTACAGCTTAAGTCAATGTGTGACTTAAGATGCAAATATACCAACCTCCCTGAAACACAAAGCCCTGATTTCTAGTCACAGAAGCCCCAAAACTATGATAAGTAGCAAAGTGCTATAACTCAGTGGTAGAGCAAATGCTTTGCATGCAGAAAGTGAAAGGTTCAATCCCAAAACAGAAGACAGAACTGGAAATATCGTTCACTTGTGTTTTTCCTGCTCTTCACCATTTTTCATGGCTCAACACGAGACAAGTTTATACAATGGCCTAGCCCATATGTGGAATTCATTTTTGGTCATAGTTAAACATAGATTCAGCATAAAGACATTATTTGTTAACCGTATCCTCACACCATTTGTACATAAGGGTTTACATGGTTTGAGTTTGTTTTAGGATTTCAGTTAAGACGTTTGCTTAGAAGTGCTTTGAGGGATCTGACTCAGTCATGTCACTGATCACACTAAACTCCAGCATTCTCTTCTTCCCATTAAAGTAGTCATCCAAGTGGCATTTCTGGGAACCAACCAGCCACAGGAAACATGCTGCAGCTGATAACAGCCTTCCAAATCACAGTAACTGCAATGCCTTGCAACTGTGAGAGTTTGGTAAACACTGCAGTCATCTGCCTGCCTTGGAGATAGAAGCCTCAGGTATTTTCCATGACATAAGAGCCAGCAGATGGAATACTTTGTGAAGAAGCCCTTTTTTATTATACCCATTACATTCTTCACAGCTGTAACTGGCAGCACTGCCATGTTTTATAGGGTTTTTTCTTAAGATAAAGCATTCATGGTTATTTACTTACTAGGAACTCAGATTTCATTGACCAACTCTCTCACAGGGGCATCAAAATAGCTAGGGTACCCACACAAAACCCTGAATTATGCAGTTCAAAAAACCCCAATGATTACTCAAAACATCTGAGACCTAGACATTTGTACATTTCCCACAGAACTGTAGGTGCAAGATAAACTGTTTACTAGCATCGGACACTTTTACATCCAGGAGTCAAAACTTCATATCCTACAGGAGCCTAGTATTACAGAACACAGTAAATCAATCTGCACATGGGATAGGATATTGGGATATAGAGCTGTCCTGTCAGGCAGACCAGGCTGGAGTTTCATTAATTTAAATAGTCTTATTGGTCTTATAGGCCCCTTCCAACCCTACTATTCTATGAAATACTAGTAGCTGCAGCTACTTCCTTTGAAAAAACAGCAACCTATGTCTAAGTGAGGAAGAAACCTACAACCTGTAGTTTTTATTTACCTGATAGGGGAACACTCTTAGCAAACTCCTGCCTAGCTACAGCCAGAGTCCAATCTGTGAATTTCCTCATCTCTCCTTCTAACCCTGTAGCATGAACCAGCTGGCTAGGCATATGGGTGGGAGAGACCCGTGGGCTAGACAAAAATTTATGATTGATGATTAACATTTATATACCGCCTTACTGCTAAAAAATTGAATAGATGCATATTTACACCCTTTCTAAAGGCCAAGGAAGTGGGGGGCAACTGTCGTTCTTGATGAAGCACATTCCACAATTTGGGGGCAACACAGGAGAAAGCCTTTTCATGCATACCCACCAAATGGGCCTCTGCAGGTAATGGCACCCCCAAATGGGCCTCTCCTGCAGATCTCAGTACTCTGGTAGGTTCATAATGAGACAGGCCCTTTAGATGGCCTTGTCCTAAGCCATTTGCTCAGGTCAACCCCAGACTCCAAATCAAAAAAGGGTTATTCAAAGTTTAAGATGAGGGAGTGTGAGAAATAAGTAGCAAAAGGGGGACAATGCTTAATAATCCTATCCTACTGTTACATACTTGGCTGAAGCAATGGCCTCAATGTTTAATGAGAAACAACATACATAGTAAAACAGCCCCTCTATGCAGTGTGACCAGGAAGGGGGAAACTGATGAAGTTTTTGCAACCTGTTAATCAGAAGCCAGCAGGGCTGCAGGTGTGTCAAACACACATAGACAGATATTGGACACTTAACACTTTGGGAAAGAGGAGTGAATCTGGAAAGATTTCCCTTTCTGTTGTCATCAGACATAGCTGGCATGGAAAGGACTGTTTCTTGCAGGCAAGGTGGGAAGTATGTGCCCTACCAGTTTCTCTAACATGGAGGAGGAAGTTTTGGGGGCAGACATGAGAATTTCTTTAAAAGGGCAGGCTCTGTATACCCAGCAATTCACTACAGGGGTTTCTATTGCCTCTTCAGACTTTGATTTGGGAGAAAGGGCGTATCGAGTAGCAAATGCTTCGTTTATTTACTACTTAAATGCTAAAGGCATGCCAACAAAACAATTGGGTGTAATAGTTCAGAAGGTGTAGAACAGAATGCATCTAAAATTCATACATAGTTCCAATACAGTAGCTTTATCTTTAAAAAAACCCCACTGTTGGAAGACTGAAAAAGGTTTGAAATGGGCATTGTTTGCTGAACTTATAGCAGCAACCCCAGAACTAAAAGAACTGTGTGCCATGCTATTAAGAAAGGCCACATATATTGGTTATCTGAGATGAAGAATCCCCTGGAAGTCTCACTGTTTGGAACACTTAACACTTCCTTTCCTGAGACAGATGTTTTAAACGAGTGTAGAATATGGAACTCAGCAACTTCAGGGTGAAAATTTAAAGGCGCCATCCATCCCACCCAACTTTCTAGAACTGACATAGTTCAAAACAGGATATGGTAAAACAGGCCAAGTGGACTGCCTTGCAGTACCAACAAGAAAACTGCTTGAAGGACAAAGTTTTGCAATCCAGAGACCAGCAAAATTATTTTCATGCAAGTCTTTATGTTCCTTTATCATCCACTATCAAGGATCTAAGGGCTTTTCCTAGTTATTCTTAACTTGTACTATTGTTTACACTGCCAATAAAACCATTCTCAGCTTCCCTCAACGACTGAATCACTATAACAAACAGCAGATGAGGAGTAAGCCTGTGTCTAGGCTGTATCAGGTTCCAGGTGGGGGCTTACATGAGGAACGCTCCCCCACAAAACATTTTCCTACATCTAGAACACTAGTATGTCAGGGAGAAGGCTAGGCTAGAACTTTTTCCTCTGATATCTGGTTTGCTATATAGAAGAAGAAAAATTATATGAAAGAGGATTCACAGTTGTCGGAGTTCTACACCTGCCGCCTCAAGCACTTTAGGCCAAACACAGGTTTACCATCTCATCTACTCTTAATGAGGAATATGCCATTGTGGGCAGTTTCTCTTAACTTACCTTCTGCCTCCTTTGGCCTATTCCCAAACTTCTCTTACCCTTTACAGGAACCATACAGGCATTAGCTCTTAGCCACCAGTGGTCTGGCTGGATCTCTGCACCCTTTTCAAGTCTGATATGTATGGCATTCAGGCTGCTGCTAAACTTGATGGGAGAGGAAGAAGAGCATCTGCACAAGTATCTCCCTCCTGCTTGTGTCTACCTGCTGGCACCACTTCTGCATAACCACGAGCATAGTTCTTTGAATTAGTAAACAGAAAAAGCTTTCACAGCCACTGATTATCTCTACTTTGCTCTTAAGAGCAACTCAGCAAGGATGATGTAGAAAGTTGGAAATCAAGAATGATACACTCAAAATTAATCACTTTGAATCATATGAACATTTTCCTCTCTTAAGTGCCCAGGATGCAAAAGTGCAAGTTGTAGCCATCTTCCTAGTATGTTAAAAATAATTTGTTGAGCAAATCAATATACAAGCAATGCATTAGCCATTCTCCATGCAACCTTCATAATCTTCTCTGAAAGACAGTAAAAATGAAATGCTAATGGCCACGATCGGATATCAAAAAGAAGGCAATAGTTTGCCCTCCCAGCTATCTGATACTGTGGCATATACATAGGGATGGATCAATGTTTTTGACACCACTGTGCGTTTATTACATCAGCAGTACAGAGGCATTTTGAGGTCTCTTTCCTGGAAGGACCTTTCAGAACTGCCAGAGATCGCTTCAGTGGTGAACTATTTGCACCAAGTGTGAAGATACAGACATTTCAGAATATTCTGATCTCTCATGTTTGCTACTGAAAACTGCAGAGATCTGCAAGCACATGGATATGGGTGGTTGCAATGAAAAAAGCACAATCTGTGCAAACACAGACTAGGCTGGTATAACAGGTAGTGCTACCAACTGTCAAGAGCTCTTGACATCTTACAGACACTTATTAGTGCACAATGTCACTACAGCTTTTTGTTCATTGTGAAGAGAACAAAGATAACAATTTATCTTAACATCTGAAAAGCTGCCAAGCCTCCTTCCCCCCAGGGTATTTGTAGCTAACAAATCATTGCGACAGTATTTCAAGCAAATCAGTTTTAGAATTGTACCTCAAATTATTATTTTCTGAAAATGAACCGCAGACCTGCACCATTTCAAGGAAATTGAAACCACTGAAAAACTTCAGTGAATAAACGTAGTTCTCCAACAAGAGATTTCAAAGTGATCCATCTTTCCCTCCCTACAACCCCATACATCAGTTTTGCACACAGCCTCTGCCACTCCTATCCCTGCAATAAGTTAACACAAGCTTAAGTATAAAAGCTATTTCAGAAGTACTTGTTTTATTTATTTTGTATGCTGCCCCATAACAAAGTTCTCTAGGCAGCCTACAACAAACATAACAATTTAGATCTTAGAAAAGAGAACATAAAATCATAAAATCAAAAGTGACATAAAGTACAACAGCAAAACTCACAGCAATCCCAAAATTAAAAACAGTCTTTTAAAAGTGGGAGGTCCAGAATACATGAGTTATTTAAAAGAACTGAGTGAACAGAAAGGTCTTTACCTGGAGCTGAACAGACCACAGGGATCACACCAAGTGAACCTCCCTGGGGATTGTGGCCAAGCTATTGTTGTTCAGTCGTTAAGTCGTGTCCAACTCTTCGTGACCCCATGGACCATAGCACGCCAGGCCTTCCTGTCCTCTGCTCTCTCCCGGAGTGTGCTCAAGTCCATATTCATTGCATCGGTGATGCTATCTAGCCATCTCAACCTCTGCCACCCCCTTCTCCTTTTGCCTTCAATCTTTCCCAGCATCAGGGTCTTTTCCAGGGAGTTTTCTCTTCATATTAGGTGGCCAAAATATTTGAGCTTCAGCTTCAGTATCTGTCCTTCCAATGAGCACTCAGGGTTGATTTCCTTTAGGATGGACTGATTTGACCTCCTTGCAGTCCAGGGGACTCGTAACAGTCTTCTCCAGCACCATAGTTCGAAAGCATCAGTTCTTCGGCGCTCAGCCTTCCTTATAGTCCAGTTCTCACAGCCATACGTTGCTACTGGGAAAACCATAGCTTTGATTATACGAATCTTTGTCGGCAAGGTGATGTCTCTGCTTCTTACTATGCTGTCTAGGTTTGCCATAGCTTTCCTCCCAAGGAAGGAAAATCTGCCATCTCCACTAGCTTTGTTGTTAGGAATGCTTCCTAAGGCCCACTTGACTTCACTCTCGAGGATGTCCAGCTCAAGTTCAGTGACCGCACTATCATGGCTATCAGGGACATTAAGATCTTTTCTGGATAGTTCTTCCACCTCTTCTTAATCTCATCTGCTTCTGTTAGGTCCCTGCCTTCTTTGTCCTTTATCATGCCCGTCTTTGCACAAAACGTTCCCTTGAGATCTCCGATTTTCTTGAAGAGATCTCTAGTCTTTCCCATTCTGTTGTTTTCCTCCATTTCTTTGCATTGTTCATTTAAGAAGGCCTTCTTGTCTCTCCTTGCTATTCTCTGGAACTGTGCATTCAGTTGGATATATCTTCCCCTTTCTCCCTTGCTTTTCACTTCCCTTCTTTCCTCAGCTACTTGTAAAGCCTCATCAGACAGCAACTTGGCTTTCTTGCATTTCTTTTTCTTTGGGATGGATTGAGTTGCTGCCTCCTGAACAATGTTACGGACCTCCATCCATAGTTCCTCAGGCGCTCTGTCTATCATGTCTAATCCCTGAAATCTATTCCTCACCTCCACTGTATATTCATAAGGGATATGATTTAGGTCATACCTGAATGGTATAGTGGTTTTCCCTATGTTCTTCAATTTAAGCCGAAATTTTGCAAGAAGCAGCTCATGTGCTGAGCCACAGTCAGCTCCAGGTCTTGTTTTTACTGACTGAATAGAGCTTCTCCATCTTTGGCTGCAAAGGACATAATCAATCTGATTTCGATATTGACCATCTGGTGATGTCCATGTGTAGAGTCGCCTCTCGTGCTGTTGGAAAAGAGTGTGTGCTATGATCAGCGTGTTCTCTTGGCAAAACTCGATTAGCCTTTGTCCTGCATCATTTTGTACACTAAGGCCATGCCTGCCTGTTATCCCGGTGATTTCTTGACTTCCTACTCTAGTATTCCAATCCCCTATGATGAAGAGGACATCTTTTTGTGGTGTTAGTTCTAGAAGGTGTTGTAGGTCTTCATAGAACCGATCAACCTCAGCTTCTTCGGCATCAGTGGTTGGGGCATAGACTTGAATTACTGTGATGTTGAATGGTTTGCCTTGGAATCGTACTGAGATAATTCTGTCATTTTTGAGATTGTACCCCAGTACTGCTTTTCCTACCCTTTTGTTGACTATGAGTGCTACTGCATTTCTTGTAAGGGATTCTTGCCCACAGTAGTAGATATAATGGTCACCTGAATTAAATTTGCCATGCTTGTCCATTTTAGTTCGCTGATTCCCAAGATGTTGATGTTCAGTCTTGCCATCTCATGTTTGACCACCTCCAGCTTACCTTGATTCACTGATCTGACATTCCAGGTTCCTAAACAATATTGTTCTTTACAGCATCGGACTTTCTTTTCACCACCAGACACATCCACAGCTGAGTGTCCTTTCGGCTTTGGCACAGCCGCTTCACTCTTTCTGGCGCTACTTGGAAATTCCCTCTGCTCTTCCCCAGTAGTATATTGGACACCTTCCAACATGAGGGGCTCATCTTCCGTCGTCATATCTTTTAGCCTTGTGATACGTTCCATGAGGTTTCCTTGGCAGGAATCCTGGAGTGGGTTGCCATTTCCTTCTCCAGTGGACCACATTTTGTCAGAACTCTCTGCCATGACCTGTCCGTCTTGGGTGGCCCTGCACGGCATAGCTTATGGCTTCACTGAGTTACGCAAGCCCCTTCGCCACAACAAGGCAGTGATCTATGAAGGGGGACAAGCTATTGCCATCCAGTTAAAGTTGCAGGTGGTGTATCAGCCAAAGCTGGAAAACGGCACTTAAAGCCACTGAGGTCACTTGAGCCTCTAATGATAGTGCTGGATCAATAATCACCCCCAGATTGTGAACCTCATCTGTTGGTGGGAGTGCAACCACATCTTGAACGTCTGAACACCATTCACTCAAGTGAATGAACATCAAGCTCTGTCTTGTCTGGACTGAGTCAGTTTATTCATCCTCATTAGTCCATTACCATGCTCAAGCACTGGTTCAGGACAGCCACATCCTCACCTGTGTCTGATGAAAATGAGAGTATCACCCACATAGTGGTGATATCTCAGATCAACTTTCTCAGCACTTTCATGGAGTTATTAAACACCATGGAAGAAAGAATAGAACCCTGTGGAGCTCTAAAGCATGACTGCCAGGGGGCTGCGCAGTAATCTTCCAGCACCACCTTTTAGAAATGGCCATCCAAGTAGGAGCAGATCCTCTGCCAAGTGGTGCCTTCCATGCCCAACCAGGACAGCCTATCCAGAAGGATACCATTGCTGATGCTATCGAAAGCATCCGAGAGATTGAGGAGAATCAACAGGTCATGCCCACCCTTCCTTTCTCATGATAAAAGGTCACAGGACCTTTTCCACAGGGTGTCAAAGGCAGTTTGCCCCAAAAGAAGGCCTGGGAATCCAACTGAAATATCTGGAAACATAATCAGTTTCATCCAAGAGTGGCTGGAGTTGCCCAGCCACCACTTTCTTGAGTACCTTGCTCAGGAAGGGAACCTTAGGCAGTGGTCTAAAGTTATTAATGTTGTCCAGGTCTAAGCTAGGTTTCTTCAGGATTAGTCCAATTAGGGAACCACTCTCACTCTCAATGAGGCATGTACAACCTCCTCGTCTCAGGCTGACACCCCCTCCTTGTTAGATTTAAAAAGCCACAAAGGGCATACAAATGGTTGGCTGGACTCGACCAATAACCTTAGTGACCTCCTTAGGCTCCAATAACTAAACCATCCAACAAAACTGGATTAGATAGTGCTCTGGACACCTCCACTAATGATAGCATTAATTGTGGAGTCCAAGTCATGGTGGATACAGGCAACTTTACTCTGAAAGTGTCTTGCGAATGTGTCACAACATGCTAACAAGGGTTCTACTACATCTCCCCCGAGATCAGATGTCAAAAGGCCCTGTCCCATCTGGAAAAGCTCTACTGGACAACACTGAGGGGATGCAATATTTCTTCACCTCCATCACTCCCACAGAGTATGCCTGATAGTGGGCTTTCACTCATGTTTAATCAGACTGGACATGATATTTTCCCCCATGAGTTTCACTTATCTGTGCACTTTCAGCATGGCAGCTATTAGCTGTTTAGCATGGTGCCAACAAGCCCTCTTCGAACAACTGAACAGCAAGTCAAAGCATAGAATCATAGAATAGTAGGGTTGGAAGGGGCCTATAAGGCCATCGAGTCCAACCCCCTGCCCAATGCAGGAATCCAAGTCAGAGCATCCCCGACAGATGGCTGTCCAGCCTCACCTAGAACGCCTTCAGTGTGGGAGAGTCCACCACCTCCCTAAGTAATTGGTTCCATTGTCGTATTGCTCTAACAGTCAGGAAGTTTTTCCTGATGTTCAGCCGGAATTTGGCTTCCTGCAACTTGAGCCCATTATTCCGTGTCCTGCACTCTGGGATGGTCAAGAAGAGATCCTGGCCTTCTTCTCTGTGACAACCTTTCAAATACTTGAAGAGTGCTGTCATATCTCCCCTCAGTCTTCTCTTCTCAAGGCTAAACATGCCCAGTTCTTTCAGTCTCTCTTCATAGGGCTTTGTTTCCAGTCCTCTGATCATCTTTGTTGCCCTCCTCTGAACCCTTTCCAGTTTGTCTGCATCCTTCTTAAAGTGTGGTGCCCAGAACTGGACACAGTACTCCAGATGAGGCCTAACCAGTGCTGAGTTGAGGGGAACTAGTACTTCCAGGGATTTGGAAGTTATGCTTCTATTAATGCAGCCCAAAATAGCATTTGCCTTTTCTGCAGCCACACCACATTGTTGGCTCATATTCAGCTTATGATCGACAACAATTCCAATATCTTTCTTGCTTGTAGTGTTGTTGAGCCACATATCCCCCATCTTGTAACTGTGCATTTGGTTTCTTTTTCCTAGGTGCAGAACTTGGCATTTATCCCTATTAAATGTCATTCTGTTGTTTTTTGCCCAGCGCTCCAGTCTATCCAGATCAGTCTGAATTTCGTTTCTGTCTTCCAAAGTATTAGCTATCCCACTCGATTTGGTGTCACCTGCAAATCTGATCAGCATTCCCTGCACCTCCTCCTCCAAGTCATTCATAAAAATGTTGAAGAGCACTGGGCCGAGCCCTGCGGTACCCCACTCGTTACCTCTCCCCAGTTTGAGAAGGTCCCATTGATAAGCACTCTTTGAGTCCGATTCTGTAGCCAACTGTGGATCCACTGGATCGTTGTTTCATCTAGCCCACTTTGAGCTAGTTTGCTCACCAGGATATCATGGGGCACTTTGTCGAAAGCTTTGCTGAAGTCGAGGTATATGATGTCTACAGCATTCCCACGGTCTACAAGGGAGGTGACTTGATCAAAAACTGAGATCAGATTTGTCTGGCAGGACTTGTTTTTGACAAATCCATGTTGGCTTCGAGTAATCACGGCATTGTTTTCAAGGTGCTTCCAGATGGATTGCTTCATCATCTGCTCCAGAATTTTCCCTGGGACTGATGTCAGACTGACTGGTCTGTAGTTCCCAGGTTCCTCCTTTTTACCCTTTTTGAAAATAGGGACATTAGCCCTCCTCCAGTCATCTGGCACTTCCCTGTCCTCCATGATTTCTCAAAGAGAATAGACAGCGGTTCTGAGAGTTCTTCTGCCAGTTCCTTTATGACTCTAGGATGCAGTTCATCTGGCCCTGGAGATTTGAACTTGTTCAAAGTAATTAGGTGTTCCTTGACTGTATGCCTATCGATCTCATGCTGCAATCCTGCCCCTTCAGCCTGCACTTCGCCTTTGCCAGGGGGGTCATAGACCCTCTTTTGGGAGAAGACTGAGCCAAAGTAGGAATTGAGCACCTCTGCCTTTTCTTTGTCATCTGTAATCGTTTTGCCATCCTTATTTAATAGCTGAACAACCATTTCTTTCCTCTGCCTTTTACTATGCACGTAGCTGAAGAAAGCCTTTTTGTTGTTTTTAGCATCCCTCGCTAACCTCAGCTCATTCTCAGCTTTAGCCTTCCTGATGCCATCCCTGCAATCCTGTACTCTTCCTTTGTTACTTGATCTTCTTTCCACTTCCTATATGTGTCCTTTTTTGTTTTCAGGTCATCTCTAAGCTTTTTGTGAAGCCACACTGGC
Organism: Heloderma suspectum; assembly: GCF_057233095.1. NCBI lineage: Eukaryota > Metazoa > Chordata > Lepidosauria > Squamata > Helodermatidae > Heloderma > Heloderma suspectum. The sequence goes on along the minus strand of NC_139462.1, from coordinate 66,279,296 downwards.
TTCTTCTGTTGTCTTCTACCTTTTCTTCTTGTTGGAATTATCTGTGATTGTGCCTTGAGAATTTCCTTTTTTAAAAGCTCCCACCCATCTTGGACTCCTTTTCTCGCTAGCATCGCTTGCCATGGGACCTTACTGATCATTGTTCTGAGTTTATTAAAATCAGCTTTCCTAAAATCCAGGGTACGCGTTTGACTACACGCGGCTTTTGCTTCCCTTAGAACCAAGAACTCAAGTGCAACATGGTTGCTTTCCCCCAGAGTTCCTGTAAGTGCTACTTTATCCACTAAGTCATCTCTGTTGGTTAGGATCAAGTCAAGGATAGCCGATCCTCTAGTTCCTTCCTCTACTTTCTGTAGGAGGAAGTTATCCGCCACAAAAGTCAGGAATTTCCTGGAGGGGCCATGTTTTGCAGAATTTGTCTCCCAACAAATATTGGGGAAATTGAAGTCCCCCATTACTACTACATCATGCTTCCTTAAAACATTGGCTATTTGCTTTTCAAAAGTTTCATCCTCGTCTTCTCCTTGGTTAGGTGGCTGGTAGTAGACTTCGACCACCAGGTTCCTTTTATTCTTTGCTCCATTTATTTTGATCCAGATGCTCTCGATGGGGCTACCAAGCAGTGGCTCTTTGGAGTTCTTCCATGAGCTAGTGTTCAGACCAACCATTTTGTTCAGTGGACTATTGCACACATTGATATTTTACAGGTTTTGAGATTAGGTTGTATACACACATTCTGTATTATATCTCCTGTCCTCCCTTACTCAATCCAGTCCAACTACCATTCTTGATTGGGGTGGGGTGATGTAGATCAACCTCTTTTTATAAAGTTCATTGTACTCCAATTTTGTAACATCCAATGTGAAAATGTGAGAACCTAAGAACAGCTATGCTGGATCAGACCAAGGGGCCATGTGGTCCAGCATTCTGTTCACACAGTTGCCAACCATCTGCCCATAGGAAACCAACAAGCAAGACATGAGTGCAACAGCACTTTCCCACCCATGTTCCACAGCAACTGATACACATAGGCATACTGCCTCTGATACTGGAGATAGCATGCAGCCATCAGGACTAGTAGCCACTGATAGCCTTCTCCTCCATAAAATACTAATTCTCTCTCTCTCTCTGTCTCTCTGTCTCTCTCTCTATAGGATGTCTCTTACATGCCACATATTTAGGCAAGATACCATATTTGGTCAGGAAACAGGTTTAGTAACAGCAGCACTTCAACTGGAATGCAATGATATTGGCCAGCGTACACTGACCAACCATCCTAAATTGCAGTGTTTGGTGTTTTTTGTTAGTATATCCTAATGCTAGAAATGGAAACCATCAGTTCTCTTCTAGGCTGTGCTCCAAAAACCAAAGTAAGAGAAACAAGTACAAAGTTAGATGAAATCCCAAGCTTTAGGAAGGAAATGCAATTGCAATCTGAGCTGAAACTCAAATGACTCAGAACAAGATCACTTATCTGTGATGGGAAGGGAATAGCACTGGCTGGATTCATGCTGAATTCAAGTTAAATTTCAGGTAGCAAAGAAATTATATACCACTAATTTGGAAGTAAAGCAGCTCCTTACCTTGTTTTCCTCCAAAAACTTCAATTTAACTGATACATCATTGCGCATTTTGTCATATTTCTCTTTATGTACTTGGAATAGTTGCTGTGACTGCTCAATCTTTGGCAAGGTGTTAGCATCTCGTGGGCCAAGATTCAGTTCTTCTAAATCAGTGCGATAAGCATCATATTCAATCCTGAGAAGAAGAAAGAGTTAATATGACCTGCACAAATTTGCACACAACAGCTGCAACCCATAGCTTATTCATATGTTTTAGAAGCTTTACATGTCACCCTCCTCAATACTTGTACCCCATCCTTAGTGCTGCAGACTTCTGTAGTTTATCAAATCAAAATTCATACTTCTAAACCTCACCACATTACGTATAAACTATGATTTATCATTGCTATCCCACCTAAGGAATCCCACCTTATTCATATATTCAGTGTTATTATTATTAAAAACTATCCTCATTTCATTTTGTGTTCATACACCTGCTAAAATATGATCTCCACCTTCTCCCTCATAACCGATGGCTCTGCTCTCATGTTCACAGTAGCATAGTAAAATACACATAATCCTATTTTCACCTAATCAGTGTTCCAGGCAATAGATAACTTTTAATCTATTTGAATGCAAATATTAATGCAAATCATATGAAAAATATAATTCTAAGTCCACCTTGTAAACATTCAGGGGCTGTGCACACAACACGCTAACCCACACTTAGTGGTTGAATGTGGATTGTTTTGAACCATGGGTTGTTGGTTGAACCATAGGTTATCTGAATGTGGAACATTTTCCACAGGATGGGTTATTGTGTTGTGTGAATGCAGCCAGGGTGGCTTGTTAACCATGCAGTGTGGCTTGTTAACTATCCTGAACAACCCAACAACAAACGAGTGGTTCTCAAGGTGGCTTGTTTGAGAAAATAAGCCACATTGCATGGTTAACAAGCCACCCTGGCTGCATTCAGACAACATACTAATCCACCGTTCAATAAATAACCCACCATTCGAAAGAACCCACACTTAACCGCTGAGTGTGGGTTAGCATGTTGTGTGAACAACCCCACAATGTTTAGTTTCATCTTCATCAGAATGTAAAAAGCGAATGGCTACAATCTATATATGTTATTTACTTTCAAGTAAAGGAATTCATTACAGAGCCAGTTCTTTCTTTGAAGCTTACCCCACATCAACTCCCACTCTCAAATAGGGAATTCATTTTTAAGGTAAGCAAGAGCTTGTCTCTTCAACAGTGGGAAAGGACTTGCTACAGGAAAAGCTATGAAAAAGCTGTGGCTGCATAATATGCTTATAAATAAGTTGTTGAGATTGCAACCTTTATATTTAGGGATTCAAACTTATTTCAATGGAAAATGGGTTGGATCCAGATTTAATCATACTTTGAATAAAGCCACTAAAATTAGTCATGGGTCCGCTCCAACTATGACTAAATCTGGATCCAATCATGTGTTTCTTAATGTAAATTCAGCATTCAATACATTATTAGCTTATTTCTCAAAAGTTATATACTTATAAAAAGACAATAGATAAATTGGATAAACAATTACCTGGCACTTTCATATTGCTTCACGGTCAGTAATGTATCTTCAATAGTTTTATTCACCAAAGTGTTCACGCTAGCAATAAAAAAGTTAATCGCCCCAAGAAGAGTTTCACCATTTTTAGAAAGGAGTTTCTGAGTCTCTGCATTGTATCCAAACTCCTCCTATTAACAGAATGGAAATACAATGGTGTTTCTGAATGCTTAATTTTCCGCTGTGAACCTAGTTATCATCACTCACTTTTTCTGCATTTAAAGCACTTCAGGCAGCACATACCACACCACATGTGTATCATTTTAAATATGGCATGAGTAACTTTTTTCTTGGATATAAGATGTACAGAAGCACATACTGGCTTCATAAACTGGAGAAACAAACCTCTTAAAATGAATACCTTCAGCTATATACTAGCTTATTTAAAAAATTCAAATTAGTAGATATTAGCTAGAGTTAGCATTTAACATGCAAGGTAACAATTTGTGCTATTTTCTTCAGTTCAATTAAGCCACCAGTTACTAGCCAACCATAATGAAAGTTGGATGAAACAATTTTAAGCATTTCCAATGTAGTATGAAGCCTACATTTCTCTAAACTATTTTTCTAATGAAATTAAAATCATACATGGAGTTCTAATGATTTCAAACTCAAGTCCGCGAATGCATCTCCGAGCTGTCTTTGGGTATGCACCATCTGGAAAAGCTGAGTCGACAAGGTTTGCGCCAGTTTCAGGACGTTCTCATACTTCTTTTTGTTATCTCTCAGGATTTCTATTTGAGCTTCCAACTCTAGATCTACTGTTCGTGAGCCTCGGCCCAGTTTCTCAGAGATTATCTGACGAGTACACTGTAAAGTTTGCAAGACAAAGTTTAAACGTTGCTAAGTTTGATCTCGGTACAGCATATGCCCATTCTTTAAGTTTGCAACCTCAATGTACATCAGAGTTGTTATAACGTTCTTCTGAATATATCCAATTCAATCACCTGACATCACTATACACCTTTCCAAATAATGACTCACTATTTCAGAGGGTAGATTAATTTATGTTTAGAAATGCAGTAGTGTGTTCAAAATCAAATGAAGACTACACAGACAGCAGCTTTTACTATTACATATGTTAAGAGGTTTTAAGACCTTTATGCTGTTTGTACTATTATAAAGTGTTGACTATGAGGAAGCAAAAGGTTCTGGAATTAATAGGCCCAATAACATACATTCCAATCAATAAGTAACTAAGGGCCAATCCTATGGCCGCTAAACAGTGGCTAGACAGCCATAGGATTTTTTGGTTTATGGGAACCAACCTCAGAGCCAGTGCTCTGAGGTTGGTTCCCAGAAAACCACCTCCCTGCCCCCGTCGCCTTGTAGGAGACGCGGTTCATACCTGGCTCCGTGCTCGTAAGAGCAGTGTGGAGTGGGGGAAAAGAGGGTGTTCCTGGGGGCAGAAGCGTTGTTACGATGCTTCCAATGAGCCTTCCAGCCACTCCCCCCCCACCCCGCCCTGACAGCCAAATTGGCTGTCTAGCCACTAATGCAGGAAGGCCAACGCACAGAGAAGAAGATTCCCTCTGCGCTCTGCCCACCCTGCATTGGATAGCCGGTCACCTCTGAGTTCAGAGGTGGCAGACTGTCCCCACTGGATTGCACCCTAACCTGTGGGGTGAGGGAAAAAGCAAGCCCCCTCTCTGAAGAGATTGTGTGGGAGGGGGAAGCTGGGCTCCAGAAATGTACAGGCTCTAGGGCATGTACCTACTCTGAAGCAATCCCCTCTTCCCACTTCTTTTTACTGGTGGGAGCAAAGTGGGAGTCATCCTTATGTTGAAAGGATGCTTGGTGGGGAGGAATGGAGCTGGAGGATTTGCAACAGAGAACACATCCAAACCCAAATTGTGTCTCTCCCCTTTAAGCCCCAGGCTTCTTGCTTTCCTTCAGCCTCTCCCAATTCCCACCCCCGCTGGCAGAAAATGTATGCTTTCATGGTACTCTGTGGCAGCATACATTCAAAGCCTTTGACTTCTGGAGGGGTGGGGTCCAATATATGGGTCCAATCCATATATTCTGCAAAGGCAAGGAGTCTATCATTGGTCTATCACCCTCCTTTCCCAGCCCTCCCCCTTAAGGCACCAGGGATGTCTGTATATAGACACACGCCTCTAGAAATAATTACATTTTACTAACCTATTTAGAATAACTTGTTTAAATGACTTCTAAAAAAAAGACAAAAACCCAGGTACAGTGAACCCATGACTGTTACATTTTGGTTGGAATAAAAAAAAAAAGAAGGCCAAGAATAAGCAAGTGAAGACTGTAGGGATCTTTCTGTTCAGAGAGCCTGAAAGAATACTCAGCATGAAAGTATTCAAGCACAGGAACTAATATTACACTTCAGGTACTATGCAAATAAAGAGAAGGGGCCACTGAAGTATAACATAATTAAGGCATGGGTGATTATTTCACAAGACTTATGCTACAAGGTAAATTCTGTCCACATTCCGAAGTTAGAGATAAGCTAACAAGGAGTATATAAAGGTAAAGTGAAGTATGTTCCTATGATCAGGTTTCTCTATGAAGAGCTTAGCTATGATTGAATCTTCATATCAGTGTAAAACAATTCAAACCAGAAAAGTTAACTGAACATAACCAAGGGTTTTTTAAGACAGGGCACTTTAGAAACATGCAGTAGTGTACACATCTCTAATATTTTGACTCATGATCCAGTTAGGTAATTTTATACTCTGGACATAATGGTCTTACATCCATCCCCTTTAGATCAATCTTCCTCCTCAACCTGGTGCCCTCCAGATGTGTTCGACAACAACTCTTATCACCCCAGCCTTCATGGTCATTGGTTATGCTGGCTGGGATGATGGCAGCTGTCTGCACCAGTTGAGCCCTCTAAATAGTATTCAAGGACAGTCTTAATAGAATTTGGCAAGTTTCTTGTATTCCACATCTCAACAGGACACTTTGCAAGACATAGAAAGGTTCCTCCTGTGCAAGCACTGGGTCATTAGTGACCCCTAGAGGGATGCTGCTTGCGCTGGTGTTTTCATGGCAGACTATAGCGGGGTGGTTTGCCATTGCCTTCCCTAGTCGTGACTACCTTTCCCCCAGCAAGCTGGGTACTCATTTTACCGACCTCGGAAGGATGGAAGGCTGAATCGACCTGAGCCGGCTACCCGAGACCCGGCTTCCACTGGGATCGAACTCAGGTCGTGGGGAGAGTTTCGGTTGCAATACCGCTGCCTACCACACCAAATAAGCTCCCTTCCCCAAAAGGGGATCTGCAGCAAGCATGGCCAATGCTGGCTAGAGATGATGGGAGTTGTAGTCCAACACATCTGGAGGGCACCAGGTTGGGGAAGGCTGCTTTAAATGAGAATGTGTATTACTTTAACACGTGGTAAGCCAGCCCTGCTGCATTTGGGCCCTCATGCCCTGCCCAGACATCACTTCTAGTTTTGACTGTAAAAATTTTAAGTATCACTGACAGTTCAAGCCAGGTCAGAGGGAAAGTATTTGTATCAGTCTTCCCCACCCTGGTGCCCTTCAGATGTTTTCAATTTCAACTCCCATCAGCCACAGCTAGCATGGCCAATTGTCAGGAATCCTGGGAGTTATCATCCAAAACATCTGGAGGGCACTAGGTTTGGGAAGGCTACATCTAAATAGACCAAAAGCTTCAGAAGAGTGACCTATGAGACTTTTCCCAAAAAGGTAAAAAGGTAAAGGTGTCCCCAACCAGTCGTGTCCGACTCTAGGGTGCGGTGCTCATCCCCGTTTCTAAGCCGAAGAGCCAGCGCTGTCCGAAGACGCTTCCGTGGTCATGTGGCCGGCATGACTGAACACCGAGGTGCACGGAACGCTGTTACCTTTCCCGCCAAGGCGGTACCTATTTATCTACTTGCAATTTCTTGCTTTCGAACTGCTAGTTTGGCAGGAGCTGGGACTGAAGACGGGAGCTCACTCCGTCACGCGGCACTCGGGTCTCAAACTGCTGACCTGTCGACCTTCCAGTCTGCAGTTCAGCATCTTGACCACTAAGCCACCATGGCCCTAATTTTTTTCCCAAAAAAGCAGTACATAAAATTCTCAACACACTGAGAAGTCGTGCGAAAGGGTTATGAATGTGTTCTCTGGCAGTTTACAAAATGGGTGAGCAAGCCACATAACTTCACAGTCATTTCAACATCTATAGCTGTGGTTGGCAACCAGATTTGCTAGCAATCTTGTCCCAAGCATCAGCTAAAGAGACCAACTGTACTCCTGTAGGTCACACATCATCACTCCCTCGCCCCATTACAAGCTACTTCCCGGGAAAGAGTTGTGAAGTTCTTGTTGCCACCCTGCCTTAGACGAAACAGTGGCAAAATAGTGGAATAAACTTAATGTGAGGGGCACACTATAACTTTCTACTTGGCTAAATAAAGATCAACTTTGAATGGGAACATTTCTCCTTCCCTCTCATAAAGTTAGCACCTCTAAAGCCCAAATGTTTAAATATATGAAAAATAAAATTTTAAATATATGAAACACAAAATATATGAAAAGTTCATCCTAACACCTCAGCATCACCATCACCTAATTCAAGTGTCTTGCAGGAGAGTTTCTGCCAGTGGGGCACCAGTTGGTAATCACTACCTAGTACAGACAGACAAGCCTGGGAGAACAGAATTTCATCTTCACTGTAGAGATTGTGGCTATATCTTAATAGCCAAATTCAAACTTAACACTGTTTCACTAGTTTCTACAGTGCTGCATCTACATCCATGATATAGGTTTCTTCAGAAATCATAGCCCATTTTATGACTTCAAAAGTTAAGCTTAAAATGTAATTGTATTTTTTATAGGATTTATATTCTGCCTTTTAGGGCACAATTGCCCTAATGTGGTGTATAAGGGTTCATAAAGTACAATAGTCATCATTAAAATGTAATGAAATAATAATCTGATTAAAATCACATCACACCTCCTTAAAATGGAGCAGCAGCAGTTAAAAGATGAACAGGTATTAAAGCAGCAGCAATTAATAAAAAAGACTGAACTTAAAATGTCTCATGCTGTTTCTTTAAAGTTTCCAAGCATGGGGCCATTTTCACTTGTATTTCCCGTGAGAGTTCCATAAATGTGGGGCCAATAAGCGCCCCATAAGTGTGGGGCAAAAAGGTCTCATCCTTGGTACATGTCAACTTAATATCTCTTACTGGCAGATAACAGGCCCAGAGGGTAGGGCCTCAGTGACGAATTGTAAAGCCCAGGCAGGCTTGTAACGGTGCAGGTGGTCCTTCAGACAGCCCCGAGTGCACCACACCAGTGATTCAAATGCTTATCTAGAACTTTAAATAGTGGATCATAGACAGGTTCCGGTTTCTGTCTCTTTATGAGCAAAGCCAGTCACAGTGGGCTAACATTTATGTCAGTAGCCATTAAATAAGAAGACACTATGCAATTAAATATCTAGAATGTGGAAGGCATGTTCCACTTGCACTAATTTGTACAAATGATCCTCTGAGCAAGTTGGTACGATCTAAATTGGTTCAGGCTGCAAAAAGGAGCATGCGTTTTTCTGGTTAAAGGGTAAAAATGTCATTTTGGGTTATTGCTGCTATGTAGATATTTGAGACAAGGAAACTCATTAAAAAGATTAACTCATCCTGAAAAACGGAGACCAGATGACTTTAGTGTTAGTCCCTCTTCTGCATGGACTTAAGTCAGAATGCTCCAAAATACGAAGTTGACCAGTATTCTGAACATTAAACATTGGGCCAGAATGTATGTAAAAGATTTGCAATTTATTTTTTTGAAAAGCTAGTTTATTCATTTATTTAATTATTGTGAAGCACCTCAAGCTCTGGACAGAAGGGATACAAGTAAACCTCCTCCTCCTTCTCCCATAAGTGAGTCGATATAGTTTTCCCCAATCCCATCGGTCTTTAATCCCATGCTATCTCATGATTTAATAGCTACTGCCATAATGTTATCCCAGTTCAATTCACAACCACCACTGAAAGGCTTTGCTCATAGCCAGCTTCACTGTGATAGGAACTGGAATCTGCCTGAGCTCCAAGGTGGCAATTAAGTTGCCACCCTGATCCAGTGGCAGAAAGAAATCCATGCTTCAGTTCTATCTTTCCACCACCACGTTTTTGGAGACTCCCCAATGGCACATTTCTGTGTGTGTGCATGTGCGCGCGCACTCATGTATATATAAGCGTCTGTCTGTGTGTGACTGAAGTTGGTTATAGCCCATGAAAGCTTATGCCAGTTAGTACTAACATGTTAGTAGTCTTTTTTTTTTTTATAGTGCCACGCAAGCCCCATTGTTGTTTTTAAAGTTGAGTTTCCTAGTAGGATTAAAAATGAATACTCTCTTACTCATGATTTCTACATGTGATGCCCCCCAAACCACCTTAAAACCCAAAGTAGCAACTACATTTTTCTTCTGAATTATGTTCTCCCTATCTAGCAAAATTCTTTTCTATATTCTGAAGGCAGTGGAGTATTCTTCCCAACCTGGAAAATAGATGCTGGAATGCCAAACTTTTTCAGCTTAGGAAAATGTAATATAACTAGCCATCAGCAGATCTGCAATGTGATGTGCAACTTCAGGTTGGTTTGAGGGAGATCCCATATAAAAATCATGATGAGCCATGCTTCTGATCCTTTTATGCATGCTATGTCTGTGCTGGCAAGTGCCAAAATGTGAATTTTAAGGGTCAGTATGTAGAGAAAGATGTGATCTGTAATTTTAAGGTGGTTTCCATGTAAAAAGAAAATGCTCTGTGTTAGCAAGGGTTTGTTTTCCTTCAGTGCAGGTCTGTTTACACAACTCTGGTTGGCCCAGGACAACGTTGCAGTTTTCAACATGAATGAAGCACCTAAAAGACTAAGAATATATAATTTTAAGAATGGGAGAAAAAATATTGTTTTGTTGAAATGAAAGGCAAATATATTTGCCTAATAGGTTTTGCAAGCATTGCAACTGCTCAACCGCTGTTTTGTCCCTGGTGCCCATGGCACTGTGTCAGGATTCCAAATGCGCACACACGACTAAAAATGTTGGGGACCCCTGAATTAGAGGGAAATAGGAGCCAAATCTCTGCCCTCAGCATTAATAAGTTCTACATAGGCCAGTTCACACAACACGATTTCCCCTTACCCTTATAAGCAGTTCTGACTTTTACTAGTTATGTGTACTTACATGGAAGAACAATGTGTAAGTCATTGGGTTCCAATATACTCAGTAGCAATTCCTATGATGGAAGCAGGGCTTTTGAACATGGGAATTGCAGCTAACTATAGCCCAGTTCAGATGTCACAGCCAAACCATAATTTGGCCATGGTGAAAAGGGCTTCAGGATCACAACCTCCCTCCTCCCCATAGATGCTTAGATTCCTTCCCTCACTTCCTGATCTGTGATTAGCTGTAGTTCAGCTATGTCATCTAAATAAGGCAAACTCTGGTTACTCCAAACTTTAGCTTGCCTGATTTGGGTGACCCAGCAAAACTATAATTATTGTAAACCACGAAGTGGGGGAGAGAATCTAAGCATGTGAGCCTGAAATCCAGAAAAAATGTGAGCTTGAAAGCCATCATTTGGGCAGGATTTCAAGATTGGGCCTATTCCAATGATCTGCTGATTTCCACATTCACGTGTACATACTGAAATGCAGTGAAACAGCAAGTTTGTTCCTTGCACACTGCTTTATTCTTTACCATATACATGTGCATTCCACACAATCCTTATCCCTCATTTCTTGTTGGGAATGGGCAACAAGGTTGCACCTATTGAGCATGGGCATCTTGGAATGAAGCATACAGGTTGCCTTCACATGAGATTGAATCCAATGTTAGTCCTATTTACAGTATACCCATTTAAATGAATGGAACTTAAGTTAGTCCTATTCATTTCAATGAGTTTATTTTAAGTAGGACTAACATTGGATTCAACCCAGTGTATGTCAACGTGTAGAAGGGATCTGCACAGGGCTGAGGACAAGGGAAGCAAAATATGTTCCATGACATTTTGTATACCCACATTTGTGAATGGTCTCAACAGGCCCATTAAGTTTCTCTTGGCAAGGATGCAACTCTTTGCCAAGGAAAATATGCACTGTATGAGCTAGTTTTCTGAACAAACCCATTGATGGCTAGTTATATTACATTTTCCTAAGCTGAAAAAGTTTGGCATCCCAGCATCTATTTTCCAGGTTGGGAAGAATACTCCACTGCCTTCAGAATATAGAAAAGAATTTTGCTAGATAGGAGAACATAATTCAGACGAAAAATGTAGTTGCTACTTTTTGATTGTAGATTTACATGTAGGTAAGACAGTATGAGCAACCTTGATGGGTGGGAGTGCCTGGTAGTATTAAGGAACTACTTCTTCCAGATGAAGGGAGTGACAATTAACCTCACTGAAAATCTGCTGCAAGGTGACATAATAAATCCTCCACCCCGATCACAAAGCAGCAACAAGGAAACACATGTTGCCTCTTGTTTTGCAATCTGAAATCTACAGACTACAAAACCGTGAGCAGGCATAACAATGAAACTCAAAATCTTATTGTGAACATCTTAAAAGTGTTAGCAGTGATTCTACTCTCATCAAATTCTGTTAGATTGCCATGGAGTCATTCAAAATGGTCATTTTTTATTAACTTAACTATATATGGCTGCCCCAAAACAGGTGTTATTTGGGCAGCGCATAGAAAATCAATACACTGTTTAATATCCCATTTTAACTCAAGCAAGTTCAAACAGCACACAAAAATCTTAGAGAAATAAAGTTTAGAAAATAAATTACGTTCCTTATTACATGTCATTGTTCCAAAACCACTCTTCATCCCAAGAAGTCACTGTAGCAGAAGGAGATTAAATTTTTAAAAATGCACGCCAGCCTCTTAGCCTTCAAGTACTGGTAAAATGCCAAATCCTTTTATATGTGAAGTACCAGAAGCACTAAACTGCAACAGTGAAACCAGTACAAACCTTGTAAGTGTTTAGGCTCCATCTTCTTACAAGCTCAAGTTTTTCCATTGCTGGATTTTTTACTTCCTCTGCTAGAACAACTGGTCCACTTTTCTGCTGCATTCTTATATTGCCTGTTTAAAAGCCACATGTAAAGGAGACCCAAGTGTTAATGCAATTGCTGAAGCAAGTGACTTAAGTACATGGCTATAAATTAAAGGATTTTCAATATCATTCTGAAGATAAAAGCTCACTAATATTATGGAAAAGCTTAAAGAATAAGATTGCTTGGGCATTTGTATTTAAGTTACTATTACCAGTAATTTAGAACTCTTAACTATGCAGCTTTAACATACTCTAATTCTCTCATACTAACAGGTTATTAGAAAATACTACAAAACAGTCCCAGTTCATTACTGTGTTTGCCAGATATTGAAATGTTCACAGTATGAAATTGGGGTGCTTGTTCAAGCACATTGAAGAATTAACCATTCTCCCAGGCATGTGGAAAAGATATAGCATCTTATATTTTCACCACAGGCATATGTTTCACTAAAGCTCAGGAAGGCTAGTCCCTTCAAAACTTTGCATAGTAACCATGACTGCAAACCTATGCACATTTCTTTGGGAGCTTGTCCTTTTGAACTTGGTCTTGCTTCAGAATTAAGAGGCACCAGCTCAGTATGCCACAGTAATTCTGCCTGGCATATCTAACAGCACCGTCTCATTTTTTTAAAAGTTGCATCAGAACAGAGAATAGACCTTCTCCATAACTAACGCATGCATAGTTAAAGGAAATTATAATTCCACTTGACTGTTCAATACCTGCAAAGCATACTAGATTGCTACGCTATGCTCTCGATGGAACAGAGGAGTTTCTTATTCTCCCCAAACCCATCCTATTTCTATAGCACTGATTCACAATTTCAAGAAGACGTTACTCAGGGAAGCTTCAAACTTTTAAAAGCAGATGTATTTCTAGCGTGCCTGCCATGTGCACTATGATGAGCACTTTATGGATGAAGTAGGGACCTATTGAAACACACAGGAAGACATGAGATCCTGCAAGTGACTGCAGATCCCTGGCATATGATATATCACTCTCTTCAGGGGTTTTGATGTTCATTAAAACATGTGTGAAGCAGCCCTGAATTTCTAAAGCAGGGCAGGGCATTTTTCTGCTCAAGGGAAACTATCAGGGATTGATTGACAAAGGTGGGCACCCCATGCAAAAGTGAATAGGGTCAAAGCTAATGTGGGTGGGTTGCCCGCACCTAGGTAAACTCGTCCCTTCCCAGCTGTGACTGCCCAAAGTGACTGCCCACGCTGTGCATTACCCAGCATGGCAATTTACTTTTGAAAAAAGTCTACTGGTGCTAATGGAAGACTTTTTTCAAGCTTAATTGGTGTGGAGGTGCAGGAAGAGGAGGAGCGGCTACCTGGGCCAGAGGTTCCCCACACCTATTCTACAGTGACCTTGGTGACTGCTGCAAAGATACTGCAATGCAAAGAAGAGAGAAAAGTCACTTTGTTCTTCAACCGCAGAGCCTTTTCAGATCACAGTTACAAGTCAGAATATTCTTTCTAGTGTCCGATTATCCCCAATTCATACAGTGTATCAGCTTGGCACCCCACAAGTGTAGAAATCAATTTCTGCCATGATCCTCAAAGAGCGACAGCAGTGAAACCCAGCCATGTGCGGAAGTTAGTAAAAGAATCTCAAGCAAGAGAGCGATTGCTTTTTACAGCATGCTATATTTAGTTCAAATGATACGAACTGTAGATAGGGAGTGCTTTTTTTCTTTTTTTAAAGTATGCTCTTACTACAACCAACCTGAAAAAAGACACTGAAGTCTGGGTTGGGTGTTGGAGGTACTGTGTGTTGCAGTGCTTCCACTCCTACATGGATGGCCGATTCCAGAAGACAGTACTGGACCATTATTATTCTAGTTCTGGCAGCTACATAATGGAGTTTGATACAGCACTATTTGATCCTTCATTTTATCCTATTTAACATCTGCATTAAACTGCTGGGAGAGGTTATCCAATGAAGTGGACTGAGGTGTCACCAGTATGTAGACAACACCCAGCTCTTTCTTTTTCATTGTATCCAGGTGAAGCAGTGGGTGTTCTGAATCAGTGCCTGGGCGTGGTAAAGGACTGGATGAAGACCAATCAACTGGATATTCAATCCAGACAAGATGAAGGAACTGTTAGTGGGTGGTTCTCTGCCCAGCTGAGTGGTGTTCAACCCCTCTTAGAGGGCTAAAGCAGTCTTCCCCAGCCTGGGGCCCTTCAAATCAAAATTGGCCATGAAGGCTGGGGTTGATGGGCACTGCAGTCCAAAACATCTGGAGGGCACTAGGTTGGAGAAGGCGGTCCTAAAGGACCAGGTTCATAGTTTGCGAGTCCTCTTGGACCCAACACTGTTACTGAATACACAGGTGGCCTTGGTATGCCTTTTAACAGCTTAGGCTGATATACCCTAACTAGGTAATGTACATCCCTATATGGAGATACATAACCTTGCTACAGTTATCCATACTCTGGTTATCTCTAGTTTGGATTGCCACAATGAGTTACAAGTGGGGCTGCCTTTGAAAACAGTCTGCTAATCTGTTTTCAGATTGTTACTGAGACTGGCTGTTATTATGTTATACCACTCGTTTGGCATCTGAGCTGGCTTTTACTTTGTTTCCAGGCCCAATCCAAAGTGCTGGTATTAATCTTTAAAGCCCTAAATTGTTTGGGGCCAGGTTGCCTGAAGGACAGCCTCCTCCTTCAAAGAACTACCTAGACTCTAAGATCATCTTCAGTGACCCTTCTCCAAGTACTCCCGCCAAAGGAGGCACAGCAGATGGCTGCTAGAGAGGGCCTTTTCAGTGTTAGCCTGCTTATGGGATGCCTTCCCCAGAAAGGCTCACCTGACATCTATGTTATGGTCTTTACAGAGCCAGGTGAAACCCTGTTAGTTTCCTAAGGCTTTCAAACTTATTTTTAGTACTTTTAAACGTCAGTACAACTGACTTACCTGTGCTGCTGCTTTTCTGTTGCTGGTTTAATCCTGTTTCAGATTTCATTTTTATGTTGTATTTTTGTATTTTAAGCAGGGGAGAGATGGAGGGAGGAAGGAAGGATAGCTGCTTACTAGTACAAAGATGAACTGCCAAGGCTGTATTAATTCCCATTGATGAAATTATTTGGTATGCAGGATAAAGCATGTTGAGAAACATGCCATTTCAAGAACTACAAGCTGAAATGCTTGCTAAGTGCAAGGCAAAAAAAAAAGCAGGTCATGTTTTGACTTTGACAAACTGACATCAACTGACAGTGTCACTTTAAAAAGGGGGGAAGCACTGATCAACTCATTTGGTTTGAAAATACAATCTAGCATATCCATAAGCATGCAGATTTTGAACTGCTGTAAAAGTGTCACCTGTTTATACTAAGCAGCTAATACAATACTTGATTACAGTGCTTTATATGTTCACCATTCCAGTCATGTGAGACCAGAAGTTTTTAAGGCCTTGTGTGACTTCAGAATTTTTATTTCAATGCTGGCCGCTGGCACATACTAGGAACTTCATCACACTTGAAATTATGTCTACACAATACCTACACAGGTGGCCAAAGAGATACTCTACCTTTTCAGAATTTACTAACTTTCTCAAATTCAAGTAGTCCATGGCCTAGGCTCAAAAATTATCTGTCGCCATTATAATGGAGAACTTAACACCACCACTACTTACTGATAGCAAGACAGTATGGTTAAATGAATAATTCAATGTCTTTGTTATTCCTCACAGTTCATTTTCCTGAAGAGAATATTGATTTGATCATGCTTAATACTGAAGGAAGATAGTACATAGCAAGAAAAATGCATCAGTGACTTTGCCAAGCGATAGAACCATAAAAAAGAAAGTGTTATACTTAGTCATAGCAAGTAAAGTAATAGTAAGTCAAGTAATTTGTCTGCAAATGTAAGAGTTAGTATTGTATCAGCAAGGGTGTTATCTGCTTAGACCTCTGAATACCTTTGGGAATAATTAAATCACTCCCTTGTCCAGCCAGTCTGCTAGCTGCTGCACTGCTAGGTGATATAACAGGTGACATAGGTAGTGACGAGGAACCTGGAAATGGGACATACACCATAAACATCCATCTCTATTGGACTAACACATTTCTTATGCACAAAATATTGGAGAAACCAGAATTTTGAGTGTCAGAATTTCAGCTTAGGGCTGCTTCAAATAGAGAATGTTTATTACCACCTCCATTGAGTGGCTGCTCCATGTAGGGAGACATTTTGTGTATACTGACCAGATTCCCCTATCATTATTTCCCACCTCTACCATGAAATAGCCCTTTGAACTCTTTTTTCATAAACAAATTCAGTGAAAGATTTGCAAATACATTACTCCAGAAAAGTGATACTTTACGTATGCCTGAGTAAGAATGAAGGCTACACAGAATACCCTTTCTAGTACTGGCATTTGTAATTACACTTAAAGTCCATACATAATTACTGTTACCTTGAAAAGGTCCAGCTTCAATGACTCCCTCTTTGGTACTGTCAAAGCCATGTGATGTAATCTGGGTTTCAGATAAACCGAGTCCAGGCGGTAAAGAACGCTTCAAGTCCTTAGAAATGTTTGAATAAAAAGGAATATCCATGTAAATATCCCAGATGAGGGCACATTTAGGCATAACAACAGCTTTTCAAGCTCATCTTGAGCAATGTATTCTATATCTGGAATGTAGTTTATGGTGTCATGACATTCTATTTTGATGACTTAATACAATACAGTTTTGCAGCATACATCACAGATTTCACTTACATTTGTGGATCAGACTTTGATCTGGTTCACATGTCATGGCAGCAGTTCCTGGGTTGTTTAACCTAGGAATTCCTGGGAACAAATGAAGAGGCAAATAACCCAGTGTTAACCCAACAATTACCCATGGTTTGTTGTTGGGTTAACTCTGGCTTGTTTAATACATGAGAAACCCAGACTTTCTGGGTTCAAAAGTCATAAAACAACCCAGAAATGGGGTGTTCATGGGTTGTTAACTAAAAGTGGAAGCTAGGAGTATGCAGCTCGGGTGCTCTGCTTGTCCTAGGAATTGCTCAGAAACAACCCAGGAATTGCAGCTGTGACATGAAAACTGGGTCAATATGTACCAATGATTTACAAAGCGGGCCCTACTAGGGAAGTGCGGAGAGCAATATCAATAGCCTTCCAGAAAGTGCCTTCAGTGGGCCAAAAGATTTAATTCCTTTTCTAAAGGTTGTTTGCGTTTCCTTTAAACATGCAGAGGCACTACTCCTCATTTTAAGATTTCTTTCCCCTGCCTTTATTGAAGCTGAGAAACAACTATTGTCAGGTAAACTTGCTGTCTGCCTTAGTTATATTTGGGAAGGCTTAAGATTTGGGCTGGCTCCATCAAAACCAATGGATCTTTACTTCATTTATGTAAATGTATTTTTTTCCTGACTTAGGAAAGACCACTATAAGTCTGAGATGCATTGCACTGGAACAAACCATGTTCCCCTATAGATTTTACTCAAAAACCAACTTTAATAAAAACAGTTCTGAGTAGATATATTCAAAAGCAATAGAAAGTATTCTGTTGTCCTTGCCCTCATCAGTAAACACCTTGTAGACTGAGCACTCACTTAGTTCAGAGTGCTATAAAATGTATAGTGCAAGAATTCATGTTAGGAATCCTAAATGTACAACTCCTGTGAAGTAATATCATTTACACAACTAGACGTAGAGAAGCTTGCCAAGAGTTAAATAGCAAATAAAAAAACATGTTAGAAAAGTGGTAACAAGCACAACTAGTGATGAGTTAGCTCCCCAAAGTCCAATTCAGAACAGGCCTGACTGATAAGGCATGAAAGAGATTGTGGGGTTGTGGTGGACAGCTCGATGAAAATGTCAACCCAGTGTGCGGCCGCTGTAAAAAAGGCAAACTCCATGTTAGGCATAATTAGAAAAGCAATTGAAAATAAAACTGCCAATATCATACTGCCCCTATACAAATCTATGGTGCAACCACACTTAGAATACTGTGGAAAGCTCTGGTCATCACACCTCAAAAAAGATATTGTACAGCTGGAAAAAGTGCAAAAAAGGGCAACTAAAATGATCAAGGGGCTGGAGCATCTCCCCTATGAGAGAAGGTTTCAACAGCTGGGATTGCTTAGCTTGGAAAAAAGGAGGGTAAGGGGACAAATTACAGAGGTCTAGAAAATTATGCATGGTGTGGAGAATATGGAAAGGGAGACATTTTTTCCCCTCTCTCAAAATACGAGAACCAGGGGTCATCCCATGAAGCTGACTGGGGGGAGATTCAGGACAGATAAAAGGACTTCTTCACACAGTGCATAGTTAAACTATAGAATTTGCTACCACAAGGTGCAGTGATGGCCACCAATCTGGATGGCTTTAAAAGGGGGTTGGACAAATTCCTGGAGGAAAAGGCTATCAATGACTACTAGTCTTGATGGCTACGTGCTACCTCCAGTACCAGAGGCAGTGAGCCTATGTACATCAGTTGCTGGGGAACATGGGTGGCCTGAGGATGCGGACAAGGTGCTTGGCCAAGTCCGATCGACCACTTGTGTGCTTGACCCTTGCCCTTCATGGCTTATTAAATCAAACAAGGAGGGGTCGTCCGGCTGGGTCCAGGAGGTTGTAAATTCCTCCTTGAGAGAGGGAGTGGTGCCTGCCGCTTTAAAAGAGGCAGTAATTAGACCACTCCTGAAAAAGCCTAACCTGGACCCAGAGGATGTTAACAATTATAGGCCAGTGGCCAACATCCCCTTCCTGGGCAAGGTGCTTGAGCGGGTGGTTGTAGGACAGCTCCAGGCACTCTTGAATGAAACGGATTATCTAGATCCATTTCAATCGGGCTTCAGGCCTGGTTTTGGAACGGAAACTGCCTTGGTCGCCCTGTGGGATGACCTCTGCCGGGAGAGGGACAGGGGGAGTGCGACCCTGTTGATTCTCCTGGACCTTTCAGCAGCTTTCGATACCATCGACCATGGTATCCTTCTGGATAGGTTGTCTGGGTTGGGAGTCGGAGGCACTGCACTACAGTGGTTCCGCTCCTACTTGGATGGCCGATTCCAGAAAGTGGTGTTGGGGGATTATTGCTCTGTGCCATGGCAATTGTGCCATGGGGTGCCACAGGGCTCTATTTTATCCCCCATGCTGTTTAACATCTACATGAAACCGCTGGGGGAGGTTATCCGGAGGTGTGGGCTGAGGTGCCATAAATATGCAGATGACACCCAGCTCTACCTCTCTTTCTCATCAAACCCAGGTGAGGCAGTGGCTGTTCTGAACCAGTGCCTGGGCACGGTAATGGACTGGATGAGGGCTAATAAACTGAAACTCAATCCAGACAAGACGGAGGTACTGTTAGTGGGTGGTTCGTCTGCCCGGCTAGGTGATATTCAACCTGTTCTGGAGGGGGTTGCACTCCCCCTAAAGGATCAGGTTTGTAGTTTGGGGGTGCTCTTGGATCCAGAACTGTCACTTGAGGCACAGGTGAACTCAGTGGCACGGAGCACTTTTTATCAGCTTAGGCTGGTATACCAACTACGCCCTTATCTGGACAGAGATAGCCTAGCTACAGTTATCCATGCTCTGATAACTTCTCGTCTGGATTACTGCAATGCGTTATACGTGGGGCTGCCTTTGAAAACGGTCCGGAAACTTCAGCTGGTCCAAAATAGGGCAGCAAGATTAACAGGGACTGGCCTGCGAGCTCATATTACGCCAGTACTTTTCCAGCTGCACTGGCTGCCAGTCCATTTCCGGGCCTGATTCAAAGTGCTGGTGTTAACATTCAAAGCCCTTAACGGCTTGGCGCCAGGTTATCTGAAGGATCGCCTCCTCCCATATGTGCCTGCCTGGACCTTAAGATCATCCTCAGCGGCCCTTCTCCGTGAGCCCCTGCCAAAAGAAGTGAGGCGGGTGGCTACTAGGAGGAAGGCTTTTTCTGTTGTGGCACCCCGGCTCTGGAATGAGCTCCCTAGTGAGGTTCGCCTGGCGCCTACATTGTACTCCTTTCGGTGCCAGGTGAAGACCTTTTTATTTTCCCAGGCATTTTAGCTTTCTAAATTTTTATCTTTGCTGTTTTAAATCTGTATTTTAAACTCCTGTACTGCTGCTAGGTTTTATTGTGGTTGTATTGTTATATTGTGGTTTTGATGTTCTATATATTTTAAATTGTTTTATTGTGTTGTTTGGTTTTAGTTTTTGTGAACCGCCCAGAGAGCTTCGGCTATTGGGCGGTATAGAAATGAAATAAATAAATAAATAAATAAGTGGGAGGGTGCTGTTGAGCTCATGTCCTGCTCGTGGGTTCCTGGTCGACAGCTGGTTGGCCACCGTGTGAACAGAATGATGGACTAGATGGACACTTGTTCTGATCCGGCATGACTCTTCTTATGTTCTTAATAAACTTGTTAGGCCAGAAACGAATTGGGCCCTGCCACCTCACTTGCTTAGGCCTCCATGCCACTGCCCCCAAGTCCAAACTTAACCTGGTTAAGGAAGTGGTTAGTAACAGATGCCTCAAAGAAACTTTGCATTGATCCAGAAACCATTGGAAACAACACTTTCCAAGCTTTTAAGTGGCAATACTGAGTGTTCATGGGAGTGCCCAGACCTTAAGCATAAAGCCTCCACTACTGCCACTCCTTACTGCGAGACTGCTTCTTTAGAGTAAGGGGCTAGGTACAGGGATTGATGGCACTGAATTGAGAACTTCCAAATTAAACTGAGATTTGAGGTCTGGATCTAATTTAAAAGGCATTCAGAAGGTGCCTTTCCAATCCTCACCCCCCCCCCCCATTTCAAGGTTTGGCACTGCTTTGACCTAAATAAAAGACAATGCTTTTCACAGTGTACATTTACATGTCAATCTATGCCATGGTTTGCTGTTACCTGAACATGCTCTCGGCAGCCTTGGGTTTGCATTGTTTCCCAGTCCCAATTCCCAATCCTTATGTGTAGCGACCCATAATTTCATGCATACAACTATAATTTGCACTTGCCTGCAGGTTAGGATCAAGCCCTCACTTGGAGGCAAGGACAAACCACAACACAAACAAGTATCAGAAGTAGGGAATTGCCACATGTGAGGGGAAGGTGGGAGTGCATGAGGGTCTGAGGTAGGGTCGTTGGAGTAATCTGCAATGGATTCAAATGAGTTTGGATTTCGATGAATCCAACCTGCAGATTCCACAGTAGACCAGCCTTTTCTGAGTTGCATGGATTTGGCGGACCATTTTTTAACTGGGGGGGGGGGATTTGCGCTAATACGCATTTGTGCAAGTGGAATGAACTTTCTCATACATCTCTAAAAAAATCTGATTCCGTCAAGGAGCAGACAACAAAATGGAAAAAGCCTGACAATCCACGAAACACAGACTAGATTAGATTTAACAAAATCCCTACATCCGTAGTCTGAGGCTCCTATAGGCCTGTTTACAGGATGCCTAACAATGGCTTAGTATTTATTTATTTATCGTATGGCACATTCACATTGCATTACAATAAAAACATACAGCATAATAAATATGAAATAGGAAATATAGACAGGAAGCTCACAAACGTATGTCTAGGTTACAGACAGAGTTTTTTGCTTCAGTTGTCACAGCCAGGAAATCAGCAAAGTCTCCATTGTAGGCTCCGTTTTGACACTCTGTCACTATGTGTTGGATAGTTTGTTTTTCAGCCCCACAATCACAATTTGATTATGTTATTTTGCCCCATTTTTAAAGGGCATCTGCACATCTACCATGACCTGTGCGAATTCAGTTCAAGGTTGTCCATATTGCACGGGGCTGGTCAAATCCAGGTGGTTTTTACAAGATGCAGGGCAAGCTTCGGCATTGTGGAGGACAGTTTCCTAGCCAATGTTGTTTCCACGTGTTGTGGATATTAAAATCATCTTCTAGAAGAGCTTTACCAGTAGAAATCGCTGGATGTCTCAATCTTAGCCTGTTTCACTCCAAGTAGATTACGTCATTTAATATTGGTAACTGGAGATTGTCAATAATCTTCCGATATTCTTGAAGGAGGACCTCTTTCATCTTACATCCGGAGGTGGTATGTGGCTCAAAACAGGAAGCCAGTATGTGGGAGCAGGTCGTATCGTCCCACTAACGATGAGCATTGACTCATGCAGTTGTGTATCGATCTTTCTCGTGTACGGACTATTAAGCCACACTGGGGCACAATACTCTGCTGCTGAGTAAACCAGACTGAGTGCGGTCGTTCTGGCTTAATGGCTTAGTATTACATTTGAACAGGCCTTAAGGCTCAATTCAGGGAGCATGCCAAAACATTGTTAATTAAACTTTATAGTTTAGTGCAATGTCTGCACTGACAACCCATGTTTTTTGATTGGCTGGTAAACCAAAACAGAAAACTATGATTCAAGGATGTCTGAATTTGGCAAGATGTCTGAGTTGACAAAACATAGTTACAATTAATTATGGCTATAAGTAATTATGGCTATAGTTAGTTCTGTTGAGACCAGAATGCTAAGCAGGTGGAAAATTAAAGGGACAATCAT
The DNA here is from genome assembly GCF_057233095.1 of Heloderma suspectum. Lineage (NCBI taxonomy): Eukaryota > Metazoa > Chordata > Lepidosauria > Squamata > Helodermatidae > Heloderma > Heloderma suspectum. Next base: position 66,256,597 of record NC_139462.1, on the reverse strand, counting down.
CTCTACGCCAGAATTTGCTTGGACCTGTGGAAGCTCAAGCAATTTTCTGGCATGTTTGTATTTGTGGTGCATAGGCATCTCTCAGATTTCCCCTAAAAGTATGGCAAGTAATGGATGAATAGTTCAAGCAATGCTAAACCAAGGTAAAATGAGGATATAAACATAGATGCAATAGCAGCATGCACTGGAATAAATCATACTCTACACATACCCTACACCAGGGATTAAACTGCTTCTGCATTATGGTAAACTGAAAAGACACTGATGAAATTAATAGAAGCAGTGATGTGCTGCCTCATTTCCCCCCACTGCATATACTGATCAATGAAGGAAGTAGGATTTCTGTATTATTTCCCACTGTGAATTATACAACTTTTGTTCCCATTGATCAGGGATGTATTGCTTACTGCCCAACTAGTAGGGTGTCACTGATCTCCTGAGATTTTAGCTTATGCTTATTTCAGCCAGTATATTCATTCTCTCTCTTGCTCACTCTTTGTTATTTTTAATGAAAGCTGACTTATGAAGCCCCCAGCTGATACAGGTATGACCCAGATTTGCTTTGCAGAGAACTCTGCACTTGTCAGCTTTAGTCCAGGTACAAGTCTACCCTTCACTTTCCAGGATCTTTTTATTACTTGCCCCTTCTGCTAATGGTCTGTAGAGCTGTACTACTCTCTGTGGGACCTCTGCAAGTACGCATACACAAACGTCACTGTCATCCCCTTTCTTCACCCAAGTTCTGGCAGTTCTGGAACATTTTCTTGTTTTGCATTAAGTGCCAACCTCTTGCAGCAATGAACAATCACCAGGGATTAAGGCTTTAATCTCTAATCAAGAGATTCAGTCTTTTATTGAGAAAGGCTGTCAGCAGTAGTTTCAAAACCACAGTGCTAATGACCATAATAGGCACAAAAGTATGCCAAAAGTCAACCTATAACTTAATTTTGCACTTGACTGATTCAACAGTTTAGAAAACATGTACAATTTCCCTAAGTTTTCCTCAAGGCCTGGTTAGAATGGAGCACTTGCTGTATAGAAAACTGTCAGACGCTTACTCCTTGCCATGTTAAAATAATTCACTGGCAACTCTCTATAGTGCCAAAACCCATCATGGAACACAAAACTGGATCCCTGTCCTCAGCTGCCTGTAGCTTTATCTGAACGTATAGCCAGTGCCATTTTCTATTACTGATTTGGGTGAACTACATGTTTTGGGAAACAGAATACAACTGAAAATGGCACCCATTGTTCAGAGCCAGCCACTCTTCCTGGAACGTGTAATGATGCTCAATTCCGCTGCCATTTCATCATGTTGTGTTTCCCCCTCCTTGCCAGCCAATGAAGCAGGGCAAGGAAACCCAACAGATGACATCACAATATTGTCAAGTGATACTACATGTTACAGAAGGAGAGGGAAGAGCTCAGACATCTTTCTGCTTTATCCTTGCTTTTCCTGTGGTGTATAGATCCGCTCTGCCATTACATCTGAACACAAATCAATTTACTTTCAAATATGTCCAAATGTCTCAGGTAGTGAATTTCCCCCAGCTTTGTTACCTTTAAGTGGAAATGGAGACTGAACCTAGGTACTGTGTGCAAACCATGCGCTCTACCACTGACCATACCCATTTGTAACATGAACAGCCAGAGATTAACAAGCTACTGGATGTTGCCTTTACAGGTTCATAACAAATGTATGAACTAGAGCTGGGCCAAAGTATTCAATGGACACACTTCTGACAATATGGGACAGGGTGAGGGAAGCTACCAGAAAAAGTAATAGTTTTGGGAGGGAAGGGCAAAGTCTATTAATTTTCAGCGTGTGAGGGGCTTACCATTAAATGAGGAAATGCATAATGTTTCTCGGTTTATTTCCTTTGGCCAAAAGCATTGCCACTGCCTCAAGGAGCAGCCAAGCTGCAATCAATGACCCAGTGGCAATGCAATGTCTTAAGGAATGTCCCAGTGGGAATAACGTTATGTCATGACATTGTGTTTCTTCCAGGGGCATTGTTGGAAAATAAGATCACTGCACCAATCATTACTGATGAGCCATTCTGTACGATAGAGGTCCCCAACATGGTGCCAGCAGCCACCATGATGCCTGCAGGGATCTCCAAAGGTGTCCACAAACCTTTCTACTCCCTGCCCTCTTCAAAAATTTATTTTTAATTAAAAACCTTGAAAAATATTAGGGCGTCAGGTTCACCTTCCTGTTGCTGAACCTGTTGCTGATCAGTAGGCAGGAAGAGAAGGAAAGAGCTGCTTCCCGGTCCCACCCAATCTTCTTCAATCCACATAGACCTTCTCTCTATCTCTCCTGGCCATTAGCCTTGCTATTTCTCTCCACCCAAACTTTTCCTCACTATTTCTCTCCCTTCCCCATCCCTAGCTTTTTACTTTGTTCCTTCCTAGCTGCTAGCCTTGCTCTTTCTCTCCCACTCACCACTTTATTCCCCCTCCCTCCTAGCCTCTCTCCGCCTCACCACCTCTTTTAACTAGCCAGGCCCCCGTTGCAGCCCTTATGTGACTAGCCACATCCTCCATGGAGCCATTTTGTGGTGGTGCCCACAGCAGTTTCTCAAGTTCCCAAATGTGCTCATGGGGCCAAAAAGGTTGGGGGGGGCCCTGCTAGGGCACTGCAACACTGCCAGGCTGCTCATTGCAACTCCACTGCTGCATGAAGTGGGGCAAAGCTTTTTTGGGTTAAAGGAAATAAGCTGGGAAACTGTCACCTTTTCTCATAATAAGCCCCACACTCCTTGAAAAATAGCTTTTGCTCTTGCCCTCAAGAAACTTGCTGAAAATGCCCTCCCTCTTTTGCAGAGGGCCAACGGCCCTGCAGACATTTGGTGGCATTCAGCCCAGTCCTAGTAAAAACCCAGATATTCATTTTTGTAATTTGAAAAACCACACAGCTTGTGCCAGTGCAACCCCTAGTGGACACAGAAGTATTTTGACATTTCATTTTACTTATGCAGTAATCTGTATCTAAAATATAAAATAGAGAAACTGAGATTCAACAAGAAATGGAAGAACATAAATTATGTAGTAGCCTAACAGGCTCTCAAGATTCTAGCTAGCTCTAGTTCACTTCGTATTTGGCTGTGAGGTTTATTTATCATTTTAGATATTTAGCTTGCCTTATTCCCGATGATCAAGACAAATCACACCATAACAAAATGGTAAAACAAAAGTGAATAAGTATCTGAGTGGTAAATAATTAAAAACTTACAGCTTCTCACCCAGATCCCCATTTTCCGTTAATGGGTTTTGATACTTTAATGAAGATATTTGTAGCTTACCTTGCGATGCCCTTTATTTGAAAGGATGAAATCCACATTCATCTCTAACAGGCAACCAAGCTTTCTCTAAGCAGTAAGGAAGTTAGGCTAATCTAGGCAATACATTTTTCCCATAACTTGGTTGCTTCAGCAATAATCTAATTGGTTTACTATTGGCAAGCAATTTAGGGGATTTAATTAAGACTATACAATCATACCCTATTAAAGTTGTGCTCATGCGTATCTTCAAGTTCTCCATTGCTTGTCACAGAAATCTCTGCTGCTGAATTTTTGGGAGATTCCTGAGCCATTGAACACTCCTACAATATGAAGAGAGATATGTTAGCATTCTCCAAACATTATTCATATTCAGCTTTTAGAAATGATTGTTTGGGGAACAGATCTTACTGAATCTTGAAGAGAGTATCTTCAGATACCGACCCAATAATTTTATGAAACGTAGCTTGTTCGATAATTAAGTCTTCTAGAAACCCAAGTAGTATATTATATATCCTTTCTTCAGAAGGTCACCCTCCCCCATCCTAGCAGCTAACTTGCACAGTAACTTCTGCTTCATAGTCATCACACAAAATATTCCCAGCACTTAGCATTACCAAGCAGCACAGTAGTTATACTTACTTTGGTGCATGGCAGACCATTTCTTTGATCAAAAGGTGCTCACAGAAGAATGAAAGAGAACTGCACCATGTACAAGCCATCTGTCACTTGTTGTACAGCCTCAAATATTAATGCCTGTAAGGCAGATGAGTGTATCTGATCATACAATAACAGATTGCCACAGTGCCAAGGGGAACTGTTTGCCCAGTTTCTCCCTACAAGTATATATATATAGGTCCAAAAGACAGCCACTACTGCTCTTTTACCTCCCATGTTGTTGTCATACGAGTTTTAGGAATCTTGTAATGGGTTAGATACCACTGCTTAATCTGAGCAGATGTGCAATGCTGATAGTGTACTTCAAACAACTTCATTAGTAGTTTATTGGCAAATCATTTCCTCTTTCACTTAACACCTGCTGATTTTATGAGTCAGACTCATGTAACTGTGGCATCTGTTTTTGGAGGTCATGGATCAGAAGCCTAATGCATACAGTTTTAAGTCAATATGAAAGCACCACATAGTTAACTCTGTAACTTTGGCTCATCTTCACAAAATGGGAATATGCATCATGGAGCCACTGCACATGTCTCTAACCTCTTGGTTTTACTAGCTTAATAACGGACATTGACAGTTTTTCATAAATGAGGACAGAGACAGGAGCTCATACAGAATCTTTCCACAGTGATCATCCATCTTAGTCCATCATGGCTGCTCTAGAGCTTGCAGAATCTAGTGGTTCCTTGGGCCTAGCAGGGCGATACCAACAGGGAGAATGTAGTGAACTGTCCACATGGCCATTTGACATGAACCTTACTCAGTCAAGTCACCACGGAGTCCATTGTGTATAGAGGTCAGTCTTGCAAATGCTAGAATAGTTCTTGAGCCTCGATGTGGTAACTTGCAACTTATAATTTATGACCTATTTTAATATTTGCTAGTCTAGTCACTTGCCCTGCTCCAGATCAGGTCACATTAATCTAACTGCTCCTTCATTAAAACAATGAGTTATTATAGTCTACTTTCTCCCAAAGCTCTATATACACTCCAAGCTTCAACTTGGAATTTTTAGAATATATATCTACAAGGTCAAATGTATTTATCTTTCCTCTGAAATACTGATTAAGACAACAGTTGCAGCAGCAGGTACAGATCTAAAAAACACTGCTATTATACCACTTTGTAGGTTGGAACCAGAGTTAGATGTGTCTAACAGAGCTGGCAGAAATGGATTTCCCTGTCCCCTCCATCCCCTGAAAATGCTACACAGAGGGTGAGGGGACCATGTTGAAAGTGATGGAAAGAGGTGGGCTGTGGCACAGGGGACTGAGGACAGGGAGGACCCCCAAAATTAGGCAGTGGCATCTTCTGTCAGTGAGCACTCTGCTCACAGAAAGTGCCTTCATCTCATTTTGGGGGATCTTCTTGTCCTCCTTAACTTCCCTTTTCACAGTCCACCCCATTTAGCGGGGTCCTGCAATCCTCTATGTAGCATTTTCAGGGGGCTGAAATGGGGAGGAGGGGCTGGGAAAGTCCAGTCAGCCCTATTACGCACAGCATAACTCTGCCATTGGGAGGAGGCGGCCACCAGCTCTGTTATACACACCTAATTCTGGATCGAGCTCATTGGATTTGATACAAGAATTTTTCTTCCATTTAAAATGAGAAGATGTTCAGTTAAAAGGTATTGAAAGGACAAATAAATTATTCTGAACTGGATCTCACTGAATATGCTACATAAGCAAATCGACTTTTCTCCCCTGTTTTGTTTTGTTTTAGAAATGGAGTGAGTGTAAAGGTAAAATGCATCCTGGCTGACAACATCCATGTTGAAAACTAGATGTTTACCCAGACTTGCAAGTAACAGGGAACATTTTTTCCAGCCATAGAAAATAAACCCATTTGTAACAAGATGGTTCAAAAAAATTTTTAAATTTCTACACCAATCTTCACCCACAAAAGTGGGTTCCAGGATGGTATACAAGAATAAAACAAATATTAACAAAATATAAAAACACAATAAGCCACAAAACTGAGAATTATAAAACACATCAACTAGCTATAACTCTTACAAATATTAAGTCAAACAAACTACAGTGTTGGTGACAGTGTGCCTTCATGTGGCAGTCCTTCGATAATATGAGAACTTTTGCCTGAACATAGTTGCATTCCAACAGTATTACTTGAATTTGGACAATATTTGCCACTTTGCCAACGCGTTCCTATTTTGCAGTTGTAGTAAAACTACTTTCTAGGTGGTCATAAGACAATTTTTGGTGAGACACAGTATAGCAGATACAGAAAATCCTTACTAACAGGTCTTTTGGATTTCTTGCTGTAAACTTATATCTAAGGGGACATGAAGTATATTAAAAGCTTTAGAATTGAAAATGCAGTCTTATGCATGGAGTCTATTGTTCAAAATTGTATTTTCTTAGTCGATAGGAAACTTTCGCAAATGACTAACTCACCTGTCATAAATTAGTTCAAGGCTGCTGAACATTTTAAAAGATATTCCAATTTGTATCCAGGCTGAAAACTTTAATTTCAAGATACAAGTATTGAACCAATGTGTTAATTTAGTCTTAAACATTATGGCAGCGGGACGGCAGACAGAATCACAGACTTCTTGTTGTTGTTCAGTCGTTGTGTCCGACTCTTCGTGACCCCATGGACCACAGCATGCCAGGCCTTCCTGTCCTCCGCTATCTCCCAGAGTGTGCTCAAGTCCATATTCATTGCATCGGTGATGCTATCTAGCCATCACATCCTCTGCCATCCCCTTCTCCTTTTGCCTTCAATCTTTCCCAGCATCAAGGTCTTTTCCAGGGATTTTTCTCTTCGCATTAGGTGGCCAAAATATTTGAGCTTCAGCTTCAGTATCTGTCCTTCCAAGGAGCACTCAGGGTTGATTTCCTTTAGGATGGACTGATTTGACCTCCATGCAGTCCAGGGGACTCGTAAGAGTCTTCTCCAGCACCACAGTTCAAAAGCATCAATTCTTAGGCGCTCAGCCTTCCTTATAGTCCAGCTCTCACATTACTACTGGGAAAACTATAGCTTTGATTACACAGACCTTTGTTGGCAAGGTGATGTCTCTGCTTCTTACTATGCTGTCTAGGATTGCCATAGCTTTCCTCCCAAAGAGCAGACGTCTTTTAATTTCATGGCTACAGTCACTGTCTGCGGTGATCTTGGAGCCCAAGAAAATAAAATCTGTCACTGATTCCATTTCTTCCCCTTCCATATGCCAGGAAGTGATGGGGCCAGATGCCATGATCTTCGTTTTTTTAATGTTGAGTTTCAAACCAGCTTTTGCACTCTCCTCTTTCACCCTCAACAAGAGGCTCTTTAGATCCTCTTCGCTTTCTACCATTAGGGTGGTATCATCTGCGTATGTGAGGTTGTTGATAATTCTTCCGGCAATCTTAATTCCAACCTGTGATTCATCCAACCCGGCGTTTCTCATGATGTACTCTGCATATAAGTTAAATAAGCAGGGCGACAATATACAGTCTTGTCGTACTCCTTTCCCAATTTTGAACCAATCGGTTGTTCCATGTCCGGTTCTTACTGTTGCTTCTTGACCCTCGTACAGGTTTCTCAGGAGACAGGTAAGGTGGTCTGGTACTCCCATCTCTTTAAGAATTTGCCAGAGTTTGTTGTGATTCACACTATCAAAAGCTTTAGCGCAGTCAATGAAGCAGAAATACACATTTTTCTGGAATTCTCTTGCTTTCTCCATGATCCAGCGAATGTTGGTGATTTGATCTCTAGTTCCTCTGCCTCTTCGAAACCCCGCTTGTACTTCCGGTAGTTCTCGGTTCACATGCTGCTGAAGCCTAGCTTGTAGGATTGTGTGCATAACCTTGCTGGCATGTGAAATGAGCGCAGTTGTATGGTAGTTTGAACACTCTTTGGCATTGCCCTTCTTTGGAATTGGAATGTTAACTGACCTTTTCCAGTCTTGTGGCCACTGTTGAGTGTTCCAAATTTGTTGGCATATTGAGTGTAGCACTTTAACAGCATCATCTTTTAGGATTTTAAATAGCTCAGCTGGAATACTGTCATCTCCGCTAGCTTTGTTGTTAGTCATGCTTCCTAAGGCCCACTTGACTTCACTTTCGAGGATGTCCGGCTCAAGTTCAGTGACCGCACTATCATGGCTATCAGGAACATTCAGATCTTTCCTGGATAGTTCTTCTGTGTATTCCTTCCACCTCTTCTTCATCTCATCTGCTTCTGTTAGGTCCCTGCCTTCTTTGTCCTTTATCATGCCCGTCTTTGCACAAAACGTTCCCTTGAGATCTCCGATTTTCTTGAAGAGATCTCTAGTCTTTCCCATTCTGTTGTTTTCCTCCATTTCTTTGCATTGTTCATTTAAGAAGGCCTTCTTGTCACTCCTTGCTATTCTCTGGAACTCTGCATTCAGTTGGATATATCTTCCCCTTTCTCCCTTGCTTTTCGCTTCCCTTCTTTCCTCAGCTACTTGTAAAGCCTCATCAGACAGCCACTTGGCTTTCTTGCATTTCTTTTTCTTTGGGATGGATTTCGTTGCTGCCTCCTGAACAATGTTACGGACCTTTGTCCATAGTTCCTCAGGCACTCTGTCTATCAGGTCTAATCCCTGAAATCTATTCCTCACCTCCACTGTATATTCATAAGGGATATGATTTAGGTCATACCTGAATGGTTTAGTGGCTTTCCCTACATTCTTCAATTTAAGCTGAAATTTTGCAAGAAGCAGCTCATGATCTGAGCCACAGTCAGCTCCAGGTCTTGTTTTTACTGACTGTATAGAGCTTCTCCATCTTTGGCTGCAAAGTACATAATCAATCTGATTTCGATACTGACCATCTGGTGATGTCCATGTGTAGAGTTGTCTCTTGTGCTGTTGGAAAAGAGTGTTTGCTATGATCAGCATGTTCTCTTGGCAAAACTCGATTAGCCTTTGTCCTGCTTCATTTTGTACACTAAGGCCATGCTTGCCTGTTATCCCGGTGATTTCTTGACTTCCTACTTTAGCATTCCAATCCCCTACGATGAAAAGGACATCTTTTTGTGGTGTTAGTTCTAGAAGGTGTTGTAGGTCTTCATAGAACTGATCAACCTCAGCTTCTTCGGCCTCAGTGGTTGGGGCATAGACTTGAATTACTGTGATGTTGAATGGTTTGCCTTGGATTCGTACTGAGATCATTCTATCCTTTTTGAGATTGTACCCTAGTACTGCTTCTCTCACCCTTTTATTGACTGTGAGTGCTACTGCATTTCTTCTAAGGGATTTTTGCCCACAGTAGTAGATATAATGGTCACCTGAATTAAATTCGCCCATGCTTGTCCATTTTAGTTCGCTGATTCCCAAGATGTCAATGTTCATTCTTGCCATCTCATGTTTGACCACCTCCAGCTTACCTTGATTCATTGATCTGACATTCCAGGTTCCTAAACAATATTGTTCTTTACAGCATTGGACTTTCTTTTCACCACCAGACACATCCACAGCTGAGTGTCCTTTCGGCTTTGGCCCAGCCGCTTCACTCTTTCTGGCGCTACTTGGAAATACCCTCTGCTCTTCCCCAGTAGTATATTGGACACCTTCCGACCTGAGGGGCTCATCTTCCGGCGTCATATCTTTTAGCCTTGTCATACGTTCCATGGGGTTTTCTTGGCAAGAATCCTGGAGTGGGTTGCCATTTCCTTCTCCAGTGGACCACATTTTGTCAGAACTCTCTGCCATGACCTGTCCGTCTTGGGTGGCCCTGCACGGCATAGCTTATGGAGTTACGCAAGCCCCTTCGCCACAACAAGGCAGTGATCATCTCTGCATATCTGCCGGGCTCTTAGAACTATGGGGGCTAACTGTAATAAAATTCTCTGAACTTGCTCAAAATTTACCCCTGCCCCTGCCCCAGCACACAAACACATACATTCTTGCAGGGCAGGGCAATTCTTTCTAGAAATGCCTGCTTTCCTTTCTGTCCTTCAGATAGATTTTAGCTGTACATTTTCAGCTTCCAATGGAGCAGAAAAGCAGACAGAAACCACACGAGCAAACATCCAGACCTGGGTGCAATTAAGAAAGGCACATAAGGAGTCTTAATTAACACCTAATTATCAATAGAGACATATTATCAACTGTATTCATATTAACAACTGTATTTATATTTTAGCCATGATAGTGGCAGATGTTGCTAATGCCTGATCATCAAAATTGTGAAAAAACAACCAAGGCAATTTTGATCTACATAAATCATTAATGTTGACAGAGCAGGATAAAAAAGAAAGCTACATGCATTATACTATATAAAATTTAGTGTTGCATTTGTCTACAATTAGTTTACTTGCTTTATTATTTGTCTACTATAAATTATTTTATAATACATTTTACTAGAATCCTGGGCAATTATCATAGATGGCTGTACTGACAATGGCTGGCTTTGCATGATCGGAGGGGGATACCACGCAGTATAGGTTGTTTCCCCTGCCCCTGCACATGCCACTTGCACACCTGGCATTTGCTTAGTTACCCGGCATGTGGCATGGCAGGGGTGGCTTCTAGCCCACCCCACAACCCCTACTACAAGCCATGGGTTGTGGGTTGGGTTAAGAGCCACCTGCCACTGCATGCCGGTTTTGGACAACACAGCAACCCACAACGTGGCATGGGTAATGAAGCAAATAGCAGGCAAGCGTGGGGGCAGGAGAAACAACCTGAACTGTGTTGGTTCTTCCAGTGATTGTATGAACCCGGCCAATATTGCCTCAATTTGCCCAAGGCAACAGAACCAAAACCACAACAGAAGACCAAGAAAACAAAGTAGAATGTAGCTTGTCCCTTAAGCAAGAAAAAAGGCCCCCAAAGCTAAGAGAATAAGCAGGATACATGATTTTCAGGAAACTCTCAGCATCAGGAAATACTAGGATAGTCTTAACCCATACCAAAATTAAGCACCCAGTAGCCACATTTACTTATGTTATTTAGGTGCAATCCTATGCACATTTGGACAGAAAAAAAGTCCTACATGTCCCAGCATGCCCCAGCCAGCTATGTTGGCTGGGACATGCCGGGGTTGTAGGACCTTTTTCTGTTTAAACATGCACAGGATTGCAGCCTTATTAAATTTATATTCTGTCTTTATATCAAAAATGGTGCTCAAGATGGCTAATAGTAAAACATAGATAAAATAATCTCAATTAAAACATAAAAACAAATCAATTAAAAACACAGCAATAAAAAGAAATAGACAGCATCCAACCAGTTAAAAAAACCCTTCAGCAGCAAACCAACTTACATGCCAAAGACCTTCCTAAATAAAAATGTCTTTGCTGCTGGAGCAAGGACAACAAAAGAGGGAGCCAAGCTAACCTTCCTCTACTTACCAAGCATACTTTCCATGTATTTTCAGTTTCTTTGAAAACAGTTGCACATTTCACTGTCACAGTATATGTGATTACATATGCACTACATGAAGTCTCTCAAACAGCCAAACTAAAGCTAGTGGATTTTGAGACGATCACTGGTTTTTACATATTTCTTACCCAAAAATCATATTTAAGAACAAAAGAAGCCTTCAGTCACTTGAGAATCCATTTCATAAGTCAGAATAGCCCCATTCAGGTGTGCACCTGAATGCGTGAGAGCTAAACCTGTGCAGGGAGATGGGGGCGTGCCTGCTGGACTGCCCCCAATGTCCCCATGCGTTCCAGCCCCTTCCCCTCAGTCCCCAACCTTGCTGCACTAAGCCACAAGATCTGAAGGGGCGCTCTACTCTTGTTCGCTTCAACGCAAGTAGTACTCTCCATGCGATTGGGTAGCCCTAAACTGTAACACTAAACTATGACTAATAAAAAATGGAAGCTTCCTATCTCCTCATGGCCACAAGGAGGAGAGAGCATAGCAAATGAGCCTAGGCTTGCACAGGCACATCTTTGTAGCACTGTATCATAGTTTAGCATGATATGTTCATATAGCCTTTGGTTACTACAGTGAAGGCTTCTGTAGTTCCCATATCTAGGGAAGGATTGCAGAGAAGAAGGATATCAGCTATGCATTTCTGCCTCCCTGATTGTCCATGCTTCCTCAGTATGGCGCACTTCTCATTGACTTATGGTAATGCTAGATAACAGGGTATTATTGTATCACCTTCTATAGGTATAATACTATTTCCATGGTGCAATTAAAATACTGCTGTTATACACAAAATCAATAAACCAGTGATCTTCACTATTTTTCAAGCAGATGCCACTTTAGCTCTAAGCATGGCTAGTGAGGCCACTGGGGGGCCTTCCCCAAGCCATGGGGGTCTCTCATCATCCCCCTCTGCATTGTCCAAGGAAGGCCTCAGCAGTCAGTCACCAAGCAGACAAATTTGGACAGGTCTATTCTTGGTCTGTGGATTGGGATGGATCTTTTTCTCATCACTGAGAGTACTCTGCTCTAATCACTGCTGCAAAATATCCCTGTGCAGGTCCCCATTCCTCTTTCTATCACCTGCACATTCAATTTCCACTCCACCTCCAGTGCTTGCACAGTGCACCACCGCAGCTAGTCAATCATGTTGCTCTTTGCCTCTTGTGCTCCTCCCACCAATTAATTGGCTGATTGCTCCTGTGTTCTCTTCTCCCCGCCCCTTACAGCTGAGGAGCCACAGGTCTCCAGACACCCTTACCGCAAAGCCTCCTCAGGTAGTTCACTGCTAAAGCAAACAACACCTTAGCTAGTCCACTGCTAAAGCAAACAAAGCAGGGTTAGAGAGCCCAAGCTGGGAGTGAATAGCTACCGCAAAAAGAGTGCAACTGAATGAGAGAGGTGGACAGCACTGAAGAACATTGCAATAAACAGTCTTTCAATATAAATAAAAAGACCTTAGCATTTTTCGTACACATTATATGCTCAGTATCAAATGTATTAACCTTGAATTCAAAGATTTACTCTAAAGCTATAAGATTCAATACAATAGCAATGTGTTCTAAAACCTCAGATACCAAACACAAAATGCCTAGTTCCAAATCAATCAGGTCCAATTTAATAACTATGATTCCAAATATTTTTGTATAAGACTTAAATAGAACTGTGTCCGCCTCCTCAAATTCAAAGGGAACCACCAAACATCTCTAAAATCTGACTCACTATATAACAATGTCTTTAAGAGCCTGTGGCTTTAACTTTAAAAGCTTGTTTAAAGATAGTTTTGCAAGATCTTTTAAAAGCTGCAGACTTAAGCTTTGATGAACCTCACTACACAGAACCTGCCATAATACCAGGGACATGCCTAAAAAGGTTCTGTCCTTATGTCAAGGTACAACCAGCATAACTGACATAGCAATAATTGGATATAATCATCTCATGCCTGAAAGTGTGACTTGGAGCATTCTGCACCAGTTGAGGCTTCTGAGTAGCATTCAAATTTAATAGTAGAATTTGGCAGGTTTCCTGTACTCCACAACTCAACAGGACACTTTGCAAGACAATACTCGGGCACCAAATAAGCTCCCTTCCCAAAAAGGTGACCTGCAGCCAGCATGGCCAGTGGGCATGCTGGATCTAGATCCCCTTTTGGGGAAGGGAGCATATGGCCATATTTATTTATTTTATTTATTTATTGCATTTATACCCCGCCTTTCTCCCTCTCGCAAGGAACTCAAGGCGGCTTACATTATCCTCCTCCTCACCGTTGTATCCTCACAACAACAACCCTGTGAGGTAGGTTGGGCTGAGAGTCTGTGACTGGCCCAAAGTCACCCAGTGAGCTTCCATGGCCAAGTGGGGACTAGAACCCGGATCTCCCGGCTCCCAGTCCGTCACTCTCACCACTACACTACACATCTGGAGGGCACTAGGTTGGGGAAGGCTGCTCTAGAACAGTAACAGTCCCACAAATATGGGATGAGAACGAGCAGCATATCCCCTCAAAATAAGTGGTAGTCAGACATCTGCGCTGCTTGGCTTCCCTGGCACAAGACCAGACCACCTGTACATGCTACCTCCTGTATGTGATTTGGCTGGCTGCTAGAACACTTTTTAGCCAGACCCTGCCAAAGAACAATGGGCAGAAGCAGGAGGTAGGAACTATTCTGAGAACCCCAGCTTGGTCTAGTGGGCCATCTGGAACAGATGTGATTCCATCTTGCCAGCATCATCTCACCCCCAATGAAGACACATGAAACTTGGATCAATATACTAGCAAAACTTCACATGTGCACCTGACTGAAAAAATTGCCAGATGTCCCCAACAACCCAAAACCCCATGACACTGAGTAATCACCAGAACCCCTTCTGGTGATCTATAAAATCCTCATTGTTCCTATTCTCTGACATCATGCTCAGTTTAATGGGGTAATACAAAATCAAATTAGGGCACAATCCTATGTGGAGGCGACAGCCTATCCAATGCACGGCAGGAGGAGCATGGAGGGGATCGTCTCCTCTGCACTCCAGCCACCCTGCATTCATGGCTAGTCAGCCGATTTCAGCTATCTAGTCACAGGATGTTGGAGCACAGGGTGGAGAGGCCGGACGATGCATAGGAAGTGTTGTACTGGCACTTACACACTCCCCGCCCCCAGGACTGCCCCCTTTTGCCCTGCCCTGTTCTTACGAGCGCGGAGCCCGGGGATGATCCACACTGCCTATGTGGGGGCAGAAGAGGAGGCAGAAAGGTGGTTCAACAGGAACTGACATCGAAATGCAGGTTCTGAGGTTGGTTCCCAGAAACCAACCAATCCTATGGCCGTCTAGCCACTGACTAGCAGCCATAGGATCGCACCCTTAAAAATCAATTTATTTTCAGTTAAACATGATTTGATTTTTACTTATATTTGCCCGTTATATGTGATTAAAACACAATTAAAATAGAGATTGCTTCAATATGTTTTTCCAGTCTGAGCCTGTTACTGGATTGGTTGATTTTTAAATAACCACAACCACATTTATCACCCAATCACCTCAGAGTCAGACTGGAGTTCTTCTGGAGCCTGGTGAGGTTGATCAACAGTTGTGGAATTCTTGCTGTGTTCTGACATACCTGAAAATGAAATAAGTTGAGCATGCATTAAATTCTTCTAAATGACTAAATAATGCGTTTTAACAACATTTCTTCATCATTTTAATGAGCCTTTCCAAATACATAAGTATCAAAATCCAGTACAACTTCCATCAACTAGAAACCACTGTCTCAAAATATAAGTTATTTTAAGTTCTTTCATAACTGCACAAGAGACTGAACAATGGACTAGTTAAAGGCTATTGGAATGAATTAGAATCATAGAATAGTAGGGTTGGAAGGGGCCTACAAGACCATCGAGACCAACCCCCTGCTCAATGCAGGAATCCAAGTCAGAGCATCCCCAACAGATGGCTGTCCAGCCTCGTCTTGAACGCCTCCAGTGTGGGAGGGCCCACTACCTCCCTAGGTAATTGGTTCCATTGTAGCATCGCTCTAACAGTCAGGAAGTTTCTCCTGATGTTCAGCCGGAATCTGGCTTCCTGTAACTTGAGCCCATTATTCCGTGTCCTGCACTCTGGGATGATCGAGAAGAGATCCTGGCCTTCCTCTCTGTGAGAACCTTTCAAGTACTTGAAGAGCACTATCATATCTCCCCTCCGTCTTCTCCAGTCTAAACATGCCCAGTTCTTCCAGTCCCTCCTCATAGGGCTTTGTTTCCAGTCCCCTGATCATCTTTGTTGCCCTCCTCTGAACCCTCTCCAGCTTGTCTGCATCCTTCTTAAAGTGCGGTGCCCAGAACTGGACACAGTACTCCAGCTGAATTAAATATATAAACATCCCCAAGAAGTTATCTTAGAATTAGCTACTAAAAACAAAACTACATGATGTACAAGTTCAACTTGTAGATCAAAATGTGTGATATCTAATAAAAAATACCTAAACAAACACAAGGAACTTAATGTCACAATGCTCTATACTAGCAGCTGGGAATGTTTCTCAACTTTGGGTATCTGCCATAATATTTTACACACTTGAATTTTCCAGATTTCCCCCTTTTTTTTCATTTATACTCCATTTTAATTCTGGAAATCCTGTCTAATATAATGCATTCTACCCATATGCCTACATTTACTGCTGACAGCTATGTATAGTGGACAAAAAAATATTATGGTGTTATATCTTTAAAAACAGGATTTTAATTTTATTCTATATTATCCCCATTTTACCAAACTTGGGTCATGTCTATTACTTTGAAAGTGAAACAGGGCTGCCCCAAAATAAGGTAGTTTTTTCAGCATATTCAGGAGAACTTCTTATATAAATAGAAGCATATTTGGTTGCAACCAAAAATAAAAACTTAAGCTCCCAAGGGAATCTATGTTCTTTAGCTTCCAGAACATACGGAATGTTGAGGGCAATCGAACCATAGAATGTTGAGGGTATCAGTTGAAAAGAAAAAAAAAGAAAAAAAGGGAAATTGGCCCAGTTAAGCCTCTAATAGCTTATAAAAAGGTAACGGTGACCCCAACCAGTCGTGTCCGACTCTAGGGTGTGGTGCTCATCCCCGTTTCTAAGCCGAAGAGCCAGCGCTGTCCGAAGACGCTTCCGTGGTCATGTGGCCGGCATGACTGAACACCGAGGTGCACGGAACGCTGTTACCTTTCCCGCCAATGCGGTACCTATTTATCTACTTGCAATTTCTTGCTTTCGAACTGCTAGGTTGGCAGAAGCTGGGACTGAAGACGGGAGCTCACTCCGTCACGCAGCACTCGGGTCTCGAACTGCTGACCTGCCGACCTTCCAGTCTGCAGTTCAGCATCTTAACCACTAAGCCACCGCGGCCCCTTCTAATAGCTTAGAGTGTAATATAATTGGGATTAGTTGGGGTGGGGGATTAAGGTCAAGGAGATGTTTGCCATGAGGTTAAAAAACCTCCTCTTCTCTATGCTATACAGGGAGGTTTCAGGATTAGGAAAGGAAGAAGAAAAATTACTCCTTTTTTTGCTTTCCTTCTCCTCAGAAACTTCACCTCGTCCCTGAAACACAGGAAACCTTGGGGGTCAAAGCCCCTATAGTACTATATAGTACAGTGGGGTAAGTTTCTGAAAAATTAGATAAAAAAGGAATCCCTCTTCTGAAGCTCCCCCTTCCACAAGCACTGAACAGCACTAGAATGCTCATGTTCCAGGACCCCTGAACATGAACACACTTGTTAGGGGTTGGGGATGCACCACAACATTGTTATCAGCTCCCAGCGTCCTATCCTAATTTCAAAGCAACCTATATTCCAGGAGCTGCTTGTGGTGCCATCCTAAAATATTTTGCTGTCTAATAAGCACCATTATGTATCTATCAGCAGACAAGTATACTTATACAGGCAAATCAGTACAAAGATTTTAAAACCTGTGTATACTAATTTTTTTTATAATACTGTATGCCACTTTGTGTCATTTATTTAATCTTAACTTCACACTTGTCTTGAGAATATATTCATATCTATCCTTAAAACTAGATATTTACACCAAAAGCAAATTACATGCATACATAACTAGTTTATGTGTTTAGTACATTTATGCCCCACTTTTAAAATTTAAACCCTTTCCAAACACTAGGGGGTGGACCCAGATTTAGTCATACTTAGAGAAGACCACCTGAAATGAATGGGACTTACTGTAAGTTATTTATGACTAACTTAAGTTGCATTTATTTTAATGGGTCTATTCTAAGTATGAAGAAATCTGGATCCAACCCTAGGTTTTCCTCTTTTCCACCAAGAACCGAAAAGATAACTACTCTATACCCTCTAGTGTCTAGAAAAAGCAGAGGACCATCACTTTGTCTTAACTAATTGAAATTTTCTTGCAGTAGGTTTCTTTTGCCCAACCACTTCCTACAAGTTGAAGCATAGGGAAGGATAGAGAGAATGCAATTGCTAAAGATTTCAGCATACATTTACAGATGAATTCAAGAGACCTAGAACATTGCTAGGTCTAAATACTCAGACTTTAAATGCCTTAAGTGCACAGAATTAAGGAGCAGAAAAGTAAAATGTTTTCAACAGTCAAGTGTGTATTTTGTAGATGCAGAAGAATATCACCACTACAATCATTTAACTAATTCTGAATCTTTTATTTATAATGAATCCAATTACGAGTGTTTCCATCACACAGTCCCATGTTACCTGGAACGCAAGATAACATGCTGTACATAAAAGATAGCGAAACTGAACCACATGGATTACATTACACTGGGCTACATCTTGCTAACTTATATTAGCAAAAATAAAGAGCACTGCATAAAGTTGTTATAACTCTTAAGACACTACCAGTTCTAAAGCTATATAAACCCACCCTCTAAAAAGGAAGTTAATATCAGCACATAAAAGAAAAACGGTTTCAAATATGGTCCAGTCAATCTCTCGCAGTGGGCTAATAGAGGGGTCAGGGCTCTTTGTCCTTAACTCCATGTTAGTTTCTTTATGAGAGAGTTAAGAGCCATGCACTTCTTTACAAGAACACCCACATCGTCTTCTCTGTAAACCCTTATAAGCCCTACAGTTTCTTCTGGGCGACCTAAATAGGACATGCACACAGAATGTACCCTACATTTTTCTATCACTATCAGAAATCCTTAGAGTTCTTCTAAGGATTATAACTAGATAATGCATATGAAGCACTTTTATAGTGGAAATGTGGAAGACTATTGTACATCCAGGAGCTAATGGTGCATCACAATTGTTCTCTTGCCCATGTCTAGAGTGCCATTGGGCCTATTTGTTGAACTGATGGGGTAGCTATGCTGGTTCCCAGGGCTAAGGCTGTTGATGCTGTGCTTGAGGCTGGTAGATAATGCCTTTTGGTAAGACCTCAAGGCCAGCTGAGTGCAGAGATGGGAGCTATCTGTGTCAGGTTGCCTGCCTGCTAATTGTTGAGGCTGGTTGTTTTCTAGTCTACAAGAATGTAGAATGTATGAAGTCATGGGACCATGTCCAGAATAGGAGGAATCAAGGGGCTTGCTAGGACCTTCCCAATGCAGAGTCTTGATTAATCGTGAAAGTGCTGTGTACCAACCAGCCAGATTCGCTCACTGCTGGAAGGGACTCCCAGTAGCTAGAGGGGCATAAGCATATTAATCTTGCCTTGTAATTTCTTGCTTTATTAGCCTATTTTAGCAAAATCAACTTCTTTCCTTCACCCACTTGTGTGTTCATTACCTCTGAAATTCCAAAAAGAACTGTCGCCTATTGGCAAAACAACTCTGAACACTTGGAAGTGCTACACAAAAGTATTATTTCAACGTACAACACCCTCTTCCCTTCTCCTCTGATATCTAGACCAGCAAAAGTCCTGCCATGTTTCCCACTATACTTGCCATTTACCCTCTGCATCTACTGCTGAAAGCTTTGACCATTTGCACTGGCCAGCTAGACTTCTCTAATCTCCTACCTCTTTGCTTGCTTTCCCTTATTCAGATAATTCAGAATGTGTCCACTGAAGCGATTTAAATATATATCAGGGTACACAGAACCTTGGTGACAATTCATATTATTGGAACCTCAGTTTGTGTCTTGTGCATCCACAAGAGTAAAATTAGGATATATATTTGAAACCCAAGGATCAATTTGTGTTGACAGTGTCCGATTGTCAATACCTCATCATACCTGCTTCTGTGAACACTAGACTGCAATGTTCTAGACTGAGGCTTTATCTTTCAGCAGGGTCATCACAAGATATCCACATACATTACAACTGTCCTTTGCACAGGACCTTTACTTGTGGTAGCCTAGTTACAGATATGAATGTATGTGTAAAGGTGACATTACCAGCTTGCATTAACACTAACATTAAACAAATGATCTAGTCTCATAAATGAGTGACAATGTGTTCCAAGTCACTGAGGAAGTAGTTACTAGTAGCCTCTGCGCCTCCTAGTACTCAGGAAGTTAAGCAAAGTTGCATTGCAAATTACTATGTTTCACAGTGATTGTGGTTTTTCACGATCCTGTGCATATCTGACTTGCCAAGAACAGGGATCCACAAATATGGTCAACAGCTGTAACCAGAAACGTAAATCTGGCAACCAGCAGTGAAAGCATGTAGTATTATTCCACTACATGAGTAAAATTGTATGGAAGTATCTCTTTAAAAATGACACTAGGCTACATCTTATAGTGGAATACTGTGCGGAGTTGGAGGAGTAGATAGAAATTTTCTAGCACATTGTCAGCTTAGAGATATTGTGTCACACCAACAGATGACAGTTCAAGCAGCCACCAGTAAGTTTCCATTCAGGGCATGCAATGCAGCAGCCAGGTCTCTTCAGTTCAAGGTCTTATAGGAGCACAACTGACCTATTGCTACTGCAAATTTGAAGAAAGCATGCAATTTAGTCACTTACCCCAGAAAGGTTGGATGAGAGGGTTTGGTATAAACAACCTACCTATCACTCCTTCCTCTTAATCCACACACACTTCCTTGGCAGTGAGTACAAAAGGAGGACACTGTATCGCTGTGGAGCAGGACTCAGTGCTTAGAAACTCAGCCAACAGTGTTGGTCCTGTGACCACAATTGACTAGACTGCAAAGATTCCAGCTCTTATTTTCACCAGAAATTTGAAAACTACGCATTACTATGAAGCATGATAATCTGGTTACACATACGCTATAAAACCCCCAGCATTTCTTTAACAGTCCTAGTGAATCTTATTTTATAGGAGGCAGAACGTATACCCCATTACTTCCTCTTTACACTAGTTTGCCTCACTTTTTCATTATATTTTAGTAGTGTAAGTTATTTATTTTAAAGTCACACAGATGAAAAAGGCTTCTTTTAATATTACAATTCTTGATTTCCTTTGTCCAATTCATATCTTTTACTAGTTTCTTTAGGGAAGATCACTAACTGGCTTGGGACAATGGGACAAGACACTAGCTTGGTTCACAGAGAACACCAAGCCATGGTGTGGTTTGTTGAAATATGGCTTGTTGTGTCCAAACCCATCCCTGCAAACAAATAATGGTTTGTTAACCAGCTATAAACCACAAACTGAAACCATGGATTGTTGCTGGCTTATGAAGTGTGTCTTGTTTAAACCATATCTTGTCGTAATGTCTGAACCTACAGTCAGAGCCAGAACGATTGGAACAAGGATAACTGTTTGGCAGTTGGCCTCTGCATACCACCACATTGAAGATGAAAGGAAACACACCCAGATGGGAGCGAAGTCAGGACTTTCAGCTGTAATTCAAGGGGGTTGACAAAAGTGGGGCACTAACCATTCAGGAAGGACAGCCAGTGGCATACACACACACCCATCGTTAGGGGCTCATAAGTAATGGAACAAACATCATTAGAAACTTAATGATTTGTTTAATAAGTAATGGAACAAAACATCATTTCAAACTTAAGGATCGCCTTTAATACCTGGATGAAAATCCTTTGCAGTCAATGACTGCCTGAAGTCTGGAACTCATGGACATGACCAACTGCTGAGTTTCCTCCCTCGAGATGCTTTGCCAGGCCTTCACTGCAGCTGCCTTCAGCTGCTACTTGTTTGTGGGTCTTTCTGCCCTCAGTCTTGTCTTCAGTAAGTGAAAAGCATGCTCTGTTGGGCTGAGATCAGGTGACTGACTTGGCCATTGAAGAACATCCCACTTCTTTGCCTGGAGAAACTCTTGGGTAGCTTTTGCTGTATGTTTGGGGTCATTATCCATCTGCAATATGAAGCGGCGTCCTATCAGTTTGGCAGGATTCGGCTGAATCTGAGCAGAAAGTATAGCCAGGTCACTTCAGAATTCATCCTGCTGCTTTTATCAGCAGTCAGGTCATCAATAAACACCAGTGACTTGGTTCCATTGGCAGCCATACATGCCCATGCCATAACACTGCCTCCACCATGTTTGATAGATGATGTGGTATGCTTTGGATCATGAGCTGTTTCTTCCCTTCTCCATACTTTTCTATTCCCATCATTCTGGTACAAGTTAATCTTGGTTTCATCACTCTAAAGATCTTATTCCAGAACTGGGCAGGCTTTTTTAGGTGTTTGCTGGCAAAGGCTAATCTGGCCTTTCTGTTCTTGAGCATTACCAGTGGTTTGCACCTTGTTGTGAAGCCTCTATTTACATTCATAAAGCCGTCTCTTGAATGTAGATGTTGACAATGACATGCCCACCTCCGCAAGAGCGTTCTTGACCTGGCTAGATGTTGTGAAAGGGTTCCTCTTCACCATGAGCAGAACTCTGCAGTCATCCCCTTTAGTTGTCTTCCGTGGTCTTCCAGGCCTTTTGCTGTTGCTGAGCTTGCCAGTTAATGCCTTCTTTTCAGGATGTTCCACACTGTTGTATTGGCCACTCCCAATGTTTTTGCTATCTCTGATGGGTTTATTTTGTTTCCTCAGCCTAATGATGGCCTCCTTCACTCGCATGGACACCTCTTTGGACCTCATGATGGGAGTTCCAGTGAACAGCTACCAAATGCAAATGTAATACTCAGAACCACCTCCAGGCCTTTTGTCTGCTGGCTTGATCATGGGGTACCCAGGAAACAGGCCACACCTGGCCATGCAGCTGCTTGTCAGCCATTCATTCCATTACTTATGAGCCACCAACGATGGGTGTGTGTGTATGCCACTGGCTCTCCTTCCTGAATGGTTAGTGCCCCACTTTTGTCAAGCCCCTTGAATTATAGCTGAAAGTCCTGACTTCGCTCCCATCTGGGTGTGTTTCCTTTCAACTTCAATGTGGTGGTGAACAGAGGCCAACTTTCAAAACAGTTATCCTTGTTCCGATATTTCTGGCCCTAACTGTAGAACCAAGGCTTATACCTGGCTTGTTTGCACCACTGTCTGCTCTGAAACAGGCACTCGGCACAAGCAACCTGAAAAGAAACCACTTTGAAGGCTGGCAAAAATAACAGGAGAGAAATAAGCCAGAAAGAAGGAAAACAAGCTGTGATTTGTTCATTCATCTGCAAGACAATTCATGGCAAGATCAACTAACTATGTTCAACATAAAACAAGGGTGCAGAACTGAAATCAAGTGGAGGGCCGTATGACCCCACCCACTCATCCGTGGGCCATATGTCTACAGATGGGCATGGCCACACTAACCTGACATCATTTGCTCCCTGGTCAAAGGGCAGGTGGATCCTCCACTTTGTGCTTGGGCCAGGGACCAGGCTTCACTGTTCACAGCCTTTCCTGGTCGTTCGATGGAGGCATGGGGGCCTCTGCTTGCTTCACCCACCTCATCCCTTCTCCCATCAAGGAGGAGGTGGGGCAGGTGATGGAGGAGGGATGGGGGCTCTGCCAGCTTGGCTTTGCTGCATGTAGGGCTTCCCTGACCAGAAAGCCTGCACACATCAAACCAGAAGCACAGGGGAATCCACGCTGTTATTTCTATTCAGTGATTGAAGATAACAGCAGGGATTCATCTCCCCACATCCTCCCCCGTCCCTGTAAGGGCAGGGCTTGTGGAGGATGCAACGCTTGTAGGTCCAAGGGGGTGGGGCCCATGGAAGTAGCAAAAGCCTCCGCAGGCCAGATTAGGCTCGCAGGCCTTCGCTTCTGCACTCCTGACATAAAATCACAGCTTAGTGGTACATTCAAACAGAGATACATATTTCCTCTGACCCTAACCTACCTTATAAGACTGCAGTAAGGATGCAATGAGGTAACACTCATGTATGCCACCCTGAGGAAGGGTTGATACAAATGGCTTATAATTATTAATAGTACTAGACAATGTGCAGTAGTGATTACATCCTACTATCAAGGAACAACCACAATCCTACTTTATTCAGAGAGTTTTGGCAGAACATAGTATTCGCCTTTACGCATTGCCTGTTACAATCCACAGCATTTCCTGAAGAGTGCAAAAAGACACTCTGAAGAGTGTTGGTCATTATGTTTAAAGTCCTGAACAGCTTGAGTCCAAGATACTTAAACACCTACTTCCAAATGATCCTGCTGCCCTGGAGATCTGCTGGGGCAGCTCTGGACCACATCCTATCACCATTATCATCATCATCATCTGAGGTGCAATTGGCAGGTACATGTGACAGGTCATCCTATGGATGTTGGGGAACTCCATCAGGTAGCCTATATAGCCTCCTCCTTTTCAGTCTTTTGCAAGATGGTGAAAGACTGTCTTATTTAGATGGACCAACGGTTTGGATTAATTTTGTTCCCCCCAAATGATGGTTTTGATGTACTTCCGCTGTTTCTGCTTTGCTCCTAGTTTTTCATGGTTTATGTTAATTAGAATGTAAGAGCCATGCTAAATCAGACCAAAGGCCAATCTCATCCCGCACTTCGTTCACTTAGTGGCCAACCAGCTGCCTGTGGGAAGCCCACAGGCAGCACATAAGTGCAATAACACCCTCCCGCTCTTGTTCCCCAGCAACTGGAATACAGATGCATGATACCGCCAATACTGGAGGTAATGTATGGCCATCATGACTAGTAGCCACTGATAGCCTTATCCTCCATGAATTTGTCTAATCTCTTTTTAAGGCCATCCGAGTTAGTGGCCATCACTACATTGCTTGGTTGCAAATTCCATACGTTACGTGCTATGTGAAGAAGTTCTTCCTTTTATCTGTCCTGAATCTTCCCTCATTCAGCTTCATAGGATGACCCTGAGTTCTTGTATTACAAGAGGGATAAAAACGTCTCCCTATTCAGTTTCTCCACACAATGCATACTAACCCTCCTCACCCCTCAGTGGCCCAGATGACATTACAGGCACAGTCATACCCTTTGACTTCACTGTTTTCCGCCACCATGGCTGCTTCACCCACACCGTGTCATCCCTGAAAGTTTACAATGTGGGCAAAGCTATCCCAGCTGAGGCTGGAGTGTCCTTCCCAATGTGGGAAGGTGTGGTGCAGGCAAAGCAGGATTGTGAGCAGCATGCTAAGGGGGAACCTCCTATTATCTCTACTCATTAACAAGATATAACAGGAGGATTCCCCTCCCCAAGCCTCTAGCAGACTTCTCCTTTAGTACTCCTTTAACCCCATTGTCATCCAACAGTCTGACGGCCTCCCTAGCTAGTTTCCTGCTGCTGATTTATTTAATCAACTCTTTACTGTTTGTCTTGATGTTATTAGCAGTATGGTCCTCAAAAAACTTTTTTGCATCCCTTATTGTGCAATGTTTCTGTTCCTTTATGTTCTCCTCATAAAATTATGGGGGAATATAGCATATCCTTGAAAAATTCACCAAGATTCTAGCAATGTATTAATCTAGAAAACCATATGACCCCAGCAAAAGTTGACAGTATACATATACAACTGACTGGGTGCCCAAGCTAGAGGAAGGCTGTAGTACCAGGAGACCACAGGCACATTCTGCACCTATGCAACAGCCCCCTTTTTTGCATCTCACCAGCAAACACCACGACATACATTTCCCCATGACACAACAACCACAACAAACACATAACCAGCCTACATAGTCAAGCCTGGTTATCAGCTTCAACCACTGAGAGGGTTAAGAGAAAACAAATCATTGTAGTGGTGTTTAGGAATAGCTTCACTGTCAAGTATAATTATTCAACCTTTAAAACCCAGATGACACTAAACTACAAGTTTCATTTGCCAATGAATGAAGAAAGCTACCTTTATAGCACAGAAGAGTTACTGATTTAAAAAATCCATTTATAACCAATACTGGTAACGGCTTGTGGTCATGGAGCTTGGGAAGCAGGAAGGAAAGAAGCAAAGTCTTTCTCCAGGAAATGATTACTGAGTAAAAAGCAAAACATCATCAGCTTCACCTTTAAAAATCTGGCTCAAGGATTTGAACACCACGCACCTAAAGGAATAAACTACTCTCAGAAAATGCAAATGGGAAGAAAAGGAAGGTGTGTTTAAATGTGCACACTTAGATTCCTTCGCTGGGCAGTGTACTTCCGCCTGTTCCCAATGCACGCTACACCGTCAGTGCCGCACCTGCCTCAAGATAAAGACTACGAATCCGGGTGCGCACCAGGATTGCCTCTTCCTGGCAGGGTTCCCAGCTGTTTTAACAGCTGCAGGCAGGCAAGCATTGACGAGGTGGAACAAACCTCTCCTCTTCATCTCGTCACCGCCAGGAAGAGCAGCACCTGTTGAGCTGCTTCCTTGTCAGGCAGGCTGCAGCTGAGGAGGCCGAAACTCCGCTCGGAGAAGGAGGGGGGAGGGAGAGAAAAGCGTCACCCCTCTCGTTCATACGAGGTCTGGCTCCGGCTTTGGGGCGATAGCAGACGACAGGGCCAAGGCACCGGCTTGCCTGCGTAGACGGCGGGCCGAAGCGGTCTAACGGGAGCGGCAGCGCAGGCCGGCAAGCGTCGCCGGCACGGAGGGAGAAAACGAGACGGGGTTTGGGGAGAGAAACCAAGCGCCTCATACCGGCCCCGACGCAGACGGCAGCTCGCCGCCGTCGCAACTCCCCCCCCCCCCAAAGCTGACACCAGCGGCTGACGACACCACCACCACCACCACCACCACCACCACCACCACCACCACCACCACCACCACCACCTCCTCCTCCTCCTCCTCCTCCTCCTCCTCCTCCTCCTTCCCTCACTTGCCTTCAGCTCGACAGCCGCCTGCTGCTCCACCTCAAAGTAGCCCTCCCCCCTTCAAAAAGCTCCGCTCGCGCCAGTTGCCTTTATACTTTCCCCCCCTTTCCCCCCCACCCACAACTCCGGTACCAACCGGAACTGCCTGGCCGGAAGCAGAGCGTCACTTTGCTACTCTATAGTCTTGTCCCCTCCCCCCACCCCAGGAAAACCATTCTGATATGGGTGACACGCTGTCGCTGCAACGTAGCTGTAACCATGGTAGCAGCATCCGGGCCCTCCTTCCCGCACCCGCCGTCCTTGTCCCTGCCAAAGAGATCCAAACGTAGACTCAGGAAAAGTTAGAGACATCTCCGGATTGAAGTACGGTGTGTGTGAGGCAACCAGGGCAGAGAAACGGGACAGGGCACCACGGAGCTTCAAGGGTGAAGCGGCCCGCTCGTTTTGCGTGACGATCCCGCCCGCATATGGCGGCGTTCCAATGCCAGGAGGAAGTGAGGTCTGGCCGTAAGGCTTTCCTTTTTCCATTAGGAGCAGCCGCTGTGTCAAGTCGGTTGCAGCGAAACAAGTCTTGTCTCACCGTAAAAGGGGAACAGCGCGATCCTATGCATGCTTAGACAGAAAAAAGCCCTGCAACTCCCGGCGTTCCCCGGCCAGCCATGGTGGCTGGCAATTGTAGGACTTTTTCGGTCTAAACAGGCATAAGATTGCGCCCTAACACTGTTATTTGGGCATACATTTGTATGGCCTACGTGGGTGAGCAGAGGGTTGATCGGGATCTATGGTAGATCTCTGGCTGATTTGCAGGAGATTGGCAAGGGTTTCTGACTCCCAGTTGCCTCACAACAACAACTGAAAGCTTCCCATCCCTAAATTAGCTTGCGGGAAAAGAACACTGGTCCAGGGCGAAGGGGTGGGCGGAAACCCAAGAGTGGATTCTTGTGTGAAAGGCTTCTAGCACTGATCAAAGCTTCCTGGGCTAAGCACACGTTCAGAGGCACTCTGTTCCCCAATTCTTGGCATGTCTCCATATGCCTGAACCACCATTTTGCACTAGACTCTTGTTAGTGACAAAGAATATCCTGCAAGCTGAAGTCTGCCCAGCCCTGGCCTAGAGCATCCTTTTCTGACCTGGTGCCTTCCAGATGTTTGGGACTACAACTCCTGTCAACCCTGATCATTGCCATGCCGGCAGGGGCTGGTGGGAATTGTAGTCCAAAATATCTGGCGGGCTACAGGATCCCCACTGTTTCCCCCCCATTTTTATTCTGGAGTAAGTGCAGGGGGCCCAATTCAGACCTTAAAATCCCTCTGTACCCCCTCCCACGCTAGGGTCCCAATCTGTATTGGGCTCGCTGTGTCTACTCTAGAGTAACAATGGAAAGAAGATATATCTGCTAGATACAGATTTAAAGTAATATCAGTTTTGGATTGGCTTCCACCCATGGAATCCAATCCAAAACAGATATTACTTTAAATCTGTATTTAGCAGCTATGTCTCCAGTATGGCTTGGGGGAGATGGTCAGTCTGGGCTCCCTATTGACATCAGAGGAAGTGTTGTAATGTACTCCACTTCAGGATCTTGTGTTCTGCTGTCAAAAGAAGGTTTAGGCATGATCGTATTCTTGTCCAGCAGGATAGGGTCACACTGTTAGACAGACCAACTCAAGTGTGGAGTGTCAGAGATACATTTTAAAAGAGAGCTAATGTAACAAATAGAAGACTCAATCAGCAGAACCCCCCAAATAAAACACCATTATTGAAGAGATTTTCATATAGATTTCATTTTGATAGGGTACAGAAACGTTCCTAAATTACATGCTCGAGATTAATTTAAATTTCTAGAATGATTCTTATTAGGCAACAATGCTGGAAGAGATTATTTCTGTGCGCTCATGACATGCAAAAATATATTCATGACATTGCCAGTCCAGCACTGTGACATTTATTTAAGCATGACATCAGGATACTGATTTGAAAGCCAATCTAATTAAAGCAGTTGATGATAGCAAGGTGACAGACAAATGCATATGCATTCAAGGGAGTTCTGGGTGCAGCATGGCGGAGTCTTCAGACGTTCCCTCACCTTCACCTGTAATAAGAAAGAAGAAAAGTCTATCAATCAAGGACAAAATTGCCATAATAGCTGCAATTGAAAATGGTAAGAAGACAGATATTGCAGAAAAATATGGCATTACAAATTTCCTTGTTTTCCATTATGAAGAAGTTTTAGAAGCCTTTGAACCTTTGCCATGTGACCCTAAAAGAAAAAGGTTACAGACTGCATTTTATAGCGATCTAGAAGAGGCACTGGTGAAGTGGTGCAGAATGGTTCAGTGTTCGACTATACCAGTAAATGGACCAATGCTGCACTTCAAAGCTAATAATTTTGCACAAAAACTTGGACATAGTGATTTTAAATGCAGTAAATGGCTGGCTAGATCATTTTAAATCAAGGTATGGATTAGCATTCAGATCTCAGCCTGTAGTAGCTATCACTGCTACTATGATCGCTGTTACTACATTGGATGCAACAGCTGTTTGGCATCAAAATATTTTTCCTTACCATTTAGGGGTTTACCAGCCAAGCAATATAATTAACATGAAAGAGACAGGATTGTTTTATCAGATGTAACTTAGTCATACTTTTGCATTTAAATGAGAGGCATGCTCTGTGGGTGAATTAAACAAGGAAAGAATAATTCTAGTGGTTGGTACAAAACTTCTTTTGCTTGTTATTGGAAAAAACAAACCTCCTCACTGCTTTTGGGGTATAATGTCACTGCCTGTGGAATACCAGGCAAATGTTATGTCATGGATGACTTCAGAGGTGTTTGAACAATGGGTGAGCAAGCTTGACAAGAGGTTTCAAATACAGGAGCATAAAGTCATTTTTTTGTGGGCCCTTTCCCTGATCACCCAGAGGTAAAAAACTTAAAGACTGTCAAACTTGTATTCTTCTTGTTCACCTTCTAGATTTCCAGCTATGAAACAAGGGATTATCAACAGTCTGAAAGTCAAATACTGGTACCTTCTTCTCAAGAGATTTGTAGACTGTATAGAAAGGGATCAAGGACCCAAAAATACACAGGGATTCACTATCTTAATAGTTCATAAGTCAGCCATGTAAAATGAACTGCAGCATGTACTCTAGCTTAAGAACATAAGGGTATCTTGCGGCATTAGACTAAGCCCCATCTCTCCAGGATTGTTTCCAGGAATCCCAAGAGAATTCCAGAAAAACGTCTATTTCTGCTTCATTGACTATGCTAAAGCCTTTGATTGTGTGGATCACAACAAACTGTGGCAAATTCTTAAAGAGATGGAAGTACCAGACCACCTTACCTGTCTCCTGAGAAACCTATACGAGGGTCAAGAAGTTACAGTAAGAACCGGACATGGAACAACGATTGGTTCAAAATTGGGAAAGGAGTATAACAAGGCTGTATATTGTCGCCCTGCTTATTTAATTTATATGCAGAGTACATCATGAGAAATGCCGGGTTGGATGAATCACAGGTCGGAATTAAGATTGCCGGGAGAATTATCAACAACCTCACATACGCAGACGATACCACCCTAATGGCAGAAAGCGAAGAGGATCTCAAGAGCCTCTTGTTGAGGGTGAAAGAGGAGAGTGCAAAAGCTGGTTTGAAACTCAACATTAAAAAAACTAAGATCATGGCATCTGGCCCCATCACTTCCTGGCATATAGAAGGGGAAGAAATGGAAGCAGTGACAGATTTTACTTTCTTGGGCTCCAAGATCACCGTAGACAGTGGCTGTAGCCATGAAATTAAAAGACGCTTGCTCCTTGGGAGGAAAGCTATGGCACACCTAGACAGCATAGTATGAAGCAGAGACATCACCTTCCGGACAAAGGTTCATATAATCAAAGCTATGGTTTTCCCAGTAGTAATGTATGGCTGTGAGAGCTGGACTATAAGGAAGGCTGAGCACCGAAGAATTGATGCTTTCGAACTGTGGTGCTGGAGAAGACTCTTACGAGTCCCCTGGACTGCAAGGAGGTCAAATCAGTCCATCCTAAAGGAAATCAACCCTGAGTGCTCCTTGGAAGGACAGATACTGAAGCTGAAGCTCCAATATTTTGGCCACTTAATGCGAAGAGAAAACTCTCTGGAAAAGACCCTGATGCTGGGAAAGATTGAAGGCAAAAGGAGAAGGGGATGACAGAGGCTGAGATGTCTAGATAGCATCACCGATGCAATGGGTATGGACTTGAGCACATTCCAGGAGAGAGTGCAGGACAGGAAGGCCTGGCGTGCTATGGTCCATGGGGTCACGAAGAGTCGGACACGACTTAACGACTGAACAACAACACTTGGTGAGTCACTGCTGGATGGCAAGCTACTTCCTTCTTCCTGTTTTAGCTCTATGAAAATCTTACATTTTCCATGTTAATTTTAAAATTATTTCTCTTTAACTAAACAGCACTGACTCCCTACCTGCCAATACACACGCTTTACAGCTGCCTTCCCCAGTCTGGTGCCCTTTAAACTTCAGTTCCCATAAGCATGGCCAATGGTCAAGAATGTCAGGAATTGTAGTCCATCGTGGACAACAGGTTGGGGAAGGCTGCTTACAGGAATGGGGTTCTCATGTTTCCTCCAGACACTCTATGTGCAGTATAACAACCCAATGTGTTCTAAACTGCTCTAAAGCCAACAAATTGCCTTGAGATTTCTTCTGATACTGGAAGGACAGGAACCCCCCAAACAGCGGTGCCCTGATAAGGATAGTCATACCTGCAAAAAGTGGGAAAGCATTGTGAAAAAGGTGGTGATTAATAGTTTTGCATTATTTCCACCTGTAAGCAGTGGGAACTAATTGGCATTGTGTGAATTAAGTCACAAGCTGCTCTGTTCCCCTGAATTCACATCACACACCTCTCTGCTATAACAACCTTCTGGTATGAACTATAGTGTTTTCCCAAGCTGTAGCATCTGTGCATGTACTGGGATAATCCTGTTGATTCTGATCCTCAGCAGTGCATCTATACAGGGCATTTGGGGAGAAATAAGTGAATCTGATTCTAGCAAGCCACACACATGGATATATACTATATGCTAGTTTTCTCCAGCAAAGGAGATTGTTACCTTGTCATGGTGCTGGAGCTTGAGCACCTCAATGACGCCATGAGCTAAACCGTGAAGGGACACCCAAGACGGGAAGGTCATGGCAGAGAGGTCAGACTAAATACGATCCCTGGGGAAGGAAACGGCAACCCACCCCAGTATTCTTGCCGTGAAAACTAAATGGATCAGTACAACTAGAGATATGTCAGTATACCATCGGAAGATGGGACTCCCAGGTCGGAAGATGGTCAAAATGCTACTGGGGAGGAACCGAGGATAAGTTCAACTAGCCCCAGATATGATGACGCAGCTAGCTCAAAGCCGAAAGGACGGCTAGCAGCCGATGGTGCTGGTGGTGAACAACGAATCTGATGTTCTAAAGATCAACACACCATAGGAACCTGGAATGTAAGATCTATGAGCCAGGGCAAATTGGATGTGGTTACTGGGGAGATGTCAAGATTAAATATAGACATTTTGGGTGTCAGTGAACTGAAATGGACTTGAATGGGCCACTTCACGTCAATTGACCACCAGATCTACTACTGCGGACAAGAGGACCACAGAAGAAATGGAGTAGCCTTCATAATTAATAATAAAGTGGCTAAAGCAGTGCTTGGATACAATCCAAAAATTGACAGAATGATCTCAATTCGAATTCAGGGTAAGCCATTTAACATCACAATGATCCAAATATATGCCCCATCCACAGATGCTGAAGAAGCAGAAGTAGATCAGTTCTATGAGGATCTGCAGCACCTACTGGATAGTATGCCAAAAAAAGATGTTATTTTCATTACAGGAGACTGGAATGGGTAGTCAAAGGACACCTGGAATTACAGGCAAGCATGGTCTGGGAGAACAAAATGAAGTGGGACATAGGCTGATAGAATTTTGCCAAGACAACTCACTGTGCATAACAAACACTCTCTTCCAACAACCTAAGAGACGACTTTATACATGGACTTCACCAGATGGTCGACACCGAAATCAGATTGACTACATCCTTTGTAGCCAAAGGTGACGGACATCTATGCAGTTGGTAAAAACAAGACCTGGAGCTGACTGTAGTTCAGATCACGAACTTCTTATTTCACAATTTAGAATCAGACTAAAGAGAATAGGGGAGACCCACAGATCAGTTAGATATGAACTCACTAATATTCCTAATGAATATGCAGTGGAGGTGAAGAATAGATTTAAGGGACTAGATTTAGTAGATAGGGTCCCGGAAGAATTGTGGACAGAAGTTCACAACATTGTTCAGGAGGTGGCAACAAAAAACGTCCCAAAGAAAAAGAAAACCAAGAAGGCAAGATGGCTGTCTGCTGAGACACTGGAAGCAGCCCAAGAAAGAAGGAAAGCAAAAGGCAACAGTGATAGGGGGAGATATGGCCAATTAAATGCAAAATTCCAGAGGTTAGCCAGAAGAGATAAGGAATTATTTTTAAACAAGCAATGCGCAGAAGCAGAAGAAGATAATAGAATAGGAAGGACAAGAGACCTCTTCCAGAAAATTAGAAACATCGGAGGTAAATTCCAGGCAAAAATGGGTATGATCAAAAAGAAAGATGGCAAGGACCTAACAGAAGCAGAAGAGATCAAGAAAAGGTGGCAAGAATATACGGAAGATCTGTATAGGAAGGATAATAATATCGGGGATAGATTTGACAGTGTGGTCAGTGAGCTAGAGCCAGACATCCTGAAGAGTGAGGTTGAGTGGGCCTTAAGAAGCATTGTTAATAACAAGGCAGCAGCTGAACTGTTTAAAATCTTGCAAGATGATGCTGTCAAGGTGATGCATGCCATATGCCAGCAAATTTGGAAAACACAACAATGGCCAACAGATTGGAAAAAATCAACTTATATCCCCATACCAAAAAAGGGAAGCACCAAAGAATGTTGAAACTATTGAACAGTGGCACTGATTTCACATGCCAGTAAGGTAATGCTCAAGATCTTGCAAGGTAGACTCCAGCAATTCATGGAACGAGAATTGCCAGATATACAAGCTGGGTTTCGAAAAGGCAGAGGAACTAGAGACCAAATTGCCAATATCCGCTGGATAATGGAGAAAGCCAGGGAGTTTCATAAAAACATCTATTTCTGTTTTATTGACTATTCTAAAGCCTTTGACTGTGTGGATCATAACAAATTGTGGCAAGTTCTTGATGGTATGGGGATACCAAGTCATCTTGTCTGCCTCCTGAGGAATCTGTATAACGACCAAGTAGCAACGGTAAGAACAGACCACGGAACAACGGACTGGTTTAAGATTGGGAAAGGAGTACGGCAGGGTTGTATACTCTCATCCTACCTATTCAACCTGTACGCAGAACACATCATGCGATGTGCTGGGCTTGATGAAGCCAAGGCTGGAGTTAAAATCGCTGGAAGAAACATTAACAATCTCAGATATGCAGATGATACCACTTTGATGGCTGAAAGCGAGGAGGAGCTGAGGAACCTTATGACAAAGGTGAAAGAAGAAAGTGCAAAAGCTGGGTTGCAGTTAAACCTCAAAAAAACCAAGATTATGGCAATCAGCTTGATTGATAACTGGCAAATAGAGGGAGAAAACATGGAGGCAGTGACAGACTTTGTCTTTCTAGGCGCAAAGATTACTGCAGACGCTGACTGCAGCCAGAAAATCAGAAGACGTTTACTTCTTGGGAGGAGAGCAATGACAAATCTTGATAAAATAGTTAAGAGCAGAGACCTCACACTGACAACAAAGGTCCGCATAGTGAAAGCAATGGTATTCCCCATAGTAACCTATGGCTGTGAGAGCTAGACCATAAGGAAGGCTGAGCGAAAGAAGATAGATGCTTTTGAACTGTGGTGCTAGAGGAAGATTCTGAGAGTGCCTTGGACTACAAGAAGATCAAACAGTCCATACTCCAGGAAATAAAGCCAGACTGCTCACTTGAGGGAATGATATGAAAGGCAAAACTGAAGTACTCTGGCCACATCATGAGAAGACGGGATACCCTGGAGAAGATGCTGATGCTAGGGAAAGTGGAAGGCAAAAGGAAGAGGGGCCGACCAAGGGCAAGATGGATGGATGATATTCTGGAGGTGACGGACTCGACCTTGGGGGAGCTGGGGGTGGCGACGGCCAACAGGAAGCTCTGGCGTGGGCTGGTCCATGAAGTCATGAAGAGTTGGAAGCGACTGACCAAATAAACAACAACAACAATGCTAGTTTTAAAAGCAATACGCAAGATTGCGTAAAGACTACTTGCTTTCAAATCAAACAAGGATTAGGTTAAGATATGGGCATATGTAACCCAGCACAACTTCCCCCTTTCTGTCCCTATAAGAGAACTTGATTTTTGTGACCTTTGAGTTGGCCTTAGAAAGGTACTATGGTGATATGAATATTGGACTTTTTTTTGAAATTTATCTGTACCCAGAAACTCTAAATGCCATTATCTAAGTGAGAGTAAGTCACCTCTAAAGCATCTCCCTCAGATCCACCGGGGATATTTTTCTCCCTTGTCTGACAGGACAGGGTCCTATTCACACCCTGTTCCACCTTGCTGGGTTGATGGCAAGTGTTAATGGGTGTGTGTACACAAGGAATCTCAAGCATCCCAAGGAAAGTTTACTCTCCACCAGACTGTCTGGGCCCCACTCCCTTTCCCTCCCCATCCTCCTCCCTGAGTCTACAGAAATAAAATGAACAAGTGTTACAGTCTTTTCTCACCTCCATCTGTGATGGCTCAGAGGGACATCTTTGCTGTCTTCCACCTGCCTGCAAGCTGCTTTGATATATGGGCTGGCAATCCATTTTGGGATTCTTGTTAAAACAGTACTAATCAAGTTTTAATGTTTTATTTTTTTAATGTAATTTCTAATTTCTGCCTCTTTGTCTAAATCCTTTAATAAATATTCTCTCACTGAAGTCCTGGAGTTGATTAAGTACATTTGCATTGCCACTAGACTGGTCTTACAATCTTGGGCCACTTCACACACGCTAAAAAGGATTTCACGGTAAAAAACGTCTGTCCTTTTGCATAAGTGCATATCATAAATCTGAATTACCCACATGTTTAGACTAAGATATTAAAATGTGGGTGGCAGCAGTAATACCCAGGAGTAAGTAACATGCAAGGTGGCTCTCATCTGGTTCTCTGCAAGAGACAGGTGAAAGCATTTGCGTGCGTTGTCACAGCACATTACTAACATCTGCATTGTATGTATAATCTAGTGAATCATGTTGACTATATTAACAGCAGGATTTGAGTTCAATTGTAAATCCTGCTCAGATGTTCTGAACCTGAATAGGGCAAATGTGTGAGGAGAAGGAGCACTCCAGCCCCACTCCTCTCCCTCCTTGCATCTGTCATCCTCAGCTTGTGGAAAGCAACTGTCTGAAGAGGAGAGCCTCGTCTATCTGTAGAGGCTCTCCACTTGACCCAGAACACCAATAAATCCACAATGTGGCTCATGTGGAGAGCCTCCATGGACACAGGAGGCTCTCCTCTTCAGACTGATGAAAGCAACAAGGAAGAGGGGTGGGGCGGTGCTGGAGCACTCCTTCGCCTTACGTGTTTGGGGTATTCAGGTTCAGAACACCTCAACAGAGCTTCTATTGAATAGGTTTTAAGGGTTTCAAAGGAAGAAGAGGGAGACTGGAAGTTCTTTGAAGAGAAAGAAAAAGTATAATTGCATTACAGTGATCTAACTACTTAACTGCTTCTTTTATATACTTGCTTACCTCATATTTATTAGATATGTGTGCAAGAAAAACGCATACCAGTTTACTTCTTGTAGGTCTGTTTTTTGGTGTGGAAAAACAGTAGGCAAACGTCAAGCAAGACAAAATACTGTCTGAAACTCTATTTTGCCTTAGAATAAAATGATTTAGGTAGTTCCCAATTTTTCAGGCCTTCAGCAAAGCCTGCTCTTGTCAGCTCAAATTCAGGGGTTCAGTGTGGTTGGAGGAGCCTAGCACAGATGAGAAGGGCAGGAAAACTGGCCTGAGAGAGTGACAGTAGACAAACTGCTCAGATACAGTGGGAGCTCCTAAAAACATGGCCAGTTAACTCTTCTCTACCTTTATCAGGGCCTGCCCTACCATAAGGCAGATTGAAGCCATTGCCTCAGGTGGCAGATGCTGGGAGGCATCAGCAAGGTGTTGGAGAAAAGAGCTGTGGGCCGCACAACCCGCCCTCTGTCCCCTACGTTAGCCTGCTGCCTTCAAGGTGGTGGAGGATGTCGTCTCATTTCCAGTGTTGAAGATAGAGTCAACCGCTAGTCCAGTTGGCTTTTGGACATGGAATGGGAGAGCTTGCTTCAGGCAGCAAAATGTCTTGGGTCGGCCCTGACCCTTATCCTTGCTATTCCGTTATTGTGTTTGGAGACATGCTTGCATCTAATAGGAGACTTCAAGGACCTTGTCCTGGCTGAGGTCCCTCTGAGGTCCTCACATATTTCATCTGGGTGGTGGACCAACATTAAGCCTTTCATTTAATAGGAAATTACTCTCTTTACAGTAAAGCTAGGCAGGCAGGATATTATGATAATTCACACTGTAGATGCACACAGCTTTTAGTCAAAGGGCTTCATTCCAGTATTCAATGTCCTTCTATCTGTTTGGAAGATAACAACTGCTGAGAGCCAGTGTTAATCTGATCAAGATCAGACCAGAATCACTGATGCTAATCTTTTGCCCCGATAGGTTTATGCATATTAATTCATAAATAGACATGCAAACCGAAGAGCTTATTTCTCAGCTATCCAGACTACCACTTGGCTAGCACAGTTGTTACTTCTTTACGGCACAGGAACCAGATGTCTTTCCTCAATGCAAAATGTTTTCAACTATTGCAGGGCAGTCACATGATGCTTTCCAGAAAACTCTGAAGACTATTTTTCACTGGACTTTCTGTAGTTCTTGGACTGGAGGTTTATTGGCAATTTCTGTTTGTATTGCAGGCATCCCTGACAGATGATGAGCAAACTTCTGCTTAAATACTTCTAGCGAAGGAGAGCTAGTCTCCAGACTGAGGCAGTCTGTTCCAGTGTCAAACACATCTTACCATTAGGACATTTTTCTTAATGTGTAGCCAAAATCTGCTACTTTTTACCCATTGGTTCTAGTATGGAGGCATATGCAGTCTTGGATCTGATTCTTACATTTTCAGTTACATCACATGTAGTGCAATCCTATGCATGCTTGCTTGGAAATAAGTCCTACTCTGTTCAATGGCATATATTCCCTAGTAAGGAAATATTCGTGAGGGGCTTTATATCTTGACAGTACCCTTGCCTAGTCCCAAAATGTGAACAATCACTTCCTTCATGTTATAGAATTCTTGCAGGATCAAAATCTTATTTTGCTGGGAGCATGTTTAATGCTTTTAAATGAATGTGTCTATTCATCTTTAGTAGGTGACAGGCCCTCAGTTCCTAATAATGTATAAACCTATGTTGATATGAATTATGTCCCAGCATTTATTCTGAAACTACCTGTGAAAATGATAAATTCTTCAGCTCATAAATGAAGAGGGTATAGGAAGGGGATTAAATGGTCAAGTCAGCTGGGAAATAATAGAATACTTTAAAAGGGATCTAGATTTAAGCACTGTTACTATAGATCAAATTTTATCATCAACTATAAAAGCAGGAGCAGAGAAAAACCATATAATTCCATTAGAATTTAGAATACTAATATCTGGACCCTATACAACTTATATGGAAATGAGTTCCATTGAAATAAATGGGACTGCATCTGTTTTCATGCATGTCACTATAAAAATATTTACTTAGTGCAGCCTGCCCCAGGTGCCCTCTGGATGTGCTGGACCCCCACCATTCCCAGCTATCACAGACATTGGCTGGGGATGATGGGAGTTGTGCCCAACATATCTGGAGGGCACCAGGTTCGGGAAGGCTAAACTAAAGGAAGATGCATCTTCTCAGAAATGGCAAGAGAGAACTGGGGTGTGGACTTGCACAGTGTGTGTGGTCCTGTCTCTGGAAGCGAAAACAGAGCCAAGGAAGGAGTAATCCCTGCAAGGTGTCTGGAAAGATATCTACAGCAGCAGAGCTCGGAAAGAACTAAGAAGCTTGATGCATTCTTAGATGCATCGAAGTAGACAGTACTGGATGAGTTGAACCAATGATCTCTCTTGGTATAAGGCAGGTTTTTTTAAGATATTGGTGATGCAGTAACTGCTCCCCTCTGTTAGGAAGCTGTTGCTTCCCTCTGATGCTGGTTGATCCAGGCTTCCGACAGTGAGACAGTACCTCCCCCCACACACACTTTTCCAGCAAATGTAGTTATGCTCATAATGCCGACTTAGGTGTTTTTAAAAGATTTTGTTATTTGACCATGAAGGCCTTTACACTGTGGGTAGTGGTGGAAATCAAGTTGTATTCAATCAGTTCAGAAACACAACCTATGGAAACAGAGGTTAGTGATGCAGCTAGATCCCCACAGCCCCTCATATGACTGCCCAGAGAGTGGCAGATGGTGTGTGTGTGGGGGGGGGACTGTGGCAAACATGTTTGGTGTCAGCATCTGGGCCAGCATAGGCATGCCAGGATGCACCGGGGCTGATGCTGATTGCCACAGCGTTCTTTCTTCTTACTTTTAAAAAAAATATAGTCAGGGGAGCCAACCAGGCGTGTATGTGATTGCAGCTGCACATTTTACTATTTTTACTTTAAAAATATATTTCCCCTTCTACAACAAAATAGTGCTTGTTCCCAAGTAAATGCGTGTCACATCAGGGCAGCAGAAGCAACCTTCACTTTATTCCTGTAGTCATGATGGTGCCATGATTTAAGCAAGCTTAATTTACATTAAGTAAATATTTATATTTACATTAAAATGCTCAGAGTATTTCTTTTCCTTATCAGTGTTGGCAAACTGTCTTTTCTTTCTTTTTTGCTCTAACGTATCAAGAATGTAGGCGTTGTAAAGAATGGAGTGGAGCGGGGAGACAAGAGAAATGTGAATTGCGTGCTTCACAAATGAAGTAATACATTTGGCTAAAGCACACGCACCATTCACTCCAGGGTCTAAAACTACCTAGCTGCACCACTAGCAGAGATAAAAGACCTTAGATAGACATTACAAAAGACACATCATTTCAAGATGCATAGCTTTACCATGGAATTAAGTGCTCTGCAGATTTTCTGGTGTGTACGTATTTATGATCCCTAGAAGCTAGATATGTTTACTCTTCAGAAAATGATACTTTGTCTGAAACTGGGCTTTGGTCAGCAAAATGCATACCCAAATAAAAATGCAATTCTATGCAGACGTATGTAGGAGTAAGACCCAGTCAATACAGAAAGGCTTTCTTTCACATAAATGCCCATAGGATCACGCTGAAATCTGATCTGGATTGAAGCAACAGTATTCTTCGAAGTTTACATGAGAGTAGGATGAGAGAAGAGCTACACTTTAAGAATGTTTAAAAGTAGTTAGGTTTATTTACCCACATTTTAAAATAATCGCTCTAGCCTAGCTTATTCATGACAGCTGTTTTCTGATCATTCTAAAGATGTATCTCCCCCAGGCAATTACTATCACTGAGTAAGGTTCAGTTTTCAAAACAATCATAATAATGAAAACCTCCAAGCCCTTGAGGTACACATCTGTTGTTGCAACCTTTTCTATGCACTGTGGCAGGACATAGAGGGCACTAGAGGACGCTGTTGAAGCAGTAATCAGTAACAGACCAGGAAAAAAACCTAGGTATCCCAGCTTAGGTTAAAAGCAATGCTAATGCTTTAGTATTCTGTAGATAAGATTATCAGTTTGAAATGGACCTAAACACAGGTTGGTTTCTTTATTTTGTGTACTTCTTAAATATTATAGTTATGGTACCATCCATGAAGTTCTAGTAGCAGCATCAGAACAGTTTCGTTTATGTCTTTCTTCATAACTTTATCAGTTCTAAGACACTTTCAATGGAGGCTGGTGGCTCTGATGTCAGTGGGGCAGTGAATCCGCTCCAGGTTTCAGTCAGAACTCTAAAGGAGCTTCCCAAGGTGGGAAGCATAGTTCTGACTGAAATCCAGAGTGGATTCACTGCCCCACTGGCATTGGAGCCACCAGCCTCCACTGGACAATCTGGTTGTTTTCAGATGAGGAGAGAGAATGGGATAAAATAATACCACTCATTTGCTGGAGATGGTAGGGCTGATTCACCATATAACCTACACCAGAGGTGCAGAACCTCAGGCCCAGGATCCCAATCCAGCCCTCTTAAGTCCCCCAGATGGCCCAACCCGCTTTTCCCCAACCAAACCAAGAGAGTTTATTGTATCTTAGCAATTTGCCATTACACAGTTGCGGGGGAGGGGAGAGATCATTATACAATTTAAAACTCCGCTAATAGACCCTCAAAAATTGAATAACTTTGCTTACAGACTTAAGCTTTGTACCACACATCTGTAAAACATTGGCAAGAAATTTAGATGTTCTGAAGGATACATATTTGTCAGCATTAGACAACAGAAAGCAAACCTTTACAAGAGATGACCTTCCCTTCAACAATTTTAACAACAGATAAATATATTTGGCTTTAAGATCATTATAGATAGAGCATTCTAGAAGTACATGAACAATATCTTCAACTGATAAAGAATTGCAACCACATACTCTGTCCTTCTTAGGAGCCCTTTATGCTAACCTACCCAATCTGCCAAAGGAAGAACATTTAATCTTGCCGGAGTAAAGCCTGACCTCTTTTTAACATTTGGCAGATCTACCAAGTGTTTTGGGAGCGATAGGTATGAAGGAGTAAAGGAGGCATAAAAGTTGTTAGCTTGACAAGCCTTAATCCCAGCCACCTGAGATTGCATCTCAGTGTCTTTAAACCTTTGGAGCAATATTACTTTAGCTCTATCATACAACCACCAATGGTTTGGTTTCCCACCTTTTGTTCTGTTTTTCCCCCATTCTAAAAGGTTGAGATGCCTCTCCTAAGGTTTAAGTACTGGTAGTAAAAGTTTTAAGCTAAAATAGGCATGTATTTTTGTCCCCCTTTGCCTTTGGAAGGAGCCTCGTGTGGCGGCAGTATTGCAACCGAAACTCTCCCTATGACCTGAGTTCGATCCCAGCGGAAGCTGGGTCCCAGGTAGCCGGCTCAGGTCGACTCAGCCTTCCATCCTTCCGACGTCGGTAAAATGAGTACCCAGCTTGCTGGGGGAAAGGTAGTCTTGACTGGGGAAGGCAATGGCAAACCACTGTCTGCCATGAAAACGCCAGCACAAGCAGCGTCCCTCTAGGAGTCAGCAATGACTTGGTGCTTACACAGGAGGAACCTTTCCTTTTTTTCCCCTTGCCTTTGGACCCACCCACCACTGCAGCGTGGCACCTGAGAGCTTCTCCAAAATGGAATTCTGCCTGAAAGAGTTTCTGTACCCCTGACTCAGAGCATCTGTATACCAGCCTAAAATCCTGCATTTAAAACAGAGCTTTCTTGCTTCTGTTTTAAATGTAGGACCACAACAGGCTCTCTTTACACGTGCTTCTTTCCCCCACCCCGTTCCCTCTCCTTTCCCTCCTTATCTGAGTCTTCCATATGTTTCATTATACAGCTAGTAGATGGTGCTGTGGTCTAGCTCCCCTTACGGCAGCTTTTCCTCTTTTCATGAGAGAACTCCAGTGGAACTCCAGCGTGGTAATTTGATAGCTCATTATCTCCGATCT
Source organism: Heloderma suspectum (assembly GCF_057233095.1). Classification (NCBI taxonomy): domain Eukaryota; kingdom Metazoa; phylum Chordata; class Lepidosauria; order Squamata; family Helodermatidae; genus Heloderma; species Heloderma suspectum. Next base: position 66,214,404 of record NC_139462.1, on the reverse strand, counting down.
TTTAAAAAATGGAATAAAGGTCATTTAGCATGGGAGACGCCCTGGAGGTTGACAATGGCATCTAAAGGGCCTGCAAACATCTGTGAGTCACCAATCTCAATAGCAGGATGAAAGTTCCGTGTAAAGAAGCCCTCTGACTGTCTACAGATGTATTGATTAGTCTTATAACTCACTCTTATTCCACAATAATCAGGACAGGTTTCAAATGTATCCAAGTAAATGCTACCAGAACATTATGAAAATATCTAAGGGCACAATCCTATGCATGTTTAGACAGAAAAGAAGTCCGACAACTCCCAGCATCCCTTAGCCAGCCCTGCTAGCTGAAGGATCCTGGGAGTTGTAGGACTTTTTATCTGTCTAAACAAGCATAGAATTGCACCCTAAACTGTATTTTAAACCCAGGCAATTTAAAATTATTACTACTTATCCTCGCTGTTAGGATCCTTCTGAAATGAAAAGGGGCTTGCAGCTTATCTAGACAATGCTTGAGTTTTGGAGAACATCAACAGATGAAATCCAGAGCTGGAAAGCCAGCACCTAAACTAGCTTTCTGCATGATGCCTTCCCTGGTTGCAGTGATGTGAGGACACCCTCCCCCAAGTGGAAAGCCTTTTGGAATCTAGTTTTCCAAATGCTACTATAGTTGCAGTGCTTAAGAAGGTGCTTTCAGATGAACTGAGGTACTATGCTGGTAGACAAGGCAGGAGTCTAAGCCATACATACTGAGAACACAGAGCTTTTATTCAGCAGTATATAAATGCCACAAATAAATAAATTCTCAATATGGAACAATGACCATATATATTTATATAAGTAACTTCCGGGCTTCTGCTGCTTGGTGATGCTTGGCTTCTAGTGTACCATTTATTTATTCATCACATTTCTAATCCGCCCAACGACTACTATTCTCTGGGTGGATTGCCATCCTACCATCTAGGAAACATACATCAAGACACTGTGCACTTCATGCAATTAAAAGGGAAGTCAGAATTCTGTGCCAAGGTTCTCCAATTCTGTGCCAAGAAAAGCCCAATTGTGTGACCTGCATAAAAATAAATTGCCTTACTTTGCATAATTCTGCAGTTTTTACTTTTCTACATCATTCTGTTTGTGCTCATCATAGGGCAGTGAGCTATGCAAAGCACGGAAGCCCCACCAGTGAAAGTATTTAGCAATCTCACTGACTTCTGAGATGTCACTGAACTTTGCCTACACACTTGCTGCAAGAGCCAGTATGGCAGAGTGGACGGAATATTACACTTTAACCAGAAAGATCTGGGCTAAGATTCCTGCTCAGGCACAAAGTTTCCTGGGTGATCTTTTCAGCTCACTACTATATCTTGGCCTAATCTGCCTCATAAGGTTGTTATGAGGATGAAAGGGAAGAGAAGAGCCATGAATGCCACCCTCAGAACCATGTAGGAACGGAAGAATCAAATAAAAGTTAAATAAGATGAAATTTGCTTCTAAAAGATTAAGATGAGATTTGTTTTTAAAAAGTGAAAATTGAATTCAGTGCCCAGATACTATATTGGGTACTTATGTGTGGAATAAATCATGTCTACCTAGGGAGGTAGTGGGCTCTCCCCCACTGGAGGCATTCAAGATGAGGCTGGACAGCCATCCGTCAGGGATGCTCTGACTTGGATTCCTGCATTGAGCAGGGGGTTGGACTCAATGGTCTTGTAGGCCCCTTCCAGCCCTACTATTCTATGATTCTATGTATACTGCAGAAGGCCTGGTATAATCAAGAGATGGGGGAGTGTCTAGACCTTGGTAGACCCGAGCCCAGGAAGCAGACCTCTTTGGAAGTGGAGGAGGATTGGGATTCCATAGCAAACTCCAGTCCCACAGGTCATGTGGGGCAACCTGAATAACTCCATCACAGCAATGTCTCCCCTGGAGGCCCCAGCAAACCCCTTTGACCCCATTCATAGCCCTGCCTTGATCCTCAACTCTTTTCCCTCTCCCATGGCTTTTCAGAACACTGGTGGTAGTGGTCCAGGTGAATGCCTGGCTGGCCAGAAGACCCTTTTGCCCTGGGTTTATTCAGGAGGAAGGGTTCACTCAGCAGCAAGGCTCTACTCAAGATGAGGAGGAAATCTCAATGAGGGGGAAATCCAGCTCTAGACAATTAGAAAGCAGACTTTTATCTGTCCTGAATTTCCCTCCAATCAGCTTCATGACCCAGCTGGAACTGCTGAACCAGGAAGAGAGGCAGCTGACAGTGTGTGTGTGTGTGTGTGTATTTATGTATATGTATGTATGTATGTATGTGTGTGTGTGTATATATATATATATATATATATATATGCCCACAGTCTCCTTCCCAGACCTTTGCTGGGTTAACAGCAGCTACTTTAGACTCCTTGCTCAAATTCATGGAGATAATGTTTGTATCTCTGGTCAAGAAGCATACTGAGAATTATCTCCCTCTCCATTTCCTACCACGTCTGGCTTGCCTCCCCATATGCAAGCGAAAAGTCATGGATAAAGCAAGACTTTGTGCTGAGCTGCTAATGGCCCTGTTTACAGCCACTTGTAAAGAGCCAAGATACACCTGTGTTGCCTTAATTTCCCCAACGTTTTGCTGTGGGACCATAGTCCTAGAAACAAGCCCAAAGTCAAATGAACTGTAACTCTACCAGCTATCGAAGCAGCAAGAAGGGGTTTAAAAGTGAGTGGATCTTTTAAATCCACCAGCCATGCAGCCATTTACAGCCTGTAACTTAATGGCATGTGAAGCTGAGCTTCTTTCTGCACCATATGCTTTGACTCAGTGCCAGTCCTGTGGTTGCTGCCACAGAGGCACCTGGGCAATATGTTTTAAAGGGATATTCTTGCTGGATGTCAACATTTACATGCCAATGCTCTGCATGCTTTTTGAGCTTACTCCTGTTTTGTGTGCTAGGGGACTGTCTGGGATGTTAACAAACTAAAAGACTGAGGTAGCAATCTTGTTTGGCGCTGAGCCCTTGAAGACCTGGCAAGAGAGATATGCTTATGAATACACTGGAAGCCTACTGAGGAGTAAGAGAAGGTGGACCTGCACTTTCACTTACTCAACTGTAGTTCTTTTGTATGTGTGGTGCTCATCACCCTATATATATTCAGCAGCGCATGCAAAGGCGTCAAATGGTAGCTATTCTGATAACCTATGGATACCACATCAGGACTTCTCTCTTCTTTATTTATCCCATTTATATCCAACCCTTTCTCCAAGGTTTGGTTTTATTTATTTTACTTTGGTGTAATTCTGTTTTGGATGTAAAGTTTTTATATCATATTTCACTATATTGTTGTATTTTATGGCTTTATGTTTTGTTCTGGGAGCCACCCAAAGAGCTTTGACTATTGGGCACTATAGAAATGTAATTAATAAAATTCATAAAATAATAAAGGGTTCTGGGGAAGGTAGTTGGGGTTACCCCTTTTCTCTTCTCAAGAATTCTGTGAGGTAAACTAAGCTGAGAGATAGTGACTTACCCAAGACCACTTGGTGGGCTTTATGGTTGAATGAGACCAGAAATGAGATTTCTCCACTTCTCACCTGGCAAATTGGTTCTCTAGCTAAATTCAAACTGGAAGGTGTTCCTTTTAGTCTCTATCCTGCAGGTACCTTTCATAATGGGCTTTAAATTAAATACTGCCCAGATGGGCTCTTAAGGAAAGAAATCCCATAATTCATAATCAACTAACAAGTTATGCAAGAACCTAAAAGAAAGGCTTCTGTTCACTTGTCACAACACCTAGAATGGTCCTTAGTAGATAAGTGTCTTGGAATTAATGCAGGCATGAAGGAAGACAAGGAGATTGCTGAGAAGCTGAATGAATTCTTTTCATCCATCTTCACTGCAGAAGATATAGGACAGATACCTGTGCCTGAACCAATGTTTTCAGGAAAGGAGTCTGAGGAACTGAGGCAAATAGTGGTGACAAAAGATGAAGTTCTCAACCTTATTGATAAATTGAAAACAAATAAATCATCGGGCCCAGATGGTATCCATCCTAGAGTTCTCAAAGAACTCAAATATGACATTACTGATCCTCTAACCGAAATATGCAATGTCTCTAAGATCAGCCTCTGTACTAGAGGGCTGGAAGATGGCCAATGTAAAACCAATTTTTAAAAAGGAATCCGGGGATGGGTGAGGATCCAGGAAATTACAGGCCGATAATCTGTTCCGAGGAAATTGGTTGAAGGCATGATTAAAGATAAAATTAGTAAGCATATGGAAGGACAAGCCCTGCTGAACAAGAATCAACATGGCTTCTACAAAGGTAAGTCCTGTCTCACTAACCTTTTAGAGTTCTTTGAGAGTGTCAATAAACATATAGACAGGGGTGATCTGGTAGACATTGTTTACTTGGACTTCCAAAAGCCTTTTGACAAAGTCGCTCACCAAAGACTCCTGAGCAAATCTAGCAGTCATGGAATAAGAGGACAGATCCTCTTATGGATCAGTAACTGGTTAAAGAACAGAAAGCAGAGAGGAGGAATATATGGTACACTCTCGCAAGGGAGGGCAGTAAATAGTGGGGTCCCACAGGGATCAGTATTAGGACCAATGCTTTTCAACCTGTTCATAAATGATCTGGAATTAGGAATGAGCAGAGAAGCGGCCAAGTTTGCAGATGACACCAAATTATTTCAGGTGGTTAAAACAAAAAGGGATTGTGAAGAGCTCCAAAACGATCTCTCCAAACTGAGAGAATGGGTATCTAAATGGCAAATGTGGTTCAATGTAAACGAGTGCAAAGGGATGCATGTTGGGGCAAAAAATCCCAACTTCAGGTATAGCCTGATGGGATCTGAGCTAGTGGTGACCAACCAGGAAAGAGATCTTGGGGTTGTGGCAGACAGCTCCATGAAAATGTCAAACCAGTGTGCAGCCACTATAAAAAATGCAAACTCCATGTTAGGCATAATTAGAAAAGCAATTGAGAATAAAACTGCCAATATCATACTGCCCCTATACAAATCTATGGTGTGGCCACACTTGGAATACTGTGTCCAGTTCTGGTCACTGCACCACAAAAAAGCTATTGGAGAGCTGGAAAAAGTGCAGAAAAGGGCAACTAAAATGATCAAGGGGCTGGAGCATCTCCCCTATGAGAGAAGGTTACAACAGCTGGAATTCTTTAGCTTGGAAAAAAGGACAGTAAGGGGAGACATGATAAGAGGTCTACGAAATTATACATGGTATGGAGAACGTGGATAGGGTGACATTTTTCTCCTCTCAAAATATGAGAACCTGGGGTCATCCCATGAAGCTGATTGGTGGGAGATTCAGGACATATAAAAGGAAGGACTTCTCCACACAGTGCATAGTTAAATTATGGAATTTCCTACCACAGGATGTAGTGATGGCCACCAATTTGGATGGTTTTAAAAGGGGGTTTGACAAATTCCTGGAGGAAAAGGCTATCAATGGCTACTAGTTTTGATGGCTATGTGCTACCTCCAGTACCAGAGGCAGTGAGCCTATGTATACCAGTTCCTGCGGATCATGGGTGGGATGGTGCTCTTGCGCTCATGCCCTGCTTGTGGGTTCCCAATCCATAGCTGGTTGGCCACTGTGTGAACAAAATGCTGGACTAGATGGACCCTTGGTCTGATCCAGCATGCTCTTCTTATGTTCTTATGAAGAGTGGTCCAGCTACAACCTGGGATGGGGAAAATTGGTTGTATCTGCAATGATACAGTCAGGTAACTGTAGACACTAGACTTAATAGTCTTAAGTGTGTGTGCGTATTTGTGTGTGTGCGCATGCGTGCGCACACACACAGGGGGAATCCTTAGAAGGTAATGTGTCTCAGTTCTCATACTACAAAATGTGGTAAGCCAGCCCTGCTATGCTTGGGGGCCCTCTTGCTCAGTCTTCTGAGGGGGGCCCTGGACTCCTGCCCCTCAGTCCTGCCCTGATGGTGTCAGTGTCTATTTGACATGAATTTCAAAAACAAATATATTTTTAGAGGTTTGCCATTAGTAGTCATTTAGTTATTTAAGAAGGGCCCTGCTGGATGGATTTTACTGACTCCGTCATTCATACATATCCCACCTCTCTGTGAATTATAACAAGGTGGGATATACCTATCATCAATGATAGGTATATAAAAAAAGGCAATTAAAATAAAAGCAAAATCTCTCAAGTTCAAAAGTCAAAATGAATAAACATGACAAAAGAGCAGAAAAAATAGGCTAGCAAGAGCATAACAGAATAAATCAGAGCAAAGGCCCATTGACTCAAGCTTCCTACAGTGGTCAGCCAGATGCCTCGAGTAAGTCCAGAAGCAGGACTTGGTCCTCTCTCACTGTTGCCCTCCAGCAACTGGTATTCAGAGATGGCATGCTGCCTCTGAACATTTTAATTAATGAATTAAGGGTGCAATCCTATGCATGCTTAGACAGAAAAAAGTCCTACAATTCTTAGCATTCCACAGCCAGCTGGGGCATGCTGGGAGTTGTAGGACTTGTTTCTGTCTAAATATGCATAGGATTGCACCCTAAAACTCCATTTGAACATGGAGGGTTTTTTTCATATAGCCATCATGATTAGCAGACCAGATGTTACCATGAGCCAAGCACTTCCACAACATGTAGTCAAACTTATCTATGTCCTGATGCCATCATGCTGTGCATTTCCTCTCCCCATTCCCTATCATTGGCTCTTCAGGTAGAGGTGAAGTACACCATGTAATCCAGGGATGTAGAGCTTCAGGCCTAGAGACCAAATTTGGCCCTCCTGGCTTCCCAGTCCAGCACTCCTGGATTACCCAGAAGGCCACACACCCTTTTCCTTTCCCCCAAACACCAGTCATTGGGTGGTTTCTCAGCTTTTGTACAGTTTTTTTTCTCCTATTCTAAAAAGCTGAAATGCCTCTCTTAAATTGTGGTTACTGGCAATAGGAGCTTTAAGCTACAATATCCTTGTATGTTTGGTCTCTCCTTCTCTGCTGTTGGCCCCACCCACCAGTGGAATATGGCCCCCAAAGCTTCTCCGAAATGGAATTCTGCTCTTGGGCTGAAAGAGGTTCTGTACTCCTGATGTAATCATTATACTGTAATGACATCAGGAAAAGGACACATTTTTCTAAACGTTCCAGTAGGGTGGAACTTAACACAGGGCTGTCATTTTTGGCAGCAGCCTCGTGTTTTATTCTATGATTTAGTTCCACCCTAAAACTACCAATTGCAAAACATAGCTCAGCATTTATAATTTTTAAAAAATAAACTAATAATCAACATAAATCCCTAGCCTGAACAATTTGGGGTATTGCCAAGTTGCTTCTGTCTTGTTTTATGATTATGTGAGGAAGTAATGTGGGAGGGGGAAGAGGTGGAGGGAAAACCCAAGAAAACCAACCAGTCTGATGGTTTTATTTGCAAGTTTCCGTTCCTGAGAAGTTTTGTGGTGCAAGTGCAACCGACTTTTCCTTAGGAATTGTGCTGTGAATCATGCAGTTCTGTTATGTGAATTGGCTCTCTCCCTAGGTGTGGTGCAGCCTGAGGACAATGACTATTCTAATGGGTAGTTGCCTCTTCCAAACACTCGGAATGTGGTCATGCTGATCTGCCAGGGTGGAGACTCAAACCAGATGTGCAACGCAGAGTGACTGGGCCAGGATCAGCCAGAAGTTGGCCTGCAATCTTGTTCCCCTCATGGTGAGCCATGTGAGGCTGCAGAGTGGAGGGGAAAGGGAGAACAAGTGTCCTTCCAGGTAACACTGTGTCAGTATGGGCATGGTTCAGGGGCACATGATGCAATGACTTTGCTGAAGCTAAGACAGTCTGGTGAGTGCCTGGAAGGATGGAGGGCCAACTGGGAACCTCATGTAAAGCACCTTGAGTTCCATGATGGTGTAGAAATGCACAAGATCTCGTTCAGCTTGAGGACGAGATTTTCTGAAATTCCATTTCAGAGAAGTCTCAGGGGCCACATTCCAGTGGTGGGCAGGACCAAGCGCAAAAGGAGTGGGGCCAACAATATAAAAAATATTAGTATATTTTTGCTTAAAGCTATTACTGCCAATAACTTGGGGTGGAGGGACGGCACAAAAGTTGGGGAACCACCAAATGATAATAGGTTGGTGGAAAGGGGCGTAGCCAGCTGAAGAACTCTGGGAGTCCGGATTGGCCCCTGGTCTGAAGTTCTGCACCCATGTGCTAAACATATAAATAAATGTGTGTTTCTATAGCCACCCAATATTTATTTCATTTCTCTACTGTCCAATTAGCCAAAACTGTTTGGGCGATTCATAAAAATTAAAACCACAAAGTACAGCATAAAACAACATAAAATATGAAAGCTTAAAACCAAAATATAACAGTACAACCAGAATAAAACCTAGCAGCAATGCAGAGATTTAAAATACAGATTTAAAACACCAGAGCTAAAAGATTAGGAAGCTAAAATACCGGGAGAATAAAAATGTCTTCACCTGGCGCCGGAAGGAGTACAACATAGGTGCCAGGCAAACCTTTCTAGGGAGCTCATTCCAATATCTTCCAATATTTTGGAGATGAAAATAAGGGTGTGCCTGTGCACGAGGGGGTGGGGATAGGGTCAGAATCTGGAAATCCAACAACACAGCCAGTCTATGCCCAAATGTGCCAAAAGAAGAAAGTGGGAAGGAAAGGGACATGCAAACAAATGAAATGGCAAGTCAAAGGGAGGTTCAGTTTGCTCCCTCGCGACTCTCCTTCCGCTCGCTGCCAAAGCCCTCTTTTTTTTTTCTTTTTTAAGAAGGCCTTTAGCCTGTAAGTAACCCCAATGTGTCATTGGGAGATCTTCTGTTTTAAAATATTTAATAGCATGGCCTGGCTGGAGTCCGCCCGGAAAAAAACTTTGAGCGTGGTGGCCCCCTCCCTGTGGAACTCCCTGCCTTGGAGGTCAGACAAGCGCCAACGTTGTGTTGCTTTCAGCACCTCCTGAAGCCATTGTTATTTCGAGAGGCCTTCTTTGAGTGACCAGCCGCGGTTTATTAAGTTCAGAATCTGTTTCTTTTAAAATGTTGCAATTGTTTTAATATGGTATTTTATTATTTTATCTTGTTGTTCATTGCTCTGAAATCTTTGATGTGGAGCAGTATATAAATATTGTAGGTAAATAAATCAATAAAATAAGCCATGGGTGGTGGGGGGACCTGAATCCAGTTAGGATCATAATGCTAATGAAAATTTGCTCCCAAGGTTCTAAGCCCTACAGGGCTAAGGATACTGTACAGCAGGGGTGGGGAGATCTATTAGTAGATCCCTGCGTGGCATGCAGTAGATCAGCAAGGCTTTCTAACTCCCAATAGTTTAAATATGGCAACAAGAAAATGCCTTTCCCCCCTCCTAACTTTTTAAAAATTAATTTTTATTGTAACATTTCAACAGAGCAAATCAAAAAAGAGGAAAAGAAAAAAATGTGAATATATCAATTGCAATGCATGCATATAAAATGTGTGTGTGTATCTATATATATATATATATCTTCATATATGTACATACAAAGATCGAAAGACTAACGACAGAGTATTAAAAAATATATTTAAGCTAAAAATGTCAGCTTCCACTCTCATCAGTAGCTGTTCTGTTAAGCGGGTATCAGGTGTGGCAGTCTGGAATGCCTGGAGATGAAAGTTCCTTAGGAGAAAAAACAGAGGTATGAGTGGTATAATGTTTACAAATTGTCCTCCAGATTAAGGTCATTGGGACTAAGAGTTCTCAGTCTATAGATCCATACCTCTGTTTTTTCTTCCTGTCTTTCTATCTTTCTTATACATTTTACCGTAAGACTGACTGCATCCACAGTCATATATTTACGAAAATATGTCTCCTCCCCACCATGAATATCCTTGAAAAGGATGCAACTTCCAATTAAAGATGGTGGGTTTGGCTTTCCAGATCTTGCTGTATATCATTGGGCCTATTTGTTGACCTGTACTAAAGTTTTGTCTTTTCCATTTAGATCAGATTTCCACCTCGGTCAGTTTTGGAATCTTCCTGTCTGGATCTTCTCTCTTAATGGATGGCAATAGGTTCTCAGCACATTAACATGGATAGGGTTCCTCCCACAGTTATGATGCTTAGAGGCATATGGTGTATAATGTCATGTCAGTAACATTTTGATCCTTTTTCTCATGCTAAATTGATTCTCTGGGGAAACCCAGAGTTAAAAATTGGTGAGAAAATGTTTTTGTGGCAGACTTGGATGGATAAATTGATTTTTACCTTGGATCTACTAGTGCGTGCTGATGATGAGTTTTTGCCATTCTCAGCTTTGCATGCCAAATATAACTTGCCCTGCTATGGTTGAATGGCAATACTTGCAACTGCAACATTCATTTGAATCTAGGTTTGGCCCTGCTGCTTTTACAGCTTCAGAAACTCCTTCACAATTGGAAGCACTTATTGAGGCCAATCAGTCATATCGACCCACAATCCATCTTTACAAATACTTATTATTGTTGAATAAATATCATACACAGGGCCTTAAGCAGGAATGGAATAGGGAACTGGATTGTCTCATTTTGCCTAATTAATGGATTGCTGCTTTACTGTCTGTATTTGAAGCATCTATGGATCTCAGGTTACACCTTATTCAGCAAAAACTCCTGTTCCGTGTCTATTGGATGCCACAATGTGTTTTTAATAGGGTTTGTCTAAGTTGGCTAATTGCTGGAGGTATAACACAGCTTATGCTTCTTTTAATCATATGTTTTGGGAATGCCCAATAGTTGCCTCTTTTGGGGTGGAGGTTCTTATACAGATAAACCTTGTACTGGAACACTCTTTAATATTTACTGCTGTACCTGTCCTCTTAAATTATCTGCTTCCTTTCTGGAAGTTAATGCAGGATCAGCACAAATGGATTCCCCATGCCCTTTTGACAGCTAAAAGACTGATATTACAACATTGGAAGGATAAACACTCACCTCCTATAATGCAGTGGATTGAGGACCTAGCAACGCTTTCAACATTTGAACGGGTGGTACATAGACATCACTTGTGGATGGATACTTATATGGATATTTGGTCTGTTTTTGTTGAAGTTTATATATAATTCTCAGAAATCCCCCCTCCTAACTTAGGCAAGAACACTTTGGGGAAAACAGTAATAGATTTGTGTGTGAAAGGATTTATGTGTGAGCTCCAGTTCTGGTACTGAAAACAACCCCCTGGGCTCAGAACAGGCACCATATTCTGTAGATCCATACCTACCTTCCTGAACCACTGTTTTTCACCTGGCTCCAGTTGGTGGACATCTACATATTTCAGAGCCCTGGAATGCAGAGCAAGTGTTGAAGACAGGCTCTGGTGAAGCCAGATTAAGCCCTGGCCAAGTCCCTGCTTTCCTTGTTATTTGTATCCTGAAGAAAGTGTGAGGTTATCAGCTTTAACCAGCATGGCCCGGGAAGACTGGTATATTAGGTGACTTTGGCAGCAAGCTTACGCACATTTCCCTGGAAGTAAGTTCAGTGGAGATCAGTGCAGCTTCTGAGTAAAAGTGTTTTGGATCAGGCTGCTTTTCTGCCTAAATTCCTTCTTTAGTACTTCATTCCACACACAGCCCACCCTCTGTTTCTGCCTAGCTTGGCACTTTGTTTCCATACTGTCACGTAAAGCACCCTGAGATACACAGCCCCTAATAAACAAACAACTGGCTCAATTGTTAGAGAGCAGATTAATACTAGCATCCAGTAAATCCATTAACAAGCTGGCCAGCCAATGAATCATTGACCTATTTCTCACAGATAATAGCTGAGAAACTGTAACTGATGACCTATAAAAGAGGCAATGTTTTTAAGAAAGATTAATCACCGCAGCAGCCGAGCCAAGAAAGATTAGCCACCTCCTGGGTTTCGACCAATTGGGGAATGAGGCTCCCCAGAATGTCCTTACTAACGCTTTGTCAGCCAACAAATTTTGATTCAGGCTGAGGATGCAGACGATATGTATAGTGTGAATTTGTGCTTCATGCTCTGATAACCTAGGATATGTCTGGCGTTGTTGGAGTACAACTAACGTGTGTGCTACTGTTCCTGGACATAAACAGTTTCCTGAGTTTGGGTTCCTTTGTGTCTCTGTGTGTAAATGCATCGTTGTTGTTGTTCAGTCGTTCAGTCGTGTCCGACTCTTCGTGACCCCATGGACCATAGCACGCCAGGCCTTCCTGTCCTGCGCTCTCTCCCGGAGCGTGCTCAAGTTCATATTCATTGCATCCGTGATGCTATCTAGCCATCTCATCCTCTGCCGTCCCCTTCTCCTTTTGCCTTCAGTCTTTCCCAGCATCAGGGTCTTTTCCAGGGAGTTTTCTCTTCGCATTAGGTGGCCAAAATATTGGAGCTTCATTATCTGTCCTTCCAAAGAGCAGTCAGGGTTGATTTCCTTTAGGATGGACTGATTTGACCTCCTTGCAGTCCAGGGCACTCGTAAGAGTCTTCTCCAGCACCACAGTTCGAAAGCATCAATTCTTCGGCGCTCAGCCTTCCTTATAGTCCAGCTCTCACAGCCATACATTACTACTGGGAAAACCATAGCTTTGATTAGACGGACCTTTGTCGGCAAGGTGATGTCTCTGCTTCTTACTATGCTGTCTAGGTTTGCCATAGCTTTCCTCCCAAGGAGCAAGCGTCTTTTAATTTCATGGCTACAGTCACCGTCTGCGGTGATCTTGGAGCCCAAGAAAGTAAAATCTGTCACTGCTTCCATTTCTTCCCCTTCTATATGCCAGGAAGTGATAGGGCCAGATGCCATGATCTTCGTTTTTTTAATGTTGAGTTTCAAACCAGCTTTTGCACTCTCCTCTTTCACCCTCAACAAGAGGCTCTTGAGATCCTCTTCGCTTTCTGCCATTAGGGTGGTATCGTCTGCATATCGGAGGTTGTTGATAATTCTCCCGGCAATCTTAATTCCGATCTCTGATTCATCCAACCCGGCATTTCTCATGATGTACTCTGCATATAAGTTAAATAAGCAGGGTGACAATATGCAGCCTTGTCGTACTCCTTTCCCAATTTTGAACCAATCGGTTGTTCCATGTCTGGTTCTTACTGTTGCTTCTTGACCCTCGTACAGGTTTCTCAGGAGACAGGTAAGGTGGTCTGGTACTCCCATCACTTTAAGAATTTGCCACAGTTTGTTGTGATCCACACAATCAAAGGCTTTAGCGTAGTCAATGAAGCAGAAATAGACGTTTTTCTGGAATTCTCTTGCTTTCTCCATGATGCAGCGAATGTTGGTGATTTGATCTCTAGTTCCTCTGCCTCTTCTAAACCCAGCTTGTACTTCCGGTAGTTCTCGGTTCGCATACTGCTGAAGCCTAGCTTGTAGGATTTTGAGCATCACCTTGCTGGCATGTGAAATGAGCGCAATTGTGCGGTAGTTTGAACACTCTTTGGCGTTGCCCTTCTTTGGAATTGGAATGTAAACTGACCTTTTCCAGTCTTGTGGCCACTGTTGAGTGTTCCAGATTTGTTGGCATATTGAATGCAGCACTTTAACAGCATCATCTTTTAGGATTTTAAATAGCTCGGCTGGAATACTGTCATCTCCGCTAGCTTTGTTGTTACTAATGCTTCCTAAGGCCCACTTGACTTCACTCTCTAGGATGTCCGGCTCAAGTTCAGTGACCGCACTATCATGGCTATCAGGGACATTCAAATCTTTCCTGTATAGTTCTTCTGTGTATTCTTGCCACCTCTTCTTAATCTCATCTGCTTCTGTTATTCACCATACTTGCTTCCCTATGATATAAAAAACTGTGAACTGGATTCTAGAGATAAAGCCATTCGCCATACAAGTCGGAACTAGTTTACACATGATGGTGGCCTTTTTTTTCTACATGGTAGCTGTGATTTCATTCTCAGCCGTTTGCATGTATTGTTTTATTGCACAACCATGAACCTTTTATTTTTGAAGATTTTGGAAACTCACAGTTCAACATTAAACTAGGACAGGGAGACCTGGGTTCGAATCCCCACTCAGCCATGAAACTCACTGGGTGACCTTGGGCCAGTCACTGCTTCTCAGTCTAACCTACCTCCATGAGATTGTTGTGAGTATAACAAGGAGGAGGGGGAGAGAGAACCATGTACCTGAGTTCCTTGGAGAAAGGTGGGATAAAAATGTAAATAAATAAATAAATAAATAAAGACTATAATCTATAAACCAAGGAAGTTCTTGCAGAAAGAGAAATTCTAAAGAATGTAAATTGATAGGGACTATCATCTGTAAACAAGTCTCAATTTAGAAAAATGTGAGTTGGGGGAGAAATCACATGGCCAGTTTTTTTAGGTAGTTGAGTTGATTTTTGAGATAACTCATTTCCCTTTCAGGATTTACCTGTCCAGAGCCAAAAAATGGCTGGGGGAGGCGTGACTCCATCTTCTGGCCTTCGTTTGCTGCTCTGCAGTGCCAGGTCTGTTACCCAGAAAACATCCCTGATCCATGACATGATCCTGGATGAGGGTGCAGACCTGGCATGTATTATGGAGACCTGGCTGGCTGAGGCCGCTGCTCCAAGTCTGGCAGCCATGTGTCCAGCCGGATTTTCGTATGCACAGTAGTCGAGGGCTGGGGATTGAGGAGGGGGAGTGGCTGTTATTTACCGAGAGTCCTTGGTCTTCACCAGACCCCCTCTCCGGGAGACCAAGGTTGTTGAGAGCATGTACTGGAGGTTGGGCCCAAAGGGCAGTCTGGGGATTCTGCTTGTGTACCATCCACCCCGCTGCATGACTGACTCCCTGGCCGAGGTGCTTGAAGTGGTCTCTGATATGCGTGTACGGTCCCCTAACTTATTGGTGTTGGGGGACTTCAACGTACATTCAGAGGCCATCCTCACAGGAGCACCTTGGGACTTCATGGAGACCATGGCTTCCTGAGAGCTGCACCATATTCCAACTGGGCCCACCCATATAGCCGGTCATGCGCTAGACCTTGTGTTTGTTTCTGGAGAAGCAGGGAGTGATCTGGAAGTCAGGGGTATATCCACCACCCCCTTGTCATGGTCAGATCACTATCTGGTGATGCTGGACTTCTTGGTTCCACAACCCTCCGCAGGGGTGGAGGACCCATTAAAATGGTCCACCCCAGGCGTCTTATGGATCCGAATGGATTCCTGAATGTGCTTGGGGGTTCTCTGGAGCACGCCAATGACCACTCGGTCAAGACCCTGATGGGTGGCTGGAATGCCGCAATCACTGGGGCATTAGATCGGGTGGCTCCGAAATGCCCTCTCCCCCTGAACATGGCTTGGATTGCACCATGGTTCAATCTGCAGTTATGAGCTCTGAAACAGGAGGTGAGACAGCTAGAGTGCCGGTGGTGGAAGTCTCGCTCCAAAGATGATCAGACACAGGCTAGAGCTATATCTTCAGCCTATCACGTGGCGGCGAAGGCAGCAAAAAAGGAATATTATGCTGCCTCTATCGTGTCCGCAGAGTGCTGTCCCAGGAGGCTGTTCCAAGTGGTCCAGAGCCTGGTTGGTCCAGTGGCTCCGGAACCGCTGGAGCATTCTAAGGTTTCCTCTGACACCTTGGAAAGGCACTTTGCGGATAAAATTGATCAGATTAGGAGTGTTATTCCGTGCGCTGTGGATACAGTTAGTGAGCAAGAGGCGGTCTGTAGCAAACCAGTTTTGTCGGATCAGTTCCAGCTTCTTCCTTCTGATGAAGTGGACAAGGTGCTTTCATCTGTAAGGCCAACCACCTGCTTACTTGATCCTTGCCCATCTTGGCTCATTATGGGCTGCAGAGAGAGATTGGGTGAGGGGATCAGGGTGGTGGTGAACGCCTCCCTTGAGGAGGGAGTGATGCCATCAGCCCTCAAGGAAGCAGTGATAAGACCACTCTTAAAGAAGCCCTCCTTGGATCCCCAAGTTCTTATCAACTTTCGCCCAGTCTCGAATCTGCCATTTTGGGGCAAAGTGATTGAGCGGGTGGTGGTGATGCAGTTGAAGGCACACTTGGAAGAAGCTGATTATCTAGACCCATTTCAGTCGGGCTTCAGGCCTGGGTATGGGACAGAAACAGCCTTGGTCGCCTTGGTGGATGATATGAGGAGGGCTCTGGATAAGGGTGAATGCTCCTTCCTTGTTCTCCTCGACCTCTCAGCAGCTTTTGATACTGTTGACCACGGTATCCTCCTGGACTGCCTGGAGGGGTTGGGCATTGGAGACACCGTATTGCGGTGGTTCCGGTCCTTCCTTTCCGGCAGGTACCAGAGGGTAGCACTGGGAGAGGAGGTTTCGGACCCATGACCGCTCACTTGTGGAGTGCCACAGGGTGTCAGGGGGCCCTAGCCGGCCTCTTTCAGTCTACTCCAGTAGCCAACTCCAGACACAGACAAAGGATTCTTTTCAAGGCTTTATTCCTTTTACAGCTTAATAACTCTATCACCAGCGACTAAGCTATGAACAGCAGAGTAACCTATGCCCCGGGTTGGAAACAGTTGGTCCCTGTTTGAACGAGAATCACTTGCAGACCCTGAACTTATGGGCTAGGGAGAGTCCCTCCCCTTTTCCCTTGGGTCCTCTGGACACGACCGTTGCTTGCACGCCAAATGGGCGCTACGCCTCCTTTACGCACCCTCCAGAGCTCATCACTCTTTGCGTCTGCGTCGAGCATCCAGCCAGCCCTCCTCTCACACTCTTTCACTCCCAGGACCGCTATCTATGTCTGGAATGCCGGCAGGAGGAGTCTCTGCCAGCTGCAGAGCCTGGGAGGGATGCGCACGCTCCTCTCCCATAGACGGCTGTTCCTCCTCAGAATCAGAACTGCTCTGAGGTTCTATGGGCTCAGTGTCCACCCTGAACAAGGGTTCCATCCTCTCCCCGATGCTATTTAACATCTATGTGAAGCCGCTGGGGGCTATCATCAGGAGGTTTGGGGTGCAGTGTCATCAATATATGGATGACACGCAGCTCTACCTCTCGTTCAAATCTTCACCAAGGTTGGCCGTAGAATCCCTGTCCAAATGTCTGAAGACGGTGAGTGGCTGTATGGGGACGAATAAGCTGAAGCTGAACCCTGAAAAGACCGAGGTACTTTTGGTAGGAAACAAGAGGAGGCTGGGGGATGGTGACCTGGTGTTGAATGGGATACGGCTACCCTTGAAAGACCAGGTCCGCAGCCTAGGGGTCATTTTGGACTCCCAGCTGTCCATGGAGGCTCAGGTGTCAGCTGTGAGCCGGACAGTGCTGTATCAACTCCATCTATATGGTGGCTGTGCCCCTACCTTCCCGACCATCTGCTCCCATCGGTAGTACATGCCCTGGTCTCCTCTCGTCTAGACTACTGTAAGGAGCTCTATGTGGGGTTACCCTTGAAGATGGTTCGGAAGCTGCAGCTGATACAGAACACTGCGGCTCGCCTGATTAAAGGCAGCCGCTGGCGAGATCACATCACTCCAGTGCTGAAGGAGTTGCACTGGTTACCAGTTGTTTTCTGGGCCAAATTCAAGGTGTTGGTTTTTACCTTTAAAACCCTATATGGTTCCGGCCCAGCCTATCTTAAGGAGCGCCTCCAGCAGCACCAGACAGGCCGCTTAACAAGATCAGCCTCGGATGGCCTTCTCTCTGTCCCATCAGCCAGGACAGCTAGACTGGTGGGGATGAGGGAGACAGCCTTTTCTGTGGTGGCCCTCACTCTGTGGAACTCCCTCCCTAGGGAACTCCTCCATGCCCCCTTTTTAATGAGCTTCCGTCGTGCATTAAAAACGTGGTTATTCAGGCAGGCATTTGGGGTGGGTTAGGGTATTTTAGAAAATGTTTTTACTGTAGAATGTTATTGCTTTAAACTGTTTTATTATATACTTTGTCCAGTGCCCAGAGTGGCTGGGTGACCAGCCAGAGGGGTGATTACTAAATATATAAATAAATACATACATACATACATACAAGAAAAGCGTCCCATCTAGGGGGAAATGGCTAGTTATGACATCCTGAGAAATATATATATATATATTTAAATGGCTGTGTGAATGGCTGTGTGTGTGTGTGTGTGTGTGTGTGACGGGGGGGGAGAGAGAGAGAGCATCTAGTAATGCAGATTATCATATAAAAGATGAGAATATGATTATCATTCTCACACATTTCAACATGCCAAATACTTTTTTTATAGGTGACCCTCTGAACGGTGTCATCTGCAGGTAAATGTATGAAAAAACAGGGGGGGGAAATCATAGTGACATTCCTTGTTAAAGTTTTCTGCTACTGGTGGTAGTCATTCATCATTAGAATTGTCTTCATTTCACTCTAGGTATTTCTGAGAAAGCAACTTGTTATATGCCAGGTGGTACCGAGCATCCTGGCCATTCTCTTGTTTTCCTCCCCTAACAGGACAGGCCTTACAATGAAGGTCTCCCTTTGCAACTGCTTCCAAGGCAGCAGTCGCATTTCTCTATCACTCTCCTCCCTCTTTTAAAAAAAACACAGTAAGCAAGGTGTGAAAATGACTGAGGGTGGCACGGGTTGTTAAATCAGTATGTATCACCACACAATTGCTCCGAAGCAGTCCCCTGGATATTATGCTGCCCTAAAGAATCACTTTTCATCACTTCTGTTTTGCTGTAGGACAACAAGTCTTCTGTTTGGCCGTATGACAAGCGTGCGGGATGTGCTAAAAACAACCCTGCCTTTTGGCACTGTGTGAAATGTCTGAAACCCTGGAAATGATGCACTTTTGTGTGTGGGCATTCTTCAAGCTTATGCACACTTAGTCCGTTCCACAAGGGTATTGGTCTGCTTTTGTAAATCCAGGCCTTACAAGACCGAGTTGGGAAGCTGCCTCGGAAAAAGGACAATAGGAAGCTGCCTTATACAGAGTCAGTGCGTTAGGGCGCAGTCCTGTCAGGATTCCCATCGGCCTCCGAACTTGGAGGCTGATGGGGTTCCTATGCAGAATGGGAGGAGCACAGAGGCCATCTATATGAGGTGCTTCACCAGTCTAGCTGAGGAGTCAGGGAAGGAGAGGGGAGGAGGCTGGGGATAACTCACATCCCCACTTCCCCAGTCCCCTCCCCTCCCCGCCCACTGGCACACCCCTTTTCTGCCTCTCCAAGGTCACCCGCATGGTTGTCTCTGCACCGACTGCGAGGGGGTGAGGGAGGGGACAGGAAGCTCAAAGTCCTGGGCCCAAGGTTGGAGCGCTGCCTCTGACCTTGGATCCAGGAATCTGAAGTATCGGATAGCCCCCCCCCCCCAACTCTGTCTAGGGGCCATAGGATTGCTCTCTTAGTCTATTTAGCTCAGCATTGCTGACACTGACTGGCAGCAGCTCTCCAGGGTTTTGGGCAGGATTCTTTCCCAGCCCTACCTGGAGATGCTGAGGACTGTGACCTTTGGCATGCAAAGCACATGCTGTACCACTGAGCAATGGCACTTTCCCACTAGTTGCGATAGACAAGTCTCACATCTGTCACAGGTTCATTGTGTTGCCTTGGACAAAACAGTAATCTGTTGGTAATCTAAAACCCTAAGGATTAGTCATGTAATAGGAATCTACTCTCAGATTAGTTATCTACTAGCAGTTGCACTATTCTCAGAAACTCATCCTTAACAGGACTAATACTGGCCTACCTCATTGGATTGTTTTGAGGGCAAATGCAATACAAATAGTAAAACATTTTGCAATTTATAAAAAAGGCCCATTTAAATGGTAAACTGGTCTGAATCTCACCTCTGCCATTTATACACCCAGTGGCCTTAAGCAAGCCACTATCACTCAGCCTCCCCCCTCCCCACGCTACTTGCAATATGGGGGAAATAATCCTGATGGTGGTTATAAGGATTCACTGAGTATGTGAAGTGCTTTGAACACTCTAATATGTTATATAAATTCTTAGTAACATTAAACTTAGTTGAAAGTAGCTGAAGTGACAGAATTTACTGATTTATGTATTTATTTAAGGAATTTATATACCACCTTTCAGGGCAAAGCCCTTTCAAGGCAGCTTACAAAAACTGGCTGAAACAACAGCAAGATATAAACAAAGAAATACACGGACTGGGAACCAATGGGGATGTACCCTCTGATGAGCTTTTCTTAGAGAAGGGGAGGGGCTTCCCAAGGTACCGCCCGCCCATGTGCTCAAGCAGCTGGAAAGGAAAATCAGCAACACACACACACACACACACACACACACACACATGGAAGGATGTTCTGCTTGTGAATGGGGCCTCTTGGATCTCTGCTTTAGTGTATTACAACCTTCCCCAACCTGGCGCCCTGCAGATGTGTTGGACTACAGCTTTCATCATCCCTATCCACTGAGCCCTCACTGGCTGGGGATGATGGAACATGTGAAGGGCACGAGGTTGGGGAAAGCTGGTGGATTATATCTGAAGTGATCCATAACTTATCTGCCACACTAAGAAACATGTGTGTGTGTGTGTGTGTGTGTGCATTAGAGGAAGATATTTGCGATATTATAATCTGGTTGAGAAAGCATTGGGTCTGAAGTCCAGGGGGGATTGCAAGATTCTCACAGGCGGCTTTGACTGGTGTTTTTCAGCTGAATCAGTGCTTTGAAAGCAACCTTTTGCAATCATTGCTCTCTTGACAGGCCCAAACAGAATTACATCACTTCCTAAAAACAATCAAATGTAGCGCATCTCCTTTAGGCATCTTACACATTTACTGCAAAGGCAGGAAACAGGAAATGTACATATTCTGTAAAGCTGAGGAAGAATGAAAGCAGTATCACACCTGGCCACAGAGACAGTAACATGCGGAAACCCAGTGTTATGTTGTCCTTATTTCTGTTGCTGAGCGAAAGGCCTGCCTGCTCTGGTAAGTAGTAACATGCCCTTGCATTGTTAGGAAGAACTATACAGACAGACACACTTTATGCTTGAGGCTATAGAACTGTTTTGAAGTGTCACGCCCAGAAAATCTGGTTCCTGTAAAGGCACTTTGTACAAACTTGCACTGTTGCTTTCAGCTTTGCTTCCCAACCGTTTGCTGGCTTTTCTTTTCATGGATCCAGTTTGAGCTACAAACTTGAGGTGTGTTAAGACGCATATGCAGCTTTTGTTTCTGACCCATTGTACTATGATTTTAAATCATTTGTTTTCTTTCTTTTTTTAAGACCTGTATTTCTAAGGTTGTAATCCTATACATCCTTACCTGGAATAAGCCCCATTGAACTCAGTGGGTCTTGTCTCTAAGTAAACATGCATAGGACTGAGTTGTAATATTAGTATTTCATGGGCAAGTGAAACAGCAGTCTAATTATCTGTTAACGTGATAGCTCGACATATCAGATGACCATAATGAACCATCGATTAAGCTCCTAGAAATATCTGACCTGTAACCTCGCCGTTGAAGATGATGTAATCCAAACAGTTTTTCTTTTCTTTTTTTCCAGAGAGGCACAGCAGAAATTGTGTTCGGGTGTCTACTTCCCATATTAAAATAATGGGGAAAATTATTATTGTAGCTTTATTTTCATGCATGTAAGACTATGTGTCTAAACATATGCATTTTATATGAGAGAGGCAGAGAGGGTGGTCATTACTTGTTTTTGCTTTAAAATATAAAACAGTTGCCTGTAAAAGTATTCTCTAAATATTCTGTAGCTAAATCCAGCAACTCCCCCCCGCAAGTGGGAGGGATATTTGGTTTCCTAATATTTACACATTGATATCTGGTTGTTATGGATATGAAATAATTTCCCACAAAGGCTTTGGTTTCCACAAAGCGCTAAAACTGGACTACTGGTTCTGTCTGTCTTCATCATATTTAGCATGGCTTTAAATGTCAAATGAGCTTACCTGGTGAGTTTGTTTCTGCTTGTATTTTACAATCCTGTAAAAAGAGTTTGTCCCTCCTCTCCTTTCAAATTTACAGCACAATCTTATGCATGTTTACTCAAAAGTAAGTCCTCTTGTATTGTGTGTGTGTGTGTGGGGGGCTTACTCCCTAGTGAGTATGTTTGGATTGCAGCCTTCAGCCGTGTGAGCTACTTTACAAGTCATTGAGTGAGTTTGCACATCAAGATAAGCCACAGTGAGAATAAGGGGATTTCTACACCAGCCTAAAATCCTGCATTTAAAACGGGGCTTTCTGCTTCCATTTTAAATGCAGGATCACTGATTCCCTTTACACGTGCTTCCTTCTCTGTAGATGGCTATTCCCATAGCATTATGTTTCCATGAAGAGGCATTACACACGCTCCTGGTTCAGCAATACTTGCTCCTCGGTTCCTGCCCCTTTCCCTCCCCTTGCACATTACTGGTGGATGGGGACTGACATGCGGACACCCCTCCACCGATCTCCCCGGGCCCCGTCTCCCTCTTCCAGGCTTTTGGCCAGTCCCTGCTGCTCAGCCCCTCTGCTGCTCCTCTGCTCTGCCGCCCCCCCCCTTGCTGCTGCTCTGCTGTTCTGCTGCTCTGCCGCTCTGTTTTGAACAGGCAGGCTGAAAATGGCGAGGAGCCAAAATGGCGCAGGAGCGGGAAGGCTGAACGCCCATCAGACCTTCGTCACCACCTTCAACATCATGACCACGCCCCCCAACAACCGCACTCAGCGGTTCATTACCGCTAGGGGAGAAATACACGGGGAGGACATGGCACTCCATTTGCGCATATCTGGAAAA
This sequence comes from Heloderma suspectum, assembly GCF_057233095.1. Classification (NCBI taxonomy): domain Eukaryota; kingdom Metazoa; phylum Chordata; class Lepidosauria; order Squamata; family Helodermatidae; genus Heloderma; species Heloderma suspectum. The sequence goes on along the minus strand of NC_139462.1, from coordinate 66,191,816 downwards.
ATACCCATTTTTTTTCCATTTGGAAAAACACAGGATAGGTGGGAGGAAATAGTGGAATAATGACTGGACAACGACAATGTCATGTAATGGACCCGCACAATTCAGTGAACGAGCAACCATGAATGCGCAATAAACGTGAGGGGTAGAGATCCCCTAAGCCACCATGGGTTGGTTGTTCACTCACTAGGCCATGTTACTCCCAACAGACGATCAGGCGCTCTGTGGCTTGCCATGCCTTCTTTTCCCTTTAGTTCTCTTACCTGATCCCAGTATGAATCCCAGAGGCCTTTCTAGTACATCTCCTTGTTTTGTGGCTTCCACCTCTCTAGTGAAACTTTTCACTGCCCCACATTCAATAAGCATCCCCCATCCTATATTCCCCTCTCCTTATCCTGCAATTTGAAATGACACTTGAGAATTATCTCCTCCACTTTGGCGCTTCTCCTGGCAGCAACCTCCTTTTAAAATTATTATTCTTTTCTCTCAAAACATTTGCACAACTCTGCAAGTTCAAATGACCGCTTCAGTGGATATTGTCTTTTTTATGTACATGCTTGCTTAGAACAGTTGTTTTGTAAAGTGCCCCAGCAGAAATTGGCTTCACAGACTCCCACAGTAATTACACCCATCCCAAAAGCTCCCTCAGCCTCCCCTTAAAGCTCCTCCACCACCACGCCCCGCTGCTTATCAAACAGGCGGGGGGGGGGGGAGCCAAAAGCACCTGCTGAATGAGAAGGAGCTTTGGGGCTTAAATAAGCCATGGTGGCTTTTTTAAATCTCCAGTGCATGCTAGGATGCCATCTCCCTAATTATCAGACTGGGTGTGGCTTGTCATGTTGTCAGACCCAGATGGCATAGCTTGTTTGAGGGGGAAACAACCCTGAAATAACCCATTGCCTGCTGCTGAGTTATTTAAGGGTTGTTTTGTCCTCAAACAGCCATGCCGCCCAGGTTCAGACAACATGACAAGCTGTGCCCAGGTTGCTAATTAGGGAAATGGTTTCTGGCAGCTCTGGGGATTGAAAAAGCCACCATGGCTTGTTTAAGCCACAGTGGCTTGTTTGATCGTGCAAACTGATGCATTGTGGAAATTCTATGATGAGTCTGATCTAAATCTTGGTAAACCCCTGGACTGGTCTCCAGACTGAAAGAATTTAGGCACAGGGAAATTTCCCAATAAAAAATGAGATTGGTAGTGAAGGGGGGAAAGTCTGCAAACACCAAGGAGGGGTTTGTTGCTACAGGAGAATCATATTTGAACCATCAGCCATCACATAAAGGGGGATCTGGGATGAGAGAGATTTCAGTAATGGCTTAGAATCATAGAATCATAGAATAGTAGGGTTGGAAGGGGCCTACAAGGCCATCGAGTCCAACCCCCTGCTCAATGCAGGAATCCAAGTCAGAGCATCCCTGACAAATGGCTGTCCAGCCTCGTCTTGAAGGCCTCCAGTGTGGGAGAGCCCACCACCTCCCCAGGTAATTGGTTCCATTGCCGTATTGCTCTGACACTCAGGAAGTTTTTCCTGATGTTCAGTCGGAATCTGGCTTCCTGTAACTTGAGCCCATTATTCCGTGTCCTGCACTCTGGGATGATCAAGAAGAGATCCTGGCCTTCTTCTCTGTGACAACCTTTCAAGTACTTGAAGAGCGCTATCATATCTCCCCTCAGTCTTCTCTTCTCAAGGCTAAACATGCCCAGTTCTTTCAGTCTCTCTTCATAGGGCTTTGTTTCCAGTCCCCTGATCATCTTTGTTCTAATCTTAGTGGCTTTGCCACTAACAGATCATTACCTGGTAAGGCTACTGACCTCTGTAGTATTGGAGGACAAACTAGGTCGATCTACCTCTAATGTGCCTGATGGAGCTGGTTGGCTTCAGATGGCCTTTGTGGAATTTCCTGCTAACATAGTTGATGTTCCTATCAATGGCCTAGTCCAGTCTTCCCCAACATGATGCCCTCCGGATGTTTTAGACTACATCTCCCATCATCCCTGGCCAGCATGGCCATTGTTGGGGATGGTGAGAGCTGTAGTCCAAAATGTCTGGAGGGCACCATATTGGGAAAGGCTGCCCTAGTCAACCTCTGGAATTTGGAGCTGACACAGACAATTGACAGGACTATTGCAAAGCTTTTCTCCCATCAACTACGGGCTTTCTGAGTTTTCTGGGCAGCTTGGGGTTATGAATTAGTAGTGTGGATGGCTGGAATGCAAGTAGAGAAAAAGTCTGAATAAGTGTAACTGAACTCTAGCTAGAATACATTTGAAGATCTGCTCAAAAGCGATAATTTCAGCAAAGGGCCTATTTTTCTGCTAACATTGTACCTATGCAGCACTGTGCAGTAGAGCTGTTCCTCGTAGTGAGGGCGCTTCTTCACCTTGGTGAAGATTTGGCGGAGTCCCTGGTAGCCTGCTGTGACTCTTTTGCTTTGCACTGTGCAGATAAAATTGCTTACATCTGTTCCAACATAGACTCCAGCTTAGACACAGAATGCTGCTAAAGCAATGTCAGGTCAGGGTTATAAGGATGGAATGCATCCTAGTCCAAGAATGTGGACTGTGTGCTTGGAGGGATTCGGCCTACCTCTTGTCTACTGGCTCCTTGCCCATCTTGGCTGCTGATGTTGAGCTGAGAGAAAATGGCGAGGTGGATCTGGACGGTGGCTAATGCTATTTTGAAGGAGGGGATTGTCCTAGCCACCCTGAGAGAAGCAGCTGTGAGGCTCCTCCTTCCCAGGAGGACCTCATGGATTTCCTCAATGTCTGGCTGGGGAGGAGCCTCCCTTTCTTGGGAAAGGTTCAAGTGAAAGTAGTGACTATTCAGTTCCAGCCATTGCTGGATGATTCTGATTTTCTGAACCAGCTTCAGTCTGGTTTCCTGCCCAGTTTTGGGATGGGAAATGGTATGGTCACCCAGATGGATGGTCTACTCCTGGAAAGTAGCAGGGAGAGTCCATCTTTGTTGATTCTCCTGGATGTTTCAATGGCTTTCAGTGCCATTGACCATGGTGTCTTTTTGGATTGGCTGCCCAGGCTGGGGTTGGGGGCCCTGTGCTCCAGTATTTCTGCTCCTAAATGGCCAGTTCCAGAAGGTGGTGCTGAAGGATGGTACTTTAGCACCATGGAATAGGGACAGATCAAGTATCCCCACCCCACACTGTGTGCGCTCCCAGGAGTCCACGCATACACCTGTGCTATCAGACAGAGCAAATTGTGCCAGTATTAAAAGAACTTCACTGGCAACTAGGTTATTTCTAGACTCAGCTCAAAGTGCTGGTCTTAATTTGTTAAAAGGCCTCAACAACCTGGGACTTGGATATTTAAAGGATCTCATACATAAATCTATCCACCAAATGGGATCTAGTTCAGAAGACTTTTTCTGGGTGCTCCTGCAGATGGCTACTGGAAAGAGGGTCTTTTCAGTGGTGGCACCCAACGTGCGGAACTCCCTCGATAGACATGTGCACCTGTCACCCTGGAAGGTAATAAAAACTATCCTTTCTACACCAGGCAAGTTCGTCCTGTCCTCCTCTGCCTTTCATTGCTTTTTGATGCCTATTCCTGCCTATGTTATACTTGGGTTTGTTTGTTTTTTACTGTCTAATTTTATTATTTTATCTGCTACTTTTGCGTTTTTTATTGTTACTATTCACTATGGGTACTATCACACAAGAATTTCTCTCTCCTATAAGCACATTGCAATTGCAAAGTAGTCCATAGAAGATGTCATCTGTAAAGAACTATGGAGCTATAAATGTTTGTGCCGGCTCCCACCACATTCTTGCAAAAGTCGTGTTTAGCTTCTAAACTTTTAAAACTCTCCAAGGAAGTTCTTGTGAAAGAGACGTTCTAAAGCAGAACAAATGTATACAAAGGATTCTTGCTCAAACAAGTTCCAAAGAAGATAAACGTGAACATTTAAAGCATAATAACTTTGAAATATAAATTAAATTAGAGTCCATGCAAGCTTAGCCTTCTGCCCAAAATATATTAGCCTTTTAGACAGAAATAGTTTTGGGGAATTGAAAGCAGGTTTCTCATTCTGAAATAGCCAAGTGCTGGACATCCTGACAAATTGATCCCCAAGCTGGTCTGTTTACTACAATTTTGGAAAACATTCCTGATTTTTGGCAGTATTGCTTGGCTGAATCTGTATCAAATTGCCATTTATTTATTTATTTATTCATTCATTCATTCATGTTCTTTCATGTATGAGTTGCCTGATAGCCGAGGTTTCAGGACAACATATGTAATAAATGCAAATGCAATAAAAAGCAATGATAAAACCAATTATAAAATACATTAAGAGCACAATCATCTGGGATCTGCCCTGGCTACTTGTAAGCCTCCAAACTGGGAAGCTTACATGTATCTAATGCCTTGCGCCTCCTGGTCTGCAGTTCAGCTACACGGGCAATTTCACCCATCTAGCGGAGACTTCAGGGAGGGGAAGGAAAGGAGGCTGGGGCGGCCATAGGATATCTCATATGGCTGCCACCCTGGTTTCTTCCCCTCCCCCAGGAATGCCCCCTTCTCCCTGTTTCCACGCTCCATTTTCTGTGTGCGGAGGGGTAGCCGGCATGGGGGGAGGGAAGCGCAGTTTTCTGGCTCGGAGCCCTGGCTCGGAGCTTGGAGCCAGGAAACCGAAGAATCCTATGTCCCTCAGATGCTGTCTATGGGCATAGGATTGCTCCCTAAAATAATTGTTTGAAAAGCAGGAGCAATTATTAGAAGAACACTTTTGTTTGGGTCATCTCCAAGGGCTCCTTCACACTGGGCTTTTATCCTGCGATTGAGATTGCTCCTTCACGGAAGTTTGTGGGCTCTTTACATGACACTGTGACCCTGCTGTGACCCTCCTGCACTAAATGCCCTTTGTTCCGTTTTTAAATAGATCACAGCTATCAAATTACCCCGTTGTGTTCCACTTCAGTTTCCTCTGTGAAAAGAGTAAAAGCGGCAAGAAGAGGAGCGAGATCAATGAAAGATAATGGAAGACTCAGATACGGGGAGAAGGAGGGGGGAAGGGGAGAGGGGAAAGGGAGCGCGTGTAAAGGGAGTCAGTTCTGATCCTGCATTTAAAATGGAAGCAGAAAGCCCCATTTTAAATGCAGGATTTTAAATGTCCCAAGTGCCTGATCATGATGAAAGATTGAAGACACAAGACACTGCATACCTTAGAACTCTTTGAAATACCTAAGGATCAAACCAAAAGCCTATTTAGTCTTTTACCCTTTTTCATGGAAACTGCAACATGGGGTGATTTTTTTTTTTACCCCAGAATTGTTATGGTGTATTACAAAAGAACCTTATGAATGTTCAGTTCATATTTCACATAAAGTTAGCATGGTTCCCAATACACTCAAAGACCTTGTCCAAGGAAAAACACACACATCCAAATGAGATAAGTCTATGCCCTGTGCAGTATATTTGACCCCATCACACCAGAAATGCATAAAAAGTAAATACTTGCACATGAATTTTTAAGTCAACTATAACCTTTAGTAAAATATATTAGAACTTTAGTCAATTAAAACTTGAGTTGCTAGCTAAGAAAAATAAACATTTAAAACTCAACACTAATGAGGATCCAAATCTCAGCATTTCTGTTCTCAGCATTTCAATGGAACTGAATACAACGTGATGGACCTAAAGGCAAGAATCACAGGTCTAATAGCTGATGAGCGCCATTTTACAATGAGCTTCTCACAATTGTCACTTTTTTTTTTTTGGTAATCTTTCCTTGGAAAAAGGAAACAACACCCAGTTTGGGGTGCCGTGCTACATTCTGCAGTGCATGTAGGATGCTAGCCGAGGACATTCCACGCTGTTTTTCTGTGCTTGTTGATGTTCTGGACATCTGGCATTCTTTTTCTTACATTGGCATCTGTGAGTTGTTCCCCAAGACTGGAAAGGAACAAGCTTCTCCCCAACTTTGGGGACTGCTGCTTCCATTCTGCATTGTTGGACAATCCAGAGTATGAAACTGACGATGGCAGCAACATCTATCATGCTGGAAAACATTGCCAGTGGTCACATGTTGCTCTTCCATCTGCAGCTGTAAATTCTCACATGGTGGTCTAGATCAGGGGTACAAGAAGTATGGCCCACAAGCCACAGGCAGCTCCCCAAGTCCTGTCTGGTGGCTCCAGACCCTCAGCATCTGGAGATACATAAAAAAAAATGGTGGGGGGGGGGAGAGAAAAACACTTAAGGAAAAGGTTCTATGGTTCCCACTCTTTCCTAGACTGTCTCAGGAAGCAGCAGTTGAAGGATCCTGCGTACTTCCCGGGATGCTCTAGGGATGAGATTCCTGCTCTATGCCTTTTCCTAGAGCATTTTATTTTTTTTAAAGATCTTGTTATGGTGGCTTGTGTGTCTATGTGTCAATGTGCAGCCCCTGCCACCCCAGCAGTCACCTGATGCAGCCCTTGAGACCGAAAAGTTTGTGCACCCCTGGTCTAGAGAGTCAACTTCACTCTTTGTTACATAGTAATGAAATGTGTGTTTCCACCTCAACTGACTTGCATTGGCCAGGATGGAAATTACCCCAGTGCAAACATCAGTGCATTTAGGGGGAGTTTTCGACCACCAAAAGCATATTTATTCATGGAAAAACATCCCCCAAATGGCAAATCCCCTTCATGGATCACTGCCTTGTTGTGGTGAAGGGGCTTGCATAACTCAGTGAAGCCATAAGCTATGCCATGCAGGGCAACCCAAGATGGACAGGTCATGGTGGAGAGTTCTGACAAAATGTGGTCCACTGGAGAAGGAAATGGCAACCCACTCCAGGATTCTTGCCAAGAAAACCCCATGGAATGTATCACAAGGCTAAAAGATATGACGCCAGAAGATGAGCCCCTCAGGTCGGAAGGTGTCCAATATACTACTGGGGAAGAGCAGAGGGAATTTCCAAGTAGCGCCAGAAAGAGTGAAGCAGCTGGGCCAAAGCCAAAAGGACACTCAGCTGTGGATGTGTCTGGTGGTGAAAAGAAAGTCCGATGCTGTAAAGAACAATAGTGTTTAGGAACTTGGAATGTAAGACCAGTGAATCAAGGTAAGGTGGAGGTGGTCAAATATGAGATGGCAAGACTGAACATCGACATCTTGGGAATCAGCGAACTGAAATGGACAGGCATGGGCGAATTTAATTCAGGTGACCATTATATCTACTACTGTGGGCAAAAATACCTTAGAAGAAATGGAGTAGCACTCATAGTCAACAAAAAGGTGGGAAAAGCAGTACTGGGGTACAATCTCAAAAACGATAGAATGATCTCAGTATGATTCCAAGGGAAACCATTCAACATCACAGTAATTCAAGTCTATGCCCCAACCACTGAGGCCGAAGAAGCTGAGGTTGATCGGTTCTATGAAGACCTACAACACCTTCTAGAACTAACACCACAAAAAGATGTCCTCTTCATCATAGGGGATTGGAATGCTAAAGTAGGAAGTCAAGAAATCACTGGGATAACAGGCAAGCAAGGCCTTGGTGTACAAAATGAAGCAGGACAAAGGCTAATAGAGTTTTGCCAAGAGAACACGCTGATCATAGAAAACACTCTTTTCCAACAGCACAAGAGACGACACTACACATGGACATCACCAGATGGTCAATATCGAAATCAGATTGATTCTGTCCTTTGCAGCCAAAGATGGAGAAGCTCTATACAGTCAGTCAAAACAAGACCTGGAGCTGACTGTGGCTCAGATCATGAGCTTCTTGTTGCAAAATTTCGGCTTAAATTGAAGAATGTAGGGAAAACCACTAAACCATTCAGGTATGACCTAAATCATATCCCGTATGAATATACAGTGGAGGTGAGGAATAGATTTAAGGGATTAGACCTGATAGACAGAGTGCCTGAGGAACTATGGACGGAGGTCCGTAACATTGTTCAGGAGGCAGCAACTCAATCCATCCCAAAGAAAAAGAAATGCAAGAAAGCCAAGTGGCTGTCTGATGAGGCTTTACAAGTAGCTGAGGAAAGAAGGGAAGCGAAAAGCAAGGGAGAAAGGGGAAGATTTATCCACCTGAATGCAGAGTTCCAGAGAATAGCAAGGAGAGACAAGAAGGCCTTCTTAAATGAACAATGCAAAGAAATCGAGGAAAACAACAGAATGGGAAAGACTAGAGATCTCTTCAAGAAAATTGGAGATATCAAGGGAACGTTTTGTGCAAAGACGGTCATGATAAAGGACAAAGAAGGCAGGGACCTAACAGATGCAGATGAGATGAAGAAGAGGTGGAAAGAATACACAGAAGAACTATACAGGAAAGATCTGAATGTCCCTGATAGCCATGATAGTGTGGTCACTGAACTTGAGCTGGACATCCTAGAGAGTGAAGTCAAGTGGGCCTTAGGAAGCATTCCTAACAACAAAGCTAGCGGAGATGACAGTATTCCAGCTGAGCTATTTAAGATCCTAAAAGATGATGCTGTTAAAGTGCTACACTCAATATGCCAACAAATTTGGAACGCTCAACAATGGCCACAAGACTGAAAAAGGTCAGTTTACATTCCAATTCCAAAGAAGGGCAATGCCAAAGAGTATTCAAACTACCGCACAATTGCGCTCATTTCACATGCCAGCAAGGTGATGCTCAAAATCCTACAAGCTAGGCTTCAGCAGCATGTGAACCGAGAACTACCGGAAATAAAAGCTGGGTTTCGAAGAGGCAGAGGAACTAGAGATCAAATCACCAACATTCGCTGGATCATGGAGAAAGCAAGAGAATTCCAGAAAAACGTCTATTTCTGCTTCATTGACTGCGCTAAAGCCTTTGATTGTGTGGATCACAACAAACTGTGGCAAATTCTTAAAAAGATGGGAGTACCAGACCACCTTACCTGTCCCCTGAGAAACCTGTATGAGGGTCAAGAAGCAACAGTAAGAACCAGACATGGAACAACCAATTGATTCCAAATTGGGAAAGGAGTATGACAAGGCTGTATGTTGTCGCCCTACTTATTTAATTTATATGCAGAGTACATCATGAGAAATGCCGGGTTGGATGAATCACAGGTCAGAATTAAGATTGCCGGGAGAATTATCAACAACCTCACATACGCAGACGATACCGCCCTAATGGCAGAAAGCGAAGAGGATCTAAAGAACCTCTTGTTGAGGGTGAAAGTGGAGAGTGCAAAAGCTGGTTTGAAACTCACCATTAAAAAAACGAAGATCATGGCATCTGGCCCCATCACTTCCTGGCATATGGAAGGGGAAGAAATGGAAGCAGTGACAAATTTTATTTTCTTGGGCTCCAAGATCACCGCAGACGGTGACTGTAGCCATGAAATTAAAAGATGCTTGCTCCTTGGGAGGAAAGCTATGGCAAACCTAGACAGCATAGTAAGAAGCAGAGACATCACCTTGCCGACAAAGGTCCACATAATCAAAGCTATGGTTTTCCCAGTAGCAACGTATGGCTGTGAGAGCTGGACTATAAGGAAGGCTGAGCATCAAAGAATTGATGCTTTTGAATTTGGTGCTGGAGAAGACTCTTACGAGTCCCCTGGACTGCAAGGAGGTCAAATCAGTCAATCCTACAGGAAATCAACCCTGAGTGCTCCTTGGAAGGACAGATACTGAAGCTGAAGCTCCAATATTTTGGCCACCTAATGCGAAGAGAAAACCCACTGGAAAAGACCCTGATGCTGGGAAAGATTGAAGGCAAAAGGAAAAGGGGACGGCAGAGGATGAGATGGCTAAATAGCATCACCGATGCAATGAATATGGACTTGAGCACGCTCCAGGAGAGAGCGCAGGACAGGAAGGCCTGGCGTACTATGGTCCATGGGGTCACGAAGAGTCGGACACGACTGAACGACTGAACAACAAATGGCAAATGGCTATACTTTTGGATACATTGTGTACTTAGTATAGGTGACCATGTATTGGAAGGGCAAAGCTAGGAACGCAGTAATTTGTGTGGGATGGCTAACATTGTGCGGCCGGGGGAAGAATTATCCCCAAAGGCAGGCTAGCCTGGCAACTGGTTTCCCTTAATGGCAAACCAAATGCCTATGGGAAGCCCACAAGCAACCCGAGGGCAAGAGCATCTCCCATTTTTGTTCCTCAGCAACTGGGATTCAGAAACATGCTGCCTCTGATCCTAGCTCCTTAAAAAGACATTGTAGCCCAATCCCGTGAATGCTTGCTTCAGGGACAGTCCCATGAATTTAAATGGTCCTTATCTCCAGACGCGGGGGCCGCGGTGGCTTAGTGGTTAAGACGCTGAACTGCAGACTGGAAGGTCGGCAGGTGAGCAGTTCGAGACCCGAGTGCTGCATGACGGAGTGAGCTCCCGTCTTCAGTCCCAGCTCCTGCCAACCTAGCAGTTCGAAAGCAAGAAATTGCAAGTAGATAAATAGGTACCGCCTCGGTGGGAAAGGTAACAGCATTCCGTGCACCTCGGTGTTCAGTCATGCCGGCCACATGACCACGGAAGCGTCTTCGGACAGCGCTGGCTCTTCGGCTTAGAAACAGGGATGAGCACTGCACCCTAGAGTCGGACACGACTGGTTGGGGACACCTTTACCTTTTACCTTTATCTCCAGACGCATAGATTATGGATTCTAGCCCAAGATAACCTTCTAACTGGGGCTGCTTCATATGAACAGTTGCACCTCTCTCTAGAGTTTTCACACTCAAAATGTGGCAAAATAAATGTGACCATCTTCTTTGAACACAGAAGCTTGCATCCTACTTTTCCTCCTATTGATCAGGGCTGGCCCAACCACCAGGCAGAGTGCAGCAGCTGCCTTAGGCGGTTCATTTTGGGTGTCATGAAAAAGCAGCAATTTTTAAATTATTGAATGTATTAATGTTGTATTTTACTGCCAAGGAGAGGGTAATGGGGTATGAAGTGATGCATACATTTTAAATTTAATAATAATGAAAGAATCTTGATCCATTTATTCTGTGTTCAAAATCATTGTACCTCTTAGGGATGACATTTCTGGCTCCATTGATTTGGGGCTGTTTAGGCTGCAGAGTCAAATGTCAGTAGCATGTCCTAACCTGCTCTGTGGAAATAGCTGGAGTGACAATACTTCCAAGGCTGACAAAAGTCAGTCAGAAGAAAGTGGAACGTACTGAATCTACAACGGGGGAGTCGAAATGAACCTACATAAGGTGACAAAAAGAGTGGTTTACGGTGCTAGCACTTGGGAGTGGAAAGAGAGCAGAACCAACTAGAAGCAAGCAGGAAGGAAATGGGTATGGACAAAATTAGATCAGAGATATGTCTATAAAACTGCAAATAGAGTCAAGGCTTCATCTCATCCCTCCTGTTTCCTGTAGCTGCTCTATTGCAGGCATAGGTTTCTGCCATAACAGCTGCTGTTCTGTTCTTTATGGGAGTTTGGGAGTGGTTCTGCAGGCCTCATGATGGCTCTCAAGTGGCAGGCAGTGGCCCTAGCCTGCTCCACATCTCCTCCCTCCCCCTGAACACAAGCCCTCCTGCCGCATATGGGCGTCTCCCCTGTTCTGGCGTAGCAGCCCCATTGCATGGGTGTTGAGAACCTCCAAGTCCAAACCTATGTTATGTTGGCGATGCACAGCACATGGCTCAGACCCTTAGGCACATCAGACAAGGAGGCATGGTTTCAAGTTTTAGAAAATAAATGAAATAGATACGCTTAAGCCTGATTGGTTTAGTTCAAGATATAGGCAAATCTCCAGGATTAAGGCTGCAAGCCTAAATGCACTTTCCCAGGAGTAAGCCTTATTGAACACAGTGGGGCTTGCTTCTGAGTAAAAAATAACACTACGGGGGATTGCACTGTAAGTGTGTTAACAGCTAGGATCAGAGATCCATTCTTGAACACGTATATGTGATGCTTTTCCTTTAACAAAGAGGTGGACTGTTTTTCTTATCATCATAGACATTTACACATTTTCCGATCCCTGTGTTACTTTAGAAAAGGGGAGGAGGAATACTCCTCCAGGGTCCTCTTAAGACCCATGCCAATAAAAAGTAATATCGGAAGAGGCCACAAGTCTTTCTTTACTTGGGAACACTTTTATAGAGGTTTCTTTAAAAATGGAAGAACAATTCTTCTCTTTCTTAAAAGGTTATTTCTGGCATAGATACAAAGAAGGATTTGTGTGCCATTTCCTTTTAGAAGTGACTTGAATTATACATAGATTATTGCAGAGCATTCCATAGCACTACAGTTATGTCCTTTTTTGGACAACCAAAAAGGCTGAGTATTGTTTTACAAGCAACTTGGAAAAAAGAGAGACGTGTTTGCCCACCTGCCAGTAGTCAAGACTGTCATGTGGTACAGCCCTTCCTGCCTGGCTTTTACTACTGCAGGCGGGGACTTTCAGACTGGAATGGTTCCCCATGTAAATACCTCCCTGCACATAGTCTCAAAGCTCTTGTGCCAGAGGAAAGTTGTTGTTTTCTATCCATCTATCCATCCATCTATCTACAATATGATATTTATCTCATCACCATAGTCTCAAGGCCTAGACCAGGAGTGGACAACTTGTGGCCCTCCAGATGTTTCAGCCTACCACTCCCATGATCCTTCACCATTGCCTATGCTGGCTAGGTCTCATGGGAATTGTAGGCCAAAACATCTGGGGAGCCACAAGTCACCCACCCCTTGCCTAGACCCTTCCCCCAAGATGTTAGTTTTACATCTTCTCCCCAGATAGCACTTGATGTAAGTTTTTACATATATTCTCTTGTTTGTATTTAACTTTGTGAAACAATTGATTAATTAATTGGTTGCAGTTCCTCCAGGGACTTCAAGCTGGCATTCATATAGCTGGATTTTATGGACTCCTCCTCGGACAAATCCTCAAGCAAAGTGGCTATGGTGCAGTTGTGGTGAAATTACTTTTTTTCACCCATCCTAGTGACCCCGTTTGACACAATGACATCATTGGCAAACAAAGATGGAGAAAGGTACCAGTCTAGGCATGTAGATAGCAGACTTCTGAGATCTTTCACCATAACATTGGTATGCTGCAGATGCCAACTGTTGCTTATTTTTATCTCTCATCCCCATCCCTCCCTTGGAGTCTGGCAACACAACTGGGGGAGTGAAACAGCTTAGACTGAAGTTATTTTGGGAGCAATTAATTTATCAAGTGTCTGAAGTATGTGCTGCTCTTGAAGGCAGGAACAAATATTTACATCTCGCCAACCATAACATCAAGCTTTCGGAATGCCTTTCGAATTTGATACTTGGGAGAGAATGATCTATTATTGCTGCTTTTCATTGGCCAATACATGTGAACATATACAAAACGCAGAATGCAGGTGGTGTAAGGCTCAATGTGAGGCTGACCAAATACGTGTTAGAGTGCATAATCATGCCTGCTGTGTGGCACTGAGGGATGCGATGGCTTACTTCGCTGCCTCAGTTGCATCCTTGAGTAGCCATCTAGCAGAGCTTTTCCCGGTGGTACGGGGATTATTAACATCTACACTGACAACTGTGATGCTGCAGCCATCGGAGGCCTGCTGTGACAATTTTGCAAGGCATTCTGAGGACAAAATTGCTCACCTTCATAATTATGCTGCTATTGTAACAGGGCCTTCCTGTCCTGCACTCTCTCCCGGAGTGTGCTCAAGTTCATATTCATTGCATCGGTGATGCAATCTAGCCATCTCATCCACTGCCATCCCCTTCTCCTTTTGCCTTCAATCTTTCCCAGCATCAGGGTCTTTTCCAGGGAGTTTTCTCTTCGCATTAGGTGGCCAAAATATTTGAGCTTCAGCTTCAGTATCTGTCCTTCCAAGGAGCACTCAGGGTTGATTTCCTTTAGGATGGACTGATTTGACCTCCTTGCAGTCCAGGGCACTCGTAAGAGTCTTCTCCAGCACCACAGTTCGAAAGCAGCAATTCTTCGGCACTCAGCCTTCCTTATAGTCCAGCTCTCACAGCCATACATTACTACTGGGAAAACCATAGCTTGATTAGACGGAGCTTTGTCAGCAAGGTGATGTCTCTGCTTCTTACTATGCTGTCTACGTGTGCCACAGCTTTCCTCCCAAGGAGCAAGCATCTTTTAATTTCATGGCTACAGTCACCATCTGCAGTGGTCTTGGAGCCCAAGAAAGTAAAATCTGTCACTGCTTCCATTTCCTCCCCTTCCATATGCCAGGAAGTGATGGGGCCAGATGCCATGATCTTCGTTTTTTTAATGGTGAGTTTCAAACCAGCTTCTGCACTCTCCACTTTCACCCTCAACAAGAGGCTCTTTAGATCCTCTTCGCTTTCTGCCATTAGGGCGGTATCATCTGCGTATGTGAGGTTGTTGATAATTCTCCCAGCAATCTTAATTCTGACCTGTGATTCATCCAACGCGGCATTTCTCATGATGTACTCTGCATATAAATTAAATAAGCAGGGCAACAATATACAGCCTTGTCATACTCCTTTCCCAATTTTGAACCAATCGGTTGTTCCATGTCCGGTTCTTACTGTTGCTTCTTGACCCTCGTACAGGTTTCTCAGGGGACAGGTAAGGTGGTCTGGTACTCCCATCTTTTTAAGAATTTGCCACAGTTTGTTGTGATCCACACAATCAAAGGCTTTAGCGTAGTCAATGAAGCAGAAATAGACGTTTTTCTGGAATTCTCTTGCTTTCTCCATGATCCAGCGAATGTTGGTGATTTGATCTCTAGTTCCTCTGTCTCTTCGAAACCCACCTTGTACTTCCGGTAGTTCTCGGTTCACATGCTGCTGAAGCCTAGCTTGTAGGATTTTGAGCATCACCTTGCTGGCATGTGAAATGAGCGCAATTGTGTGGTAGTTTGAACACTCTTTGGCATTGCCCTTCTTTGGAATTGGAATGTAAACTGACCTTTTCCAGTCTTGTGGCCACTGTTGAGTGTTCCAAATTTGTTGGCATATTGAGTGCAGCACTCTAACAGCATAATCTTTTAGGATTTTAAATAGCTCAGCTGGAATACTGTCATCTCCGCTAGCTTTGTTGTTACTAATGCTTCCTAAGGCCCACTTGACTTCACTCTCTAGGATGTCCGGCTCAAGTTCAGTGACAGCACTATCATGGCTATCAGGGACATTCAGATCTTTCCTGTATAGTTCTTCTGTGTATTCTTGCCACCTCTTCTTAATCTCATCTGCTTCTGTGAGGTCCCTGCCTTCTTTGTTCTTTATCATGCCCGTCTTTGCACAAAACGTTCCCTTGATATCTCCAATTTTCTTGAAAAGATCTCTGGTCTTTCCCATTCTATTGTTTTCCTTGATTTCTTTGCATTGTTCATTTAAGAAGGCCTTCTTGTCTCTCCTTGCTGTTCTCTGGAACTCTGCATTCAGTTGGATATATCTCCCCTTTCTCCCTTGCTTTTCACTTCCCTTCTTTCCTCAGCTACTTGTAAAGCCTCATCAGACAAAAACTTTGCTTTCTTGCATTTCTTTTTCTTTGGGATGGATTGAGTTGCTGCCTCCTGAACAATGTTATGGACCTCTGTCCATAGTTCCTCAGGCACTCTGTCTATCAGGTCTAATCCCTTAAATCCATTCCTCATCTCCACTGTATATTCATAAGGGATATGATTTAGGTCATACCTGAATGGTATAGTGGTTTTCCCTACGTTCTTCAATTTAAGCCGAAATTTTGCAAGAAGCAGCTCATGATCTGAGCCACAGTCAGCTTCAGGTCTTGTTTTGACTGACTGTATAGAGCTTCTCCATCTTTGGCTGCAAAGTATATTATCAATCTAATTTCGATATTGACCATCTGGTGATGTCCATGTGTAGAGTCGCCTCTTGTGCTGTTGGAAAAGAGTGTTTGCTATGATCAGCGTGTTCTCTTGGCAAAACTCGATTAGCCTTTGTCCTGCTTCATTTTGTACACAAATGCCATGCTTGCCTGTTATCCCGGTGATTTCTTGACTTCCTACTTTAGCATTCCAATCCCCTTTGATGAAGAGGACATCTTTTTGTGGTGTTAGTTCTAGAAAGTGTTGTAGGTCTTCATAGAACCAATCAACCTCAGCGTCTTCGGCCTCAGTGGTTGGGGCATAGACTTGAATTACTGTGATGTTGAATGGTTTGCCTTGGATTCGTACTGAGATCATTCTATCGTTTTTGAGATTGTACCCCAGTACTATTTTTCCCACCCTTTTGTTGACTATGAGTCCTACTGCATTTCTTCTAAGGGATTCTTGCCCACAGTAGTAGATATAATGGTCACCTGAATTAAATTCGCCCATGCCTGTCCATTTTAGTTCTCTGATTCCCAAGTTGTCGATATTCAATCTTGTCATCTCATTTTTGACCACCTCCAGCTTACCTTGATTCATTGATCTTACATTCTAGGTTCCTAAACAATATTGTTCTTTACAGCATCGGACTTTCTTTTCACCACCAGACACATCCACAGCTGAGTGTCCTTTTGGCTTTGGCCCAGCCGCTTCACTCTTTCTGGCGCTACTTGGAAATTCCCTCTGCTCTTCCCCAGTAGTATTTTGGACACCTTCCAACCTGAGGGGCTCATCTTCCGGCGTCATCTCTTTTAGCCTTGTGATACGTTCCATGGTGTTTTCTTGGTAAGAATCCTGGAGTGGGTTGCCATTTCCTTCTCCAGTGGACCACATTTTGTCAGAACTCTCCACCATGACCTGTCCATCTTGGGTGTCCCTGCATGGCATAGCTTATGGCTTCACTGAGTTGTGCAAGCCCTTTCTCCACAACAAGGCAGTGATCCATGAAGGGGCTCTCCTGCATAGTTACAGCTAATTCAGAAGAGAGAGAGAGAGATTGCATTATAGTTCGCAATAGAGGTGTGCATTTGTTCATTCTTTATTGTAGGAATCAATGAATGGGAATAATAAGAATATGAATAACAATGAGAATATGTTCATTTCTATAAAGCAGGGACCCTTTGTCCACTTGGTCTGACATTTGGCAGGTCTAATGCCCTGGGGTGTGGGTTGTTGTCGCTGGAAGTAGAATCAGGGGTCTTGGCTTCCTAGCCGTGTGTGTGTGTGTGTGTGTGTGTGTGTGGTTGCCAGTCCCCATCCCTGTATTCTCTGGCATGCACAGAGGGCTTGGGAGAGAAGCTGGGTCTTCTCTATTTTGTGCAGGATATGGAGAAGGTAAGAAACAGTGGGAGTCTTTCCCACTACTCAAAAGAGAATCCTGCTGTTACTTACCTGCTTTTAAAAAAAATATTATGGGAATGAGACCTATGGAGAAGGGATCTGTGTGGTGCTGTGTGCCCTGCTTGCCAGAGGGCAGGAGCTACTTGCCTCTGGTGAGCTGGCAAGTGGATCTTTGGATGCCTGAGGAGAATGTAAGCAAATGTCATGCCATTTGAATGGAAAAATATGGCTGTTAAAGTCAGCAGAAGACCATCAATGGGAAAACAAATGATCTAATGAACAGTTGCAATTCGAATGAATGGAGAATTAGATGAATGGAATGTGAAAAACAACAAATGAAACAAGAAATGAGTATTTGCACACCTCCTTCTTAATGTGTGCTACCTTGTACTTATTTAACTGAGAATCCCCCAGCCATTCTCCTGCTAGTTGCCCAGGTATAGCTGCCTTACTGTGTTCTGGAGCTCTGTACAGTTTGCTTTGGACTTGTTAAACTGGACACTCCACTAAAGACCCCTGTTTCTAGATTATTTGCATGGAAGCTCACAACTCACTGGCCTTAAAAAAAATCTTTGTGGAAGGGGGAAGCCTGAATCTTCATATAATCAAGAGAAGGGAGATGCAAGGGAGCACCAAGAGTGGGATTTGATGTGCAACAACAGTTCTAGGAAAGACAAGTGGTTAAGGAGGGGTGGGAAAGGAAGCCAGTTTTTAAATGACATGTGTTAAAACTTAGAGCATTTCTATACCACCCTAAAATCCCACATTTAAAACAGGGCTTTCTTCCGTTTTAAATGCAGGATCACGACAGACTCCCTTTACACGCACTTCCTTTCCCCCCTTTCCCCCTTATCTGTTTCTTCTATATGTTTCATTACACAGCCGCTAGATGGCGCTGTGGTCTAGCTCCTCTTATTGCGGCTTTTCCTCTTTTCACAAGAGAACTCCACCAGAACTCAAACACTGTAATTTGATAGCTCATTATCTCTGATCTTTTAAAAAAATGGAATAAAGGTCTTTTAGTGTGGGAAATGCTCTGGAGGTTGATGACATCATCTAAAGGACCTGCAAACTTCCATGAGTCACCAATCTCAGTAGCAGGATAAAAGCTCCGTGTGGAGAAGACCTAAGTCTCAATTTCAGTTATCCAAATAAGATTGATGAGTTGTGGCTCTCGTTTTTTCCCCATTTGGCAGGCTCAGTGACTACAATGGCCGATGGAGAATCTTCGGGGGATGGCTTACTATTATCTACTAACACAGTAGCACTGGGACCCACCACATCCGTTGCATTTTGGACAACTAGTGACCAGAATCTGCAAACTACCACCACCCTAGCAGAAACGGACAGTTCTGAAATGGGAAGCCCTGCCACTACAGAAATCAGTGACACAGGCACAGCAGCAGATCTACAGCCTGCTTTGATATATGGAGTCCCTGCAGTGCTGCTGCTTGTCCTCTTGATACTGCTGGCCATCTTCATTGTAAGACGACGCAAGCAGAAACAATCCAAACAAGGTAAATATTAGCGCTCCTTACACGATGTGGCAAGGACTGTTTCGGAATAGATGGGGAGAGCAGGGTCTCGAGCTGCACAGGTAATGTTTGAATCAGGTCTAAGCTTTGCACACTCCTCTTAGCTTATCAGTGACTGCAGAAAGGGGGAGCAGGATTGCGACAGCTCTGCATTGGGCTGAAGGTGAGAATGGACCCTTTATGCATACAGCTGTGTGCAGCTGGGAACCATGGTTGTTCTAGGGTTCCTGATTATGAGTACAGGCCCTGTGCCCATACAACTGTGTGTACATAGAGCCTGTTCTAGCCTTGGTCTTTCATGCGAAGCTCATGAGAGGCATCTGAGGTTGGGGATGGGGCCAGCCAACAGTTCCCCGCCCTGCATTCAGTGAACACATGGAGGTTAAGATGAGAAGAAGATGACACCGTTAAGGATGCAATCCTATCCATGTTTATACAGAAAAAAGTCCTACAACTCCCAATGTTCCCCAGCCAGCAATGCATAGAAAAGGAGTTGAAAATAAAAGTGCCAATATCATACTGCCTGTATAGAAATCTGCGGTGTGACCACACTTGGAATACTGTGCACAGTTCTCATTACCACACCTCAAAAAGGACATTGTAGCGTTGGAAACAGTGCAGAAAAGGGAAACCAAGATGATCAAGCGGCTAGAACAACTACCCTATGAGAAAAGGTTACAATGTCTGGGATGGTTTAGCTTTAAAAAAAGGCGTATATGGCGAGGCATGGTAGAGGTGTACACAATTATGCATGGGGTGGAGAAAGTGGATAGGGAGTCATTTTTCCTTGTCTCTCATAATACTAGCACCCAGGGTCATCCCATGAAATTGAATGGTGGGAGATTCAGGACAGATAATAGGAAGTAATCCTTCATACAACACACAGTTAAACTATGGAATTCACTACCACAAAATGTAGTGATGGCCACTGTAACATCTGCCTGTTTTGTTATGTATGTTTTTATATTGTTAAATTTAACCCAGGTAAGATAGGGTTAATACTTAATAGTATGCCAGAGAGTGAGTGAAAGGTGGGAGGGGATTGTGTGTGTGTGAGGATTCTAAGGTTATAAAAGGAATGGGCCCACAGTTAGCTAGTCAGATAGGGTTTAGGGATTGAAGAAGCAACATCTAGGTAGTGGGGGTTGTGTGTGGATTTTAGGAGGGGTAGAGTAGGTAGGGAAGTTAGGAACAAGCATTGAAAGTAGTAATAATAATAATAATAATACTAACAACAACAACAACAACTTTTCATGCTTTAAATAAATCTCTGTTTTTAAAAATCCAAGTTCCCACGTGTTGATTGATTTTATGCTACCTTTATTATATCTGTTTCCTGGTTACTTCTCCTGTAATGGGTTGAGAGAACCAATTGAGCTTATTGAGTTTCCCTGGAACCCAGAGAGAGTAAAAGGGCTGAGGCTTGTGGGACAGTGGGTACAGCTGTCCCAAAGTGAAAGCAGACGTTCCTGAGGGGCTTGCTTCTCAGTTTCTGAGGAGGAGGCTGGGGAAAGGTGGAACCCTGGGCTGTAACACCACAGCCACCAACTTGGATGACTTTAAACGGGGACTAGATCAGTTCATGGAGGGGGAGGTTATCAGTGGCTACTAGTCATGATGGATACCTCGGAGGCACTATGCCTCTCTATACCATTTGCTGGGTGGGTGCTGTTGCACTCATGTCCTGCTTGTGGGCTTCCTATGGGCATCTAGTTGGCCACTGTGGAAACAGAATACTGGACTAAGTAGGCCTTTGGTCTGATTCAGCATGGCTCTTCTTATCTTCTTACATTACATGCTGAGCAATGTGGCTGAAACCAAGCACATGTCTGAATTCCCCCACATCGTTGTTTGGCTAAACATAACTCCAGCATGTATAACACATCCCACTTAACCTGGCCTGTCTGTGCTCTTAGTACCCAATGCTTCTCGCTCATGTCCAGAACAGCTATAAAGGGGTTATCTGTTTTTTCAGCTTTCTCTTAAGGATGTTTGGCCGAAGATAATTCCTCTGGTCATTTTTCCTGCTTTTTCCTCCTACGTCAAGGGTGGGGAAGCTGTTAGCCCCCCAAATGTTGTTGGACCCCAACTCCCATCAGCTCCAGCCAACATGGGCAATGGTCAGGAATGATGGGAGTTGTAGTCCATCAACATCTGAAGGGCCACAGCTGCCCCATTCCTCTTCTACTTACCAAGGATTTATTGGATGTATACAGAGCTTCTTCAGAAAAGAAAGAACAGAAAATAAGAATTAATTCAAGAATTAATTAATAAGGATTAATTTAAGAATTAATTCAAAATAAGAATTAATTAAACGCAAGAATTAATTTTATTTTAACACTTTTACACAAAAGTCCTCCAGGGTATCTGTGGGAATTTGCCATTGTCGCTTGGCGACGTCAAATCATATTACAGTGGAATCATGTGAGGGTGACATCTGTCATCTGCCACAAGAGTAATGCAGTCTAGGAAACCATGTTTCCCTTTACAAGACTTCTGTCTTGTGATGCAAGAGAAAGTGAATACAGGCAGAGCTTTTGGAAAGTATGCAGTGAGATATAAAGGGCCAATATAAACGAGTGAGATCTTTGGATGGTGACTGAACACACACAGGTTCAAATATTTAAAATGTACATGCAGGGGTTGAATAGTTTGAGGGCTAATGAGGCTTTGGCCTATTGGCTTGAAAACATATTTTCCAGCTGTCCGTATGTACATTTCCAGGCCTCCCAAGCAAAACGTATACCACCACAGATTCTTGGTATTTCTTTTCTGTTTGGTTTTTTAACTCATCGTGGTCCTCATATGGCATAACCTACTTTCAACCGGGCTGTAAACCACTGATCTATGAGGGACTGCTGAGAAGTCCCTTTCTTCACAGGGGGCTTTTATCCTGCGATTGAGATAGCTCCTTCACAGAAGTTTGCGGGATCTTTACATGACGCCGTGAACCTCCAAGGCGTCTCTTGCACTAAATGCCCTTTGTTCCATTTCTAAAGAGATTGCAGATAATGAGCTGTCAAATTACCCCCTTGTGTTCCGCTTCAGTTCCCTCCATGAAAAGAGGAAAAGTGGCAAGAAGATGAGTGATATCAATGAAAGATAATGGAAGATTCAGATACGGGGAGAAGGAGGGGGAAGGGGGAGGGGGGAAAGGAAGCATGTGAAAAAGGGAGTCGTGATCCTGCATTTAAAACAGAAGCAGAAAGCCCCGTTTTAAATGCAGGGTTTTAGGCTGGTGTAGAGATGCCCTGAGGCCACAGTCTTATGCATACTTAATGGGAGTAAATCCCACTGAACACAGTTACCTTGGCTCTGGCCTCCAGCAGCAGTTATGGCAGGAGGAGGAGGAGGAGCCAGTTGAGTCTGTGGCCACCATACCGCCACCTGAAGAACACAACCAGATTCCTGACACCGAACCCGAGGCAGAGAGTCATGAATCAGGATTGTCACAGATGGCCCCCATCGCTGACTCTAGTTCACCCAGGGAGCCAAGGACCTCTTGCTTCACAGTGCTTTGCCTAGTGGCTCAAGGGGTGCGGCAGAAAAGAATCCACTGAGCAGAGGTGTTGCTAGGCCAGGGACCAAGGGGCCCAGGCCCGGGCCCTGAATCTATTCCCAGGATTCCTGAGTGTCCATTGATGCCAGTGGAAGAGTTCTTACCTTAATAGCTATGTAGCAGGTGATTTTCACGGAGAATTGCCTCTGGGGAGGACAAGGTTAACCTTCTCTTCCCCACAGGCTAGGACACCCCAAGCCTTGCCCAGGGTAGTTAAGCTTGGAAGAAAAGTTAACATTGGCACCAATGGAAGGTCTTTTTCTAATCTTAATTGTGTGGGGTGGGGGCACTCTTCCTCCAAGAGGGAATGAGAAAGGGGGGGGCAAGGGGGAAGAGATGGCTAATTAATTGTATTTGAAGAGGAAGACTGATTTGGGATCATCTGGTGCAGGGTGCAAATTAACTGAAGAATTTATTTTATTTGATGTGACTTAGATGAGAAATGAATTGGCTTTATTTATTTATTTACAATATTTATATACCACTCCACATTGAGCTGCACTGGTTACTGGTGTGTTTCTGAGCCAGATTTAAAGTGCTGGTTTGATATTTAAAGCCTTAAGTGGTTTGGGATCAAGTTACTTAAAGGACCGCCTTCATCCATATCAGCCTGCCTGCACTTTAAGAACAGAAAGAGAGGCCCTTCTCACTTGCCACTATGAGAGCAGTTAGGTGGGTGACCACACGTGAGAGGGCCTTCTCTGCAGTGGCCCCATTCCTTTGGAGCAAGTTGCCATCAGAGGCCCGCCATGTTCCATCACTGCAGGCTTTTAAGAAGGCAATGAAAGCATATTATTTTACCTTGGCCTTCTCTTGATATGACTGCTGTTGTTGCTGGCATTGCCGTTGTTGTTGTTGTTGGTTTTATTGTTGGCTTTTAAAGCTGTTCTTCCCCTTCATGGATCACTGCCTTGTTGTGGCGAAGGGGCTTGCGTAACTCAGTGAAGCCATAAGCTATGCCGTGCAGGGCCACCCAAGACGGACAGGTCATGGCGGAGAGTTCTGACAAAATGTGGTCCGCTGGAGAAGGAAATGGCAACCCACTCCAGGATTCTTGCCAAGAAAACCCCATGGAACGTATCACAAGGCTAAAAGATATGACACCGGAAGATGAGCCCCTCAGGTCGGAAGGTGTCCAATATACTACTGGGGAAGAGCAGAGGGAATTTCCAAGTAGCGCCAGAAAGAGTGAAGCGGCTGGGCCAAAGCTGAAAGGACACTCAGCTGTGGATGTGTCTGGTGGTGAAAAGAAAATCCAATGCTGTAAAGAACAATATTGTTTAGGAACCTGGAATGTCAGATCAATGAATCAAGGTAAGCTGGAGGTGGTCAAACATGAGATGACAAGATTGAACATCAACATCTTGGGAATCAGTGAACTAAAATGGACAAGCATGGGCGAATTTAATTCAGGTGACCATCATATCTACTATTGTGGGCAAGAATCCCTTAGAAGAAATGGAGTAGCACTCATAGTCAACAAAAGGGTGGGAAAAGCAGTACTGGGGTACAATCTTAAAAATGATAGAATGATCTCAGTACGAATCCAAGGCAAACCATTCAACATCACAGTAATTCAAGTCTATGCCCCAACCACTGATGCCGAAGAAGCTGAGGTTGATCGGTTCTATGAAGACCTACACCACCTTCTAGAACTAACACCCAAAAAAGATGTCCTCTTCATCATAGGGGATTGGAATGCTAACTGTACAGACTGTATAGACTTTTGACTGACTCTATACAGTCAGTCAAAACAAGACCTGGAGCTGACTGTGGCTCAGATCATGAGCTTCTTGTTGCAAAATTTCGGCTTAAATTGAAGAACGTAGGGAAAACCACTAAACCATTCAGGTATGACCTAAATCATATCCCTTATGAATATACAGTGGAGGTGAGGAATAGATTTCAGGGATTAGACCTGATAGACAGAGTGCCTGAGGAACTATGGACGGAGGTCCGTAACAAAGAAAAAGAAATGCAAGAAAGCCAAGTGGTTGTCTGAGGAGGCTTTACAAGTAGCTGAGGAAAGAAGGGAAGTGAAAAGCAAGGGAGAAAGGGGACGATATAGCCAACTGAATGCAGAGTTCCAGAGAATAGCAAGGAGAGACAAGAAGGCCTTCTTAAATGAACAATGCAAAGAAATGGAGGAAAACAACAGAATGGGAAAGACTAGAGATCTCTTCAAGAAAATCGGAGATCTCAAGGGAACGTTTTGTGCAAAGACGGGCATGATAAAGGACAAAGAAGGCAGGGACCTAACAGAAGCAGATGAGATTAAGAAGAGGTGGAAAGAATACACAGAAGAACTATCCAGGAAAGATCTGAATGTCCCTGATAGCCATGATAGTGCGGTCACTGAACTTGAGCCGGACATCCTCGAGAGTGAAGTCCTAAAAGATGATGCTGTTAAAGTGCTGCATTCAATATGCCAACAAATTTGGAGCACTCAACAATGGCCACAAGACTGGAAAAGGTCAGTTTACATTCCAATTCCAAAGAAGGGCAACGCCAAAGAGTGTTCAAACTACCACACAATTGCGCTCATTTCACATGCCAGCAAGGTGATGCTCAAAATCCTACAAGCTAGGCTTCAGCAGTATGCGAACTGAGAACTACCGGAACTACAAGCTGGGTTTCGAAGAGGAAGAGGAACTAGAGATCAAATCACCAACATTCGCTGCATCATGGAGAAAGCAAGAGAATTCCAGAAAAATGTCTATTTCTGCTTCATTGACTACGCTAAAGCCTTTGATTGTGTGGATCACAACAAACTGTGGCAAATTCTTAAAGTGATGGGAGTACCAGACCACCTTATCTGTCTCCTGAGAAACCTGTACGAGGGTCAAGAAGCAACAGTAAGAACCAGACATGGAACAACCGATTGGTTCAAAATTGGGAAAGGAGTACGACAAGGCTGCATATTGTCAACCTGCTTATTTAACTTATATGCAGAGTACATCATGAGAATTGCCGGGTTGGATGAATCACAGGTCGGAATTAAGATTGCTGGGAGAATTATCAACAACCTCCGATATGCAGACGATACCACCCTAATGGCAGAAAGCGAAGAGGATCTAAAGAGCCTCTTGTTGAGGGTGAAAGAGGAGAGTGCAAAAGCTGGTTTGAACTCACCATTAAAAAAACGAAGATCATGGCATCTGGCCCCATCACTTCCTGGCATATGGAAGGGGAAGAAATGGAAGCAGTGACAGATTTTACTTTCTTGGGCTCCAAGATCACCGCAGACGGTGACTGTAGCCATGAAATTAAAAGACGCTTGCTCCTTGGGAGGAAAGCTATGGCAAACCTAGACAGCATAGTAAGAAGCAGAGACATCACCTTGCCGACAAAGGTCTGTCTAATCAAAGCTATGGTTTTCCCAGTAGTAATGTATGGCTGTGAGAGCTGGACTATAAGGAAGGCTGAGCGCCGAAGAATTGCTGCTTTCGAACTGTGGTGCTGGAGAAGACTCTTACGAGTGCCCTGGACTGCAAGGAGGTCAAATCAGTCCATCCTAAAGGAAATCAACCCTGAGTGCTCCTTGGAAGGACAGATACTGAAGCTGAAGCTCAAATATTTTGGCCACCTAACACCAAGAGAAAACTCTCTGGAAAAGACCCTGGTGCTGGGAAAGATTGAAGGCAAAAGGAGAAGGGGACGGCAGAGAATGAGATGGCTAGATAGCATCACCGATGCAATGAATATGAACTTGAGCACACTCCGGGAGAGAGCGCAGGACAGGAAGGCCTGGCGTGCTATGGTCCATGGGGTCACGAAGAGTCGGACACGACTGAACGACTGAACAACAACAACAAAGTTGTTCTTATTGCTATTTTACTGTGTTTATGTTTTTATCGCTTTTAATATTGTAACTGTTTTAATGTATTTTATTGCTGTAAGCCACCTTGGGTGGGCTTCTGCCCTGAAACATTGCCAAGCAATATGTTAAATAAATAAATGAATGAATGAATGGGCAGATTCCAGAGCAAAATGAACAAAAAAAGGTAAAAAAGGTAAAACTAGTAAAACACCATATTACAAAATGGTTTTTAAAACAGAGTACCAGTTAAAACCATGGCTGGTCAATCAAGGAAGGCTTCTTGAAATAAAGATGTTTTCAGGAGGCACCAAGAACAACACAGTGTTGGTGCCTGCCTGACTTCTAGGGGCAGAGAGTTCCAAAGAAAGGGGGCCACCACACAGAAGGCTCTTCTCTGGGTGGACTTCAGAAGGGCCGTAGGTCCATGTGGAACCACCAGGAGCATGCCCTCTGATGACCTCAGTGACTGGGCACGTTGGTAAGGGAGAAGGCACTTTCTCAGGTATCTTGCTCCCAAGTTGTTTAGGGCTTTATACACTAGTACCGACACCTTAAACCTGGCCAGGTAGCGATTAGGCAAACAGTGGAGTTCCCTCAGCAAAGGAGCTGCATGATGACTGTGGTTTGCCTTCTGTGAAATTCAAATACATTGTAGAAGTTATTTCTAGATTTGCACATCTAGATATGCAAATGGTATGTGCATAACATATGCAAATGTTATGTAGATTTGTGTCTTATGGGCCTGGGACCTGAACCTTTTAGTTGCCTAGCAATACCCCTGCCACTGCCTCCAGCGGTGGTTTGCCCCTTTAAGAAGCCACACTCCTAAGGCAGTGGGTAGTGCGGCCTAGGAGGGAGTTACAGGGTCTCAGTCCATCTCCACTGCTCACCCAGAGCTGTCCATGGTTCTGCAACTCCAGGCTGCCTTGCTGAGCACCATCATACCTTGTGAGCCTCTGCTTGAGGTCAGGACAGGACAACTGTTGCAGACTCTTGAAAAGCCCCAAGTGAGCAGTGGAGATCGACTGTTTTATTGGTTAATTTTATGCTCTCTTATTGTGATTTTATCTTGTGAATCACTTTGGGATTTTTTACATTATTATTTTCAAAAGATAACTGCTATAGACATTTGCTGAAACAAAAAAACAATTGGTAGGGCTTACTTTTGGATAAACAAGCATAGCCTTGTGTTATGTAAACCAAATTGGAATGATTAGATTAATAGTACAGCCTGTAAAATACCTGCTCATTCTTGGTGGAACTTTCAGCAGAGTTTGAGGCCTCATGGAGAAGATGTGTTTCAAGTCACAGCTGTTTCCACTGGGAAAAGATGGTTGTTCAGTCGTTCAGTTGTGTCCGACTCTTCGGGACCCCATGGACCATAGCACGCCAGGCCTTCCTGTCCTCCACTCTCTCCCGAATCATTTAAAACACACACACACACACACACACACACACAATCACCACCTTCTTTCCTCCTATACCCTGTTAGGTATAAAATACACATTTTCCTTCCGTTCTGAAGACAGTTGCCCTCTATAATTCCACATCCTAACCTCCAATGGATGTGGCTTTCCGTCTTTATCCCATCTGGCGTTTCATCCACCTGTGCCTCTCCTAGCAATTATTCTGTACTTGGTTTATTTTCCTTTGTCGCTTGGTGATTTCAAATGCTTTTCAATAATCTTCAGGTCTGTGGTGTTAGTGCGTGTTTTTAAAATCTTGCCCCTTATCTGTAATCTCCTACAGCCACTGTTCGTAAAACAGGTGCACTGTACAGCATTAGGCTGGGTTGAGGTAAACAATTTTTATAGCAGTTGTTGACTTCTCATTAAGTTGCTTTCACTGCTGGAACCTGCTACCCTCAAGGAATTCATCGCTTCCAGTCTTCGGTGCTCTGTGAGACTGTGTTCGGAATATTAATGCACCTCAACTGCTTCTTTAACTTCAGCGACTAATTTCTACTTGGGCTTGAATATCCTTTTTATTTGCCCCTCACTGTCTTGCTGCCTTCTAGTTCATATGTCTATTTTCTTTTCAATTACTGTGTACATAATAATCATCCATAAGGATAAGAGATATAATCCTGGTAATTGTTCAAAACCAACAGGCCCGATCCAGTTGACTATGGGTGCAGTGTTTTTGTGAGCAGAAGATGTCCCCCAGGACTGAGCAGAGCCTTGTTTCCCTGACACCACCAATGTGAATGCATTGGTGTGCACCAGGGCAGAGCACACAAGGACCTTGCAGGAAAGGGGAAGTCAATATGTGGCTCCCGTCAGGCCCTCCTCTGTGTGCAATGCAAGAAACTCATGCTCTCCATTCAAGGAACTTGCAAAGCGCAGGAAGGGAGGGCTGGACTGGGACACAGGGAGCATGCATAAACCTCCCTCACCCTGCAGTGCGCCCTCAGCAGACCTGTGTGCATGCCCATGCGCTTGTGTCTGTCTGGAGATGGGAGCAATGCCAGTCTCACTAACATTGCTTGCTGGGATGCTCCATTTGTTGTTGTTGTTGTTGTTGTTCAGTCGTTCAGTCGTGTCCGACTCTTTGTGACCCCATGGACCATAGCACACCAGGCCTTCCTGTCCTCTGCTCTCTCCCGGAGTGTGCTCAAGTCCATATTCATTGCATCGGTGATGCTATCCAGCCATCTCATCCTCTGCTGTCCCCTTCTCCTTTTGCCTTCAGTCTTTCCCAGCATCAGGGTCTTTTCCAGGGAGTTTTCTCTTCGCATTAGGTGGCCAAAATATTTGAGCTTCAGCTTCAGTAGGGATGTTCCATAGAGTTAAACAAATAATAAATCCAAGTCCACAGTCAGGCAATACCCTCATTAGGACCAACCAAAGTTTCACAAAAATGTGCAAACTTTCGAGTTCTCCAGAACACTTCATCAGGCTAGGTGGTACAAAAAGCAGGGAATGGGGGATGGAGCAGAAAAATACCTACCACTGACTAATTCATTCAGGCTGCAAATCTCCATTTTTGGACTTGTGTCTTTCTAAACCTACGTGGCTTGGGACCAGGCTACCTGAAAGACTGCCTTCTCCCATATGAGCCTGCCCAGGTCTTTGGGAGAGGCCCTTCTTTCGATACTGCCACCCACAGAGGTGTGTCTGGTGGTGACGCAAGAGAAGGCCTTTCTGGTGGCAGCTCCCAGGCTGTGGAACTCCCTGCCAAAGGACGCTAGGTTCACTCCTTCTCTGTTGTCCTTCTGCTGGCAGGCAAAAGGCTCTTTATTCAAGCAGGCCTTTGGCGTGTAAGTGGGTCTGTTGGCTTGGATGCTGTTTTTATTCTGTTACTACTGTGTTTTATCGCATTGTTTTATTGTTGTTTTAGTCAAGTTTTATTTATGATTATAAGCCAGCTTGACTGCCATTTTTCTTGGTACAAAGGCAGGGTACAAATCAAACCAATCAATCAGCTGCAGACCTCATGGCCACAACATCAGGTCACGTTTTGGGGTACTTCTGTTTCTTCCCCCAGCCTCTGCTTTTTGTTCCGCCAAACCTAGTTCTGGAGAACTCAGGAGCTTGCACATTTTTGTGGAATTTTGACTGGTCCTAGTAAAGTTACTGCCCAACTCTGGATCTTGGTTTTCTCTCTCTCCCTCTCTCATGGACCAGGGCAGCTACCTTTGTTTTGTGTGTGTAAGAATAACAAATCTTCCAAAACAGGGAGAGAGATAAGTCATGTCTCTATCGGCACAATTGCCACATCGTTTCAGTGGGGAGAAGAGGATTTTTGCCACGGCTTTCCCAAGGGGGAGGCGGGGGTGGTGGATACATGCTTCCTTGAGGCTTGTTCTGTCTGTATTTACAATCATTTCAGGGCTGAAGACAAGAAAGCTGAAGGCACATGTGGGCTATCTCATAATGTGCCCATGGCTACTGAGAGCTTCCCCCCCATCAGTGGAGTCTGGTGGCTTTGATGTCAGTGGGGCCATGAATCCACTCCAGTTTCGGTCAGAACCAGCCAGAACTCTAAAGGAGCTATCCAAGGTGCTTTGCAGAATGGGTTCAGCACTTGGATAGCTCCTTTGGAGTTCTGGCTGAAACCCAAAGCAGATTCACCACCCCATTGACATCGGAGCCACCAGCCTCCACTCCTCCCCCTCCCCATGCACACTGCTAGATAGTTGGATGAGCTATATAGCTGCATCTGTTTACATCCTATCTTACCTCTTCCTTAAATATATTTCATTTTATTTTAGATGAACTCGGAAGTGAAAACTGTAAGAGGTAAGAGATCACAGGAGATTGCTTTTTGTCATTTGATACGTGATTCACATTGACTTTAATTTGTTAAGCCATTCTCATGGCCAAGAGCCACGCAGACTCCAGTGTGGCAGGACTACAGATTGGCCCATCCTGGAGCGCGGGGTGTATGGGACGGTTGTGATCTTATATAGGCAATTCCCAGTTGTTATAACAATAGGATCTGTTGGACCACTGAAGTTGCCAGTGGCTGTCCTCTCTCTCTAGATGGCACTGTATAATGGGCATCTGTTGGTTACACTGATCCATTTCCTGGATTATTGCTTAATGTGGATTGAAGGTGCACTTCCAGCAGTCAAGAGTGTAAGGGAGGAGATTGCGGCATGGGCTAGCAGGATGCCAGGTCTTCTTTCCCCCCCAGTGCCAAGTATTTTGTGACCTTCTTGGGTGTGTGGGACGGACAGAGGCGTGTGTGCATGCGTCTGGTGTGTGTGGGGGGACAGTCAGCAGAACCAGAGAGGGAATGGGCAGGAAAAACTGCAGGTAGCTTGTCCCCCTCTCTGCTGGGAGATTTTAAAAGCAGATGGAACATCAGAAGGTTCCTTGTGCTGAGTCAGACCCTTGGTCCAGCTAGCCCAGTGGTGCCAACACTGACTGGCAACGGGTCTCCAGAATTTCTGGCCGGTGGTTTTCCAGGCTTATCTGGAATTGACAGGGATTGAAACTAGGACCTTCTGCAAGCAAAGCAAGTGCTCTACCACTGAGCTATGGCTCCTCCTCTAAACGATGAACAGCAGCAGCCTTCACTTTTTCAGGAGCGGAGGCACGAGGGTTGGGGGGGCACCTTTTAGCTGATCTTAAAGACTGGCAGAGAGACCCCGCAGCCTAAGTGATGGTGCAGTTTTGCACTGGCAAGGATCTGTAGTGTGGGTTCTCCCCACCCCCATACTCAGAGCTAGCTGGACAGAGATGTTCAACTCTTCCCTTCATGTCTTGCGTAGGATGCTGCGTTAGGTGTTAGCAGAAGCTTGCACAAGGCCATGGCTAAATCTAGGGATAGAGTTGGGCTGCCCCATTCTTTTATTTATTCCTTTATTTTTTTATTTCTATACCTCCCAATAGCTGAGGCTCTCTGAGCAGTTCACAACAATTCACAAAAAATACAACTGCAGCATTATAAACGTTATGCAACATTAAATAATGCAACATTATAATGTGAGCTTAATTACCGATCCAGTAATGCACATTGGTTCAATGGTGTTTGCATGATGGGCGATGTGCTTTTCTAAAGGTAACTCACTGACAGAAAAAGCTTTGGATACCTGCAACCTAACACGTGGCTGATTTTTTTTTTTTTTAATGGTATTGAAAATATGTGTCTGAATGCAAACAATTCTAAATCACATGGGCCAAAATATGTTTTTCTTTTCTTCTTCAGTCCTATTTTTGAAGAAGACACGCCCTCTGTAATGGAAATAGAGATGGAAGAGCTTGATAAATGGATGAACAGCTTAAAACGAAATGGTTTGTATTTATCCCATCCTACTATCAGTCCTTTTCCTTTTCTAACCTTTTCTCTGCCCCTCCTCCCCACCCCTGTCTTGGCTAAATGTTCTAAAACATCTTTTAATCAATAATCAGAAATAGCAGCAGAAGCACATACCAAGGAAAGAATTACTCTTTATATATTGTGAGAGTTCTTATATTTAAACAAGAGGTCATCAGCAATGGGAGGCCATTTTAATGAAGTTTCTATTTCGAAAATATAAATTTTTGTGATATTTTAGGGCCACAAGCCTCTACACACTTACTTGGGAGTAAGCCCCGCGGAATTCAGTGGAACTTACTTCCGAGTAGATATGGATAGGATTGCACTGTAAGTGGGCTCCTTGTGACTGGTGTGTGTTTTAATATTTGGCAGTGCTGGGGGGGATTGGCATTTATTTGTAATATACTTCACCGCTACTGACTCACAGCTGCTAGCGCTTTTTATTCAGAGCTGTCGTGTTGCTATGACCACATCATTCTCTTCCTACAGTCTCCTTAGGCTGGCTCGCTACCTCACCTGGAATTAAATCATTGTTTCCTTCTTAAGCAGATGGCTCGTGGCAATGATTGTGCAATCTGGAAGAGAACTGAGCACATCCAGTTATTCGTAGAGCCGCGTCTCCTGGCCCCTTATTCCAGACTGCCTGCTTCTTTGCCTTGATCACTGTATATTAAATCAAGATCCTTGGCACAGAGAATGTGGTATCAATCTGCTTGTCCAAGCTGGTCACAGAATGTTTGGCACTTGATTTGGGAAGAAGAAGACATTTTTAAAAATCGGAAAGGGGTTGAAATATATACAGGCACCGAGAGATCCATGTGCTGGGATTGCTTATAAAGTTAGCATGGTCTAGCACAGGGGTGGGCAGTCTTCAGGCTTGTGGGATCCAGTGGAGGCTGGTGTACCTTGGATAACTCCTTTAGAGTTCTGACTGGTTCTGACTGAAACCCAGACTGGATGCATTGCCCCACTGACATCGGAGGCAGCAGCCTCCATTTGTGATCTGCTTTGTGTTTATTAGAACCCTGAGATCCACCAACTGGAACCTGGTGCAAAATGGTGGTTCAGGCAGGTGGAGACATGCTAAGAATTGAGGAACAGGGTGCCTCTGAGCATGTGCTCAGCCCAGGAAGTTTTGATCAGTAGTAGAAGTAAGCTTACAAGTCATTTCACACAAAAATCTATTCCTGGGTTTCTCCCACTCCCCTCACTCTGGGCCAGCATTTTTTCAGCAAGTAATTTAGGGGTTTTAGCTTTTCAGTTGTTAGTGTTAGACAACTGGGAGTCAGCAATCCTTGCCAATCTACTGCAAATCACCCAGAGATTTACCAGTAGATCCTGATCTACCATCAGTCCACCCATGGTCTAGCGGGCAGAATACTGAAACTTGGATTTAATTCCTGCCTTGGGAATCACTCGCTGGATGGCTTTGGACAGGCCACTCTCTCACAGCCTCAGTTCCCTGATAATCGTGCACAACCTTGCAGGGCTGTTGTAAGGATGAATTAATGAGTGGAAGGAGGATTGTCAACACCTTTCACACCTTGCGCCTCCTTCAGAGCATCTGCAGAAAGGCGAACTGTTTAAGGGGGAAGCTGTACATGCTGGCACAGATCTTAGGCACGGCCACGCCTGTGCATCCACATCACCAAGCAGCCCCTCTTGTGCTATGTATTATTTTATTCATTTATTTAAAATATTCTTATAATTTGCTCTGGAAAAGGGCCTCCAGAATCAAATCCCACTAAGCACAATTGCATGATGTCCAAGTTGAGAGGCCCCCATGTAAGCAAAATGATAGGCATTCCCTGATCGCATCACTTTGGAAAACCATAAAATATCCACCCGATGTAGAAGAGGAACCGCAATCATGACCTGGGGTTGTAAATCACACCCTGAATATTTTTTTCAAGGATCCTGTTTTAAGAGGGCTGAGAGTTTTGCATTGGGTCCCTTTGGCTTTGCTTTCTGCTGCAGGAAGGTTTAACTGCAGGGCCAGGGCTAAATCCAGCCTATCTGGGTTCCCAATCTGGCCCCCAGGGTTTCCCAGACAGCTCTGCCCCCTTTCTCCCAACTACCAGTTGCTTGGTGGCTTCCCAGACAGCCCTGCCCCCTTTCTCCCAACCACCAATTGTTTGGTGGCTTCCCGGGCAGCCCCACCCCCTTTCTCCCAACCACCAATTTGTTTGGTGGCTTCCCATTCCAAAAGGTTGAAACGCCTCTCCTAAGGTGGCAAGGGTTTTCAGCTAAAATGCCCTGGTACTTTGGCCCCACCTCCCTTTACCTACTGCCCTGCCCACTCCTGGGATGCAGCCCCCAAGAGCTTCTCCAAAATTGAACACGGCCCTTGGGCTGGAAGAGGTTCAGCACCCCTGCTGTACTGTCACCCAGATACACAATGCTATGGAAGTCTGGTATACAAATTAATGGAGATATTGGAGTGAAGAGCCTTCATGCTTAAAGTCTGCCCAATCACCAACACCAATCACCAACAACAATGAAATGGTATTTCATTTATTTCATTTCATTTATTAGATCTCTATACCGTCCCACAGCCAAAGCGCTCTGGGCAGTTCACAGAAATTAAAAACCATTAAAATACATTATATAAAATATAAAAACCATCCTCATAATGACATAGATAACACACACAACAACATATATCTAAAACAATTTAAAAGAATCAGCCAGAGACAATCAAGAGACTCAGTATATGCTACCAAATGCCTGAGAGAAGAGGACAGTTTTAACCTGGCACAAAAAAGATGACAATGTTGGTGCCAGGTGGGTCTCGTCAGGAAGATTATTCCATAAAAGGGAGCCACCACCAAAAAGGCCCTCTCCCTTGTTGCTGCCCTGTGAGCCTCCCTTGGAGGAGGCTCCCAGAGGAGGTCCTTAGATGCAGAGTGTAGTGTACAGGTTGGTTCATGCTGGGAGAGGCATTGTGTCAGGTACTGTGGTCCCGAGCCGTGTAGGGCTTTATAGGTCAAAACCAGCACTTGGAATTGGGCTCGGAAACATATAGGCAGCCAGTGCAAGCGGGCCAGAATTGGTCTTATATGTGAACATGTCAGTTCTCCTTAGGGGCATCTATGATTACTTCATGTTTAATTTTCAGTCAGTGGGTTTGCCGCACTACCTCTCTGTCTGCTGCAGTGAGCGACAGTACGCCTGACCACCCAGTATGTGGCAAAAGACACAGAGCTGGTCTTGACGTCTGGTACCAGACATTGACCCTGCCAGTGGTTTCCAGTTTGACACTTCTGATGGGTGCTACCCAGGAACAACATTAAAAAGATAACAACACACAAATCCACCAGCTGGAATAATCCAGCAGAATAACAGATGTGATAATAAACAAACTGCATGATGGGTGGTTTATTATTATCCATTTATTTTTAGCTTCTGCCAAAGGCAAAGTGCTAGAGATGGGCACAGTGTGTGTGTGTGTGTGTGTGTGTGTGTGTATGCATTGAAATGAATAAAGCAAAGGTTACTATGGCTTCCGACACATTCACAAAGGTTCTTAAATGGGCTAATGGCTGCAGTGCAAACATAATATTAAAAATAAAAAATGATGTCCATGTCCTGCAGCAGTCCACCATGCAGTCATAGCTATTCAGATTGAACACACGTTCCAGAAATTCCCAAGGCTAATTGTTTCACTGTCTCTGATCTTTTCTTAGCTGAATGTGAATATTTGCCTCCTGTGAAAGAAGAAAAAGACTGCAATACCAACCCAAGGTACTTGTCATTCTCCAAATGTACTTTTGAAAGGCCCATTCTCAACTTCAATAGATCCAAAATTTAATCTCCTCCTTCTCTTCCTCCTCCTCAGATGACCCTGAAATCTATTTTGAATATTTTATAATAAAACAACATTGCTCTGTTGTTTGAAGCACAGAACAGATTTACTAGTAAAATTTCTGTCTCACCACAGAGATCAGGTTTTATTCATCTCTTTGGTGAGACTGATGGGGAACTTCATTTTGAGAACTAGACATCATAAATTATTATTATTATTATCATCATCATCATCATCATTTCTATACAGCCCCATAGCTGAAGCTCTCTGGGCACTTTACAAAGATTTAAAACATTAAAAATACAATATGCAAAATTTAAAAACATAAAAACACACACAAACAGACAGTATACACAAAGACAACAATCTAAAAACAACTTTGATCAGCCAAACTGTAAAACAAGTCCAGGGTTAATTAAAACTCATCACATGCTGCCAAAAGCCTGGGAAAAGAGAAAAGTCTTAACCTGGCACTGAAAAGATAACAATGTTGGTGCCAGGCGGGCCTCGTCGGGGAGATCATTCCATAATTGAGGGGCCATCACCGAGAAGGCCCTCTCCCTCGTTGCTGTCTTTCCATTCCCTTAGATGTTGAGTGTAGTGTACAGATATGTTTGAGCCGGGAGAGGTGTCCATCAGGTATTGCGGTCCTGAGCCATGTAAGGCTTTATAGGTTAAAACCAGTGCCTTGAATTGGGCTTGGAGATTCAAAATGTTATCTCAGAGAAAAACATAGTCTTCCTAAGGACTATAGGTGCTTCCAGGTGAGGATTTCATAGCACTATCTCCCTGCCTTATTCACAAATTTTACCGTGTGTGTGTATGTGTGTTTAGGACATCATCATCTTACATTCATAACTCAGCCATGGTTCCCATTGCTTCTTCATTCTTTTTTCTTCCTGAGAAAATCCCTTATGGAAACAAAGACTGAATAGCTGCACAATGCTTTCTAATTGGTAGTGCTAGGATCCCTAGGCCTGGAAGCACCCTACTTGTATTTCTGCTGAGCAAATTGGTGCTATACACAATTGACTATTATAATAAACAAATTAACAACACAATCCTATGCAAATCTACTCAGAAGTAAGTGCCATTGCGTTCAATAGGTCTTACTCTCATGTAAGTGTGTTTAGGATTCTAGTTCAAGGGTGCAATCTTGTGCATGTTTACAGAGAAAAAGTCTTACAATTCCCAGTATGCCCAAGGATGCTGTGAGTTGTAGGACTTTTTCTGTCTAAACATGCATAGAATTATGCCCTAAGTGGAGTAGGTCAGCCTTCCCCAACCTGGTGCTGCCCTGATGTTTTGGACTACAATGCCCACCAGCATGACTGATGATGATGGAAGTTGTAGTCCAAAACATCTGAAGGGCACCAGGTTGGGGATGGCAGAATCAGGCTATGCATGCTGAAGACACAAATTGCTCTCCCTTTTTAAAAAGGTGACACTTCATGTCTACTGCTATAGTTACTGTGAGTTATAGCAAAGAAAATAATCACAACATTCTGTAAAAGAACACACACACAGCCTTCCTCTGTTTTCCATTTCACCTCAAATCTGTCCCAGAATGGGCCTTTGGACTCTCCTCCCCCC
Organism: Heloderma suspectum; assembly: GCF_057233095.1. NCBI lineage: Eukaryota > Metazoa > Chordata > Lepidosauria > Squamata > Helodermatidae > Heloderma > Heloderma suspectum. The sequence continues at coordinate 66,154,630 of NC_139462.1, read as the reverse complement.
ACTCAATTATATACCCTTGCGAATTCTATCTGTGGCGAGCTCCTTCAGAGTTCTGACTGGTTCTGACTGAAACCCGGCGCAGATTTACCACCCCGCTGTCATCTGGTGAAAAGGTCTCTATGTCCTGGAGAAAGGGCCGATATTTGACTTCATCCTCCCTTACTACATTTTCAGCTCCAGTATTTCGAGATGTCAGGACAAAATGTTGGAGGACCACTCCTGGGTATCTTCAGCTGTGTAGATAACAGCAAAGTGGGTGGATGCAAGGGAAGGAGGGAGGAAGAATTATTGTTACCACTAGGTGGCTCCACTTTATTATGAATGCTGACAATAACGTAGCCCTTAGTCCTGTTTTATTATAGCTAATTGAAATTATGCGTGCCTTGCTAAGGAGAAAGGCATAGATAGTTTCAGATGAAAACAGCCCTCCCTGAGAAGACTGCAGCATGAGATGCAAGAGCAAAGGTCTCTAATAATGTTTCTTAGGAGGCAGTTCTCTGGCCATTTGTTCGAGCGTAATGTCACTGAAGTTCAGGAGAAGCAGTCAGTAAGTTTTCTTTCATGGTCAGGTTTAATTGTAGCGCCCAGTTAGTGCAAGTTTTGAAAGAGGGAACTGCTAGCTAAAGGGTAACTCCTGGGGCAAAGGTTTTCAAAATGTTAAGGCTTTGGTCTAATTGTTTTGGTGGTGGGAATATATTTTTGGAGTGGGGTGGTTATATTTCAGGTTTGTGGGATTGATTTTGTTTTTTTTTTTACTAGAATCCCAAGGTTCACCAGTCACAGCCAGCTCCAAAATGTGGATCAGGGGAGCAAAGCCAGAAATAAAATGATGGCTCAGGAGCTTCAAGCCCCATTAGCCATAAATTGGGATGACCTGCAATTAAAAAAAACTAGATCTGAGTTTACTACAACTCAGGGATTTGAACACAAAATTCTAAAACTGGCCAGTAGGGCTGCACAAAGTCTGGGTCAAAGGCAACCTATTAATAAATATGCATATTTTACAGGAAAGGAATACTAGGGGTGAGAGATAAGAGATTAGTGAAAGCCACCCATGAACATTTGAAAAAAAAAATGCAGTTTTTAAGGAGCCATTTTATAACTGGGGAATTCTGAGTCTGAGAGATATACATTTTGCCTATGATTTTCCCACCAAATTGTATTTGTTTCAGCAGCCTAATTTAGTGGGAGGGATTTAATTTTATTGTGGATCAGTTGGGCATCAGAAACCCTTGCCAATTTGTTGCATGTTACCCAGTGATTGGGCAGTAAATTCCAATCTATATTCTGCCTGGCCACCTCTACCAAGCAAATTGGAATACGGAGCTTAGATCCATGGTGGAATCTTGAGAACTTCCTGTAAAAAGCTGTTCTAGTTCCTAAGGTTGCAGAACAAGTTTTTCATATGTAGTACAAAAATAATACACTACCGAGTTGCTGTTGGGGGAAAGTAGCTGTGTTGAGCTGTTGGCAGAAAAGAGACAAGTATGACAGCCTAGTACAAGGGCCAAGTAGGTGGAATAGAACCAAGCGTGTGGTAAAAGAAAGCAAGGAAAGAGAGCGAAAATTCAGGAAGGAAGTTTCCAGGAGAAGACCTTCAATTACGGTTGAAATGAACACAAGATATCAGCAGCTCTCCATGTAATGCAGTCTTGAAGAACATATTGTTTCCATGACATTGCACCACAGATCCCAGAGAGACCCAGACTTATTAGTGGGTCTGCAGGTTTTGAGCTGGCCCACAATCAATTGTAATTGGCTGTGGCTGTTGACAAAACTGGAAAGGACTTAATGGGGGAAAATCAGATCAGGGCAAGGGTATTTCTTTCACTGTGCCAATGTGGGTTGGTTTTGGAGTATGTAAGTGTATCAGATTTGCCAGTTCAATCTTGCCCTAATCACAGAACTTGTTAACGTTTGCAGAACATGAACAATCTTTTCATTCAAGAGCAGGTTCTGTGTGACTCAAACATTTGTATACATTTACACCAATGGAGGTAGTCTCATAATACTCTCGCTTTCTCATTCTGTACAAGCAGTGTGGCACTGGAATGATCTAGACCAAGAACTGACCACGTGTTGCGATACAAGTTAATTATTTTATTAAATAATGTTTACACAGTGACTGCGAATCTTGAAGTTGAGATGGTGCTGTATGGATTAAAGGAAGAGAGGCACAAACCTGATAGTTCCTGAGACACTGGATATAAATCTCCTTCATCTCAAAAAGATAAGGATACAAATGCCTTTGTCCTTTCCTGCTGGTTTTGTTCTACGTAATGACAACATCAACTCTGCAAAACAAAGGTCCTGAAATTAATGTTTGCTGCTGTGAAATTCAGAAGGAGTGGGCAGGGAACAATCCTTTCCCAGCTATTTCTCAGAGCAATTCATTTTTTCCTTGATCAATCACATCTGCATGGTATATTTTGTAAGTTTGCCCACTACACTAATGTTCCTAAGTACAAAGGTCACTGTGCCCTTGAGTCTGAATGTCTTTGCTCTTGTGTATTTAAATCACAGTTCTGAAATACAATCCATGCCACTGCCATTTAATTTTTTCCCCCTGGTAATGGTGGTGATACTTCACACAGATTTGTATTGATGAGGGCAGCAGGAATTCACAATGATTCTACAAGGGAATGTAGCATGGATAGCATTTCCAATAACCAGGAGCAGCCAGAGGATATGGGATGGGTAGATAACCATGAGAGTCTGCAAAACTTGTGTTTTTGTGGATAGTGTCATTATATAGTTTAATCACTAGATGGCACTGGACTTAGTTGTATCTGGGTGGTGTCAGGAATTTCCCATTGCTGTTGTTCTGTTCTTGTTAAGAGAGACAATAAAGTTCTTGTCTAGCTTCATGACTGGTGTGTCCTTTAAGCCTTCCGTGACAGCGTTCAGCTCAAAATCAGTGTGGGCTTCATAGGGCCCAAATTCCTGAGGCAAGTCTCGGCAGCATGTCTGTCTGCCTTGCAATAACTTCCAGTGGTGCTTGCCCCAATCTCTCCTAGAGGGAATATCCCCTTGGTTTATAGAATATCCTCCTTGCTGAAAGGAGAGGTAGAGAACTGAGTGTAAATGAGGATCTGCCAGAGCACAGGGAGAAAGAAGCAGTGGAGATGCTCAGGGCGAATCAGATTCGCCTTTCTAAAAGCTTTCAGATACTCCCTTGTTGGCCCCCCATTCCTTCACCCTGAGTTAAAAAAGAAAGCCACTGACCTCATGCCTTCTAATTGCTGTGAGGATCTGGGTGAATTTTCCCATAATGCAGGGGTGTGAAACCTGTGGCCCTCCAGATGTTGTTGGACTATGACTTCCATCTTCCCTGACCATTGGCTGTGCTGGCTGGGCCTGAGGGGGGTTGCAGGCCCACAAAATCTGGAGTAGGGTGGCCATGTGTCCTACTTTACAGAGGACAGTCCTCCATTGGAAGGTGTCCACAATTTGAAGGGCTGTCCAGTCCAAGTCCAGTTTAAAGATTGAGAACTGTAAGAAGGGGGAGTTGGGAGGCATCTTGAAGTTGCTCATCAACAAATAGTACCTGGACAACAGACTGAACAGGCACACGGATCACCCGCTCAAAGTCTTCCCCACTATGGGAGATGTATTGTATTTCTATTTAAATTATAATTATTTAAATTATAGTAATAATTCTAAATTTGCATCTAGACATATAAATGAGCACATGCAAATTTTATGCAAATATATGTCTTCTTTTTGTTTGACATTTTCCTCTTTTTTGACTATGTGTCAGTGGCCACCCTACTGGAGGGCCACAGGATTCCTCCCCGTTCCCCCTGCTCTGCCCTTACTGGGCCGGTGTTGTGATTTTGTATTCACTAATAAGCTCAGGGTCCCTTTTGCAGCAGAAGCCCACAGGCAAGTGCCTGCCCCACCTGTCCTCTGTTGGACTAGTTGCCAAGAGAAGAGGAAACAAATGTCTGGGTGTGACCACATACCCGGCTAAGGGTTCTCTCGCCTTTGTCATGGCCAATTTCCAGTCAAGCCAGAAAAGTAGCAACTGAGCCAGCCATCTTTAGCCTCTTTTCCCAAGTCCACTGCTGATGCAGCCTTCATTTCCCCTTGCTCCTTGGATCCAATTTTAAGATCGCTACTGGCTCAGTATTTCCATGGCCATGATGTGACTGGACACGATTAACAACACTCTACAGGTGCGCTGTAGAGCACTCACCTGTGTCCCTATCCATGTACAACTGATTTGACTGGTTCCTTCTATCCTTACACAGGAACTCTAGCCTGATCTAGATCCATTTCAATCATGCTTCAGGTCTGGTTTTGAATGGAAACTGCCTTGGTCGCCCTATTGGATGACCTCTGCCAGGAGAGGGACAGGGGGAGTGTGACCCTGTTGATTCTCCTGGACCTCTCAGTGGCTTTCAAAACCATCAACCAAGATATCCTTTCGGATAGGTTGTCTGGGCCGGGAGTTGGAGGCACTGCACTGCAGTGGTTCTGCTCCTACTTGGATGGCCGATTCCAGAAGGTGGTGCTGGGGGATTATTGCTCTGTGCCATGGCAATTATGCCATGGGGTTCCACAGGGGTCTATTTGATCCCCCATGCTGTTTAACGTCTACATGAAACCGCTGGGGGAGGTTATACAGAGGTGTGGGCTGAGGTGCCATCAATATGCAGATGACACCCAGCTCTACCTCTCTTTTTCAACAAATGCAGGTGAGGCAGTGGCTGTTCTGAATCAGTGTCTGGGCACGGTAATGGACTGGATGACGGCCAATAAACTGAAACTCGATCCAGACAAGACGGAGGTACTGTTAATGGGTGATTTGTCTGCCCGGCTAGGTGATATTCAGCCTGTTCTGGAGGGGGTTGCACCCCCTAAAGGATCAGGTCCATAGTTTGGGGGTGCTCTTGGACCCAGAACTGTCACTTGAGGCACAGGTGAACTCAGTGGCATGGAGCACTTTTTATCAGCTGAGGCTGGTATACCAACTACACCCTTATCTGGACAGAGATAGCCTAGCTACAGTTATCCATGCTCTGATAACTTCTCGTCTGGATTACTGCAATGCGTTATATGTGGGGCTGCCTTTGAAAATGGTCCGGAAACTTCAGCTGGTCCAAAATAGGGCAGCAAGATTGTTAACAGGGACTGGCCTGCGAGCTCATATTACGCCAGTACTTTTTCAGCTGCACTGGCTGCCAGTCCATTTCCGGGCCTGATTCAAAGTGCTGGTATTAACATTCAAAGCCCTAAATGGCTTGGGACCAGGGATCACCTCCTCCCATATGTGCCTGCCTGAACCTTAAGAGCATCCTCAGCTGCCCTCCTCAGTGAGCCCCTGCCAAAGGAAGTGAGGCGGGTGGCTACTAGGAGGAGGGCTTTTTCTGCTGTGGCACCCCGGCTGTAGAATGAGCTCCCTAGTGAGGTTTGCCTGGCACCTACACTGTATTCTTTCCGGTGCCAGGTGAAGACCTTTTTATTTTCCCAGGCATTTTAGCATTTAAGCTTTCTAGGCTTTGCTGTTTTAAATCTGTATTTTAGATCTCTGCATTGCTGCTAGGTTTTACTCTGGTTGTATTGTTATATTGTAGTTTTAATGTTTTTATATTTTATATTGTTTTACTGTGTGCTTTTTGGTTTTAATTTTTGTGAACCACCCAGAGAGCTTCAGCTACTGGGCAGTATAGAAATAAATAAATAAATAAATAAATAAATAAATAAATAAATCTGATAGTGTTGCCACCTAGTCCATTTAAAACCAGTTTGCTTGTTTAGTTGGCTTGCCTCACATTTTTAAAGATCAGTTTTGATTTATGTTTGTGTGCAAAGGAACCAAGATTTCTTCTTTGTTGTCATCTTGGAAATGTAGCAATATTATATAAAGGGATGATTTGCCTGTGGCAGGATACCTTTGCATGCTCTAAATAAGTCCCTGCAGATACAATCTGGGCCAGCATGTACTAGTAGGATGCTCTGTTTTTGTACGAGCTGTGCTCCCCCCACCCCCGGGCTGCTAATATTTTGCATTTTAGTAAGGTTGCACCACTGTGATACTAGATTTGATCATGCTGATCATGAGCCTTGATAATGGTGGCCAGAGTCTAGTGTTAAGGTTCTTGCTGCTACTGTACTTGTTTAATCAAGTATCGATCAGAATTAAGGAGTTGTTAGTTCAAAAAGGGTTATCCACAGAATGAACCAAAAAAAGATATATCTGCCAATATGCCACATCTGAAGTATATTTTCCTACTCGCACAACACATTTGAGGATCAGGGCATAGGAAATATTAAAGGGTTAGTAATACAGACTCCAAATATCCTACAACAGCCTTCCCCAAACTGGTGCCTACCAGATGTTTTTCACTTCTCCTCCCATCAGTCCCAGCCAACACAGCCAATAGTCAGGAATGCTGGAAATTGTAGTCCAAAACATCTGGAGGGCACCAGGTTGGGGAAGGCTGCCCTACAAGCATGAAACTTCAGAATGCCATGTATGTATCTGTAATGACATGTAAGATTTCTTACCAATTTAATAAAACATGTCATTAACTGTGTTTTTGTAGCACTCATTCTGGTTATTTGCTTGGATTATTGCTAGCATTAGTGGAGTTTATGGATTTATTAAAGGTTTGGGGTTTGCATGCAGATATCTACACTCAGAGGACAGACAGGATTAACATTTTTAAATGTAGTCACTGACACAAAACACTGTGTTGAAACCCCCCAGGTTCAGCCATATTCTGTGTACAAAACATATCACCTCTATGCATTTTTTGTTCTACCACTAAATATGAGATTGAGATCAATGTACATTTTATAATGTGAGCTATTTACCTGTCCTTTATAACTAAAGAAATACATGCATTCTTCCCACACACACACACTGCCACCATCACCCGACAAATGTAACAATAGCAAATTTATTTTATAAATAAAAATAAGAATGTCCATCTTCCCAGAATGGCTATAGATCTTTATCTCGCAGATGTACCTTATTAACTGAAACATGAAAGAGATTACCAAAAATATCTTAATGAAATATCATGATGCTGGTACAGTATATTTGTTCTGTAAACAATGGTTTAAGTGAAAAAAATCTTTTATTTCCCTCAGTACATCTACTGTAAAGATAAATTTGTTATTGAATATTTTCCAGTGCAAGATCCAGAATACCTGTCTACACAGGGACAATGCAAAAAAGCAGCATCTAGCAAAAACGTGTTTATGGTGCTGAAAATAATAAAGATCCATGGGAAACATAGTCCTCAGTTTTGTGTTGTGTGTGTGTTTACACAAAATAAAATGTCTAGTTCAGCAAATATTTTAGTTCAGATGATCTGTAAGTGTTTTAAAGTATGAATACCTGTTTTTGTAATAAACTGTTGGTTAAAGTTTATATATATATATATATATATGCGCGCATTTTGGAATAAAGTGTTAAAAACTTGTAACATCATCTTAACTTTTTGAAAAGCTTTTTATCTCTCTAGTGTCGCTCTGTGCATATCACCATGTAGATTTCTCTGCTGGCTAAGTAGAATTAAGGATCTGTACCTTACCCGCCCGCCCCTTCAAAGGGTGGAGGGTGCCTGGAAAGCTGGTACCAATCAGAATGGATAATACTGGGTTAGATCGACCAGTTGTCTGACTTGGTATAAAGCAGAGCAATGTGTTCGGCTGATAAAGATAGCACAACCTGCCCCAAAAGTCCCATAGAGAAAGCCAGCCTGGTGCCAAGCTACACACAGCACTTTTTATTTTGATGCAGCCCACCCACCATATTTAGAGGGTGGTGGGGTTCTCTGTATTTGATTGGGGCAGTGCTGCTGGGGGAGGGGTTGTTTAAGCCCCACCCCATGGCTAGCATGGTGCCATGAGTAGAATACTGGATGTGGATCTGGGATCTAGGTTAAAATGCTCATCCATTAAACTCACTAGTTAGGTGCACTATCTCTCAACCAAATCTACTTCATAGGGTTGTTGTAAAGATAATGTAGGATAAACCCATTCAGGGTGCCTTGAGCTATTTGGGGAAAAGCTACATAATAGTGTATTAAATAAATACTAAAAGGTGTGTGTGTGTGTGTGTGTGTGTGTGTGAAACTGGATATATCTTTCATGTAGTGGAGGCTGGTGGCTCCTATTTCAGTGGGGCAGTGAATCCACTCTGGGTTTCAGTCAGAACCAGCCAGAACTCTAAATAAGTTATCCAAAGTGCTGAACCTATTTGCAGAGGATAGGCTATTTTGAGGATAGGGTTCAACACTTTAAATAGCCCCTTTAGAGTTCTGACTGGTTCTGACTAAAATCCAGAGCAGATTCACTGCCCCACTGACATCAGAGCCACCAGCCTGCACTGCTCTCATGGACATGCTGAGCTGGGGGAAAAGGTAGGCATGAACTGTCTGTGCCAGCCACTAAACTGCCGCATATTATTTAAAGGATGATGTTGCAATGGCACCTTTTAACTACTTTACTCAAATAAATAAATAACTGTGTAACATCTGCTACAACATAAAGGCAGCCTGCTTGACTACCATCTGGTAGTGATTGTAGCAGCAGTATTAATTGTAGCATATGGGATTTAATTTTTTTAATTTACATTTCATTTCTGAAATACACTGATTGACTTCAGTGGAGTTATTTTTAGTACTCTAATCATATGAAAAGACAATGTAGTTAAGATCAAAACATTTTCCCTCCCACCCAATTTTTCGCTGTTTTAATACAAAATGCTCTGTACAACGCTGTAGGAAAAACTAGGCCAAGTCTAAGTTTAAAATATTTACAGATATAAATGCAGCATTCCCAAATATCTATGGCTATTGGGAGACTCCCTTTTGTTAGGGTTGGACTGATCTCTTACTGATATGGGTGAACCCTGAATGGAAGTTGGTAGGCCTAGATAAGTCTTTCCTCTGCCTTTGGAATGTGACACCTCTCTGGACGAAGGGGAGGGGCAGAGAAACAGTTTGAATCCAGTTTTGCCATTTGACTTTGGAAAGGAGGAGACACACAAGAGAAAAGCTTGTAGTTGGCTGAAGGAGAAGCACCTTAAGCAATGCCAGAGCTAGGTAATAGGGGGCATTTGGGCAAGACGCCCTCCATAGGCCCCCTCCCTCAATGATCCTACCTTTCCACCACCGTTGTCACCATCTGCTGTTGCTCCTCATCCTCTTATCATGGCTACCACTTGTTTGCTTGACAGGCAGAGCGCCAGGGAGCAAGCAGGCAGCGGCATCTGCTGCTCCTCCTTCTCACTACCACCATTGTCCGGGCCAGAGCAAGAGGCAGGGGAACAAGCGGGGTGCCACGGTGAAGAGGAGGAGCAACTCCAGCTGGCTCGTGGGTGGGCCCCTGGGGTGTGGGCCCTCATCAAGTGCCTGGCCATGCCTACCCTTGGTGCCACCCCAGACCTTAAGGTGCGGGGACTCTCTCCATGAAGTTGATGCAAGTCGGTGAGTGAGCTGCTCACTTTAAGACTACCTGTTTGCTTCCATCAGGCTTTGATTATGTATTTGTAAATCAAATAAACCAGGTGAGTGGTTTTTGTTCCTTTTGAGGCATTACAAGAACAGGCAAGATATTGTTAAGGGTCTTTAAGGGCATCTAATAAGGTTTCGGTTTCATTGTAATTAAATGTAAAACGTTAGCTGATGTGACATATTGCAGAAAAGGCTAGGCTGGCATTAGGTACAGCTTATCTATAGAATCATAGAGCCGGGGGGCGGGTGGGGGCTTGTAGTCTATCTAGTCCAACCCCCTGCTTGATGCAGGAAATCCAGAGCTAGAGAATGAAGACCTTCAGTGAAGCAGAACCCCCCGCCCCCCCGGGTAATTAGTTCCATTGCTGAACTGTTCTTACCATCAAGATATTTCTTCTAATGTTCAACCAAAATCTACCTTTCTGTAACTTAAGCCCATTAGCTCTAGTCCTGTACTCTGGGTCAGCAGAGAAAACACCATTGCCTTCTTCTGTGTGAGAACCTTTCAGGTACTTGAAGCATGCTGTCATGCTCCCCAGTCTTCTCCAAGATAAATGTACCCAGTTCCTTCAACCTTTCCTCATAGGACTTCTGTACTGCTGAACAGAAAGGCTTCTCCTGTAGATGTATTGCATACATAAGAGGCTGAAAACTCTGCATTAAATCTGAGAGAGAGAGAGAGAGAACATGCATTGAAAAGAACTTGAAATCAGTCTAAAATGTAAAGTATCAAAAGGTCAACTACTATAAGAGGAGGATGATGCAATCAAGGGTTGATTAATTTTCTTTAACAAAAGGCAGAGCTCATTTAGTGGTACTCACAAGCTGTCGTAAGAAATCTGTAAAGCCTAACAAATTGCTGGGGTGGGAAGCGCAGAAAAAACTTGCCAAAGTCTAATATGAATGAGAAAGTGATCTTTGTAAAGAAAGAAAGGATGTAACTGCATATTTCATTAGGTGGGACTCATCCAGGAGATGAAATGGACTAACTCCCAAGCAATTTGGGGAGAAACCCCTTGTCAAGGGGCAGGGTTGCTCTTGAGACTTTAGCTTTAGTAGTTGTTGGGATGAAATTGACAAAGGGCTTCTTCAGAAGTCACTTTGAGACTAGTCAGTTTCAGCTAGTAGTTTTGTCTTTACAGCATGTGCTCTTCCCCTTCTATTTGCTGCAGTGCACAACACACAAGAAAGAAGGGGCAGGGAGACAGTAGCATGGCTATCTTTTCCTCTGTCATGCTACTGCTTTTTAATGAATCCTACTACTTCATCTCAGATTTCAGTAAGGATGGAAGCTTCACAGCAAGGTTCAAAGACCCTGTCGTAGACATATTCCATTGTAAATTGCAAAAAAAGAAAAAGGGGGGAAAAGCAGCACATTTTACAAGCATTTGTTGTAGTGGTTGCTTTGTATGCCTCTGTATCAGAGATATAGGGACTCCTGAGGAAGAATCACATGTTGGAGAGATGCTAATTGGTGCTTGAGTATTGCAGTTGCTAAGGAACCTGTGCAGTTGTTAGAGCCGTGCAGGTGCTAAGTAGCACTGTTCGGGAATTTCTGTTCTCTTAACTTTGAACATTTTAATACTTTACAGTTTTAATGTTATTTTTATCATGACAAGGTTTTATTGATGGTTATTCACCACCTTGATGGCTTTTTAAGCAAGTAAGGCACTATATAAATATTAATAATAAATAAAGTTCCTTTTGGTGCTGAGCACCTGTCTAACACAGGATGGTAACTATCTTGCACAGACATGGGGAGTGGCTGGGTGATGAGATAGATATCCTGGACCAATCATGGGATCGGACTGTTTGTGGTACATCATCAACCTAGATTCAATTGCTTGCTAATTTTGGGTATAATTATCTAACACAGGTCCCATATCAAGGTGATAAGCTTTTCAAGACTCATTAGGTCTTGGGTTTAGAAGTGCTGAGCAACCTAGTTTAGTTGCCACTCCACAGGGCTCATGGAAGAAATAACTGCGAAAATGTTACATCAGAAATCATATTTCATGTGGATTTTGCGTTATAGTACAATGTTCTTCATGACAATTCTTTACTGATATTCCTCCATGACGCCCCCCCACACACATACAATTGCAATGTTAAATCATTTGTAGTTTTCCAGTTAAATCACTGAAATTTGTCTTTCTTCAGGACCTTAAAAAACAAAGAACAATTAGAGGTGTCTCACCTTTAAAAATCTTTATAGATTTGAACTGTGCTTGAATGCTGTTTGCAGATTAGGCCCCACCAACAGTTTGAATGCCAAATCGTAATGCCTGGAGCACCGCAGAAGATTTAACAATTCAGTGCAGCCAAATGCTGTTATATCCTCTTTTTTGCATTCTGTCTTATCTGGCAGGAAGCCTCTTTTCCTTAGCAATCAAATCCTCAGCACATCCATTCTGATACACAACTATCCTGCGGTTCCATGTAGGGATAAGGAGTGAATAATAATTATTATGCCTGATAAGATTTAAATAATTAAATCAGAATCTGAGTTTAGGTTTTAAAAAAAACCCAGAGAGACTTACAATCCTATACATCTACTCAGAAGCAATGGGACTTACTTCCAGGTAAGTGTGTAGCAGGTTTACTGAGGTGTAAGCCCTCTTGGGACTTACTTTCAAGTAAATGTGCATAGTATTGCACTGCATATTATTGTTCTATCAATAGTTGTTCCCAGAAAAAACCCAGCAAGTGATAGAAAAGTTGTAGACAATGTGAGGAAAATCAAGGAAAGGTGGCTAGTAGGAGGTATGAAACCATGGCATCTTGGAGGATTTGCCTAAAAAGAACACATTGCCAAGATCTCAGATTTTGTAGGGAAAAACCCTCAAATGCTGTGATAAATGCAACACATAAATTACACAGCTTTATATGCATACTTTTATGGCTATTCTCTTTGGGTGCATTCTTTCGCTAGCAATCAAAAGGCGTTGTCTATCTTTCCCTGTGTCAAGGTTCCACTTATGAACTGGACTCCCTGAGCAATTCCTTAAGGATCTCTTGCCTCCTTAAGAGTCCTACCTTCCTTCTTTTAAACTTCCCCTTCCTGGTAATGTGGGGTTTAGGCTGTAGACTTGGGGTGACTGACACTCTAGACACAGGGCTTAACCACAACAGTTTACTGGTCAATTTAAAGCAAACAAATTACAACTAAAGGTATTTACACAATAGAGTTGACTGATACAAAAGGCCTTACAAGAAAATAAAAGTTGCAAAATGCAAGTTCCTCTCCCCCAGCTGTTCGTAGACTTTTCTAGGCTGCTTCTTCCTGCTCACTCTTCAGACTCTGCTCTCACTTCAGGCTCTGGCTGTCTCTGCTCTTACTGGTTCTTTTGCTTTCTTTATATACCCTCCTCACTCATAACCGAAAGTACTGCTTCAAACCTGAAGAAATGAAACTTAAGTGGAGAAATGAAATTGACACTTAACTAGAGAAATTAAACTACTCTACTCAGGGTTACCCCCCTCCCAGCAGAAAACTCCAGGCCTTTAAGTCTGACTCTTTTTCTCTTTACCTCTGTAGCCCCCAAACCTTCACACCCTCCTTAACACATTTTTTGTGGCAAGGAAAAAAGTTTGAAGAAGCAGTGGGAAAACATGGGAGAGCTACAAATTGAAGATGATGGTGGGGCAAAGTTCCCCTTGCTATACATTTCCATGAATGAGACAGGGCACTGGAGCGATAAAAGCCTGGTCTTGAAGCACCCAGAGTTTGCGAAGTCAGACAGATTGTGGTTTAAAATGTGAGGCCTTTGCCATTTCGGGTTTCTAATTCATCTCCCTTAAACGCTTCACTCCAGTTACAAGGTATTTGCTGATTTTCAGATACCAGGCTGCATATTGTGACATGCTGAAAGGCAATCAGTATATCAATGAGATAATGTAGCCAGCAGCTTAGATACTTGGAATTAAGTATTTGGAACTAAAATACAGATGCTTATGTTAGCAGAGACTAATATAGGTGTTGATTCAGGATTATTATCCTGGGTGTTCTTCAGCCCTCATGTACAGGTTGAGGACGACTGTTCACTTGTTTCTTGCTATGCATCCTTCCTGTTTCAGCTCATTCCCAGGCTGCTGCTGGCCTTCCGGGCATTCTGTAGGACTCTACACACCATTGAATTCCTAAGGTAATGGTTAATATCCAACTGTGTCATTCCGCTAGTGCAAATTATGTTGTGCTAGCGGAAACCAGGTTCTGGATTATGTGCAAAAGAATCCAACTAAAGTTACGTTTGTGCAAGCATGTTTGTGCAAGCAGTTTTGCATGATGCTTGTGCAACCTTTTGTGCAACCAGTTGCACATTCTGCTTGGGTTACGCAACTTCTTGTGCCCGTTGTTCAACCCACTGTGCAACTGCTTTGTATCTGTTGTGCAATCTGTTGTGAAACCGGTACCGCAACAGCTTTGCACCTGTTGTGTAACCCGTTCTGCGGCTGGTTGCGCAACTGCTTGTACATCTGGTTGCACAAGAATAATGGGCAGCCGCTTGCGCAAAAGAAAGATTTGGCAAAGCTGTGCCAGCACTATTTGAGTTTGTGGAATGTCACCACTGGATCCTGCCCGATGACCACACTGTCATTTACCAGGTCAGTTATATAACAAGATACAGAGTGCTGGCAAGAGCCTCTATTCACAGGCTCACTTCCTTCTAGCTTCAGCCTCTAAAAAAGCAAGGGGTTACTTAGAAAACATGTTTTGGGGGACTGAGGGGGTGCCAAAGGCAAGAATTTAATCAATACTATCGAGGACCTTAATTTAACTGTGATTGGAAGCGGAGGGGATTGAATCATATGGCTCCAGGAAATATTTTAGGGGAATGCCAGCCTAATACCACTTAAAGTTATCCCCAAGTGCAATAATAATAATAATCAGAGAATGAAATGCATTGAAGAATTTTATCTTTGCAAAGTAGATAATATAAACAAGCCCAGAAAGATAATGTATAGCTATTCCTTTGTGTTTAAGGTGACCTGAGTAGTTGCTATTATCCACAAAAATGTTATTGTTAAGAGATTGGGGGAAGGCAGAGAATGGCCACATGTAATGGAACCCTTCCCTACTTGTCCCAGGGGACATGACCAGTGTAAATACTGCTATGACACCTTTCAGAATCATAACTTGCAACAACATGGCAGAAGAAATGGATGCTGGTGCCTTTCTTTTTGTTGTCGCTGTTAAATTTTTAACAAGCTCGAACAATGCAAGGCCAACATCTGAAGTAACCACAGCCACAGAATAATTATGAAACCTATAAATAATTCAGCATTTCTTAGAAAACATCCAGCTACCCTTTGGGGAAAGAAAACAGCACTGTTTTCTAAAATCCATTGCTAAGGGGGCAAAAATGGGTCCCAAACCAAAATCCCTCAGTCAATTGTGTTAAAACACAAGCAAGGTCATTTGTGGCTCAGAATTTACCAACACAAACACTGTTCCTTGGAATGGAACACCTCCTGTCATCTTTGTCAGGTAACTGTAGGATAGTTGTTTATATTGACTCAGCTGTCCTAAGTGACCTGCAAGGAAAAATATGTTCCTCCATGCTCTCTTGCTGCTTTATAATTTATAAAGGATACACAACACTCTACCAACTACATTACGTTTGAAGAACTCTGGTTTATATCACCAGCTTTTCTTTCTTTCTTTCTTTCTTTCTTTCTTTCTTTCTTTCTTTCTTTCTGCTGTACAATATGGGTCGGGTCAACAAACCTACAAGTGTGCGTGTGGGGCGTACCTTGTATATCTAGGCTAATAAACTTCTGTGCTGTCATCTGCCAGGTGCTCAGGCTAAGGATGGACAGGTGGGATGGAAGCAGGCTTCAGGATGGAGACTGCAGGCCAGGCCACCAGACATCTGGGAGAAGAGGGATAGCCGAACTTTCTCACAATGAGGTGCCTGCCCAGACTGAGGGTCCTGAGAGCCCTGATATCCCTTAGTAGCACTAGGTCGGCTCTCCAACAGGGACAGGGAGATCCTGGCTGCTGTGTCAAGAGATACCACTCAATCTGTGCTGCATGGGATCACATTCCCCTCCCATTACAGATCAGACTTGCAGCTGGTGGGTGTTCAGAGTAAAGCTGTATGCCAGGGGTGCAGAACCCCTTTCAGCCTGAGGACCGAATTTAATTTTGGGGAAGCTCTCCAGGGCCACATTGCATTGGTGGGTGGGGACCGAAGGCAAAAGGGGTGGGGCATAAAATAAAAAATGCCAGCAAATTTTAGCTGAAAGCTCTTGCTGTCAGTAACGACGCCTTAGGAGAGGCATTCCAACCTTTCAGAATGGGGGGGGGGGAACCTGCACAAAAGCAAGGAAACCGCCAAACAGTTGGTGGTTGGGGGAAAGGGTGGGGCCAGGGGAAGGGAGCATGGCTCTCTGGGAAACCCTTGGAGGGCTAGATTTGGCCCCCAGGCCTAAGATTCTGTACCCCTGGTCTAAATTGAATGGCACTGACTCTCCCAGGATTCTGAAAGGGGTCTTTCCCACCCCTACTGGAGATTCTGGGGACTTATGCTCCAAATCAGTATAAGACCAATTTCTGTATCCCTACTATGTGTCCATTCCAATTTACTCTAATTATTTAGAGCCAAGCGTCCTCTGCTCTGAGAAGGCCCCCTTGCAGAACGAAACCGTCATTTTTTTTCTAAACATTGATTGCTGAGAGAAGCGCTTCTCTGAACATGCTTATCTGCCTATGAGATTCAAGGCCTTCTCTGGCTGCCCTGTGTCACTCATCCCGCCCCCTCCCCTGAAACAATCAGCACATAATGAACATGATCAGACCAAGATGTAATAAACACACCTTTTGTTCTCTGTGTGCAGTTGCAAGGAACACCACTGTACAAAATTGTATTTCAGTGGCGGAAAAATAGGAGCTTCTTTCTGTACCACAGGGGCAGAACACTCTGGTGGTCCTCCAGTCAAAGCACTCTATCTTATCCGAAGCACAGATAATAAAAAGCAGAATGTTTATTTCCATAAAAAAGAATATTTCTCTCCCCAATATATAATAATGCTTCTCAGGAATTTTAACTGATTGTAAGAACATAAAGAATTTGAGTAAACAATTTAATTTAAATAAGATAAAAATGCTTTAAAGAATTGATACGATTAAGTATGTTATCATTATTATTGCCCCCCCCAAGTCATAATTCTTGGATTCCCAGCTTTCCTTTTTTTTAAAGAAAGAGCAAATTTCTAGCCCTTGTATAACCCAAGGGATTAAGCAAAATGTGAAGGCACTATTCTGCCCAAACATTTTTGGAAAAGACGAGCCTGCCCCTGCCTTACAGTAATTTTAGCCACGAAATGAAGTCAGCACACTGATTAACAGATCAGTTGCCCAGATAATAATATTTCTGGTTCATTTAAAAGCTTTTTTCTTTTTGGTCTTCCCTGGTAGAAAAGTGATTGATGCACCATAGGAAGCAATCCAGGTATCCAGGATTTTAGTGTTGCTGTGACTGGGCAGTACTGTGTCTACCCCAAAATAAAAGGTAGTGCGTGTTTCAAAGTTGGTGGACTGCACCCCACAGACTCACACAGACTCTGTCTTCCAAACAAGCCTAAGCTTCATTTATGCTAAGCCTTTCCACTGAGCAATCTCAGGCTGTGGCCTCTCTCTCCTCAGGTGAGACACAGTGGGTGTTGCCCTCAACCACTTCCTGGTTCCTCCCAGGAACCACAGCCCACTCAAGCCGAATCCAGTACATCTTTCATACTGTTACACTGCCAGAAGGACGGAGTTCATGCTCTTTCTATCTCAGTTCTTATTCCATATTTTTAAAAACATGATTTTCTTCTCTGCATTACCCTGCCAATGCAGATAAGGTCCGTCATTGCTATGCCTCTATTCCAGCGGGAGGGCTTATGGCTGAGAAAGTGTTGGTGATGCCAGCCTGGCAAAGTAGCCCAGTGCAGTTATACCCATTTTGCTGAGGCAAGGGGGGAGGAGCGTATTATGGTCTTGCAATGTATTCCAGCGTTGTTATCCATTCTCCTGCTGTGTGTGTGTTTTAGGGAAGTGTAGTAGGGTGTGTGTGAAGTTGATTGTAGCGGCAGTGCAATTAAGCAGTGCAATTAATAGCAGTGCAATTAAGGGTTAGAGGTGGTGAACTGGGGCAGTAAAGAACTGAGGGTTTCAGCCCGGGGTGGAAAGACATCATCTAGATACCAGGGCCCCATCTATATGGGGGATTCATTCCAGTGCTAGTGTGCCTCATGCACAGTCATGGCACATGATGTGCCCCTCTCTGCAGCAACTGTGGGTTTTCATGCTGTAAAAACTGCATTTTTGCAAAGTCACTTGGTGATGGATTTTCCTGTTGCACCAGTTTCAATGAAGTTTGGGAGTTTGTATGACCTCAGCTAGCGATATTGGCTTTGGTGCTGGCTGGGGGGAGCAGCCTGATAGGAGGAAGGGAAAATTGCATCACCAAAGGGTGGACCTGAGGAGAGGAGTTGGCTTCACCCTCCGCTGATTGTGTTCGTTTTTTTTCCCAAATGAGCCTTAAAGTCAGCATGCTAAAAACAGCCCGCTCAACACATCTACTCAGAAGTAATTCCCATTGTCTCCCATTGCACTTATGCAGCACAGAAGTAGAGGGAGGGATGGGGAAGGGAATTGCTTTGCCCTTTGTTTCAAATCTTGCTCATCCAGAGAACAAACCTGTGGATAAGTTGTTTTTATTAAGGAAACTTTTTTTTAAAGGAAACTTGTTGATGTCACGAGACTCCACCCACATATGCCCAAACTAATGCCGTTTCTTGTGCAGTTTGCCATGCAAAAGCGGTTCTTCTTTCCCTTTTTTGGTATACCCCGCTTTAATTGGCTGTGTGCACCATGGGAAGAGCAAATCTAATTTGATGAAAATGTGGTTTTAAACTGAATTGTATTGGAAAGTATCTGTGTAGATGGGGCCCAGGTCTACCTGGTAATGGATGCCAGGTCTATCAATTGAGAAACAATGGAAAGGTAAACCTAGTATACAAGTTTCTCAGAGGCCAGGACTACTTACCTGGGTAGACCTGGTGCTCAGGCCTCACAGTTGCTGAATCACCAGATCTACCAGAAATGGAAGGCTTGTCCTGTGACACTGGTTATCTACGTATGTACTTTATTTCTTGCCCCGCTCCCTGGAATAAATTCCTGTAGATGCCTATTGTTATTATTTTCTTCTTATAAAATATGTACGGTGTGATTGATGTATGAGCTCTGTACACGTTTGTTTTTGATTTAGAAAAAAAATAATGTTTCTGTTGTAAGATTTTGTTTTGTTATTGAAGCTTCTGTTTTGTCCTTGTTTGTTAAATCTACCTATCTATCAATCATCTATCACATTTGTATTCTACCCTACTTCTGAGTTGTTCCAGATGGGAAGCATGGAATTATCCTATTTCAAAGAAATAGGAGCTCTTCCCCTGCTAGCGTATACATCTAATTGGATTAAATTTTATATAAAAAGAGGTGGGGAAAGAAAAAGGAAAATGCATTCACCCAGATTTCCCATCCCTGATGTCCTAAAATGAAAGGAAGAATGAAAGTTAGAGGGGGCAGGGGGGGGGGAGAAAGAGAATTCGGTCACAAATATTAAAATATTGGCAGAAACCAAAGCTGTGGGGTAGCTATTAATGCCTTCTTAATCTTTGAAACTTTTATGTCAATGCCTGTGATAATTTGTGCAAATCTGCTAAAATAGGTTGGGTATATCTCCCATAGATGTACAGGTAAGGCGGACACAGGCTTTGGCTTCGACAGGAAAATTCAGATGGTTTTAGATGTGATAACTCTGGGCTTACAGCCATGTGTAAAAGAATATAGTCCACTATCTTGCTCCTTTGATGCAAAGGTATTATCACTTCTGCAAAGGATGTTTATTTCACTTTCACAAGGAATGCTGTGAACACAGAACTCTGATTTCCTTCCTTTCCCTTACATTGTCCCCTTTTCACCTCTGCAAAACAAAATGGTCACAAACGTTTCTTTACTACTTAGCTAGGAAATAAACTTCCGGTACATTGTAATTTTCCCTGCTGAATTGTTAATAGATCAGGCAACACCTTTGAGCAAACCTTTTTAGTATGTTAATTGGACAGTAACAGGTTCAGACATTGCCAGGCAGTCTGCAAAATGAAGATAAAGTTGGAGTGTATTAGACAATACCAAGATTAAACAGCCATCAGCATAAATACATCTGGCAAAATTAGCATTGGAGTGAGGGTGCCAGTTAAGTTTATGATGTTTCCAAGTGAACATTTTTTTGTTGCATGCATATAAAATAGTACGTCTTGTTTGGTATGAAGTCAGACAATTCATTTAAAAGAGCTCTTCTGTGATTTTGCTGCAAACTGCTTCTATGTTATTGCAGAACAGGATCATCCCTTCCATACCCAATATACTGATTTGGTTCCCTGCTGCTAAATGACCGTAATCCTGCACTCACTTACTAGAAAGCAAGCAATCAGTGGAGGCTGATGGCTCCAGTTTCGGAGGGGTAGTGATTTTGGTCTGGGCCTCTAAAGGTGCTATCCAAGGTGTGGCACCCATTGCAGGGATAGGGTACAGCACCTTGGATAGCTCCTTTAGTGTTCTGGCTGGTTCTCAGTGAAACTCAGAATAGAATCACCACCCCTCTGAAATTGGAGCCATCAGCCTCCACTGAGTCCAATTGAATTCAGCAGGACTTCAGAGTCCGTCTAGATAGGATTGGGTGCATGGTATTTATTTATTTATTTATTTATTTATTGCATGGAATTTATTGATTACTGATAGAATCACAAAGTGTTCACCTACACATACCTAGATAACCTCAAAATTGGGGAAAATAACTTTGACACTAACTTACAACTTTCTTGCTATTTATTATCTGATTTCTCAAGAGCACGGCCACTGTTCTAAAACCAAATCACAGCCTTAATATATAGCTTTAGCAGATCTTTTTGTATCTTACCATATAGTTTTAGCAGATCTTTTTATCCAAATCTGGGCTGCGCTTAACATTTATTCAGGAAAGGACACTGGTTGACAAGATGTAGATTAAAATATTTAGATGCAGAGTCGAGTTTGAGTTTGAAATGCTGATCTGTGTGAAAGGATGTTTTGCACCGTGCTCAGATTTCCTGAAATCAACCCTGACTGCTCATTGGAAGGACAGATACTGAAGCTGAAGCTCAAATATTTTGGCCACCTAATGTGGAAAGAAAACTCACTGGAAAAGACCCTGATGCTGGGAAAGATTGAAGGCAAAAGGAGAAGGGGACGGCAGAGGAGACGGCTAGATAGCATCACCGATGCAATAAATATTGAGCACACTCCAGGAGAGAGCGGAGGACAGGAAGGCCTGGCGTGCTATGGTCTATGGGGTCACGAATAGTTGGACACGACTTAACGACTGAACAACAACAACAGATTTCCTGAACAATCCTATACTTAACAGCTGCTGCTATGCTGGCAGAACGGCCACGACATCCAATATGTGCTTAGTCCAGAAGAGGAAGGGAAAAACACACAACCAGAAAAAACAAAAACAGTGTTTAGATAGGCTCGCAGTATCCCTGGAAACACTGCCACAGCACACTAATCAGGAACTGTGCTGGCAATGATGCCCACATACACATAGCACCCATACATGGAGGGAGCAGATGAATTCATGAGGATGGGGACACAACACCAGCACACACCCTGCATCACCAACAGGGCCAGCATTAAGGGTAGGCATGGCCGGGTATCTGCCAAGGACCCACATCCCAAACCTCTTTTGAGAGGGAGTTCCATAGCCAGGATGCTGCCACAGAAAACACCCTTTCTTGTGCTCCTACCAATCAAACTCATTAGGTACTGGGACAAAAAGAACAGCCTCAGAAGACAATCAAAACAATATAGACAGGTTCATATGGAGGAGAGGTTGTTTTAATTATTCTGGCCCCAAACCATTTAGGGTCACCTTGAACTGGGCCCAGAATTAAAACAGAAGCCAGTGCAATTGATAAAAAACTGGTGTAATATGGCCTGGAAAAAGCATACTAGGAAGTATCATGGCTGCTACATTTTGCACCAGCTGAAGTTTCCAAACATTCTTCAAGGGCAGCCCCACACAGAGTGCATTGCAGTAATCTAATCTGGACATGAACAAGGCATGTGCCACTGTGGCTACATCCATCTATTCCATAGCTTGGAGATGGATATGAAAACCTTTTATATAGAAAAAAAAAGCAGAGTAAATTGCATGTGATACCATGATCCAGACAAGGAAGTATGTTTGTGGTAGCCTTATGGGGATATCTACAGCTTCCTATTAGGTTGGGCCTGTACACTTTGTGACTCCTCAAACCAAATGCAACCACTAGCCATCTATTGTGGCTGCCAGATGGGAGATAATCACTCCTCTTCCTGCCATCCCAGGTAGGCAGCAAAACCAAGAGGTTTATTGAGATCCTAGTGTACTACCATCACTACTGCATTGGCTGTATTCAGCTTAGTGGGCAGCAAGTATTGCAGATCTGCAGTATGTCATTCTACCTGTAAAGTTTTCAAAGTCTTGTTAGGGGTCCCATAGGAATCCTGCGTTGGGGATAGCAAAAGGAGGGAAACAATTATAAGGGTCACACAATAACATTCTAATGGGCAATAAACGAGTGTACTGAATCATAACTTTGCCAGTTAAACCATTTGGCAATACAGGCTTATGACCAAGACATTCTGAAGACCAACCAACAAGCAGCCACTGATTTTTGCCTGTTGTTGTTGTTCAGTCGTGTCCGACTCTTCTTGACCCCATGGACCATAGCACGCCAGGCCTTCCTGTCCTGCGCTCTCTCCTGGAGCGTGCTCAGGTTCATATACACTGCATCGGTGATGCTATCTAGCCATCTCATCCTCTGCCGTCCCCTTCTCCTTTTGCCTTCAGTCTTTCCCAGCATCAGGGTCTTTTCCAGAGAGTTTTCTCTTTGCATTAGGTGGCCAAAATATTTGAGTTTCAGCTTCAGTATCTGTCCTTCCAATGAGCACTCAGGGTTGATTTCCTGTAGGATTGACTGATTTGATCTCCTTGCAGTCCAGGGGACTCGTAAGAGTCTTCTCCAGCACCACAGTTCGAAAGCAGCAATTCTTTGGCACTCAGCCTTCCTTATAGTCCAGCTCTCACAGCCATACATTACTACTGGGAAAACCATAGCTTTGATTATACGAATCTTTGTCGGCAAGGTGATGTCTCTGCTTCTTACTATGCTGTCTAGGTTTGCCATAGCTTTCCTCCCAAGGAGCAAGCGTCTTTTAATTTCATGGCTACAGTCACTGTCTGCGGTGATCTTGGAGCCCAAGAAAATAAAATCTGTCACAGCTTCCATTCCTTCCCCTTCTATATGCCAGGAAGTGATGGGGCCAGATGCCATGATCTTCGTTTTTTTAATGTTGAGTTTCAAACCAGCTTTTGCACTCTCCTCTTTCACCCTCAACAAGAGGCTCTTGAGATCCTCTTCGCTTTCTGCCATTAGGGTGGTATCGTCTGCATATCGGAGGTTGTTGATAATTCTCCTGGCAATCTTAATTCCGACCTGTGATTCATCCAACCCGGCATTTCTCATGATGTACTCTGCATATAAGTTAAATAAGCAGGGTGACAATATGCAGCCTTGTCGTACTCCTTTCCCAATTTTGAACCACTCGGTTGTTCCATGTCTGGTTCTTACTGTTGCTTCTTGACCCTCATACAGGTTTCTCAGGAGACAGGTAACTGTACCAAATGAAACCTGATGCAAGATGGAATCCAACTAGAACAGTATGTGACATTCGAATGAGCGCTGGTGGAGAGTAATGGTGGGTAGACCCGGGGGGTGGGGGGAGGCTCCCCTAAGTGGGGCCAGGGAGGAACAAAGTGGTGGATCTACTACTCCATCCCAAGCCTTGCCACTTCGTGCCAGCTAAAGTAGATGTGTGTGTGTGTGTGGGGGGGGGGGTGTCAGACATTTCAGTCTAGCAAATTTTTGAAAACAGTGGTGTTTGCTATGCCAGCAATGCATCAGCGGGAATTATACAATATATGGATAAGCCACCTTGGGAAGACTGCAGTTTTGAAAGGGAGCTAAGAAATGCATTACATGAAGAAACAAACAATGAATAATTGCCATATGAGTATGAGATGGGAAGTTGCTGATTCAAATCTCATCCTGGCTGCAAACACACTAGGTAGCTTTATGCATGCTACTATTTTTTCTGCCTCATCCCCTTCTCTTGCCCTGAACACCCCCCCACATTTTTTTTGAAGTAGAGATGAAAATACTGGCCTACCTTATAACGTTGTAAGGATTACTGTAATAATGTATGTGAAACACTTTGAATTAACTATACAGATGCTAAGTGGCCTTTTAGGTCCCCTGTTCCCCAAACAGTAGGAATTTCTACATTTACACTCTTCTGGTTCAGTTTCCTTGTGAAGAGAAGATACAAGATGGGAGTATGGCATGTTTCTGAAATATCTAATTTATGCACAAATATACAAGTTGAACAGGACAACCAGACAGACACTCAGTCTAACTGCATTATGGTGCAGCAATGTAACTAGAGTAATAAGGGGTACCCGGCCAGTGGCAACTCCAGATAAATCGGCTTGGGAGAGTAAAAGGATGGCAAGGGGAGCAAGGATTTAATCCATGCTATATACAGCTTTAATATCCTGTGACTGAAAATGGGCAGAACAAATGGGGTGGCTGGAAATAATTTGGAGAGGGATCACTACCTCTTGCTTCCCTTTGGAACCATCCCTGTACTTGCCCCAGGCAAACCCAAACGGGTGCAATATAATAAAAATGCAATATAAATCCATGCCTCCGTCCATGCCTCTTGTGGTATATGCAAGCCTCCAACAGTTTGAATAATACTGTAACTAGATGCCAGTCCAATTCCTTATTTAATCTTTTCCCCATTTTCTATTTCCTTCCCCAAGCTCCCCCTTCATGTTTCATTGTATTTTTTTTAGATACACCTTCAAACTTATAAAGACTTGATCCAATCTTGCCACTTGAGCCCGAGATGACCTCGGTGGCTTGGAGCTCTGAGTGTTCCTGTATGGCAGGGATGCAGAACCTCAAGCCCTGGGGGCCAAATCTGGCCCTCAAGGGGTCCCCAGATGGCCCACCCCCTTCCCCTCACCCACCAACTGTTTGGCGGTTTCCTGGCTTTTGTGCAGTTTTTCCCCACTCTAAAAAGTTGAAATGCCTCCGCTAAGGCTTGGTTACTGGCAGTAAGAGCTTTAAACTAAAATATGCTGGCATTTTTGGAATTTTGCCCCCACTCTTTTCACCTTTGGCCTTGCCCACCACTGGAATGTGGTCTCTGAAAGCTTCTCCAAAATGGAATTCAGCCCTCAGGCTGAAAGAAGTTCTGTACCCCTGCTGTACGGGGTTAGTCTGGCCATAGTGGTTCACGCTGTGGTAACCTCCTGACTCGATTACTGTAAGGTGTTGTTCATAGGGCTGCCCTTGAAGATGATTCGGAAGTTTGAGCTAGCGCAGGATGCAGTAGCCAGAATTGCAACTTGTACAGCCAGGCGGAGTCATATCGCACCAATTCTAAAAGAGCTGCCTATTTGCTTCCAAGCCCAGTTTAACATGCTGGTGGTTACCTTTAAAGCCCTAAGTGGCTTGGGACAAAAGATTTGCAGGAATGCCTCTCCCTGTACCAGCCTACCTGTGCTTTAGGACTATCAGGGGAGGCTCTTTTCCAAGAACCAATCATACATTGTGTGGCAACCAGGGAAAGGGCCTTCTCTGTAGTGGCGCTACATTTGTGTAACACCCTCCCCATGGAAGTGTGATTGGCACCAATGTTACCTTCTTTGTGGTGCCAAGTCAAATCCTATTTGTTTGCCCAGACATTTTAAACTGGCTTATTAAGCTAGTTAATACGAGCTGTCTATTTTATGTATTTCCTGCTTTTTATTGCTGTAGTTGATGTTGTTTTATTGTTTTCACTATGTTATATTAGTATAATGTGTTATATTAGGATTTGTATCACATTTTATATACAACCATTTTATATAATATTGTGTGTTGAACAAACTGCTGGATATAATACAAATGCAGTATGCTATTATAAGAGATTCCAATCTGCATAATGTTTCCAACTCTTAGATCTTCTCTGTTAGCATTATCTTCTGTGTTGAACATAATTCAATAGTCACCCTAATTCCATCTCTCCCCCTTGCAATAACTTGATGGCCCTGAATATCCTGAAATTAGGAATTGACAGGAGAGAGAGAGAGAGAGAGAGAGAGATACACACACACACACACGCACACGCACACAAATATAATACTATATAACATTTTTAATCGTACAATTAAAATTACTGCAGTTTACAAATCCTAAAATATCAGACAATACATTTTACTGATTGTAGTTATGAATTGCTGCACCAGTAACAAAAGTGCCCAAGGCAATATACAGTATAAATGCTAAGAATACAAAATAGCACTGAGGTTCAGAAACGTTGATTGCAATAGCTCTGTTCAGTTTTATTGTTTATAACCCTAGGTCATCACAACAGAAATAAAATATTCAGAATATTACAGAAGTAAAAATGAAGAAATTAAACATAGATCATGAAAATGACTAATCATTCAGGACTAACAAACTAGATTTAGTGATAAAAATTCCCTGATACTCACTTCCAACTTTTATAGAAGTGTTTATCAACCAAACAAAATAAAAAACAAGGCTAAAATTAAACATTTTAGGGAGCAATCCTATGTCAGTGGCTAGATGGCCATAGGATATGTGGGTTTCCAGGAACTGACTTTGGAACCCGCACTCCGAGGTTGGTTCGCGGAGAACTGACCTGCCCCCCATTCAGCGCTGTTTGCAGGCAGCATGGAACAGCTCCGCACTCCACGCTTGAAAGAGGAGCACGGAACGGCCAAACCGGGGCGTTCCAGGGGGTGTTCTGGAGTGGGGAGGGTAGAAATGCCGATACGACACACTCCATATGTTGTTCAGCAGCCTCCTCCCCCACTCCCCACTCCACCTTCCCGTGACTAGACAGCCGAAATTGGCTGTCTAGCTGCAAATGTAGGGCAGGAGAAGCACGGAGGGGACAATCCATGCTTTTCCTGCCCTGCATTGGATAGGCGGGAGGCGGAGGCGGCCGCCTATCCCCATAGGATTGTGCCCTTAAAGCATCAGTTTTTCCAGTGCAACCTATTTTGGTCTGTCTTATTAAATCTGGTGTGGACTTTAGCTAATTCCATTAGGAAAGTGGTGACTCTTCTCAAGACTTTTATGTCTTTGTTGTAAAGCAAGAAGTTATTTGCAATAGCCAGCTTCCATGCTTGTCACAGGATAATTGACAGCTTAAATATACACTCTTTTCATGCTGTTCTCTTCAATCCAGTCATAGGACAAGCTGTCCTGTCTTCTATCCCCTTTCCTCAGAGCAATATGGTTCTTAAGTTGCCCTGTGGTGGTGGCAACAGCAGCGGGGTCGGGGGAGTATTTAGGAACATCGGAAGTTGCCTTATATACTATGTTAAACTATTTGTCTTGCCCAATATTGTCTGAACTGACCAGCGGGAGCTCTCTAGCATCTCAAGCAGAGGTTTTGCCCATCACCTGCTACTTGACCTTTTTAACTGGAGATGCCAGGGATGGAACTTGTGACCTTCTGTATGCAAAAGCACTGAGCTAAGTTGCTGGTAGCTCATCAGGATGTTCTGCTTTCTTTTCACAGTCTCTCTCAAGACGTTAGGAAGTTTTGCATTGTTTCATTAGATTTTGTATATCTCTACAGAGTGACTGGGTGGGGGGGGATGCCTCATTATTCAGATGGTATTAGTCTATTGCAGCAAAAACAAGCAATCTTGTGGCACCTTTAATGAATCAGTCTATCCCTTTGGAAATTGTGGCAATGGAAGGCACCAGATTTAGCCAAATGGAGTGGAAATCCATCAGCCTCACAAAGAAACTCCCCCAGATACAAGCAGATATCATCATTCTAACCAAAGGCAAACAGCAAGATACAATTCCTAAGAGACTGAAGGTGAAAAATCTGTTAAAATTACATACCGCACAGACCATGCTGAGAGATTGTGTTACACTCTGTCTGAAAAAACAACTGAACCATCTAATCAGCATCTTCTATAGCAAACAGAAAAAGATCTGCCGAAGTGGCAGAAATTCTCCAAGACAAGGCAAGTAACATATTACACAATTTGCTTCTTTAAAGAAATATTTAAAAAATCCGAAGATCTAAATTACTGCATACCTCAGTTGGTCACAACAGGAAAACCCTGAATTCACCCAACATTGTGAATTTATTCAGCCATACATTGAGTCTGTTCTTTCATGGGGCCTGTCCTTCCGCCCCATCAAATTCCCATATATGATACAATTCTGTGATGATCTAGGTGCTTTCTCCCACCATCTATGACTCAAGGAATACTTCCACCATGACACTAATCAGCACACCAACACACAACTACCATCTTCCTGGCATACCTATGGACAGTACACTTAAACACAATACACATCTTCTCAACACTACAGGAAGAAGAATTCTGCTTGGACCCCTGCAGATGGCCATGTTTTTACTTAGAGTGCTCCCAGTGCCATGCCCAAGCTGAAGTAATCAGCAAAAACCATAGTTTAGCGTATAATCTCAGCCATTCAGAATGTGATTTTATCCAAAATAATAATAACCTCATAATTAAAGAGGCCAACGAATTAAAGAGGCCACCGTTGTCATTATGAATAAGTTGGACTACATACAGGAGGCTGAGAGGCATCTCTCTTATTCCACATTTTACAGGCCCCTCTGCTCAGAACCCACTGCGGAATACCAGAAGGAGCTACATAATGTGATGAAGGAATTCCCCACTAATGTGCAAAACCAAATCTACATGGACACAACGCAGGAGCCTCAGCCAGGCATCTTCTATCTGCTACTCAAAATAGATAAACCAGGCAAAGCTGGATGCCCCATCATTTTAGACACTATCACAGTCAGGGTGTTTGGTTGCAGACTCCATTCTCAGACCTTATGCCACTAATATTTGAAGTTAAATATGGGATAGGACTGACTTCCTGAGGAAAATACAATCCATTGACAGTCTCCCAGAAAACACCATCCTGGTTACCATGGATTTTGAGGCTCTCTACATAACATTCCCCACAAAGATGGACTACAAGCCATCAGGAATATCATAACTGATAGCACTATAGCATATAGAGCCACCAAACTCTGCTACTTCATACTTACCCACAATTACTTCAGCCTTGGGATAATGTATGTCTAGATTAATGACATTGCCATGGGTACTTGCATGGCCCTGCTGTATGCCAACATCTTCATGGGTGACTTAGAACAACATTTTCTCAGCTTCTGACTCCAAAAGCCTCTTCTCTACCTGAGATTCATTGATGACATATGTATTATCGACTCATGGACAGGAGGCCCTGATGAAGTTCCATCAGGCCTTCAAAAACCTTCACTTCACCATCAATCTACACCTTGATCAGTCCACAGATTCACTGTACAACTACTTAATGGATTTATAAGCACCATTTTATCTAAGGAACCTACAGACCACTACACATACAGTCAGGGCCAGAAATATTGGAACAAGGATAACTGTTTTGGCATTTGGCCTCTGTATACCACCACACTGAAGTTGAAAGGAAATACACCCAGATGGGAGCAAAGTCAGGACTTCCAGCTGTAATTTGAGGGGGTTGACAAAAGTGGGGCACTAACCATTCAGGAAGGACAGCCAGTGGCATACACACACCCCCATCGTTGGTGGCTCATAAGTAATGGAACGAATGGCTGACAAGCAGCTGCATGGCCAGGTGTGGCCTGTTTCTTGGGTGCCCCATGACCAAGCAAGCAGATAAAAGGCCTGGAGGTGGTTCTGAGTGTTACATTTGCATTTGGTAGCTGTTCACTGGAACCCCCAACATGAGGTCCAAAGAGGTGTCCATGCGAGTGAAGGAGGACATCATTAGGCTGAGGAAACAAAATAGACCCATCAGAGAGATAGCAAAAACAGTGGGAGTGTCCAACACAACAGTTTGGAACATCCTGAAAAAGAAGGAATTAACTGGCAAGCTCAGCAACAGCAAAAGGCCTGGAAGACCACGGAAGACAACTAAAGTGGATGACCGCAGAATTCTGCTCATGGTGAAGAGGAACCCTTTCACAACATCTAGCCAGGTCAAGAACGCTCTTGTGGAGGTAGGCATGTCATTGTCAACATCTACAGTCAAGAGACAGCTTTATGGATGTAAATACAGAGGCTTCACAACAAGGTACAAACCACTGGTAACCCTCAAGAACAGACAGGCCAGATTAGCCTTTGCCAGCAAACACCTAAAAAAGCCTGCCCAGTTCTGGAATAAGATTCTTTGGACTGATGAAACCAAGATTAACTTGTACCAGAATGATGGGAAAAGTATGGAGAAGGGAAGAAACAGCTCATGATCCAAAGCATACCACATCATCTGTCAAACATGGTGGAGGCAGTGTTATGGCATGGGCATGTATGGCTGCCAATGGAACCAGGTCACTGGTGTTTATTGATGACCTGACTGCAGATCAAAGAAGCAGGATAAATTCTGAAGTGTATAGGGCTATACTTTCTGCACAGATTCAGCCGAATGCTGCCAAACTGATAGGACACCGCTTTATATTGCAGATAGATAATGACCCCAAACATACAGCAAAAGCTACACAAGAGTTTGTCAAGGCAAAGAAGTGAGATGTTCTTCAATGGCCAAGTCTGATCTCAGCCCAATAGAGCATGCTTTTCACTTACTGAAGACAACACTGAAGGCAGAAAGTCCCACAAACAAGTAGCAGCTGAAGGCAGCTGCAGTAAAGGCCTGGCAAAGCATCTCGAGGGAGGAAACTCAGCATGTGGTCATGTCCATGGGTTGCAGACTTCAGGCAGCCATTGACTGCAAAGGATTTTCATCCAGGTATTAAAGGCGATCCTTAAGTTTGACATGATGTTGGTTTGTTCCATTACTTATGAGCCGCCAACGATGGCTGTGTGTGTATGCCACTGGCTGTCCTTCCTGAATGGGTAGTGCCCCACTTTTGTGAAACCCCTTGAATTACAGCTGAAAGTCCTGACTTCGCTCCCATCTGGGTGTGTTTCCTTTCAACTTCAATGTGGTGGTGTACAGAGGCCAACTGCCAAAACAGTTATCCTTGTTCCGATATTTCTGGCCCTGACTGTATATACATGTTTCCACCTAGAACACACAGCCAAGCCGTACAGTACAACTGTATCTGTTAACACTCATGGGACAAAGACTCATTCAAGTGTATCATCAATGATCTACAGTCTATCATGGATAATGACACTTCCCTCGCACAGGCTACTCACTAGTAACAACTGGCCACATAACAAGGATACAAACGCAGGGACTAGACCTTTTAATAAGCCTAGATACCAGCCCTGTCCCCATATCTATTCAGGAAACAGTATTATAGGACCTAATCATGTCACGTCATGAGGGTTCATTAATTTGCTCG
This sequence comes from Heloderma suspectum, assembly GCF_057233095.1. Lineage (NCBI taxonomy): Eukaryota > Metazoa > Chordata > Lepidosauria > Squamata > Helodermatidae > Heloderma > Heloderma suspectum. Next base: position 66,123,613 of record NC_139462.1, on the reverse strand, counting down.
TCTTCCAATGTGATATATGCCATCTTCTTTCAGCAATTTCTATCTGCATTCTGCTTAGGGCAAACAAACGAGTCTCTCTGGAAAATAATAACTAGACACAAAATTTGACATCAGAAATGGCAATATTCAAAAACCATTTTGAATATTTTGAACATTTCGGCCTCCCAGGACATTCCATCACTGACCTTAAATTTACTTCTTTAATTTATATCTTGCCTTTCTGCCAAAAATGGTGCTCAAGGCATTAGCAATTAAAGTGGCCATTGTGGTGCAAAGGAACTTGAAAGGGAGATGGGAGTGAGAGACTGCTGTTAGAATTCATCAGCAGGTTCAAATTCTATCGCCAAGTGGCTTGAATTGGGATTTTTCACACGATGTGTGTTAATTAGCTTACCTAGTGCCAGAATATTTAGTAACTGTTTTGTGAATGGCCACTGTTAATAATATTATTCTCACTGTCAGTACTTTCTGCATTTAATTTCCTTCTGATCTGTTCTACCCTCCATATGTACAGTATATATACCTGAAGCTCTTGGTAACACTCCATGCTTCTGATGAAGTGGTCTACAGTCCACGAATGCTCACACCAGAGTAAAGTTGTTAGTCTTTAAGGTGCCACAAGACTCTGTTTTTATTCAAATGGAGTGAGCTAGTTTCCCCATAAGATTATTGAGAGATGTGGTTTCCATATGTGGCAGTACTGTTGAATCTCCTTCATCTGGATTCGGATAAAAAATAGCTGATCGTTGTGTTACAAGGTACTGTATTGTACCTCCTCCATGCCATCCAAGCTGTCACATGCACATACAATGAACCTCAGGATAACCATGGGTGAGTCCAACATAATTACATGACATGGAAGAAATTAGATGGTTTTAACAGGGCAGTGCTGACAGTGGGCAGAGAGCCCCTGCCCTGCATCCACACCATATCCATAGAAATATTTTTGAGGCGTTCACCATGGGAAGCACTCTGAATGGAGCAGGAGGGGACCCATCACTGAGTACTTTGCCTCGGTGACAAACCTCAAAGTTGGTATGCCAAAACATGAAGTGAGCAAGGCCATTATTCCTTCTTTAGCGGCTCTCAGGAGGAGGATGTGTTAATGGTTACTCCTGCCTCTCCTTCATCCCCACAACAACCCTATGAGGTAGGATGGGCTTGAAAGATGGATGGTGATTGGTACACTCCACTCAGTGAGTCTCATGACCGAGCAGGGCTTTGAACTTTAAAGGTTCAAGGGTCTGTCTATCCACTACGCCAGAGCTTAAGGACCTGCCTTGCATTAACACTACGCCAGAGCTTAAGGACCTGCCTTGCATTAACACCACACCAGCCTTCTCAAGCGTGGTGCCCTTCAGATGGGTTTGACTACAACCCCCAAGCTGGCTGGGGGATTATGGGAGTTGTAGTCCAACACATTTGGAGGGCACCGCGTTGGGGAAGGCTGTGTCAAACACTCCGTCGTATCAAGTATGTCTCTGCCCGGGCACCTAAAGGAACTACGGTCGGGATCAGCTTCGCCCAGCGGCCAACCTCCGTAGCCAAGCCTGCGACTGCGCTCGAGCTAAGAGAGCGGGAGGGCTCGCCACGCTTCTCCTTCTCCTCGATTCGCCCCAACGTCCCGGTCCACCCTATCCCGCAGCATCAGCAGCGCCTGCCCCGACGCGCCCTGCGCAGCAACCTCTTTCCGTCATCGCCTCGCGCCGGGAGAAGGAGGCGGTGGAGGGGCTGCTGTTGCCAGGCTACGGCTTGAGTCATTTTCCCGCGCCGCCGTCGACGGGCCGTCCCTTCTTCTCCTCCTCCCTCCCTCCCTCCGCTGACGGTGTGTGAGGGGCAGAAAACAAGCGGCGCCTGAGCGCGACTAGCAGTCGGACCGTCCCGTGGCTCCCCGCGTTCCTCCTTCAGAGACAGGAGCGGCGGCCCGTTCTCCCTCACCCCGCCGCACTCCCGCCTCTGCTCGGCGGAGCGACCGGACCCCGCGCGGAGACTCAGTCACCCACATGCCTGGGAGCGGGGCGGGAGCGGCGTTGAGCCTGGCTGTCCGGCTCCGCTTCCGCGCTGCCTCTGCTTGGCTGGGGCCCTAGCAGCGCCGGCGGCCGGGATTCGGAGAGTGTATGAGAGCCAGAGTCGGGCTGGGGCCGCGGGCCGACCCACTCGCCGCCTCCCCTTCCAAGGCCGGGGGTGGCCGCGCCGGCCCCGGGGGGAAGCGGCGGGCAGCGCCGTGGCGGAGGTGGCGGCGGCGGCTCCACGTGAAGCTGCCCCGGACGCCCTGCTGCTGCTGCTGCTGAGCTCCCCGGGAGGCGGTGAGAGAGCTTCGCTGACCCGGCCTGGACCGTCAAGCTGTGCGCCTCGGAGACCCCCCCTAGCCGACGCTCCTTCGTGTCGAAGTTGCTGCCAAGCCCTGCCAGTCGCACGCCGTGGGGTGAAGCAGGGGTGGCTCCGGCAACGCGCTCCTCTCAATCCCAGGTCCGCTGCGGTCTCAGCAGGAAAGCTAGCCGGCCGCCGCCTCCGCCCCTACTCTCGCTCCCGAAGTGAGTAACGCTGGTGGGGCGTGGGAGGGGATGTCGACTCTGGACCGCTGCTGCAGCATCCCCGTCCCCCGGGCCCTGCAGGTGGTGCACGTGGGCTCGGTAGCCCCCTCTGCCTCGTGGAACGGGGGGAATGGGCGGAGAGCGGGAGGGATGGCCGGGGGGGGGGGGCTTGGCTCTGCCCTGAGCGGTTCCTGGTGGGGTGTGAAGGGCAGCCGCTGCCCCTCGTTTCATATGCGCCTCACGTTGCAGGGCGCTCTGCACGGTCTGCTGCGCTAAGTGACCCTCGCTCTTAGCCGCGGCCGGGGAATCTCTCTCTCGGGGTCAGGCGGAAATGATTGGTGTATCTTGAGGGGGCTTTAAATGGCTTTGTTGGGTAGCTTAATGAGAAGAGAGGGGTCGAGAGAGCCAATCAAGAAACGAGCATGGACATCGTGCTTGTTCCAATAGTTTCTTTCTCCTTTTTTTCCTGCTTTTTCGCCCCCCCTCCCTTTTCCCAACAACAGAAAGTAGTTTAAATAGTCAAGGTCCCTGCCCCATGTGACCACCGATTTTTTTCAAAGCGACTTGAGGCAGACTATTGTGTGATGTGAGAGGTATCCATAACTTAGGATGGTCTGGAGCTAAACTGGCTAAGGGTAGGGCTCATTCAGTCACAATGGGTCTTGAATATACTGAGATGCATTTGAATACATTCTACATACCTTACTTTTAATATGCAACTATAGAAGTACCTTACATGATAGAGTTACATCTTAACTTTGTTTTAATGCAGTTTAAAGATAAGTATTATCCTAAGTATTTCCTCTAAGTTGTTTTATTTAAGAAATCTCATATTTTTGGAATCATCTTATAAATATTCAGCCTGATCCTTGGAATACTTCCTTGCATAATTTCTCTGTGTTTTTTTAAATAGTAAGACTTGTTCCAGAATACTTTTTGTGATCATTACAAAAATGTGTGCCTAAGCTTTAGCTGTATAGTTATATCAACTGGCTCCAGTGGGTATGTATGTATGTTTGAACATTTAGTTGCCCATGCCCTTTGCCATGAGACCAAAGTAATGTTGCACTAAGGAAACCAGGCCATAATTGTATACGTGATTACCTGGGAGTATTCCCCATTGAACCTAATGGGACTTACTTCTGAGTAGACATTCATAAGATTGTGCTGTTAGGCTGTGGTCCTATGCACACTTAGGAGTTATTCTAATTGTACTCAGCGGGATTTACTTTGAAGTGAACATGAATTGGATGGAAGTCCTAAACCTTGGAAAGGAAATTCCATTGAAACAAGTGTTATTCACTTATTGTTGGCTTTAAGATCAATTACTTCATGAGAAACCAAAATATTTTTGATCTGCCTATGATCTGTGAATCTGGTTAGTCCAAACTTGGTATAACTTCCTTGATGCAGACAGCAACCAACATGTAATCGGACCTACGATTCAATAGAGACTACCTTCATTGTGATAATCTCTTGACAGAGAAGGGCTTATTGGAACTGAACAGAAAATAAACTTCCAAACTTCTAGTTCAGAAAAAAATAAGTCTGTAATCTGTAATTGTTCACTCTAGAATGAATATATTAAAATTAATAGAATTGCTATGAAGTAAACTGACTGTGGCAGTCCTGAAGACACATACCAGGAAATAAATTTCAGTGGATCTAGTAGAATTTTTCTTCCGACTAAACATACTTTGGATTGCTCTGTGCATTTGCCATTCTTGCACCAGAAGAAAAATGGAAGTGGGTGTGTTTAATGTTGTGTTTTAATATGTAAATCACTTCAACAAAATTATTTGGTGTAGTTCTATGTATGTCTACTCAGATGTAAGTTCCATTTAGTTCAGTGGGATTTACTCCCCCATAAGTACAGTAAGTATAGCAGGGATGGGGAATGTGTGACCCTCCAGACATTGGACTGCAACTCCCATCATCCCTCACTATTGGCTGTGCTGGCTAGGGCTGATGAGAGTTGCACTCCACCAACCTGTGGAGGGCCACACATTCCCCATCTCTGATGTATAGGATTGCAGTCTTAATGTTAAATATAACCGTAAGGACTGGTGGACTATGACATGCAGTCATATACTTTAAAAGAATTCCAGCGGACTAGTTTCATGCATTAGTTCTTAGTTATTTGCAGCTTCCACTATTTTTCTTTCATTATATCAACAGCTGGCTTTGGGTCTTCCTTTAAACATACTCCAGCGCATTTTTCCAAGGCAGCACTGTTGCGCTTCTGCGTTTTGTCAGCTTTTGACTGGGCAAACTTTATTCCTTCTCCATATACCTGTCATCTTCTGTTGGCTGTACTCTTTACCTTGTCCTTTTCCTTTATCATTTATTTCAGTAAGGTGAAGCTAGTGGGGTTGTCACTTTTGAAATTTTCTGCCAACTCAGAATTAAATATTTGTAGGGATGCTTATGATTTGCAGAATGTCTTTCTATGTAATTGTGTTGTGCAAAGCCTTTTTTTTTTAACTAGTTATAGTTAGACATGTCCCTTACTGCCTGGGGATGTGTAATGGACAGTATAGACTTTTTGAGGTGTTATGCTGTATTGGACTTGTCTTACCAGTTGTGAATTGCATCTTATAGTCAGCTTCCCTAAAACTGATCAGACTGTCATACCGTGTATTTCATTTCATTTCATTCCATTACTTTTGTATTTTAGTAGAACTTCTGCTGATGTATACAACTTCACTCTTAGACTGCAGTGCTAAAAACACTTACTTGGAAATAAATGCTATTAAAACTAATGGCACTTCCAAGACTATTAAGTGAGTTATTGGACATATTTTGGCCCAGAATTGGTCAACTCCCAATCTGTACTGAAATATTTTCCTATCACATCTTAATTTTAGACTTTCCAGAGGGGCAGCTGTGTTAGTCTGTTGTAGAAAAAATAACAGAGACTTGTGGCACCTTAAAGGCTAACAACTTCATTATTACATAAGCTTTTGTGAACTCTAGGCACAAGGCTCTTGGTTGTTTTTAATTTAAGAATGGTATAGATCCTGTACAGTCTACATAGTCTATCTTATGCTCTCTTCTCTTTTGGCTCTTCCTATCTGTGTAACGAGAAAAGGCTGAGTGAGATAGCTGACTTTTGTTTCAAAAGGTTTTGTCATTTGTTACGTCTTATGTTCTGCCCGTGTATCGTGACCACTTGTGGTATGTGCAGTTCACAAGAAGCTATTGCTCCTAGGATGTAGCGGAGGATGGGGAGAGAATGTTTCCCTTGCTCTAAAAGATGTGGAAATATCCATTAAATCCTGTTCTTCCCAGGTCCTTCCTGTCTTGTTGCCAGCCAAATAATTTCCATCCAGCTGGGATGGATTCAGCAATTACTTTGTCATCATGTTCAAGAGTAACAGTGTTGGTCTCCTGTAGTAAAACAACAAAGAGTTCTGTGTTAACTTGAAGACTAACAAATTTATTTTAGCACAAGCTGATGAAGTAGGCTCAAATGGGGATGATGCCAACAGGACTCTCATTTTTCTTTATATAGGCAGCTTGCAGTGACAAAGCTGGAAAACCTGTGTTCTAAAGCCTCATTCTTTTGCAGTGGAACTGATGTATATGATGCATAGCATAATAATAATTGGTTGGGCAATTGTCAGTTTATTCTCAATGTAATAAGATTATTTGTGGTGAAGGACACTGGTTCGTTCTTGACTTTCTCCTTTTCGGTGATCAGTTCTCTTAGTATTTGGCATTCAAGTTTCATGAAGATCTGAAAAATGGTGATAGCAGTAGCGGAGAGGCCCAGAAACTTGTCATATTCCCAGGCACCATAGTACAGTCATTTACACAGTGGTTAAGAACATAAGAGCCCTGCTGCATCAGACTAAAGGCCTATCTAGTCCAGCATTCTGTTCCTGCATTGACCAACCAGATGCCTTTGCAAAGCCTAGAAGCAGATCATAAAAAAGATGCCTTTTCCCCGTCATGTTCCCTAGCATTTGGTATTGAGAGGCATATGGCTTCTGAGACTGGAGGTAATATATAGTTCTCATGACAAGTAGCCATTGATAGCCTTATTCTCCATGAATTTGTCTAATCCTGTCTTAAAGCCATCCAAGTTGACCTCCATCTTGTGGAAGTTTAACTATATGCTGTGTGAGAAGTACTTGTCTTTTGTCTTAAGAGCTGCTTCACAAGTTACATGTGCCACACTGAAGTTACTTGAAAGAGCTTCTGAATGATGGTAATAAAATGTGGCTTATTTCACATAGCAACATAACCAACTATGGGTGACTATTTGAAACATAACCATATGGAGACAGCTTCACATGGCAAGCAGTTTGAGTGAATGGCTCACCATGTGATTCTGGCAGCTTTAAGCATGCCACCATAAACTGCCAAAAATCTTTTGGCAAGATGAAAACTGATGGAATTACTTCAGGAATCAATTGTGCAAACTGCTTTCTGCATAGGTCTGTCCATAGCTCAGTAGCAGAGAAAATACTGTGCATAAATAAGGTCACAGGGTTTGATCTGTGCTATCAGTGGTTAAAAGAATCTAAAGAAACTGTGCTAGGAAAGACCCTTGCTTGAGGGTTTGGAAAGCCACTGCTAGTCAGGGGAGATGACATAATGAGTCAGGCCACTGGTGCAAGCCAGCTTCATATATTTACAGCACAATCTTAGGCCTGTTTAGTAAGATGTATATTTTACTGAGTTCAATAGACTTAGGATTGCAGCTTCAGCTGTGTTTCAAGTGGCCAGCTTTAGTAGCTTGCTGTGACACAGTATACACTATCAGTTAAGTGCATTGTCATCCACTGCCAGGTATGACAGTAGTCTGGTATATTTCTGTATTGTGGTCACAATTATGTACTGAGCCATCATGTGATGGCCATAAAGAGTAAAGTGTCTCTTAGGGTGTGTGAACCGCCCAGATAGCTTTGGCTATTGGGCGGTATAGAAATGAAATAAATAAATAAAATAAATAAATAAATTAGGGCACAATCATATGCATGCATATTTAGACAGAAAAAGTCCTCTAACTCCTAGCATCCTTCAGCCAGCATGGCTAGCTGGGCATGCTGGAAGTTGTAGGACTTCTTTCTGCCTAAATGTGCATAGGATTGTGCCTTTAATTCTAAATTATAGATTTAATATGCAGATTTTGATCTCATCAACCCAACCAGGATTTCAAATCATGGACAGAGATCCTGATTTGTTAATTCACTACAGTTAGAATAAACCAGTTTTCTGAGTTTGGATATAATGAGAAACTGCGGTTTATTCAAAACCAAATGTAGAAGCTTCTAGTCTCCTCCCTTCATGTTCAAAGGAGAAGGAGCAGGCAGAAGTGTGCAATCCTAAGGCTCCACTATGTATCTTTTAGGAAAATGCACAAAACGTGTTTCTGCTACTTTATTATCTCTCCTTTTCTGTTAGGTTTTTGTTCCAGGATAGTCTGGCTGCTACTGTGACATAAAACCTCACATCTACATGTTGCTTATCTAACTGCTATCAATACTTTATATATAGTCTTAAATTGAAATGACTTCAATTTTATGCTGGTCAGTATATATATGAATGTGGAAATGTGATGCACAAGTATAGAAGGAAGTGTGTTTGCAAACACACATAACATTTATTTGAAATGGTTACATGCAGTCATGGAATAAGAGGACAGGTCCTTTTATGGATCAGTAACTGGTTAAAGAACAGAAAGCAGAGAAGGAATAAATGGTAAATTCTCCCAATGCAGGGAAGTAAATAGTGGGGTCCCACAGGGATCAGTATTAGGACCAATGCTTTTCAGCCTGTTCATAACTGATCTGGAATTAGGAGTGAGCAGTGAGGTGGCCAGGTTTGCGGATGGCACCAAATTATTTAGGGTGGTTAAAATAAAAAGGGATTGTGAAGAGCTCCAAAAGGATCTCTCCAAACTGGGAGAATGGGCATCTAAATGGCAAATGTGGTTCAATGTAAGCAAGTGTAAAGTGATGCACGTTGGGGCAAAAAATCCCAACTTCAAGTATAGCTGATGGGATCTGAGCTAGCAGTGACTGACCGAGAAAGAGATCTTGGGGTTGTGGTGGACAGCTCAGTGAAGATGTCAACCCAGTGTGCGGCCACTATCAAAACAGGCTTACTCCATGTAAGGCATAATTAGAAAAGGAATTGAGAATAAAACTGCCAATATCATACTGCCCCTGTACAAATCTATGGTGCGACCACACTTGGAATACTACAAATCTATGGTGCAACCACACTTGGAATACTGTGTTCAGTTGTGGTCATCACACTTAAAAAAAATATTGTAGAGTTGGGAAAAAGCAACTAAAATGATCGATGGGCTGGTCTCCCCTATGAGAGAAGGTTACAACAGCTGGGATTGCTTAGCTTGGAAAAAAGGAGGGTAACGGGAGTCATGATAGAGGTCTACAGAATTATGGATAGGGCGACATTTTTCTCCCTCTCTCAAAATATGAGAGCCTGGGGTCATCCCATGAAGCTGATTGGTGGGAGATTCAGGACAGATAAAAGGAAGGACGTCTTCATACAGCACTTAGTTAAACTATGGAATTTGCTACCACAAGGTGTAGTGATCGCCACCAATTTGGATCACTTTAAAAGGGGGTTGGACAAATTCCTGGAGGAAAAGGCTATCAGTGGCTACTAGTCTTGAGGGCTTGGTGCTGCCTCCAGTACCAGAGGCAGTGAGCCTATGTACACCATGTGCTGGGGAACATGGGTGGGAGGGTGCTGTTATGCTCATGCCCTGCTTGTGGGTTTCCCATGCACAGCTGGTTGGCCACTGTGTGAACAGAATGCTGGACTAGATGGACCCTTGGTCTGATCCAGCATAGCTCTTCTTGTGTTCTTGTGTTCCAAGACCTTTTACATCAACTGTTTTTGTTTTTAAAAGGAAATTGCTAACTTGCATATATGAGAGATACATTTGAAAATGTAATGGCAGGTCAAGTAAAGCAACAAAAACCCAAGTGAATTTTTTTTGGAAACATGCTTGAGTCTTTTCTATGGTGATCTTTCAAGAGCTAAAACTTTTCAACTCTGTAGATAGCTAGTTCAGAGTATGAGATATAGAATAAGTGGAATAGTTCAGTAACTGGCCTTTATGTACCTGTATTTAGGTAACTCATATAGAAAACTATTTTGCCAATCACATGAAGTTAAATATGCAAATTACCTATGATCTTTTGGCTCGTGCTTTAGCCTGAACTTGGTGTTCACCGCCGCATATACAACAAATCTTTTGCAGGTTATTTTTGAGACAGACAAATAAAACCCAAAAGTGAAAAAAGTTTTCTTTCAAACATACTTAATGTATCTGTATGCTTTCTGAATCCTTGGGAAGTAGCATTCATCTGTTTTTTTCCATGAGGCTTTCCATTTTCTGCTTATTCTTTCTGAATGGCTATCAGCTTCTGCAGCAAACAAGGAAGGTGTGCTGAAAGGGCCTCACTAATGTACAGATCTGATTGTAATCATTGCCTATCCTAAATGCTGAATAATGTGGGTGTTATATAGCTAAAGTAATATGTAATTAAAGGCTGTACATATATGCACAAATGGGGCAGAACTCAGTTGTCTAGCCGACTTTCTCATTTCAGTAACTTTTAACAGAATGCTTTGCTTAGTGACATTGCTCTGCATTTTAACATGGTATTATTGAATATGTAATGGGTTCTAGAAGTTCAGGTTCTTGAAGGGGCCTCTTTTTTTAGCATATGAGCTAATAGGGCAAGCATAAGCAGTAAATATATTTTGTGGACAAGAGGCTATACGTGGATGAGATGAGAGATGCGGTTTACAACTGTTGAGATGCAGGAACCTTGCCTTCAGGCTCTGGAATGGAAGAATTTTATAGTACTTTATGTGTCCAGGTTTCACACTGATTTGCTGTTGACAAGATTCCTTTCATCATTCCTTTTGGAGGTTTTTGTTCAAGTTCTCTTTTTTGATACTTCAGGTTGCAGTGGGGCAGAAGAAGCTGGGAAGACAGGTTCTAAGTTTTGATGAACAGCAGCATAGTGGCCTTTAGAACTTGGTAGGAGTTAATGTGAAGAAAAGCCCCTTTCAGCCACATTCTTAATGCCAGCAGAATATCTGGAAACCTTAGCTGCCTTCAGAGTCACTTATGAAGCAGTGATATATATTGAACTGATATCTAGCAGGAGAGCAAAATGCTCTTCTTTGTCCTCTAGTTAAAACCCTTACTAAATTCCAAGGGCTGGCCTGCATGCATTTCTCCCATTAAAAAATACTGTTCTTTTTCTCCCCCCGGCCCCGCTCTTTAAATTTACTGAGTAACTTTGTATGTAGTAAACTCCTGAACAGACATGATACCCAAAGTAGTGCTGAACAGTAAAGTAGCAAAATACTACAGATAATTAAATCTCTAGAAAAGTGAAATTACAACAACATCTCTCATTGACCTTGATGAATAGCAAAATGATGAGAGATAATAGTTATTTCTGATAAATGGACTCTATGAAAACCTTTAAAATATTTTTATTTAAAGTTCAGATCCTAAATTAACTGTACCCACTGAGATCACATGGAAGGTTACTGAAAACAACTGCTCAACTTCTATTGATCAATAAAAGGGTGCTTGGTGTTGAAGTTTTAGACAATCCTTGTCATATTGGTTTCTGACAAGAAATTTGTAAGAGTTAAGGTGATGGCTCATATTGACCAAATCAGTTTCTTTTCTGGGGAATCTTGGGGTCCCTTGGAAGCTTATCAGAGATTCCTTAATGAGAATATCAATAATGGCAGACAAACTACTTATCTAAGGATGCAATTCTAGGCACACATACCATTGGAACTAGTAGGCCTTACTTCTGAGTAATTCTTAGGATTGTGGTGCCTGTGATCAGATATTCCAGTGGTAATTCTGTGAGGAAAGCAAAGTTGTTTTCAAAATCTTAAATGGGCTCTGATATATAACATTTTACAAAGAACTACAACTAGTTTTTTAGGGCGAAATACTCTGCCACATTACTGCTCCTCCTTAGGTTCACTTGTAAAAGAGAAACTATGGAGCTGTTTTAAGTGGCCTGATTTGTAACTCAGTGTAAAGATCACAATCTACCCAGAAAGTTAGTTGCACTTAAGTTTCTTTACTTCATTAGGTTTGTGTCTAACTATGCGCTGGATTGTGGCCGTAGTCATGTAAGTGCAGAAACCTTGGACTGAGTAGAGGGCTTTACTTCCTGTGTAATTCTGATAGTATACAACTCCACACTATTCATTGTTCTATTTTAGTCTCATCACAAAGCATTAGAGACTTCTGGCCTCCTGATGTGACCTAAAATAGGTTATTACCATTTGTTATCTTTGTATTTTGTTGATCTCTTACAAGATTGCTGTTGTATCTGTTCTGTATCTCAGGACTGACTCTAGGAGTTGTCAGCAGCATGTTCACATGTAACATGACCACATATGTGGATATGTCTGTGACATGTCCACATATTTAATATGTAAGTCTAGCTTCTTAAAAGTTCTTCAACATGTTCCAATCACTAGGTGCTACATACCAAGCTATACTTGTCTAGCTAGATATAACTGCTCTTCAGTTAAAGTTAGGACAGTTTTAAAAAACCTTATGAGTATGCCATTTTTTCCTATTCACCAGCCATTGTATTTGAAGCCTTGGGCCTTGTCCTACATTAAGGAAATTGTCTACTTCATGTGTGGGAAGCAGGATCCCTCGTACCCTGCCTTCACATCTGATATAATAGGTTGGATCCAGATTTAGGAGTGTGAAACCAGGCTGGCAGAAACTAGGCTTCCTGCCCCCTCCTCCCCACAGCAGCCCCTTTAGCCCCTTGAAAATGCTACACAGCAGGCCACACCCTGATGAAAGGGGTAGGCTGTTGTGCAGGGGAAGGGGGGTCCCTGAAAATTGGGTGGAGGCATCTTCTCTGAGTGGAGCTGATGGAAGGTGTGTCTGACTGATAGTCAGGGAATCCCCCTTTTGCTCCACCCCACAGCCTACTCTATTCAGTACAGTACCCTGACCCTCTGTGTAACATATTTTAGGGGCTGGAGGGGTTGCCATGGGGAGGAAGGGCAAGGAGGTCTGCTTCTACCAGCCCAGCTACACATACCTAAATCTGGATCCAACCCAATGTCTGATGGCAAATGTGCATAGATTCCTATGGATCTATGCCTGATAATACATACAGAGTAATATGTATGCCATTTAAAGACTGTCAAACCTGTGAAGCCCAAGGGTAGTGATCTATTGTGTATTGAGGTTTACTCTGTTTTCTGACTGTGAATCAGTCTCTCCTCTTACATCTTTAAGTTCTGCCCTGTGTGCATTTGTCATGGGCATAATGGCTCCCTTCTGTTCTTACAACAGTTCAGCACAATATGAGGCACCTGTCTTGTGCTATGCCCTTGCCTTAAGAGCTATTCTAGATGTATTTTTAGCCATGTATTTTCTTTAATGTTTTTGAGTTTCCTCATCTCAGGTTCTTATTCAAGTTTCAAAATTTGCCTTTATGGGAGGCAATACAAATTGGATTTATAGGCCACCTTTCTCTCCTCACAGAAGAGGAAAAACCAGAGCTGTTCAAGCAGTTTGCTGGAGGGAAAAGGACAGCCAAGACTGCTTTCAGAGCAAAGCTGGAAGCTTGCCAAGAACAGCATACACAGTGAGATGTGGTAGGCCTGGAAGGAAAGGTTGACTGTATGAAAGGGTGCAAGGGTAAAAAGCGTGCCTAAAAACTAATACGGACAGTGCAGCTTTGATTAAGGCTGGAGTTTTAGTTGAAGTAGATGCCAGGGGACTGTGGGAGACATAGTACCATGGCTACAAAATTTGCTATTGCTGCTGTGGGTAAATAAGAGAACTGGCACTATAATTTGCTTTGGTTTGTACTCAAACAAATTTTATTTGTTTAAATGAACTACCTGTTTTAAAAAGGAAATGTATTGTTACAGTTGTTGTTGTTCAGTCGTTCAGTCGTGTCCGACTCTTCGTGACCCCATGGACCATAGCACGCCAGGCCTTCCTGTCCTGCGCTCTCTCCCGGAGTGTGCTCAAGTTCATATTCATTGCATCCGTGATGCTATCTAGCCATCTCATCCTCTGCCGTCCCCTTCTCCTTTTGCCTTCAGTCTTTCCCAGCATCAGGGTCTTTTCCAGGGAGTTTTCTCTTCGCATTAGGTGGCCAAAATATTTGAGCTTCAGCTTCAGTATCTGTCCTTCCAATGAGCACTCAGGGTTGATTTCCTTTAGGATGGACTGATTTGACCTTCTTGCAGTCCAGGGCACTCGTAAGAGTCTTCTCCAGAACCACAGTTCGAAAGCATCAATTCTTCGGCGCTCAGCCTTCCTTATAGTCCAGCTCTCACAGCCATACATTACTACTGGGAAAACCATAGCTTTGATTAGACGGACCTTTGTCGGCAAGGTGATGTCTCTGCTTCTTACTATGCTGTCTAGGTTGGCCATAGCTTTCCTCCCAAGGAGCAAGCGTCTTTTAATTTCATGGCTACAGTCACCATCTGCGGTGATCTTGGAGCCCAAGAAAGTAAAATCTGTCACTGCTTCCATTTCTTCCCCTTCTATATGCCAGGAAGTGATAGGGCCAGATGCCATGATCTTAGTTTTTTTAATGTTGAGTTTCAAACCAGCTTTTGCACTCTCCTCTTTCACCCTCAACAAGAGGCTCTTGAGATCCTCTTCGCTTTCTGCCATTAGGGTGGTATCGTCTGCGTATCTGAGGTTGTTGATAATTCTCCCGGCAATCTTAATTCCGACCTGTGATTCATCCAACCCGGCATTTCTCATGATGTACTCTGCATATAAATTATATAAGCAGGGTGACAATATGCAGCCTTGTCGTACTCCTTTCCCAATTTTGAACCACTCGGTTTTTCCATGTCTGGTTCTTACTGTTGCTTCTTGACCCTCGTACAGGTTTCTCAGGAGACAGGTAAGGTGGTCTGGTACTCCCATCACTTTAAGAATTTGCCACAGTTTGTTGTGATCCACACAATCAAAGGCTTTAGCGTAGTCAATGAAGCAGAAATAGACATTTTTCTGGCATTCTCTTGCTTTCTCCATGATGCAGCGAATGTTGGCGATTTGATCTCTAGTTCCTCTTCGAAACCCAGCTTGTAGTTCCGGTAGTTCTCAGTTCGCATACTGCTGAAGCCTAGCTTGTAGGATTTTGAGCATCACCTTGCTGGCATGTGAAATGAGCGCAATTGTGCGGTAGTTTGAACACTCTTTGGCATTGCCCTTCTTTGGAATTGGAATGTAAACTGACCTTTTCCAGTCTTGTGGCCACTGTTGAGTGTTCCAGATTTGTTGGCATATTGAATGCAGCACTTTAACAGCATCATCTTTTAGGATTTTAAATAGCTCAGCTGGGAGACTGTAATCTCCGCTAGCTTTGTTGTTACTAATGCTTCCTAAGGCCCACTTGACTTCACTCTCAAGGATGTCCGGCTCAAGTTCAGTGACCGCACTATCATGGCTATCAGGGACATTCAGATCTTTCCTGTATAGTTCTTCTGTGTATTCTTGCCACCTCTTCTTAATCTCATCTGCTTCTGTTAGGTCCCTGCCTTCTTTGTCCTTTATCATGCCCATCTTTGCACAAAACGTTCCCTTGAGATC
Source organism: Heloderma suspectum (assembly GCF_057233095.1). Taxonomy (NCBI): domain Eukaryota; kingdom Metazoa; phylum Chordata; class Lepidosauria; order Squamata; family Helodermatidae; genus Heloderma; species Heloderma suspectum. The sequence goes on along the minus strand of NC_139462.1, from coordinate 66,108,451 downwards.
TCCAATTTTCTTGAAGAGATCTCTAGTCTTTCCCATTCTGTTGTTTTCCTCGATTTCTTTGCATTGTTCATTTAAGAAGGCCTTCTTGTCTCTCCTTGCTATTCTCTGGAACTCTGCATTCAGTTGGGTATATCTTCCCCTTTCTCCCTTGCTTTTCGCTTCCCTTCTTTCGTGAGCTACTAGTAAAGCCTCATCAGACAGCCACTTGGCTTTCTTGCATTTCATTTTCTTTGGGACGGATTTCGTTGCTGCCTCCTGAACAATGTTACGGACCTCCGTCCATAGTTCCTCAGGCACTCTGTCTATCAGGTCTAATCCCTGAAATCTATTCCTCACCTCCACTGTATATTCATAAGGGATATGATTTAGGTCATACCTGAACGGTTTAGTGGTTTTCCCGACGTTCTTCAATTTAAGCCGAAATTTTGCAAGAAGCAGCTCATGATCTGAGCCACAGTCAGCTCCAGGTCTTGTTTTGACTGACTGTATGGAGCTTCTCCATCTTTGGCTGCAAAGGACAGAATCAATCTGATTTCGATATTGACCATCTGGTGACGGCCATGTGTAGAGTCGCCTCTTGTGCTGTTGGAAAAGAGTGTTTGCTATGATCAGCATGTTCTCTTGGCAAAACTCTATTAGCTTTTGTCCTGCTTCATTTTGTACCCCAAGGCCATGCCTGCCTGTTATCCCAGTGATTTCTTGACTTCCTACTTTAGCATTCCAATCCCCTAGGATGAAGAGGACATCTTTTTTTGGTGTTAGTTCTAGAAGGTGTTGTAGGTCTTCATAGAACCGATCAACCTCAGCTTCTTCGGCCTCAGTGGTTGGGGCATAGACTTGAATTACTGTGATGTTGAATGGTTTGCCTTGGATTCGTACTGAGATCATTCTATCATTTTTAAGATTGTACCCCAGTACTGCTTTTCCCACCCTTTTGTTGACTATGAGTGCTACTCCATTTCTTCTAAGGGATTCTTGCCCACAATAGTAGATATGATGGTCACCTGAATTAAATTCGCCCATGCCTGTCCATTTTAGTTCGTTGATTCCCAAGATGTCGATGTTCAATCTTGCCATCTCATGTTTGACCACCTCCAGCTTACCTTGATTCATTGATCTTACATTCTAGGTTCCTAAACAATATTGTTCTTTACAGCATCGGATTTTCTTTTCACCGCCAGACACATCCACAGCTGAGTGTCCTTTCGGCTTTGGCCCAGCCGCTTCACTCTTTCTGGCGCTACTTGGAAATACCCTCTGCTCTTCCCCAGTAGCATATTGGACACCTTCCGACCTGAGGGGCTCATCTTCCGGCGTCATCTCTTTTAGCCTTGTGATACGTTCCATGGGGTTTTCTTGGCAAGAATCCTGGAGTGGGTTGCCATTTCCTTCTCCAGTGGACCACATTTTGTCAGAACTCTCTGCCATGACCTGTCCGTCTTGGGTGGCCCTGCACGGCATAGCTTATGGCTTCACTGAGTTACGCAAGCCCCTTCGCCACAACAAGGCAGTGATCCATGAAGGGGTGTTACAGTTGTACCCTTCCCTTATTTCAAGGAGCTCATCTAAATATATTTTAGTTGAATAAACTGTGGGAGGTACTATCTTAGGCTGAGATAGTGACTTTTACGAAGCCAACTACCAGACTTCATCTGTATAAAAGTATCCTTACAGGAAGCATCCCTCAGTAGAAAGTTAAGTGTGGATGTCTACTATGGCTACTACCTATATTAGCAGTGCAGCAATTGCAGCCTCTGAACATAAGAACAGCCATGTTGGATCAGACCGAGGTCCATTTAGTCCAGCATTCTATTGACCAGGAACCCACAAGCAGGACATGAGTGCAACAGCACCCTCCCACCCATGTTCTCCAGGAACTGGTGTACATAGGCTCACTACCTCTAGTACTGGAGGTAGCACATAGCCATCATGACTAATAATCACTGATAGCCTTTTCCTCCAGGAAATTGTCCAACCCCCCTTTAAAGCCATCCAAAGTGGTGGCCATTACTACTTCCTGTGGTAGTGAATTCCATAGTTTAATTATGCACTGTGTGAAGAAGTACTTCCTTTTATTTGTCCTGAATCTCCCACGAATCAGCTTCATAGGATGACCCTGGGTTCTCGTATTTGGAGAGAGGGAGAAAAATGTCTCCCTGTCAACATTCTCCACACCATGCATAATTTGGTACACTTCTATCATGTTAGGTGTGGTGACCAGAACTGTACACAGTATTCCAAATGTGGCCGTACCATAGATTTGTATAAGGGCAATATGATATTGGCAGTTTTATTCTCAATTCCTTTTCTAATTATGCCTAGCATGGAGTTCGCCTTTTTTATAGTGACTGCATGCTGGATTGACATTTTCATCGAGCTGTCCACCATAGCCCCAAGATCTCTTTCTTGGTTGGTCACTGCTAGCTCAGATCCCATGAGGTTATACTTGAAGTTGGGATTTTTTGCCCCAGTGTGCATCACTTTACACTTGCTTACACTGAACCACATTTGCCATTTAGATGCCCATTCTCCCAGTTTGAAAGTCAATAATTCACAAACAAGGCATCAGTTAAAATGGCTAATTTAATTATCATACAGATTTTGGTGCAGAAATGCATGTGATTCTCCAAAGTTTTGAATTCGTGGTCAAATCTTGTCAGTAAAATTAAGACATGTCTTAATTAAGCTAGTTTTCTAGTAGTATTACTGTTGTTGCAATAGAAATCCCAATCTATTATCTGAAGCTTTGTCATTCAAAATTCCTTATTGAAATTCAGGTTGGGTGTCCAGTGTTTGCCTCATATTATTGTAACCTGTTTATCTGAAATTCTGAATATTTTCATGTACAACAAGACTACTTTGATTAATTCCACAGCGTAGCTATGTTAGTCTGTTGCAGTAGAAACAGTGCGTTGTGACACCTTAAAGACTAATACTTTTATTGTGTCATAAGCTTTTTAGGCCCAGAGTGCACTTGATCCGATGCTTGAGGCAGTCACTCCAGTAGGTAGGTATAACATGAGAAAATGAAAAATCTTGCTCAAAGCCAGATTATGGCCGTAATGGGCCCTGGCTAGCAGGCTTTGGTGGGCCCCATACTCTGCCCCCAACTCTGAACTCACTTATATTACATTTGTGCATGCATATAGAGAGAGAGACACACACACACACACACACACACACACACAGTCAAAGAAAACCATGTTAAGTACAATAATGGTGTGAATTTTTTAATTGCATATCTTAATGTAACCTTCCCTGACCTTGTGTCCTTCAGTAGTTTTGGACTAGCACACCCAAAATTTTTGGCTATTGTTTATGCTAGTTGGGGTTGATGGGAATTGAAGGAGGGCACCAGGTTTGGGAAGGCTGACTTAGTGGAACATAATATTCTGTGCTTTCTTGGAAGCAGAAGACTCTAAAACCCCTTTCATGTGTTAATTATGTGAGTGGGGGTTCCTTGAGTACACAGGGGCCATGCTTCTGGTCATGCCCTGACAATGCCATGACTTCCCTGGCCCTCTTCCCAATGTCCACAGATTAAGTGTGGACTTCCGTATAGGCAAAGCCTTCATGTATAAAGTCTATTTTCAACATGTGGATGTTTTGGGCAGGACTGGGGAAGTCATGCAACATTGAGAGTGGACCAGCAGTACAGCCGTGTGGCCTCTTGTACACATGGCTACAATCAATGTGTGCAGGAGATTTAATATGTAATGAAATGGTACTTGTTCAACATTTCCTCTCTGGGATTCCGGTTTTCAATTTCTGTGGCACTACACACAAAGCTAGGAAGTTCCGTTCAGATGCATAGCAGGAAGTAGTTCAAAACCTTCTATACCCGAAAAAGTCAGTTTTATTTAAAAGGGATTATTTCTTTAAAAGGGTCAAGGATGCCATCCAGCCCATCTTTGACTGGAAGTGTGGACTCTCTTATGTTTTTTGTGCACATGAGCATTAAATGTGGAGAAGTGAGAGCATGTGATAAGACTGTGCTGTGCATGAGATTCTGGGCCAGTATACCCTGGGCTGTAGCTAAATTAATGCATGCCTTAACCTGGTCTTGTTCTTACATTAGACACACATCTGACATTAAAATGGGTAATACTCAGAAATGAGTGTGGGAGCATTTCAATCTCACAGGACATTCTGTAGCAGACATTTGTTGCCATACTCCAACTAAACCAGATGAAAGGAAAGCTCCAACTTGAAAACCTGTCCCTGTTTAGGTGTAGTCAGGTATATTTGACACACTGATTATCTCTTGCATTCATCTGATTCGATTTTGTATTCATTTGTATCCTACATAGTGCTGTGACACAGCTAGTACTCTTGTTTTGCATTGATTGATTTTTCATATGTTACTTTTTTGTAAGAATATACTTTTTTTCTCTGTGCATGCAAACTGACTTAGGTGACTCACTTTATACATCTGACAAAATGGTCACTGGATTCAAAAGCTTATGTCTCAAAGTTGTCCCAGGAGTCTCTGATAAATTACTAACCTTTCATTAGGTCAGCAATCCTAAGTACTAATGGTTCAATCCAGCACTTGAAAGTTCCATTAATTTGAATGGAAGACATTTAAGTACATGTTTAATTTGCCCACTGAAATCAATAAGACTTAAAACCCTTTGTGCCCATTGTGAATAGTTTTTTTAAAGCCAAGTTTAACCCAGTTATGCCAGCATTTTTCACAGTTGTCTTCCACATTATGTAGTTACAGAAAGCCTAATGTCTTTCTGGCTTTTAATAAAGTATCATGGATGTGATGGTTCATGTATTCAACTGCAAGTCATTTGGCTAGTTTAAATATTAGGCTAAACCATAAATTTACTTACATAAGTAGCCATGGCCCCAAGCTGATGTGCTCCCTCCCTCCATTCCTTTTCTCATGAGCTGCAATTAGAAGCTTCCAGTCATGGCACGTGCAAACTATAGTTTGCATTAAATGGCAAACTGGTTTTCCACAACGAGAAGCTTCTAATACTGGCATATGAAAGTATGAAGGAGTGCATGAGCTTGAGGTTTGTGGCTGTTCATGTTTGTAAAGCTCAACCATTGTTTAATGTTGTATTTGAATGCTTTTAAATGAGTATGAGTGATACACATACATATCTGAATCAGTTCGCAATCTACACCTATATCATGCTGGCTTGCAGCTCAGTTCTATGCACGCTCGTTTAGAAGTAAGTTCACTGGGACTTGGTCTCTAGTAAAAATACATAGGATTGTGGTCTTTGTAAATCTTTTAAATCTAGAGTGCAACAGATGACTCCATGACTCACACCATCTAGCTCTTCCTCTCTGCTTGTATTGTTTCCTCACATCCTATGCATGCTCTTATATCTTCCTCTCTCCCAGGCCCTTCTACATCCTGTTATTCTCCTTTACTTTTCTGTATTCTACATAGTTCATATTTCATACATCCCTTTATTTTCCTGTCCTCCCCCTCCTGCCAAATCAAGCATTGATGGTCAGTATAGTGACATTGTGACATGTGTCTACATAATGATTGATTGTGGTGTTGGGAGGGTACTTGTACCGATGTTTGGTCTGTTGCAGCAAAACCAAAAAAAAAAAGAGTCTTGTAGCACCTTGAAAGTTTTAACACATTTATTATGGCATGAACTTTTGTGGACTAGATGACATGCTTAACGTGAATCCTAGGGCCTGTTAAATGTTGCATTCTGGGGAGAGCTCTTAATAATCCTAAATTCAGTATTAGTCTCTCCCCTCTCCCTCCCCACAAGGAGAAAATAACAAATGACTGGGTTGACTGTCATATTGAAACCCCCACCCCCAGCCTATTTCATTTGTTGTATTTTTACCCCATGATAAGCAGGTAGGAGGTTTACATGCCCAGCGCTTTGTCCTCAGAGTAGAATAACAGACCCTGTATGTGGATAAGCTCACACTTACCTTCTTTTAGGTGCTGTGAGACTGATAGGAGTTATATTTGAATAGTTAACTCCTTTTCCTTTAAGTTCTACTTTTCTTGTATTGGGAATAAGAAAAATGTATATGATTTGCTCTTCAGAAATCTATCACTACTTTCTCGTGGGTTTTGGAGCTTTCATCAACTTGAGAATTGCTTGCTATGCTAGAATATCTAAACTATGTAAGGATGGAAAGTGTTTTTAACTTGGAATTGGGTATTTGTTTTTCTCCATAACTTGTTCTCTCATATATGGATTTACCGCATAGGCACTTAAAGTTCATCATGCTCAGCTTTCATACGTCCAACAAAATAAAAAATACTTGACAAAATGCACTTTGTCTTGACCATGAAGTGGGAAAATGCGTAACAAAAGAGCACATTAGTGTCCTAAGATCCAGAGTGGGTGGAATTCAAGGGGAAGTTAAAAATGCTTTAGAAAAGGGTGTATCCTTTTGGCTTGTGCTGTCAGTCAGCAAATACAGGATGGCAAAATCCACAAAACTGCTTATATTACTACTTACTGGGATGAAGACAATTGACTCTTGGCCCAGTAAATGGACACCCACAACTTGGTCAAGCGGCATCATAATGCCATTAAGTGGTTCCCTTACCAAAATACCTGTCCTTCTTTAGAGGCCAGTGTTGTAATTTTATGTTCTCTGCTTTAACAGTTAAAATATAATAAGATGCTACTGTGTGGTAGTTGTATTAACAGGTTTTGCATTTTAGTTGTACATTAACTGGCTTTCTGTAGCAGAAACGTGGGATTATTAAGTGTAACTAGTGTATTCAACCTATATGAGGCTACTTAGTATAAATACTAAGGCTTGAACTTGTTTTAAGAGACATTTCTAGAGTTTGTGGGAAAGCCAGAAATATTGCAGTTAGATGCATTCTCTGAGGCTTCTGATGTTTCATAGACTAACAAAAGGTTGCTTTATTAGTAGCTTTAATGAACAAATCGCTTTATTGGCTTAGACATACTGGTAGCTTTGTCGGTCCAAACAGCTATGAGTTCTTGTTTCAATTCACCATTGTGCTCAAGTAGTGAAGTGATAGCCATTGACCTTCTACTAAAGCACAATAAAAAGTTTTTTGTGAAGAAGAAAAGTGTGCAAGGAAAACTGCAGTGTAATTCTTGGACTTCAGCTCAGCAACTTAAAAATGTCTTCATAGATCCTGTGTTCAGACAAGCCCTTGTTTAGTTCCCAGCATGTTTCTCTAAAAACACATTAACTCTTGAAAAACTGACTTTCAGTGGACCTACTTGAAAGGTAGTGAAGCCTTTATTTGGATATTTCGTCTACGGAGTGTTGTACTCTTGGATTTGGAGTGCTTACTTTACAAAACAAAATGAAGTGGACTGCTGATAATAAAAGTTGTTGTGCTAAATGAGTGTCTTGATCCTTTCGTTAGTCCAGGGTGATTAATTGAATAAATTATAGTGTGAAATTAAAGTGAAACTTCATTGAAACTTTCTAGCCATTACAAAAAAAGATGGCTGTATTATTACCACCAGAATAATACAGTATGGCCAGAAGATACTTTAAGGATTAATGCAGGTGCGCTTTTTCAGAAACCTGTATCATTTTGTGTATCATGCGACATACAACTCTCTCTGTGCTTGGGAAAGCATGCTGAATACTAAAACTAAGAGGTTAGAATTAGACTTAGTTTTTAAAAAACTGTTTGGATTCATGCAGATATGTGTAGTCCATCTTGGTACAGAGGTTAGCACAATCCTAATTGGGTATATATGCTTTGTCTGTTTGGATGAGGAATGTGGCAAATTGGGGGGGGGGGGGTTGTGGGGCAGAAGGACTTGGCCATGGTAGAGATCCTGCTTCTCTGCTTGAAAAATGCAGGTGTGGATATGTTTATCAAAACAGCTCTCCAAATCCTTGAACTGCAGCAGTAAAAGGGCGGTGCATGTGCTTACATCTCAAGCTGCTTAATATCAGCCAGAATTGTACCACAGAGACTCGGTAGTCTTACTCTGTGGGTAGAGAGTGGCCTGCTTTTTGATGTCCTGTTGATTGTCTCTGGGCCAGGTCTCAGCTGAGCAATGCTTCTGAAGTGAGTAGTGGTGGAAGCACAATCATGCTCCTTTTCCTTGCCAGACTCTCAAAGTTTCCTTTAAGGCTCAGTGTTCAGCCAATCTCTTATTCTGAAATAAATTGCAGAGCTTGACCTGAGAGAACAGCAGAGAAATAAGGAGAGGGGTTTCCCCTTCCTTCCGGCTTATTCCTCTCACCTATAGGAATGTTTGCGCTGTTCAACGGTATAGAATGTCATGTCAGTCATTATATACAAAGTTCATGAATTGGATTTGTGTGTGTGATAAGCATTTCAGTGAGCCTATTCTGTAATATTTCTGAAAAAGGGGGAACTAGTTTCTGGATTAGGACCTATATCTTTTGTCTAGTCTATGGATTAGGACCTATATCTTTTGTATCCTTTTGGTTTTACCAAGATAGCTGGCCAATTGTGTTAATGTACAAAGAGAACGTAAACTGTCTGCTCTGCAGTAATTGTAATATCCATTAGTTCTAGATCAACTATCATGGGCTGAATCCAGAGACACCCATTTGTCAGTGGAAGGGCTCCTGTTGACAGAGGGAACTGGATCCAGCAGAGACTCCATGCTGGGGGAAGGGGCTGGGGCAGCAGTTTTTGTCGGTTCCTCCTTCTCTTTACAGTTCCCAGCGCCACTTCACACGTTGTTCTGGAGGATCTCCCAACTCTCTAAAGCAGATTTTTGTGGGGTATAGGGTGCAGCAGGACTGAGGGGGAATCAGCAGAAATCTGATTTAAATTTAAATCAAACAAGGAGGGGTTGTCCGGCTGGGTCCAGGAGGTTGTAAATTCCTCCTTGAGAGAGGGAGTGGTGCCTGCCGCTTTAAAAGAGGCAGTAATTAGACCACTCCTGAAAAAGCCTAACCTGGACCCAGAGGATGTTAACAATTATAGGCCAGTGGCCAACATCCCCTTCCTGGGCAAGGTGCTTGAGCGGGTGGTTGTAGGACAGCTCCAGGCACTGTTGAATTAAACAGATTATCTAGATCCATTTCAATCGGGCTTCAGGCCTGGTTTTGGAACGGAAACTGCCTTGGTCGCCCTGTGGGATGACCTCTGCTGGGAGAGGGACAGGGGGAGTGCGACCCTGTTGATTCTCCTGGACCTCTCTCAGCGGCTTTTGATACCATCGACCATGGTATCCTTCTGGATAGGTTGTCTGGGTTAGGAGTTGGAGGCACTGCACTACAGTGGTTCCGCTCCTACTTGGATGGCTGATTCCAGAAGGTGGTGCTGGGGGATTATTGCTCTGTGCCATGGCAATTGTGCCATGGGGTTCCACAGGGCTCTATTTTATCCCCCATGCTGTTTAACCTCGACATGAAAGCGCTGGGGGAGGTTATCCGGAGGTATGGGCTGAGGTGCCATCAATATGCAGATGACACCCAGCTCTACCTCTCTTTCTCATCAAACCCAGGTGAGGCAGTGGCTGTTCTGAATCAGTGCCTAGGCACGGTAATGGACTGGATGAGGGCTAATAAACTGAAACTCAATCCAGACAAGACGGAGGTACTGTTAGAGGGTGGTTCGTCTGCCCGGCTAGGTGATATTCAACCTGTTCTGGAGGGGGTTGCACTCCCCCTAAAGGATCAGGTTCGTAGTTTGGGGGTGCTCTGGGATCCAGAACTGTCACTTGAGGCACAGGTGAACTCAGTGGCACGGAGCACTTTTTATCAGCTTAGGCTGGTATACCAACTACGCCCTTATCTGGACAGAGATAGCCTAGCTACAGTTATCCATTTTCTGATAACTTTTCATCTGGATTACTGCAATGCGTTATACGTGGGGCTGCCTTTGAAAATGGTCCGGAAACTTCAGCTGGTCCAAAATAGGGCAGCAAGATTGTTAACAGGGACTGGCCTGCGAGCTCATATTACGCCAGTACTTTTCCAGCTGCACTGGCTGCCAGTCCATTTCCGGGCCCGATTCAAAGTGCTGGTGTTAACATTCAAAGCCCATAATGGCTTGGGGCCAGGTTACCTGAAGGATCGCTTCCTCCCATATGTGCCTGCCCGGACCTTAAGATCATCATCAGCGGCCCTTCTCCGTGAGCCCCTGCCAAAGGAAGTGAGGCAGGTGGCTACTAGGAGGAGGGCTTTTTCTGCTGTGGCACCCCGGCTGTGGAATGAGCTCCCTAGTGAGGTTTGCCTGGCGCCTACATTGTATTCCTTTTGGCGCCAGGTGAAGACCTTTTTATTTTCCCAGGCATTTTAGCATTTTAGCTTTCTAAATTTTTATCTTTGCTGTTTTAAATCTGTATTTTAAACTCCTGCACTGCTGCTAGGTTTTATTGTGGTTGTATTGTTATATTGTGGTTTTAATGTTCTATATATTTTAAATTGTTTTATTGTGTGTTGTTTGGTTTTAATTTTGTGAACCGCCCAGAGAGCTTCGGCTATTGGGCGGTATAGAAATAAAATAAATAAATAAATAAATAAATAAATAAATCACCTCTCTCATTCAGTTTGTGGAGTTTCTGTTCCAAGCAAGGCTTGATCCAGCCCACATTCTTACTCTTAGCTGATGCATTGTAGCCAAATAAGACTGGAGTGACTAGAAGATGGCTCTGAATATATGTGGCTCAAGACTGTGCTATCTCTAGGTTAATGGAAAAAAGTTATCTCAGCTTGGTTAATGGGAGTCCCCATTACCAGGTGGGGAGAAATATTATATGAGTTTGCATCATGCCCAAAGCTAGGGGGACGTACCTAATGAGAAGCTGTTGTCATGTTTACCTTTATTCACTTTTTCCTTATCATGAAGCAAATGGAAACGTGGTGCTGCTGACACTGTCTCTGAAGGCGGCCTACTGCCATCACATGTCAGAGCGCAGAGACTAAATTTCATAGGGCCAGGAATAGAAACCACAAACAAGAGATTGAACAGTACCTCACCTGGTTTGGCCTGAATTGTTTTGGCCACAAAAGTTTGATGAGTGAAATTGAAAAAGTGAATTTCTTGGTAAAAGGTAGTGTTGAAATGCTGCCTCCAAGATTTCTGTAGATATCTCTGTACAGGATGCAAACTTACAAATCTTTGTGATTAGGTTAGATTGTGTTGACAAGGTTAAACTCAACTTCAGCACTCTGTCGTCTTGAAAATGTAATGTTTGTAAACTTATTGGTAATGATACCTTTAATTAAAACTTTTAAATGTTTATTTTCACTTCTTTAGTTCGCATTTTTCTTCATCTCAGGACCTGTATTTAAACTGACAGTCTGATGAACTCATGCTTTAAGGTGAACAGAAAAAAAATTTGTATCTTGATGTGTTGTAAATATGTACTACAGCCGTAACTCACTTTTGATTAATCCTTTTTTCATGAGAAATAATTTATGCAAAAGAAAATATTAGGATTTACAAGATGAAGAAAACTGCTTAACTAGAGATGTCAGAAAACTGTGCAATAGATTCAAATTAGTTCAGAGTTCTATGAATTTGACCTTTGAATTCCCCAGCAGACCAGCTTTTTCTGAGTTGCGTGGATTCCATGGACTTGTGGACCATGTTTTAATGGGTTTTTTTTGTGCAAATGCACATTTGTACAAGTGTGTATTAGAACTCATGTGCACTTTCACAAGTGTGGATTAGTGCAAATGCACATTTGGGAAGAAGAACAAAATTCTTGTACATTCCTAAAAAAAATCTAATTCTGTCAAAGAGCGGAAGACAGCACACGAAAGATGCTTGACAATCAGTGAAATGGAGATGGAACAGATTTAACAAAATCCATACACCTTTATGCTAAACCATTTCTTTTAAAAAAAGGAAAGATTGTAATGTCCTGAATCCTGACACTACAGTGTTAGAAGTATGATTTATTTTCTTAGCTTAAAACCTTACATGCTGAGAAGGGTTGTTGTTGTTCAGTCGTTCAGTCGTGTCCGACTCTTCGTGACCCCATGGACCATAGCACGCCAGGCCTTCCTGTCCTGAGCACTCTCCCGGAGTGTGCTCAGGTTCATATTCATTGCATCAGTGATGCTATCTAGCCATCTCATCCTCTGCCGTCCCCTTCTCCTTTTGCCTTCAGTCTTTCCCAGCATCAGGGTCTTTTCGAGAGAGTTTTCTCTTCGCATTAGGTGGCCAAAATATTTGAGCTTCAGCTTCAGTATCTGTCCTTCCAATGAGCACTCAGGGTTGATTTCCTTTAGGATTGACTGATTTGACCTCCTTGCAGTCCAGGGGACTCGTAAGAGTCTTCTCCAGCACCACAGTTCGAAAGCATCAATTCTTCGGCGCTCAGCCTTCCTTATAGTCCAGCTCTCACAGCCATACATTACTACTGGGAAAACCATAGCTTTGATTAGACGGACCTTTGTTGGCAAGCTGATGTCTCTGCTTCTTACTATGCTGTCTAGGTTGGCCATAGCTTTCCTCCCAAGGAGCAAGCGTCTTTTAATTTCATGGCTACAGTCACCGTCTGTGGTGATCTTGGAGCCCAAGACAGTAAAATCTGTCACTGCTTCCATTTCTTCCCCTTCTATATGCCAGGAAGTGATAGGGCCAGATGCCATGATCTTAGTTTTTTTAATGTTGAGTTTCAAACCAGCTTTTGCACTCTCCTCTTTCACCCTCAACAAGAGGCTCTTGAGATCCTCTTCGCTTTCTGCCATTAGGGTGGTATCGTCTGCATATCGGAGGTTGTTGATAATTCTCCCGGCAATCTTAATTCCGACCTCTGATTCATCCAACGCGGCATTTCTCATGATGTACTCTGCATATAAGTTAAAAAAGCAGGGATTTTTTCTTTTAAAAATGTTCATTTTTCTCTAGAAAGCAATTCTTAGTCACCTGGAATTCTTTCTTTCTTTTCTGAAATGTGCTCATACACAGCTGAAATTAAGGCTGAAAGTTCCAATTTGGCCACACACCTCAAAACAAGCAGCAGCCAGGGTGCTTGTTCTGTGACTTCACAACTGCTAATCTTTCTTTAAGGCTTGGTTGGTGAACATGGAGAGTGAGGTTTCCTGAAATAACATTTTGCAAAATCTGGAAGGCACAAATAGTATATAGTGCCATTGTGCAAGAACACAACAAAAAGAACACCAGACAAAATATTTATGCATGTTTCTATGGAAAAGAAGCTATGGAAAGTATGGGTGGTTGCTGTGAGAGGAGAAGTTGTTCAGTGAGAAATCTGTGGTGTTTGTGTGTCACGACCATTTGAGTGTTAGTACATATAACATATAAAATGTTTAGTATCCTCCAATATTGTTATTTTTATGAACATTTTTATTTTATCTCTCCTTTTTTAAAAAAGGAGTGACTGCATGGAAAAGGGCTCAAACTCTTTGGCCAGTGCCCCTCCCTGCCCCTTTTGTCTTTAGCCTTGGAAATAGCTGAGAAGGGCTTTTGTCAAGGCTGGTGAAATCTCCTCCTCCCTCATAAGGGTATGAGAAATGTCTTTAAAATAAAGGGGAACCATTATACTTGAATGGTGTAACTCAACCAATGGGGAGAGGGTTTTGCTGTGTCAGGGAAATTTGAATCTTTAAATGTGTTTTAAGATCAAATACTTCACATAGGTGCCAAAAAATCACAATGCTAACTAATGTTGAACTGCTTAATGGAGTAATACTACTGAAAGTGTAATATGAGATTTAGGAGGAATCCTTATTGGTGGTTTTTGAAAAGTGGACCACTTTCTCAAGCGAATTTAATTACTAATCTAAATATGTGATTTCAGGAGTCAAATTAATAATTCCTCTCGAGTTTGAAGGCATAAATATGGAAATGACTGACTAGGAGCAGTAATACATAAACAGATTGGCAGTACAATCCAATATATGTTTACTCAGAAGTAAGTCCAACTGAGTTCAGTGGGGATTACATCTGCGAACTACTGCAGGTTAAGAATAGTTGAAGAAATCATTCTGACCTAAAGTTACTTCATAGAAAGTTCACTGAAGAGGGTTAAAAATAAACAAAAATAATAGTAAATTCCTCTCATTTATATTTTTATATAATAATGTATTCTTGCACTAAACAATGCCGAATATAAGGGGAAAAAGTGAGGTAACTGTAGGACTAGGAGGCAATCTATGCTGCAACTTTTAAAATAATAAAACAATTGCATCTTGTGCACAGTTTGCAGAGTGTGAGGATATTTGTACCTAAAGTGAGTTGTCCTTACGTTGCAGAGAAATGTGACAGTGATTGGTCAGTGTCTGGAGAGGAGAGGGGAGATATGGGTACCTGCAGGGAAGCTTTAGCGCCCCACACAGCTCTGTTCTTGTGGCTGCTGTTCCCTACCCCTTTATCTGGAATTATCTCCTTGGCTCTGCCATGCCTTTGAATGCTTTCCTGAGACCACTTGAGCTTCCCTGCTGTCCTTGGCACCAGCCTCCCATCTTCCAGCAGACGTTAGGGAAGGAAGCAGGAACAAGTTGCTGACATGCTAGTCAAAAGCTGCTGTCCCTCAGACCTGGTTTCTGATTTTCTGTGTTTTTTTTGCCTTGGTTTGTCCCGGCTCTCTCTGAATCCTGCCTTGTTTGTTTCCTTGCTTTTCCTTCATCCAACTATGCTGTCCATGTCCCAGCTTGCCCCTGTTTTTCTCAGAACTTGCTAGTTGCTTAACCTTAATCTCCAGCCCCATCTATTCACCAGCTCCCCTTTCCCTTGCAAAAGAACTTCAAATTCTTTGAGAATCTGAATCTTGAAAGCAGAATATATTTGACTGTAATAAATGTGTGTCCTCCATATCAGTGAGTGCACCATTCTCATATCAAACACTGTTTTTAAAATTGTCTTTTTTGGTGCATGCATGCTATTCAGTTACTGCATTTCCTTTTTTAGTAGTTGCTGGACAAAAACAGTGCTTTTTAGAATTGTGCATAGATCGCAACCATGCTCCTGGGTCCCATTACACAAATGTTGGATGAATGAACAAGTGAAGCTTCATCTGTATTGTGTTAGGTCCTACATAAGGATGTGTTGCTTCACACACACGGAGAAATTGCCTTGTATTTTCACCTGTTCATGTTCATATTGTCATTTGCTATCTCTGTGTTAAACTTCCTCTAGAGATTATTTTTCGTCTCGATCTTCCTGGCTCATACTCCTAAAGTGAGGTGCTTCTCTTTAAGGCAGACACAACAGACTTGTCAAAATCATGAAAGGTTTGGGCTAAGGACAAGTCCCTTCCTGTTATTCCCACTTGATCTTCTATAAGGGCTGGAGTCAGGATCCTAGTGTTCTGTATGGAACAAGGTTTCTGTGAATGTCTATGGGTATTTCTTAGCCGTTTGTTAAAGGAGGCGTATAAAATGGATCTCATGCTGTATTTCTTGTGACTCTAAATGGGAGCTAGAGTTAGGACTAGCCTTATCATTAGGCAGGGTAATTTCAGGAGGAAACAATTTGGGGAACCCTTAAAGGGGAGCAAATTGTCCATTATTTAGTTTATTAATCTTTACCCTCATGGAGGGTGCCATTTTCATCTTCAGGCAGAATCCCTGACTGCAGTCTACTCTGCTACCACTTGGCATGATGCCATACATCTAGTATCCCTAATTCTGTTAACAAAAACAATAAGGCCTCCTTATTTTATGTAACAGATATTTCATATTGCAGGTACAAAGATTATATTGATGTTGCTCTTCTCCCATCCGATCTCATATTAACCTAACTTTCTTCTTGACATGCTAGTTTATCACTGTAATAATGCTAGTTTATTATATGTGGATGGGAAGGCATTCAGATGTACAGCCCCTCATCAACAATTTGAATAGGTACAGCCCTGCAAAAGCTGCACCAGTTCGTTCTCTCAAACATGTGTTGCCTAAGAATTACCTTATCACCTTTGGAATAGTGTTTTATTTTTGGAAGCAAATATGTGTACACTAGAAAAAATAATAATAAAAATGAGTTATATTAGGATGATTACTTGCACAAAATGTGTATATTAGGCAAAAATGCATAAAAATGCAGGTATAAGAAATATGCACAGAAATTCTTATGAATTTTCTTGTGAATGTAAAAAAAAACTTGTGATGAACTAAACTTAAGACTGGAGAAATTCTCAAGGTTTGAGGTCAACCAGATTTAAGATTAGAAAACTGAAAAACTGAGAGAAACCAAAATTGACAGATTTATCCATTCGTAGCCTAGAATAACTAAATTGAAATGGTATTGTGTGATCTTTGGTTGGCAAAGTGATTTTTTGGGCAGTTGGTTTCATCAGCAGGTAGCTTTTATTAGGATTTTAAAAAAAGTAGTTGCACTGTAATTTATGCAAATTGTCACTATCTTTTTACAGTCTTTTTATAAGATACAGAATGTTACCCAAGTCTCAAACCAGATTGGTGAAGATAGATTATTCCATATTTTTAATTGTAACTTTTGTAGACATGACAGTCATTCAGATTTGTACAAATTTAGATTGTCTGTCTTCTATTTGTTATTGCGCATATGGATTTTAGTCAATTGTGATCAGCTATTCTTGATGATGTAAGATATTATTGAACACTGTGTCTGATTTATATACAGCACTGCAGAACAATAATATGTTTTTATTAAAGGGAGACAACACATCTTTCTGGTTTTAAAAATACAAGCATATGTTTAAAAAATAAAATCCATTTCTACATCTTAAATACTTAAGAGTAATGTAGCAGTGTCGTTACTCTTTAGCAATAGTTCTTAATAATACTTCCACCATTCATAATATTATAGAATCTGATAGTACATCATTTATCAACTCAGAAGTAAGTTCCAAGAGATTCTCCCAACTAAGTGGATATAGGATTACAGCCATACAGTGCAATTGTATGCATGTCTATTCAGAAGTAAGTATTATCAAATTCAATGAGTCTTACTCCCAGGTAAGTATAGGATTGTGGCCTAAATCACATAAATTGAGTAAGGGAAAAATGAAAGACATCTAAATTTGTAGCATCAAATTCTTACTTTGCGTGCAGATGGCACTAATGGATAAGTAGCTGTTAAGATAACTATGAAATAAGGCTGCTTTCTTTTTAAACAGAATATTGTAGTTGTTTCAGACACAAAATGTACTTTGAATATGCATTTACTTTGTCTAAGGGTGCAACCCCATTGATTGCGCCCTCGATGATCATACGCCCCTGAACTTGGAGGCTTACAATCATCCTATGCAGGGCAGGTAGAATAGGAGAGGGGATCTCTGCCTCCCTGTCCTCCCATCCTGCATTTTTTTGCTGGACGGGCTTTTTTGGCCATTTAGTGATTGCATTTCGGAGGGGGAGGAAAGGAAGCTGGCAGAGGCTCAGGATAGCTCGTATCCTCGCCTCTCCAGTCTCCTCCCCTCCCTGCCCTCCAAATCACCCCCTTTTCCCCTCTCCAAGGTTGAGTTCCTGACCTAGAAAGCCAACCGATACGGTTCTTTCCGTACCAGCTGCGAGTGGGAGGGGAGTTGGATCTCCGACTCACCTTTCTGGGGGGGGGGAACTCCGAACAATCCTATGGCCCCTCATTCGCTGTCAGGGGGCCATAGGATTACTCCCTTCATGGCTTTATGAAAATCTGAAGGATTGCTTAGAACTTTGTGCAAAGTAAGAGTTTTTCTTGTAAGATCTATCTATTACAGGATTAAAATGCATACATGTCATGGCAGTTTTTCTGTACACTGAAATTCTTCAGTGATAATATCTTCCTAAAGAGTCACTTTGTTTTCTTTACTGGATGATTTGCCCTATACATGGTCTGTCACTGGCTCCATCTTAATACATTCTGAGAATCAATAGTACATTAAGGAAACTGACATGAGGTGAGGGGGGAAGCACATAAATAATGAATAACAACCTTTACTGCTAGTGTTTCATTCTGTTAAGGGCAATAATAATTTCATTGAAATATCTATGCATTTTCTTTCAAATTTAATTCAAAAAATATATACCTATACTAATTATCATCAAAAGCTGCTTCTTTGTTAGATTAAATAGGCGATTCGATATAGTCAAAGAAAAATAAAGCTTAAATTAGACCTATTGTGCATGAAATGAGAGCATTGTTCTGTGCTCCTCATTTCTTTGAGTAGTGGAAAGTTCTAGGTCAGTTTTCGTTGGAAGGAAAATAACAAATAGGCAGATTGATTAAGTAGGCACAGAAGCAAGACTGTGCTAATCTCAAAGTAATATCACTCCCCAAGCAACAGCAGCACTCCGCAACAATCCTGAGCTCCAAAAACGTAGAGCTGCTTTAGCCTTCTCTATCTAAAAGCAAATTGGCTGTTCAGTCCTCACTCAACCTGTAGGCAGCTATAGCTTCAAGTATCTTCCATTGTTTTTCTTCCTTAATAATCACAATCCTGATGGGGCATTAGTGGTTATTGACTAAAATCCAACACAAGTCCTACTTCAAATAGACCCACTGAAATGAATGGGACTTAAATTAATCATGACCAATGTAAGTTCCATTCATTTCCATGGGTTTACTGAAAGTAGGACTGATGTTTGATTTTGCCCATTGTGATGAACAACAGATATTTCCTTAAACTATTCACAAATCTAAAAAAAGGGGACTATGTGTATTTGCTTAGCAATAGTATGACATGGCTGTAATAGTATTTGTTAGGATTCTATATCTTGAGATTCTCTGAAGGGATAGTGGAGCAGGATAAATCTCACTTGGTTGAATGAGATCATAAGATAAATCTTTATGCTAAGAAAAATATTGGGAAGTTATCAGGATAAAGATGATCAGTGCACTTTAAGTCTGTATATTAATTTTTTTATTAGCTTCCTGTGAATTCCTGTCCTGCATATCGGTGGCAAGCCTACATCAGCAATAACACTTCCTTTATGAGCTCACAAATGGACTAGGCAAGACGGCAGCTGATTTTTAGAAGTTGGCTCATTTCAGAACATCTGAGTGATTCCACCTGATATTATTTTACATTTTCCCTGTAATGTCTCCCCCCCCCCCCCGGATGAATAGCTGTGTAGAATCAGCACAGGAAGAGCAAAGTCCTTGGCAATACCAGCTCAATTGCATCTGCAGATGAGGATTTAAAATTCTATGCAGCAGACAGTACCTCCAGCAGGCGAGTAAAAGGTTACTGCATTATTTGCTTGTTTGCATGCAGAGTCTTTCCCTACAAAAGGCTTTTTATTCAATTTGCATTGGTTGCTTGAATTTAAATATTACTGGAAAATGATTTAATAGCAATGTGAATATCAAAAGGGCAGAGCAAGGTTGAAGGAAGAGGCTATGCTGGCTCAGTATAGCTGTAAACCAGGGCTGGAGGAGAGGGAGGAGACAGAGCAAATATAGCTTTTGATGCAGAGTGAAAACAAGAAGTTTTGCTTAAATATGTGTGCTTATGCTGCTGTTATGCTACTTGCTTTTTCTTAACTATCTGATAAAAGGGATTCTTTAGACAACTACTGATAGCTTTATCAATGTAAGAGACAATTATTTCAAGGCAGATTATCCTGTAATCAGGTTGAGCATCTGTGTTAACATGAGTGTGCTTTCCCTCTTCAAATGCTGTAGTGCATGCTGCAATAGGACAGAAATGCACTGCTTTTAATAGCTGAAAGACAAGCATGTCATCTTCTGATATATAGCTCTTTCACTTAATACTGCTTTGGAAGCACCTGCAAGCTTTTTTGTGTTGTGTTGTGTTATTTACATTGAGAATCAAACAAGTGAAACCTTTTATTTCAGTATCACAACACAGTAGCTATGGTAGACAAAGAACAGGCAGATAATTTTATTTAGTTCCTTTCTGTTTACTTCTCACCCTCCTTTCCTTCACCTCCACTTGTATGAAACAGTTTGCAAACTTTTATTTCTAGGCTAGCTTTCCATAGGAGTTAATTTCATGTTTCCTTTACAATAATACTTTGCCATGTATGTTTTCCATTGATTTGTCCCTCCTTTAGTTGAAATTTGTCTCTTTATTAGTTAATGTTCTGGCTTGTATAAGTTTGTAGTAGTGTTATCCCTTTCCCCAAAGTTTTATATTCATAAGACAGCTTGTGACTCCTTGCCTTTAAGTTTGTTAAGCTTCAGTGGTGTTATAACAGAGGCAACATGGCAAAGTTTAGCAGTAAGAAAAACATGTCAGTCTAAGTGCAGTTGGCAGCTACCCTGTACATTAAAGTCTTAAAGGGTCAGCAGCTCTAGCAAGTCAGATGCCAGCCCGTAATCTGTTTGCTGTTGTAACTTTCAGCAATGCAGTAACAGTACTTCTTCAGATATTGAGCTGATCTTGAATAGTGTGCTTGGGAACACAGAGGGGTGTGGCTATTTTCTGTTGGCTGTTGGAAGACTGTGCTTTCAAAGCGGGAACAGGTTGGATAGAGGATATCCTAGCAGACCTGAAGTGCTACAGAAGATCAAACTGTAGTCAGTGTGTAGTATCTGTTACTTTTAAGTTGATGGCTCTCTTACAAAACAGTGGAGATAATCAAAACAGCTTGTCTTGTGAAAATATAGCTAGAAAGAGGCACTTCAAAACTGCGAGCTTTGCTTGGCGATAACGACAGTGGCTAGCATCAGCTTTGGAGAAACACCATTGTTTTATTTTTATCAGTGTTGATTTTTGCCAGGGAGCTGCAGAATGAGGCAGTCGGCCAATTTTGATTGTGTGTGGGCCAGTACCAGTACTGATTTCTTAAAGAATAAACTCATCTGATGAGCAAGTCAATGTGTGGCTGTGGCTGCAGCATTATTTCTTCTTTAATGAAGAGGCTGGGCCGTTCGACCTGCTGCTCCGATCTCCTATCTTGCAGCCATACATCAGACCGGTTGCAAAGACTATCCATCGAATGCCCCAATCAGCCAAAGAAGGTAACTATACACATTTATTTTAAAAATTTCCTTAAGGTAAATACAATGTGGAGCTGAAAATAAGACACATTTTTAAAGTGTGTTTTAGGTTTCTTGACCTTGCAGCAGCTATCTAATATCATTTTGCCATCATCAGGTTGTGTAGCAATAGAAATGTGCTGCAGTAATTGATTTTGTAATAGGATCAGGTGATTTACTGGCTGCACTGACAACCACTTGCTTGCTCTGAATTGTGGAACACTTTAATGGATGTTTCTGACTGCAGCCTGGAGTTGCTCTGAAAGTGCTGGACGTTCAGAAATGCAGTCACTTACTTGAATTAGAACCGCTTAACTTTTTCCCACTCTGGTAGTCCTATATCTATACAACAGTTATGATAATGTTTCTATTAAAATTCAGGTGGCATTCTAATTTTAAAAGTGTATATGTTGCCTTTAATGAATTAAATGTGATGAGGTTTCTTTCACGTTAAATAATCCTTCCTTTATTGTACACATTTTAAAAAAACTTTTAGACAACAAGAAAGCAAGAACTGCTGTTTTCTAATGATCGATTGTTA
Source organism: Heloderma suspectum (assembly GCF_057233095.1). Taxonomy (NCBI): domain Eukaryota; kingdom Metazoa; phylum Chordata; class Lepidosauria; order Squamata; family Helodermatidae; genus Heloderma; species Heloderma suspectum. The sequence continues at coordinate 66,087,098 of NC_139462.1, read as the reverse complement.
TAATATGGATCAAAGACTTTGTTTCAATTTAAAGCATACATTCTAAACTTTAATATGATTCAGTTATCATATTAGGTTGTACTCTATTGCTTGGATTAACCTTTTGTCAAGCTTTATGACCTGTGATGATTTAATTTAGCATACAGTTGTCAAGTAAATTTAAAGAATGTTATTGATAAAACCAAAGAAGCAAACATATTTATTTTGCTTCTAGAACTTTGTTTCTATTCCCTTTCTATAAGGGAAATGATGGAATGAAATTAATCTCTCTACACATACATTTGGTAGATTTGAAGGCAATCAGCATGAGCTGCAGAAGTAACAGACGCCCAGGCCCATTCTGCTGCACTTGTAGATAAAGGCTGGGATCTAAAGAGCTACTTTAGGCACACCCAAAGGCTTGGATAGGGCCAATGGACTGTCTTGCTACTTTTCTTTGAATACCTGATCCCTATGCCATATTATAAACTCTCCTCAGTTCTGAAAGAAGTTTGCCATGCTCCATGATGACAATGCTGCTTGAGAAATAAAGGTCCAGTTCTCCTTGAATGTGCAGAGCTAGTTGAGTGGTTGTTAGGATCTAGGCCACAGTATACAACCTGCCATATGGAGAGGAATGGGGGAAATGTTTTGAGGATGTGTCAGTCCATCAGTGCAACTCACCTTTGTCTTTTCTTGCGTGGCAGAGTGACAATGATTGCAGTTATTGGATTGATGGTTTTACATCCATATACTCCAATGAACAGTCAGTGTTCTGGTAGCACCTCGTCGTATTTTTTAAAAAGTTTTGCTGAAGTTTCCAAGTCTCTGCATGATCAGACCAGCATGTGTAGATAGTTCTATGTGTATTGTGTAATTACTTTAGTAATGATAAAGTAAGGTAGAAACTGAGGCTATGATCCCAAAAGTTCCTTTAGGCGTGCAGAGAGCTGAATGTGCACACTGTGATTTTCCTGTGTGTTTATTATTTCAGCAGTTTTGTCCTGTTGGAGAGAAATTATGCTTTAATGCTCTGGAGTGTACTTGTTTGGCAGTACTGGCTTCTTTGGAAAGGGAAGGCTCAAAAACCTTGCACTTTTGAGCCTTTTGGGCTAGGGCCTAAGTCACATGGTTATATGTTGTGATGAGTGTACACATATTTAAGGCTGAATCCCACAGACATACATACATAGATGTGCTTAGGTCCCATATATTTCTAACTGTGTACTAATTTGTGGCCTCAGAATTTATAGTACTTAACATAATGACTGCTATGTATTTTTGAAAATAATAGAACTCTGAAACATAGATGCTACTACTATAGCCAAGGAAGCAATCTATGTTACTACTATAGTTAAGAAGGGTCTTTTGAGGACTACCTTTCAGACAGGGGTGTTGCTAGGGTATTTAAAGGTCTGGGGCACAGGCCCATAACACAAATTTGCATATACACACACACGAGTCTAAGCGCACATCTCGTGTGTGTGTGTGTGTGTGTGTGTGTGGTGCGTGCATGCAGTGTGCTTGCATGTGTGTATAGATTACATACATACATACATAAGAAGTGTGCACTGACCCCCTACCCCACTTCAACTCAGACCCTGATTCAGCATTTTGGAAAACATGCCACTTCTGCTCTGACCAATTTGTAGTGGGACCACATCAGCTCAGCACCAAACCTGAGTCAAGGTTTGGAAAAACGAGTCTTTATGCTTCCTGTTGACTACCATGGGAAATTAGAAAAAAAAACCTGTAACTTTTTTCTCTTGGTCAGAACTGGATAATTTTAGGCATAGTAGCCCTCTAGAAGGGGATTACACCTGCCCAATGTCGGAGAAAAAGGTGCAGGGTTTATATTTTCTTTTAAAGGGAACTGCCAATAACATTTTAATTCCTTGGAAGAATTGGATAAAAATTTCAGGATTCATTGCCCCATCAGAGGAGATCATGTCTGCCAAATTTCAGAATGCTAGCCACAAGGGTGCAAGGGTGGCCTTGACATTTTGAGGTCTCCAAAAGAGGACATACTTATCTCCCTTTGTTCCTTGTGGACCATTGTTCTGAAAGTTACAGACAACCTACAGTTGTCCCTAAGTAAGAAACCAGCAAAGTTTCAGAAGGATAGGTGCAGCAGTTCATGTGGAAGGGGAGTTGTCCATTTTTGGGGAGGGAGTGATATGCTTTCTCTTCCATTCACCCCTTCCCCAATAGTTTTTGGGTAAATTTGTATGAAAATGCACAGGTCATTAGAGGTGTCCCCAGGCAAGAAACCTGCAAAGTTTCTGAAGGATATACATGCATTCTAATTTAGAATTACTAGAATTTATTTACATTTCACCAATGTTAGCAGCAGGAGAACATGGGTGGGAAGGTGCTATTGCACTCAGGTCCTGCTTGTGGGTTTCCAATGGGCATCTGGTTGGCCACTGTGTGAACAGAATGCTGGACTAGATGGAGCTTGGTCTGATGCAGCATAGCTCTTCTTATGTTCTTAAATAGAGATTGCCTCTGAACATGTGCAGAATGTTCTTCTTTCACCACTGAGCAGTTGCATTCTCCCCCTACCAATCCTATTCTCGTCCATGCAACCATCCCTCCTCATCCTACCATCTTCCAGCAACTCTTCATAAAAACAGATGTCTTGTTTTGTGCAACTCCTCTCTATGCACAAGCTCTCATTGTATCTTCCTCCCCATAACTTCATTTGTGCCAAGACTTCACCAGGATTCAGCCAGTGAATCTGTTTTCAAAACTAGGGCTAAGTTATGGAGAAACTCTGAGCATGCATTAAGTGCCTTTCCATCACCACTGAACCAAGAGTTAACCTAACTGCCTGAAATTTGGCAGTTTTAATCAGTTCCATGGAGGATACCAAGCCTCTAAATTTCATGAATTTATCATGCAAACTAAAAAAGTTATGTCTGTTTTTGTTTTCCGAAGCAAGTCAATAGGAAAATGTTTAAAAAATGGCAATTAGGTCAGCTCAAAAGATCTGAGGCCTGTGCCCAGGTGGACCCCTTACCTAACGATTCCCCTCCTTTCAGATGTAAAAAAATGATACTTCAGTTTAAACTTCTCACTCAGTGAGAAATATTGAAATCATGGTAACATAAATTTGTATTCTATCAATTGTTAGAGAACTTCAGAAGTCTCTAATTTTGGAAGCAGAATTGCATCATATCTTAACACATAACTTGATTATCAGATACTTATAAATTTGCTTATTTCTGGAGTTTCCTGGTGATCAAATGTTTAGTTGATTATTCACCTCATTTTTAATAGATGGAATTTATTTGACAGGCTACAATCCTATACACTAAAGGTAGGCCACCTGTGGCCTTCCACATGTGTTGACCTACAGTTCTCATAATCCCTAGTTAGCATAGCCAGTGGTAAGGGATGATGAGAATTTTAGGCCAGAACATCTGAAGGACTACAAGTCACACACACCTGCCACACTTGGCTAGGAGTAAGTCCCTCTAAACACAGTTGGGCTTAATTTTATAGGAGTGTACTGTAAATGAAAAACATGCACATTATTAAAGTATTGATATAGATGTCTTTTTGGACTATTGAAAGAAGGCATATTTATTATGTTTAATAAATGTAAGCTGTCTTTATTAGAAGTGCTCTGTCTAATATTTCACTTTCATTTTTACAGTAATACAGAAATCTAAAACACCTTCAAAAATATATTGGTGCTCTTCATTCTCGGCCCATGATAAAATTATTTAAGATGATTTGCCCAAATACATGTCCAAGACAGCTGTTTTTAGCTTTGTGTTTGTATGACCAGAGGTGAATTTTGGTTTGTTAAGTGAGCTCAGTGTGAAGAAAAAGATTCCAAGATCTCTTTTGTTATCCTCGTCTAATGTTTGGATGACTGGTGTGTGTAAACAATACTATTATTAGGCCTTGGGAAGCAGATGTAGGTGGCATTTATAACCCAAGCAGTGCATCCTAGCTAGTATACAAGGATGTGTGCGAGGATATGCAACTAAAATGCACCTTAAGATTACCAGGTCTGATTGAGTAGTTATTGCTTCATGCCTGGACAAAATTTTGACATTTGTTCCTGAGGCAATTTTACAGATATTTGACAGATATTTCATGTAAAGAGAGGTTTATTGGTGATTTCCTCTTGGTTATGGAATTCCTTGGACTAGAGTTGGATCCAGACTTAGATTAGGGCATGATCCTATGGCTGCTAGACAATAGCTAGATGGCCATAGGATTGTTTGGTTTCCAGAATTGACTTCGGAGCCTGAACTTCAATGTTGGTTCCTGGAAAACCACCTTCCTGCTCCCCCCCCCCGTTGCCTCATAGGTGGCATGGATTGTCCCCGGGCTCTGGGCCCAGATGAGCAGTGCAGAGCGAGGCAAAAAGGGGTGTTCCCGTGGCGGGGATTGTGGAAGTGCCAGTATGACACTTCCTATCCATCATCTGGCCTCCCCCACTGCTCCGAGGTCCAGCAGCTAGACAGCCAAAATCTGCTGTCTAGCCACAAATGCAGGGTGGCCAAAATGTGGAGGAGAAGATCCCATCCGCGTTCCGCCCGCCCTGCGTTGAATAGGCGGTCACGTCTGAGTTTGGAAGTGGCTTCCTATCCTGATAGGATTGCTCCCTTAGTTGCTTTAGTTCCCAATTAAAATCAATTGTATCTAAGTGCAACTAAATTAGTCTGGATTCATCCTATTCAGTCCAAGCTTGTGTGCCTTTCAGAAGCATTATAAGCTGCTCTAAGGGCTGGCTGGCAGGCTTGGGATATTTTTGTGTTTGTTAGGTACTCTGTCCCTTTGATATGGGGTGGGTTATAAATTTAGAGTACTCTCATTTTATTAGTCTCCTAGTCAGGTTAATGGAGCAGAAAAGTAAAAATTCTGTTAGTCTGTCCTAAAAGTGAAAAACCCAAAAGGTGATTGATTAATTTCAAACGTATTTAAATTACATGGTTTTCCTCATCTCATCACTTAGGGAAAACAGTTCAATGTTTTGAGAATGTTTACAGTAGCAGTAATTTCCAGATTCTGTGCAGTGAGATCTGTTAGTATGTTGTGAGCCTAAACTACCCACCCACAGAAGAGTCTGTCTGGTGTGTGTCTGCATGAGTTGCAGTTCTTCCAGCCTTTCATTCTTTCATCTGTGGAGAACAGGTAATTTTGCCACATATCCACATTGGGTGTGACAGGGCCATTCAATTATTCCTGATGCAGACACACAATAAAATTGCCTAGTCTCAGGGAAAGCATGCCCAGAACTCTCATAGCAACATAGAGCAGGGATGGCTTCTGTGGGGTGGATAGGTCTTACATTCCTACTGGAAAATAAATTCTCAGGGTGCAAGATAAATGTGCTTCTAGTTCTAACTAAAAAAAGTGTGCTTTACTTATCAAAGGCTTAGGCAATCAGTATTGTTCAACCCAGGTAGCTGGAAAGCTTTGCTGGTGAAAGAGAATTTGCCGATGTGTGATTATATCTATATCTATATATCTATATCTATATCTATATTTATATATCTGAAAAGCAAAATCCTTCACAAGGCAAAAGGTCAAGTATATTCCATTTCTTTGGAGAAGTTGCAGTACAGTCTGAGGATGGAATGCTGTTCTTAATTTAAAGAAGGTAACATGCTAACGGACATTTGCTTATCCCATTTGTTGATATTTCAATTGACTATAATCTCCAAAACTTACTACAAACTGCCATTCTAGTCTCAGTATGCTGAATTCTAGACTCAGTGTGCTGAATAAATGCTATGTGGCACAGCGGCGCCACATGTTCGTTAACTGTGGTCTGACATCTACAGTCTCTACGCTATAACACAGAATGTATGAAGCATGTATTGCACAAGATACGTAAATAACATTGGCACATATTGGCCGTAGTCCTTCAGTTCATGTAATCAGAAGGTTGCTCTCTGACCTAAGTTGATCCCTCATTCCTGATATAAGTTGTCTTTTACAGCTTCTGTTTTGTCTCATTTATGTTTTCCAGATCCGTTTAATAGATATGGACATCACTGATGGTCTTGTAAATGTTTGGGATCCTAAATTGTTGACTATTGATCAGTCTTTTCTCAGATTTGCTCTGCTGTTTGCGAAATATCTGATCAGAGGAATATTAAATTGGTTTCATTTAATATTGTGGTGATGTACTTTTAGATGGTGTACGAATAGCTGGCTCTGTTCTGCAACTGTGGATACAGTGTTTCAACTCTGAACTCAGTGGCCACAGATCTTTGATTTCATTGTGTGTAGTTTTGATATTTCATAGCCTACTCTGTTCTGTTTATGTCTTATTTACAGTCCAACCTAATTTATCTAAATTTGTCTGTGAATGACTAAACATTTAAATAATCAGACATGTGTTAAATGGAAATATTGTCTATGTACAGCCCTTGTGGGGAATGTGAGGAGATACGGTTAATTTAGAAAACATACCATTGCAAATACTGTGTTCCAAGTCCATGGTGGTACTTGGCATTCATTTTATGTAGTGCATTTCAAGTGTTCAGAGTGCTTCCCATAGATTATATTAGTAATCCTTACAACAGGCCTCCAAGTTAGGTTAGTAGCATTATCCCTCTATTGTAGGTAGGGGTTGGAGTTGAGGCGGAGAGAATTGTGGATTGTCTTGGTGACTTAGTGAATTCATGGTTGAAGTGAGATCTGAATGGGGTGCTCAAGCTCATGGTCTTGGCTGCTATGCTACAAAATATCACTCCTTGTAATTGTTGCCCCTATTCAAAGCATAGCACCATGTTTTGCTGTTCATGTGAGCCCCCACCACACGTAAGGATGGGTTAATGCATTGTAACATTCATATGCCTACCTACCAGAAAGCATAATTTTGTTTTGCTGGAAGTGCCCTTTGGACATATCTATGTGTGTGCATACTTTCTTTCTCTCACTCAGTCGCACACATGTACACACAGACATTTACAACAGCAGCAATAAGCATTTATATACTGCCTTAGAGAATTTAAAGCACTTTACATGTATTACTTTGTAATCTTTACAACCCTCTTGTAAGGTAGGTCAGTATTGTCTCCGTATTGTAGAACGTTTTGAGTTTGTGACAGGATTCTACCAAAAATGGAATAGGGCATACATTTTTCAGTTGATTCCTGTTCTCTCTAACTCTAATTATGTCAGACATGTTTTCTGTTTGCTACTGTTCTGGTCACTTTAAAGTATTTTAATTTCTTTGTTAGTGTAGAGGTGATACTCAAATGTCTGTAAATAGTCTGTTTCTACTCAAATGCAGAGATATAGTACAACCTTCACCACAATCCAATTCCCTTGTGTAATAGTGGATTTTAATGAGATTGTGTATTGTTGCTAGCAGCATGGCTTCTTCCTAATGTTTCTCCAAAATTCCCAAATTGTGTGCTTGGGTATTATGTTTTATTGTAGGGTTTTAATTATTTTTTCCTTGCTCCTTTTGGTTCTATAAAATACATCATTGCTTCTACTTCCTACTCATTATCAGAGAAAAGAAGGACAGCAATTTACCTGGAACCAGTACATTTCTCAAAGCGAGAAACACTAAGAAACATCTCTGGTGAGAGCAGAGGGAAAAGAGAACAAAAAGCCTGACTAGTAGTGGTAGAGAATAGTTGTTTTTCCTTCGGAATTAAGGTTTTCATTGTATATTGTTGGAGTTCTCAAAATGTGATTTGGGCTTCCCTAAAGAGTGACTGGCAGTTTCTCTGAAAGTCATAAATAGCCTTTGTCCATTAGTGTGTATATGCCCTGATGGGACTACAAGTGGTGTAACACAGCATGGGCATCATAATTGAACTCTTGAGAATCTTTGTTTTAATGAATAGTATTTGTATAAGTCGTCACTGCTGTAGTTGCAGTATAGAGAGAACAGTCCAAAAACCAGAATATTGTTTAATCATTTTCTACATTCTTGTTCCAAGGATTTCACTTGTTCTGAATGTTGGGAGTTTTAATATCCAACCCACCAGATTACATACTCAAATAGACAAGCACTGGAAAAAGGATCACTAGGTTGGAACACAGGACAGTTGGAGTGTAGCTAGCTGGTTTGGAGGAATATGTAAAAAGGCAGATGACCCAAGTAACAGAATGGCAGGACATCAAGAGCTAGAAGAAACCTAATGAGCCTGTTGTTGGATTGTTTTCTGGAACTTCAAGCAAGAAGCATGGCTTACAGAACTTTGCCACTGTATTTGTTGATCTTGTCACTTTTAGATTTCAAATTGCTAATTCAAGATCAGAAAGTGAATTATATTATAGGTAGGGACCAAATGACCACCATTCCAAACCCTTCTGTGAGGGAACACTATCACTTCACCAGACTCCACAGAACAATCTACACGCAGGATAAATGTATTAAATAGGAAAATGGCTTAGAATATTTTCGTGTTTTTGTTGCTGAGATCAAATTGCTCATCCTTCTTTGTATTAAGCATTTTAAAGGAGTTGCTATAATAAATTAGAACTTGGCTACCTGCTTGAGTTTTGGAACAATATCTTGCTTGCTTTGCCATATTTTATTGTCCTGGTTGTATTTCTGTGTAATGGGAGGTACAATATAATAACAGGACTCCATCCCTTGAGTGGTGATATGTGCAAGGGGCATGTATAAATGTGTAGTAATTGGGCTTGAATTCAGGATGACCATTACTTTTTGTAGATTGCCCATGTGCTTGTTTCTGCCTTACTTCCTTTAAATTTTCATTGTTGTTCTCTGATATGCCACTGCTTTCCCCCCGCTTTCTTCCCACCATTTCTTTACCTCTCTACTTTTCCCCCATCATAACTTTGATGCTGAAAGATAAGTTAAAGTGCATTCTTGACAATATCATAATGTATACAAAATCATATTCTATTTGGATATTGCATTTTGGCTAGAACCACTATTATTCTTTAATATCTTGTCATAGCAAAATATTGTCCAGGGGACAGCCTATGGTTAGGTGTTGTAAACTGATGCATCAGCCAAGTGGCTAAATGTGATGGGCTGAAAGCAAGCTCCTTCATCTCTGACAACCTGTAATCTTGTATGCTAGTTGAATGATGCATGATGGGTCACAAGTTCAGGTGCTTTATACAAAGGAACACACTGCACTTCACTGGCAATTCCCAGTTTTCACATGTAATGGGAAGATCATGCTGCCAAGTCAATGTAAGATGAAAGACGCAAGTGCAGCTCTTATTGTGGTGCAAAAATATGTATGTGACCATGAGATGGGGTGAGGTAAAATGGTGTGAGAAATGAAACCATTTGTATCTTGGGCGGGGGGTATGTGTGTGAGGAAGTAGAGGTTGAGATTTAGGGGACAAACTGACCTTTTCTCAAGGAAATAAGCCCCTTTGGCTATTTTGGTTAATCTGATGAGAAGGGGTTGGAGTTGGAGGGAAGGATTTCATGATACTTTTCCCTAGGAGAGCACAAAGGAGGAGGTAGTGCTCATGCTGTTCTTGTTGCTGCCCTCACTAGCTCACTCAGTGCTGTCCTGCTTTCCCCTCAATCATAGCCTCTGCTTTCTGTCAGGAAAGCCTCTGCTCCTTCCTTTGAATGCTCCCCTCCCCAACCATCTCTTTCCCTTAGCATCCATTTTGTCTCACGCCTCCTTCTCTGAGTGGTGCACTTAGCATTATTGCCCCCTAATTCTGAGGCTTTCCCATTGCAGTGTAGTGTGGAAATGATGTTTGTCTCATGGCTATATTTGTTCATGTCTCATGTTCATGTTGTTCTAGTTTCTCTTTCCCTGTTGACATGTGAGGCTGCAGCCACTGTGAAGATGTTAGGGCTGTTCTATTAAGAGATTAAATTTAAATTTAAAAGTCAGCTGATGCTTTGTTCCCCCTGCCGTGGACCAGAACGGATGGCCATGGCTTTTATAGTTGCCTAATCACAGTCTCTCTGCACCTTTGGTGCCAGACCCTATATAGGTAACTGGTTTTGATTACCAACCTACTGCTACACAACTAGCAATAGGTTGTTGGGTGGTGGTGGTGGGCATTCATTCATTCATTTATTTATTTATAGTATTTATGCTCAGTTCTTCTGGTGGAAAGGCTCCCAGAATGGCTTAGAAGATCAATAAAAACAAGACAGCCCCTGCCCTCAGGTGTGCAATCTAAAAAGACATGACACGGGAGGAAAAATGAATGCAGAGGGAAAAGGAAAACAAGAAAACTCACACATCAGTTCTTGATGCTATGTAGTTCTTATAATGACCAACTGTGATGGAAATGGGCTGCTCACAATAATAAAAAAAAGAGGCTTGGCAGGTCTCCAGAAAATAGCCTAATGACCTGACCTTTATCAGAAGGGCTGTAATGTAAGACTAACATCTTCTGGCTACAACGGGGGTGGGGATACTTTTTCAGTCCAAGGGTCAAATTCTGATCTCGCAAAGTCTCAGGGGCTCACAGAGGCAAAGTGGGCAGGGCCAACTATTCTTACCAATCTTAAGCTTTCTCAAAAATAAGTAGGACAATCCTCTGTGTGTGTACTCACAAGTAACCAGGACTGAATCGCTCAGCAGCACTTTCAAATAGCATCCCAAATACTAAGCCTCTGTATGTCTCCTCAGAAGTAAGCATGAGCAGCATATCTACTTACAGGTAAGCAGGGCAAACCTCTGCATGTCTGTTCAGTAGTAAGCAGGACAAGCTTCGCAAGTAAGGAGGATTGAATCACTCAACAGCTTCCTCCCCTAGTCTTACATTCTTTACCCACAGAGAAAAACTCTTATCTTTGATCAGCTGCTAATTGGAAATACGAGCTTTTCCAGGAGAGGGGCTGGGGCCTGCTGAAGAAGTTAGGGGATCAGATGGGGAACCCCCATGGGCTGTATCTGGCCTATGGGCCAGAGGTTCCCCATGCCTGTCTTGCAGTTGCCTAGTTGGAATTTGCCACCATTCAGTCATTCCTAACACTCCAGGTAGGGTTAGTGAAAGTAGTAGCAAGTGGAGATTGCAGTTCTTCACTGCCCACTTCTTCTGTTTCTCACAGGGCAGTTGGAGCTGATGGCCACTGTGGCAGGGAGGAAAGGGCCCAGCTCAGTGGCAGGAAGTGGAAATGGAAGTAGTAACTGCCATAATGTTACAGTGATGTCATTAGGTGCAGGCTGTGAATAAATTTCACAGAGAAATATCATGATGATAAATATCAGAGAATTATCATGATGATAAAATTTATTGTGCCTAAAATTTCATACCAGGTTTGCTTGTTTGGATGGGAAGAGGAACACAGGAAGCTGTCTCATGCTGAGTCAGACTACTGGTCCATCTAGGCCAGTATTGTTGACACTAATTGGCTGTGGTTCTCCATTGTTTCATTGAAGAGTTTTTCCAGCCTTAGCTGGAGATGCCAGGGATCAAACCTGGGACCTTCTTCATGCAAAGTATATGCTGTACCAGTGAGTTACAAACCATTCCCTAAGGGCCACAATATGTGAGATAAGGTGTAGAATGTTGGGAGAAACTCCATGCTGGAAAGTATCCACAGACTTCATAGGAAGCTGCCCAAAACTGAGTTAGACCATTGGTTCAACCCAGTACTGTCTACACCGGCTGGCAGTGGATGGATGTAATCTTTATTGTATGTATCTAAAGGCTGTTATAGAATAGAAGTATATAAACGAAACCCAATATACAAGTATTCAGCAATAAAACAGAAAATATTAATTAGTCCAGGGATTGAACTGGGTCCATCTGCATGCAAAACATGTGCTCTACATCTGCGCTATGGTTCTTTGCCTGAAGAAGATGATAATTGAGCTGTTGCCATGTGAAAATCCTCAAAATACCTATCCTATAGTATTTTCTATATAAGTTTTAATATTTATAATTTATTTGACTAGCACATGATGGGATATTGAAGCAGCTTACAACAAAAAATCAAAACAAATTTACAATAAAACCAAGGGCTCCTTCCAGTGTCATGCAACCGGACTTTCTCTACTCCTCCTGTGCCCCCCCCAATCTGCTCCAGGGGGTTCCCCAACCATGTAGAGCAGGATTAAGGTGTGTTCTGGGAGTGCAGTGAGGAGGGAGACTGCCTTCTGTCAGCGATGTCTGTTCTGCTGGTGGATGGAGACCCCTGGATACCATCTCCACAGTAATACAGAAATACCTGATTTTCACAAAGAGGCAACAGTGTGGAGACTGTTTATAGAGTACACCCCAATAGAGGTTGTTCCATGCAACAAATAGTCGTTCTCTTGAAGTGGTTCTCATGTTGTATCTACTCTGTAGATTTCATTTTGTGGTTCCCATTTTGTATGCTTATTGCTTACTGATACTATTGATCTTGAAAGTTCACAATGCAGCTTTCTTTTTGCTATAGAACTTGCTTGTAGAAAAATAAGGTTGATGCTAAGGAAAAGCCAAATGCAAAACTCCCAAGTCTTGTTCTTATAAAGTAGAATGCAGTTTTGGGTCAGCAGAATGGATTGCCGCTACTTTTTCTATATCACATCTAAACGGTAGCCCTTTTCAACAGCTAAAATACGCAAAGCATCTCTTATTAGTATTATAGAATGATGGGTTGTAAAATTATAGGGTAGTCATCCTAAATCAGCAGGGCAGACAACCAAAAGAATGTTTCAAATATGAGGTAAAAGCCTAATTCACACGCTCCATTGCTGACTATGGAGATGAAGCTCTAGGACAGAAAAGGTCTTCCATACCAGGCAAAGTGAGGCAGTGCTTGTGCATTCCTGGGCTGCTCTTTTAGAACTTGCCATAAACATGCACACACAATATATGTTATAAATAAAACTGTGTTGTGGAAATTATCAGAGAACTATATGGTGGCTAAAAGTCTTATGTTTGTAAGAACTGATGTTGCTCTTAGTCATGATAATGACTGAGGATATTGTTCTTGGACTCATTTCATCTCACTCATTTGGAAAGTTTAAATCTCATTACATTAATAAATTAAATTGGTGACATTTATGTTAGTGTTCCTTTCCTTTGAGTGCAGAGACCAATTTACCTTGAAACAGAAAGTAATCTAGTTAATTCTATGAAGCATCTATTCTTGCTGTTTCAGCTGTTACTAAATATAAGGATGATATACAGTCCAAAAGAACATTTATTCCTAAGCTTTCACTTCCAAAAATCTATAGTGATGCTGTTCTAGCTATGAACTTTCCCTGTTTCTGCCTGACAGTCTGCTCTATATACCCAATCACTTGCCTCATCTTAATTTTCTGACTAAAATAATTTTGTCTCCCATTTGTGTCCTTTATTTTTATTATCTCTGAACCATCATTCAGTGACTTGGCCCTCACATTTTAAATATGGCTTGCTTGCACAGAGCGAAGATCTCCTTTATCTTACGTGAGAATTGCAAAATATTAAAAGTATAGAAAACTAACTTGATAAGAGCAAATATTAATTCAGTTATCCTAAAACGTGCCAGACCAAAGTTTCGGCTATCTCATGTTGGCTCAAGCTCCCCAAAGCCAGGAAATTAGATGCTAAGGCTGATGCCTTAACTGAAGTGCCACATCATCAGCAATGATGTTGTGCAATGTCATAAATTGTACGAAGAGTCGGACACGACTGAACGACTGAACAACAACAACAACAACTTAACTCCATGCACCCACACTTTCCCTTAGTCTTTATGTACGTGCGTTCATTCAACCCAGGTTCATCTATAGGCATGATCTGAGCCTGGATTAAATAGGATTCTTGAACCTGTGTACAAATCAGATGTGGAAATCATGTAGACAATAGCCCTATTTCAGGTGTTCAAAAATCATATGTGGAGGAGAGTTGGGCACGAGTGCACCAGCTCTGCTCCCAACCTCCCTGTGTTCTCAGGGAATGTCAGAAGGGAAAGGTTCTGTGAGGCCCTGATCTTTCTACTTCCCCCAACCTGTGCATTCCATGTGCTCCCACCCCATTTGATGAGGGTCAAAACGCATTACTTTAAAGAAATGCGTAGCACCTATGTCTGCTTCTTTTAACTCAAAAGTAAGTGCAGGGAACCCCATATGGATTGGAAACTCTAGCATGGGAATAGGTGGCTTTAACCCTTTGCCCCCACTGTGGTCACTGTCTGGACCAGGGGCCCTACACCTGCCATTTATATTACAACTGGATCATATTTTGGCAGTGTTAATTGCAGGAGTGGGGTGGGGATCAATCCAGACTGGGCCACAGTGGGGTCTTAGTCTGTATAGTAGCATGGGGTTTGATCCTGAGAGGTCACATTCCATAATTTGAGGGAATATTGCACACAAAGCCCACTAGATTCCCCCTGCAGCTTAGAATCCCTCTGGAGTACTGGCAGCATTCTAGCTTCAGAATGAAACTGAACCTGCACTGCATAACTTTGCTGGCATTTGCTGCCATATGTTTTAATGGGGCAGAAAAACCTTAATTACTCTTGAACCACTGCTCAGAACTTTGCCAAATCAATGAAGGATTGTCTTCTTCAACAAGCCTAAATAAAGTACATCAGTAGTTCCATTAGACTTTGACAGAAATCTGTGAAAGGCCTGTCTAAAAACCTTGAGTGAAAGTAGTAAATGTGTGGATTTTAGCACTTCTTAACTTGCTTTACCTGTAACAATTTCTATTGGATTGATTTGAAATTTGGCACAATTGTAGACCTCATCTGTTAGATCATGGATGCCAAGGTACTAGCTCAACGGGTATCATTTTCATAAGCAATAAAAATGTGAGACTCATATTGTCAGGACCTTTTGTTGTTGCTACTCCTGTGCCCCTTTAATCAAATAACATTTGTTTTTTGTAGTCTATTTACTTGTTTGGTGCTCTCCTACCTTGTAATTTTAAAAGTGTATAAGACTATACATAGGGTAAAATCCAGTATAAGTCCTACTTAGTGTAGACCCATTGAAGTGAATGGGACTGAAGTTAAGTCTTGACTAACAAGTCCCATTCATTTTAACGGGTCTGCTCTAAGTAGGACTTACTTTGGATTTTACCCATAAGCTATAGAATATGAGTAAAATATGTATCCAAGTATGTATGCTTATGTACCCAGAATGGCACCAGCCACACACAAGAGGGAGGTATCTGCAGGCTTGCAGGAATGCCTAGCTTGCACTAGTCTGGAAAAAAATATTTAGTGGAAAAACCCTAAAGGGAGGGTCCTGCAAACAGTCCAGTGAGGACTGAGCAAGCTCAATAGGCATGAATTGAACTGTCAGGGGGACAGAAGGTGACAGAATGGAATGGAGTATCCTGGATGAGGGAATATTGGATGGCTGGAATCCTGAATAGGACCCCCCCCCCCAGCAACAATTTGTTGCAGAGTTCACTTGTTGACAACATAATGTCCTGATTCACACAATGTAGTAGCTCATAATGCTTAAGATAATCAAATATTTTGATAACATAATATTACATAAACTATTTTTCATTTGATCTATCAGTAGATAAATAGAACAGATATTAAAATGAAAATGCTGCTGTGACTATTTAGGCTGGGATCCAAACAGCCTCATGATCAAAAAGAAGGTTCTTCTGTTTGCTGAGGAGGATCTGTGATTTTATTTTCTGGCTGTACCGCCTTTGTGTTCTGTGGTCCCTTAGCCTTCAGGAGTAGTTTTTGTGGGAGTGGGAAGGCAGGCTGGAAAAGCCCTGATGTGTGCGCCAACTATCTGATGTGGCACTTTGGATCTTCTCATAGAGTTTAAAGTTCATACTATATTCTATACTCTCCAACAAAGGTGAAAGTCACTGATTAGCAGAAGAATTTTCTCTAGGAAGTTTTGTACAGTAAGGATAAACTTTTTATTTTTAAAAGAACCAAAATGATAATTGAAACAGAGTTCAATTCTTATTGTAAAAGACTGTACTGAATTCATATTTCTCATAAATGTTTATAGCTTATAAGTTTGTTCATAAGCATAATATCCCCAGTTCATCAAGTTTCTATAGATGGAAGTTGAACAGTTCTCCGTGCTTTTGCCAGTAAAATCCAACCTGTTAACTTATGAGTCATGCCTCCTGTGGAGGATTTTTCTTGAAAGGATGATCTGGAGTCCCCTGAGCCGAACATTGCGGAGGAGATGCTTGTATCAAGTGACCCTGAGGCAGATGAGGGGATCCCTGGCCCTTACAGGAGACAACCACCTATCTATCTATCTATCTATCTATCTATCTATCTATCTATCTATCTATCTATCTATCTATCATCTGATTTCTTAATTGCCCTTCTGGCCGGTCACCCGGCCACTCTGGGCGATGTACAATAATACAAACAGTTTAAAAACAGTAAAATTACTCATTAAAACATCATTTTCTAAAATTTCCCTAGCCTACCCCATATGCCTGCCTGAACAACCAAGTTTTCAGTGCGTGACAGAAGCTCATTAAAGAGGGGGCATGGCGGAGTTCCCTAGGGAGGGAGTTCCACAGAGTGGGGGCCACCACAGAGAATGCCCTCTCCCTCATCCTCACCAGCCTAGCTGTCCTGGCTGGTGGGACACAGAGAAGGCCATCCGAGGCTGATTAAGTGGCCTGTCTGGTGTTGCTGGAGGCGCTCCTTAAGATAGGCTGGGCCGGAACCATATAGGGTTTTAAAGGTCAAAACCAACACCTTGAATTTGGCCCGGAAAACAACTGGCGACCAGTGCAACTCTTTCAGCACTGGAGTGATGTGATCATGCCTGCGGCTGCCTTTAATCAGGTGAGCTGCTGCGTTCTGTACCAGCTGCAGCTTCTGGACCGTCTTCAAGGGTAACCCTACGTACAGCGCGTTACAGTAGTCTAGACGAGAGGAGACCAGGGCATGTACTACCGATGGGAGCAGATGGTCGGGAAAGTAGGGGCACAGCTGCCATATCAGATGGAGTTGGTATAGTGCTGTCTGGCTCACAGCTGACACCTGAGCCTCCATGGACAGCTGGGAGTCTAAAATGACTCCCAGGCTGTGGACCTGGTCTTTCAAGGGTCAACACCAGGTCAGCATCCCCCAACCTCCTCTTGTCTCCCACCAAAAGTACCTCAGTTTTGTCAGGGTTCAGCTTCAGCTTATTCTTCCCCATCCAGCCACACACCGTCCCCAGACATTTGGACAGGGATTCTATGGCCAACCCTGGTGAAGATTTAAATGAGAGGTAGAGCTGCATGTCATCCACATATTGATGACACTGCACCCCAAACCTCCTGATGATAGCCCCCAGCGGCTTCACATAGATGTTAAATAGCATTGGGGAGAGGATGGAACCCTGTGGCACTCCACAAGTGAGCGGCCACGAGTCCGAAACCTCCTCTCCCAGTGCTACCCTCTGGTACCTGCCAGAGAGGAAGGACCGGAAATACCGTAATACAGTGTTTCCAGTGCCCAACCCCTCCAGGTGGTCCAGGAGGATACCATGGTCAATAGTATCAGAAGCCGCTGAGAGGTTGAGGAGAACAAGGAAGGAGCATTCGCCCCTATCCTCATATCATCCACCAAGGCGACCAAGGCGGTTTCTGTCCCATGCCCAGGCCTGAAGCCCGATTGAAATGGAACTAGATAATCAGCTTCTTCCAAGTGTGCCTTCAACTTCATCACCACCACCTGCTCCATCACCTTGCCCTAAACTGGCAGATTCAAAACTGGGCGAAAGTTGTTCAGAACCTGGGGATACAAGGAGGGCTTTTAAAAAAGCGGTCTTATCACTGCCTCCTTGAGAGCTGATGGCATCACTCCCTCCTCAAGTGAGGCATTCACCACCACCCTGATCCCCTCACCCCATTGGCTTTCCCCTCAAAACACAGTCCCCTCTTGGACCTGGAGGCAGACGCCAAACAGCCACCTAACCATAAGGATAACCTAGCTTTTCTCTGAAACTCTCTGTGTTCAGACTTTGGACTGCCTACTGGCCTTTCCATTGGTACTGACCTGACTAATTTCCTGAAGCTCTGTCCTCGCACCACCGTGACCAGGACAGTAACCATATGTATATGTTCTTTTATTAGCTGTCCTTTTACACATGGCAAAGAACAGTTGAAGGATCTAAATGAGCCACCTATGAACATCTGATGGTCACGTGGGGTCTCTTCATGTTGGCACAATAATCCATGTTGTAAAGTGTTCTAGATGTTTTAGCAACTCAACCTTCCCCAACATAGTGTGCTCTAGATGTGTTGGACTGCAACTGCCATCCTCCCCAGCCAATATGGCCATTGTCTGTGCTGGTTGTGATTGGTGGGAGTTGCCCACACATCTAGAGGACAGCAGATTGGCTTTTATAGCTTCAGGATTGTTAGGGAAGTTAGTTTCGATGTCCTCCCCAATTAACTATATAACATGTACATATCAAGTGTAAGTTACATATCAAGGAAGCAATCTGGATTGTGTTGTGATGCGAATTTTGATAATGATAAGGGAGGCAGACATTTGCTCCCAGTCTCTTAAATGTTCAAATACTTTTCTTCCTAAAGGTTCAAAATCATATTAAATATTTATATTTATTCACTATATTTATTAGTTGCCCAATAACCAATGTTCTGTGGGCAACATACAAATGATAGTCTGTGATAGTTCTTGATCCCTTGTGTGGAAGGCATGGTACAAAAAGGCCTGTGTGTTCATGGCCCACAGGGATCTGGTATGCAGTGCCAACAGTCACTATTTCTAGCTTCCAGGATAGTGCATTCATGGAGCTTTTCACATACAGCCTTCTGGCAATCCTAGGTACACACACTAGTAGATTGTGGTGCAGCAGTGGCATCCTACCTCCTGCTCCTGTATATCTCAGTAGGATGCCCAGCTATCCAAACTGGTCATGTGTTTATTATTCCTGCCCAGTCCATGTGAAAGTCCAGGTGGAGCTAAGGCAAAGCTGAGAGATGTCCATGGAGAGGACATACTTTGCCTGCTAAGGAATGTAATCCTCTTCCTCTCTTAGCATCAAAACGTCTATTTTCAATAGCAAGAAGTAAAGCATTTTGGTCCTAAGCTCCTGTACTATGCTAATGGTGATGGCCATATTTATGAAACATGTATGACCACGGGTTATGAAACTATGGATGAGTGCTGTGGTTGCACACTTTTCCTGTGTTCCTGCTGTTGTGTGCCAACTTTGGTGCTATGATTCTGGCTTGTACTAAGTTGGACTTCTCTGTTACATCTGAATTGGGGAACCCTGGCTTAATGTGTCCTATACAAACCAGCAAAATAAGCTAGGATGTGATGTATGTGTTCAATATGTGTTCATGAGTTGATTGGGTATTTTAATATGTGGAAGAGTGGATGTCTGAGGGAGTGTATATATAAAAGGGGGGCTTTTCCAAAAATGTGTGTGTGTATTGAAGTGGGAAGAAGAATCCAAATAAGGATGATGACTGAAGAGGAAGATGTTTGAAGCCATTGAAAAGGAAGTGTCCTTTACAAATGAGAGTGGAAATACATAGATGCTTTTAATTGCATACTTGCATAGACAGATTTAAGGGTTTCAGACAGCTTCATTGTGTGTTATTTTTATGTAAGGTGCTTGGAGGTCCTGATCCTTCTGGATTAAAAGGTGGGGTAGAAATTATTGTGGAATCATCTGGCTGGAATGTGTTACACAAAAATATTACTTCGCTTAAGTTGAAACAGAATTCCAGTATGTTTTTTCTTTCTCCTCCTGCTTATTTGTGAGGACTATTTTTTTCACTTGCAAATCTGCACAGATTTCACTTCATTTAAGGACCTCAATAAGCTCAGTGTAACCCTAGTAACTCCCCTACATCATATCTGCGTGGGGAAGGTGGTGAATTTTATAGATAGGCCACTAATTGAAAGGGCTACATTCATAGCTAGTGTAATATGAGAGAGAGAGGGAAAGATTATATTTAGGAGATTTAGTTTTTTTGCTGGACATAAAGTAAAAAATCCTATATAACGTATTTCCTCATTTTTTAGAATTTTATGCCCATCTCTCTTCCTTTGATCAATGAACCTGAAACATACCCATATTTTAATGGTCTGTGAGAAGGATACCTGACATAGTTTTAATAATTATCTGCTAAGAATTTTTTCCACTGTGATTTCTTTTGAGTTTTTTCATAAATGTTCTGTTTGCTGTACTATATCTGGGACTTTCTCAATTCATTTAAAAAACTCCTTACCTGAAACTCTGACTAGAGTGGAAAGCTCCATAAGGCTTCCTGGGCAAACATTTCAGTTAAGGAAATAAAATCACCTTTATGCGACAATTTACTATGGTAACTAAAATCAGCTTCTATTGTCCTTTCTAACAAAAGCCATGCCTCTTCCCAACATGTCTCCAAATGGCATGAGCCTTTGGAGACATGTTGAGAAGAGGAATGGCTGGAGATACAGAGTTAATATTCAAGAAGATGTTTATTTTTTCTTCCGAGTTTAGTAGCACATTCTGAACACAGTGGAAATTAATTGATGAGAAACCGTATTGAGAAAGGTATGTTACAGTCCAAAATACAGTACTTAGGCATCTCGCATTTTGTCCCTAGCATTTTGTCTTAAAAAGGAGAGTATTCCTTTTTGTAGTATAATACAGAACAGTTTAAAAATAGAAGTTCAATTTCCTCTTATTTGTTGAACATAACACAGGCCTCAAGTTATTTAAGATAAAATATTAGTCCCACGATTACTAAAAATCTAGGACAGACTTAGAGTTTAGAGAAGTCCAGGTATGCGACCATGAATCTTTGTCCTCTGTTTTTGAATATAAGGAGAGTAACTGGCTTCTTATTTTGGGGGCAACATAACTTCTTCAAAACTATATAATCCCCCACCCTCCGCTGATAGAAACATACTGCTAAAAAGATTTTATTAATTCATTATACTTTGAGTCTGCCCAGTAAGCCACCATGGCTTATTTTGATCGTGCAAACTGGCCCTATATGTCTAGCATAGAAACAGGGTGGGCTCGTGACAAAGGGACAGGAAGATGTTCTTGGGCGTCAGGATCCTAAGAGGAGCCTCTCCCAGGGATTTGGTGTGAAAGTTAGCTGTGACCCTTGGGACTACGTTGAGGTCCAAGTAGGAAATCAGAGTGTCATAACCTGGCTAGGGATGCTGGTCTGAGGAATCTTTTGATGAGTGGGTGTGATCCCAGTTGCTCTTCCCCGGTGTTTCCCAGGATACTAAACAGTGCCCAAACCTGTCTCCTCAACAGACTTAAGAACGTAAGAAGAGCCATGCTGGATCAGACCAAGGGTCCATCTAGTCCAGCATTCTGTTCACACAGTGGCCAACCAGCTGTTGACCAGGGACCCACAATCAGCGCATGAGCATAACAGCACCCTCCCACCCATGTTCCCCAGCAACTGGTGTACATAGGTTCACTGCCTCTGGTACTGGAGGCAGCACCTAGCCATCAAGACTAGTAGCCACTGATAGCCTTTTCCTCCAGGAATTTGTCTAACCCCCTTTTAAAGCCACCCAAAGTGGTGGCCAGCAATATGTCCTGTGGTAGCGAATTCCATAGTTTAACTATGTGCTGTGTGAAGAAGTACTTCCTTTTTCTGTCCTGTATCTCCCACCAGTCATCTTCATAGGATGACTCCGCCCAGGTTCTCGTATTTTGAGAGAGGGAGAAAAATGTCTCCCTATCCACACTCTCCACACCATGCATAATTTTGTACACCTCTATCATGTCTCCCCATACTGTCCTTTTTCCAAGCTAAACAATCCCAGCTGTTGAAACCTTCTCTCATAGGGGAGTTGCTGCAGTTCCTTGATGGTTTTAGTTGCCCTTTTCTGCACTTTTTCCAGCTCTACAATAGCTTTTTTGAGGTGTGGTGACCAGAACTGGACACAGTATTCCAAGTGTGGTCGCATCATAGATTTGTATAAGGGCAATATGATATTGGCAGTTTTATTCTCAATTCCTTTCCTAATTATGCCTAACATGAAGTTTTCCTTTTTTATAGCGGCTGCACGCTGGATTGACATTTTCATTGAGCTGTCCACCACAACCCCAGGATCTCTTTCTTGGTCATTCACCACTAGCTCAGATCCCATCAGGCTATACTTGAAGTTGGGATTATTTGCCCCAGTGTGCATCACCTTACACTTACTTACACTGAACTACATTTGCCATTTAGATGCCCATTCTCCCAGTTTGGAGAGATCCTTTTGGAGCTCTTCACAGTCCCTTTTTGTTTTAACCACCCTAAATAATTTGGTGCCATCCACAAACTTGGCCACTTCATTGCTCACTCCTAATTCCAAATCATTTATGAACAGGTTGAAAAGCCTTGGTCCTAATACTGATCCCTGTGGGACCCCACTATTTACTTCCCTCCATTGGGAGAATTTACCATTTATTCCTACTCTCTGCTGTCTGTTCTTTAGCCAGTTACTGATCCATAAGAGGACCTGTCCTCTTATTCCATAACTGCTAAGTTTGCTCAGGAGTCTTTGGTGAGGGACTTTGTTTACTTGGATTTCCAAAAGGCTTTTGACAATGTCTACCGGATCACCCCGTCTACATGTTTATTGACACTCTGAAAGAACTCTAAAAGCTTAGTGAGACAGGACTTACCTTTGCAGAAGCTGTGGTGATTCTTTTTCAGCAGGGCTTGTCCTTCTAGATGCTTACTAATTTTATCTTCAATAATGCCTTCAACCAATTTCCCCGGATCAGACGTTAAGCTAATTGGCTTGTAATTTCCCAGATCCCCTCTGGATCCCTTTTTGAAAATTGGTGTTACATTGGCCATCTTCCAGTCCTCTGGTATAGAGGCTGATCTTAGGGACATGTTGCATATTTTGGTTAGAAGATCAGCAATGTCATATTTGAGTTCTTTGAGAACTCTAGGATGGATACCATCTGGGCCCGATGATTTATTTGCTTTCAATTTATCAATAAGGTTGAGAACTTCATCTTTTGTCACCACTATTTGCTTCAGTTCCTCAGACTCCCTTCCTGAAAACATCAGTTCAGGCACAGGTATCTATCTGTCTTATATCTTCTGTAGTGAAGACGGATGAAAAGAATTCATTCAGCTTTTCTGCAATCTCCTTGTCCTCCTTCAGTACTCCTTTAACTCCATTGTCATCCAGTGGTCCAACTGCCTCCCTAGCTGGTTTTCTGCTTCTGATATATTTAAAGAATTTTTTATTGTTGGCCTTGATGTTGTTAGCAATATGCTCTTCAAAATGCTTTTTTGCATCTCTTATTGTCTGCTTGCATCATCTTTGTGCAAGGTTGTGCTCCCTTTTGTTTCCTGTGGGAAGTCTGATAAGGTTCATAGACACATAAGAGTTGGAAGGGGCCATATAGACCATCGAGTCCAACCGCCTGCTCAGTGCAGGAATCCAGTTTAAAGAATTCCTGACAGATGACTGCCCAGTCTCTGCTTGAATATCTAAAGTGAAGGAGAGCCCACCACCTCCCCAGGCAGTTGGTTCCATTGTCTGGCTACTGTGACAGTTAGAAAGTTTTTTCCTGATGTTCATCTGAAATCTGCCTTTGGTTGGGAAGGCAGATCTGGTTGGGAATTTCACCTGCTCTCAGATCTCTTCCGGTGTGCTGGCCCCAGGACTGGAAGGCTCGCCAGGCCTGCTTATAGGATATATTGGTTGAATTCCTCCTGCATTTCAGCAGGATGGCTACCAGTCTGGGAGAATAGCCTTGGTGGGTCAGCAGTCTCTACTCAACCTCAAGGTGGGCAGCTTTAGGATCCCTGGGTTTGCTGCAGGATGGGTCCCTGGTGAAGCAGGGATAGGAGCAGAAGTGTTTGAGCCATTGAGAGGTGGTGGTGGTGGTTGTTGTCATTTCTGTACTGTCCCATAGCCAGAGCTCTCTGGGTGGTTTACAACCATGTTCATAATGTTGGCATATCATGGATGTCTTGGCAGGTAATAAAGTTAATGTATGTGTCCAGTATTTGACCAGTAAAATGACCAACCCTTAATTAATTTACAATTTCCTCCTGCCTCCCCTCCCCTTCTCCTTTGCACACATGAGGAGATTGAAAGTTTCTACTCTGGAGTTTGAAATAACCACAGCACCATGTTGCACTCAAACTTGAGGAACTGTGGCGTATTCTGTGTTGGTTAAAACAAACAATTTCTGTAGATTTCAACAAACAATTACTAGCTCAAGATTATCTTCTGGAACTGTATCTACAAAATTTTGAATTGGTATTTTGTAAGGGGAATATAATACCCTAAATTTCTTTGCAAATGTTGTCCACAAACATACAAGTCCGGGTTATATATAGCAAGTTAGGACTTGGTAAATGACCTCTGTACAACAGCAGATAAATGGTAAGTTTTAAAATAAGTTTTAGTTGGAGGGGTCTTAAGTAGAAACAAAACATGAACTAGATTTTTTATAAAATAAAATTCAGCTAATAGTAATCATATTCCTATATCCTCTTTTGAAATCCTGTCCTTCTATTTTTCCCCAAATATCAGGTCCCCATTTATAGTGATAATTGATACCAGGCAAATATTTTCAGAAAATCAGCGCTTTGTTTCATTATTTTTTTTGGGGGGGTGTCTTTCCACCATGATTACCTTTGAAAAGGATGCAACTTCCAGTTAAAGAAGGTGGATTCGGTTTTCGGGATCATGCTCTGAATCATTGAGCTTATCTGTTGACTTGTACTGAATTTTGTTATTACCTGTTTACATTGGATCTTCTGCTTTGGCCAGTTTCAGAATCTTCTTGTTTGGTTCCTCGCTAAATGGAAGGCATTAGGTTCTAGGCATACAATAAGAGATAGGGTTTCTCCCATAGTTTTATTGCTAGAGATGTGTAGTGTATAATGTCATGTCAGTTTCACTTCGATTCATTTTCTCATGCTAAATTGACTTTATGGGGCAATCCAGATCTAAAAACTGGTAAGAAAATGTTTTTGTGGAGGACATGGACAGATAAGGCAATTTTTACTTTGGATCAACTGGTGGGTGCTGACGATAAGTTCTTGTAGTTTTCTATCCTGCATGCCAAATGCGATTTTCCAGCTATGGCTGAATGGCAATACTTGCAATTGCAGCATTTGTTAGCATCTAGGTTTAGCCCGGTAGCTTTTACAGCTTCAGAGTCTCCGTCGTCATTGAAAGTACTTATTGAGGCTGGTCAAGGAAAGAGACCCACAATCCATGTCTATAAAAAACTGTTATTGGCAAATAAATATGATATACAAGGCGCTAAGCAGAAATGGAATAGGGAACTGCATTGTCCCATTTTGCTTAATCAGTGGATTGACGCTTTGATGCCCATACCTGTTGCATCTGTGGATCTTATACAGTGAAAATATTTGTTTTGTGTCTATTGAATGCTGCAACATCTCTTTAATAAGGGTTTGTCTAATTCATTTAATTGCTGGCATTGCAATATAGCTAATGCTTTTAAACATGTTTTGGCAAAAAGTAGTAGCTGCTTCTTTTTGAGAGGAGGTTATTATACAGATACATTTTGTACCGGAATGGTCTTTAATATTTACTGATGTGTACATGCCCTTTTAAATTATCTGTTTGCTTCTTGGAAGTTAACGAATGGTCAGCGTAAATGGATTTCCTGTGCCCCTTTGACAGCTGATATTACAACATTGGAAGGATAAATGCTTACCTCCTATAATGATTGAGGACCTTGCAACACTTTCAATATTTGAACGGGTGGCATATAGATGCCTCCTTCGAATGGATACCTGTTTGGATATCTGGTCCGCTTTTGTTGAAGCTTATGTATAATTACTAGAAGTTTTATTTTCATATATATTGATTTCATATGTATTGATATGAATATATACAAATCTGTGTATGTACATAATTTTCCCTTTCCATTTTTATATTTTTTGTTAAAATTTCACAATAAAAACTGAATTAAAATATATATTGATAATTTAAGGATCTTGTGTTCAATTTCAGTTAGTTAATGAGTTTTACCTATAAGGCTTTGAAATAAACAGAACTGGTAAATCTTGGGTTGAATCCAGACATGCACTTCTATGAATGGAAGGGACTCTGATCCAGCAGTGGCTCTTGCTGGAGAAAGACAAGGGAAGTGATTTTTGCTAATTTCCCCTTCGCCTTGTGTCCCCCCCCCCCCAACAAAGATGTTATTGGGACCAGTACCATCTCCCATATTGTTCCAAAGGAGAAGGAGAAGGAAAAATCATCAGACATTCTCCAGTCGTCCAGCGAAGTATCCAGTGATCACACCCATTGAAACTCTCCCCCCAGCCCCATGAATACATAATTGTTGTTGTTGTTCAGTCGTTCAGTCGTGTCCGACTCTTCGTGACCCCATGGACCATAGCACGCCAGGCCTTCCTGTCCTGCGCTCTCTCCCGGAGCGTACTCACGTTCATATTCATTGCATCGGTGATGCTATCTAGCCATCTCATCCTCTGCCGTCCCCTTCTCCTTTTGCCTTCAGTCTTTCCCAGCATCAGGGTCTTTTCCAGGGAGTTTTCTCTTCGCATTAGGTGGCCAAAATATTGGAGCTTCAGCTTCATTATCTGTCCTTCCAATGAGCACTCAGGGTTGATTTCCTTTAGGATGGACTGATTTGACCTCCTTGCAGTCCAGGGGACTCGTAAGAGTCTTCTCCAGCACCACAGTTCGAAAGCATCAATTCTTCGGCGCTCAGCCTTCCTTATAGTCCAGCTCTCACAGCCATACATTACTACTGGGAAAACCATAGCTTTGATTAGACGGACCTTTGTCGGCAAGGTGATGTCTCTGCTTCTTATTATGCTGTCTAGGTTGGCCATAGCTTTCCTCCCAAGGAGCAAGCGTCTTTTAATTTCATGGCTACAGTCACCGTCTGCGGTGATCTTGGAGCCCAAGAAAGTAAAATCTGTCACTGCTTCCATTTCTTCCCCTTCTATATGCCAGGAAGTGATAGGGCCAGATGCCATGATCTTCGTTTTTTTAATGTTGGGTTTCAAACCAGCTTTTGCACTCTCCTCTTTCACCCTCAACAAGAGGCTCTTGAGATCCTCTTCGCTTTCTGCCATTAGGGTGGTATCGTCTGCATATCGGAGGTTGTTGATAATTCTCCCGGCAATCTTAATTCCGACCTCTGATTCATCCAACCCGGCATTTCTCATGATGTACTCTGCATATAAGTTAAATAAGCAGGGTGACAATATGCAGCCTTGTCGTACTCCTTTCCCAATTTTGAACCAATCGGTTGTTCCATGTCTGGTTCTTACTGTTGCTTCTTGACCCTCGTACAGGTTTCTCAGGAGACGGGTAAGGTGGTCTGGTACTCCCATCACTTTCAGAATTTGCCACAGTTTGTTGTGATCCACACAATCAAAGGCTTTAGCGTAGTCAATGAAGCAGAAATAGACATTTTTCTGGAATTCTCTTGCTTTCTCCATGATGCAGCGAATGTTGGCGATTTGATCTCTAGTTCCTCTGCCTCTTCGAAACCCAGCTTGTACTTCCGGTAGTTCTCGGTTCGCATACTGCTGAAGCCTAGCTTGTAGGATTTTGAGCATCACCTTGCTGGCATGTGAAATGAGCGCAATTGTGCGGTAGTTTGAACACTAGTTTACATAATAAAAGGACAAACAAAATCCCTAACCCTGAAAATACTGAAACGAATTGTCTATACTGGCCCACCCTGTTGACCATTCCTTGAAATGATTTGGTAGTATTGTTAGAGATCAAATGTGAAAGTATAAATAGATTATAATTATGGCAGTGAGAAACATCTAATAAATCTAGGGAAGACAGTTTTTGTTATTAGAACCAAAAGGGAAACCATTGGGGACAGATATGATCTCAGCCTATATTTTAATTTATACCAAAATTTCTAAAATGTTAGGTATTGAGGTGATATTGTATATCTCTCCTTATACCATAGCAGAGTAGTAAGAGAGAGCCTAGTACTACTTGTTCTGTGTATGTTGTTTACTCCATAATAAACTGATCAAAAACTGCCACTAATTTTATAGGATAGCTAATATATTGTAATAATTAGGTAGTCCAGTTTCCCCCATTGCATATGTAAAGTGTTTTGTACCCAGATTCCTTAGTGCCTCTTAATAATTAAAAACCTGTTATAAAATGATAAAATAAATTAAGGACCTAACGATGGTAATTCATAGCTGATGATGCTTGTTGAAAATTTTGTTATTGCCTAAGACCTTTTGCTAGCTTTTCTCCATTAACTTGATATGCAGAAGAGACTGCCCTCTAGTGGAGTAATATGAAAAATCACCTAACATTTCCTCCCCGTTTTTAGCCTCCAGCACAACCTTAGCTGACAATACTTTTAATCAGTGTGTTAACTTGTGATGGGAAGATATTTTTATGTCTAAGCTGCACAATTTCAATAACTCTGCGTGCAAAGGTGCTTGCATACCACTGGTGGGAGGATACCTAACGAGATAATGATAATAATGTACATGTAGTACTTTAAGATGTTCAAAGCACTTCTCACAGATTCATATATTTTGTGTGCAATCCTTATATCAGCTCTCCAAATTTAAGGCTTTTCTAGAGCAAATATGTATGTGTATCTGCTTAAAGTGTAGCTAGTGTATAAAACTAAAACCATATGCTTTTGAGAAATACGTATTGGTGTTTTTTATATGCAGAATTATGTTTAGTGTGATACTGTGCATTGTGTTTTATTATGATATAATAAAATCTGTTTGAAATAGGATAGTGTGCCACCAAATCATGGGTTATAAATACCATTGGAAATTTTGGTTTGAAATCTGTCTCTTCCAAAGTAAGTTTCTTAGGGTGCAATCCTATGCATGCTAGACAGAAAAAAAGTCCTACAACTCCCAGCATGCCCCAGCCAGCCTTGCTAGCTGGGGCATTCCGGGAGTTGTAGGACTATTTTTCTGTCTAAACATTCATGGATTGTGCCCTTGGTCACTGAAGATTTTTGAAAAAATAAGGTACAGCTTAGTCACAAATAAGATACTTTTCTATAGGCATCACTATGAAACAATGGCCTGTGAATGGTCCCTTCAGTATCATAATGGTCCAGAAGACTTTTACAGCAAACCTGTTAGAGTTTTAATTTATGAGGCAGAGTAATTTTATAACTTAAGAAGCCTTTTAAGTCATGGTGTATTAAGTTTTTTTTTTTTTAAAATCACAGGATTTAAGTAAAAAGGCAATTCATATGCTAATTCCATTACACAGTACTCCGGAAATGGCTTTATATTTGTGTTCAGCTAAAAATTTTGCATTTCTGCTACAAGGGGCAATCTGTATTCTCATTTTCTTGACAGACATTGGCCTTGATCTGGGGAACTATAAGCACAGAACTCTTCAGCGTCTCTGTTGTTCTGGTCATCAGAGTCCCATCCCCCCTCGTCCCGGCCTGGTCCATCTGTTGACCCAAGACCAGTAGTATGAAAGTAGACAGAGCTGATCACCTATTAGACAGGCAGGAGAATAGAAAACACAGATGTTGATGTAGTTCAGCATATATGTCTCGTACCATACACTGAACAGGTGTTTGTTGTTACAGCTGACACTGCTGATCCTTTTTTAAATGGGTACGTGCCCAGAACAAGAGAACTGCTCCCATAACCATGGGTGATTTGTGTGGGTATTTTCCCTCCACTCTAACAGCAGTCTTTTGTTCTAGGAATGCAGTTAAGCTGTGCTTGAAAGGCTGTTTCTGCAAGTAGATTGGCTTCTTTGGGTTAGGATGAGAGCATCTAATATATTTTAAAAGTTAGAAATCTTATAAGCAGCCCTAGAATGATGTTTAAATTTGTAAGTCTTTTTTTGCAAACCTTTGCATTCAGCAGAATAGCCAATTATTTGTTGGCTGTGTTCAAGAGCTTTTCCAAGCTTTCAGGCTGTCACCAGCCATGCTTATGTCTATGTTCCTTAAGGTGCATTGCCATATGAAATCATTATATAACTGTGGAAAGTACATTCTCTGTAACCAGTTGTGAAGGAAATAAATTTAGAAGTAGCTTTGCAAAACAATAGTTTTCATTATTTATATTACTTTAATCATAATTAATGCTGCCCAGGGTGCCAAATTTAGTTTTTATGGACCACAAAAGCTTTATTATATTAAGGGGGCATTTAGTGTTCAGTATTCATATTCTCATTTCTGTCTTATATTTACTCGAAAGGTATAAAATTAGTTACTTATTAAAATGCATAAGAACAGGGCTTAATTTGATATTGGAATGGCTGTATTACATCTCCAAATTTAAAATAAAGCTGCTGTACTGGGCTTAGAACGGTTCTGGGTCAGAGAGATATTTTAAGGCTAGGTCTGTATGAATAACTGACATGTTAGTGAAGTGTATAATCCTTGTAACAATTCTATTCTTTTCCTTCTCAGAATGTGAAAACATTTGCATCTTCAGATAGTCTAGCAAAGGTCCAAGAAGTAGCAAGCTGGCTTTTGGAAATGAATCAAGAACTGCTGTCTGTTGGCAGTAAGAGACGACGAACTGGTGGGTCTATTCGAGGTAATGCTTCCTCAAGCCAAGTGGATGAAGAGCAGATGAATCGAGTTGTAGAGGAGGAGCAGCAGCAGCAGCAACAGTTACGGCAACAAGAGGAGGTGCATGTTGCAAGGAATGGGGAAATAGGTGGAGGGGAACCTGGACTCTGTCACAGAAATGAGTCCCAACATGAGCAGTTAGAGGAAAACAACAATAGATTTATCGCAGTGGATGAAGAATACTCTGGCAACCAAGACGAGGAGGAAGAAGATGAACATGCTGGTGAACAGGAGGAGGAGGAGATGGAGGAAGAGGAAGAAATGGACCAGGATAGTGATGATTTTGATCAATCTGATGAAAGCAGCAGAGATGATGAACACACTCATAGTAATAGTGTCACAAATTCAAATAGCATCATGGACTTAGCAATACATCAGCAGTCATCTCCATTCTATATAAAATCAAAGGTGAGTAACTTTAAATTCTTTTAAGCAAACCACTGAAGAATGGTGAGTAATAACTTAAATTCTTTACATAGAATGAATATATAATACTGGAATGTACTTCTGTGAAAGTATTGATTGTATCGGTATTCAGATACTTTTCTTATTTACTTCAAAAGAATAATGGTATTACTCTAACACTGAGTACAACAGCAGTACTGCCTTTTCCCTGTGCTCTGATCTTATAATTGTGCTAAGAAACACTTCAGAAGACTTTGCTATTTTTTCCCTTGAAAGTGTGTGAAATGAAATCAGTATGGCTGTGCTTAATTTTTTGTACATATTAGCAGGTTTTGTGATTTAAAAAACCCTTTCAACTCTTCAAAATCTGTACCTGAAGCTGCTAATGAAAAATGAATAGGTAATCAAGAAAGTGCATTTTTTGTTCTTTTTGTCTTCAGTGTGCCTGTCATCTTTCCAGGGTAAGGAATGTTTGTCATCTTACAAGTTCTCATACTTCTGTCTTATTTGTAAACCTGGCTCAGTTTTCTATCTGACTAAATTGACTTTTTAGACTTCACTCCTAGAAAGTGTAAGCAAGGTAAGAAGTCAGATAGACAGTCTGGGTGCATTGGATACTATTCATGGGATAAAAGTAGTAGTACTGTTTTAAATGATGCTGAGGGTGAGGGGGGAGGTCAAGGTGAAGCAGATAGGATTTATGATGAAAACGTGACCAGAGACTTCCTTTCTGTTGCCATCAAAGGTGTGAGTTTCAGAAAAATCTCCTGTAGGGATTAGCAGGGATTGCATGACCACCTCTAGCCAATCAAATGTTTTAGTACAGAAGAGTCTGGTCTCATCTTATAAATAGGGCTTCACCTATTGGGGGCAGTATAGAAATGTAATAAATAAATAAGGGTTAATTGTAGCCTATTTTCAGTACCTTTAAGAGGTGGGGTTAGAGGTAGTTACTGAGAGTTGGGGAAATATATTTTTCTTGTGTTTATGGTTGCAGAATCAGTGTTGGTCCAAGAAAAGTGCTTGTTAACAGTTACCTGCATAAGAGATAGGAGTCGCATGAGCTAGATGATGATGTGCATCCCATAATTTTAGTGAAGTAATAGCACTTGCAAATAAATTCAAAATAATAAGGGCACTGTGTATTCTCTGTACATCTGTAGATATCCTAAACTTTTCATTTAACAAAATTTATTAAATTTTTATTATTAATTTTTTTAGTTATGTGAGCACTAGGGGTGTAGTTAGACACTTCAATACAATGTTGTATGCTGCTTCTTGTTTGGCAGATATTCTTGAAAAGGCACTTTTAAGACATTGACTTGGTTCTCACAATCACCGCAGGTTAAACAAGCCGTGGGGGCTTGTTCAAGCCACAGCGCACGCTGGGTACCATTTGTCTGATTATCTGCCCGGGTGCGGCTTGTCATCCAAACCTGGGCAGCATGGCTTGTTTGTGGGGGAAACAACCCTCAAATAACTCAACAACAAGCCACGGTTATCATGTGAACTGGACCATTGAATCATTGCTTCCCATACATATGTAAGTATTTTATAGAATGGGTAATTTTTCACACCTCCTAGATTATAATATTAATGTAACTAGAGTAATAGAACAGAGTAACAGTTCAAATGTAAATATTTTTCCTGAAGATTAAAAAAAAAAAAATCTCTGAAGACTGTCGTTGAACAGACTTGTTACATTTTCCTTGAAATTCATTTAGTACCTGAACTACTAATAAAAAAGCTTTTGGATAAATTCTACTTAGATGGTAAGCTTCTTGGAGTAAGAACTTGTCTGTTTTGCTTATGTTACTCTATGAAGATTCAAAGTACAAGTAATGCTGTTGTACAGGTTGTCACTTCACTTTGTAGCGGTGTTCTGTGCTTAATTTAATGGGAATTTTGTGTGTGTACTTCTGTGGTCCTTAAAATGTTAAGGAATGCTTCATCATCCCAAGTGAGTATTTTGTTTGTTTTTGAAAGCTGAAACTGGTAACAAACCCACCTGAAGTATAAATCACTAAAATTAGATTGGGAGTACCCTGAATATTTTATACCTTGCATATTTAAAGTATGCTTAAGAACTCATATAACACATGTTTACAAATAATGTCCTATTTAATATGCCATTTGTTCCTTCCATTGTTCTTATCTATATGGAAGGTGCTCTGGCCTGAAAATCAGGTATTCTGGCGTGATTTTTAGCTTTGGTTTTTAATACTTGCAGCTTAGGCTGATACTGGATACTTTGATTTTCTGGAAGCAAATATTCACATTTCTTTAGTTTGACTTAAATGTTTTGAAGTTTGAACTAAAAATGGCAAAGCAGCATGGCAGAAACATGAAGACTTCAACTGGTAAATGTTGCTTGGTTTTTGCTTTACCCAGGAAAATTGAATATCTCTTACGTATACTTTTAATTCAAGTCTATGCCCTAACCACTGATGCCGAAGGCGCTGAAGTTGATCGCTTCTATGAAGACCTACAACACCTTGTAGAACTAACACCACAAAAAAGATGTCCTCTTCATCATAGGGGATTGGAATGCTAAAGTAGGAAGTCAAGAAATCACCGGGATAACAGGCAAGCATGGCCTTGGTGTACAAAATGAAGCAGGACAAAGGCTAATCGAGTTTTGCCAAGAGAACACCCTGATCATAGCAAACACTCTTTTCCAACAGCACAAGAGGCGACTCTACACATGGACATCACCAGATGATCAATATCGAAATCAGATTGATCATGTACTTTGCAGCCAAAGATGGAGAAGCTCCATACAGTCAGTCAAAACAAGACCTGGAGCTGACTGTGGCTCAGATCATGAGCTGCTTCTTGCAAAATTTCGGCTTAAATTGAAGAGCCTAGGGAAAACCACTAAACCATTCAGGTATGACCTAAATCATATCCCTTATGAATATACAGTGGAGGTGAGGAATAGATTTCAGGGATTAGACCTGATAGGCAGAGCACCTGAGGAACTATGGACGGAGGTCCGTAACATTGTTCAGGAGGCAGCAACTCAATCCATCCCAAAGAAAAAGAAATGCAAGAAAGCCAAGTGGCTGTCTGATGAGGCTTTACAAGTAGCTGAGGAAAGAAGGGAAGCGAAGAGCAAGGGAGAAAGGGGAAGATATATCCAACTGAATGCAGAGTTCCAGAGAATAGCAAGGAGAGACAAGAAGGCCTTCTTAAATGAACAATGCAAAGAAATCAAGGAAAACAACAGAATGGGAAAGACTAGCGATCTCTTCAAGAAAATCGGAGATCTCAAGGGACGTTTTGTGCAAAGACGGGCATGATCAAGGACAAAGAAGGCAGGGACCTAACAGAAGCAGATGAGATTAAGAAGAGGTGGAAAGAATACACAGAAGAACTATCCAGGAAAGTGTCAGGGTGGACACTGAGCCCATAGAATCCCAGAGTAGTTCTGATTCTGAGGAAGAGGAGCCGCTCCTGGGAGAGGAGCGCGCTCATCTTTCCCAGGGCCGACAGCTGACAGAGATTCCTCCCACTGGCATTCCTAGCTTAGATAGCAGTCCTGGGAGTGACAGAGCGCGGGAAGCAGACTTGATGGACGCGCGACGCTGACGCAGGGAGCGGCGCCAAATGGAGGGCGCGGAAAGGAGGCATAGTGCCTGGTTGGCGCGCAAACAATGGTTGCGCCCAGAGTATCCAAGGGAAAAGGGGAGGGACTCTCCCTAGCCCATAAGTTCAGGGTCTGCCAGTAATTCCCTTTCAAACGGGGACCAACTGTTCCAACTTAGGGTATAGGTACTCTGCTGCTCATATCTAGTTGCTAACAGTAGAGTTGTTAAGTTGTTAAAGAGGAATAAAGCTTTGAAAAGAATCCCTTTGTCTGTGTCTGGACTTGGCTACTGGATTAGACTGAGAGAGGCCTCCAAGGAGCCCTTGACAGAAAGATCTTAATGTCCCTGATAGCCATGATAGTGCGGTCACTGAACTGGAGCCGGACATCCTAGAGAGTGAAGTCAAGTGGGCCTTAGGAAGCATAACTAACAACAAAGCTAGCGGAGATGACAGCATTCCAGCTGAGCTATTTAAAATCCTAAAAGATGATGCTGTTAAAGTGTTGCACTCAATATGCCAGCAAATTTGGAACACTCAACAGTGGCCACAAGACTGGAAAAGGTCAGTTTACATTCCAATTCCAAAGAAGGGCAACACCAAAGAGTGTTCAAACGACTGTACAATTGCACTCATTTCACATGCCAGCAAGGTGATGCTCCAAATCCTACAAGCTAGGCTTCAGCAGCATGTGAACCAAGAACTACTGGAAGTACAAGCGGGGTTTCGAAGAGGCAGAGGAACTAGAGATCAAATCGCCAACATTCGCTGGATCATGGAGAAAGCAGGAGAATTCCAGAAAAACGTCTATTTCTGCTTCATTGACTACGCTAAAGCCTTTGATTGTGTGGATCACAAGAGACTGTGGCAAATTCTTAAAGAGATGGGAGTACCAGACCACCTTACCTGTCTCTTGAGAAACCTGTACGAGGGTCAAGAAGCAACAGTAAGAACTGGACATGGAACAACCGATTGGTTCAAAATTGGGAAAGGAGTACGACAAGGCTGTATATTGTTGCCCTGCTTATTTAACTTATATGCAGAGTACATCATGAGAAATGCCGGGTTGGATGAATCACAGGTCAGAATTAAGATTGCCGGGAGAATTATCAACAACCTCAGATATGCAGACGATTCCACCCTAATGGCAGAAAGTGAAGAGGATCTAAAGAGCCTCTTGTTGAGGGTGAAAGTGGAGAGTGCCAAAGCTGGTCTGAAACTCAACATTAAAAAAGCTAAGATCATGGCATCTGGCCCCATCACTTCCTGGCATATAGGAGGGGAAGAAATGGAAGCTGTGACAGATTTTATTTTCTTGGGCTCCAAGATCACCACAGACGGTGACTGCAGCCATGAAATTAAAAGACGCTTGCTCCTTGGGAGGAAAGCTATGGCAAACCCCAACGCCTGGCGTGCTATGGTCCACGGGGTCACGAAGAGTCGGACACGACTTAACGACTGAACAACAAATGCTTTTATTTGGGCTACACCTGTTAGTTTACTTATCTCTTTGTAAGTTGCTTGGTAATTTCAAATATGATTATGGAATGTCAGGCTTGCAAGCCTATTATATTTTTAAATAGGTGTCAATGGGAGGTAATGAATGTATAACTAGTTCATTAGGAAATAAATTTTACACAGGAGATCAGTACTGTGCCATTAAAATGATTTATAAAACATAGAAAAAACTTCACAGCAAAGGTACAAGCATAGGTAAATTGGTAAACAAGAAATGAACCAACTTCAGAATTCACAATAAGATACAAAAAATGTTGAAGGACAGATAAAACATAACCCGGTTACAAATTTTCCAGTCTTTTAAAGTTAATATTGTTGTTTGTCAAATGCGTTTCGAATGGATAAAACTAGGGGCTCTGAGGTTAGGATGGGAAAAATCAGAGTGGATTTGAGGAAGAAAGAAGGATTGAGGAAGAAAGAAGTTTTGGCTATAGGGGACCAGTGAAATTATACCAAGAGAAGGGAAGGATGTACTGTTCGTTCAAGATGTACAGGTGGAGTAGGGATGGGAGGGGGAAGGCCTTAAAGGGCATCGATATAGCACTTATTTACTACAGGTGCTTTATAAATTTGCCATTCATCCTGCAATAGAACAGCAAACATAGACACTTCTTGTGTGTATTGAGTCTATAACAATGCTGTAATTTGTTCAATTGTTAAATAATCTTTCATTTTTAATTTAAATTCATTCTTGCTTTATCCTGTAGTGATTGCTTGGAATAATAATAATCCTACTTACAATGGCCTTAATGTATTTGAAACTATTAAAAATCTCTCTTCTACCTTTATTTTGTTCAACGTATTTTCAAATCATACAAATTATTCATGAGATTCTAATATCTGCAAAATGTGAAGCTGAATCCATTTGGGAAATGTAAAGCAGACCTCAATTTTCCATCATATACCCAGACAATTGGCCTGGCTTTCCTTTAGGCTGTGGCAAAACAGACCAATGATTCATAGTGGCACTTGCACTCTTTCTCACATATTTTTGACATTAAGGGATGTGACACAGTGGCCTGGTACAGCTGATAGCTGAGTGCCACATATACGACTGTCTATCTGCTGGATGGAAACTGTGGGTGTGTTCTTGGAGTAATGATCTCCTGGCTCTCAGAGAACAAGTTCGTTCCCTTGAGGCCAAGGTTGCTGACCTGGAGGAGCTAAGAGAGGCAGAGAGGTTGGTGGATGAGCCCTTCAGGGACCTATTAGCTGTGTCCAACTCCCAGAGTGACAGCTCCTTGGCTGTCATGGAGAATGCGGGTCTCGGGGAACAAATATCCTCTCGTACCAAGGATGTGCCTCCATGGAGAGTGGGGCTTGTGGCAGTGGGAGATTCAAACATCTCTCTGGGTCTAGAGCTGGGTTTGTGATGGGCGTGTAGACCGCATGGTGAATTGCCTGCCTGGTGCAAAGGTTGTGGGTATCACACACTGTCCAGATAGCCTGGCAGATAGTGCTGGGGGGGAGTCAGTGGTCGTGGTCCATGTTGGTACCAGCGATATGGGGAAATGTAGTCATGAGATCCTGGAAGCCAAATTTAGGTTGCTAGGTGGGAGGTTGAAATCCAGGACCACCAGGGTGGCTTTCTCTGAAATGCTACCTGTTCCATGTGCAGAGCCAGCTAGACAGGAGAAGCTGAGGAGTCTCAATGCATGGATGAGACGGTGGTTCAGGGAGGAGTTCAGATTTGCACTGGGGAATGGTTTGGGACAAGCTGGGCTTGTACAAGAGGGATGGACTTCACCAGAACCAAAATGGAACCAGACTGCTCGCGCTAAACATAAAAAGGGTGGCAGAACAGCTTTTAAACTAAACCCTGGGGGAAAGCTGACAGGAGCTGGGAAGCACCCAGTTTGGGTTAAATCATCCCAGAGGGATGAAGATGAAAATGTTTTTGATTGCCCAAATGTAGAACGGGAGGAAATAGGCCAGGAGTACATAGTAGAACATAATAGTGAATCAAAGGGGCCAACATCCCAAGGCAAAAGATGCACATGCCAGAGGCATCTGGGGAGGGATACCATGTATAGGTGTTTTTATGCAAATGCTAGAAGCCTCGGAGCCAAAATGGGAGAGTTGGAGTGCTAGGTTTTAAAGGAGAACCTGGATATAGTGGGCATTACAGAAACCTGGTGGAGTGGAGAGAACCAGTGTGATATGGTCATCTCTGGATATAACCTCTATAGGAAGGACAGGGAAGGGCGTACTGGGGGAGGTGTTGTCCTTTACATCAAAGAGGGCATAGTGTCGAGCCGACTAGAACATCTAAAAGGGGTAGGCTCTTCCACAGAAGCACTGTGGGTCACAATACCAGGCTCCAAAACTAATTTAGTACTAGGAACATGCTATTGTCCCCCAGACCAGAATGCTCAGAGTGACCTTGAGATGGAAAACGAAATCATAGAGGCCTCCAAAAAAGGAAGTGTTATAATAATGGGCGGCTTCAATTCCCCCCACATTGATTGGATAAATGCACGTTCCAGCCACGACAAAGAGGTTAAATTTCTTGATGCCCTAAACCAGTGGTCTCCAAAGAGGGATGCGCGACACCATCCATGGGGGTGCGTGAGCTGCCTGATCATTGAGCAGCCTCCTGCTGCTCCTACGAGGTAGGTGGTGACGGCGGCAGGATGGGACAGGAGCCAAGAGGGAAGTTCTCTCTTGGATCCCATTCTATCCTGCTTCTGCTGCAAAGCATGACGGAGATTAACCCTTCCCACTCTCCTTTTGCAGACTGAAGCCTAGAAGGAAGGGCACTGTCCTCTTAGCTTCCATCTTGCCAAAGGATAGCGGGAAGGTTAACAGTCCAGGCCAAACCACCAGTCAGCCAAGGAGTAGGGACTCTGTTCAGGGTGCGGGGCTGGCGACCAGGACTCTCTGCTCCGGCGCAGGCAGGACCCTGGCCAAGCATGCCTTTCCCGTCCTTGCAAGGAGACCTTTCCCCTCCTTGCAAGTTGATAGTGGTGCCCTCATAGATTTACAGACTATCTAGTTTTAACTAAACTAACCCTCACGAAATGGATAGGTGGCTTTAAAAGATTCCTGCAAAGAAACCACGGATTGAATATAATGTGACCACAAGCAAGCAACAAGAAAATGGCAGAGCTGACACTTCTACCACCACTAGTATGCGCTCTTCGTCGGCTACATTATGAGGTAAAAACAATGATGATCTAATCAGGTCTGACAAGTCGGCCAAAAAAATTCAAAATTATCAAGAAGGCTATTTGAAATATGGATTTACATCTACTGTCATTAACGATGAACTTCATCCTAAGTGTATATTGCACCTTGAGATATTAGCTAATGATAGTTTGAAGCCATCACGATTAACAAGACATTTAAAAACTAAGCATCTAGACCATGAAGACAAACCTCTACAATCTTTTCAGCAATGTCATGTGATACTCAGTCCAGTACTTTACAGAATTTCATTAAACTTAATGATAAATGTTTAGAAGCCTCTTTTGAGGTTTCTTAATAGCGAAAGACAAAAAGCCACTTACCATTGGGGAAACACTTATCTTTCCTGCTGCAGTAAAGATAGCTGAAATAATACATGGAAAGCAATATGGCGACAAACTAAAATGCATTCCTTTGTCAGCAAATACTGTTGGAAGACACATAGAAAATATTGCTGAAGATTTGAAGAACCTAGTATTAAAACAAATTACACAGTGTTAGTGGTTTGCTATGCAGTTGGATGAAAGTACAGATGTTTCTAACATGTCTCAGCTTATGGCATTTGCTAGATTCTGTTTCAATAATGAAATACACGAAGAACTACTTTTTTTTGAGCCACTGAAGGAAAGATGTACCGGAGAAGACATACTCTCAATAGTAAATGAGCTTTTTAATAAAAACAATGTTTATGGAAAAACTGTGTAAGTGAAACCTGTGGTGGAGTGGCTGCTTTGACTGGAATAAAAAAAAAAGGATTCCAGGGTAAGGTTACAGCACCACACATGAAATACAATCATTGCATCATTCATAGGCAAGCTATTGCAGCAAAGAAGTTGGAGCCGGAAGTGCACATAATGCTACAGGATGTCATAAATGTAGTTAATTTTATAAAAGCAAGACCTTTAAAAGCAACTTGGGACCAGGATACCTGAGAGAGCGCCTCCTTCCCTACCAACCCGCCCAGTCACTGAGGTCATCAGAGGGCATGTTCCTGGTGGTTCCACATGGACCTATGGCCCGGTTGGAGTCCACCAGGAGAAGAGCTTTCAGTGTGGTGGCCCCCTTCCTATGGAATTCCCTGCCTTTAGAGGTCAGACAGGCGCCAATATTGTGTTCTTTCCGGCGCCTCCTGAAGACGTTCTTTCAAGAGGCCTTCTTGCATGACCAGCCGTGGGTTGTTGAATTCCAATTCGTTGGGATTTGTCTTTTTAAAAATGTTTTAACTTTTCAAACTCTTTTAACCATTGTTTTATTCTTACGTTGTTCACCGCTCCGAAATATTCTGATGAGGAGTGGTATATAAATATTGTAAATAAATAAATAAAATAAATGAATAGAATCTTTACAATACTTTGTAATGAGATGGGGAGTGACCGTGAAAATCTTTTGTTCCACAGAGCAGAATTTTCTAACCTGTTTAAAAATCTTCCAAATGTAGAGTTTCAGTGGGTTTTGAACCCAGTTGTTGAAGATATAACAATGCAACACCTTCCAATTAGTTTGCAAGAACAACCGATTAACATCAGGGAAGATGGAAATTTACTAGCTGAATTTCAACAAAAACCTTTGCATACTTGGTGGATGGGATTGCAAAATGAGTATCCTGATTTAGTAAGTGCAGCCAATGATGCATTTCTTCCATTTGGATCTACTTATCTTTGTGAGGTGTCTTTTTCACCTATGGCAGCCATTAAAACCAAGTATCGAAATAAACTGAACTTAGAACCAGACCTTTGAATCACTGTATCACAAAGTGCTAAACCAAGATTTTCAAAAATAATGGAGCATATTCAGTCACATTTCTGTCACTAAAAATATTATTAATATCTTTGTTAGTGAGAGCAAAAAGGGGTTTTGTACCGTTAATAATAAACAATATTTTAAATAGGTTTTTTATTTTATTTCATCTTTATCTCATCCTGTTTAATTTTATTTTTTGTGTATGTTTTGTAATGTACATAATTTTGTGTATGTTTTGTAATATACATTAGTACAGTAGTACATGTATATAATTTATAAATATACATATTGGGGGGGTGCTCATTTTTTTTCACTGATAGGGGTGCACGATCAAAAAAGTTCAGAGACCACTGCCCTAAACGATTGTGACCTAGAACAGTTGGTCATGGAACTGACCAGAAGGGAGGCTTGTTTGGAGCGCCACCGGAGCCTTGCAAAGCAGAGGAGTTATCAGATGAAGAATTAAAAGAAACTGTTAGTAGTCAGGAATGTCCATTTTTCACAGGTTTGTTTCTGATACTGAATTCTAAGTCCTGTTGCAACTTGCAATTTTCTGAGGGATAGGGCATGGCTGCTCCCTTCCCCAAGGAAGCAAAAGAGGCTTTCCTCCCAGTTTTACAACCATCAGTCAGTGCCTCAGGCAGGATGGTAAAAGGCAAGCTCTACTCACTGCCTGAATCTGTTATGGAGAAAATCCAAGTTCCCAAGATAGATACTCCAGTGGTGGGCCTCACCTCTATCTCAGTGATCCTGGCAGATGGAGAAGTGGGACCAAGGGTTCCCTGTGATAATAGGGTCAAGGCCGTTTTGTGTTTGCCAGAGCACTGTACCTGTGGGCAGAGGAATGAGCCAACATGGGGTAATCACACAAGCAGCTGACGATGGGGCTTAAAAAAGATGGCCCACTCCTCTATGCTTTTGGTGAATTCATCATTGGACGCTGTGCAGCTGGAATCCTGAGCAATGGCCACCACCATGGTGGCCAGGTGAAATATTTGGCTCATTTTTATTAATGGATGAGGAGGTGCAGGGAATCCTTATCAGATTTGCAGATGTCACAAAATTGGGTGGGATAGCTAACACCCTGGAAGACAGAAACAAAATTCAAATTGATCTTAATAGGTGGGAGCTCTGGACAGAAAACAACAGAATGGAATTTAATAGGGATACATGCCAAGTTCTGCACCTAGGAAAAAGAAACCAAATGCACAGTTACAAGATGGGGGATACTTGGCTCAACAATACTACAAGTGAGAAGGATCTTGGAATTGTGGTAGATCGCAAGCTGAATATGAGCCAACAATGTGATGTGGCTGCAAAAAAGGCCAGTGCTATTTTGGGCTGCATTAATAGAAGCATCGCTTCCAAATCCCAGGAAGTACTAGTTCCCTTCTACTCAGCACTGGTTAGGCCTCATCTGGAGTACTGTGTCCAGTTCTAGGCACCACACTTGAAGAAGGATGCAGACAAACTGGAGAGGGTTCAGAGGAGGGCAACAAAGATGATGAAGGGACTGGAAACAAAGCCCTATGAAGAGAGACTGAAAGAACTGGGCATGTTTAGCCTTGAGAAGAGAAGACTGAGGGGAGATATGATAGCACTCTTCAAGTACTTGAAAGGTTGTCACAGAGAGGAAGGCCAGGATCTCTTCTCAATCATTCCAGAGTACAGGACACGGAATAATGGGCTCAAGTTACAGGAAGCCAGATTCCGGCTGAACATCAGGAAAAACTTCCCGACTGTCAGAGCAATACTACAATGGAACCAATTCCCTAGGGAGGTGGTGGGCTCTCCCACACTGGAGGCATTCAAGACAAGGCTAGACAGCCATCTGTCAGGGGTGCTTTGACTTGGATCTCTGCATTGAGCAGGGGGTTGGACTCAGTGGTCTTATAGGCCCCTTCCAACCCTACTATTCTATGATTTTGTGAAACGGGCAGGTAGTCCCTGGCACCCAGTCTTG
This sequence comes from Heloderma suspectum, assembly GCF_057233095.1. Classification (NCBI taxonomy): domain Eukaryota; kingdom Metazoa; phylum Chordata; class Lepidosauria; order Squamata; family Helodermatidae; genus Heloderma; species Heloderma suspectum. Next base: position 66,044,321 of record NC_139462.1, on the reverse strand, counting down.
CCTAGCAGCTACTTCCTTTATAGCAGGGATGGGTAACATGTGGCCCTCCAGATGTTTTGGCCTACAACTTCCATAAGCCCAAGCCAGCATAGCTGGTGGTGAGGCATGATAGGACTTGTAGACCAAAAACATCTGAAGGGCCTCATGTTTCCCATTCCTGCTTTACAGGAGATAAGGTTTTTGGAAAACCACTTTAGGTTGTTATTTATTATTAACATTTATATACCACCCCATCTCCTAAAAAGCCATCAAGGTGGTGTACAACAACTTAAAATAATAATATCCTGCAACAATAAAAACAAAGTGAAAAACTAAAAACATTAAAAACTGCACATTTTAAAAGGCTAAATTAAAAAAGGTATCTCTTTACATCTTTTCTAAAGGCCAAGAGAGTGGGAGCAAATTATAATTCTTGAGGGAGCGCATTCCATAGTTTGGGGGCAACACAAGAGAAAGCCATTTGATGTGTGCCAAACTAATGGGCCTCTGCAGGTAATGGTGCCTTCAAAAGAGCCTCTTCTGCAGATCTTAATACTTGGGCAGGTTTATAGCAAGATAGGTAGTTCCTTAGATAGCCAGCTCCTAAGCTGTTTAGGGCTTTAAAGGTTAGGACCAATACCTTGAATTGAACCCAGAAAGCAATTGGCAACTGGTTTGGGTCTTTCAGGACAGGTGTAATATGTTCCTCATACCGTGCACCAGTTAACAGCCTAGCTGCTGCATTTTGCAGCAGTTGAAGCTTCTGGAACTCTTCGGGGTAGCCCCATGTAGAGCGCATTGCAATAGTTTAAATGTGGCTATCGGGCTTGAAACCAATTAAAGAAGAAGGCACTGCTTGTACCTAAAGAAGGGATTGCAAACAAAAGGTGCAACATTCCTAGTTCTGAAATCTGGTCAACTTTCAATCCAGGACTATTGGAGGCTGCTCAGGTGTAGCAGTTTGCTCCTGCAGCCTTCTGTGAAAAGTGGAAACTAATGTAAAGCCCATGTCACCATGGGTGCTAGTAGTATGAGAATGATTGGATGAAAGTATGTTTGGCTGTTACCCTTGCGAGTGAAACAACTTTCAGGGGGCATTTCCTTTTTTCCCTCCCTCTTCCTCTCTCAACTTCTGAATTTTGTCCCACATCAGCTTCCTTTCAGTGAGCACCCCAATAATACAACCTTTTCCCACTACATTAAAGCAAGCCCCTGCCCCCCACCATAGCAAACAGGGTCTTCCAACATACCTTCCTCTCATTCGCCCACACAGTTAGCCTCCCTCCTTCTAATAAGAACCCCCTCCCATTACATGAGAGTATAGACAGACTGACTTCTCCTCTCTTGCAGGGAAAGGGGGTGTTCCAAGCCCCCACCCAGGAAGCCCCACCTTCACCTGGGTCTGAAAAACAAAAGGTGAGCTGGGGGGGGGGAGAGGCCACCTTTCTCTCACCTGCCCTGAGCCCTCCAGGGGAGGGAGCATGGCCATTGGCCCTAGCAGTCACCTTCATGGGGAGCCTAGCAGCTCCCCATTAAGCCTGCCTGTTAAGCCAAATGAATAAAAACAAACCCAAACAGAAACTGAAAAACGGAAAGTGGGAGGATGCAGGTAATGGAGGTCAAAAACACGTGTTGCCAGATCAGGTGCTGTTTTCCGTGGTCTTTTTAAAAAGATCATTTGTTGTTGTTGTTCAGTCGTTCAGTCGTGTCCGACTCTTCGTGACCCCATGGACCATAGCACGCCAGGCCTTCCTGTCCTGCGCTCTCTCCCGGAGCGTACTCAAGTTCATATTCATTGCATCCGTGATGCTATCTAGCCATCTCATCCTCTGCCGTCCCCTTCTCCTTTTGCCTTCAGTCTTTCCCAGCATCAGGGTCTTTTCCAGGGAGTTTTCTCTTCGCATTAGGTGGCCAAAATATTGGAGCTTCAGCTTCATTATCTGTCCTTCCAATGAGCACTCAGGGTTGATTTCCTTTAGGATGGACTGATTTGACCTCCTTGCAGTCCAGGGGACTCGTAAGAGTCTTCTCCAGCACCACAGTTCGAAAGCATCAATTCTTCGGCGCTCAGCCTTCCTTATAGTCCAGCTCTCACAGCCATACATTACTACTGGGAAAACCATAGCTTTGATTAGACGGACCTTTGTCGGCAAGGTGATGTCTCTGCTTCTTACTATGCTGTCTAGGTTGGCCATAGCTTTCCTCCCAAGGAGCAAGCGTCTTTTAATTTCATGGCTACAGTCACCGTCTGCAGTGATCTTGGAGCCCAAGAAAGTAAAATCTGTCACTGCTTCCATTTCTTCCCCTTCTATATGCCAGGAAGTGATAGGGCCAGATGACATGATCTTAGTTTTTTTAATGTTGAGTTTCAAACCAGCTTTTGCACTCTCCTCTTTCACCCTCAACAAGAGGCTCTTGAGATCCTCTTCGCTTTCTGCCATTAGGGTGGTATCGTCTGCATATCGGAGGTTGTTGATAATTCTCCCGGCAATCTTAATTCCGACCTCTGATTCATCCAACCCGGCATTTCTCATGATGTACTCTGCATATAAGTTAAATAAGCAGGGTGACAATATGCAGCCTTGTCGTACTCCTTTCCCAATTTTGAACCACTCGGTTGTTCCATGTCTGGTTCTTACTGTTGCTTCTTGACCCTCGTACAGGTTTCTCAGCAGACAGGTAAGGTGGTCTGGTACTCCCATCACTTTAAGAATTTGCCACAGTTTGTTGTGATCCACACAATCAAAGGCTTTAGCGTAGTCAATGAAGCAGAAATAGACATTTTTCTGGAATTCTCTTGCTTTCTCCATGATGCAGCGAATGTTGGCGATTTGATCTCTAGTTCCTCTGCCTCTTCGAAACCCAGCTTGTACTTCCGGTAGTTCTCGGTTCGCATACTGCTGAAGCCTAGCTTGTAGGATTTTGAGCATCACCTTGCTGGCATGTGAAATGAGCGCAATTGTGCGGTAGTTTGAACACTCTTTGGCGTTGCCCTTCTTTGGAATTGGAATGTAAACTGACCTTTTCCAGTCTTGTGGCCACTGTTGAGTGTTCCAGATTTGTTGGCATATTGAATGCAGCACTTTAACAGCATCATCTTTTAGGATTTTAAATAGCTCAGCTGGAATACTGTCATCTCCGCTAGCTTTGTTGTTACTAATGCTTCCTAAGGCCCACTTGACTTCACTCTCGAGGATGTCCGGCTCAAGTTCAGTGACCGCACTATCATGGCTATCAGGGACATTCAGATCTTTCCTGTATAGTTCTTCTGTGTATTCTTGCCACCTCTTCTTAATCTCATCTGCTTCTGTTAGGTCCCTGCCTTCTTTGTCCTTTATCATGCCCGTCTTTGCACAAAACGTTCCCTTGAGATCTCCAATTTTCTTGAAGAGATCTCTAGTCTTTCCCATTCTGTTGTTTTCCTCCATTTCTTTGCATTGTTCATTTAAGAAGGCCTTCTTGTCTCTCCTTGCTATTCTCTGGAACTCTGCATTCAGTTGGGTATATCTTCCCCTTTCTCCCTTGCTTTTCGCTTCCCTTCTTTCCTCAGCTACTTGTAAAGCCTCATCAGACAGCCACTTGGCTTTCTTGCATTTCTTTTTCTTTGGGACGGATTTCGTTGCTGCCTCCTGAACAATGTTACGGACCTCCGTCCATAGTTCCTCAGGCACTCTGTCTATCAGGTCTAATCTCTGAAATCTATTCCTCACCTCCACTGTATATTCATCAGGGATATGATTTAGGTCATACCTGAACGGTTTAGTGGTTTTCCCTAGGCTCTTCAATTTAAGCCGAAATTTTGCAAGAAGCAGCTCATGATCTGAGCCACAGTCAGCTCCAGGTCTTGTTTTTACTGACTGTATGGAGCTTCTCCATCTTTGGCTGCAAAGGACATAATCAATCTGATTTCGATATTGACCATCTGGTGACGTCCATGTGTAGAGTCGCCTCTTGTGCTGTTGGAAAAGAGTGTTTGCTATGATCAGCATGTTCTCTTGGCAAAACTCTATTAGCTTTTGTCCTGCTTCATTTTGTACACCAAGGCCATGCTTGCCTGTTATCCCGGTGATTTCTTGACTTCCTACTTTAGCATTCCAATCCCCTATGATGAAGAGGACATCTTGTTTTGGTGTTAGTTCTAGAAGGTGTTGTAGGTCTTCATAGAACCGATCAACCTCAGCTTCTTCGGCCTCAGTGGTTGGGGCATAGACTTGAATTACTGTGATGTTGAATGGTTTGCCTTGGATTCGTACTGAGATCATTCTATCATTTTTAAGATTGTACCCCAGTACTGCTTTTCCCACCCTTTTGTTGACTATGAGCGCTACTCCATTTCTTCTAAGGGATTCTTGCCCACAATAGTAGATATGATGGTCACCTGAATTAAATTCGCCCATGCCTGTCCATTTTAGTTCGCTGATTCCCAAGATGTCGATGTTCAATCTTGCCATCTCATGTTTGACCACCTCCAGCTTACCTTGATTCATTGATCTGACATTCCAGGTTCCTAAACAATATTGTTCTTTACAGCATCGGATTTTCTTTTCACCACCAGACACATCCACAGCTGAGTGTCCTTTCGGCTTTGGCCCAGCCGCTTCACTCTTTCTGGCGCTACTTGGAAATACCCTCTGCTCTTCCCCAGTAGCATATTGGACACCTTCCGACCTGAGGGGCTCATCTTCCGGCGTCATCTCTTTTAGCCTTGTGATACGTTCCATGGGGTTTTCTTGGCAAGAATCCTGGAGTGGGTTGCCATTTCCTTCTCCAGTGGACCACATTTTGTCAGAACTCTCTGCCATGACCTGTCCGTCTTGAGTGGCCCTGCACGGCATAGCTTATGGCTTCACTGAGTTACGCAAGCCCCTTCGCCACAACAAGGCAGTGATCCATGAAGGGGAAAAAAGATCATTTAGCATTTCTTTAAGTTTCAGGTTGAAAACACGCGATGTCAGATCATGCGCTGTTTGCGTGGAGCAAATAAAACAGCGCTGACATGTAGAGCAATAGGAGACTGTTTGGTGCAGAGCAAATAATCATACTGTTTTGCTATTAAAGCTCAAGCTTTGAACTTTTTTGAAGTTTCAAAATGTCCACACTGCTCAAAATTCAGGTTAAAAAATGAGGAAAATCTGTTTGGTAGATTTTTAGTAATAAGTATTACACTGATATATGCTTATGTAGATACATTTCAACAAACTGCTTTGAGGCTAAAAGGAAGGCCTTCGAGCAAATGGATTGCTCATGGCACATTTCAGAAGTCTTGCTGTCCTCAAGGATATACTGCACCAACAACATATACCACAGCCTGTGGTGGGCTTATCTAAAATGGACAACAGAAGGGGACAGGCCTCAGTTTCAGTAAAGAAATTCAGGACATCTTGGATTTCTTGTAGGCTGGGCTCACCAAAGTATTGAATGCCAATATGCTGAAGAGACAAGTAGCATCCCTTAACAGTGTGTTAGACTACAAAGGGGAGGGTCTGTAACTAGCTACCCACACATCCAGATGGTTCCTAAAAGGAAAAGCCCACAGCGCTGATGGGTCCTCCCTTTGACCTCAGGGGAACTGCCCCATTAGTGATCTGACCTTAAGGACTGCATTCCTAGTAGCGGTCACGTAATCAAGAAAGGTCTCAGAGCTGGAGATCTTCTCTTCTAAATCCCGTTTTTGTGATTTGCACACCTACAAAGTGGTGCTACAAACTGACTAGAATGTGAAAGCCTGGAAAAAGAACAGAAACATTTGGAAAAACCTCCAGGTTTTTTGTGGGTTTTGTGGTTTTTTCAAGGACAATTTTTGTTTTTGTTTTTTTGAAAAATTGGAAAAATTGAGCAGCTTTAGGTTATGAAATGTTTTATAAGATGTATAAATGTTTTATAAATGTTAGTTTATGAAATTCATTTCTTTTAGAATTTAAGACATGGTGTTTATATATTGTTACCCAGCCTTTACTCCCCCTCAAAATGATTTCTATAAACTATGTAATAACACTTTTATAGAACGATTAGAGATGTAAAATGTCTGGAAATAATGAAGCCATAGGGATTTTTTTTTTAATCTTCTCTGTAAGATTCTCTGCATTGTTATTCCTTCTATACCTTATTTCCATTTCAAAACTAAACATCATTTTTTCCTAAAATTTCTGGTTTTTTTCCAACACCCCCCCTTTTCCAAAGAATTTTGGAATGCACTGCAGTCGGGAGAGAAAAGGAAACTGCTTACTGTGTATTCCTTTTCTCCATGACTCACAGAGGACTTTCCGTCCACCATTATTTCCCAAAGAACCAGCAATTATTAGGGCTTCCATCACTACCTTACACATGGGGGAAGTAGGTAGGGCTTCCTGGGTGATAGTCCTATCCCCGTGCAGTCTACTTTCTTACTACTATTATACTTTGTTTTTCCCTAAGGCCTGGACTAAGAAGGCTGAAAAAACCAAGGCAAATAGATTGGGATCCATTAGTGGGTCACTGGAACCTAGTGAGTAAGATGCCTGTTTGACAACAGTCAGTGTTGAGGGCACTACAGTACAGCTGGATCAACTAGTGCATCATACAAGGACTGCTTAAACCAGTGGCACCATTCATTGGGTCCATTCAGCAAAGTTGGCATGAACTGTTGAATATTCATTTATTTATAAGTAATGCCATTTACATAAGGATGTGTGTCATACCTATTTGGACTACTGAAGCACATTAGAACACACAAGACAACTCAGGAATTTCAGCATGTCTCAGACTACCTGCTTCTTTTCTTTCCTTTTTTGCAGCTCAAGCATTCTTTACTTTGCATATCTTGAGTTATTATTAATAACCCCACACTCTCTTTCAGTATGCTGTTTGCCAGCTGAACAGGATTATGCAGCTTAAACTTTCACTACTGTGTGAATGCCATTTAACAATTGGTTTGTTTTCCATTTGCTAGGTTATATGTGTTGTATGGAATATTTCTAATATGTCATGTGTGTTCTCAAGATGCATTAAATGCTGCCGCTATAACATTGGTGAACTTGCCTTTTTTGTCTTTTAAATTGTGTAATGCATAATGATGCCCTTTGTTAGTGTCATAGCTTACATCCATGATGTAAGCATGACTATGGAAGCAAGTTACCACAAAAGATAGTATATTTCCAAAAATGAATTGGACAGCTTGCGGGGAATATTCTGCCTTTAAAGTTTTCTATATAATTTTTTTTAGTAAGGGAAAAGTATGGTAGTCATACTTCATTATGTTAACTGTTCAGTCCTGTAGTCTGACCTCTCAAGTGTTGTATGCAAGTAATCCCGTACCGGTATTTTAAGTTGCAAGTTTATATGGCTGGCTTATCAGAGGTGCATAAAGCTTTTAAATATGGCATTTTATTAGGAAAAATACAAAACAAACCTAGTCCAGTGGAAAGAAGACTGGACTTGGACTTGTATTCATATCGCAGCTGAGCCATGGTTTATGAGGGAAGTGGTCTTGGGAAAGTCACATTCTCTGAACCTCAACTGTTAATGTCTTAAGTGAGAATCACATGGTGATAGCTGAGAAAAAATAATGAGATAAAGATTGAAAAGCAGAGTTTGTTACAATGCTATATTAATAATTTTTCTTTGCCTTCATATGGAGAGTTATGAGAAAGTGTGTGTGTCTGCCAGTTTTCCAGTATATTATATTAAAAGGTGTACCAGGGCACAATGAAGCAATCATCAACCAAATTCTTCAAGAGCAACTGTAGTAGTTCTTTTAACAGCTGGTACTATCCTGAGACGACCAAAGAGTTAAGCTTAATCATCAGATAAATCATGTTATAGCCGATAAGGATTGGCCTGACATTTCTAGAATGTTTGAAGAATGCAAGATGATGCAGCTGGGTTTGTGTTACATATCTGAAATACTTTCTGAAGTATTTAGTGTAGGAGAGAAGACACATATTCTTGAAATGTTAATTTAAAAACAGGTAGGATCTTCTGTGTACAACACGTACTCATGAAGTATCTGGCTAATGCATTTCTTGAACATGTATTTGCCCTTTGCATGTAGAAGTGTCTGAATTATTCCCCACATATGTATAACAGATTGTGTGTGTGTGTGTGTGTGTGTGTGTTGTGCGTATGTGCTGTTTCTCCTTGGATGATACTGTAACTTTCCCCTGGCACCCTTTGCATTGCTGTGCCAGGTGAACTGTAGCAGTTCCACACCCTTCCTGAGGCTGTCAACTAATATCACTTGCCACCACACCAGATGGGCATGTAATGATTACTTTTATGCCTTTTTAAGTGTGCCCCAGTTTCTCATGGATAAAAAAGTTATTTTCTTCTACTGTATAACACAGGTAAGGATTTAAACTAATATAGAAGGTTCAAATCTAAAGGCAAATGAATATAATTGATAAAAACAGATTTCTAAATCAGAACCAGATAATTTAGTGGTTAAAACATAAGAAACTCTCTCTCTTGTAGGGAGAGGATCCATAACTGCTTGAGTTGCAGAGTTCTAAAAATCAAAGTCTATTTTCAAAGCCAAGAGCATAGGGAGCAGATTGTCGGCTGCCTTGAGCACTAAGAGCGAAGAAACAAATAACTATCTCCATAAGATTGTGCCCTTAGTCTATGAACGACTGAATTTGTCATCTTCATCTCCCTGAAACCATGATCTCAAAACACTATGCACCCACTATATTAATATATTATACTTAATATAAAGTGTATGCATTTCTCCTGAATCTGACACATTTATTCTAAAAAGCAGCCTTCTCTGTATATTAATTACTCCTAACTCTTTTATTCTCAGGTGTGGGCAAGTATGTGTTAGTTGTATTACAGTGACTTCTAAATTGCTTTGCTGTCTAGTGACTTACTTTCTCTGGAATCATGATAAAAGTAAAAAATGTAGGGTCAGACTAGACATGATGTTAATCATGTGGCTGGTCCTTGTGTACTTGTTTTTTCTTTACTAAATAGCCACGTGGGGAGGGGATTTAACTCTTTTGCCCCTGCCAGGCGATCCCATGTAGTATAGCGGTTAGAGTGTTGGATTAGGACTGGGGAGACCCAGGCTGAAAACCCCTTTCAACCATAAAGCTCACTGGGTGATGTTGAGCCACACCCTCTTGATCTCTTTGGAGGAGACATGGGAGATACATGAAAAATAAACAATGGTATTGATCTGGATTTCCCCTCCCCCTGGCTAGTTACTCTGGGAAGGAAGTTGCCATTGGCTTTAGTGGTGACTTCCATCCCAGTGCAAATAGCAGTTGTGTGGATGGGTGGCTCTATCCAGACCTTGGGCAGGACAAAGGATTAAAGCTGTCCCCCATTCTCTCAATTCAGTTCCCCTTTCCCCGTGGCTTTTTAGTTAAAAAAAACTCATACAAGGATCAGTATGTATATCAGGAACGTGTTCACATTTGTATGGTAACATGAGACATTTTGCAGACTTCTCCTGTTAACATGTTCTGACTGTGGTGGGGTGCAACTTATGAACATGCAGTTCTAATACTCTTTTCTTGAAGAATCCACATCTCATTTTAAAAAGTAATTTGCTACCCTTATTTCAAAGAGTAGTTGAACATGAGATGGCTTAAACATCTTACCATTGCACTGAGAAGTTGTTAATCCATAAATTAATTTTGTATCATAGTAACTATATCATAAACTTCAAGAAGTAGATGAATAAGAAATCAATATAAATATTGCCAAATGCTGCAGTACTCTCTCTTATCCATTTGAGGGCAGATGCTCACTAGTTCAGAATACTGAAAAGATCTGCTAACTTCTTTGATTGTCCTCTGCTTGCAAGCTCTATGTTGAATAGTACTGTTCTTTTTTGTGAACATCTATTTATTATATTCAGTGAAAATGTCAAGTTAATTGCTTCTACAGAGCTATTTCAGTAATGGTCACTCAGTCCTGTACCACCTCTATTTTTATACAGTCCAAATAAATTGTGTGATCTGTTTATCATTGGGAAACGCATCATGAGAGGGAATAGATTTTTTCTTTCCCGTTAAAAACCTCTACTGTACATAATATCTGAGAATTCATAGTGATCCAGACTTTGCAGCTTTGCAAATTAGCAACTTTGTGTCATTGTAAACTGACACAAGGATGCTTACAGTTCCTAGGCTGTCCCCAAAACAGATGGAAAATGGTCCATCAATCTCTGTACCTCAGACAATTTTCCCTTGGATTTCTATGGTTGCACCAAAGCTTTGTCCATAAATTCTATATTCTCAAATCCTATGGTTTGTAGTGTTCTTACTTGCTTATCTCCTCTTCCCCAAATGGCTGCAGCTTGGTTTTCTTTCTGTCTAATCTCTTAAACCCATGCTTACGTGTATTTTAAGCAGACGTTTCTTCATTTTAAAGTGTTACAGAGCAGGACATTTCTTGTCTTCGAAGCATAGCAGTTTTGGGAACCTAATAGCTCAGCCTTCCCCAACCTGGTGCCCTCCAGATGTGTGTGTGTGCTTGCTTATTTATTTATTTATTTATGGTATTTATATACTGCTAAATATAATAAAATACCTGAGAGAGCAATCCTATGGCCGCTAGACAGCGGCTAGACAGCCATAGGATATGCTGTTTTCTGTGAACCGACCTTGGAGCCCGCGCTTCGAGGTTGGTTCCAGGAAAACTGCCTTCCCCCCACTTCTGTGCTGCCTTGGAGGCAGCACGGAACAGCCCCATCTTCCGCGCTCACAAGATGAGTGCAGGGCGGCCAAAAAGGGGCGTGGTTGAGGGCGTTCCGGGGTGGGGAGGGCATAGCTGTGTGTACGACACATCCAATGTGTCGTTCAGCAGCCTCCTCCCCTGCTTCGTGCTCCTGCGGCAGAAAAAGCAAGGCAGGAGAAGCGCGGAAGGAATGATTCCCTCCATGCTTCTCCTGCCGTGCTTAGGATAGGTGGTCGCCTCCGAGTTCGGAGGCGGCAGCCTATCTCGATAGGATTGTGCCCTAAGTGGTTCACATATAAATATTAAAATCACATTTAAAATACAATCTTAAAAATACAACATTAAAACAGTTCTAGTTATATTAAAAGCAATATAAGGAGCAGTAAAATGGAGCAGCATGATTAATTACAACCTGGGGAAAGCCTGGCTGAATAAGTGCATTTTCAGGAGGCATTTGAAAGATGCCACATGTTCTCCATCCCGAACTGCACAGGGGAAGGTTTTCCAAAGGGTGGGCACCACTACTGAGAAAGCCCGCCATCAAGGTATTGCGTGGAGACATTCCGTTAATTTCGGACTGACCTGCAGGGCCTCCTCTGACGATCAGCTGGGTATAAGGCAATGTGGTCTGCTAGATATCCTGGTCAAAAGTTGTTTAGGGCTTTGTATGACAATAATACAATTTTGTCCATGGCTTGGTAGCTAATAGGCAGCCAGTGCAGTTCTTTTATCCGAGGTGTAATGTGAGAATGGCTGGGTGTCCCACTGCGCCCCTTAGCTGCTGCATTCTGCACTAGCTGCAGCTTGTGAACCATGCGCAAGGGCAGCCCTACTTAGAATGCATTGCAGTAGTCTAATCATGAGGTTACCAGTGCATGGATCACTGTGGCTAGGCTATCACTATCCAGGAACGGGTGTAGTGTTGGACTGCAATTCCTGTAATCCCAGCCAGCATGTGCTGGGGATGCTTGCAATTGTACTTGAACACATTTGGAGGCCACCAGATTGGAATAGGCTATAGTAGCTGTTAGAACCTAATCTTACTCTTGGCAATTTAGGCATAACATTGAGCACAAAGAAGGATACACCTTCTTTAACTATGGTAACTTGAAGAGTAGAAATCCTTATAATATACATAGGGCCAATTCCTGCAGTCATGTGGCTGGCCACATGAGACTTGACAAGGTAGTGTGCCACAGTTCCTTGTATGGTTCAGAGCAGTTACCATGCTGATATAGACTACAATTGCTGTGGATGAAATTGCTTAATGGGGTGCCATACTAATGGTTGTGTCAAGGTGTATGGCTGCTGAAATGTGGCTCTAGAAAGAGGTGAATACTTGTGGTCTTAGTATTCTTAATTAACAGTTATGCATATTTATATATCAGGGCCTGAAAAGGAGTTAACCCCTTTCAGCAGTGAGAATGGAGTGCATGCAGACTGATTATCATTCTCCATGCTAAGATTTTAGGAGCAATTGAGACACAAAGTTCAACAAAACACAAAGAAAAATACACAGAGTTATAAAGTTTATGGAAGTAGATCCATATCTAAGTATGGGTCAGTTCCTTATCTCTTTTTTCAAAAAAACTTTTTCCTGGATCGTTAATCTCTCCTTTGCTGTGTTAAATCTCCTCTGTTGTTTTTAATATCCAGTACTATCCCTTTTCTGCTTTTTACTCCCATCTCTTTTAATATCCAGTACTATCTCTTCTCTGCTTTTTACTCCCATCTCTTTCCAGATTAAGTCATGTGAACATGTACCATTTCAGGCTATGCATTTAGCACTCTGTTGATGGAAAAACCTGGAAAGTGAATGCTGTCAAAGTTTAAGGCTGTTCGTGGAACTGCATCAATGACTTATGCGCATTGATGTTACCTATACAATCATTTGTTGCCTTTGCCATCCTTTTGAACTAGCCAGGCTTTTGTATGCCTTGAGTTCAATTTGATCTCACCAGAATCAAAATGATTGTGTCTTGTTCAGACAGGGCCAGTGTTTTTAGTATCTCTAACATATTGTATCAGTATTGTTTTGAAAATGAAAGTACAGTACTTTCATAACTCAAAAGATAAAGATCTCTTTACTTCCGTAGAAACAAGTCTTCACATGAATGCCATCATTGCAGGAGACTAACTAAGGCCTCCCTAAAACAGGAGATCCACCTCTCCACCCCTCTAATCATTAATCCAAATGGCTGCCTCTGTCAGTGTTCTGCAAGCAAGAGATAGGGCCCATGTCGGCATAGTTGTGACCATATCTTGATCATACTGAACGTGAGCAAGACGCTTTAGGCATATATATATGTCTCTTCATGGTTTACATGATTAAAATGTTACGTTCTATTTTAGTTGTAAGTCAGTCAGTTGATTTTATTGCATATAACCGTAAGTTCTTACAGTTCTGCCTAAAAAAGAGACATAGTCATCAAAAGAAAAAGGTGGAACAAGCCAGTCAGATCAGCTCATTATGTACGCAACCTACAGCAACAGTTTTTAGGACCTTTGCTCTGATCCTTTTAGCAGCCACTGTGAATAAAGCTACTTGATTAGTTACATAAGAATATATAATAATATCCTCCATGTGTGGAGCCCCAAATATATAAAGATGTTTAAATATGGGAACATTTGCACCTCCCATCCAGATATACAGAAGGGATGGTTTGGAAACGGAATTCCATAAATGCATTCCTTAGCTTTGAGAGAGTCAAGGAATTAAGATAATGAGAGGGAGAACGCTCACCTATTTTATTTCACACTGTTGTAACTAACAGTGTTAAGAGTTCTCTCCCTCTCTTTAAAAAAAATCCTATCAAAACAATTTATTAAGTTGATTGATTTTAAGGACTACTTTAGCTCCAAGCAATTGATTTATTTTTTTAATGTCACCTATTTTGACAGTGTACGTGTTAGTGATACTGCATGGGTGGGCCAGTAGCTATTTGATTGGCAGGGACAGTCTGTCGGCATAGTCATTTATAATTCTGGTCTATACTAGGATAGCTTGCACTTCACTAAGCAGCAGAACGGTCAAGACACTTGGTAGGAGAGATTGATAAGACTGAAACAAAGGCAAAGCAGGCCTTGGAAAGCTAAATCCCTGGTTTAAAATTCTCAGTTATACCAGATACCATTTTTATTACATTTTTAAAGTAATGCTCTTTTGTTGCAAATAATTCTGGACCAAGTGAGAACTGTACTATGTCAAAACCAGGGAAAGCGTCCATAAATCATGGCTTGGTTTCTGTTGATCTTCCAAGTACGAAAGAGCCTTTACCACATCAAACTGTGATGAAGATATTTAGCATCAGCATCATTGCCCAAGGCCTTCCTTTCTGCCGTAGACGGGTAAGTGTTAATATTTTTGTCTCCTTGTGTATGGAGGCCTGCAGTTGTATACTTCAGCTTTAAGTATCATAACTTTGTTATGGTGGTTTCAATCCATGGAGAATCATATAATATTTTTCTTTGGGACTATCTTATTGAACCCACATAATTTTGAAATATGAAATACCAATTTATATATACATGATTTAAGAACAGGTTTGAGACGTGTTTATATGGCACCCTTGTTTGTACTTGTCAAAGATTGTCATCTAATTCAGTGGAAGAACATAGGAAAATGTATTAGATTGTGAAAAAATAATTATAGTATTTACAGGAAATCTTAATCAGTGCTGCTGTGAGAATACTTCCTTTGTAACTTATATTAATTGGAAATATATGTTTCTCAGATGATACAAATGTTGTTTTGTATTGGTCAACAGTTAAAAATAAAACTGTTAAGAAAACTAAGCACACTATGAGAGTTTGTGTATTACAACAAAGCCATGGCTCTCAGTTAGTAGAGTTGGGCATATGCTCTGGAATCAGTAGCTTTTTTATGATTTCATTTTTATGGTGATGTTAAACACTATTATGAAAGTAAGTTCAGATGTTTCCTTCCTTCTACATTTTTTCTTTGTCTTTATCCATCCTTTACGCGTAGGATTATTACCTGATCCTAACATACTTATTTAAGTATGTTCTATTAAGTTCAGTAGAATTTTCTTCTTAGAAAATGTGCATAGGGTAGTAAATAATTTCTGCTTTAGTAAAATAGTACATTGATTTGGTAAGGATAAGTGCTTAATTGATGTATGGTTTTACTCATACTCCTCAAATGCTTTGTTATGTCATACTTTAAAATATCATTTAAATTTGCCTGAATCATGATTAGATGGCAAATCAGGAGAAAGGATGTGAGGTTTTCTAAGGAATTTGCAAGATGAAATAATTTAAACTTGTTAGGTTTGAATTATGTATATTTAAATATTTGTATTTAATGCCATAATAGGGGTCAGAATGAAATCCCCACTCTCGCTGTAGGTCAGATTGGTTACTGACTTTAGCCACTTGTGTATCTGATACATAATTCTAAAGTTTACTTTAAAAGAGAAGCTGATGGTTAGGCCCAGCGAACTTTTGGAAAACATAAGATCTATTTCTCTTAAGTTTTTCTGTAGTAAAACTTAATTTCTCTTGGATAAAGGCCACCTGATAAACAACTTGGAAGCAAATCTTAGTTCTAGAAATGACTGATATTCTGAACCCCTAATTATTTAAACCTCAACTTGATTGATAGCAACTTGATTGATACCAACTTTCTCCTTGCTTGAACTGAATTATTATTTACCAGTCAAATGTGTACAGTAGCCCTTGCGAGTAAAAATACTTTTGTTATGAGATCTGACAGTTCATGTCTTATGTGTCTCTAGCACTAGTTATATTCAGCTTCAGTTGAGCACATTACTATAAATGGTCATAGAACACAACAGTTAGCCATCTGTAATTTTTATTCAAAACACAAAGTGGGGTTCAACACTAGTTACCAGTTTCTTTATATTAAAAATGATGGATGTGTTACAGAAATAATATTGTAATGTATTAAGAATGTATTTAGCTTGTAAATGCTTCCCAAGGCTCATTCTTCAAACATCCATGGATATGCATTCTCAGTTAAATGAAATCCAGTTTCCAGGCTATGAAATGTTTATAAAGAAATGTGTACAACTGTGTACCTTCGCACTGCTGAATAAAGATAGTATTAATTGCAATAAATGTCAACATTCTTCTTGCATATAAACTTTAAATTACACAATGTATACTTTAGAAATCAATTTATTTCCACTTTAATTTTTACAGTAATGTATGAATTATTAGTTACATTGCTTTTTCTTGAGCATGGCATGAACTTCCAATTAGGCCTGCACATTTCACTACAAGGAAACTTTCAAAACAGCTTTCTTCTGTTGGTTCATGTTCCTTTGAGCTGTTACAATACAAAATAGCTGTTACTATTCTTTAGGCAGCTGCAGCTTGTGTATGTCTGTGGGCTCTAGCCCATCTCACTTAGTGGGATAGACCTATTTCTCATATCACTACACTATTTTTCCTAATATACAACATGCTTCACACAAAATATCACGTTCATTCTCTCTGCTATCTGCACTACTAGATAATTAATGCAGCTGGAATCTCCCGCAAATGAAAACTGCATTTCTTCAGCGGTTTTTGTAAAAGCATAAGGGTAAATAATATGAAAGCAGCTAATTCTCTTTGCTCTGCTCAGCAAAGTAACCGTATGCAGGAAAATAGCATTTGGCATCCCAGCTTCACCAATATCTTGTAGAAAACCTAATTGTATAGGTTCATTGGAATACAGGACAGGGATTGCCTGTTCATTATATTTGTGCTCAGGAAGGAATCATTCTCCTGGGTTAGATGAACTGAAGACCTTGGAATGTGTAAGATGGGTTGCTTTTCTGTATGACATGTTGCTAGAGTTATTCAGATCTTATTTCCCTTTGTGGGTACGTTTTCTGCGGTGAACCTATTCTCTGTGTTTGGCACACTTTGCCCCAAGATTGAGTTTAGTGATATGTGGGGAAGCAATGGATCTGTCTTTGGACAGGTTGGGACTAGGTATCATTTTGGTCCTTCCAGTGCAGATTCTATAAATGGAGAAAATACATGCACGTTTAGCACTTAGCAGCCTAAAACAATGCAGTGCTAAGATTATGAAATGAAGTTTCAAGGATTTTAAATTTGTTGTGCCTAACGGAAGAGTCAGTCTCCTGATTCAACCCTC
Organism: Heloderma suspectum; assembly: GCF_057233095.1. Classification (NCBI taxonomy): domain Eukaryota; kingdom Metazoa; phylum Chordata; class Lepidosauria; order Squamata; family Helodermatidae; genus Heloderma; species Heloderma suspectum. Next base: position 66,027,550 of record NC_139462.1, on the reverse strand, counting down.
GTAAATTAAGGAAACATTGGCCCATTGGTCATGTTGGCTGGGGATGGCGGGAGTTATATCTGGAGGGCACCTTGTTGGGGAAGGCTGATGTAGTGCATCCTGGCTCAGCTTGAAGCGTACTAAGGCTACAAAGTTTCAAAATCTATTTCGTAATGTCTTGTACTGAGATGCAGAAAATGATAAAAATAGACTTTACAGTGTAGTCACTTTACATTTGAGAAGTCTGTTCACTGCTACAGGCATTTGTTTTGCTGTCTTGATTCCTGTGTTGTGAAAACATTGAGACTAGAGAGATTCATGAGAAAATTATGATTCGTAAATGTACTCTACTAGTTGCATATTGCAGGATAATTTTGAAAGTGTCATGGTACATTTTGATCACTTACATGCAGTGTTATTGTTCATAAAATTTTGGGATCTAGACTTGAATTACCCAGCCACCTGATCAACACCATATGAGCTTTACTGCCTTTCTGTGTGAAGATGTTAATCTTACCTATCCAGTATTTAACAACAATACAGTCTGGTTAAGCTTCCATTTTATTTGTAAGCTGTATTCTCTAAATGTTTTTTTTAAAAACCTCTCTGACTTTTAAAACTGGCTTCTAATATGACTTATTTTTTCTTTGAAGCCCAGTTAAATGCGTGGAGTTAGTTCTGTGGTTCTCTTAATTTGTGCCAATGGTTGGAAACTGCTCGGGCCATTAGATATTCTCAAATATGAAACGCTCACCTCTATGTCTATTATTTTGTCCAGCCTACATAAGCATCGATTGGTTTGTGACATCCTGTATACTAATAGAAAACTCGTTCTCTCAGTGTGGAGGAGAGGTATTAGCAAGCTGGCAATGGACAGCAGGGGCGGATCAGAGGGGAACCACAAAGTTTGCAGAAGTACAAAACTCTTTAGGGAAAAAAAGGTCTAAGCCTCCCTGACAGCTCAATAAGAATTGGGCATACTCAGTGGGCACAGAATGCTGACTGACAGTTGGGTGTGGAACAGAAATCAGTGAGGAAGATGGAATGGAGTATCCTGGAAAAGAGCATACCTGACTGGTTGGAACCCGGAATAGGACTACTCAGCAATGCAACAGGTAAAATATTTGCTGATACTCACGTATGGTATGTGGCTTTGTGTTTGATATTGCTGTGTGTGATGAGGGCAGAAGCTGAAATGTTTAGCTTAAATATTTTTGAATACTCTGTTGTTAGTGTGTATTTTGGTGTGTGTGTGTGTGTGTGTATATATATTTGGTGGAATAACAACAGAGTATTCAAAAATATATTTAAGCTAAACACTTCAGCTTCCGCCCTCATCAGCAGCTGTGCTGTATATATATGAAAGTATGCAGACACTCAGTTCTTAATCTGCAGAATCATAAGCTAGATGGGCACTGATATCCCCAAACACAAAGAACCCATTTCTCTGAAGCCTATCAGTAATCCCTTACTGCTCTGCTTGTGAGGCTGACCAGTTCTTGTTTCCTATGACTGCCATCAAGTGATACGCTTATCCAGTTGGAGGAGGAGCTTTCAGGTGATCTGGCAGGGAGAAAGCTCACATGGTACTGAAACAGAAGAAGCCATGCCTTATTAAACAAGGTGGTTGTCTGTCTGACAATATTTACCTGCAAACTATCACAACTAAGGAAACTGTCAGTTTTGAATTTGGTGACCAGGTTGTGTCTCATGAAGGATCATGTTGTTATAATCTTTATTAATACTCTCAAATATAACCGTTCCATTAAGGGTCGCCTGTGGGCTGCAGTGTTAGTGTTTCAGCATTGCTTAAATGAATCTGCACTTCTGATTGTTCTTAGACTACAAATGACAGACATTCCCCAAAGGCAAGTGGCTATAAATAACACTGCCATACGTTTTCTTCTCATGAAAACGGCAACAGCTGATTAGAATGTAGGCAGTCTTGGCTATTTGCTTTAGCATGACTGCATTCCATCCATATTTTTCTCACAGCACATTGTTCTTCAGCAACCCATTTTGAGAGGTTCCCTCATTCCCAAGATGTGTAGTACTTTCTCATAATATTGGTAAAGTCTCTTGCACTAGGGAAGGAAGTAGTTGTCTCCCACGCAGACTGTGACACTAACAGTACTCTTGTTGCAATTAATTTCATTTCAGATTTTAATTCTTTGCTGGTCCCATGTAATCTTGATGTTTTCCTGTATAATTGTTACCCTGTATTTGAATTAAATGCTTAGAATAATTTTTATACACTGAATGATCAAAATTGCACCCAAATATTTATATAGCTTCCAGTTTTATCATGTATGTGGAACAAGGGAGAGCTTGGGGGCCTTGAGATGGGAGCGGTAGCCAACCTCTGGGAGGATGCAGTATTCAGGTACTGAGCTAGGTTTTCAGGTTCTGCTTGCAAGCATGCATCACAAATAACTGACGTGCACATTTTAAGTAAACATTTATTAAATACTTATTAAATACTTATTAAAACATTTATATCCCACCCTTTTCCTTCTCTACTAGTTTGATTAAATCTTTTTTTAAAGATAAGAAAAACCTCACCTAACTGAAATGTATTTGCTCATTGGAAAATCTAACTCTGGTGCCAATATAACTACTTTGCCAATTCTCTTCTGCTGTTAAATTCAATTTGTATTTGTCAAAATTATACTTCAGACAGCTCTTATGTACTTATCCTGTTTAAATTGGTGCAAAGCTTTCTTCATTGGTGTGATTTCTCTTCATCTATATATAACTGGTGCCAATAACTGACAAGCTAGATTTTCATGGAAGTAGGGGATTTATTCCAAATTGTAATAATCTTCTAGGTTTTATTTATTTAGACCTGTAAATTTGCTATTAACACATTTGCAATTCCATCTTTTTCTATGCCAGGAATTAAATCAGATATAAATTGCACAAGGCAAAAAAGTGCTGAATAACAAAGTTAAATGACTTGAAGTATAAAATATAAATTACAGGTATTAGCATTAAAAGCACATAAATCCTTATATTTGGAGATCACTTACAATGAGAAAATATGTTGTTGCATTGACCATTGCTTTCTTCTTTGTAGGTGGAATTAAAATTATATGAGCAAGTTAAATATTACTTTGCTGTGTTTTAGCATATAATACAAACAGTATTTTAGCAAGCAGTATAGATATGCATTGAAGTTAGAGTTTATTTTTATAAAAGATGTCAAGCTTGCGAGTACAGCCTGCTGATTTTTACAGATCCTCAGAAAACTAGCAGCATGTGGTTTGGTTTCTATGAGGGACTGTAAAATTGTCAGTTTGGTTGAGATTAAAAATTGAACAGGATATGAACATGCTGCAGCTAGGAAGAAGTCTCCCAATGATGGGTTCACAAATCTGCTCCTCACGGGTGCCATGGTGAATGGCCCTCTCTCCTCTGGAAAGCATAATGCTGAGTAGGATGGTGACAAAGCTTTATATATTCATATTTCTTTAAACAATTTTTGCTCTTTAGCCAAAAAGGCTCCTAGGACAGCTTACAAGATCAGTAGTAATTCACTTCCTCCTCTTGGAGCTTTGGAGGGTGGGATATCCATTCCGCAGTGGTGCTGTGCTTCAGAAGTTCTTGATAATATTAAATGCTCACAGGATGCCAGAGACAAGACTCTACTGCTCAAGAGAGGTAGGATTGGTGGCCAGCATAAATTTTAGTTGCATCCCTAGGTCAGCAAAAATTTGTGGACCCCTGCTGCTGATACTTGAGACCTATTGAGCAATAGACCAAGACATAGAAACCTGAAGAAAGAGTTGGTGGAGAATGAGGCTTGAGAAAAAGGATGAAGAAGGTACGAAACTGAGGCAAGAATATGCTAATTGGGGGCTCTGAAGAAGCTTGATTTTCTTAAGATCAAGAGGGGCTATATGCTGTTGGATGAGGAAGAGCACTAGGGATGCTGGCCAAGAGACAAGTAGCCAAACAAAGTGGGCAAGCCAGAAATCTGAAATTAATGAGTAGTTGAAAGTTGGGGTGAAGAAAGGAGAGCCTAGAAAAAATGAGGATGGGGCAAACTGAGGTCTGTGGGCCAGGGAGCCAAGAAGACGTAGGGTTCCTAGGTAAACATTTTGGCTTGTATTGCTTCTGTAGTGTTATGACTTGGGGTGCAGGCAACTAAGGCCGATAAGCAGGAGTGGATCCATAAGTGTAAAAGTCACTCCCCTCACTACTATGTCCACTGTTTGAAAGTTTTATTTCTATGTTGTTATAAAACCATGTTAAATATATTTTAAAAGGCCTACACTTGTTGAATTCTTGTTAGTTGCCCTAGTATTCTTTTGTAGAAGAAGAGCCCTATTATATTATAGTTCTTGATATTGAAGCAAGTATCCCTTCAATACTAAACTCTGGTGGAGCCAGCCTGGATGGGTTTGTAGCCAAAATGTAAACACCCATGAACAAAAAGGAGGTAACTGCAAGCTTAAGTGAACCCTGAGTTTTGCAAAAGTATTTTAAAGAAAATCCAAAACTGCCCCCAAAGGAAAAACTAAACAAAACTGTGTATGCATGCACTTGTACAGGGGAGGGGGAAGGAGTTTGGGGTGAATGAGGAAGTGAGAGAGTTGATGTCCCAACATGCCCTCTCACAGCACAAGCCACGTTCCAGACAAGAACATGATAGTGCAGGGTTTGGAGGAGGAGAAGGAAGCAAGTGGCAGGAGGAGAAAGAGAGGATATACGGAGAAGACCAGGGGAGGGGAAAGAGGAAATTAAGAACATGAGCACAGCAGCACACAGGAGACACAGCTCAATGTGTTGCTGTGGGTCCCACCTATTTAGCTGTACTTTAATTGCACTGATACACTGCATTATTAATAGTTCAGAAAGCTTCTATGTTTACGGTTGGTTTCCTTGTCCCATTTACACAATAGGTAATATTACAGGGATGATGCCTGAAGTTACTTACTCCATGATTGTACGTTGGAGTATACATGGAGTAGTAGATTGAAGGCAATATATTTTGAGCTTTCATAGTGTCAGCTTGCTTTGTGTGCTGGAAAATAAGATGAACATGCATTATACAAAATGCTGGTGGAAAAACGCCTCAAATGTGGTGTATCTTGTCAGAAGACAAAACTTGAAAGGAAAGAGGAAATGAGGACATTAGTCATGAGAACATGTTATGTGGAACGAATAGCCACAAAAAACAGTTGTTCGTATGTGAAGAAAATACAGTAAATTAAAATTTGCTAAAAAGATCATAGTATTCATTAGTTGTGATCATTTTACAGTCAGAATGAAAAATATGTATGTGTCAGACATATATGCACCCTTTGAGAATAAAAATCTCCAATACCGGGTGTGGTAGTCTACAGTACACAGTGGTGCAGATTACAAAGGAAAGATTCTATTAATCTCTGTGATGGACCCCTCAGGAATCATTAGGGTTCCCTCTCTCTCTGCATGTAATTCCCCCCCCCCCGCATTGCAAACTGGAAAAATTGAGAGGAGGCAGAACTGCTGCTTGGTTTTCTATATTTATAGTAGGTTAAGGAATTGGCTCCATCGTCACAGTATCATTGTGGTTTTGTTTCTAACATGAATGCAGTAATGCAGGAAACCTCTTGTTTTGGGGTCTTGTGTTCCTGGATTAATCTGTGCTTGAATACAGTGCTGCAAGACATACTTTTTTTAACATGCCAGCATGGGTAAAATGGAATCTCAGGGTAAAATGGTTCCCCTCTCCAGTTCCTGGGATGTATCTCCTCCCATTCTGTTCCAAATATATATTGCCATAATTCTCTAGTCAAGTGAATCAATATGTGCTTTCTGTTGGGCAAGAGAGGATTTTTGAGCCTGTCCTTCCTCAAGGAAGATTTCTGTAATATCAGTGGTCATACTTAGCATTAGATTTGATATGTGCTATTTGGCCATATTTTTTATTTTAGCAAAACTTTAGTCTGTTTTTGAAAGATTAAACATTTCACTATTTACCAAAAAGGTGCTAAAACTGAAATGAAAGGATGACTTTATCCCAAAATAGATTCCAGCAAAGGAGCTGACATCTCCACTGGCAACTGTTGCCCTCCTACCCTGTTTGGTAAGGCAGGCCTCCTTCAGACATGGAGAATTACTGGCCTTTTGCTTGTAAAATACATCAGTTCTGTGACATGGTGTTAAATTAGGGATGGCAAACCATCTGAGGCTTCTCCTGGATTGGCTTAGGGAAGGACCATGCTCCCCTACCCCCTTGCCCCCTTCTCTTTAACTGGTTGGTTGGTGGGGTGCAGGACTGTGGTGATGGCACAGGTGAAAGGAAGACTTTTTTCTCTTCCTCCATTGTCCCGTCTAAGTGATGCAACGAGGTGTACTATTGGATGGTAATTCCTTTGGGGCTGTTGCAGTTGCAAGAACCCCTGAAAGAACTATGCTTCTCGTATTAGATAGGACAATAGAGGGGAGTGAGGAAGAAAAGTCTCCCTTTCACCTCTGCCATTGCTCCTGCCCCTATACCCTACCAATTGATCAAGTAAGGAGGAAGGAAGGGGGAGTGTTTTGGGGGTGGTAGGGATGGTTTTGGCAGGGGGCAGGAGGGTGGTGAAGATAGACAGGGGCTGTGGGACTTCCTCTTCCAACCAATCTGATTCTTATCTGAATGGGGAGGGGAAGTTCCATGGTTGGAAGATTCACTTCATGTTTTGAAGAGGATCTTGTGCACCATAGTGGTTCATTTCTGAGCCAGGGTCGCATGAATTTCTGCAACACCCCTAGTTAAAAATCTCTCACTTTTCACTAGAGATACCACAAACTTTGGTACACTGAGTTTTGACTCTGTTGCAGTTACAAGCCCTCTGATATTTTACTGGCCAGCTAACCATACATTACCTCCTCCCATCTATCTTGGGGATGTTTGGAGTTACTTTGATGGGGGAAAGAGTTCCTGTGTAGTTAGATGTATATTTGTGGCACACAGAGAAAACATTTGAAGTTCAGAAGTTCAGAAAAATTACTTTACAAAACAAAAGTACCAGCTTTCTCAAACTTAAGTCTGACCACCCAGGGTGGAGAAAAAGCACTTGAATAGATTACACACAAAGTTAACTTTTTGCCATAGAAAGCTGCTTTATACCAGGTGAACCTGTTTGTCCATCTAGCCCAGTATTGTCTACTTTGGCACCAACTTTCCAGGTTCTCAGGCATAGGGTCTTTCCCATCACCTGCTACTTGATGGTTTTAACTAGAGATGCTAGTGATTTAAAGCTGAAATTATATATATGCAAAACATGTGCTTTATTTCTGAACTATGGTCCCTTCATTTTAAAAGTTATCTTCTACTGTCAGGAGGCCATTCATTGGGATGTAGGTACTTATTAATGTGTGACTTAAGCCCTCTCCACATATTATATTCACATGATTACTGGGTTTGGGCCATGCTGCTGGCCCCACCCCTGAGGTTATGTGGTTTCCTCCAGCCACATGTGTAGATTTCCCCCAGGAGCTAGATCTCTGATCACACAGGGTTCCAGTTATGCGGAAGCCTACACATGTAGAGGGTCTACGCACATAGGCTTTCCCCCTGCAGGTGACCATGCTCTGCATGTGGATATGGGAGTGGTAGTGAAGAAGCTGGATGACTCAGGGATGAGACAGCAGTGCAGCTCTGCTCCTCACTAATCACGTGAAGAAGGCGTTAAAGTTTCTGACATCTAGTCTAAAGTGTCTTGTATTACAATAAAACTATATTGCATCATAAGCGTGTTTATAAGCAAACATAGTTTTTTAAAAGAATGCATGAATTATTCCAGTGTGTATTGCAATTGTATGTTTGATTAACCAGTAATGCTTCCTGTGTAATTGCAGTAGTTTTTCCTTTTATCCAAATGCTTGATGGAGATAGCATTTTGCATCTCCTACCACTCTGACAGATGTTTCACATTAAAATAATAGTGATGGTGAAAAATGTTAAGTATTGCTGTTACAATTAGGGATTTGTGTCATAGATAGAACACAGCATGGGTAGAATAAGAATACCATATGATGCCGTCATAAAAAATAACAAAATGGGATGGTGGTGAAGATGAGCCAGGAGGCTGAAGTACTCAACAAAAGTTGCATTGACAGTACAGTCCTATGTATGTCTAGTCAGAAGTGAGTCCCACTGAGTTCATTTATATGGATCAACACAACTGCCTGCATTTTTCACTCTCCTTGAGGGCATGGCTATAGCGACTATCATGATGAGTGCCAGCACGTCAAAATTTACTACTACACTACTAGCTAAGGGGCTTTCTTCCAGTCTCCAGGCTTAGTCTGGGAGTTGAGGGGAAGCCCTCCAATTGATGGTGTTCTGTCTGGAGGTGGGCGTAAGAGCAATTAATAAGGAATTTAAATAGATGTTATAAGCCCTCAACTCAGGTGGATACTAAAGAGGTGCATGGGTTTCTGCTCAGTGAGAGAGGGAAGTAGAGCATGATTGTATTAACTGCCCAAGTCATCTGTGTATTCTACAGAGTAGCCAGGCCTTCAAGAGGAACACCAGCCGTACCAGCTGGGAAATCCCCCAGAGCCCTTAGGGATCCCGCTGGGGATGGACCATTTTCATAGATCCTCACTCTTGCAGATGGATAAGGCTGCCAAGAACCTAAACTTCAAAAGTGATCTGACTATGGCAAGGGAGTTGGCATAAGATCTCCCATTATCAGACCACCATCTTTTTGCTTGATTGAGAAAACCAAATCAAGGGTGTGTCCTGCTACATGTGTTGGGTCAGTGACATTTTGGAACAGTCCCATGATTGTCATGAAGGCTGTGAAATCCTGAGGCATAACAGACAGGGCAGCTTGATATAGTTGTTGAGATCCACCTCCACTCTCACCTTCCAGAACAATCATTCTGGTCCTCAACACCATATCTGAGACCATCTCCATGAGATCATGCAGGGAGACTGCAACAGCGTAGGTGGTATACCGTCAGAATCCCCAATCTGCCCCAAAAGTCCAACACAGGATACAAACACTCAGTTCGGCACTCAGGAATACAGGAAGCCTAGTGAGGGAGATTGATTTCCTAAAGACCACAACACCCCACCCCACCCCCTGCACACATCCACAACTCTCATGTCTGTGTTGATGCTGCTGATGAGGACACATATGGGATAGACTAACTCTTCCTGGCTCCCCAACCCAGGACTTGACAATACATACCAAATCTTAAAAGGAAACAGCATTAAAAAGGGTGCTTGGGAACAGACAAGGTTATTGATTTCTGTAGATTAATGTAACTTAATAATAGCTTAAGACATCTTGAGTTATTAAAAAGAATCTGTAAATTTTTACTGCTTGTGCCTTATTTTAGGTGGGAAATTCTGTCACTAATTACCACCCTATGTAATATATTTGTCTTAAATGACCCCACTTTCTGAAAGATTTGCTGAACAAGAAGTTATGTGAATATGGACATTTCAGTGCTCCTATACTGTCAGAGGCTGGTTCCACATCTTTTTGTGTCTTCCTTGTACATGTTTACTCAGGATCTCAGAAATGTTTCTATCATTTCAACTAGGCTTTAACTTCAACAGGTTGTGTTATTTATCAACACTTTGCTGCTGACCACTTCCCCCTTGAGAGATCAAAATGTTTATAAACATTCAGTCATGATATAGCCTTTTCCTAGACTGTTGGGGCTTATAGATATCAATCAATTGAGAGTTGGGTTCTCACTCACTCACAAACCAGAGTCTTGTGGGATAAGCTTTTGTGGATTACAGTTCACTTCATCAGATTGTCAGGGTTGAGCCCAGGCCCCTTGAGATTTCTGGGGACTCCGATTCTGAATCCAAATTGGAACACCTAGATCAGAGAACAGGGGAGGAACCTCCCCCAGAGCCCCCAGGTATTGGGAGAGAACCTTCCCAAGGCCTTGAGAAACAGTTACTGCCTCCCCCCTCCATTGTGAGAACCTGAGTTTCTGAGGAGGAGGAAGAGGGGTGCGATTTGAAAGACCCCAGAATGCATCACAAGTCAAAGTGGGCAGAGTTAGGGATGGGGCTAAGACCCTCTGCCAGGATAGCCACTTTTAGAAGCCAGCATAGAAGGGAGCTGCCCCAAGGGAGGGCCATCACTGTTAGGCAGGTTTGACTGTCTGAGCCCAAAGCCAGACTGCTGGTAACTCCACTACCCTGCAGAGTGTCTTCCCTAATAGAGACCTTAGAATAGTTGTTTAGAGCCTGGAGGAGTTGCCTTGAATTTGCATTGTGGAAAGGCTTGCCTTTAGCATAGTAAAGCCGAGTCTTTGTTTTGTTGATTGCGAGGTAGGAGGATGATCAAACATGACACAAATGCATAGTACACAAACTTTTATGCCATAATAATTTTTTAGGTTCCAGAAGACTCTTAGGCTGTGTTCACACAACATGACAATCCACCCTGCAAATAAATTGCAGTGTGTGGGTTATTTTTGGAACAACGCATGGTATGCCTGACAGACAATTGGGCTTACTGTGGGTTGTTTTCCCTCCTTCCCCCTTGACTCTCCACCTGGTATCCCAGTGTCCTGCAGAGCAAACCTGTCTTGTCTGCCCATCCTGTTCCCCTTACTGTTCCAATTGTGACCCCTTTTTGTTCCCCGCCGTTAAAAAAAGAATTGGCCCCAGACATTTGTGCAAATGGGGTCATAATTTTTTAAATTATTTTTTTGGCCCCAGGAATGTGCACAAATGTGTTTGCAATTTATTTTTTAAAAAATTGTTGGTTTTTCACAATTGCACAAGTGTGCACTTGCAGCTGTCAAGTAGCCTTGTCTTGGCATTATCCTTGTATGTTTCAGCTGTCAAAGGCAACCAAGTGCTGTATGAAACATACAAGGAAATTGTCAAGATGAGATTGCTTGTAGGCTAATTTGCTCATAGTTTGACAATGACAGGTTGGGAAAAGGAGGCAAGATCGCCCACTTAATAAGGTGATCCTCGGGGTTTTAAGTGTTGAACTGACACTTGTGGGTGCCCTGCTTCCATTTCACACTTCCCCGAATCTCCAGCAACTCCTTTTAGGAGAGGTCTAGGCTTCCCCCACCCCTTTTTACAGCTCCCATTTGGAACAGTTAGTACCCACGGTTACTGAAAATGGGAGCTGCAAAAAGTGGCTTGTTAACCACTTTGAACAATCCAAAAACAAACCATGGGTTCTCAAGGAGGCTTGTTCAAGAAAAATAACCCATTCTGCATGATTAACAAGCCACCTTATGGAAAATGTCCTGGGTTCAAACAACATGCTAACCCACAATTAAATGAACAACTCATGGTTCAACAACAACCCACACTGAACCTCTGATTATGGTCAGCATGTTGTGCGAACACAGGCTTAGTCTGTGTTGCAGCAAATACAACAAATATGGCTGTTCCTTTTGAAATATATATTTGTGTATGTGTAACGTATTTGTTATATTTGTGTGTTCTTTACTGCAAGGAGTTGATTGTATATATGGAGTTTCCAGTCAGTCTTTTCTTCAGGTACTGCCAAGACCTTCAGGCATTCTCTGGAAGTCTGCATAGAGGAGATTAGCATCCAGAACATACTTCCATATATAAATATTTCAGGTTTTCTATTTACATAAATAAAATATTGGCATGTGCTTTTAGAGTGTTCCTTACTAGGTGGTTTCACTTCACAGTGTGGGAAACTATATGTTGAGTTGTTCTTCCATGAATGAACGTACAGGGGCACTGTAGCACTGTTTTTACATTCCCAACATTTTCAGCTTAATACTATGCCAATTGAAAGCTTGGTATTACTCAGAAAATACTGCAGGAATTGTGGCTATTCTATAGAAGTAAATTTTATCTCCGCAAAACAGAATGTGCCCCTTGTAAAGTTTAAGTATTATCTGTGGCTGTGGCATTGGGAACTGATCCTAACTTCTGTTAATAGAAATTGAACTAATACTAATTTCTTTCCTTTTTCCTTCTCATTGTATTCTACTTGAACTAAATTGGTTTAATGGCAGCGGAGAAGCATGCCAATTAAAAATGACTAATGTGTTGTACAATTCATATTTGAAATTAAGAATGCTGGTATCAACATTGGCTATAAACAGTATTTGTATGTAATTACCATTTAGTATAAAATTCCAAATCTTGCATGATTCTGATTAGTTTTACATCTTATAGTATCATAGTGAGTAGAACATACAGGAATAGGCTTACAATATGCTTAATTCAGGTGGTATTACATGTGTGTATGATTCCTATGTTGACAACTCCCACATGTATTTCTGAAAAGCCATAAGAATGTAATAGGTATAAATAATGTAGCATTCATAAATATGCCTGATGTGTGTAGTATGAGTTCCTCCATATCTCTTTTACTATTTCCTCCCCAGATGAATTGGGAAAAACAAAATTGGCAGTGATTAGTCAAAGGTTATAATGTTTCATAAAGTACTGACTACCATATACTAAGCATCCTGTGAGATAGCCAAAGCAGTCATCTTACATCCATTAAAATACTGTCATATCCTTAGGATAGGAAAAATACCTTCTCAGAACAATTAAATGCAATTGCATTATTGCCTTGTCTGATGTCTTCAGTAGGAAGCACATTGTTTGAGCGAAGCAATGAGAGATAAATATTATGTATAAATTGTGTGAACTTCCAAGACTCCTGACATAATCAGGACTGTGTGTTTTCCATAATTTTGTGATTGCTCCATGCAAGCACTGAAACTGGTTACGTTGCTAGCATCTAGATCAGCATCTAGCTGATCTAGCATCTAGTCTAGCATTCTGTAACACTAGTCAGCTAGATGCATCTGGAAAACCTGCAAGCAGGGCATGATGGTGATGGCTGTCCTATGTACAAGGGGGTAACCCTTCAGTCACTTGAATAGTTCTTTGCCACTCCGTGATGGACAGTATAAATTATGCAAGTACATGTAATATTGGCTTAATTTATATAACTTATACAGGCTGTAGGATTCCGTTTTAGCTGCATAAAGTTTGAGCTCCTGTGGCACAAAGTGTCTGGTTTTTTATCTAACCAAACAAATAAACAAGACCAGAATTCCTGCAATCATAAAAAAAATTGAAAATCCAGCCTAAATGTTTCTTAAAGCCTGAATGCAAATTGGAATGCTTTGTTGAACATGTTGCTATACAAAGAACCCTTCAAACTATGAACAAAGTTAACACAGAAGACTGTAATTGTTGGTCCATCACCAGTGGAAGTGGCAAATTTTAAATAAGAGAAATAATTTGTGTTAATTCATATGTATTGCCTTCCTCATATCCCCTATAGCTCATGGAGAGGTTCATTAGTGGATAGAAAACTTTTATTAACAAGTTGCTGTCTTTGGAAACAGACTGAACTTGCAAATGATCAGAATGGCGCTTGGCATATCATTAGTACATCAGGAATAAGCTGTAGAAAATGTGAAGAATTGGTTCATGCAGTTTTAACAAAAGTACTTTAGAATTTAGGCTTTTCATTAGATGCTTGTGCCCCTTCTTGAATCTCTCCCCACTTCTCCCCCCCCCCTTCATTCTCTCACTATCTGTACAGGCCCTTCTTTTCTGTTTTACAAACCTCCCCCACCTCTGTTCAATGGCTAATCTGCAAAGTTCATGCTGCAACTGCTTCTTTGAGTGGGAGCGTTGTTCTGCCCATTTCGTACCAGCTTTGTTACTGTGCAGTATTTTTCAGCTGTTTGCGCTCATTATCATACAGCTGGTATTTAGAGGAGAGAGGGAAGCAGGCAGAAGCTGCACTGTCTGCAAGTATAAGAAGTTCTTTTGCAAATGGGGTACTGGCAGATGGGGCATGTGTTTTAAACGGGTTTTGCTGATAACAGAGTGCATTAAAAATCATTCTGAGAAAGTCTAAGGTCAGCCCTATGAATTCAGAGCTTGAGAGTTATTCAGCTTTTGGAAACCCTTTTTAGAATATTAATTAACCCAGCACATGAAAGTGACAAATGGCCTGTCTGCATAACTGTTAGATATTCCTCTTGCCTTTACTTTTATGTTTAATGGTTTTACTCTTTTGTCATCTAGTAATTTTTGTAAAGCCACAGAGAGCCAAGGTATAAATATTAAAACAAGTAAATGATAGTGATAAATTTGGGAAGGGATTAGGTGAGTAGAGTTACAGGCCGCTGCGCACAAAAAGGCCTAGATTCAATCCCCAGCATCTCTACTTTAAGGATTTCAGATAGTAGGGCTAGAGAGCAACTAAATCAGAGTAGACAATTTTGGGTTAAATATTTTACTCATATTTGTGATGCACAAATATTTGGAGTCCTTGTTTCTGGTGGATAATTTATCTTAATAAATTGATAATTTATCTTAATTTATCTTAATAAATTAAGATATTTATTTTATCTTAATAAATATTTATGTAAACTACTTGTGTAAACTATTTCAAACAATAGCATATTTGCAACTAATGCTATTGATAGTTTCTTGCCCTCCCCCCCACAAATATTATTTGTATATACCATCCCATACCCATATATTCAGATGGTTTATAACAATTTCAATTTTTCTCTATCTCTGTCCGCAAAGACCTCACAATCTGTGTTTTTATATCCATTTCAGAATGTCTTAATAATTCAGATAAAATATCACTTTACCCATTCACAATCAGCAGACATGCTTTAGAACCCCCACCCCCCGGAAAATTTCCAGATTCATATCAGTGCAGGATTTATTTGGATTAATAACTTAATAAGAACTTCCCTACATCATGGCTAAAATCCAATGCAAAGTTAAGTATGCTTAAACTTGCATATTGTATTAAATATGATCCATTCCCTATGACATCTTAGTAATCATGACTGACCATGAGTAATAGAATAATGGAAGATAGAAGGTAAACAGGTTTAAACATTGACTCAGCACTACATGTAGCATTGTGTTCCCTATGTTTTTGGCATTTACAAAGGGAAACGTTACATGTGTTAACTGAATCCATTATAATCTTGGAAACGTTGTCTTTTAATATATTGGCTCTGTTTGTGATGGACTTGTGCATCACAAACAGGGCAGGGACAGGGTAAGGCTGGCTATTGTTAATGTATATACTATCCAAAAAGCACTTCAGTCATGTCAGCACAAATGTATTGATTTGTAGTGGTATTGCATCCAATATATATCATAAGATGCAATTTCACCACTTGCCAAAGCTTTTGCAGCTTTGGCAAGCCATTTTATGCACCCTTGCAGCTATGGCCGCTTTCAGATAGAATGCTAAAATACAGTAAGCATTAAGTAAATGAGCCTTGAGCTCATGCACTCCTCTTCTGACACAGAATCAGAAGCATTCAGTTCCATTTTTACCTAACCATGGTCTATCAACCTGGACAAACTGTGGTTAGCCTTCACTATAGTTAGGGAAGTATGGTTTACAATCTTGACCTAAACCATAGTTAAGACCATTAACCACAGTTTCTTTTAGGACATAATGTTAATCCACAGTAAATTGAAACTCCTTATGCCAGGAGAGAGAGACATGGAGAGTATGACCCTCTTGATACATACGGACCTCTGAGTGACTTTTGTTACCATTGACCATGGAAAGATTGTCTGAACTAAGAGTGGGTGGGATAGCGTTTTGCTCATATTTGGGCAACCCTTTATGTTTAGAGACATAAGTGTCCTCTGTGGCCCAGATCACCTTTTATCAGCTTGGGCTGTTTACACAAACTGTGACTCTACCTTAGTGTTGATACTTTGGCTTCAGTGATCTTGCCAAGATAGCCTCCTGTTTATATTGCCTTTGGAGATAATCCGGAAATTTCCGTTAATAAAAAATATGGCAGCAAGTGTACTGACTGGAACCAGTCATTAGGATCATATTATCCCAGTGTTGTATTGGCTTCCAGTTTGTTTCTGGGCTCAGTTCAAAGTGCTGGTTTTAATCACCAAAGCCCTTCATGGCTTGGGGCCATAGTATCTGAAGGATTACCTCTTCCTATATTTGCCCATTCATTCATTCATTCATTCATTCACATTTATATACTGCCTTATCTGCTAAAAAGCCATCAAGGTGTACAACAATTTAGAACAATAAAACCCTGAAAAAATGAAAAGAACAGTAAAAAAAACAACAGTAAAAACATTAAAAACTACACATTTTGAAAGGGTAAATGTAGTCTACCCATGCATTGAAGTCATAATCAGAGGCTCCTGCATACTAGATTTGGTGGGTGGGCAGTTGTGAGTGGGCCTTTTCAGTGGTAGCCCCTCAATTCTGAAATGCACTCTCTAGAAAAGTTTACCTGGTGCCTTCCTTGATGATTTTTCAGCACCAGGCAAAACTCTTTTCATTCTCTCAGGCATTTTAACTCACTTTATCTTTTTCTTGGCCAGTTATATTTTGCATTTTATACTCTTATGTTGTGTTCTGGGCTGTTTAATCTCTGATGGTTTTTGATTTTTTCTAATTTTTTGTCTTGCAAAGACACAATTAAAAATGTCAAAGTAGAGTTTTAGGGTGCAATCCTATTCATGTTTAGACAGAAAAAAGTCCTACAGACCATGGGTTATTTGAGGGTTGTTTAATCCTCACACAACCCCTGCTGCTAGGTTCAGACAACATGCCAAACCATGGCAATCCCCTGCCAGGAGCTGAATATTCAAAATGGCCCCTGGCACATGCTGCAACCCACCGTGGCTTTAGTAAGTCATGGTGGGCTGTGGTGATTGTGCAAACTGGCCCAGTGAATGCTTCAGCTTAACTAAGTGTTGAGGCGCAATTCAGAGAAAGAAGCTCAAGTCCATCATACCATTAAACTACGGTGCGAATGGCAATGAGTTTTTCAACTTAATAGGGTTTTTTTTTAATCAGCTTCAAATTCATCATCTCTTAACTTTGATTATCTTTTGGTAGGGGGTGTTAAAAAAGAGTACAGTAGATGTATTTTTTAAATATGAGAATTTCTACCTAGTTAGTTCCATCACCTTTCTCGGTATTGCCAGTTCTGCAAAGCTATTCCATATTCCTCCTTCAGCTAAAAGTGTGAATTGCAATCCACTGTGAACAATTGCCTTTATTATTATCAACGTTGTATGACTATGGTAAAACAGAGGTTAGCATTTTTAAACTTGATTTTATTTTCATGCTAGTTTTTATAACTTTTCATGACGCTACACGCTTGCTAGACAAAATGGTATTCATGTTTCCTCCAGAGCATTTTTTAAAAATATAGGAATCAGTTGCTGGCAGGCATAAAAGAAACCTATACCTGCTGACTTACAAATTGCCACACCCTTCATATGCAACTGAAGCTCTCAGTAAACACCTGCAGCTTCACATAATCATATTTTTTTCCAGTAGATTCATTAGCACATCATTTTGTGCAATTAACCAATATTGCTTTATAATGCATAAAGCATTATGTTTCCTTTTATATATAGTTGTCAGGTGTGGGAGTTAGTCAGGAAGTTTTCAGTTTGTCCACATTGGGACTGTACAGTCTTTTCATTCACACAGGATGTGAATTTGCATATATACACGTGTAGCTAATGAACCAGAAATGTTGGGTTCTTTTGCAGAGGTGTGGTGTGCACATGCTAGGCTGTACACCAGGGGCCCACGGCCTTTTGGGACCCATGGGCATATTTGGGAATTTGAGAAACTACTGTGGATCACATAATGGCTGCTGTTGGGGGTTGGCTAGTCAAAAGTGAGTGAAAGAATTGTGGGAGGAAAGAAATAGTGACACTAGAAGCTGGGAGGGGGGAGAAAATAGCAAGGTAGAGGGAAGAGAAAGAGCAAGGTTAGGGGCTAGGAAGGCGAGAGAAAGAAGAACGCTAGGGAAGGGAGAGAAATGGCAAGGAAAGGGGATGTGGGGAGAGAAATAGCAAGGCCAGAGAGTGGGAGTGAGGGGAGAGAGAAAGAGAAAAGCAGAACGGTCTGAGGAAGATTGGACAGGGTCAGAAAGCAACTCATTCCTTTTCTGCCTGCCCGCTAGGAAGGAGACCTGGCACCCTACCGTTTTTCAAGGTTTTTATTAAAAAATAATTTTTTGAAGGGGGCAGGGAGTTGAGAGTTTATGGGTGCTGTAGGAGGTCCCCACGGGTGCCACATTGGGGGCCCCTGCTGTTTACAGCACTAGGTAGGCTAAAGTGGGAAAATTGGCTCACTAGAAAAGAGTAGGAGTGAACAATACACATTTTATTTTATCACTTCTTTTTGACATCAAAGAATAATAATTTATTAGTATGCCAACCCCCTAGTATTGGATCAGCAGGATATTCCCAATAACCAGGACAGAGCAAGAGAAGAAGGAGGCAGGAAGTTATGGTTTGTTAAATAAGAAATGCGGAGGGTGCTGTGGAAATGGTGAGGTGGGCTTTGGAAGGCCTACGCACAACAGGATAACTTTGCATTTCAATGGCATGCGAAGGGCAGAATGGATAGATTTAGAGCTATGTGGTGTGAAAGAGAGAGAAATAAAGCCAGAGTGAGTATATTTGCTTTGTTTCAGGGAAAGAGGAACACATACTTCTTGGCTGGTTATGATTACTTAAAATCTTACAAAGGGCACAGGCTACAGTGGTGTTGTTCAGCCTTTGGGTCACACAGTGGAGTAATCAACTCAGACTATACCACATTGTGGTCTTTTCAGTCCCATTCAGACTCTGCTGATATAGATGATGAGGGGCAGACTGATGGCTGCCAGGGCTGTTATTAGGGACACCAGAGCCCCACACAAATGTGAAATGCAGTTCAAAACTTGAATTTGGTGTGGAGAGAACTGGCATACAGTCTCTCTTTGAGCCCTGACTCACCCAAAGATAATAACAGACATGGAGAGAGACAAGGGAACTTAGGGAACAGAGGCAAGGAAGGGAAGCTAGCCAAGTGTTGGAAGGCCTGGTCCCAGTTTCTGTGAAAACCTAGCACCTCGCCCATGACTTTAAGCACAGTGATTTATTCCACCTGTAGCCAAGCTAAGGATCAGCAACTCATAGCAGTTACACCACTTCCTCTCACTGCAAAGCCTGACTCTGAGATTCTGAGGGACCCTCAGAAGGTCAGCATCCGTAATATTGTGATCACATATCCAAAGTGGGAAGGCCTTCAGGAGTCCCAGGTAGATAGTTGATTTTACAATGTGATTTGACTGGCGCAGTGAAATGGAAGTGGTTTGTTTGTTTGTTTATTATTAAATTTTATATACTGCTTTCCACAAAGAGATCAGAGCAGTGAACATTAAATACAATAAAATCAACAATAAATATAACAGTGAAAACAACACAATACAAATTAATGAGCAATAAAACTGCACGCTCTACTGTCTGCTACCAACCATAGCTGGCTGGGTCACACGTTAGGGAAGAACACAGCTTGAAAGCAACAGTGGGTGCTTCATGGGGTGAAGCTCTATCTGTATATACAAACAGCACAGCCTCTGTCTTGGGTATAAAAGAAGAAGTCAAAAGCTCTGGCCCTGGAAATGGGGTTTCAGCACTCGGTGTGTGTGTGTGTGTTAGGAATGGATCATGAGGAATGGGCAGTACACCAGATGAAACTAGGAGTATGCTGGTCCCACAGCCAAGAAGTAAACAGGATGACTGGACCCAGTTAGAGATTTCAGTTTGGGAGCACAAAAGAGGGATGGGGTTGAACAAAATCTACAGTAGCTTGGCTCTGGGGATGAATAGGACCTTCCTTTGGACTCATGGCTTCTTTACTTTACTGGCATTACAAAAGCCATTCCCCCAAGAGACAATTCGGTGGAGGTTCTTATAACAAAGGGATGACACAGGATACCCAGGTGGTTCTTTAACCCACTGCTCTATCTTGAAGTGTGAGGACACTTCAGGATTGGACCTTTTTTACCACCAAGGGTTTAGATTAGCCAGTTTAAAGGTACCCTTGCGGGTTGCTTGACCTGGATGCTAGTTAGGAAGGCATTTGCATTTATCCAGAGTTTCCACACTTTGCACACTGCAGAACAGCATCACCTTTGATTCGGTTACAGTAGAGGACTCGCATAATTTACAGAGAAATACCCATTTCACTTCAGCACATGCGTTCAGATGAGAAGTTCTTGGGTGGAAGTTTCAACCATAAAGCTGATCCTATTTATGGCATCAAAATTAACTGTTTATATCATGGTAAACCACTGAAGGAGCTTCCACCCTTGCTTCTGAAGCAGTGAAAATTTCCATTTAGTGCCATTATGCACTGGGTCATTCAGTCCCAAAATATATGCATAAGTATGATTCGGCTCAAGGAGAAGCTTCATAAATGTTTTGTGGCACATATTTCTGGTTACACAAGGAATAGAACAGTAAATGAGGAAGCAACCAAAATATGTTGTAGTCTGTAATTTGCTTGTGTATCTGGAAGGGGAAAAAACAAGTTTTCAAAAAACAGTAATTTGTCTTCCTGTTTGTCACACAATAAATGAGACATCCATTTTATAGCTTTCATCAGACGACCTATCAAAGGTACTGATAAGATGGTTAAACACACAAAAGCAGAAACATGCATTTTGTTAATGAGAAAGTGACTTTTATTTACTTTATGCTGTTTGTTTTAATTTGGATAAAAGAGTATCCATTTTTATTGAAGTATCCACTTGTTACTGTAATAGGGAGGAAACTGGTGGCATGGATTTTTTTCTTCAGTGCTTCTAAGTCATTACTCTTCATTTTCCTGAACGTAGACCACCTTGTTGTAATCCTTTCATGCCATTAATTTATTCTGAGAAGGAAAGGAATAGACTAGTTCTAAGATGACTAGTTGTCATCTCAGTTTCTGTCAAATTCATTAATTTGCATACATGCTAGACTGAAACACACACAATAATGAACAATTCTGTCCATGTGAACGTATTTGCAGAATTGGCTTTGTACGTTACGAATTCCTGCTATAGAACAGTTTTTAATTTGAGTTGGACAAACTTACATGTTTGCCAACTTCAGCTGTAGTTTCTGTCCATGTTAAATTATATAGCAGACACTGAATGACAAGAGGTTAGGGAAACTCGAAAGATGTGACCTCCAGCATTCTAGAGATTCCTTTTTGATGTTTGCAGATCTGGTGATGTCTCCGGGAGACCATAGTTTGGATAAGGTAACAAACTTCAGGGTAGGCTTCTTCATTTTTATAGCAAAAAGTTGTCATGACAATAAAACTAGACGATGGGCATATGAAAGAGAACAGAATTGTCTCTTCATTTTCAATTGTTTGTGTGTATTTTCTGAGTAGAGAGGGAGCTACTGTAATTAGACATAGCACAGATGCAGCACATGTTGACATTCACAAGCTATATAGAGTAAGAGCAGGAAAATCACCATTTTATAGAAAGTGGCTTTTGAATGAATGCTTTGGTGTTCTGTCCTGTCCTAACATATATCAAAATACTTTTAAGTTTTACACTGTGCAACAATGACGCATTAAAGTATCATGTACGCTTTGCTTAGTTCTGAATTCTAGTATCAGTTTGTATTTTCAGTAAACAGATGCAGATTTTGTGGTGCAGCTGAGTAATTTGTGAACTATCAATTTCCATTTGAATTCCACACGGGGGATAAATATATTTAGGTACAACAGTCTTTGCCAGAAATGTATGGCATTCCTTTCTTTGCCTCATCTTTGTTTTTGTGTATTGATTCACAGTTTTTGAGCTTTTTAAGTTACAAGGAAAAAAACAGTATTAGCTGTGTAATAAAACAAACAAACACCAGTATCTCAAAGGAATTGCTGTTTCACAAATAAATTAGTTAGATTTTCTCACCCTATGGGTAAGATGCAAAACTACAGTTTAGTGTTATGTAAACAAGCCTTGGGCTTGCACCTCCTCCTCCGACATAGTGGCAAAAAGGACCTCAGAAACACCTGCTTCCTATTTTTAACCTGAGTTCTGTTGTCTCAATTCCCAGGGAGCTGTAGTTAGTTTAAACATAAAACTGTGGTTAGTTTCAAGTAAGCCAACATCAAATCATGGTTTATGATTCTGGCTTGTTTGAACTAACCATATAAAGTAACGAGAGTTTCTCCCAAGTTTGGCTGTAACAGGAAACTCCATTTAGTTTGGAAGTATTTGCTTCTGATTTTAATCTCCTTGCAGCCACATCAGTGGAGGAGAGGAAAGGAAGAGCAAGCAAGTCTGAAGCTCATTCATGCAATGCTAAATTGTAGTTAAGTATTACTTCAAAAAGTCCCATTGTATTCTACCTCATCTTCTCCAATATATTTCCCAGACTCTTGCTAAGTGAAGGCAGTATAACTATCCAAACAGATTATAGAAGTAGTCAATTAGGACAGAATGGTAAGCCAGGATTTTGGAGTATCTTGGTTTATTATGAATGGATTGCATGTACTAGCATGCAGCTCATTCACAATAAGCCACGATTCTCCAGAATTCTGGCTTATTGTTCTGTGGAAACACTTGCCTACCTCTGTAATATAAGTAGTTAACTTGCTTTAATTTAATAAGTAAATGGGAAATATTTACTTATTTACAAAATGTGTATACTGCTCCATATGTAAAACAGATTGCGGAGTGGTGAAACAAAAGAAAAGTAAAAGAATTAAAAACAGTAAAAAAACAGTAAAAGAATAAAAAGATTAAAACACCACCTTCAAATCATGCTTTTTGAAAAACAGAATGTCAATAGAAAACGTGACTGGTCAATTAAGGAATGCCCCCTGAAACATTGCTGTTTTCAGGAGGTGCCGGAAACAACACAGTGTTGGTGCTTGACCTCCAGGGGCAGGGAGTTCCAAAGGAAGGCGGCTACCACACTGAAGGCTCTTCTTCTGGTGGACTCCAGTCGGGCCATAGGTCCATGTGGAATCACCAGGAGCAAGTCCTCCGATGTCTTCAGTGACCAGGAAGGTTGGTAAGGGAGAAGGTGCTCTCAGGTATCCTGGTCCCAAGTTGTTTAGGGCTTTGTGCACTAGTACTAAAACCTTAAACCTGGCCTGGCAGTGGATAGGCAGCCAGTGCATTTCCCTCAGCAAAGGAGTTACATGCTGAAAATGGCACCTCCCGACAACAGCCAAGCTGCTGTATTCTGCGCTAGCTCCAGCTTCCAGAGCAGCCTTAAGGGCAGCCCCACATAGAATGCATTGCAGTAATCCAGTCTTGAGGTTACTAGTGCCTGCATCACTGTGGCCAAGCTATCCCTGTCCAGGAGAAGCCATAGTTGGCGAACCAGCTAAAGCTGGTAAAAGGCACTTGAGCCGCCATGGCCGCTTGGGCCTCCAGTGACAATGATGGATCTAGGAGTACCCCAAAACTAGGGGCCTGATCTTTCAGAGGGAGTGCAACCCCATCCAGAACAGGCAATGAGCCTATCTCCCAGACATGGGAACCACTCACCCACAGGGCTTCTGTCTTGCCAGGATTCAGTTTCAGTTTATTGGCCCTCATCCAGCCCATTACTGAGTTCAGGCACTGATTCAAGGATTTGCACAGCCTCTCCTGATTCAGATGTCACAGGATAATAGAGCCAAATCCCCCAATGGCTGCTCCCAGTGACTTCATATAGATGTTAAATAATACTGGGGACAAGATAGTACCCTGCGGAACCCCATAGCTCTATTGCCCAGGGGCCAAGGAATGGTCCCTCTGAATACTCTTGGAAATCGGCCCCATGGGTAGGACTGAAATCACTCTAGCACAGTGCCTCTGATACCCATCCCACGGACTCCATCCAGGAGGATACCATGGCCAATGATATCAAAAGCTGAAGAGAGATGGAGCAGAAAAAACAGGGTTGCACTCCCTCTACCCCTCTCTCAATAAAGGTAATCCATCAGGGTGGCCGAGGCTGATTCAGTCCCGTAACCAGGACAAAACCCAGATTGGAATGGGTCTAGATAATCAGTATCTTCCAAGAATGCCTGAAGTTGTTCTGCCACTACCCTTTCCAGAACCTTCCCTAAGAAAGGGGTATGTGCAATAAGGGATATGACAGAAGATTGAATATAATAGGTGAGAAGATCCAGTTGCCCTACTTTTTGTGAACCAATAATTAGTGAGGATGGAGTTCAGAACTTTTTAGGAATTAAATATACTTTTTTGCCTATGCAGTTGGTAGTGTGGTATTCCCCCCCCCCCCGCTAGATCTCTTGTTGATGCTTCCAATGTGGTTAAGTTCTCCAGTATAAAAGTTTCAACTGTTTCATGTAAAACAGAGGATTAACAGAAAGAATAAAACAATAGTGAAAAAGGTAGCTCACAGCTTAATCTCATTGTTCTACATTGTCATCTACAATGTCCGCAACTCAGCCAAAACCAAGAACTACTCAAAGCTTTTAAACAGAAGGATACTAATCTCTACAAAGAATATGCTAATCCCTGGACTATCCCCTTGATTGTGCACTTTAAATGAGTGACACATTTTAGGTGCATTTGTAAATAAGTTTACCTTTTATATTAGGTTTAATGATACATTAAATTAAATAAGTTAAAGTGACATTCAATAGATCTTCAGTTAAGTTAATTTTGTAGATAATGACATAATGTAGTGTACTCATGTAGTGTATTCAACTGGTAAAGTATGCGCCAGTTGTATCTAGTTCCTTCGCCATTTAAAATCGCATTCTGCAAAGGAGATGGTGTTATGTAAAAATATAAGTAAATGTGAGAATTGCTGCATCAGAATCATGCTGTTTTAGGATATAATCGCTATCCTGAATGTTTGTGTAACCTGCCTAGTCATGTCAGCGTTAATACAAGTGCAGCCTACTGTAACAGGGAGCTTTTAAAAAAAAAAAAAAGTTCACATAGAATTAGAAGCCCCATTCAGAATTTTCATGTACAAGTGAGATCTAGGTGGGGCACAACTCCTACATAGTCCTTTATTTCTGTCCAGTTTGGGTGGAAGTTCCAGTGCATGAAACTGCAGAAGTCTTCAAGAACTATTTGGTATTCTGGTCACTAGCGTGTGTGTGTGTGTGTGCGCGCGCGCGGGCACGGGGGGGCGGGGGGGAATGGGAGTTGACCTGACTTCCTTCCTTCAGGCATTCCTTACTGTCATTGGAATTTCCAAGGCCTCATCAGTGTTACCGAAAGTCACTACTAGAGAGATTTAAAACATGAAACAGAACAGGTTTTTCAACTTGGATATCACGTCTGATGCTGAATTCTACACCTTCAAGTGTAACTCGGAGTCCACCTGTCCATGATATTGGACAAAGTATCACAATATTTGCACACCACCTGAATATAAATTGCTGAAAGTGCCCGCCTGCCCATTTATTCATTTATTTGTTTGTTTGTTTGTTTATTTCTGGCATTGTTATGTTGCCATTCCTCCAAAGTGCTCAGGACAGTGTACATGCCTGCTTTTGAGACTGAGACCCGATCAAGAAAAGATGGAAATATGACTATCTTACAAGGGGTAGAATGGGTGTTGGTTTGTGCCTTCTCCAGATTCTGCTAGATAAAGGCTTAAATCCAGTGCTTCATGAGTGGACTTTGCCTTGCTTTCCTCCCTCTTGCAGCCCACAAATTGCAGGTTCCCCCAATCCTCCAAAGCAGATTTGAGGGGTATGCAGGGGGCTGCATGGGGAGGGCAAAATTGTTCCGCTAGCGGTTTCCATTCTGCTGACAAGACACTCAGGGTTGGATGCAACCCTGAGTTTGCAGTCTGGAAGTAATCTTAGATCCAGCACTGTTTAGAATCTCAGACTGCAGCTCTAGTCAGGAGTGCTTTGTGCTAACTTTGTTTGTTTGTTTGTTTGTTTATTCATTTATTTATTTTATTAAACACCTCATAAAATAAATGTTTCTAGGCTTTTTACAATATTGATAAAAGTACAAATAAAATCACAATAAAATCAACAATATAAAACTAATTAAGTTGCCAACACAACATAAAATGCAATATCACATTGCAGTTACCAGGATAATAAACAACACTGCAGGACCTAAGATAATAGAACACAAAAATATTAAAATATTTTAAAATGCTTTAAAATACTTTGAAATTTTTTTTAAAGGGCTGAGAGAATAGGAAAGTCTTAGCCTGGTCATGGCAGAAAGACAGCAATGTGGGCTCCCTTGGGAGAGTATTCCAGAGCTGGTGGGCCATTACCAAAAAAGCCCTCTCTCTTGTTGCCACCCTCTGAGCCTCAGAATGAGGAGGCACTTGGAGAATGACCTTAAAGTAGGGGCAGGTACATATGGGAAGAGGCATTCCATCAGGTACTGAGGTTCCAAGTCATGTAGAGCTTTATAAATCAAAACCAACATTTTGAACTGGGCCTGGAAATTAATTGGGAGCCAGTGAAGGCAAGAGTGCATATTACTGGTGTAACATGATCATAGTGTCTGGTCCCAGTTAGAAACCTGAAGTTTCTGGACCATCTTCAAAGGCAGCCCCACATACAACGCATTACAGTAATCCAGATGGGAGGTTACCAGACCATGAATCACTGCAGCTAGGTTTTCCTCTGTTCTCTCCATCAACTGTTCAGACCCTTTCATTTCTTGGAGTGTTGGGATCTGGCAGCCACCATCTACACTCAGGTAATTTCCAGGATTAATTTCCATACTGTATATAGTGCTGCCTTTGCTAACAGTTTGGAGACTTCAGCTAGTGTAAAACATGGCAGCTCACTTCTTGATGGAAATAGAGAAATGGGAGCATATTCATACAATTCTCCGCCAACTGCACTGCCTGCCAGGTAGCTTGCAATCCCACTTCAAGGTGAAGGTGTTGGCCCATGAAACCGTATATGGTTTGAGCCTAGCATATTGCAGAGTGCCTCTTCATCTGATGGCCTTTGAGATAATTACATCTTCCAGCAAATATCAGTGTTGTTGCTTGCGAAATGCAGTCCTTTTCTCAGCTGGCACAGTCATTGCTATTGTGAATGAAGTGTGGAATGTGGCTATGATGTCACTGGCTCTTATTGGATAGTTTCTGTGACAATGTCAACTCCAGTGATGTGTGACACAACTCCCCCATCCCCCAACATGCATGCATGTACACATCTGGTGGCCTTTTAAATTACTCACTTCGATACAAAACAGTTTACTGTTATACCACTCCAGTGCATAAGCACTTCCCCTTCTAAAAATGCCCTGTCCTTTTTCCTTAAGCTGGAAAATTCCTTTAGGGTGTTCATAATTAAACAAGTGGGGAGGAAACAGAGTGCCCATTTCAGCATTAAACAAATATCTGTAATATCTTTCAGGAGTTACTTGTTTTCAGTTAAGTAGAAACAGCCTGAAAAGAGAGTTAAGTGTAAGTAGGTTTAAAAATGGTCTGTTTTCCTAAAGCATGGAATAGTTGTAATTGGTTCAGAGACCACAGTTTTTCAGGGCATAGCTAGAAATTCATTAATTTTGAGGGTGGTAGTAGTTCTCCTTGCATTGGCAAAAATAGTGCAATATTGAAGGAGACTGAAATGTAAATTGCTCCATGGAGTTTCACTGCTGTGTGTTCTAATCTAGTTGTATTGCTAGCTGCTGTTTGGTCCTCTGATCCCACATACACAATAAAATACTGTCAGCAGCAAAGGAATACCACTTTTGTTATTCTTTGGTTTGGTAAACACAGAGTTTCAGCTCATATTTGCTTCTTGTGCTGGCAGTGTAATGCCAGCATGGTGGTTATGTGGCACTGGCACAATGGTAACACTGTGCTAATGGAAATCCACCATATCACCCCATCTTTAAAGTCTCCTAGAAAGGCAAGTGTAACCCAAAGATAGGATCCTCCCAAGTACAGTTGTGTTCCTGTCTAACTAGTAAGTATTACCATCTGTGGCAAGAGAATAATACCATATCCTATTAATAAAATGTAATTATCTATCTCAGATATTGTGCCAAAAGCCATGTTAATTCTTACATGTGCAGAATATTTGTCAGCACAGAACCTGGCTGACTATTGGGATGGCAGTCCTCTGCCTTGCCCAATGGGTTGTTGTTTGTAGGCTGTTACTACTTGGTCTGCCTGGGGAATTGAAACTTTTCCTAAGGAAAGCCCAAGCACTTGTGACTGCAGGCATCAGTTGCTATGTTGGCATTAGCTGTGATTATGCCAGTGTGTGGGAGAGGGGTGTGGACTGGGTTCCTTGATATTATCGTGACAAATTTGTCATCACATTCAGTGCATTCCATGCGTGGCTAATATGGGGTATCATTGGGAGTGACATGATTGGTGGGTGGCGACGGCATTGCTAGGAACTCTGGAAGTGGTTTTTGTTGTTGCTGTGTTGTGTCTTTATACAGCTGCTATTGTGCTTTTGATGTTTCTGTTGGGAGAGTATAGGATACCAACTAGTTACATCATTGTAAGCTCTAGCATAGCCTTAGAAACTTAGCTGGACCATAGAATTGCCCTGCCTAAACTATTCTTAGGTTATCTTATGATAGGTTGGGCTAGTATAAATTTCACTGCCAAAAATATTAATACTATATATTTGGACAATGTAAATGCCAAAACAAGGTAACAAATTTGAACTTACATGTGTAGGTAGTGCAGAACTCTCAACTCTGCATTGTGACATGAGGTAGTAAAAGGAATTCCAGTAGTCCCCATCTGTGGGTTATAATGATTAAATAAAATTTATGCGAATGTGTAGTTTTCTCCCACTGCAGATAATATCAGTTGCTATGAATGCTAAGCTTATTTTCACATGTTCATGTTTTGTATTGTTGATAACGAGAGACTTCTAAGAAATAGTAGTGTTATTGGAATGGAGCTGTGTCCTGCTACTTCAGCAATTATAGAACAAATGTTTTCATTTTTTGCATATATTTGTTAAAAACGTAAGAAATAGCTTTGGGGTCTGTACTGCATCAGAACAGATATTCTTCTGCAGAATGTTTTGTAGCTATTTGGATTGGACTGGTACCTTATTAAGGCTTCAAGATTTAGAGACCCAGTGATGTTGATATAACTTATGTCCTCTTCAGGCATTCAATTTTTATAAGAGTGGAGGGCAACATGTGTGCACACTCTGGACTTGTCCCATCCACCCGCAACCTTGCCATGTTGACAGGGAAAGTCTGCAATGGTGCTGTAGCTGATTGTGGTTACAACACCATTGGAGACCTTCCCTGTCAACAGATGGAGGTCGCAGGTGGATGGGGTGGAGTGCGCAACCCTGATAATAAAAATTGAATGCCTGAAGAGGGCTCTAGAGTCTGCCTTTTGCTTTTATAATAACAAATGGAATATGCCATATAGTTTTATTGAAAAAATATTAAAATTGTTCGTAATAAAAAATCTGAAACAGGTTTTGCAGTCTTCCATTAAATGAAACAGTTGTGATAATACAAAGTGACTGAAGAGATGCATGTGTTAAACTAAGATTAATTAGTGTGGCTTGGGTTACTTGTTACCTTGGTCATAGCACTGCCTGAAACAATGTGATGTCTTCTCCATATTAATGCATTTATTTGTATCATTTATATGCTGCCTTTTAACAATGAGTTCTCAGGGCAGTTCACAAAATGAAATAGTCGCTGTAGTGATTACCATTACTTTCCATCTGTTTCTGACATATTGCACCAAGAGTTACCACATCAGCACTAGCAACCAGGAGTCAAATCAAATGGATAAATAATGCAGCGTATTATGAATATTATGGAAGAGATATGGTATGGAGGCTGTTTTCAAGCTCCACTAGTATAATAAAGCTAGATTGTGTAGACTGGTCCTTAGTTATACCAGGGTGGGAACATCTAGGTTTCACCTAGTAAATACCATGCCTGTTATTTCATTAGACTATGTATAGTCAAAGCATTAAATGTTGCAGCTTTCATAGTAGAATGTACCTCTATTGTCACTTCTAATTCTAGTCCTAATCTTAAATATTAAAACATAATTAAGTGAGACTTGAAAACAAAGCCCAGTCATTGAATTTCTATCATTCTCAAATTCAGGCTAGGGGTTAGATTGCTAGACAGATGATGGGCACCTTTAAAAAGTGCTTCCAAATGCATGTTTTCTGTATCTAGAAATAGGAATAATTACATCAAATTTAGAAATTATGAGATGTCCCTGTTTTCATAGTGTATTAATCACAGACATGTGTTGATGTCTAAATTTAAGAGAGCTGGTGTGGGGTAGTGAGTTACAGACTGAGCTATGAATCGGGGAAATCCCTGGCTTGAATCTCACTTCTGTTCTCCCATGAAGTCATTGGGAGTCCTTAGGCAAACCAGTCTTACTCTCCCCCCCCCCCAATCTGAGCAGTGGGATTTGCAACAAACGATTGCAGAGGGGCTCTTGTTCTACTTCCAGGATACGCCATTTCATTCTCCAGAACCCTCTGGTTTTCAGGTTTTTTCCCTGCCCTCCTAACAGTGAGCACTAATCTCAGTCCCAATTAGGCTATTTTTGAGGGTTTTTTTTTTCTTAAACTGGTTTTGTAGTTCTGCAAACTCTGGAATTTCCACAAGCCTGCTGATATCTTCCTTTTGTGTATGGACGTTTTTGGGGCTCCATAAGGATCCACACTCACAGTGAGTTTACTATTAGTATATAGCAAGGGTAGGCAACCTGGTCTCCTCCAGATGTTTTGGACTACAAATTCCATAATCCTTGTCCGTTGGCCATGCTGGCTGGGGCTTTTGAGAATAGTAGTCCCATAGAACTGTACATGTAGCTGTATGTACAAAGGCCTCCCCCCACAGACATTCACACTGTACAAGTGACTACCTTGGGGCAGAGCTACTTGATGCATGTGATGTCGGGGAGGGGAGTATACTCAGCACAGCCCCATCCCTGCTTGCATGTTGGCTAAATTACTTTAAATTACTCCTGAATAGGGTTACATTTGGCTGCAGTTCTGAATCTTTTGCTGCTGCAGCCTCTGTTCGGCTCTGTGTTCCTCCCACAAACTCAATACTTGTACTTCACTTCTGTTAATCAGTTTGTCCCTTTTCCTCCTTGACCTCCCTCAGCCTCCATCCTGGGGTTTCCCTTTCCTGTACTTCCTTTCCTGAAGTGCCCTGCTGCTGCTGCCACTTCCCTCTGGCAACTTTGACTGTGTGTTTTCTTTCTGCTTCTCCAAAGCTCTTCAATACCCCTCTAAAGTATAAGGAAACTGATCAATGGCTATGTTTTGAGACTGTTTGAGGAACATAATTTTGGAAAACAATTTGTTCTCAACTTTTCAACTACAGTGGTTAACATAGCATAGCTGGGATGGATTATTGCTATCGCCAGTTACTCCTATTGTGCATGGTTACTGTCCTTAACTTGTATACATTTAAGCTTTGCATAGAATTGTTACAGACGCGCCTCTTGCATTTCATGGCCATTTGGTTTCACTGTTTACATGTTTTTTCTCTACACACACACACACACACACACACACACTTGAGCTATCTGGAAGAAAAGGAAGATATAAATGTAATGAATGAATGAATTCATATACCTGCCAGCTGAGGATAACACTTCATGCAACTGATGGAGTGGACTCTGTATACACAGGCGTGCACGCACGCACACATGCATGCACACATGTGCACACATGATCTTAGCTGATAGGCCGAGATGTGGACTCTAGTGTACAAATGCTTCTGTCTTAATCAATATCTTAGTATTTAAGGTACAACAAGACTGTTGTGGTTGCTGCAGCAGGTTAACACTGCTACCTTGCTGGAATATTTTCTCTGACATTTTCAAGGCTGAGAATCTTTTAAGAATGAAATAAAAATGAAGTGTGTGATACTTTTGATTATTTAATATTCTTCCTGACCAAGTAAAAAGTGTAATTGATCATGCAACTAGGATTTGTATACTCACCCCAAATATGTGATTTCTGATAGCTTAAAGTTGCCATATAGTGGAAAGCGTTTCCATTTTCATAGAACTTCAGGACTTATCCTTCTGCTTTTATATATTCATTGCTTTATCAGTGGTGCAGTAGCGTCCTTGGTTTGTCTTAAACATGATAGTTTAGGTGACAAATTACTTTCTATATCTGCTTGTCCTTTTACCATAGATATTAAATACTGTACGTTAAGCTGTGAATGTGTTATCTTTTCCCTTCATGAGTCCTTTTATAAAGGAAGGATAAAAAGAAGAAACAACGCTGGTCATGATTTCAGCTGTGGCCTGCTTTCTGCTGTGAAATGTAAAAGGTTTGGAGCTTAATACATAAGTATAAATATGGTTAAGAAGTTTCACTGTGATGCAGTTAGGAGTGATATTGCATAATGAAGAACAGAAGAAAATTATACTATACTGAATTGAAGGAAATTTGGTATTTTTGCTGAGGAAAACATGGTTTCAGTCCTAAGATTTATTGCACTAGCAAATAAGGGATTAGTAAAGAAGACACAACTACTGCAGTAGTACAATCTCAAGAGCTATGCCATGTTACCAAATGTGCTTCTCTAGAGATGTGTACAAATTTGTGCATATTCTCAAGATGTACATTCGTCTAAGAGACCTTTTAATTTTGGCATTAGGCATCTGGCAGGAGGAACCCAACAACACACACGCACCAAGCAGCCTGCTAACAGCCATTGGGTAGTATCCAACAGCGGCCCAGCTCTGCCAACCCTTATCCCCATGCATCCAGCTGTGCCAGCCCAGATCCATGTACGGCCACGATGTAGCGCTTCCTGGAGCAAGCCCTGATGCGAATGAAAACTCTGGTTTCTGGAAGGGGCAGATCGCATCTTTCCTTTTGCTTGGGGGTTGGGCAACAAAACAACAGATGAGGTGACAACTGTATGCAGCTAAGGCTTCATTTTGGGGACTGATAATACACCATCCGCATCTTGAAGTACAATCAGTAGACATGTAAGTTAACTACCACCGGGTCCTTTTCTTCCAAAAAAAGAAAACCAGTTGAACTTCACTGCCACTGTAAGAAATTCACAGGGCAGTCTCCGTTCTCTCAGATATCTCCATTTGGTCAATACTAGTGGCAACAATTACTTTACCATAAAGTACCAATAATGAAGACATTATGCACAAAAATAAAGGTTAGAACAGATGCCTTAGTTGTGGTATTGGCCTTTGATCCTATGCTTTCCTAAAAAATGATGCCTTTACAGTGATGAAAGCTTCAGATTTTAGGAATCTTAGTTATACTTTAGTTTGGTTTAGAAAACTTAAGCCTTAAAACCTAGTAATTTAACCATTATAATTTGCTGAGAAACTCTACTGTTGAAGTTTAATAAGCTATTTTGCAGTGCTTAAAAGGAAGGAATTGTACAGGCATACATCATCTGCAGTTACTCAGGCTGCAGCTTGGGGGAGCTTATTGTCTTCTCTAACAGCTCACAGTATTCTCCTGCTTGAATCTCTTTAGCCTCCCGCCTTCCTGCTCATACTTAATTTACTGTTTTTTTTTAATGTGTGATAAGAGGAGCATTCTTTTAAAAATGTGTTATTTTAGATAAGTTATTTAATCTAGGGACCTCAGTTCCCTCAATAAAATGGGGATAATAACCTCCTCTCCTTATGCTGGATGTAGCAGATTAGTCTCGTTCTTTGAGTATCTATATATATCCTTAATTTTTCTCTGACTACTATCACCTATTTCTGAGAGTTTGTCATAGAAGAAAATGATACAGAGGAACCTGTTTAATAGCATATAATGTAACCAGCCTGAAGAGGGATTCAGACAGTGTGTGTTTGTGTGTTGTGTCTAAGGGCAGAACTTATTTATTTATTTATTTAATCACCCACCCATCTGGCTAGCCACCTAGCCACTCTGGGCAATGTACAAAGCATACAACAAAACAGTCTAAAACAATAAAATTCTACAATAAAAACATTTTCTAAAATACCCTAACCCCCCTCCCCAATGTCTGCCTAAACAACCACGTTTTTAATGCACGGCGGAAGCTCATTAAAGAGGGGGCATGGTGGAGTTCCCTAAGGAGGGAATTCCACAGAGTGGGGGCCACCACAGAAAAGGCCCTCTCCCTCGTCCCCACCAGTCTAGCTGTCCTGGCTGATGGGACAGAGAGAAGGCCATCTGAGGCTGATCTTGTTAAGTGGCCTGTATGGTGTTGTTGGAGGTGCTCCTTAAGATAGGCTGGGCCAGAACCATATAGGGTTTTAAAGGTCAAAACCAACACCTTGAATTTGGCCCGGAAAGCAACTGGTAACTAGACATTATGATAAAAATGGCATCCCTTTGTAGGCCACTCCCACCATGGCCAGCCTAAGACATTTTGATGCCTGAGGCAAAGGACAAGATGGCCCCACCCCCGCAACATACAGAAGCCAACTGGGCCAGCAGTTGAATTTTGCTTCAATACTGGCAAAGGAATACATCACAGTACCTGAGTACATCAGGCTAACTTAGGGATCCAGGGCAGGACGTGTGACACACTGAGCACGGTCTGCTCCCCATCTGTCAGCATTGCTGCTTGTGGTGACTGCCTTATACTCTGCCTACTGATAGTGCCAGCCCTGTATACATTGCAGGCGCACTAGACTGCAGGGACAGGATGCTAACAACACAGGGCTACTATTTCATATGGCATTCCCATGCTTATCCTAATGTTTAATTCAGTCCTAAGATTTTAACTTCATAGGTCTAATGCTTGCGAACTGCAGATGAGGTAGTAAATTTCTGTCTGGACTGCACTAGTTCAGACTTCAGCTAGACCTTTACCCTTGAACACATGGAAGGAGATGAGAACAGGGACGTGACAGAGGAGGGAGGGCTAGCTCCTCCCTCACGTAATTGTAATCGTGTCAGTGGGAATATGTGAGTAGGGCTTATTGTATCCTGCACTTCTAAAATGTATGTGTGATTTCTGCCTTATGTGTGCATGCCATATCCATTACTGAATATAAAAGTTTACGCAGAACTAATGTTAGTAAATACAACAAACCCTTTGGAACATGTGAAGAAAGCTTGTTTACAAGCTGGCATCACCTATGTAAGATTGTCAACCTGCCTACGAAAGCTCATACCATAACAGTGTTTTTTGGTAGTTCTACATATTATGATTGTTGTGATACACCTGTGTTGCCCATAGCAACCGCACAAAGTGTGAGCATCATATGTATCTTTATACATGTTTTGGAACCCTGATAGTGCTAGAGTTCCCAGATGCAGGTACGTGTGTATTTAAACACTTGTATGACCACCAAATAAGAGAGTGTGTGTGGCCTTTTTCTTGGATTGTACTGTTCTAGAGCAGTTTCAGTTATTTTTGTGCGCGGTAACAAATGCTCAAAGCAAAGTTACAGGTACGTAGTATTATTTATGATAAATAATGCTATGTAACTGTAATTTATGACACTTTGGGGGTTTATCTTGTGTAGAAAGCTTCAATTTACATATATCTGTGCCTTTCATATATGGCGCCATGTACATATTTCTTTTAATCAAGAACCAGTGCTGAGAACAAAAAAAAGTATCAGTCAGACTTCAGTCAAGGCTGAAAGAGTAGGCATTAGACTGTAGGGCAAAAGAAGCAATATTTTAAAATTTGGAAGCTTTTCCTTAATGTTTCATATTATAATACAAGGGGGGAAAGGAACACTGTGTTAATGGCAAGAATGCCATCTGGGAAAAAATATGAGCATACTTCCACACAAATGCCATACTGCAGTGTATTAACAGTAGCAGAAGTATCATGTTCAAGACATGTGATAGTTCCACTTGACTTAACAGGCTGTGGCTGATATTTTATGTTCATATATTTAGAAACTGCATTATAACGTTGTGCTGCTTTTCTCCCACCGTGACATGAATATTTTTTTGTTTTCCTTTTAGAGAGATTCAGGTGGATCTGGATCTTCTGAAAGTGTTCACTTAATACATGGTTCCTCATGCATTTGGTAAACCTGATTGTTGATTGCATGTTAAACCTTTTCCAAGGCTGTACTTTAGGAGTCTCCCCAAGAAAGGGATGGTGGGAAAAAACTACGTAATGGTGGAAGAAGAGCCATGTGAATTTACCCCAAGAAACAGATAAATCTAACATGACAGTAGTTTTCAAATATGTATTTCTTTGCAGTTTCATACTTTTAATTTGAGGAGAGGACCACAGGTATTTAAATAGTAGAAATTTAGATGTAAAAGAAAAACACTTTGAGAGGTGCAGTAGAGTCAAGGTACCATGGGAGGTGATGGAATTTGGGGTTTTTGTTTTAACTGAACAATAATCAGGAAACAGTTTAGTAAATCCTGCTCCAGTTTGTGGTGGACTAGATATTCTCATGAGTTTCCTTTTCAGTACTGGAACTGCAACTTTAAAAATGGTTATTCTAGCAAAGAATTCATATTTAAATCCTACTGTTGGATGTTACATATTATTATGATTGGGTTAACATTCCAGTGAAATTAATTTTTTTCTCCAAGGAGAAATGTAGGCTGTTTGTCAAAGTAAATGCTTATTTCAAATTATTTTAATATTCACTGCATTTTATGCTGTAGTTTTCATACCCTATTTGATGCACTGACATAAAGGTCCAGTTAGCTTGTTGGAGGGCCACAATATAGTTGTAATTAGTGCAAATGATCTTGTTTGCTTCAGCTGGTAATTTTGAATTATCCAGTACTATCCCGTTTGTTTAAAATGGGGGAGATAAATTACTCAGGCTTGAAAAGATAGTTAGATATTCAGTGTTTTCCCTAACCCAGTGGCCAGTGTGAGGATGGCGTGGGGATGGTTTAATTTCCTGTCGAAGTCCTTCCCATGCTGTGTGCTCACAGGCTCCTTGGAGCTGAGCACCATATAATTGATGTGCAGCCTGCATTGCTGAAGCTTGGACTGCACCATTCTCAGCGTGAGGGAAGATGTAATCTGATCTCCGTGCCGCTAAGGGAGGAATCTGTTCACTCAAGGCTTTGACAGGGCAAAGTCTCCTCCAATAATCTCCCCCCCTCGCTCATTATTCCCTTAAGTTCTTCTCAGACAAGCTATACGTATGTATGTGTGCCGGGAGAAGCTGTTTGATACTGAGCTTCGTTCTCGTTCGCAGTGGAGTTTGGTTGCTGGTTCTGCTGCCTAATCTTTCTTTTCTGACGTGCCCGAGCATGTCCACATTAGAGTCTGTGACATACCTACCTGAAAAAGGTTTATATTGTCAGAGACTAGCAAGCAGCCGGACACACGGGGGCACAGAACCTCTGAAGGGGAAAAATACCGAAAACATGGGTTTCTACGGCACTTTAAAAATGATTTTTTACAAAGTAAGTAACCTGTATGTTTTTCCCTATATATACGTGTGTGTGTGTGTACGCGCGCGCGTGTGTATGTATGAGGAAGGAAAAATCTGTATCGTCAGAGATGGCTGCAGTATCTCTCTCTGCCTCCCCCCCCCCCCCGGTGTGTGGCTGGATGCTTAACCTTCTATACGCTGAATAAAGGCAAATAATGAAAAGGCTCAATGAGATGCAAAATCCTTTTATTTTAGGAATCTGTGTGAGAAACCAAAGAAAGACCAGACTATTTACCTTTGGCTCTTCACATTCAGCTCAGCACTTTAAGCTTGTTTTTAATAAGAGAGCCCTTCTGTATGTTTATAGTGTTGCCTGGGATATTTTATTTTCATTTTGTTAGCTCAGGTGGCCTTGGATGCAAATAGTACCGATGTTTACATGTAATGCTTATATAAAAGAGGCATTTTAAAGATGCTGTGAAAGATTTCAGTGGTATTTTCAGTAGCAAAGCAGAATACAGGCTTGAGTATCTGTAATTAAAAAAACTAAAAACACCCCCCTCCCTTTCCTATAGGATTCTAGTGTTTCCTCAGTTATTATGAAACACATTTCCTATTTTCACGGAAATCCCTATGCTAGATCATTCTGATGGGAATAAACTTCTGTTTAGCATGATAAAAGTGGTATTTTTATTAGGGTATTTGATACAGTATGAAGTGCTGAGCTTCTGCATATTTCGCAATCCAGATCTAAAAGGGATGGAAAAAGTTTCCTACAAATATTGAGAAAACAGGAGTTTGGTTGCATCCTTAGGCTGGTATAGGAACTGTCTGTTGTTTAGAATCTATCCTATGCTTCTGAGAAAATGAAGTTCTGCTTAAAGTAGAAGTTAGTGTTACCATTGTAATTCCTACAATTTGTCTTTTGAAGAAAAGTAAGTCACTTCATAGCTAGAAGCAGAAAAATTACTATTGGCATATCATGATATCCCCTAGTGGAAAATCAGTTTAATTTTTAATAGAGCTTAAAAGCTTCAAGTATATGCTTCCTTCTTCTAAACAGGCAAGTTTTTGTTTTTGTTTTTATAACAACGGGGTGCTCTACAGTAAATTAATATGTCTTTTTCTTAACATGGGGAATGCTTTCCAGTGGGTTTTCTAGCAGTCTCCTGTACATGGATAAAAAAGATGGTCTCCATTATTCTCAGCTTTTTTTTAAAGAGAGGTTGCTGGTAGAGAAGGTTGTTTCTTGCTTTGGGCTTTTTGGTTCTGTATGGTAACATGCTGTGTGTTGTCCCATGTGAGGCACAGGCACACAAATAAGGTTGACTACATCAGGAGCTTCTTCCTTACTTCGAAAACGAAATAGATAAGCATAACAATTTAAACAGGGCATTGTTGAAAATAAAACATAAAGCATTAACATAAAAATATGAATAAGTGCAGAATTGGGTGAATGTTCATTTCATTAATATAAAAGCATCTTAGAAGATTCTAGGTCATCTTTGCTATTAGTAGGCTTCCACAATATATAGTAAATATCCAATTTGAAAGAATAAATGAAGGAAACCTGCATTTGAAGGGCAGTAATCTTTGATATCAATTGCCAACTATTGGTATGAAACCAACCCATTTTAAATAGTCATATTAAGAAAAACCTAAAATAATCATAATAAAACATACCAACTTGATATGCAAATTTGGGCTGAAACACATGTATATCCCATATTGCTTAGCCAATGTAGCTGTTGAACTGCTGCTGCTACATCTTGTCAAACCTAAAAAGTTTGCATTTCATGTATTTGTTGTTTAGAAATATTAGATAAGCATAGACTTCTTACAGTTTCTAGTCTTACAATTTGTAGTTGGAGGTATATATATTGAGTTAAAAGTCAATATAGAAGCTTTAATCGCTCTTACCAGATTTGGTTGATTCACTGCGCTTTACTGGGTGCCCTTCTCTCTTAGTAAATTTGCAAGTCTTGTTTTCAAGTCCTATTTTCTTTAAAAACAACAACACAACCCATCATATATATTATTAAACCCTTCTGCCATTGACAGTGCAACACCCACAGACACACACACACACACACACGTGTGTGCGCGTGTGTGTGAGGTTTATTTATTTATTTATTTATTTATAAAAACACATTTTTACTATTGCCATATTACAAAAATACTTGTTGCCCTAAAGCCATCCTAATTAATTCTGTTGTTAAAAATATAAGGAACTGCACACAGAAAAGTAGCTTTATTTGCTTCTTCATAAAATGTTTCTGATCTACAGTTGTAAGTGATTATCAAGGAGTGTCCCATCCTGTTGTATATTTTTAGCATTCATACCTGACATTCCAGAGAACATGCAAATTTAATTTTTGTACACCTATCTAACAACGTTCTAGAATAGCTAATTGAAATGAATAAATGTGTGGATAGAAATCATAATGCAGCAGGAGATGTTCTAGCTGCCATGTAATTAGGGTGCAAAGGATTGCACAAAAGGTTGCTATGTTATTAGAAGAATTTTTGTTATGTTAATTTAAAATGCAAAGTAGAAACTTACATTGAAATAGGTTATTCAGAGTGATATTAACAAAATATGGAGGTTCAGGCAAAACATTATCACCCTATTT
The DNA here is from genome assembly GCF_057233095.1 of Heloderma suspectum. Classification (NCBI taxonomy): domain Eukaryota; kingdom Metazoa; phylum Chordata; class Lepidosauria; order Squamata; family Helodermatidae; genus Heloderma; species Heloderma suspectum. Next base: position 65,987,896 of record NC_139462.1, on the reverse strand, counting down.
GTTATAGGCCTAACTTATGGTGACAAGCTAACATACCTTTTGTTCCTTGTCCCATTTTACAGATGAAGAGAAAGTTGGACCATGGCTCCGAGGTCCGTTCTTTCTCACTGGGAAAGAAACCCTGCAAAGTCTCAGAATATACAAGGTAATGTAATGTGATGGTGAATCATCTGTTTAAGATACATCACTACATCTTCTATTTCACCTCTTGCATGTTTATACCACAGAACAAAATTGATTGAAGTATCTACACTAACATACCTCGCTTGAAATGACTAAAATTCCAAATTTAAAAACATTTTAAGAGGTGCAAAAGCCTTTTACGTCTGAATTGTAAATGTTTTTTACTGGTTTCACAGGCTTTAATAGCAATGCCACTGTAAGAAGAAACTTGTAGAACAGAATATTTATCCATTTACCGTAGTAGTTGGAATATAGGAACAACATTTCTTGAGTCCTGCACACGACAGCATGATACTTTCTGACTCATTGAATAATAACTTCTCCACAACATGGAGCACCATTTATAAATTAAAGAGATGTACATTCATCATGAGGCAGGCTTGTAAGTTTAGCAACCCTTTCATTTCTTTCAGTTAGGAATTTCGGTATCAGGGGTGCATACAATTCAACTTCACTACTTGGTAGTTGCCATAACAACTAAATGCAGTTCTCCTGCATTTTGTCATGTACAAATCTGCATCACTGTAAAAGTTTCTCGCTGTAACAGATTGCTTTCCATAGGTCATTTATCTACTGTTTAGATTTTAATAACCTTTTAAATTCCTTATTAAATAGATTGAATTTAAATATATTCATTTATATAAATTATACTCAAATGCATAGGTTTAGCATTGTATAACAGTAAGAACCCCCCAGGAAACATGCTATGTAGATAATTGATTAACTGTAGTATTTCACATTAAAGAAATAAGGGACACTTGTTAATGCGTTTCAAGCTAACACAACTTTCTAATCTCTGTCTTTTTTTAAAGTTTACTGCCAAAAAGCCTTCATAGGAACTCCTATAAAACACTAACGTTTTTGAAGACATTGCCAATCAATGCACCCTTTCATATCTTCTTGGATTTGAATTTGTAGGAAGGATATTTGGAGTTCATCTGACATAGGTAGCCTATGATTGTGAACTCAGAAATGCCTGCAACACTGTCCTTTCATTTAAACTAAGTGTGTGGGGGATGGGTGGTAGGGTGGAGCTGTGTCCCTCAGACAGTGAACACTGGTTCTACGTTAGGATCGTTTTGAAGATATTCATCGTTATGTTTTTGAATTGTGTGAATTTAAAAGGATTTAATTTTCCCTAATGTTTCATCTCTGTTCTTAAAAGGTGTTGTAAGCTGACAGATTTCCTGAACCTGATTTTGCCTATAAAATAATGATAAAATAGTGATTTTTCTCTAAAATGATAAAGTGATGCTGTTGACCTAAAAAGCTGCCTGATACTGAATCAGACCATTAGTCCATCCAGACCAGTTTTGTCTGCCATTCTGGCTGAAGGAGAGGTTTTTCTTAGCCAAGTTTCCTGAAATCCTCCTAACTGAAGATGCTAAGGACTGGACCTGGGACCTAGAAAACCATCCATATTACTCTTTAATATTCGAAAGTTTGATATACACACACCAACAGTCTGCACATTTGCAGTCCTGCAGTAATTTGCGATGTTAGCAGAAGTGGGGAACAAAAAAAAGCAACCAAGCATCTGTAGTTGATTTATAATTACATTAAAGCTAATGTTATTTACAAATTAGAGACACATAGTAATCTGAGGTGTCCAGTGAAATGTGTAATAAAAGCAAATATGTCTCAGTTGGCTAGATTTATTCATCTCTAAAATGTTCTATCTCCTATTATGCATGCTTATTGTCAAATACCCTATACAGACATGCTATAAATGAAAGACCCAAAATTTGTAACCAAAGTCTGGTCAGGCATTTTCTTAACTTAAGCATTTTAGATCTTGTAAGATGACAGGTACAAAAATTAGAAGACAAGGTCATACAGTATTGCTTAGTTTGTGTACTCAGCAATCTACCACAGAGGTTGAAATTATTAAAACTTTAGTATCTTCCCATCTCTAGTATGTAACTTTAAAAATGCTTTTTTGTGTAGAAAGTGATGAAAACAGTAATGTTGAGGTGTATAATTTAATGTATGTTGAAATGAATTTAAAATATTATTAAAAAATAAACTATACAGAAATAACTTGTAGACTACCAGAACTTCTATAGACCTACTACTACCAACAGAAACCAAGATGCAGCTTTGAAGGGTTGGAGAAGCACTTGCATATTAATAATTCACAAATGGAATGTGCAACAAAACACTGATATATCATCATCTCCTAACAGGAGTGCTCCTGCTCTGGGTTCCAGCCAGCCATACCTTCCCCCAGGATACTATAAGGCTGTAAGGAGCTCAAGCAGGGCATTTCACTCCCTACCCCTTCAGTGTTTTACTTTCCAGCTGACACTCAACATTCCGTGATGACTGAGCATGCTCAATTCTCATTGTACTGTCTGGGGTTTTGGGGGCCTTTAAAAAACAAGTTTTTGTGGACTTCTGCAAACCTCAGTGTTCCCCTGAACATTCTGCTAGCTCCCTCTTCTTTCTCAGTGGCCCTGTTTTGGTTCTGTCTCTGTTGATACTACCTGAGTTTGCAATTGGAAAGATACTGTGTGCCAAAATAACTATAGACTTGTGTTTCTTAAAAACAACTTTGTATGACCCTTGGTACAATCTCTGTTAAACATGGCTGTGTGTTTTTTTCAAAAATAGTTTGTCCTGTGACATGAGGTTCTGAACTTCAAAGAAACAAGGTCAAAAATACTACTGAGTGACTACAAGCCCTCTTATGCACCTAAAATAGTTCCTTGGATCCCAGGCTATAGCACCCCTGCTCGTTAGTGAAGCTAAACTTGATGACCCCTAGGTATTGTTATCTTGCATTTTGTTTAAGTTATTCTAACCTCTATGCAGCTACTACAGATAAGCCTAAAATAGCAGCAAAGTAATGAATTTGTAAGACTGGGCAAATAATAATGAAATTTGCTTGAATAGTGATGAGTTTGTTAATATTGTACTATACTTAATATTTCTGAGAACTGCATTGGCCTCTTTTCTGCTCTAGCACTACTGGGCTTGTGCCTTGCTCAGCAACACCTACTACTTTTGGAGACTTGAGAGCAGCCAATGGTCAAGGACAGCAACGGCGCAGAATTACATCTATCCAGCCACCAACAGGGCTTCAAGAATGGCTGAAAATGTTTCAGGTAGACAGCATTTTGAGTTTGACTAGCTAACTGTCTGGAGTAGTTTTGAATAGCTTGTCATGAATTAAGAGAGAATCTTGTTAGAATAAATGTAGCTAGTAACAGTATAGTCACACCATTTTGCTTTCCTCCCCTCCCCTTGTAATAATGAACTGTATGCAACTTGTTTTATATATCTTGCTGTTTTAAATGTTAATACAAAGACTTTTACAAGAAGTATGTAAGGGTAGGGATTACCTGGATTTATTAGGATAATTAAATGTTTTTAGAAGCAAAATATTGAGAAGACTATTTTAAAATGTTTTAGAGATCTTAATTATGAATGAAAATGAATATTATTATTCTTTGCCTCTTTGAAATATGTCAAAGATTAAAAAGAGAAATGGAATGAGATCTCTCTATATAGGAACCCTTAAATGCAGCTCTGGTTAAAAACTGTAAAATGAAATGGTATTCACCAATAGAAATAAATGCTGTGTAACTGTAGTAACTTAACTCTCTCTCTGTCGTTTCTAGTACTGCACCACAGTTATAAACAAAGTTAATGTATCTTTGCAGAGCTAAATTAAATAACCAGCAATTCAGTGTGTTTATAGGAATCTATAAACTGAAGATTACTTCTAAAACATTATAAAAAGGAGAAATGAGCCAGCATTAGAAATTACTGCCATTATGATCAGCAATCAGTTTCTCAGATTTAATGCAAATGCTGTATCTCTAGTAGTAACCTTTCTTCCAATAGTTTGGATAGAAAGAATTCTTTAATAAAAGCGTTCATAGTCAACATTGTCCAGTTAACAAATAAAATAATTGACAAAATAAATTAAGTCACTTCTTGCCTCAGAAAGAAGAAAATTTTGAAATAGTTTTTGTTTCCCCCCAATTATACATTTCCCTAATAAAATAGAGTTTACCCTTCAGTTTAATAAGTGGGTTGTATCCAGTGCTATGTGAGCATTTGCACAATTCAGAAGTCTGCTTACACAAGCGGGCTTTCCCCCTCCCCCTCCTTTTACTGCATTCCTTGTACTCTCTGAAAAGCCTTTCCTGGGGGGGGGGGGGGGCTCAAGGAAGGCCTAGAATGTGGTGTGTGAAGCTGCAGGGGGACTGGGGAATCACCCCAAATCAAGTGGAGACCATTTGCAATAGCAGCTTCCCATTCACACAAGCTACCTCAGCCCAGTTTTTCGCAATTTCCCCTCTCCTACTGCAACTCTCCATCCCAGACCTTTCCTGAGGGTCCTCCAACCTTCAGGGGAGATTTTCAGTGGACATAGGGGCCTACTCTGTGGATGAAGAGTAAGAAAGTCCCCTTGCACAAGTGTAAGCTTACCTTGTAAGCTCCAGAGGTTACTTAAGACAGATTTGATGCTCAAATTGTTGTGCTTGGAAGTGGAGTGAACATTTTAGATACCAGGGATCTAAAATTGGTGGCCTAAATCTTGAAACTGTTGATTCTTCACTAGTCATTCAACTGTATTTTCTAAGCCTCAAAGATCCTACCCTCTGTGAGTGAAAGAGCCGACCACTGATCATTTCAGATAATGGAAGAATAACACTGGTATTAAAACCAAATTGTAGTGCACCACAAACATGGAAGCAAATGAAATTAAAGTGTACCAGTTCTAAAGGTGCCAGAAGGGCAGGGTGTACATCTGCCTTGGTTATTGTATGTTGAATAAATTCAAAAGAACATCTCTTTCAAATTTCTAATATGGCAGAGCTGTTGAGTATACAAGAGCTGCCAATTGTACAATATACAATGTTAGCACCAGTTCACACATAGCACGAAGCTTCGGAAGGAAATGACTCTCTGATTATAAGCATTATTGGGCTATAAGATGACCTTGAATTTATATGTCTAACGCATGGTACTAGGAGCAGTAAAGCTTGCTTGAGTAAGCTTAATTACACACTTTATAAAAGTAAATTGAAACTTTAAAAGTAAATCAAAACTATTGTTCACCCTTTCATGAATCTTATTTGGTATGCACAGAAACTGTGAAAAGACACAGATACATTCATGAGTAAAAATAAATTGGCTGCTATTAGAGCTGTGTGCACATCTTGATTCCACAAGTACGCAGAATGTAGTAGATAGAAATTCAGCTTCATGAGAATTTCTGCTGTGATGTGTGTGTGTGTGTGTGTGTGTGTGTGTATAAATATATATATATATATATATATATATATATATAGAGAGAGAGAGAGAGAGAGAGAGAGAGAATATATAGTTGAAGGATTGTGGGAAATGCATCCTGAAATTCTAGAAGCTAGAGAAATATCTGGAGTATAATTTCTAGTGGCTGCAGACAAGGCCCTGTATAGCTCCTTGCCCTTCCACATGACTAGCAACACTGAAAACAAATATAGAAGCAGTAAAAAATGTGAGCAAAGTTGAATAATTTCTCTAATTTTCTATATTCTGCAGTTTGCTTAATATATTTGGTTTGCACCATGCAGTTTTCCTTAGTCCATATTTATGACTTCCTAGGTGCTGAGTTCTAATTAGTCTTTTATCACAGAGTTCAAAATACACAGTCCTGGGAGTAATGCATTACTTCTTCCACTTAAGAATCAATTTGTTGTGAATTTTGTGTGAAGAGGTTAATAATTCAATCTTCTTTTTACTATTACTGAATAGTAATAGTAAAATTGAACATTGTTTGTTCTTCAGGGTGTATATAAAATATACACCTTCAGATTGCAATGGAAGATGCCATCCTTATAGTCCTGAAGGCAAAAATCTAAGGTGTAATAGCACAGATTAAATTTTTGAATGGTCAACAAGATTATCTGTTCACATCACCTCTGATTATACTCTGAACAGCACAGATATAATATTGCTAAAATTAAACTGGATTAAGTATTCCTTGTGCTTTTTAATTCTTAACCTGAACTTGGATGTTACCATATTAAGCCCCTTAAATTTTTTGGAAATAGATTTGGGGCAAGGAAGCTGGACAAAGTCACAGTTATCAGGTAGCATAGTAAGACTAATAGTTGGCAAAAATAAGGTGTACATTGGTTTTCAAAGTTAGAAGGAAGCTCTGAATCAGGATAGGGAACCTAGTCCTGGTGTCACATAAGAAAACAATAAATGGGAGGTCCGGAAAAGAAAGAGCATTGGCCTTAACTGTACAAGCACATACATCCAATGGCTGTAAACTTTATCCATGGATAATATTTCACATAAGGTTTATTGATGTTAGTATTAAGGGCCTGGCAGTTGGAGATCCCTAAATTCTTTCCTTTTAACGTTACAACATTAGTTTTATTTGCAAAACAGTTATTCATCCCAGTAAGTTCACATTATAGAGACTTTCTCTAATTATAGATAAAGTACTGCCCTTTTTAAAAAACAACAAGGCATACAATCTTATATTATCATGTCGAGTATGCATAGATCACTGTGCTTTCATCTCATGCATGGCAAGTGCAAATATGGATTGTATCAGAATTTCGAACATGCACCTCATCATTTAGAGTAGGTCACTGTCTCAAGTTCCAAACTTTTTTCTATATGTTGCTCAGTCATCTTTTCCCACAAAACTTCTAAACATAAGCAGTGTGGATCCCTGAATTCATTGAATATTTCCCTTCCCTTCCCTTCCCTTCCCTTCCCTTCCCTTCCCTTCCCTTCCCTTCCCTTCCCTTCCCTTCCCTCCTACATGGTTTGGGGAGGAGGAATTAGATGCTTCACAGAGCTTAGAAAGGAACAATACGTAGTACGAACACAAACTACCAGCATAATTATCTTCTAAGTGACACTTCTCTGAGCATCAAACTAAGCAAATACTTGTGCATGCATTGTGGATGAGATCAAAGACTCACGTAATGTAGGTTCATGAACAAATGCATGTGTCAGGAAAGGAATTCACTGATTTTAGTTTAATACTTTTTGTCTTCCCCTATTCTGGGCTTTGGGAAAAACGTAAGAAAAGCTCAGTGATGGGGGTCCTTGCTGACACTGGGGCTGTTTGCGTGATATGACAACCCACCATGGGTTATTTAGTCCACAGTTAGCCTGCAGAACATGCGCAGCCACCATTTGGAATATGTAACCCCCACTTGGGTGTTATCATGTCATGTGAACCCAGCTTGGGTGGGTTATATAAGGGTTAAACTTGTGATGGTCTGTTTTAGGGTTATGTGAGGGTTGTTTAACCCACAGTTCTCACAACACAATCCCTGAGTGGGCGTTGCATATGCAAAGTGGTACCCACGTGTGCTGCAGCTCATTGTGGGTTAAATAACACATTTTGTTCGAACCTGGTCACTCCTTGTTACAGAGATGAATTATATAGTTTACTCCTTCTCAGTGATGTAGTGATGAGTGACCCTGCAGTTGTCTGTATGTAAAAACATAGTGTATGTAAATATAATTAATGCACTGATGTTGAATATTATGACCATGTGTAAGCAGGGAGATGGAGTCCTGGTTGAATATAAGTACTCGATATTTTGCACCACCTGAACAATTGTATTTGTTTCATATACTATTTGTTTTAAAGACCATAGGCTTATTCATAACTGCATCTGATGTAGCCTCGACCATTTTGGGGATGTGAAATCATTCAAAGGAGCACATAGATACTTAGCCATTGCAAAAAATGAACTATTTTACATGAACTGAAGTAGTGTTTATAGGAAGATGGCATGCTGCAACAGGAATAACTATATTTGGCAGCAAACACTTTTCTTCTTTAGCTCCTAATTGATTATCAGTTAATTTTACTTAAATTCAGAGGCAAACGGAGCAAGGTCCCAGGACTATTACCTTGCCTTTGTTGGTAATAGTTTGAAATTATCTTATACGAATTCTTCTTACTCCACTTAGAAAGCTGAAGCAATAGACATTCCTGCCTGAGAATTTGAAGGCATAACTCAAAGTTTGAGTTATGAGGGTATAATGTGTTTTTTCCAGTAGTGTGTCTCATCATTTTTTCTTTGGCATTGTAGTTTGCAGAAGAGAGGATAGTTATAGTATCTTATTTTGCCTTTATTATTTGTTTGTTTGTTTATTTATTTGAATATTTCTAGACTGCTTTTCAAAATATTTTTCCTCAGGAAAACATACAAATGCAATAAAATCATTTTAAAACAAACATCAGTAACAACATTTAAAATAATAAAACAAAGAGCAATATATACTATTTCAGGCAGCAATACCATCATAAGTTCTAAAACCATTACACACAGTCATTTTAAAACAACAGTGAGCAGCAGAAAGATTAACTTACCCTCTTTAACTAAAAGCAGACTAAAATAAAATATTTTCAAGGCCTACCTAAAAGAAAATTAAGAGGTAACTAAACATACTGCTAGGGAGAGGGAGTTCTATAAAAATGGGGCCACCACTGAAAAGGTCCTGCCCCTTGTGTCTCCCAATTTAACTATTCCTACTAGCAGGCATAGAAGCAGGACCTCTGTAGCTGATCTTAATGCTTGGACAGGTTCATGTGGTTTTAGGCAGTCCTTTAAGTAACTTCGTTCCAAACAGTTTAGGGCTTTAAAGGTGAATACCAGCACTTTGAATTGATCTCAGAAGTGAACAGCCAGCCAGTGCATCCTGATGCAAGACTGATGTAACATGGTCCAATTGCTTAGCCCCCACTAGCATCCAGCCTAATGCATTCTGCCCTAGCTGAAGCTTCCAGATCTCCTTTAGCTAGCATAGTGAGAATTATAGTGACATCACTAACAGATTATTATGGATATTTTGCAGATTTAGTTTTGTCATTTTCAGATGTGTGAATTTAAACATTATTTGAAAAGGAATATGAGGCAGTAATTTGAAACAAATGAAATTTGCCTGTTTTTGTGTCTGAATTATCCACCTTATCAATCCCATCCCTCATTGACTACATCTGTACATGCCCAGATCTGTGCCATATTAACGGCAAACCGTTTTGCCCTACAGCAAACTACGGAAATCACTGGGGTTAGGGAATAATACACATCTTAATTCTAAAGTAAATGTAGAAATTGCATTTATGCCTTACTTTCATGTTGTGTTTTGGAGTTTGACAGCTAGGTTAATTGCCAGCTGAATATTTTGTCATGTGCCAGTTTTGATCATATGAATACTTATCAGGGATTTAAATAATAGCCACATTCTTTCCTCTTGCACTGTGTCCTTGTAAGAAAGACCTCCTGTTCAGTTAGTATTCAAAACCTACTTTTAAATCTCACATACATCTTCAGACTCTTGACCATTGAAACAAGGCATTCCTGTGAAACTGCATTATATTACTAACTTAGACAGTACATGCCTGTAGCCATCAAAATAATTAGAAACTGAGATGATACATACTACATGGAATGCAGTGTTCAAGGAACTGCTACATAAACATAACTGAATGTGTGGTCTTTTTCATTTACTATCTTAAGAGATGGGCTATGTGGTATTAACGAAATAAGCCAGATAATTACACACTGATCTGGTTCAGACAACATGATAGCCCATCATGGATTAATTAACTCTCAGGGTGCTGCACCGCTTGCCGTCTGCCATTATGAATATGCAAGCCCTGGGCTTGTCATGTCATCTGAACCCAAGTGGAAGGGGTTATTTGAGGGTTAAACAAACCTCACAGAATCCATGATCTGTTTTAGGGTTATGCAAGGATTCAAATGACATAACAATCCATGGCTATCCCGGCTGGGGCTTACATATTCATAATGGCAGTTGGCATGCATTGCAGCTCCTCAAGAGTAAATTAACCCACGATGGGCTGTTGTGTCATGCAGACTGGCTCAATGACAGCATTTGCACATAATGCTAAACCATAATTTAGCACTACATGCATGAGCAGAAAGGAACCTTCACAAAGGGCTGGGCTGGCATGCTCCTCCCTCCCCTTTTTCCATGGAACCGGAAAGATGTATAAACCAGAATTCTTCTTTGCTGTATTAGATTCCTGGTTTGTTATTATGTGTGAACCAAGTGTTGTCCTTTAAAATAAACTCTAGTTTTTTAAACAAGCCAGCAAAACAAGGGTTTGTTGTTGGCTTGTGTAGCAATTGACTAGAATTTCTTTTATGCTACAGTTCCTGATTTGCAGGTAACGGCGAACCACAAATCTGCTAAAGGTAAACTTCTGGTTTATTCCTCCTCCTCCTGGAGACATAGAAGGGGAAAGGGGAGGGGAAGCGCATGAGCCAGTGGCTTTGCACAGGCTCCTTTTGCTCATACGAATAGCACTAAACCATCCTTCCTAAACCTGGTGCCCTCTAGATGTTTTGGACCATAATTCCCAGCATTCCTGACCATTGGCCATTCTGGCTAAGGATAATGGGAATTGAAGTACAAAAAATATGGAAGGCACCAGGTTGGGGAAGGCTGCAGTAAGCTACGGTTTGCATTACTTTTGAATGTTCCCAATGTTATCACAACATTAAATTTCCCCTGATTAGATTGCTATAAGATAATATTTCTAGGCAGAACATGTATGCCATTACTTTTTGGTTCCCCTATGTTCAAAAGCATAACCAATTGCTTCGAAAACATGTGGTCTTTCTGTTTTCCAATGTCTTGTGGAGGTGCTGTAAATGCTGTTCCAGAATAGCTTCTCTTTCTATATTGTTTCTTTCAAAATTGTTTTTCTTCATAAATGGCATTGGAGTAGCAAATCAAAACTCTTTCAGCCCAGATGAGTTTGAGAGAAGACGTGCTTGTCTGATGTGCTATATATTCAGTTATTAATTTTTCTGCAAATGGTTTTCCTAATCTGCTGTGTTCACAGATGAGTGCCTTATTAAAACCATCAAATTTTATGGTGCCCATTAGTAAGAATATGAAGTAAGAAAATTACCAGTCAAAATTCCCTTTTTCCTTCCTAATGTAAAATGATGTTTACAAAATATTGGTTTAGAGCCAGGAATCAGGAAGATTATACTGTGGCAGATGTACATATGGCTATAAAATCCCTTTTGTAAGAAGCAAAACCAAATGAACCTTAGATGAAGTTACTATTATAAACTTTGCATTTTTACTTCTCTTTTTTTATTTAAAGTTTATGATTTTCTAAGGAACATTTGGATGACTGTACACCCGCTTCTCATTTGAATTCCCACAAAGACTGGGTGGTATTGCAATAATTTTTCATCCCAGTGTTTTTTATAGCAATTTTCATATATTGAAAAACTTTCAGTGTTCATAGTTCTATTAAAACAGTACTATGGAAGCTAAACAAACTTTTGTCTCTCTCAGAGCTGGAGTGGACCAGAGAAGTTACTTGCCTTAGATGAATTGATTGATAGCTGTGAACCAACACAAGTGAAGCATATGATGCAAGTGATAGAGCCCCAATTTCAACGAGACTTCATTTCCTTGCTCCCCAAAGAGGTGAGGATTTTCAGATAATACTGGGCTCTGGGTACTGTTTGACTATGCAATGCATCATCTGCCACCTTTAAACATTTCCTTGCTAATTACAGTATTCAGTATTGTCAGTGTAACACTTAATTGGTGTTAAAGAGGGCTGCAAGTTGACAAACTGCCATGACTTAATAATGTAATTCTTCGATTAATGTATGCTTGCAAGACCAGTGACTTCGTTTCAGTGACTTGGATATGTCCCATGCTGGTTTGTTACAATTGAGTCTTATATTTTAGTTTTCTTGAAACCTTTTAGGAAATGATTTCTAGTCCATTGTTTCGTTATGATTTTAGTCTTAAATATTTACTATGTTACTGGCATTTTAGCTTTTCATCTTGTCTCTACTACATTTTATGGAGGGAGTAAACAGCCATATGGCTTGTTACACAATTATCTTTAGTTATATAGAATATATAGGCTTGTCATTCAGAATTTATTTATATATAGTTCCATCGAGGTTAATTGGATTCTGGAAAGTGTGATTTCAGGATTGTGACTGTATCAGTAGTTTGTAACTCCTGCGTTCTGCCTTGTCTGAGGATGGCAGCTGGAAGGTTGCAGTCAACTTTCATTACAACTCTCTCTGTGCCCTTACTCAGCCTTTGTCTGGACTTAGAAGACTACAGCTATTGTGAACTGCCTAGAGAGCCTCTGCTATTGGGTGGTATAGAAATAATAAAAAAAATAAAACGGCTACTTTACAATACAGAAGATACGTTGTTGTTCAGTTGTTAAGTCGTGTCCGACTCTTCGTGACCCCATGGACCATAGCACGCCAGGCCTTCCTGTCCTCTGCTCTCTCCTGGAGTGTGCTCAAGTTCATATTCATTGCATCAGTGATGCTATCTAGCCATCTCATCCTCTGACGTCCCCTTCTCCTTTTGTCTTCAGTCTTTCCCAGAATCAGGGTCTTTTCCAGTGAGTTTTCTCTTTGCATTAGGTGGCCAAAATATTTGAGCTTCAGCTTCAGTATCTGTCCTTCCAATGAGCAGTCAGGGTTGATTTCCTTTAGGATGGACTGATTTGACCTCCTTGCAGTCCAGGGGACTCGTAAGAGTCTTCTCCAGCACCACAGTTCGAAAGCATCAATTCTTCGGCGCTCAGCCTTCCTTACAGTCCAGTTCTCACAGCCATACATTACTACTGGGAAAACCATTGCTCTGATTATACGGACCTTTGTCAGCAAGGTGATGTCTCTGCTTCTTACTATGCTGTCTAGGTTTGCCATAGCTTTCCTCCCAAGGATCAAGCGTCTTTTAATTTCATGGCTACAGTCACCGTCATCTTGGAGCCCAAGAAAATAAAATCTGTCACTGCTTCCATATCTACCCCTTCTATATGCCAGGAAGTGATGGGGCCAGATGCCATGATCTTCGTTTGTTTAATGTTGAGTTTCAAACCAGCTTTGGCACTCTCCACATTCACCTCAACAAGAGGCTCTTTAGATCCTCTTCACTTTCTGCCATTAGGGTGGTATCGTCTGCGTATGTGAGGTTGTTGATAATTCTCCCGGCAATCTTAATTCCGACCTGTGATTCATCCAACCCGGCATTTCTCATGATGTACTCTGCATATAAGTTAAATAAGCAGGGTGACAATATACAGCCTTGTTATACTCCTTTCCCAATTTTGAACCACTCGGTTGTTCCATGTCTGGTTCTTACTGTTGCTTCTTGACCCTCGTACAGGTTTCTCAGGAGACAGATAAGGTGGTCTGGTACTCCCATCTCTTTAAGAATTTGCCACAGTTTGTTATGATCCACACAATCAAAGGCTTTCGCATAGTCAATGAAGCAGAAATAAGACGTTTTTCTGGAATTCTCTTGCTTTCTCCATGATCCAGCGAATGTTGGCGATTTGATCTCTAGTTCCTCTGCCTCTTCGAAACCCAGCTTGTACTTCCGGTAGTTCTCGGTTCACAAGCTGCTGAAGCCTAGCTTGTAGGATTTTGAGCATCACCTTGCTGGCATGTGAAATGAGCGCAATTGTACGGTAGTTTGAACACTCTTTGACATTGCCCTTCTTTGGAATTGGAATGTAAACTGACCTTTTCCACTCTTGTGACCACTGTTGAGTGTTCCAAATTTGTTGGCATATTGAGTGCAGCACTTTTAACAGCACCATCTTTTAGGATTTCAAATAGCTCAGCTGGAATACTGTCATCTCCGCTAGCTTTGTTGTTAGGAATGCTTCCTAAGGCCCACTTGACTTCACTCTCGAGGATGTCCGGCTCCAGTTCAGTGACCGCACTATCATGGCTATCAGGGACATTCAGATCTTTCCTGTATAGTTCTTCTGTGTATTCTTTCCACCTCTTCTTAATCTCATCTGCTTCTGTTAGGTCCCTGCCTTCTTTGTCCTTTATCATGCCCGTATTTGCATAAAAGGTTCCCTTGAGATCTCCAATTTTCTTGAAGAGATCTCTAGTCTTTCCCATTCTATTGTTTTCCTCCATTTCTTTGTATTGTTCATTTAAGAAGGCCTTCTTGTCTCTCCTTGCTATTCTCTGGAACTCTGCATTCAGTTGGATATATCTTCCCCTTTCTCCCTTGCTTTTCGCTTCCCTTCTTTCGTGAGCTACTAGTAAAGCCTCATCAGACAGCCACTTTGCTTTCTTGCATTTCTTTTTCTTTGGGATGGATTTCGTTGCTGTCTCCTGAACAATGTTACGGACCTCCATCCATAGTTCCTCAGGCACTCTGTCTATCAGGTCTAATCCCTGAAATCTATTCCTCACCTCCACTGTATATTCATAAGGGATATGATTTAGGTCATACCTGAAAATGGTTTAGTGGTTTTCCCTACGTTCTTCAATTTAAGCCGAAATTTTGCAACAAGCAGCAGCTCATGATCTGAGCCACAGTCAGCTCCAGGTCTTGTTTTTACTGACTGTATAGAGCTTCTCCATCTTTGGCTGCAAAGGACAGAATCAATCTGATTTCGATATTGACCATCTGGTGATGTCCATGTGTAGAGTTGTCTCTTGTGCTGTTGGAAAAGACTGTTTGCTATGATCAGTGTGTTGTCTTGGCAAAACTCTATTAGCCTTTGTCCTGCTTCATTTTGTACACCAAGGCCATGCTTGCCTGTTATCCCGGTGATTTCTTGACTTCCTACTTTAGCATTCCAATCCCCTATGATGAAGAGGACATCTTTTTGTGGTGTTAGTTCTAGAAGGTGTTGTAGGTCTTCATAGAACCGATCCACCTCAGCGTCTTCTGCCTCAGTGGTTGGGGCATAGACTTGAATTACTGTGATGTTGAATGGTTTGCCTTGGATTCGTACTGAGATCATTCTATCATTTTTGAGATTATGCCCCAGTACTGCTTTTCCAACCCTTTTGTTGACTATGAGTCCTACTGCATTTCTTCTAAGGGATTCTTGCCCACAGTAGTAGATATAATGGTCACCTGAATTAAATTTGCCCATGCCTGTCCATTTTAGTTTGCTGACTCCCAAGATGTCGATGTTCAATCTTGCCATCTCATGTTTGACCACCTCCAGCTTACCTTGATTCATTGATCTGACATTCCAGGTTCCTAAACAATATTGCTCTTTACAGCATCGGATTTTCTTTTCACCACCAGACACATCCACAGCTGAGTGTCCTTTCGGCTTTGGCCCAGCCGCTTCACTCTTTCTGGCGCTACTTGGAAATTCCCTCTGCTCTTCCCCAGTAGTATATTGGACACCTTCCGACCTGAGGGGCTCATCTTCCGGCGTCATCTCTTTTAGCCTTGTGATACGTTCCATGGGGTTTTCTTGGCAAGAATACTGGAGTGGGTTGCCATTTCCTTCTCCAGTGGACCACATTTTGTCAGAACTCTCTGCCATGACCTGTTCGTCTTGGGTGGCCCTGCGCAGCATAGCTTATGGCTTCACTGAGTTACGCAAGCCCCTTCGCCACAACAAGGCAGTGATGTATGAAGGGGACAGAAGATACAGACATTATTAATACATGTCTCCCTTGCTTGGAAAATATCTTCCATAATGTGAGAGCATCATAAAAGATTTTTTTTTTAATAAATTGCCTATCCCTGTTCAAAGATTGCCTGGAGCTAGAATCATGGATAATAAAAATAGGAGAACAGATTATCTCTAGGAGAACATAACAACTAAGACTCCTTATTCTGATCCTTAGGCAAAAGTGTGAATGGGCATTATGCAACACAGTACAGTTCAACAAATCAGATTAGGTCAATGGGAAAGTAAATTCTTGACTCAAGTACTCTCCATTGGGAACCCACAAGCTAGTGAATGATTTGGTGGGACTAAGGATCTGTTTTTCATCAGTTCTTTTAACAACACCTGTTATAGTTGGTGGAATGGATAGGATTAGTATCTTTCTCATTGACTGGTACATATTACATTGTCCCTGGTAGAGTTTGTCTTCAATTTTAGCTGTACCTGTAGTATTACATTATGTTAGTCAACCATTTTCCCTATTTATGCTTTTATTTGATGTTAGTTGGCCAAAGCATCTAGTTGTTTGGAATATGCAAATCTTTATTGTGATCTATGGTACATGGATTTCTCACTCTTAATAGATGCTATTACTGTAAAACAATTTTGCCTAAAAACAAGTTTTGGTTACTCATTTCCTTGAACAAGTTGCTTAAAAAGTAAATGACATTGGCTTTAATGAAAGCCTTTCTCATAGAAGCACTTCTGTTCTGTCTAGTGAAACTTGAACAATGTATTATATTCATCTCTACACTAATAATGTTGTCACAGGCAATACAGAGTGAACTCTTGAAATAGTCAGTACTCAGAATGGTTTATGAAAGAATACTTTTCAGGAAAATTGCTAAAAAAGAAAGGCTAAGTGTACAACTAGCTTTCACTTCCTTTTTACAGTTGAAAATTTCCTGTAAAGAATAACTGACATAAACAATAGTGCCTGTGCTATTCTAAGTTGATTTCTCATGGAAAACACCTCTTAAAAGATCTATAGGCCATTGTAATGGAAAATAATAGTTCAGAGGTTTCCATATCCAGATACGCTAAATTAATAAGTGAAACGTGTATATGTGCAATTCCGTTATTGATTGTCATTAATGTTCTGTGTGTATCAGAATATCAGCAGTACTTTAGGCAACCACTGCCAACTTTTAGCTTCAGCTAATTGTTCCTTTGCACTAGATTAAAAAATAGGAGTGAGAAAAGGGTATTTCAGCAGCATTCTACATCATACCGAGGAAATTATTAGCCTGTGATAGGCAGTCTCTCTTTGTGTACTCCCCCCACCCCGCCCTCACATCTCTTGGCAAGTCTTAATGAGCACTATTTTTAAGAGTATATTGTTAATGCTCTGGGTGGGGCAGACACATTTTTTTTATGTGTTAGCAAGCTTTGCCCAATCCAGCCCTTCACCCTTTGTGGATTGTTGTCATTTGGTTGCCTGGCTCCCACTAGCAAGATCGGTGCTGTCAGCTATAGCATACGTAAGTCACTGGAACACTAAACTGGTTTGAAGGCTTGGTGCGGATTGAGGATTGTTATTGTGTGTAGGAGTGGAGGCATGCGGGGCTGCTGTAAGTATAGTGCAAGGCAGAAGATGTTATGGCAGTGGGAGGCGATGACATCAACTGAGGGGAAGGCTACTGAGATAGCTTTGTGCTGTTTCTCCTTCTGATCTGCCCCCAGCCTCAGTAACTCTCATGGCTGGCCTACAGTCCCCTCTACTCTGTGTGTGCTATTGATGAATGGCAGGTCAGCTAATGAGAAAGGATGTATCATTTGTAATTAATCCAGGAAGAGCATACCGATCTAGCCTGTGTCACTAAGTCCTGGTTGGACAAAGTGGGAGGTGCTAACCAGTCCCAACTCTGTCCATTGGGGTTTCAGGTGCAGCACGAAGTTCAATTAGAGGAGTGGATCAGTAGTATTGCTTACTCTATAGGGATTCCATCTTGCTGGTCATTTACCCCATCCAGCAGTAAGCTAGTTTTGAATCTCTGTACCTGGTGTTGAGAAGCCCAGAGAAGATTGGGATTCCGTTGAGCAGTGCGCTAACAGTCTCACTTCCTTAGCTGATGGAGGTGGTTTTAAGTGTGGTATTGAGGGTCCCAAAGCTGGTGGTTTTGGGGGACTTCAATATTCACATCAAGGCTATATTGTCAAGAATGGCTCAGGATTTCATGGCTGCCATGTCAGCCATGGGCCAATCTCAGTTAACATCTGGCCCAATGATTGTTAACAAGGCATACTTTGTACTGTGACAATCGTTTTCACTATGGGGAAATGGTCTGAGTTGGGGAGCCAGTAGTGGCTGCATTGACATTAATAATCAGATCATTATCTGATCAGTTTTGGTCTTCAGGCTACCCATAACCTCTGCAGGGCTAAAGGACCAGATCTAATGGTCCATCCCTGGAGGCTGATGGATCCAGATGGTTAACTGAAGTCTCTTACGGATTTTCCTTCAGGTTTAGCCAGCAGTTCTGCCAAGGCTCTAGTTTCTACTTGGAATGAAGGATGACCCAGACTATCAATAAGATCACTCCTAAATGCCCTTGAACCGACCGTAGAGTTAGTGCTTGTTGGTATTCCAAGAATCTGGAAACCATGAAACGCAAGAAGAAACAACTAAAACACAAATGTCAGAAGTTGCAAGGCAAATAAGATTTAAGAATCCACTTCTTATCTTATTCTGTGGTGGTGATGGAGGCAAAAGGATCTTATTTCTCTGCCACCATTGCATCCTCTCACTGTCATCCAGTGGAGCTTTTTCAGGTGGTGAAGGGCCTCCTTGGAGTCAGTTCTAGAGTGCAACAGCTTGACTTCTCAAAGGCCCACTGTAAACAGTTTGCTGGACACCTTGCGATAAAGTTGCTCATATCCATGCTGACCTGCATGCTATTGTTTTGACAAGGTACAAGAGGGGCAAGGCTAGTGTACCATCTAGTCATGTTATTATGGTTTCATTTTGGCTTATGCAACCTGAGGACATGGACAACCTGCTTGGAGGTTTGAAATGGACCACTTGCTCCTTGGATCCTTGGCTATCCTGGCTTATGAGATCAGCTGGAGCTGGGCTGGGTATTTGGACCTCAAAGGTGGTTAACACCTCCTTGAGGGATGGCATGATCCTTACTTCATTGAAAGAAGCAGTGGTGAGGCCACTCTTGAAGAAGCAAAGTTTAGATCAATAGGTGATGCTGGGAGACTTCTGTTCCACTCCATTAGCTATTGGCCTATGATGTGCCGCAAGTTTCTAGTCTGTGCCTCATGATTTTTAACATCTACATAAAACCAACCCATTGTTTGGGTTGAAATGTCATCAGTATACGGGTGATGCTTTCTACCTCAAGAGCTCCAACTCTTCATTTCCATCCACTTCTTCCAGGGAAGCTGTGGAATTGAATCAGTATCTGGGGGCAGTTTGGGGGTAGATGAGGGTAAACAGGCTGAAATGTAATCCAGACAAGACAGGGTGCTGTTCATAGGGAAGTCTCTTACTCTAGATGGAGGTTTGCATCAAGTCGTAGATGGGGTTACAGTCTCCTTGAAGGATCAAGTACGCAGTTTTACTGTTTTCCTATACTATGTGCTAACTGGGGACACTCAGGTGGTGGTCATGGCCAGTAGTGTAGGGTTGTTGTTTTTTACCAGCTTAGGCTTGTCTACTACCTGAAGCCCTGTCTGGAGTGAGTGGATCTTGGCTTAGTTATTCATGCTCTAGTGACATCCAGGCTAAACTGGTCTAATGCATCTCCCTATTAAGATACTGTGGAAACTTCCACTGGTGTAGAATGCAGCCACCTGAGTACTGTTGTGGGCTGGTTAGTCAGATCCTGTGACATCCATACTGCACCAGCTGTGTTGGTTCCCAGTTCATTTTCAAGTCCAATTAAAAGTGCTGGTTTCCTCCCTGCCCAATATTTTTATTGATTTTCTTGATACAGTTACATATTCAGTTGTTCATTCATTATAAATGTACAAACTATCAAGAATAATCAATCATTGGGTGAACTGCATACAAGTGATGTTTTACAATTAATTCAGGGTTCTGATGTGCATACAAAAATTAGTTGTGTCAATACTTCTAAGTGATAACCATTTTAGTTACGTTCTTCCATTTATCCCAAAAAGTCTTTCCAGCAAGACCCATTTGAGTGTGGAGGGTCTACGTTGGTTTTCTTATTGTCAAAATGTATAAAAGCTTCCCAGTTTTCGTAAAAACAGTTTTTTATAATTTTCAGACCTGAAAATGACCTGACATGTTAATTTCTCCATTAATGAAATAGACCAGAGTGCTGTTTTTGACCTCTAAAGCCTTGAGTGTTTTGAGAGCAAGATACTTGAAGGACTGCCATCACTCATATCAGCCTGCATGCACTTTAAGGTCAACAACTGAGGCCTTCTAAAATGCCCACCAGTAAGAACAATCACGTGGGCAGGCATGGGGGAAGGGACTTTTTCAGCAGTGGCTCCATGGATGTGTAATGCACTTCCAATCAGTGTTCAGCAGGCCCCTCATTACATGCTTTTAGTAGTGCTTTAAAGTTCTTATAAAAGTGGTTTTATTGGACTGCTGTTGGTTGTTCTATCTGTATTTCTTCATTTGTTTTAGTATTTTTCTGGTCTATTTTTCTGGTATTTTTCTTTAATAACGAACCTGATTAATGTTTTATTGTGCTGAAGTTTGTTGTTTGTATTTTTTGGATGCCCTCTTAGTTTTTACACTTAAAGGAAGCATATAAACCTTATAATAAATAATGACTAAACTAAGCTGGATTCCTGAATTTTTTGAAAATGACAAAGCAGGTCCACTGAATTCAGAATCAGGATTCAGAATGTTCTTATTCGTGTCTAGAACGTGTTTGCAAGGCTTTAAAAATAATTTTTTGACAAATTCAAACAACAACAAACAACTCAACATTGTATATGTTCAAGTTTGTTTTCTAACAGCCATTGTTGCATAATATAGTGTTACTTCTGTTAAGGAGGAATCATTATAGGATATAGTGCACTGCTTTACAATTTTCTGCCATTTTCTGCCAAAAAAAAGAAAGAAAAAAAAGAATTCTGGGCCTAGTCTTGAGTTCATTGCTGATTACCACTCCTTGAAGCCTCCACCATCAAAGATACTCTTGTATATTAATTAGATTAGCTGCTACTATTGGTTGTTGTTTTTAATGTATTGCTTGTTTTATTCATTTAATTTTGTAGTTTTTTTCTGATTTATTTTAATGTAAAGTCTTGTGGGACTCCTGGAGATCAATTTTGTGGCTTAAAGGCAGGCTAACAATAAAATCAGTCTGCCAAGGTGCCAGCACAGTGTCATCATATTAGAAAAAATTTGCTTCAGGTGTGAAAATTGATTTCTTTATACCGGAAACAGGCATCCTGGTGCCCTACAGATGTTTTAGCGTGACTTCCATATGTCCCAGCCAACATGGTCAATGGCTAGGGATTATGGGAGTTATAGTCCAAAATATCTGGAAGGCACCAGGTTGCCTACCCTTGCTCAATATTTGAACAAAGAAGTCGTCCCCTTAAGATGCCTTGAGCAGTTGAAACATAGCAACAACAAATCCAGAAGACAGTTTTAGCTAGCAGATGTGTAGGACTCTTAATAGTGACTATTATGGTATCTTGCCCATTCTTTCTACTACCACTGCCAGTGGCTGCTGAGGCATGATGCCTGTGACAGAGACCAGGTTCTCACAATCACCACAGCTTAAACAAGCCACAGTGGCTTTTTAAACCCATGGCACATGCCAGGGCATGCTGGGCACCATTTACCTAATTACCACCTGCGTGCAGCTTATTTTGTCTTCCGAACCTGGGCGGCATGGTTCAGAGGGAAACAATGCTCAAGTAACCCAACAACAGGCCATGAGTTATTGACCCAAATTGTGCAAACTAGTTCAGTGAAGAGCTTGTTAGACCCACTTTTTCCTATATTTTAATAAATAGTTGAAGGTAACTTTAATGGATGTAATGTGTGTCCTTGCAAACAGTGGTTTTCTAATAAAGCTTTATTGAATATACCTTTTTGTAAAGTATTAGACTGGAAATGCTTAAATCCATCAGCTGAGTGGCTGGTTAAAGTAGTCTTTCCAGTGCATTAATATGGCTATAGGAAAGAGAACGGGGAAAATTATTCTATTTTGTGTCATGTAATCAAGGAATATGTAATCAGAGGGAAGATTGAAAAGATTCTTTTCTGTGCAGCAATGCATTGGTTTCAACATGCTATGCTGGAGGATTAGGAATATTTGAGAAATAGCATTATTTTGTGATAGTAAAGAGCCAGACTCATGGCATGTGGTGAGAGAGAGCGAGGGGGATCTGAACATTCTCTTCAACTAGTTTGATTTGCCTAGTTGGTTACATCATTGGACCAATTTTAACACATGACTGGAGTTACAGGTAATCTCTTGACTTCTCCGCAGCGTTTACTGGTGACTCGAGTCACTCTATATACTGCATCGTTATATAACTCGGTTTTTTCCCCATATGGTTCTGTACACCATTTTATTCAGGCAAGAAATCTACAAGCTTGTTCTTCTCGACCTAAGAAAAACTCCAGAGGCCATGTGCTGCTTAAGGCTTGGCATGGCTATTGATGTCTGAGCAAACATTTGTTTGTGCAGAAGTGCCAAACATAAAATGCTAATGCAGTTCTGTGCACAAGGGACTCTTAAACAAGGAACAGGCTTCCTGATCACATGCTATATGACTGGAAGGGAGTGCAGAAGAATCAGTTAGGGTTCTTTCCTGGCACAACTGGCATGTTCTTATGCTTATATTCATTAAATCTACTGCATCTTGAGTAGCTTCTCATGGCAGAACTAAATTCTGGTTTCATTTGGTGGTCTCCTTTTATTACAGCCCCCATAATATTTTTTTTTAATATTGTATATTTCCTTAAAAGACTCATATTGCAAAACACTATTTTTCCTGTTCCATTTTTTTCCCCATGGGCAAGGTTTCTGCTGTAGCTTCTTACCTTGTACATTGATTACAAGAGCCTGGAAATCTTTGTCTCCCTTTCCTTTGTTTTATTACTGTGTCCCAATTAATGATAAATGTGCTTCTCCACCCTCTCAGCTCACCTTGTAATTATCTTGTTTTTTTCCAGACCTTTTGAGAGAAAGCTCTAAGTCTTTCTCTTAGTCCAGGGGTGGGCAGCTTGTTCCCCTACAGATGTTTTGGCAAAACTCCCAGTTTCCCCAAACTTCCCTGAGTTTCCCCAAACTCCCATCAGTCCTAGCCAGCATAGCCAGTGGTGAAGAATGATGGATGAGCTGAATACCAAAAAATCTGGAGGGCCACAAGTTGCCTATGCATATTTACTCAAGTAAGTCCCACTGTGTTTAATAGTGCTTAGTCCCAGGTAATAGTGCATGGGATTGCAGACTACACAAGTTTCAGAAGGTTAAGCCTGGGGAGTGTACCCCCAGCATTCCCTGGCAGTCCCCCCCCCCTTTCCTAAACAACCTTAGTATTGTGAATAGTGAAAAATCGGTAGGGGAACAGGCCCAGTGCCAGGGTTGAGGGGGTCTTGGGCAAACTGCCCATCGTGTGTGTGTGTGGGAGGGGCAGGGTGTTTCCCTGCCAGGCTTACTGGTTGATGGAGCAAGTGGGAACCAGGTGTAGGGAGACTATTGCAGGGCCACCTGGTCCACCAGACTTTTCAGCATGGGTCCTTGAAACAAAAAGAGGGGGGGAAAAACCTGTCAGCCCAGGTAGATCCTGCCTGAGTTGGCATAACTTGCTTGCTTTCAAGGGTTCATGCTGAAAGACATGCCACACTGGGTGTGGCATGCAAGGGATGCCATCTTGTTCCCCACATAGTATTCCTATCGAAGGGCAAGCTCAGAGGCCTTTGAGATGAAGGTGGTGGCCACTGCAGAGCCATGTGGCCTGGCACTGAAAGCACCAGGTCCTATAAACTTTTTTTTAAAATTAGAAACAATACATCCTGGTGGGCCTGTGGAGCCTATGGACTTTGGCATTTGCCTGACTGTGATGGGTGCTGACACTAGACCTGGGTGCGAATAAGTAGGAGACGCCTTGTTAGACCTTAAGGCTAGATTTTTGTAAATATGCTCAAAAATGCCCTTTATAATTCCCCTGGATCCCAGTGACAGTTTCCAGTATCCCCTGGCCCAATTTCTTGAACATGGAGGCATTGGAAGCCACTGTCCTATGCAATGGATACTCTTGAGCATGATCAAAAGTATTCAGGCCTTAGGGAAGAGGCCAGGAGTCTTAACAGCCAGCCTCTTCATTTCTGGTTCTCTCAGTTTGGACATGTACATTTCCTTGGTGAAAGGGAGAGGGGGCTGTTTGGCAAAAATTCACCCTCAAATTTGAGAGTGTTCCCATATGTTTGTAATGGTTTCTGATTTCCCCCCCCCTTCTGAAATTTACTACTATTACTAGTCTTAATACCTGGCTGTTTGGTTTTTAAAATTGGATTGCTGTCCTTTTTAATTATTTACTTCCTTTTTAACTGGGGGAAAATATGCATAGGAACTACATGTTTCTTGCTATGTCAAAATATTTTCTTTCACAGTAGTCTGCCTCAGTTGTTGTTGTTTTAGTTATTGTTGTTGTTGTTGTTCAGTCGCTCAGTCGTGTCTGACTCTTCATGACCCCATGGACCATAGCACGCCAGGCCTTCCTGTCCTGCGCTCTCTCCCGGAGCGTGCGCAAGTTCATATTCATTGCATCGGTGATGCTATCTAGCCATCTCATCCTCTGCCGTCCCCTTCTCCTTTTGCCTTCAGTCTTTCCCAGCATCAGGGTCTTTTCCAGAGAGTTTTCTCTTCGCAGTTTTAGTTATTACCCATTATTTAAGTGTAAGCCTTTGTTCCTATGATGAAGAAGAGCATCTTTAAAATCTTGAGAGGAGTAGCTGTCATCTCTTTAAACCTGCAAAGCTGTTTTCATTAACTACAAGGCAAAGATAGATAATAGCATAAGAGCCATGCTTGTTCAGACAAAAAGCCTATCTAGTTCAGCAGTCTGTTTACATAGCAGCTAACCAGATGCTTGTGGGAAGCCTACAAGCAGGACCTGACCACAGTTATAGCACCCTTCTGCTAGTCTTCCCCAGCAATTGGTACTCAGAGGCATAATGCCTCTGATAATGGAGCCATCATGACTAGCAGTGATGATATAGGCTCTTCCTCCATTTGCCATGTGACCTTGTATATAAGCAGCCTCAGGACACAAATAGGCATTTCATTTAAACCAAGGGGAAGTCTTGGTTTAAAGACTGAGGAGCAGTATCAGCCACTGCAACACCTCTGTCATCCCAAAAGCTGGGAAGAGCATGACTCCTGTCACAGCTATCCCAAATTTTCTTGAATTTAAAAAAAATTATCCTAAAATTAATCTGTTTCCCCAGACCTTTACACCCTAATTAATCCTTCTCTGTTTTCCTTCTAGTTTGTCCCTTTCTACTGTAGCATCTTTTAATTATAAGTCTTGAGGCAGAGCCTTGCTTTGACTTTATCTAATGTACATCACTCATAAGCGGGGACTTGTACAACAGTTTGTGGTTCACATAATTTGGTACTTATTTTGTTTTTGTTACTCTCCTCCAACTTTTTAACTGTAAATTAAACACATTATCCCCTTCATGGATCACTGCCTTGTTGTGGTGAAGGGGCTTGCGTAACTCAGTGAAGCCATAAGCTATGCCGTGCAGGGCCACCCAAGACGGACAGGTCATGGCAGAGAGTTCTGACAAAATGTGGTCCACTGGAGAAGGAAATGGCAACCCACTCCGGTATTCTTGCCAAGAAAACCCCATGGAACGTATCACAAGGCTAAAAGAGATGACGCCGGAAGATGAGCCCCTCAGGTCGGAAGGTGTCCAATATACTACTGGGGAAGAGCAGAGGGTATTTCCAAGTAGCGCCAGAAAGAGTGAAGCGGCTGGGCCAAAGCCGAAAGGACACTCAGCTGTGGATGTGTCTGGTGGTGAAAAGAAAATCCGATGCTGTAAAGAACAATACTGTTTAGGAACCTGGAATGTAAGATCAGTGAATCAAGGTAAGCTGGAGGTGGTCAAACATGAGATAGCAAGATTGAACATCGACATCTTGGGAATCAGCGAACTAAAATGGACAGGCATGGGCGAATTTAATTCAGGTGACCATCGTATCTACTACTGTGGGCAAGAATCCCTTAGAAGAAATGGAGTAGCACTCATAGTCAACAAAAGGGTTGGAAAAGCAGTACTGGGGCATAATCTCAAAAATGATAGAATGATCACAGTACGAATCCAAAGCAAACCATTCAAGATCACAGTAATTCAAGTCTATGCCCCAACCACTGAGGCAGAAGACGCTGAGGTGGATCGGTTCTATGAAGACCTACAACACCTTCTAGAACTAACACCAAAACAAGATGTCCTCTTCATCATAGGGGATTGGAATGCTAAAGTAGGAAATCAAGAAATCACCGGGATAACAGGCAAGCATGGTCTTGGTGTACAAAATGAAGCAGGACAAAAGCTAATAGAGTTTTGCCAAGAGAACACGCTGATCATAGCAAACAGTCTTTTCCAACAGCACAAGAGACAACTCTACACATGGACATCACCAGATGGTCAATATCGAAATCAGATTGATTCTGTCCTTTGCAGCCAAAGATGGAGAAGCTCTATACAGTCAGTAAAAACAAGACCTGGAGCTGACTGTGGCTCAGATCATGAGCTGCTGCTTGTTGCAAAATTTCGGCTTAAATTGAAGAATGTAGGGAAAACCACTAAACCATTCAGGTATGACCTAAATCATATCCCTTATGAATATACAGTGGAGGTGAGGAATAGACTTCAGGGATTAGACCTGATAGACAGAGTGCCTGAGGAACTATGGACGGAGGTCCGTAACGTTGTTCAGGAGGCAGCAACGAAATCCATCCCAAAGAAAAAGAAATGCAAGAAAGCCAAGTTGCTGTCTGATGAGGCTTTACAAGTAGCTGAGGAAAGAAGGGAAGCGAAAAGCAAGGGAGAAAGGGGAAGATATATCCAACTGAATGCAGAGTTCCAGAGAATAGCAAGGAGAGACAAGAAGGCCTTCTTAAATGAACAATGCAAAGAAATCGAGGAAAACAACAAATGGGAAAGACTAGAGATCTCTTCAAGAAAATTGGAGATCTCAAGGGAACGTTTTGTGCAAAGACGGGCATGATCAAGGACAAAGAAGGCAGGGACCTAACAGAAGCAGATGAGATTAAGAAGAGGTGGCAAGAATACACAGAAGAACTATACAGGAAAGATCTGAATGTCCCTGATAGCCATTAGAGTGCGGTTACTGAACTTGAGCCGGACATCCTCGAGAGCGAAGTCAAGTGGGCCTTAGGAAGCATTAGTAACAACAAAGCTAGCGGAGATGACAGTATTCCAGCTGAGCTATTTAAAATCCTAAAAGATGATGCTGTTAAAGTGCTGCATTCAATATGCCAACAAATTTGGAACACTCAACAATGGCCGCAAGACTGGAAAAGGTCAGTTTACATTCCAATTCCAAAGAAGGGCAACGCCAAAGAGTGTTCAAACTACCGCACAATTGCGCTCATTTCACATGCCAGCAAGGTTATGCTCAAAATCCTACAAGCTAGGCTTCAGCAGTATGCGAACCGAGAACTACTGGAAGTACAAGCGGGGTTTCGAAGAGGCAGAGGAACTAGAGATCAAATTGCCAACTTTTGCTGGATCATGGAGGAAGCAAGAGAATTCCAGAAAAACGTCTATTTCTGCTCCATTGACCACGCGAAAGCCTTTGATTGTGTGGATCACAACAAACTGTGGCAAATTCTGAAAGAGATGGGAGTACCAGACCACCTTACCTGTCTCCTGAGAAACCTGTATAATTGTCAAGAAGCAACAGTAAGAACCGGACATGGAACAACCGATTGGTTCAAAATTGGGAAAGGAGTACGACAAGGCTGTATATTGTCGCCCTGCTTATTTAACTTACATGCAGAGTACATCATGAGAAACGCCGGGTTGGATGAATCACAGGTCGGAATTAAGATTGCCGGGAGAATTATCAACAACCTCAGATACGCAGACGATACCACCCTAATGGCAGAAAGTGAAGAGGATCTCAAGAGCCTCTTGTTGAGGGTGAAAGTGAAGAGTGCCAAAGCTGGTTTGAAACTCAACATTAAAAAAACGAAGATCATGGCATCTGGCCCCATCACTTCCTGGCATATAGAAGGGGAAGAAATGGAAGCAGTGACAGATGTTATTTTCTTGGGCTCCAAGATCACCGCAGATGGTGACTGTAGCCATGAAATTAAAAGACGCTTGTTCCTTGGGAGGAAAGCTATGGCAAACCTAGACAGCATAGTAAGAAGCAGAGACATCACCTTGCCAACAAAGGTCCGTCTAATCAAAGCTATGGTTTTCCCAGTAGTAATGTATGGCTGTGAGAGCTGGACTATAAGGAAGGCTGAGCGCCGAAGAATTGCTGCTTTCGAACTATGGTGCTGGAGAAGACTCTTACGAGTCCCCTGGACTGCAAGGAAGTCAAATCAGTCAATCCTAAAGGAAATCAACCCTGACTGCTCATTGGAAGGACAGATACTGAAGCTGAAGCTCAAATATTTTGGCCACCTAATGCGAAGAGAAAACTCTCTGGAAAAGACCCTGATGCTGGGAAAGACTGAAGGCAAAAGGAGAAGGGGATGGCAGAGAATGAGATGGCTAGATAGTATCACCGATGCAATGAATATGAACTTGAGCACACTCCGGGAGAGAGCGCAGGACAGGAAGGCCTGGCGTGCTATGGTCCATGGGGTCACGAAGAGTCGGACACGACTGAACGACTGAACAACAACAAACACATTATGCTTTGACTTCAAACATTGCTTTTAAACTTATTTTGTATTTTGACTACACTATGCAAAAGTGTTCGCCCTGTTCAAAAACAATATACGCCGTGTATTGGTGGAGTTATTAAATTATATTCCATGGGAACAAAAGAATGTACACGCTTATAATGGTGATGTTTTCCTAGGAAATGCTGTGAAAGGGAATGCTGGCTAATTAACAGATTTTGTAGAATTCTTTGACATTCCATCAATGGGATAGTAACCATTTCATTATGTAATGATCACATCTTCTTACCCATTTAAAAGTTGTACTATATCTACCCAAGCCACCTTAACTCCCTTACGGGGAAATCTTATGCATGTTTAGAAAAATGTCCTATAACTCCCAGCATCACCCAGCCAGCCATGCTGTCTGAGGGATGCTGGGCGTTGTATGATTTATTTTTGTCTAAACACACATAGGATTATGCCCTTAGTTACCTTCAGTCTTTAGTACATAGTTCTGTGTTTTATCTATTTTTTCTTTGACAACATAGTTTCAAACACTTCCTTTGTGTATATTAGAAACATTCGTGTGTTTTCTTTCTTTCTGATTGCTTTTTCCCACACAACTATATATCAAGGTTGTTTGAACTGTAATTAACTCTTGGTGACCTAATTTGAACTGACTAAAATTATTTTTCTTACCACTGCCTGTCCTGGATGTTTCCACCTGTCGGGATGGGCAGAGGGGATGTGTAAATATCTTCACTTTATGTTTAGCTGCTTGTGGTTTTATGCATGGTGTGAAGAAAGTGGATAGGGAGACATTTTTCTTCCGCTGTTATAATACTAAAACCTGGGGTCATCCCATGAAGCTGATTGGCGGGAGATTCAGGACAGATAAAAGGAAGTACTTCTTCACACAGAGCATAGTTAAACTATGGAAGTCACTTTCACAGGACATAATGATGATGGCCAATTTGGATGGCTTTAAAAGGGGGTTAGACAAATTTCTGGAGGAAAAGGCTATCGGTGGCTACTAGTCTTGATGGCTGTGTGCTTCCTCCAGTATCAGAGGAAGTGAGCCTATGTACACCAGTTGCTGGGGAACATGGGTGGGAGGGTACTGTTATGCTCATGCCCTGCTTGTGGGTTTCTCATGGACAGCTGGTTTGTCACTGTGTGAACAGAATGCTGGAACAGATGGACCTTTGGTCTGATCCAGTATACCTCTTCTTATGTTCTTACCAGGCTTTTTTAAAAATACAGCTCTTTCTTTTACTGAATTTATTCAGTTAACTTTCTAAATTTCTAGCGGTTCCTTTTCTGCAAGGTATTTTTTTGTCTCAGGGGCTCTCACCAGGATCATGCTTAAGTGGATCATAATACTCTCCAAGAAGAAGAGAGCATTTCAACCCCCACCCCTATTTCTTTTCTGACTGCAAGGTTTACCCCACTCATACCAGTCAGCGCTAAACGACCAAACTGAAAGTTTGGCATGGCCAGGAAAAACCCTTCTGGACGGGCAAAGTTGTCAAAGATTAGAGAGGTTTGCCAAAGATTAGAGAGGTGCTGTCAAGAGCAGCGATGGATTAGAGAGGCTTGCAAGTCTCCTGAGATCCTTGCTGGCTTAGACAGCTGCACCTGTGGGGTAGAGGCCTACTCCCACAGAGGACCCTTGAGAGAAGAGCTTCCTCTGCAGGGTGTGAACTCCCCCCCCCCCGCCCCCGCCCCACCAACTGTTTTTGTAGGTGTACCTGTTTACTTCAAATATTTGTGGCTCTGCAAAGCTGCTGTTCAACTGCCAGGAATCTGGAGGCTTGCAAGCAATCCCTGACTGTCAAATAGGGAGGGGATTGAATTATGATTGGCTGAGAAATGAGCGTACCATTTCCCAATTTGGGGCAGGGAGAATGGCTCAGGTATTTTCTGACCCATTTGCCCAGTCTACACATCCTCCTAATTTGCACTCACCTTACATTTTTTTTGCAGTTTCTCTATCCATCAGCTGCTTTGAAATATAAAAAAAACATAAGAAATGCTCAGATTCCCTTGTCTGTCCCAACATCACCAACTTTATTTATCCCTCTGTTCATGTTTTGTTAAACATTTTCATATTTCCCTTTAAAAATAAATAAATTTACAACTCTTCAGGTTGTGTTAAATTATAGCCTAATTTGGACGGGCTATAATTTCTGGGGCTTGGCTGAGCAGAATATGAGTAGAAGCCTGAGGGATATGTTCACTTACTTTCCCTTCTCCAACTCAGACACATATTGAGGCTGTGAAGAATCCAAACAGATTCCCATCCTCCACTAGCCATGTTCCCCTTTCTTCATCCACATAATTCTCCAAATGCAGATGTGTTGCTCAACTATTTTTCCCCACATATGATTTTTTTTTTAAAAAGATTTATGTAGGACTCCCCACCCACCCAAGCTTTGATTTTCCTGTATACCTCCAGGCTCTTCCCACCCACTTTCAGCAGGGCCCAATTTATGCCTTCTCCCTAAGTATGTTTTGGCACACAGTGCATCCTCACCATGGTGGCACCCACTTTACTAATAGAAAGGTGGTGGTGGCTGTTAGAGAAACAATTTCTTCAGTTTTTGGCATCAGTTCCAGTGCAAACTTCAGGCTAGATATTAAAATGATTAGTCATAGGCATTAGGTCTTTCTCTTTCTGCAAGTTCATGTTTGAAAGTGGTGAGGTCCCAAAACATCGCTAACTGATTCACTTGACTGCCTTTGGAGCAAGTTTGCAGCTTGTAGAAAGTGGCCCTTTCTTCCATAAAACTGTAAACTTCAACATATCTCAGTTTTTCTCTTAATTTTAGCAACAAGCTTTTTAAAGGGCTTGCTGCACTTTAGGTTCTCCTTTGCTGAAGTAGGGATAGTGCTCCCTGTCATGCCATTTTGTTGACATCCTCTCATTTTTCCTTGTCTGTCTTTCTGCAACTGAACCATGCAGTAATGGTTTCATTAGTGGCATCATTGCAAAGGCAGCATAAGACAAAGAGCCTCTTACTATCCTGTCTAGAAGGCCCTTGGAACACAGGTTAAATAGATATGGTACAGTTACTCAGAAAATATTCTTATCCATATCTATTGTTTTAATTATCAACTCTGTCTAGTATTTCTGCCGTATTTTATGATCCCACTGGTATGTCTAACAGATCGTAAGTACTTGTCGGCCCCACTAATTTTAACAGTCTATCATATGATACATGCATTGTGTTTAGCTTAAACTTAATTTTTGGTTATGTGAATATATAAGATCCAATAAATTGCCTAAAATACAATTATCTCAGTGAGTTTAAACTCCCACTTTTAATTGTTTTTGTTCGTTTGTTTTGTTTTAGTTGGCTCTATATGTGCTTTCATTCCTGGATCCCAAGGACCTGTTGCAGGCAGCACAGACATGTCGATACTGGAGAATTTTGGCAGAAGACAATCTTCTGTGGAGAGAGAAATGCAGAGAGGAGGGTAAGGCTCAGAGAAGTATGGATTTAGTCATAAAAGCAGACACCCCCCCCCCCATAAGTTATACATCTTCATTTGTGTATTCGGAGATTCAGATTGAATATACATTTTCTGTGTATAATGTTTGGCCTTGTTTGAATGTGGTATGTGGTCTTTTCACCAGCAATTTAAATCCCTATATATGTGCTTCATATAGTTTTTAAAGCCACTATTTCAGAAGTACAGGGAGCCACACTGAGCTGCTTGTGTCAGGCAGCCAGTTGGGAGTGGTGGCCAAACAAGCATTCACCCCCTGCCTGCCCAGGACTCCACCCTGCTGCCTGAGCTCCTGCCTGGCTGCACTGCTAGAACCAGTGTGTCGCCATGCAACGAGCAGCACTCCACAGCATGTCAGGGAGCCCCCTCTGCCTGCTCGAGCCCCCAGTGCACCGCATTACCAGTGGTGTTCCATGCCTGGCAGAGTGGTGGCCTGGTCTTGTAGCACCTGGCAGCTGATGCCCAAGATCCTGCCACCAGCAGCTGTCTAGCCAGGCACTTCACTGTTAGGCTGCCACCCTGCTAGGCCATGGAACACCACTTTTTTCTCTTTTGACAGAAATGCAGCATCCACTGCAATTTAAACAAAGGAGAAAAACAGGCAGTAACTCCCTGGTAAGGCATTTCATGGCTGGCATCCAGCTGAGCTGGCTGGCATCTGGAGTACCAGACAGGGTAGCAGCTGCCCACAGACTGAGCCCAGGCTGTATGGGGAGAGGCCTTATATAGGCTTCCCGCAAGTCTCATGATATGTCACCAAACTCTCGCAAGACTTTGCAAGGTCCTGTGAGATTTTGGCCAAGCATTGTGAGATCAGGGAAATCTTGCAAGGCTTGTATTCAGTATTGCAGCACCTGAACAGGTAACAGTGTGTGACAAGGAGGGTGGGAGCAGCAATAGTGACTGCAAAATGGGCTGGGGCTCAGGGAGCAAAATGGCTTTGGTTCTGCCTATACTATGCATGATATAGATGTTACAAGAATAGTGAGCCTAATATTATCAACAGCTTACTATAGCTGTATTTACAGTTAAAGAACAGACAGCAGGAAATGCCATATATATTATGGGTATTATAATTCTTCACAAAATGTGAAAACAAAGTGAGACCAAAAGAAGATAGTGTATGGTTGGTAGATACGCAAGTAAGAGGTATTTTAAGGGCTAGAAATATCAAGCAGAGAGCAGCATGGTACTGTAATGAGGAAAGATAGGCCAATGTCTGTACCAGCTGTAGGCTAAATTAACTGTATTTTCAAGGTTAAGAAGCAAAATTATTTACTATCCAATAGCAATAGGGGGTACCAAAAATTCAAGATGTTGAAGCCTATCCAAGTGCAAGAAGAACTTCTGTTTGTTAACAGTTTTTGTGCTCTCAGCCAGCCATTCCCTGAAGGAAAACAAGAAGCGATTTATTTCAGTGGCTTCTTATCAGTTGTATAATCTGGTTAGGTGAGAATTTTCAAAGGTGCCTAGGCAAAACAGAGAGCCAGTGTTAATTAAATTCAGTAAGTTAGGTGCCTAGTTACCATACACTTCTATGAAAAACAATATATGGAAATGTACTTTCTTTTCTGGAGAAAACATATGTTCAAGAATGACTCTCCAGATTGTCAGCTTGGAACCTGGATATTATGTTAAAGACTGACCAAATGGCTGAAGTTGAGCAGCTCTTTGTCATAAACATAAGTGCTATACTTGTCTTATGGTCTGTTCAACTTTGAAAGATCAAATGGGTAGGGAAACAAACAGTCCTTTCGAGATGGGTGTTGATCCACATGTACTGGCAACAACAATTTCAAGCTAGTAATTAGATGCACCAGAGGGTAAAGATAGAGAGGATAGCACAGAATCTTAAGATCCTCCTTGTAATAAAAATGAAAGGAAAGATTAGCAAAGCCTTTGGCAGTTACAGTGAATAAAGGCAATTTAAGTAAAAGTGTCAGTGGCATACTCTCAGTACAGATGTTCAAGGGAGAGAATTAAATGAGAAGTAGTTTGAGATGCTATACTAAAATCTGGATTAGCTCAGTGGAGATGTATGCATTCACAACAAGAAACAAATAACTGATCTCAGGAGAGCAAATCCTAGAAGTATATATGGTCTCACTGAAAATGAGACCATACGTGATTAATCATATTTGAAGAATAAGGAGATTGGCGGTGGGGCAGCAGATAGTACAGAAGAACTACAGTCCGAAATGTAGGTCTTGAAACAGTCAGGACAAATGAGTAGAGACTCCAGCATAGTACTTTGTGTTAGGGACTAAAGGGCAATGTATAGTATAGAGGCTGAAGGATAGAATATATTTGAATAGTGTGATATCAGGTGGGAAATGGTGTGAGAATGTAACAAAGTTATTAATAGATTTATGCTCTTGGAAAGAAAAAAGAAACTGACATTTGTGTCTGTTTCTGATTTTTGGTTTTGCTAAAAAAAAAAATTATAGGGATTGATGAACCATTACATATCAAGAGGAGGAAAGTAATAAAACCGGGCTTCATTCATAGTCCATGGAAAAGTGCTTACATCAGACAGCACAGAATTGATACTAACTGGCGGCGAGGAGAGCTTAAATCTCCTAAGGTAACCATCTTTGAACTAAGAATATTATATAATGAATGAAGTAGGATCAGGTCTTATTGTTGGTCCATACCAACCAAATCATTCCTGACATTTCAAAATGTTCTAAGATTCTTCAAATGATTGGAGAAAGGACTTGTTCCAACCCTTCAGGTTTTAGTATTTTCTACATTTCACCACTATCTTTTGACACTGTCATATACTTTAGCATATCAAAACATGGGTTTTGTATTTTTGCTGACACTTTGTGGTAGGCTGGCAGCTATGAGATCCAAATTCCTTGAATGATGCAATTCATATGCAGTAATATATAAAAAAACTAGCCCCTTGGTTCCATCTCTTTGTTACTTTATAGAGTGAATCATCAAGAAATGGAACCCACTGTTGGGATATGAATGTGGAAGTTCAATTCTCAATGCTTTCCATTGAGTTGAAGAGGAAAAAAGTAGGCTGGAAGACAAGGAAAACTTGCACAGGGCATCACCAGTGTCTGAGTTGTGGGCAGGTTCAAGCTGTCCTCAAGCTGTCATGTCCTCCAAATTAAATGAACCATTGAACCTATCAGAAATGGCAGTCACTATACTTGGGAACACCATTGCGGTATGAGCAAAACCTAGTGCCCATGCTATTTAGTAATATGGTGTTAACTAAATTACTAACCAAATCCTATGGGAGCCCCATAGGAGGTGCAACACTCTACACACTGGGACTCAGTGTGCCCTCACAGGATCCCAGCAATAAGCAGGCTCCCGCCATTCTGCCCTGCACATCATGAGGGCAGTTATTCGACTAGCTATAAAATGAAGCTTTTAACATGCAAAATCTAAGATCTGATTCATAAATTCTGATGAGTAGTTGATGTGTATCCTTTCATATTGTGCAAAGGGTTACAACTCCTTCCCCCTAGTCAAAGTAAGTGCCAAAACATTAAAGTAAGTTATTACAATTCAGCATGGGTTAATATACTTGGGTGTGACCATACATTAATGATACTTACCAGTAGTATTATGGTTAGTCATAGCTTGTGGAAAATAGCTTTTGGTTTTAATGTCATATAGTTTAAGCACTAAATAATTCAAGCCATGAGAATATTTAACAAAGCTAGATTGAAAAGCAGCACCTTTCATTGTTTTCAAACCACAAGAGGTTGCTGCAAGCGTGTTCTAGGAAGAAGAAAGATCTGCACCTGCTGTCTTACTGCTTCATAAAAATGAAGTGAACTTGATGCAGTATATAATTTAATATCACCAGGCTGTACTAATGGAATAACCATACTATCAAGCCTTCTACAAGCGTACTTTTTTTGCCTTTTCAACCCAATGAATAAATTTGATTTTTAAAAGTTAAAATAGCTCATACTTGAATGACATAATGAAATTGATATTTCTATACCACAGTGCAAAACGCTACAGTTACTCTGTTTTGACTTGGTTAGGTAATGTTTTAGTAGTATATACATTATCTAAGAAATTAAGAACACGTTAATGTAATAAATGGATACATTTGCTTTCAGTTAAACATTTTGATTAGAGAAAACCGAAAATACATTAACTAAATAAAATAACTCTGTATATTGCAAAACGTACACTGAAGGGATCTGGGACCTATCCAAAGGGAAATAACATCCAATACACTTGTACCAGGCCAGAGCATTGTCTGTAGGCACATGATACAGCAGCCTTGCATAAGCTAAGCAGGTCTAAGTTTAGTCAGTGCCTGGAAGGGAAGACTATCTAAGAACTATATTTATGCGACATGGAAGTAAAGCAGGATATAAATAAAATTATTCCATTTTGTGCCCAATCCCAATAGAAATTTGTCAGCCTTTCATGGAGGCTTAGGGCCACTAAAAACCATGAACGGTGGTTCAGCTAGATACCTGTTGCTGCCTATTGGAAAGGGGCTGTGTATCAAAGAGAAAGAGCTGTGATAAAAAATGAAGAGAGGCATCTCTTTGAGGGTTTTTTTGGAAGCATTTAATCACTAATAGGTGAGAAACGACACTACAGTTCAAAGTACAGGCAGTATTAGTATAGTAGGATGAGGCTGGTGGGGTGGATGTTAAGGTATACCATGGTGTTGTTTGCCATTCAGCTGTTCACTAAGGGTTCATTGCTACTTGTCCATACAAGTAAACAAATAGTAAATTGCATGGTTGGAACAGACCAAAAAAATCATAAGGCTGATCTGTAGTAAGATAAAAATGAGGTATTAAGGCAACATTCCCAATTGGTCCTTAATTATAAATTAGCCATAAGCATGACAAGCAATATCA
Organism: Heloderma suspectum; assembly: GCF_057233095.1. Taxonomy (NCBI): domain Eukaryota; kingdom Metazoa; phylum Chordata; class Lepidosauria; order Squamata; family Helodermatidae; genus Heloderma; species Heloderma suspectum. Next base: position 65,951,056 of record NC_139462.1, on the reverse strand, counting down.
CTTATTTCAATCGTCCAATCCATTATTTCTGTTCTTGGCTGGTAGTAAATGATATAGGAATGTTTTTCTATATTGTCAGGTGCTCAAAGGTCATGATGATCATGTGATCACATGTCTACAGTTCTGTGGTAACCGAATAGTCAGTGGCTCTGATGATAATACATTAAAGGTTTGGTCAGCAGTTACAGGAAAGGTAAGGAAATATATTTACTGCCTTCTAATAAAATTCATCCTAAAGATGTTGATGGAACATTGACCTGATTCAAACAGACATTCCTGACTTCATAAACCATGGTTTCCAAAACTGGAATGAATATTAGGGCTTCACACTTCTACCTCACCCCACCGTTCCCCTCCCATCTTCATGTGCTGTCTTCAGCAAGTAGTTGGTGGTTTGTTTTACACTAGGGTTCCCCATTAACTTCTGGAATGGGAAGTGGTTTTAAAACAAACAGAATCTTCGCACCAAAGCCCATATGGAAGGGGACCATGGTTTATGAAGCTGGGAATTTATGCCTAAACTGGGCCATTGAGAGTTAACTAATACTTCTTGAACTTTATTTTTCAAACTTTATCAGAAAAAGGCAAAACATCTAGTAATATTCCGTCATGTTTTCCTCCAGACACGTCAGTCATCTTTATGTAAAATTATGGGTTAGATCCAAAGGTGCGATTCTGCATGTAGAAGGCATCTTCTGTTCATAGAAGGTCTCTTATACACTTCATGCTAGTGAAAAAAAAAAATGAGAAAAGTGAAACTGAAAGACAATCTTTCACTAGTGCAAGAGTTTGTGCAACTTCTTGCAAAAGCATGAGTAAAGCTATAGAACTATCGGCATTGGATAAACTCTTGTGCAGCCATTTGCAGAACAGCAATACCGATTATTTCCCTTCTGCTCACAGTTCCCTGGATCCAACCCATGATTATTACACGTCTCTATGTTTTCATAATATTCTTACCCCATCTATGTTATTGATTTATTTTTGCTTTTGTTTCCATTGAGGTTTAACACTGTGGAAAATGTTATCTAATTTTTAATTTTATATTGTGGTGTTGTTAGTCACCTTGCTTTGGCAGAGAGATGACTTATAAATATTAGAAATAAATGCTGCTGCTAATAATCCTACTGGTGGTTTTTTGGCAGTTATTTTACTGTGGAATTATTTGTCACATGTATTCCAGTTAATATGAATATATGTTTATCATCTCTGTCTCAAATGCATAATTTCCCAGCATATATCATGTTTCTAAATGTTTGTCAGTTTGTACTTTTTTTTATATGAATCCAGTGTTACTATTAGTAATACTTTAGCGATTCTCTCTCTTTCTGTTGTTATCTCACATGGCTGGCTTAAACATACCTTTTATTTTTAAATCATTTTAACATGAGGTATCCATTTCAGTAACAGGGGTAGGCTTTCATTAAACATTGTCACTGAATTAGACTTAAAATAAAACTAGAAACAGGAGTCACTATTTTTGGTCTGCCTTGATAACCAAGCCAAATTAGAGCCTGCAATATTATGTACATTTACTTGGAAGTAAGTGGGACTTACTTCCAGGTAAACATACTGTTGGTCCCTTATCTTTTGCTCCTTCTCTGTATGTTTGGTGCAGGAGAGGGGGTTGAGCAACATCTGCACAGTTATGCTGGAGGGCCTTGGAAACCCAGTGCAATTGCCAGGATAATCTGTCTCCAGCTACAAACATGAAGCTTATAATCAAAACTGAGGGCCCTTGAAGCACCAAAAAGTAATTTCCCACCTCCTCACCCACCCCTAGCCAGATGGAACGGCTGGGGCTTGGTTTGGTGATGGGAGGCAAAGGTGTTTCAAGCACCAAAACTTCAAGCTGTAGCCACCTTTTGGAGCTTTAGAAGGGGGAGCAAGGATCGTCCATTGTTGTGATGCATCTTCTGAAGTTTAATTGAACGAAAGGGGATTGTCCTTTCACAACACCAAGTGGCAGTTCTCCTTTGTGATTTCTATGCAGTCCAGTAGCCTGTCTAGAAGTTTCCAAACTATGCTGTGCACAGGCGTAGGGCCTTATGCATGTGACTGCACAGATGAACATTTGAAGAGTTACTGTTATAAATAAACAACTTGTCTTTCCTCTGAAAACCTTCTGCAGAGGCTAATGAGCTACTTGTTGAGGTGACTGTGGCAGGCAGAATTGTGGACTGCTTATTAGGAGCATATACTGTTTGAGTGCCACTGACATATATGTGCTTGTGTCTCTCTGTTTGCTCTTCACCTGAAAAAGGTCCCCAGAGCAACTTATAAAATCAGTAATAAGCCAGTCCATACCCTCAGGTTTACAGTCTAAAGGACACAACACAAAAATAAAAAGAATTGGGCGGGAGGAGGAAAAAAGCAAACTCAGATGCTTAATTATAAAGTTCTCATAACAACCAGCTGCAGTGGAAACAGTTCAAAGTGAGGAGGAACCAAACATTGCTAGTCTCTCAGCTGAGCTGATGGAGTGGCTCTGCTTTCCATCTTTCACTCAGACAGAAGCCTGAGGGAGCTGGATTTGCAGCAGCACTAATGTAGTGGCTTGCTAACCTTCTCTCCCTCTACTGCAGCCTGATGGAATGGTTGCTGCCCAGTGACCCATATATTTGATTTATTTAAATGAGGCTTGTGCTGTTTCTCATAGATAGTGCACATTCAGCGAGATCCACTGTGTCATGTGCACAAGCAGAAAGCAATTCTGCTTACACACTGCGGGAAGGACAATACATTTATTTCTGACAGCAACTCACGCTTTTGGGTTGCTACTCCGGAGAGCCCCCAACCTTGGGAGGGGGCTGGTGTTTGAAGGAAAGAGCCCCAAAGTTCTCTGATTTGAACCTGAGATATTATGTACAGTCATTTTTACTATTAGTAGTAGTATTATTTATACTGCCATTTATGTACTTGGTGCCTTAGAGTTTAACAGACAGAACAGACAGACTCCAGTCCCAAGGAGCTTACAATTGAAAATAGACAAAGAGGGAGAGAAGGGGAGATAAAGGGGGTAAGACAGTTTGGACAGTTGTAATGAAGAACTGTATGATATTGTTGACCTGAACTATTTCAGATTGTGCTATAATCATGTATCTCTGTGGGCTTGACACTGCTGTCAGTGTCCCACAACATCTGGCAAAGCTGTTTTACTTATTTGTAAGAGTGTTACATCTCTATCCTCAGGGCTGCCCATAGTTCACTTTCAAAAGAGAGAGGAGATTTGAGGGAAATGAATTACTAGTGCATAGTATATTAACTTCTTGTCTCCCTAGTATTGTCTGCTCTTCAGACCTGACATTTCTTAACTTGAAATGTATGATATGCATATTATCATATTAGTCATAGGTTTATTTTGAGTGTTGGGCTGTTTTTTGCATGATTGCACTAGATTGTAACTGCTGCCCTGGGAAAGCTGATTAAAACTTGACTGTGGCATTTATACACATTCACATCTGCTTCTTGCTTTCTCTGAAATCCCGACATGAAAGGTCAAAACAAAAACATCAGCTAAGCTTGCATTTTTTTCAATGCAGTGCATGGTGAGGGCAGTCAAAGTGTAATATTCTGGCAATATCTAATCTGGCAAGGATAACTTTCCAGATTAGTAGCTTCTTTAGAGTTTAGAGAATATCACTATGTGAAATTTGAGTTTGGTAAGTTAATCTGTCTTTTATCACCTTTGTCTAAATGCTAACCAAACAAAATGCTTGCTTTCAGTGTTTAAGAACACTTGTTGGACATACAGGTGGAGTTTGGTCATCACAAATGAGGGACAATATAATCATCAGTGGGTCTACAGACCGAACCCTTAAAGTGTGGAATGCAGAGACTGGGGAGTGTATACATACGCTATATGGGCATACCTCAACTGTGCGTTGCATGCATCTTCATGAAAAAAGGTAAATATTTATCTACATAATTGTAAGGTTACTTATTCAGCTTTCCTATGCTTCATATGAAAGCATGTTTTATTAAGATTCAGTTGTAACAAACAAATGGGTCTTTGATACTGAGATTTAAAATATTAATTCAGTGTACAAATCTTACTTTTATCTTACTGTTTTTATTGATGTACAAATTCAGAAAAAAAATAACATAGAAAATGTTGCAAAGGAAAAAGGGGGAAGCAAGCCTGAGAGGTGCAAAAGAACAGTACCATAAGATGCAATTAAATAGTATTTATACTAATACACTATCCTATACTAATACAGATGGTCAAAAAGCTAAAAAGAAGCTATCCTTCATGTTAATGTGATGAAATAAACTCATTTAATAGAAAGGAAGGACCTTTCCTTCTCTGATTTTTCTTTATTTTCTATAAGCTTTCACATTTTAATAATTGTTTTACACATCTTCTTTCATCAGGAGTAGACAGAGTTGTGGCATATAAATCCAGATCTCAAGGCAAAACTTCTTAGAGGAAAATTGCATCTGAAATGTTACCATTATTTCTCTTTCCCCCTTTTTTTCTCTTAAAAGAATATTAAAGCATCACCCTCAAATCCATTTTTAAAGGAAAATGTGACACTAGTTTAGAATTGGGGTGGTTTGAACGACTGAACAACAACAATGTACCTGTAATCTTAATATTTAATTACTTTGTTATTACTTTGTTAGTGTACCAGTTAGGCAAAATTATGTAGCATTAAAGAGGAAAAAAATCTCTAAAGCGTTAACCCACTAATATTAACAGTTACAATTTGATTCTAATATACTTAGATGGCAAATGTAAATTTCTCAGTCTGAATCTTTACTATTATGCTGCTGGAGTTCAGAGCTGCTGGTAAGAACAATTTCTGCTGAAGTCTAGAGCTGCTGTCAAATATATGAAGAAACCAAGTTTCCTTGTATTTTTCAGCCTTTAAATCCGAAGATGGGATTTCAGAAACCACCGTATCTGTCAATAGGGATAATTGAATTACCTGTTTTTATACATACAATGTACTAGCAGCCTGAACTAAATAGTTAAAATGGCCACATAGAACTAATTGCAGTTTTTGTTTTTGTCCCCGCTAGAGTTGTCAGTGGGTCACGAGATGCCACCCTGAGAGTTTGGGACATAGAAACAGGCCAGTGTTTACATGTTCTGATGGGTCATGTAGCTGCAGTTCGCTGTGTACAATACGATGGCAGGAGAGTTGTTAGTGGAGCATATGACTTCATGGTCAAAGTATGGGATCCCGAAACTGAAACCTGTCTACACACCTTGCAGGGGCATACTAATAGAGTCTATTCGTTACAGGTAAGCATTTTTAAACTGGTGCAATAAATGACCTTCAGTATCCTGCTAGAGTACTTACAGATGCCTAACTGAATATTTGCTGGACATCTAGTGTAGTACTAGCAAACAAGAAGAGCTGAACCATGTTACATGCATCCTAGTTTTCCTTTCTCTTCCTTCTCCTGTTCCTCTAGTCTAGGGATAGGCAACTTGTGGCTTTTCAGATGTTTTGACCTACAGCTTCCATTGTCCTTCAGTGTTGGCTATGCTGACTAGGACTGATGGGAGTTGTAGGCCAAAATGTCTGAAGGCCTCACCCCTGCTGTAGTCCTTTTAATTATACATTTTAAAGAAAGAGAGCATGGCAACATGTTTCTACAATGCCAAGATAGGATTTTTTCTAGCTATCTTAGTTACTTATCAAGAAATAGTAAAAATTTGGCTGCATTTATCTTACTTAATTCATTTATAGCCTACCTTTCTGCCTAGAGAGGTGCGCAAGATGACTTGCAGTCATAACATCCATAGTCAAAAACTGTCCAATATAATACAAGATTAAAAGATTGCAGATTGAGAGAGAGAGAGAGAGAGAGAGAGAGAGATGTTATTCTGTCAGGCCTTTGGAGAGTAGCAACATTTTACTACGTTTCTCAAAGGCCAATAGGAGGAAGCCACATAGGCCTCAGAGGTGAGAACACTCCACAACTGAGGTGCCATTGCTGAGAAGGTCCTACCCCTTGTAGAGACCAGTCTCACAGAACATGACCCCACCAGATTATTTTAATGCATGTTGAAGTTTATCTGAGGATGAATTCTATAGGGCATTGTAAGCCCTAGCCATTTAGGGATTTAGGCTGCAACTCTATACACACTAACCTGGGAATAAGTCCCATTGAACCCAGTGGTACTTACTTCTGTGTAGCTATGCATAGGATTGTGCCGTAAAAGGTTGATCCCAGCACCTTCAGTTTAAATCACAGAAATAGCATTCAATGAAAATATTTTAACCCTGGTGTAATGCATTCCATGCAACTAATATTGGTTAATAACTATGGGGTGGGCAAAGCTAGCTCCAGTCTCTTGTGCGTTACCATAGTGTTATCTTCAGTTTGTTCAGGAAGATTAGGCAGCAGAACTAGTAAAGGGTCTTTTTCTACTTGCTCACCTTTGGAACATTTGGAGATTAAGCCTTTGGATAACATCCTCTAAAATGGTACATTTTATTGAAAGGAGATATATAAATCTATTAATATGAATGACCTGTATTTTAAGTTGACCAAGTAGCTGTCTTTGCTATTATAGCTTGGTATGATATGGTACAGAACACTGAATTTATATAGTATTAGAGCCAGTGTGGGGAATATAGGCAACTATTTTTGTTGCTACAGAAAAATGCTGTTACAATCATGAAAATGTGTCCCCCCTACACACTAAATTGTGCTTTTGGGTTTTAAACAAACTGGAGCTCAATATTTCTATTGAAAACTTGACACAAAGCATTTGAGAGAGTTCATCTGGTAATTATAGACATTTGGATTATAGCAGCTTTATGTTAATTGGTTTCCTCCTTTGCACACACACACTTAAAATAAAATTTATTCTACAAATATTTAATGTAAGCATAACTTTGTTAATTCCCATGATGCGTTCAAATTGAAACTTGTGGGGCATTGATTATGTTGGCTTAAAAAATGATTGCAAAAAGAGTTGATTGGTGCTCTATACAGTCAGGGCCAGAAATATTGGAACAAGGATAACTGTTTTGGCAGTTGGCCTCTGTACACCACCACATTGAAGTTGAAAGGAAACACACCCAGATGGGAGCGAAGTCAGGACTTTCAGCTGTAATTCAAGGGATATGACAAAAGTGGGGCACTAACCATTCAGGAAGGACAGCCGGTGGCTTACACACACCCCCATCATTGGTGGCTCATAAGTAATGGAACGAATGGCTGACAAGCAGCTGCATGGCCAGGTGTGGCCTGTTTCCTGGGTACCTCATGACCAATCAAGCAGATAAAAGGCCTGGAGGTGGTTCTGAGTGTTACATTTGCATTTGGTAGCTGTTCACTGGAACTCCCAACATGAGGTCCAAAGAGGTGTCCGTGCGAGTGAAGGAGGCCATCATCAGGCTGAGGAAACAAAATAGACCCATCAGAGAGAAAGCAAAAACATTGGGAGTGGCCAACACAACAGTTTGGAACATCCTGAAAAAGAAGGAATTTACTGGCAAGCTCAGCAACAGCAGAAGGCCTGGAAGACCACGGAAGACAACTAAAGTGGATGACCGCAGAATTCTGCTCATGCTGAAGAGGAACCCTTTCACAACATCTAGCCAGATCAAGAATGCTCTTGAGGAGATAGGCATGTCATTGTCAACATCTACAGTCAAGAGACGGCTTTATGAATGTAAATACAGAGGCTTCACAACAAGGTGCAATCCACTGGTAACGCTCAAGAACAGACAGGCCAAATTAGCCTTTGCCAGCAAACAACTAAAAAAGCTGGCCCAGTTCTGGAATAAGATTCTTTGGAGTGATGAAACCAAGATTAACTTGTACCAGAATGATGGAAGAGAAAAGTATGGAGAAGGAAAGGAACAGCTCATGATCTAAAGCATAGCACATCATCTGTCAAACATGGTGGAGGCAGTGTGATGGCATAGGCATATATGGCTGCCAATGGAACTGGGTCACTGGTTTTATTGATGACCTGACTGCTGATAAAAGCAGCAGGATGAATTCTGAAGTGTATAGGGCTATACTTTCTGCTCAGATTCAGCCGAATGCTGCCAAACTGATAGGACGCCACTTCATATTGCAGATGGATCATGACCCAGAACATACAGCAAAAGCTACCCAAGAGTTTCTCCAAGCAAAGAAGTGGGATGTTCTTCAATGGCCAAGTCAGTCACCTGATCTCAACCCAATAGAGCATACTTTTCACTTACTGAAGACAAGACTGAAGGCAGAAAGACCCACAAACAAGCAGCAGCTGAAGGCAGCTGCAGCAAAGGCCTGGCAAAGCATCTCGAGGGAGGAAACTCAGCATTTGGTCACGTCCATGGGTTCCAGACTTCAGGCAGTCATTGACTGCAAAGGATTTTCATCCAGGTATTAAAGGCGATCCTTCAGTTTGAAATGATGTTTGTTTGTTCCATTACTTACGAGTACCAACGATGGGTGTGTATGTATGCCACTGGCTGTCCTTCCTGAATGGTTAGTGCCCCACTTTTGTCCAACCCCTTGAATTACAGCTGAAAGTCCTGACTTCACTCCCATCTGGGTGTGTTTCCTTTCAACTTCAATGTGGTGGTGTACAGAGGCCAACTGCCAAAACAGTTATCCTTGTTCCAATATTTTTGGCCCTGACTGTATATAGGTTTTGAGGGCTGCTGAATATGTTACACAAAATAGGAAAACAGGAAGGCTGGATTAGCTGTGTTCCACTTTCTCTGCTCATCATCACCATTACCATCACCATTACCACCAATAAGAACAACTTAATTATACTAGCCATTGGTCTTGACAATTTCCAGGCAGAGTTGTGGAGAGTGGGACTTGGTGGATCTCTCTTGGAGTTGTGTTGGCCAGTCTTACAACCGTTTTTTAAATGAACTGTGTCAAATTAGGTACTTCCTTTAATAATAATAAAAAAAAGACTTGATGCTGATCTCACAGAGCTTTATAAGAGCATGCTGTCTAGATAAATGCCCCACTCATCAAGCTTACTTTTTGGCCAATCACTGGCCCAGTTTGCACGTAACAACAACCCATGAGTTGTCGGGAGCAAGTACAAGTGAGCAAGTGTGCTGCGTCTTGCCTGCCCACAACTTCTGCATTGCATCCACTTTCCAAAACAATCCAGGAGATCCTGTGTTGTTAGTCTGACGTCCGAACCCAGCAGTCTAGGTTGAAGCCATGGCTTGTTGTTGGGTTAAAACTCTGGGTTGTTTAACCCTCAACAACCCAGAGTGCCAAGTTGTTTTAGAAAACAGATGCAAAGCGGAAGTGGCTGCAGCATGGTCTTGCCTATTTATGGGTTGTTTAACCTGTGAGTTGGTGTTATGTGCGAACCAGGTCACTGTCTGTCAGCCTAACCTACCTCACAGGTTGTGAGGACAAAATGAAGGAAAGGATGAAAGACACCAGGTATACCACTCTGTGCCCCTTAGAGGAAGAGTGGGATAAAAATGTAATAAATGAGAAACAAAATGAATGGGTAAAAGTGTTAATCAGTTTGGGTTAGAAACAGTAGCCAGCATTAGGTTTTGGGTCCCAGTCGATTCTGTTAATGAAATAAAAATCATATTTGCCACGTATAATAATTAATATTAATAGAAATTAGAATCATAAGTGATATTAATGATTACTGTATAGTTTTGATTACTGCATCTATTACTGAGAGTGTCAAGTCAACAAATTATTTTAAAAAGTGGGTCCCCCCCCTTTTGGCAATGTTCTGCCAGGAATAAAGTACTTCATTTTAATTGGTAAATTATATAAAGCATACTTGATATAGGTAAATACGTTTCCACCGGTAAATTCCTTGGCCCAGTCTGTCATCAATCTTAAATTTAAGAGGCCTTGTTTTAACTCATCCATTGGTAGAGTAGCCTTATCTCATGCAGGTATAAAACACTTAAGCAGAAAAATAAAGAGCAATTATTAGAAGTTAAGATATGCTAGTACTCCTCGACTATACTTGCATGAATGTCAAACTTTGTCACTATATAAATTCCCAGGACTGAAGTAAAAAGCGAGTACGCCACCCCACTCTCTCTCATGTGCAGCCACATCCACACAGGCGTGCATATTCCCATTCATTCTCTCTCTCTCTCTCTCTCTCTCTCTCTCTCTCTCTCATATATATATAGATATTGGCCCGGTTCATATGGTCATCATGGCTTAAACAAGCCACCATGGCTTATTTAAACCACAGCACATGCTGGGCACCATTTGCCTAATTACCCACCTGGGTGCAGCTTGTCATGTCATCCGAACCCAGTTGGCATGGCTTGTTTGAAGGGGAAACAACCCTCAACCCATGGTCTGTTGTTCAGTTATTTTAGGGTTGTTTCCCCCTCAAGCAAGCCGTGCCGCTTAGGTTCAGATGACATGAGAAGCTGCACCACGTGGGTAATTAGGTATGTACATGCTGGTATGCACCACAGCTTAAACAAGCTGTTCGATCGTGTGAACCAGGTCATTCATTCCTACACATCCACAAATAACACATATGCACATCCATTCTCACATATAAGACACGTACATTCATTCTCTCTCTCTCCCCCTCTCTCACTGACACACGTGTGCGCACGCACGCACACACCATCCCCATCTCCATGCAGTCGTTATACTTGAAAAAAGCTTCCCACTGAAGCCAGTGGAAGGGTGCTTTTTCAACCCTAGTTGACGTGCAGGGGCAATATTTTCCCTCCCTAGCTGTGACCCCTGATGCACATCCCCCACACACAGTGATTAATCTTTTTAAAGATTATCTTTAAAAAGATTAACTTTAAATCTTTTGCAACCAATGGAAGCTTTAAAAAAACCCAGCGTATTTGCTGTGCAAGGAGTGGAGGCCCCATGGACTGCATTTCCCAGCCCCAGCTAAGTAAGTGCAGGATGAGTTTCACTCCTCTCTGCTACTGGCTTGTGCAAGGGAGGCTGGTGTGTGCAAGAATAAATTTTTAAAATTAATCTAGGGTTTAATACATTCAATGGGTTGGATCCAGATTTAGCCATGCTTAGAGCAGACCTGATAGCCATGATAGTGCAGTCACTGAACTGGAGCCAGACATCCTAGACAGTGAAGTCAAGTGGGCCTTAGGAAGCATTCCTAACAACAAAGCTAGCGGAGATGACAGTATTCCAGCTGAGCTGTTTAAGATCCTAAAAGATGATGCTGTTAAAAGTGCTGCAGTCAATATGCCAACAAATATGGAACACTCAACAATGGCCGCAAGAATGGAAAAGGTCAGTTTACATTCCAATTCCAAAGAAGGGCAATGCCAAAGAGTGTTCAAACTACCGTACAATTGCGCTCATTTCACATGCCAGCAAGGTGATGCTCAAAATCCTACAAGCTAGGCTTCAGCAGTATGTGAACCGAGAACTATCGGAAGTACAAGCTGGGTTTCGAAGAGGCAGAGGAACTAGAGATCAAATCGCCAACATTTGCTGGATCATGGAAAAAGCAAGAGAATTCCAGAAAAACGTCTATTTCTGCTCCATTGACTACGCTAAAGCCTTTGATTGTGTGGATCACAACAAACTCTGGCAAATTCTGAAAGAGATTGGAGTACCAGACCACCTTACCTGTCTCCTGAGAAACCTGTATAAAGGTCAAGAAGCAACAGTAAGAACCGGACATGGAACAACCGATTGGTTCAAAATTGGGAAAGGAGTACGACAAGGCTGTATATTGTCACCCTGCTTATTTAACTTATATGCAGAGTACATCATGAGAAACGCTGGGTTGGATGAATCACAGGTCGGAATTAAGATTGCCGGGAGAATTATCAACAACCTCAGATACGCAGACGATACCACCCTAATGGCAGAAAGTGAAGAGGATCTCAAGAGCCTCTTGTTGAGGGTGAAAGTGAAGAGTGCCAAAGCTGGTTTGAAACTCAACATTAAAAAAACGAAGATCATGGCATCTGGCCCCATCACTTCCTGGCATATAGAAGGGGAAGAAATGGAAGCAGTGACAGATGTTATTTTCTTGGGCTCCAAGATCACCGCAGATGGTGACTGTAGCCATGAAATTAAAAGACGCTTGTTCCTTGGGAGGAAAGCTATGGCAAACCTAGACAGCATAGTAAGAAACAGAGACATCACCTTGCCAACAAAGGTCCATCTAATCAAAGCTATGGTTTTCCCAGTAGTAACGTATGGCTGTGAGAGCTGGACTATAAGGAAGGCTGAGCGCCGAAGAATTGCTGCTTTCGAACTGTGGTGCTGGAGAAGACTCTTACGAGTGCCCTGGACTGCAAGGAAGTCAAATCAGTCAATCCTAAAGGAAATCAACCCTGAGTGCTCATTAGAAGGACAGATACTGAAGCTGAAGCTCAAGTATTTTGGCCACCTAATGCGAAGAGAAAAGTCACTGGAAAAGACCCTGATGCTTGGAAAGATCGAAGGCAAAAGGAGAAGGGGACGGCAGAGGATGAGATGGCTAGATAGCATCACCGATGCAATAAATATGGACTTGAGCACACTCCAGGAGAGAGTGGAGGACGGGAAGGCCTGGCGTGCTATGGTCCATGGGGTCACGAAGAGTCGGACACGACTGAACGACGACTAGAGTAGACCCATGGTAATCAACGTTGGCCATGACTAATTTGTCCTATTGATTTCAATGGGTCTACTCTAAGCATGGCTAAATATGGATCCTACCCAGTGGGTTTAATCTAGTCTCCCTTCTCTGACAGAAGGAGCTGTCCTCTGATGGAGGAAGGGATCCTTTGGGTACAACCCAATGTAAATGAATTTGCGTTTTGTTAAAAAAAAATCCACATAATTGCCACTTCATGGATTTTGAAAGAAGGGTGTAGTTTCCATAAATGTGACATAACATAAGAATTTAATATACAAAGCTGCCATTACTAGAATGGAAGGCCATATTCAGTAATTCCTTCTGTTTGGGAGTCAGGGATATAGAATGTGCCTTATTGCAGTAAGCAATAGAGCCAAAATGGCCTAAAAATGAATATGTTCAAATTCCATCAATATAGCAGGGTATATGCATTTTAAAGATGTGTTGACATTTATTTTAACTTATCACTGTCAGGTTAAGTTCCTTGTGGTTTTTAATAGTCTGTATTTTGGGGTGAAACATGCATGTACCTACAAGCTTTGGATACAAACAGGTCAAGCCTGCCAAGTTTAGGTTTGTGTGGGTTTTTTCCTATCAAATATGGCATGGGGAGGAGAGAACTTGGGCATCAGTGTGGGCTGTGTTGCAGCATGCCTTTCAGTCTTAGTTTATAAATGAGAAAAGGCAGATTTTAATATGTGATTAGTATAGATTATTAAACCAGTTGAAGTTTACATACCTATTACAATCATAATCTTTGTTTCTGCATAATATTAAAATAATATATGAGGATGTTTTCATACAACATAAACTTGTTCCAAGTTAATCTCTTCTTGTCAAAAAGCATATGCTGCTGTGGGTCATAGAATCATAGAATAGTAGGGTTAGAAGGGGCCTAAGACCATTGAGTCCAACCCTCTGCTCAATGCAGGGATCCAAGTCAAAGCATCCCTGACAGGTGTTGTTCAGCCTCATCTTGAGTCCCTCCAGTGTGGGAGAGCCCACTACCTCCCTAGGTAATTGGTTCCATTGTCATATTGCTCTTAACAGTCGGGAAAACTGTAACTTGAGCCCATTATTTTGTGTCCTGCACTCTGGGATGATCGAGAAGAGATTCTGGTCTTCCTCTCTGTGACAACCTCTCAAGTACTTGAAGAGTGCTATCATATCTCCCCTCAGTCTTCTCTTCTCAAGGCTAAACATGCCCAGTTCTTTCAGTCTCTCCTCATAGGGCTTTGTTTCCAGTCCCCTGATCATCTTTGTTGCCTTCCTCTGAACCCTCTCCAGTTTGTCTGCATCCTTCTTAAAGTGCAGTGCCCAGAATTGGACACAGTACTCCAGATGAGGCCTAACCAGTGCTGAATAGAGGGGAACTAGAACTTCACATGATTTGGAACCTATACTTCTATTAATACAGCCCAAAATAGCATTTGTCTTTTCTGCAGCCACATCACATTGTTGGCTCATATTCAGCTTGTGATCGACAACAATTCCAAGATTCTTCTCGCTTGTAGTATTGTTGAGCCACGTATCCCCCATCTTGTAACTGTGCATTTGGTTTGTTTTTCCTAGGTGCAGAACTTGGCATTTATCCCTATTACATTTCATTCTGTTTTCTGCCCAGCCCTCCAGCCTATTAAGATCACTTTTTTTTCCCTGTCTTCCAGGGTATTAGCTATCTCGCCCAATTTTTTGTCATCTGCAAATTTGCTAAGCATTCCCTGCACCTCTCTATCCAAGTCATTAATAAAAATGTTGAAGAGCACTGGGCCCAGGACTGAGCCCCACGGTACCCTGCTTGTTACCTTTCCCCAGTTTGAGAAGATCCCATTGATAAGCACTCTTTGAGTCCAATTCTGTAGCCAACTGTGGATCCACCTGATAGGTGTTTCATTAAGCCCACTTTTAGCTAGTTTGCCAATCAGGATATCATGGGGCACTTTGTCAAAAGCTGTGCTGAAGTCAAGGTATATTATATCCACAGCATTCCCACAGTCTGCAAGGGAGGTTACCTGATCAAAGAATGAGATCAGATTAGTCTGGCAGGTTTGTTCTTGACAAATCCATGTTGGCTTCAAGTAATCACTGCATTGTTTTCAAGGTGCTTCCAGATGGATTGCTTTATCATCTGCTCCAGAATTTTCCCAGGGATTGATGTCAGACTGACTGGTCTGTAATTCCCAGGTTCCTCCTTTTTGCCCTTTTTGAAGACAGGGACATTAGCCCTCCTCCAGTCATTTGGCACTTCCCCCGTCCTCCATGATTTCTCAAAGAGAATAGACAGCGGTTCTGAGAGTTCTTCTGCCAGTTCCTTTATTACTCTAGGATGCAGTTCATCTGGCCCTGGAGATCTGAACTCATTCAAAGTCATTAGGTGTTCCTTGACCATATGCCTATCGATCTCAAGCTGCAATCCTGCCCCTTCAGCCTGTACTTTGCCTTTGCCAGGGGGCTCATAGACCCTCTTTTGGGAGAAGACTGAGCCAAAGTAGGAATTGAGCACCTCTGCCTTTTCTTTGTCATCTGTTATCATTTTGCCATCCTTATTTAATAGTTGAACCACCATTTCTTTCCTGTCTTTTACTATGCATGTATCTGAAGAAAGCCTGTTGCTTTTAGCATCACTTGCTAAGCTCAGCTTGTTCTCAGCTTTCGCCTTCCTGACGCCATCCCTGCAGTTCTGTGCTACCTGCCTGTACTCTTTCTTTGTAGTTTGACCTACCTCCCACTTCCTATATGTGTTCTTTTTCTTTTTCAGGTCATCTCTCAGGTTTTTGTGAAGCCACATTGGCTTCTTCTGTTGTCTTCCACCTTTTTTTTCTTGTTGGAATTGTTTGTAATTGTGCCTTTAGAATTTCCTTTTTTAAAAACTCCCACCCATCTTGGACTCCTTTTCTCATTGGAGTTGCTTGCCGTGGGACCTTACTTATCATTGTTCTGAGTTTATTAAAATTGGCTTTCCAAAAAAATCCAGGGTAAGCATTTGGCTACACTTGGCTTCTGCTTCCTTTAGCAAAAAGGGAGTTGGACTCAGTGGTCTTATAGGCCCCTTCCAACCTTACTATTCTGTGATATGATTCTAGAACCAAGAACTCAAGTATAGCATGGTCACTTTCCCTAAGAGTTCTGTAACTGCTACTTTATCCACTAAGTCATCTCTGTTGGTTAGGATCAAGTCAAGGATAGCCAATCCTCCAGTTCCTTCCTCCACTTTCTGTAGGAGGAAGTTATCAGCAACACAAGTCGGGAATTTCTTGGAGGGGCCATGTTTTGCAGAATTTGTCTCCCAACAAATATTGGGAAATTGAAGTCCGTCGTTACTACTACATCATGCTTCCTTGAAACGTTGGCATACTCTTCTCCTTGATTGGGTGGCCGGTAGTAGACTCCAACCACCATGCTCTTTTTATTCTTTGCTCCATTTATTTTAACCCAGATGCTCTCAATGGGGCTACCAAGCTCATCCTCCTGTATTTCTGTGCAGAGATAACGTATTTTTAACATAGAGTGCAGTCCAACTCCCTTTCTGTTCCTCCTGTTCTTTTTGAACAAGTTATATCCTTCAGTTGCTGTATTCCAGTCATGGGAGTCATCCCACCAAGTTTCAGTTACACCTATCAAGCCATAATTTCCCTCCCATACTAAGAGTTCAAGTTCATTCTGTTTGTTTCCCATACTCTAGGCGTTCGTATATAGACATCGAAGACCATGTGCTTTATAGTCTGGCTTTCTTCCTACATGTTTTGAAGCCTATTATTGGGCGCTATTAGAGCTGTTCTTTGCCTTGTGGTGCATGAGCCTTCATCCATTGTTACCCCCAACTTTGTCTCCCTCCCCCGTAGGATTCAGTTGAAAGCCCTCCTGATGAAGTTCTTCATGCTGTGACCAAACACGTTCTTCCCAGCCCTTGGGAGGTGCAACCCATCCCTTGCCAACAGTCCATCTCCCAGGAAGTATAACCTGTGGTCCCAGAATCCAAATCTCTTGCATTAGCACCACCTTCGTAGAAATAGTTCACCGGGACTATTTTTCTTTGTCTTCCTATCCCTCTTCTAACTAGTGGAAGGATGGATGAGAAAACTATCTGGGCCCCAAAGTTCTTGACTTTTCTTCCCAAAGCTTCAGAGTCTGACTTGATTTCTTCATAGCTCCACTTGGCAGTATCATTTGTTCCCACATGGATTAGAAGAAAGAGATACCTGTCAGTGGGCTTTTTGAGTGTAGGCAACCCTTCAGTCACACCTCTAATCCATCCTCCTGGGAGACAGCATACTTGGTGTCCCTGGGTCTTCGCGACATACTTGGGTTTCAAACCGCTCAGAGAGCTTCGGAACCGCCCAGAGAGCTTCGGCTATTGGGCGGTATAGAAATGAAATAAACAAATAAATAAATAAAATCCCACGCAGCAAGGAGTCTCACACAACTCCTACTCTTCTTTTCTTGTTGTTGTAGGCCTTGGTTTCATTGCCTCTGCATGACTGACCTTCAGCCTCTTGCTCGCTCTCATGTGCGGTCCCCTGTAATATTTATGATTTAAGCAAACCCTTGCGCATTAATAAGTATGGCATAGCTACTAGGTTGGCTGTGGCCACTTGTTCCAGATGAATGTGAAGTAGCTACCTCAAGCTGATAAAGTTATGGAGGGAAGTATTTATGGAGAGCAAGCAATTGGACCAGCTGTGTTTAGGCTGTGGTGATTTGAGTTGATCTTACTCTACCTGAAAGTACTCTTAACATGTAAAAGTATCCTTCGTAATGTCAAACTGTTCAAAAATCTGTAAAAATTAGGTTTTGGAAGTACCAAGCTGTGAATGGAATTGTAGACGCATGAATAATCACTAGCTTAACATTTTTGTTTAGAAAAAAATAACAATAAATTTATGTATGTTAATATAGTTTATTTCTCCCCCCCCCCCCCCCAGTTTGATGGTATCCATGTGGTGAGTGGGTCTCTTGACACTTCAATCCGAGTCTGGGATGTGGAGACAGGAAACTGCATTCACACATTAACGGGCCACCAGTCATTAACTAGCGGAATGGAACTCAAGGACAATATTCTTGTCTCTGGGAATGCAGATTCCACAGTCAAAATCTGGGATATCAAAACAGGACAGTGTTTACAGACATTGCAAGGTAAGCTTCTCATAGCCTTTTGTAACTAATGTCAACATACCCATAGGACAGTATTAATGACTATATGCACATATGGTTATAAACGAACACATACTTAAGACTGGAGTACAACAAAGAAGCCTGGTTCATTAACAAAGGCCTGTCAGTCTGGTGGGCAAGGAGCTTAGTTAAAGTTGTCACATTTTCTTTCTCCATCTCTGCTTCTCTGGTCTTAATGCCATTGGTTGATCGGTTCTGTTGTGATAGTGGCCCTATGCTGGGAGGGAAGTTATAGCAAATGGTGGCCAGACAGGCTATGATGCCACAAAGGAACTGGCCAACTTGCCCTTAGCAGCTAAATACTTAACTATCAGGCATCTGAATTCTGAGGAACCTATCTGAATTGAAACCCCATAATCTGTGACAGTATTTTAATGCCCTCTGGAGAGCTTTCTGACCCACCCATCCCCACCCCCGCACCAAGGGTGGGGAGCAGCTGTGGTGGCATTGGGATTTGACAGCAGGTCACTTAAATCATATCCCTGATGAATATACAGTGGAGGTGAGGAATAGATTTCAGGGATTAGACCTGATAGACAGAGTGCCTGAGGAACTATGGACGGAGGTCCGTAACATTGTTCAGGAGGCAGCAACTCAATCCATCCCAAAGAAAAAGAAATGGAAGAAAGCCAAGTGGCTATCTGATGAGGCTTTACAAGTAGCTGAGGAAAGAAGGGAAGCGAAGAGCAAGGGAGAAAGGGGAAGACATACCCAACTGAATGCAGAGTTCCAGAGAATAGCAAGGAGAGACAAGAAGGCCTTCTTAAATGAACAATGCAAAGAAATCGAGGAAAACAACAGAATGGGAAAGACTAGAGATCTCTTCAAGAAAATTGGAGATCTCAAGGGAACGTTTTGTGCAAAGACGGGCATGATAAAGGACAAAGAAGGCAGAGACCTAACAGAAGCAGATGAGATTAAGAAGAGGTGGCAAGAATACACAGAAGAACTATACAGGAAAGATCTGAATGTCCCTGATAGCCATGATAGTGTGGTCACTGAACTTGAGCCGGACATCCTCGAGAGTGAAGTCAAGTGGGCCTTAGGAAGCATTCCTAACAACAAAGCTAGCGGAGATGACAGTATTCCAGCCGAGCTATTTAAAATCCTAAAAGATGATGCTGTTAAAGTGCTGCATTCAATATGCCAACAAATCTGGAACACTCAACAGTGGCCACAAGACTGGAAAAGGTCAGTTTACATTCCAATTCCAAAGAAGGGCAACGCCAAAGAGTGTTCAAACTACCGCACCATTGCGCTCATTTCACATGCCAGCAAGGTGATGCTCAAAATCCTACAAGCTAGGCTTCAACAGTATGCGAACCGAGAACTACCAGAAGTACAAGCTGGGTTTAGAAGAGGCAGAGGAACTAGAGATCAAATCGCCATCATTCGCTGCATCATGGAGAAAGCAAGAGAATTCCAGAAAAACGTCTATTTCTGCTTCATTGACTACGCTAAAGACTTTGATTGTGTGGATCACAACAAACTGTGGCAAATTCTTAAAGTGATGGGAGTACCAGACCACCTTACCTGTCTCCTGAGAAACCTGTACGAGGGTCAAGAAGCAACAGTAAGAACCAGACATGGAACAACCGATTGGTTCAAAATTGGGAAAGGAGTACGACAAGGCTGCATATTGTCACCCTGCTTATTTAACTTATATGCAGAGTACATCATGAGAAATGCCGGGTTGGATGAATCACAGGTCGGAATTAAGATTGCTGGGAGAATTATCAACAACCTCAGATACGCAGACGATACCACCCTAATGGCAGAAAGCGAAGAGGATCTAAAGAGCCTCTTGTTGAGGGTGAAAGAGGAGAGTGCAAAAGCTGGTTTGAAACTCAACATTAAAAAAACGAAGATCATGGCATCTGGCCCCATCACTTCCTGGCATATAGAAGGGGAAGAAATGGAAGCAGTGACAGATTTTACTTTCTTGGGCTCCAAGATCACCACAGACGGTGACTGTAGCCATGAAATTAAAAGACGCTTGCTCCTTGGGAGGAAAGCTATGGCCAACCTAGACAGCATAGTAAGAAGCAGAGACATCACCTTGCCGACAAAGGTCCGTCTAATCAAAGCTATGGTTTTCCCAGTAGTAATGTATGGCTGTGAGAGCTGGACTATAAGGAAGGCTGAGCGCCGAAGAATTGATGCTTTCGAACTGTGGTGCTGGAGAAGACTCTTACGAGTGCCCTGGACTGCAAGGAGGTCAAATCAGTCCATCCTAAAGGAAATCAACCCTGAGTGCTCATTGGAAGGACAGATAATGAAGCTGAAGCTCCAATATTTTGGCCACCTAATGCGAAGAGAAAACTCCCTGGAAAAGACCCTGATGCTGGGAAAGACTGAAGGCAAAAGGAGAAGGGGACGGCAGAGGATGAGATGGCTAGATAGCATCACGGATGCAATGAATATGAACTTGAGCACGCTCCGGGAGAGAGCGGAGGACAGGAAGGCCTGGCGTGCTATGGTCCATGGGGTCACGAAGAGTCGGACACGACTGAACGACTGAACAACAACAACACTTGGACTCCACAGCTCCCTCAGTTCTTTCCAAAAGCAGCTTTCCAGAAAAATTAGTTGTTGACCAGGACAGTTTGCCATGGAATTTGAAATGAGACTTTGCAAGTACAGATTGGTTGAGAGTCTTGGAACCTTTCTCTGAAGAGAGAGAAACGCATGCTGCTTCTAAGGTTAACTGCTTCTAAGTTATCAGATAAAACTGGAGTTTTTTCATTTTCTACAGGATAAAGTTAACACTAGAGAGATGGTTTCTGTTGTAGATTATGTCAAGCTGTGTTCTGAATGTGTGGCCTTGTTTACTTAGCACTTCAAAGAACAGAGAGGAATGGGAATTTTAACATATAAAGGAAAGCAAGAGAAGTACAGCAAAAAAAGGTGTACAATTCCAAAATCAACCCTGTTTTGACACTTGTTGCATTTCTTTGTTCTTGGGCACCATACTTCAGTGTACTGAGTATCAGTATTGAGCCATTAGAAATGTTTTATAGAAAACAGCCTGATACAGCTAGAAACTTGTTCAGGGTTATTTAATCTAGTAAACCACAATAATATGAAGGTAGTTATAATAATTAAAATAGCAAGTCAGTATCTTTATTCAGGAGTTATGGATACATTTTAAAACCTAGAGGTTAATTGGGCAGGAAGAAAATACATAAGAACTGTCTGTTCCTATAAATCAAAAAGAATTATTTCAAAGCATATGTGGCACTTAAAGATGTGAAAAGTAAGGAAAGAGAAGAAATATGTAGTGTTCCTTTTGATAGTTATTGCAGACCTGTCTTCATGTTCCTTTCCAAAGCAGCATTTAAAAATAAATGGGTATTTCCTTATTTACCATATTGTCAAATTTGAAGTATATTCTTCACTGGACGGGTTTGGATGATCAACGGATGATTGTGGTGGCTTCTTTTCCCCATCCCTGTCATTTCCCTAATTAACCTTGCCACAGCACAGGTTGCCACATTGGCCAAGCCCATTGAGGCACACCCTTGCCATGTTGTCCAAACCCAGGAGAGGTGGGCTTCCAAACCACCCCAGAATCCATGGCTTGTTGTGGGAGTTATGGGATGGTTTGGAAGCCCACATTTCTGGGTTCAGATGACACAGGAATCTGTGCCATGGCAAGGGTAATTAGGGAAATGGTGGGCATGCGAGTGGCACGTGTGGGATAAGGAAAAGAAGCCATGGTGGCTTATTTTCATCCACCTGTTATCCAAACCCAGTCACAGACTTTTATTCACAAGCTCTTATGGAAAGTCCACAGCACAGTTAAGCAGAATCTGCTTATTTGCAGACTTGAATCCCTTTGTTAAAGTTCAATTATTTATTAGCTTGAAGTAAAAAGGGGAGAAAATGTCATTAGAAAGTAGCCTTGCAAACAAGAATCAAGGGTGCTTTGCATGCTTTGTTTAGCCATGCTGCTTCATCCTTCTCTTTTCCTTGCCACTGTTACATGCCGTTTTTCCTCTCAGCTGAATGAAAGAACACACAGCTGCCAAAGTGATGCATTGTTTTTTCCCTAGCTGGGGAAGCACTAAGGCTGACTTTTGACGTGACAAAAGAAGCGCAGCCTGCCCTGTGAACAGTCTTCTCCAGCCTGCACAGCTTTCTAGTGCAAGGTCCTCTTCAGATTAGACAACAGGCTGGCAGTGCTTGTTCATCTTAACAAACCATTCCATTTTGACTGCCAGCCTCTGTTTTCCCTTCTTGCCCAGGAAAGAGAAATCATACTGGCAGCCACAATACATCACATTTTTCCCAGGTGTGAAAACAGTGCAGCACTATGACAGCTGTCAGTCCTCATATTGGTTTCTCTCTTCTTTCCTCTTGGATGGGGTGTTTTGAGTTGAGAGGTACTTCTTCATTTACTTCATTAGCCATTGGCAAATCTGATTGTTTTTCTCTTTGACTAAGCTAAAAAAGAAATTAGATGTTAAGATATGTTTTTTTAAAAAAAATCCTTGAAGTACAGTAGCCACTTATGTCCCTTATTTGCTGTTTTGCTGCTGTTTTCATTTGCTCCAGGTCCCAACAAGCATCAGAGTGCTGTGACCTGTTTACAGTTCAACAAGAACTTTGTAATTACCAGCTCAGATGATGGGACTGTAAAGCTATGGGACTTGAAAACGGGTGAATTTATCCGAAATCTAGTTACATTGGAAAGCGGGGGGAGTGGAGGCGTTGTATGGCGGATCAGAGCCTCCAACACGAAGCTAGTGTGTGCAGTTGGAAGCCGGAATGGGACTGAGGAAACCAAGCTGCTGGTATTGGACTTTGATGTGGATATAAAGTGAAGCTTGAAAAGATTATTTTGTCCAGAAATGCAAATGATGTTCTATCCTCCCTCCCTCCCTCTGCAAAAAGGAAAAAAAATCCCTTGTCCTTGGTGGTGCAGGATGTTGGCTTGGGGCAACAAATCTTAAAGACCTACAGACTAGGAAGGAGAAGACACAAAGTTGACAAACTATAACTGACAAGAGAGGCATTTGCTGTCTCATTACATCAAAGGCTTCACTTTTGAATGGGGCAGCTTTGCAAAATATGACTTTCTAAATCGAGCCAGGTGCAATTATTTCTTTTGTGTTTTCCTCTCAGTGCTCATTGAGCATTGTGGAGACTTAAAAGTTGTTACAATTCTTGTTAACCCTTGTTCTTTTACCACAGAAATCTAGAAAGGAGCTTCATACCTCCGTTATCAGTTACTGAGTATTTCAAACAAGACAGCATCTGTGACAGCAAAGAGTCCTTTCCATGTGTGGAAAAGCTAAAAACTTACTGTGAATTGTTTTTGTACAGCTTTACAGCATTTGTTTTTTATTTTGCCAACCATTGCCAATGTCAATCACAGTATTAGTCTCTGTTGATCTATTTACTGTTGCTTCCATCTACGCTCTTCAATGCATAAGTTGCTCTGAGGTGGCTAGTTGTCCAGGATTCGAAGATTCCTCAGATGGATTTAATACATGATGCTGGTGCTAGAAGTAGGTCTTCAACTATGGGATTGTTGTCCCACCCCTGTACTGTATTCCCAGTGGCCAAACTTATTTATGCTGCTAAATGAAAGGAAAAAAAGCAAATTATTTTTATTTTTTTTTCTGCTGTGACGTTTTAGTCCCAGACTGAATTCCAAATTTGCTCTAGTTTGGTTACGGAAAAAAGACTTCTGCCACTGAAGCTTGAGCCAACTGTGCCTCTAAGAGGCTGAGAGTGGAAGAGTTTCAGACTATTTAGAGTGAAGTTTGCTTGCAAGTAAAGAATTGAGAGTGTGTGCAAAGCTTATTTTCTTTTTTCTTTTTTTCTGGGCAGAAATTAAAACGCATTCCTTAGAACAAAGCTCTTGCAGCCTGTTCTGTGGGGAAACTTTCTTTGTGAGGGCTGTGGTGAATGGAATAAACAGACATAATGAAACTGACAAGATATTTTTAAAAAACAACATGCAACAAATGAAAATAAAATTGCTGGTCAGTCTTAGTGTTTTATTGAGAAGAATAACTGTTACAGTTTTACAGTGGTGAGGAAGTGACAAAGCAAAAATGCTTTGGTTTTTGTGATGAAGTTGTCACATCAAAAAAGAAATTGTCAATTAGTTTGCCTCATTCTCCAAGAGCCACAACTCAAGCTGAACTGTGAAAGTGGTTTAACACTGTATCCTAGTCGATCTTGTGTTTTTTTCCTCCTTTTTTTGGTTTATTTATAGTCTGATTTTTTAAAAAAGAAATCGGATTTCAGTTTGTTAATTTTAGTTATGTAACAATCTGACAGAATGGAGGAAAACAACCTTTAAAGGGATTGTGTCTATGATTTGATTCACTTAGAAATTTTATTTTCTTATAACTTAAGTGCAATAAAATGTGTTTTTTCATGTTAATATGTCTTTCTTTTAATAACTTCATCCATTGTCATGCTAGAATATTCTGAAATTTGAAACGAGAATTGCAGCAAACATAAAATTTGACAAATGCATACAGACTGAAAACAGTCAAATTTATCATTTTACTGAACAGATATTAATACACAAACACTAAAAATCTTTCAAGAGCTGTTTTTCACAACTGAATTGTAAGGACATTTTCTTTTTTTAATTTAAGAACCTGTGATGAAAACTCTCTCAGAGCAGCTATTCTTTCACTTGTTTTCCTGGGGGTTGATTTACCATCTCACCAAATGTATCATGTTTTCAATACATGAAGCAGCTACAGATATGAAGATAATCTCTGAAGATTTTATTCTGGAGAATATTGGTAAAAACAATTGGTAAAAAAAAAAAGAATATTGGCAAAACAAATCAAATTTGCACTGTATATAAACATATTTCTTCAAGTTCTGACAGTTGCTTCTTAGAGAATTTTGAGATGGAGACAGAATATTGGAATTCACTCTTAAACCTGCAATGTATTGTAATCAATTCATTTAAAAACAGGATTAAAAATAAACAAAGGAAAGGTAATAGCTTTAGAGAAAGTTGAACAAAATACAGAAGAGAAATAAATAAATAAATATTTTAATAAATATTTATTAAAATAAATAAATAAAAAAGAAAGAAAGAAAGAAAGAACTGAATAATGGACATCCATCAGCTTGCCATCATTTGTACTTAAAGGAAGCCTAGCAGGTGTTAGGATTTTCCAGTTCAATACGTAGGAGTCCACCATAAGTTCTACCCAGGGAGGGGTTCATAGCTTACTGACTGACAGGTACAAGACCTGGAAAAGATCTGTCTTAACCTTGAGGACTAACGGCCAAAAAATGCAAACTTTCACCAATTTCTAGGGCTTAAAACCAATGTGATTTTTAAAAAACAAAATACTAATGATAAGGAGACAGAGAGGGAGTGGCAGTCTTCCCTGGAATTATGCAACAGAAATCTGAAAAATTAAGGAAACATTTATTGTAATGTGTGCTTGCAAGTTTCAGATATTTGTTTACATCTATCCCCTGTTTCCTAAAATGTATTTCCATTATCATCTGTTTTTTGTTTGATTTGTAATAAGGTCATGGCACAAAGCTGTGTTTGGTAATGTGGCTGGGACGAACTGATCATGAGTGCTGGAGTCAGAATTTTGGCTTCAGAATATACTCTTCACTGCCAGGCTAGATGAGATACAGGAGATCTGTGATTGAATCTCCCAACATTTCCGTTTTTGAAGCTAAGCTATGGGTCAGGGCTGCAGCCTGGGCAAGGGGAGTTTAATGCTTCCCCCCGCTCTGTTTCCATGATCTAAATTTCTCCACCCCCGGCTATGATTTGTCCGACGTGGAAAAACATAACAGTATACATTTTCCCTAGCAAGCCAAATAACAGCTGGCAAGCGCAATATGGATTAGGAAAACTGAGAGAGCTTAAAACAAAATACAGTTCCCCAGCTTTGCAACTCTGGTTCAACATTTCTCACCCACCACTGTAGGAAACTGAAGAGGTCCACAGATCTTCTCGGGCAGTTCGCATGTCAAGATAAGCCACCCTGAAAATAAGTCACAGTGGGTTGTTTGTTTGCTCTCTAACCCACATTCCTCCCAACAGATGATCAGCCACTCTTAAGGCTTGCTGTGTGGCTTGTTTTCCCATTAGTCCTCCTGGCACTTATTCCATGGGCCTTTGTGGCACAACCTCTCTCATATTTTTGTCCCTACGGAGGGAAAGTTTTCTGATTTCCCCCTGCTCCAGTTTTACTCTGCTCCAATTTCTGCGCAGTTTTTCCATTTGCAAGCTTTTCTTTTTTTCCAGTGCTTAGGAATTATGCAAATGGGTTCATTTTTTAAAAAATATATTTTTAATTTTTTGTTTGCAATTGCACACATTCATCTGTCTGTTATGTACTTTCTTCAGCAGTACAGATCAATATCTCATCTGTAGGTGTTGAAATCCCACTTGTCAATTTCATTCTCTCATTGTATTATATCTTGAACAGATACTTCTTGGTCTCTCCCCCCGCCCAACTCCATCTTCAGCACTTCCCCTGACTCCAAACTCTGAAAGTGGTGGCTGAACAAGATGGAGCTATTGGGGCAGGTGGGTGTAATTACTGTGGGAGTAATTACATCTATACTTTTGCAGTAATTACACCCACCAACCCCAATAGCTCCATCCCATTCAGCCTCTGCTTTTGGAGTTAAGAGTCAAGGGAAGCATGGAGGGGAAGAAATGATAAGTGGATTGGGCAGGAGGGTGCTGTTGCGCTCATGTCCTGCTCGTGGGTTCCTGGTCAACAGCTGGTTGGCCACTGTGTGAACAGAATGCTGGTCTAGATGGACTCTTGGTCTGGTCCAGCATGGCTCTTATATTCTTAAGTGTCAGTTCAAGACATGCTAGAGGATAAAATTGGCAGGTGGGAATGTATTGGCTCCCCCCCCATCGCACCCCCTTTTCAGAGCAATTACTTTGTTCACAAGCTGGGTTTTTTGGTGTGTGTGGCGGGGGTGCTTCTCAAGTGCTCAAATGGGTTCATTATGTTTTTATTATTTTTCCTGGTCCTTCATAAGTGCGCTGGTGTGCATATTTGCCTGTCTGTTAATTTCCTTGTACATTGCCTATTCAACTTCTGTGCTTCCCTTGAGTTTGCTGCTTCCCTTGACAGTGAAGTGGAGTAAGCAATTGACAAGGCGACTGTACTGTTACAGACTGTACATAGTGGACAGGCAAATCACATTTGTGAAGGACAGGAATTTTTTTTTAAAAAATAAACCCATTTGCGCACTTGAGAAGCAGCAAAAAAGAAAAGAAAACATATGAACCCATTCACATACTTCCAAAGCACCAAAAAATTTTTTTTCAGGTTGAGAACAAGTTATAAACATTCCCAAGGGCCATGTTGGTATCAGGGTGGACATCACTGAAGAGGGAGGCTCGAGGTGGCATAGTGAGGTCACAAGGAGCAGCCAGGCTTTTCGCTGCTCACAAGCCACGCTGCCAGGTTTGCACATCACATCAAGCCACACTGAGAAAAAGCCACCCCCAACAACAAGCCATGGGTTCTCAGGGTGGCTTGTGCGTGGTTAACAAACCACACTGAAGCCTCTGCACCAGGTTCGGACATCCCATCAGGCTGACACAAACAAGGCTCACAACCCACCGTGCCTCACTATGTTGTTTGAACCAGTGGCTGGGTTTGCATGATCGGTGGGGAAAACTATGCAGTATGGGTTGTTTCCCCTGTCCCCGTGCTTGCCACCAATGGCTTTATTGACACAGGTTGCCATGTCGTCCGAAACCCGGTGCGGCGGGGTGGCTTCTAACCCACCCCACAGCCCACAGCTTGTTGTAGGGTGGGTTAAAAGTTATTCCCGTAAAGTTGCATGCTGCTAGGTTTGATGACACAGCAACCCACGACGCAGCATGGGTAACTAAGGAAATGCTGGGTGTGCAAGCGGGGAAACAGCCCATACTGCGTAGTTTCTCCCGCTGATCAGACGAACTTGGTTAGTCTCTTATCACATCTAGTTTGGCACTTGTTCACAAGTTATTTGGTAACAGTTTATCAAAGAAAAGATATTAAATTGTTTCTATCTAGGTTTATAGCTCAGTCTTGAGAATTAATGAGAATGGTGACTGTGCCTTAAGCAGTGTCCAAGGTATGGACAATATGTTCCTTTGTACCAAGGGGAGTTCTGTGTAAATATATAAAAAAGGAATGCCTTTGCCAAATATAGGATGCTAGTTTAATACTACACATGATTGTTCTTACATGCCTAGCTGTAGATAGACTATCAGATCAGGCAGCCAATTAACAAAGGGAAGAGAAATCAATGTAAATGTTCACAAAATTTAGCAAAGAATGTCTCTTGTGGGTTGTGCAGGTATTTTAAATATGCACATTAAAACACATTTAAAAAATACTACAAATACTTACTAAATTTAAGCAGCCTTAGTACAACAAAGAATAGGAGCTTTTTCCTATTCGTTTGATGGTATCTATGTACATACCAGCCAACATGAATAGAACCAAGTGGTTTAGAAATCAAGTTTGTATAGCCTGCAGGGGGAAATTACTCTAAAACAGTATGAGTAGAGTGTGCCTGACATCCGCTATTATTCCAATCCCTAGCCTCATCTCAGATCTATTTCCAGCCAGTTGCAGAGTGTTCTATACTGGTAAGTCAAAATGCTGCTTAGCAGCCAACTCACTAACCTTACATCAAAACAGTCAAAGACTTCCATGCAAGGACTGCCTGGTAAGAGAGTCAAGAGTGAACACAAGAGCATATGGCTATAAGGTGGTGGTGTTTTATGCTCTTCTTTTGTGTCATTAGAAGAATCCTGTTACACTCTGCCTCCTTTTCATTCTTCAGTTTTGTCTTTAAAATGACATTTGTAATTTAATGAATGAAAGGGCAGAAAAAGTCAAATATGAACTTCCATTGGACAATAGTGCTTCTATTTGTATTAAAGCCCTGCCCAAAATTCTGCAACTTCATATATTTCTATGTCAATAAGCAAGAATGGGTATGAAAGTTCTGCATGGTGAAGAAAGGATGTGGTCATAAGTCAGCACAGCACATACTTTGCGAACAGAAGATGTAAGACCCAGTCCCTGGTGTCCACTTAAAAAGATCTTGTGTAGCAGGACTGAGAGAGACCACAACCTAAATCCCAAGAGAGCTGCTGCCGTTTAGTAGGCAGTACTGGGCTAGATGGAGCAATTGTATGATTCTCAACATAAGGTAACTCCATACGTTCCTAAGAATACACAGTTTTCTCTTTATCCTACTACAACTGAGGAATCTCTCTAGGCTGGACACACCTCACTATTCCAGCAGTTATCCTCAAATATTCATACCATGTTTAGCTTTCCATGATATGTCAGCTCTTTAATGCTTAAATGAGCTATAAGCTATTGTCCAGTCTAAAGGGACATACAACCGATGAATAGTTAAACCTATTGTCTTGATGCAAGAAGCACGCGTGCTACTTGATCAAACTTAGACCAGGGATCCGCAGTGTGGCACTCGCAGGCACCTCCAGTGGTGCTCACAAAGCTCTTCACTCCTTGCCCCCTTCCAAAAAATACTTTTAATATAACATTGTGAAACATTAGGGTGTCAGGTTCTCCTTCCTGTTCCTGAACCTACCAGTGATTAAGCTGTTCCACGACAGGAGAGTAAGACAAAGGGGTAGAGGGGAGAGAAAGAGTGAGGCTTGGAGTGGAGAGAAACAGCAAGATAAAGGGTTGAGTGGGAGGGGAGGAAAGGCTAGCAGCTAAAGGGAAAGAAAGAAGGTGGCTAGTGATGGAGAAGAGAGAGAAATAGTGAGGAAAGGGGTTGGGGGAGAAAACCAAGCTCTCGGAGTGCAAGGAACCCCAGTGACAAGGCATCAGCAAACAAGCAAGTTAAGCAACTATGCGAGGGAAAGGTAAGTGAAATTATTGAATTATCTATTAAAAGTACCTCAGGTAATCATTTAAAACTGATAAATAGCAGCTGAAGCCAAAGCAAGGGCACAGCTAAATCCCAGAGGGATAACCCCTTGCAATCTTACAAGAGTAAGCAAAATATGGGGGGGGGGGAAGAGGGGGGCAGAGATTCAGCAAGAACTTATAGGCCTTGCAGCCTTGCATTAACAAAGAGCCCTGAGTGGTTGAAAAGAACCTCAGCTGCATATTTTAAGCTAACCCCAAGCTTAGAAAGGGAGAACAAGAGTCTGCTTAAAGCAGGAAAAAGTGGGCTCAGGCTTTAGGCCTTAAAAAGTTTACTAAATAAAGCAAGTTTAAGAGTTCTGCATATCATTTAAGTTTTTAAAAACATACACAAAAAGGATCCAGACCTTTCAAGCCACAGCCTTCCCAAGCCACCTACCCTTTGTCCGCTGTCCCTTCCAACTAGCAATCGAATAGCTCTCCCCTCACTGTCTCCCATTCACTGTGAACAGTCTCCCATTCACTGTTTTAATAGTCCTCCTTCCTAAATAGGAATCACCATTCCCTGGGGGACTAACAGACCTACATTCTCAGTCACTGAAAGCCACGCTGATCAGGAGTTCGCACACAGCCTCCCTTGCTTTTCAAATGAGGCCCTCCAATCAGATTTGCAGCAGCAGTTGGGCCTATCTATATAAGGAAGCACACTGGCAAAGGAGCTAGTTCTCCAAGCGTGAGGAGCCCCACTGACAAAGCATCAGCAAACAAGCGAGTTAACAGGGCAAGGAAGCCAAGACAGTTGACTCTTTCCTCCCTGTTCTATACTTGCAGTAAGTAACGGTAAATAAATATAAATTCTCCACCTTCTCATAGTAAACAACTTAAGTTTTCTAGGGAAAACACACCCAAATAAAAAACTAGTTATGAAGGTAGAAAGGTTGACCTGGTGTTGAATGGGGTATGGCTACCCTTGAAGGACCAGGTCTGCAGCCTGGGGGTCATTTTAGACTCCCAGCTGTCCATGGAGGCTTGGGTGTCAGCTGTGAGCTGGACAG
Organism: Heloderma suspectum; assembly: GCF_057233095.1. Classification (NCBI taxonomy): domain Eukaryota; kingdom Metazoa; phylum Chordata; class Lepidosauria; order Squamata; family Helodermatidae; genus Heloderma; species Heloderma suspectum. The sequence continues at coordinate 65,920,394 of NC_139462.1, read as the reverse complement.
CGCTATTCCAACTCCATCTGATAAGGTGGCTGCGCCCCTTCCTTCCCGACAATCTGCTCCCATCGGTAGTACATGCCCTGGTCTCCTGTCCTTTAGACTACTGTAATGCGCTCTATGTGGGGTTACCCTTGAAGACGGTTTGGAAGCTGCAGCTGGTACAAAATGCAGCAGCTCGCCTAATTAAAGGCAGCCACCGGCGAGATCACATCATTCCAGTGCTAAAGGAGTTGCACTGGTTACCAGTTGTTTTCCGGGCCAAATTCAAGGTGTTGGTTTTGACCTTTAAAACCCTATATACAGTAGTTCCAGCCCAGCCTGTCTTAAGGAGTGCCTCCAGCAACACCAGACAGGTGGCTTAACAAGATCAGCCTCGGATGGCCTTCTCTCTGGCCCGTCAGCCAGGACAGCTAGACTGGTGGGGACAGGGGAGAGGGCCTTCTCTGTGGTGGCCCCCACGCTGTGGAACTCCCTCCCTAGGGAACTCCGCCATGCCCCCTCTTTAATGAGCTTCCACCATGCATTAAAAACGTGGTTATTGAGGCAGGCATTTGGGGTGGGTTAGGGTATTTTTAGGAATACGATGTTTTTAATGTAGAATTTTATTGTTTTAAACTGTTTCTAATATTGTATATCGCCCAGAGTGGCTGGGTGACCAGCCAGATGGGTGGTCAATCAATCAATCAATAAATAAGCCAGCCAGCCAGCCAGAGCGGGATGAGGGCTATCCAGTGCACCAAGAGCCACTTGTACGGCTATCTACCCGCTGGACAGAAGTCATGGGTGTGTGCTCGGTGTAACGAGCTTCTGGCTCTCAGGCGACAAGTTTGTTCCCTTGAGGCCAAGGGTGCTGACCTGGAGAACCTAGGTGAGGCAGAGAGGTTGGTGGATGAGCCCTTCAGGGACCAATTAGCTGTGTCTCACACCCAGGGTGACAGCTGTCATGGAGAAGGTGGGTCTCGGGGAAGAAGGGTGTCATTCTGAGGAAGAGTGAAATGATCCCTTAGAAGGGACCCATTCCTCAGAAGACAAATATCCTCCTGTACTGAGGATGTGCCTCTGGGGGAGGGGGGCTTGTGGTAGTGGGAGATTCGATCATTAGACACATAGCTGGGTTTGGGATGGGCATGTAGTCCGCATGGTGAATTGCCTGCCTGGTGCAAAGGTTGAGGATATCACACACGGTCTAGATAGCCTAGTAGATAGTGCCGGGGGTGGAGTCGGTGGTCGTGGTCCATGTTGGTACCAACGATGTGGGAAAATGTAGTCGTGAGGTCCTGGAAGCCAAATTAGGTTGCTAGTGGGAGGTTGAAATCCAGGACCACCAAGGTGGCTTTTTCTGAAATGCTACCTGTTCCATGCGCAGGGCCAGCTAGACAGGCGAGCTGAGAAGTCTCAATGCATGGATGAGATGGTGGTGCAGGGAAGAGAGGTTCAGATTTGTTAGACACTGGGGAACATTTTGGGACAAGCTGGGCCTGTACAAGAGGGACAGACTCCACTTGAATCAAAATGGAACTAGGCTGCTGGCGCTAAACATAAAAAGGGTGGCAGAGCAGCTTTTAAATTAAATGACAGGAGCTGGGAAGCATCCGGTTTGGGTTAAATCATCCCAAAGGGATAAAGATGAAAATGTTTTTGATTGCCCAAATGTAGAAGGGAAGGAAATAGGCCAGGAGTACATAGCCAATCAAAGGGGCCAACATCCCAAAGCAGAAGATGCACATGCCAGAGGCATCTGGGAAGGGATACCATGTATAGGTGTTTTTATGCAAATACTAGAAGCCTCTGAGCCAAAATGGGAGAGTTGGAGTGCTTGGTTTTAAAGGAGAACCTGGATATAGTGGTGGGCATTACAGAAACCTGGTGGAGTGGAGAGAACTAGTGGGATACAGTCATCTCTGGATATAAACTCTATAGGACGGACAGGGAAGGGCGTACTGTACCTGTACATCAAAGAGAGACTAGTGTCAAGCAGACTAGAACACCTAAAAGGGGCAGGCTTCTCCACAGAAGCGCTGTGAGTGACAATACCAGTCTTCAAAGCTAATTTAATGCTGGGAACGTGCTATCATCCCCCAGACCAGAATGCTCAGAGTGACCCTGAGATGGAAAATGAAATCAGGGAGGCCTCCAAAAAAGGGAGTGCTATAATTTTGGACGATTTCAGTTACCCCCACATTAACTGGATAACTCCATGTTCCAGCCACGACAAAGAGGTTAAATTTCTTGATGCCCTAAACAATTGTGCCCTGGTTGGTCATGGAACCGACCAGAGGGAAGGTGACCTTTGATTTAATCCTAAATAGTGTCGCCCAGGACCTAGTACAAGATGTAAATGCTATAGAACTAATTGGAAACAGTGATCACAGTGCTATCAGATTTAATATATATTTAGGTGGAAAATTGCCCATGAAGTCCAACACAGTCACATCTGACTTCAAAAGAGGAAACTTGTCTAAAATGAGGGAACTGGTGAAAAGGAAGTTAAAAGGGGGAGTCAAGAGGATTAAATCCCTTCAAAATGCTTGGAGTTTACTCAAAACCACAACAATAGAAGCCCAGCTAAAATGTATACCACAGGTTAGGAAAGGTAGCACCAAGTCCAAGAGGTCGCTGGCATGGTTAACGAGCAGTGTCAAGGGAGCTATTAGAGAAAAGAGAGCTGCCTTCAGAAAATTGATGTCTTGCCCAAGTGAGGAAGACAAAATGCAGCACAAGCTTGCACAAAGGCGATGCAAGCAGGCAATAAGATGCCAAAAAAACAGTTTGAAGAGCATATCGCTAACAACATCAAGGCCAACAATAAAGAATTCTTTAAATATATCAGAAACAGGAAACCAGCTAGGGAGGCAGTTGGACCATTGGATGACAATGGAGTTAAAGGAGTCCTGAAGGAGGACAAGGAGACTGCAGAGAAGCTGAATGAATTCCTTTCATCCGTCTTCACTGCAGAAGATATAGGACAGATACCTGTGCCTGAACTGATATTTCAGGAAGGGAGTCTGAGGAACTGATGCAAACAGTGGTGACAAAAGATGAAGTTCTCAACCATATTGATAAATTAAAAGCAAATAAATCACCAAGCCCAGATGGTATCCATCCTCAAAGAACCAAATATGAAATTGCTGATCTTCTAACCAAAATATGCAACATGTCCCTAAGATCAGCCTCTGTAAAAAAAAAGAAAAGAAAAAGGCAAGCTCCATGTTAGGCATAATTAGAAAAGTAATTGAGAATAAAACTGCCAATATCATACTGCCCCTATACAAATCTATGGTTCGACCACACTTGGAGTACTGTGTCCAGTTCTGGTCACCAAACCTAAAAAAAGATTTTGTGGAACTGGAAAAAGTGCAGAAAAGGGCAACTAAAATGATCAAGGGGCTGGAGTGTCTCCCCTATGAGAGAAGGTTACAACAGCTGGCATTGTTTAGCTTGGAAAAAAGGAGGGTAAGGGTCTGCAGAATTATGCATGGTGTGGAGAATGTAGATGGGGAGACATTTTTCTCCCCCTCTCAGAATACTAGAACCTGGGGTCATCCTATGGAGCTGATTGGTGGGAAATTCAGGACAGATAAAAGGAAATACTTCACACAGTGCATAGTTAAACTATGGAGCTATGGACAGCTGTTTGGCCACTGTATGAACAGAATGCTGGACTAGTTGGACCCTTGGTTTGATCCAGCATGGCTCTTCTTATTTTTGGATGTTCTTATGCCAGAGGCTTGGAATGGGGAGATTGGATGGGCCAGGAAGCAACTCTTTCTATCTCCCCCTCCCAGCCTCTTTCCCTTCTATTTCCCCAGCCCCCACCTCTTGACTAACCAGTCCCCCATGGCAGCCATTATGTGACTAGCTACATCCTTCATGGGAGCCATTTTGTGGTGGTGCCCACAGCAGTTTCTCAAATTACCAAATGCGCCCATGGGTCTAAAACAGTTGGTGACTCCTGAACCAGACTATCCATCCAGCCTCTTTCCTGTTTTCCAACAAGTACGGGTACCAGTGTTCCTTAACACAAAATGGGCCTCTCAAAAAACTTGAGCTGCTGTCTCATGACTGATTTTAATGTGGGGGCTGGGATTTCAGCATCTCCTTGTTTTGCTGAATTTGAAGTTCACTGTGTTTCCATACATATACATCCATGGAAGTCTCCACAAGCCACCATGTGATGCAAAACACTACATACAAAGTGCTAATATGTTTCCGAAAGGTTTATTTGAAAGACTTTTGTTAGTACATTGTTTTGCTGGCTAAGTATGTATAGAAAATTCTCGTTGACTAAGCACAACATCTGTCCAACCAAATGTCTAATATTATGGGAAGGAGCTAGACATCTTCAAGGGGATTTCAATGTTGTTTTGACTTTCTTCCCAGCAAATTTCAGGTCACTGAAATGTGATGTGTGTGTTTTTTTAAATCTTGAATGTGGGTGTCTGCATTCATACTGTCATTTTGTCATTTGTTGGCTTGGCATTTCAGTAACCATGGTACATGCATGGAATATGTTGACAGTTTGGAGGAAGGAGAACAGCTGAAGTGTAGCAATGCCTCCAGAATATGGCTCTTATCAGTTTTCTGTTATCTGTCTGGGATATTTATTTCACTGGTGCGCTGGGATGCAAATTTCATATTTATAGGTAACTACTGAAGAATCTGGATGGTTTTATCATGATACCTTAAGGCTGCTGACTTCATGAAGCTGTTACTTAGCGCACACCCCTTTTCCACGTACATTTTAAATATCTATTAAACCACATATTCTCTGTTAAGTTTGCTCATTTTAAAACTGTGCTTTAATGGACTGCTAGCTATGTAATATGTAAAAAAATATGTCTTGGACTGATGATCGATGACATACCCTTGCTATTCTGCCTGGTTTAAACTTGTAGGAGCTGATCATTTCTCTCGGAAGGAAAGGGTTTGTTATCTAGTTTATGCATGAAAGATTGGTTTTCAGGGCTATGATGTAGTTATATCTCATTCATGGATTTTCATTCCGAATAGGTGTAGCACTGCAGACCCCTATTCAAGAACCGCCCAGACAGCTTCGAATATTGTGAACTGCCCAGACAGCTTCAGCTATTGGGTGGTATAGAAATGTAATAAATAAACCCCTATCCAAGTACCAATAAAGTATTGTGATTCCCAAGTTTGAGGTATTTGTGGTATTCATCTAAGTTGGATGAATACTAAATGTTAGTGAACTAAATCAGTTATTGTTCTGGTCTACATCAAACCAATGTCCCTTTTCTCATTTTTCTTCCTTCTCATTTTTTCTCTGCAAGACTTCCTTCATCACTATTTTTGCCTTCTGCTGTTACTCAACAGTCCTCTTGCTCCAAGATGGCCTGGTTTGCATGTGACAAGAAGCCACCATGGGTAAACTTCCTCATGGGGCTTGTTGCAGCAATGGCTGCCATTTTGAATATTCGGGGTGTGCCATTGGCACACCTGTTTCTCATTACTTGCAAACCCGGCAAGGGTGAGCTGTTGGGATGGTTGACAAGCCACCTGCAACCTTAAAACAGCCCATGGGTTCTGGGTGGCTTGTCAACCATCCCAACGACCCACCCTTGCAAAGTTCACATGTAATGAGAAGCCGCCGCAGCAGGGGCTTGGATTGGCACCCATGGGTCCTGCAACCCACCATGGCTAATAAGCCAAGGTGGGCTTCACTGATCATGCGAACCAGGTCTAAGTCTTCTCATGTTTCTCCCTCTTCCCATTTTCTCTTGCTCACAATTCTAAGTAGAGAATTGGACCACAAATAGGGTTGCATGTGTGCTGTGATTCCATGAGCACCCAGAAATGCTGCACAACATACCACTGGCTTCAGTATTCAGCTTCTGAAGAATGTCAGTTTTCATTTTTAAATTAAAAAAACTTAGAAGAGCAATCCTACTAGACAGTGTCTAGATGGCCATAGGATATACCGTTTTCTGGGAACCGACCTCGGAGCCTGCGCTCCGAGGTCAGTTCTCGGAAAACTGCCCTCCCCCCACTTCTGTGCTGTCTCCAAGGGCAAGACGAGTGTGGCTGGGGGCGTTCCGGGGCGGGGAGGGTGTGGCTGCATGTATGACACATCCAACATGTCGTACTACAGCCTCCTTCCCCACTCCGTGCTCCTGTGGCTAGACAGCCGCAACTGGCTATCTAGCCAAAAAAGCAGGGCAGGAGAAGTGAGGCAGGAAAAATCCCCTCTGTGCTTCTCCTGCCCTGCTTAGGATAGGTGGTCACCTCCGAGTCTGGAGGCGGCCGCCTATTTCAAAAGGATTGCGCCCTTAATGGTTGTAAAGATTTGATTTGAAGTGAATGGGCAATGCCTGGTGAAATAAGATTAGTCAAGAGGTCAAGGTTTTAGTGCCCTGTTCCTTCCCATTAATAGCAGGCACAAAATAAAGTAAGTAAAATAGTAAACATTTAAGAACAAGTTAGGTAAGATCATGCACACTTTTATAATATGAACATGTTGCAGAATTTGGCTTTTCTTTGTGCCAAATGTTGTGTTCTATTTTTTAAACCACAGAATACAAATAACTCTGCCCATTAACATATCAACTGTCTCTTTCCAGGAGTGTGATGGGTCGCAGAAGGAAGGTGATTCTTTTCCCACCCCCAATAAACCTCACATATCTAGCTATCAGCTTATATAAAAAATAGAAGGTTCTTTCCACTAAGAGGAATAGAAGCAGGGACATAACGTACTGAAGGACTCTGAACTCCAATCCATTGCCAGTTATAAATTAATTTGGCAGTAATACATCACATTTGTGCAGGTTTTTAAGAATTAGCCTCCTACGCCCATCCCACGTTGTTCAACACCCCTCCCCCCGCTGCCAGAGAGGTTGTTCGGGGGGGGGGGGACATTTTCCATGAACTTAAGTTGACTTATCTTAAGATCCAAGACAATTTCATAAAACAATCAGAAACAATGGTAAAACAGCAAATTCAAGTAGCATTTAAACAAATTATTTAACAGGCCTGGGAGTATTAAAAGGTTTCCTCATGATGCTAGAAGGATAACAATGGGTGCCAGGTGTGATTTTCTGGGACGGGTTTCCAAAGGAGAGGTGCCAAACTGAGAAGGTTCTCCCTGGAAGCCTCCTACCCACCTCACTTGAGATGGTGGAAGCCTTGGAGGAGAGCCTCTCTAGATGACCTCAGTATATGAACAACTTGCTCTGGGACGATTTCCTTCAGGTGCTGTGGTCCCACATGCTGTAAAGCTTTAAAGGTAAGCACCAGCACTCTGGATTGTGCTTAGAAATGGGCTAGGAGCCAGTGAAGCTCTTTAAGGCGCTGGAGTAATCTTGCTTGTGCTTTAGGCTGACAGACTATTTTGCTGGGTTCAGGAAAGTAGGTGGAGAAAAGTGTGTTCTTCAAACGGTGTTGCCGATCACCAATAGCACACTATTTGTGGGGAATGTTGTCTGGGAGGACAGGAACTATGATGGAGGACTACCTTCAGCCTATGAAACTATGAAACTCACAGAGCTGCCAGAACCAATACATAGAGGCAATCTATGAGCAAAATGGAAGTTAGCCTTCTGGGCCCTGAAATAGAGACTGAACATGGACTTTATGTGACTGCAATCATATACACACTTACCTTGGAGTGTGTATATGACAACATACACACACACATATATATATACACAATATATAACCCACTGTGGCTTCTAAGTAGACATGCATGGAATTCTTTGAATTGTGAAAGTTGAGCAAGTATCTATCCCAACTTCCCCCACCCCACCGCCACCAAGATGAGGTAGAGAACTTGTCAGAAATACATTATTTTATTTTGTGTTGAATTCCAGGTGATCTGGTTTCTTAATAATAAACCTATTATCTATTACATTACTTTTCCTCTGGATAGGAGCCTATTTCTTAAATGCTCTGTTGTGCTCTATGTGACTGGTAAACAGATATTTGTTTCAGAGGAGAAACTGAGGTACACCCAAATACAGCTGATACATACAATTTTTGTGAACTTTATTATCTTTATGATTCAAGATTAAGATGGTAGTAAAAACCCTGCTTGGCTGCAGCCTACCAAAAGCACACTAGTGGTGGGTTCACTCATCTGTGTGATTGTAGCGCAAAGCCAGGTTGTGTGCTGCGCTTTGCCTAATCGATGTCCAACCATCGTAGGTTGTTGTGTGACATATGAACCAAGAAGCTATGGGTTATTTGTGAGATAAACAACCTACAGTTAGCCTATGATTAGTTCTTAGGTTAACTTGTGGTTGTTTAACCCATGAATAATGCATGGTGTCCAGGTCCACATGTCATGCAACCACACCCATTGGGGCCAGTTGGAGGTTGATTATGCACAGTGGCAGCGGCTTGCGTGTGGCACACAACCCAGCTAATTAACCCACAATTTGCTGCTGTTACTAGGCTGACAGGGCCATTTTCAAAATGCGTTTCAGCCATACCCTGCTCCCCCACCCCCTTGACTTCTGATTTCTTCCAGAAAGAAAACGACCGCTTCCCTAGACAATGTAGAAGGCAGCAGACACAAAATATTGAGCAGGAAATTTGTTCTGTTTATGTAAAACTCCTTTCTGCTACTCAAGGAAGGAATAAATGCTCATATTTCCATACCACTGTGCAAACAATAAATCAGAGATAAATAAATGCTATTAAATATGAAGGGTGTGTCACTGGGCCAAGGGCACACAGTATCAACACTTCAAAAGTAAAAGCATGGCTTGGAAGTCAGTTCTATTGACATTGCTAAGACGTATCCAAGAAATAAAAGTGTGTAAAGTGGAAGGCAAGTGAATGAAGTGGGTAGTTCTTAGGGCTAAAATGTTTATTCTTGACATTCTTGGGCAACATTTACTTGGCCTCTATTGCACTTTGGCCTCTACTATATCTTTTGATGCAATAAAGATAATGATATGGATCAATTAAAGTTCAATAGGAAGATGGTAGGAAATATGCCTTGCATAAAGAAGGTCCCAGGTTCAATCCCTGGCATCTCTAGTTACAATGATCAGGTAGAAAGTAATGGGAAAGACCTTTGCCCGAGACTGAAGGACAGCTCCCAGTCAGAATAGACAGTACCAGGCTAGATGGACAGACTGACCCAGTATAGGGCAGCTTCCTATGTTCCTAAAAGTGATTACGATATCATCTGGACACATAGCTCTCACACCTTTGCTCTCAACCCAGGATTTGATTTTTGACACACTACTGAAAGTGTTGGGTTGGCGCAATTGCCAGTATACACCAAAAGTTGAAATCCTCGGTTGCACACAGCTAGTTTACTATGGACTGTCATCAAATTTATGCAGACTTCTTATCAGTTTTCAGGAGACCAAATTGTGAGAACTGGTCCACAGTGACTGGCCTAACTTTTCTTAGCTAGTGCAGCAGATAATAATGATTAAGCGTATGGATGCCATAAATTGCATATAGAGAATAAGTTCTGCCATACCCTCTAGAATGTGAGAAGACAACATGCTTGGTTATTTTGGATGGAACCTAGGACACAAAGCTTCACTGTTAGTGGTTAAGGGCAGGAACTATGAACTGGCAGTCCTTGGTTCAAACTCAGCCCTGCCATGCATTTTCTGCCCTACTCTGTACATCACTGCAAACTGCATCACTGGGGATGAGCAAAGCCTGCGAGTTGCACCCTCATCATTTCCACTTTTGATAAACCCGGGAATGCCCCGTTCCTGGGTGGTTTCATGATGGGCAAGCCCAGAAACTCTGGGTTGGTTATGAGTTAAACAACCCAGAGTTAACCCAACAACCAGGGGCAAATGTTGGGTTAATTCTGGGTTGTTTAGCCCACAAACAACGCAGAGTTCTGGGTTCACATTTATTTATTACATCTTTATACCGCCCAATAGCTGAACTTCTCTGGGCAGTTCACAACAATTAAAATGATAAAATATCATAAAATATATAAAATGAAAATATAAGAAATTTAAAATACAGCATCAGATAGAAACAACCCACAAAAACGAAAATGACTGGGAGAATAAAAAGATCTTCACCTGGTGCTGAAACTAGCACATCATAGGCACCAGGTGAACCTCTCTGGGAAGCTTGTTCCACAACTAGGTGCCACTGCAGAAAAGGCCCTTCTCCTAGTAGCCACCCACTTCACTTCCTTTGGCAGGGGCTCCCAGAGGAGGACTGCTGAAGCTGATCTTAGGGTCCAGCCAAGTATATATGGGAGGAGATAATCCTTCAGGTAGCCTGGCTCCAAGCCATTTAGGGCTTTGAATGTTAGTATGTTTACATTAGCACTTTGAATCAGGCCTGGAAAAGTGCATGTCACAAAGCAGTCCAGATTTCTGGGTTGTTAATTGAAAGTGGAAATGATGAGTGCACGGGAGGCAGGTGCTCATCACTTCACTCATCCCCAGCAATTCCTGGGTTAAACAACTCAGGAACTGCCACCATGACATGCGAATCGGGTCTCTGTGTTGCTTTGGGAAATGATTCTTTCTCAGCCTCAATTACTCAACTATGGTAATATATAGGGATAATGATACTGGCCTACATTATAGGGTAGTTGTAAGGATCACTGAGTTAATGTGCCTTAAAAGTGTTTTGAGCACTTAAGGAAAAGTATGGTAAATTATTATTAAATTAGCAATAGGTTTCTAACACAGTGAGCAAAACTCATTACATTTAAAATAGTGCAATTTGCCATTTAGACGTTACAAATTATTTTTATAGCTTCACGCAGCTCTTTCTCCCAACTTAACAGTGTTTATTTTATGATGGAAAGCGAAAATAATTGTGTGTGCTGAGGTCAGAGGAAACATTTAAGTGGGTGGGATGTCACAAAGGAAAAGACAGGATCAAAGGTCATGGTTCTCAAGTACAGTGCCGTAGGTCTGGGGTTAAAAGTCCAGAAAGGGTTTAATTATATAAGAGCAGCTCATCAACAACATGCTGCCTACAGCAATTGTGAAATCTTGAATAAAGGTTCAGAAAATGCTGGACATGCATCTGTGGGATTACCTAGGGTAGAGAGGGAGATAGAATCCTCCCCAAATGCATAATTCAGAACATACTTTAAAAATCCCAGGTAACAAGCAACTTCTGTGAATCAGATTGACATGGTGCTGTGCAAATATGATTCATTTCAATCATAAAAGGAGGGGGAGGAGGGGGTTAGGACATCAAAGTAGAATGGGCCACAGGTGTTTATATACTGTTCCCCTTCTACCCCCCTCCTCTAGCTCTTATGTAGCTGGTAGCTCTTCCACTGTGCCCTCCTGTCTTGCGGTGCTGCTATTTAATGCCAGATCGGTCTGCAATAAGACCACGCTCATTCACAATTTAATCACGGATGAGAGGGCCGACCCGGCGTGTATTACTGAGGCTTGGGTGGGTGAGCTGGGTGGAGTCAACTTGACTCAGCTCTGCCCACCTGGGTACTCAGTGCAGCACCAACATAGGTTGGAGGGCCAAGGGGGGGAGTTGCCGTGGTTCATAGAACCTCCATCTCTATCACCAGAAAACCCCTCCACCTTGGAGTGAGCCTTGAGGGGTTGCACCTGGTGTTGGGCCATAGAGACAGATTGGGGATGCTGCTGGTGTACTGCCTGTCCTGCTGCCCAGCATCCTCTCTGGCTGAGCTGGCAGAGGCAGTCGCAAGTGTGGTGTTGGAGGAACCCAGGACAATGGTTCTGGGTGACTTCAACTTCCATGCTGAGGCTGTCTCTGGAGTTCCAGCTCAGGACTTCATGGCCTCCATGACAACCATGGGGCTGTCTCAGTATGTCATCGGCCCAACACATGAGGCAGGGCACAACCTTGATTTGGTTTTTGCTCCAACTTGTGAGATGGGTAGTCTGAAGATTGGGGGGCTCCAAGTAACCCCATTGTCATGGTCAGACCATTTCCTGGTGAGATTTGAACTTACGGCATTACTCTCCTCCAGTGGGGGTGGGGGACCTATTCAGGTGGTCCACCCCAGGAGACTGATGGAATCCAATGGATTTCTGAATGCTCTTGGGGATTTTCCAGTGGAGAGAGCTGGTGATCCAGCCGAGGCCCTAGCCTCACTGTGGAACAATGAGATGCGGAGGGCCATCGACTTGATTGCACCTGAGTGCCCTCTCCAGCACTGTGGAGCCTGTTCTGCTCCCTGGTATACTAGGGAGCTGCGGTCAATGAAACAGGCTGGACGTCAGCTAGAGTGCAAATGGCGCAAGACTCGAAGTGAAGATGACTGTGCATGCTCTAGAGTGCATAATCGTGCCTACTGCGTGGCAGTGCGGGCAGCAAAGAAGGTTTATTTTGCTGCCTCCATTGCGTCCTCAAGTAGCCATCCAGCGGAGCTCTACAAGGTGGTCCAGCGGTTGTTAACATCTTTCCCAGTAAATGGGGCCCTGGCCCTGTCGAGGACCCACTGTGACCTTTTTGCATTGCACTTTGAGGACAAAATCATTTGTGTCTGCAGCAACCTTGATGCTGTTGTTAGTGCAGTACCAGTCAAGGCATCTGATGCCACCGTCTGCCTGATTTTGTGGGATCAGTTCCAGTTGTTACAGCTTGATGATATGGACAAGATGCTTGCAATAATGCGACTGACTACGTGCTCTCTTGATCCCTGCCCCTCCTGGCTAATAAAAGCTAGCTGAGGGGGTATGACTGGGTGGGTCCAGGGAGTGATAAATGCTTCCCTACAGGAAGGGGTGGTCCCTGCTGTCCTTAAGGAGGCAGTAGTGCGGCCACTCCTGAAGAAGCCCACTCTGGACCCAACGGTATTAGACAACTACCGCCCAGTCGCAAATACCCCTTTTCTAGGGCAGGAACTTGAGAGGCAGACCAACTGCAGGAACTCTTGGAGGATACTGATTATCTAGACCCATTTCAATGTGGGTTTCATCCTGGTTACAGGACTGAATCAGCCTTAGTCGCCCTGATGGATGACCTTTATCAAGAGAGGGACAGGGGGAGTGCAACTCTGTTAATTCTGCTCGATCTCTTATCGGCTTTTGATACCATCGAACATGGTATCCTCCTGGATTGACTCCATGGGATGGGTATTGGAGGCACTGTGCTACAGTGGTTCCAGTCCTACCTACAGGGCCGATTTCAGAGAGTAACATTGGCTGACTATTCCTCGGCCCCTTGGCAATTGAGCTATGGGGTGCCATAGGGTACTATCTTGTCCCCAATGTTGTGTTGAACATCTGTATGAAGCCACTGGGAGCAGTCATTAGGGGATTTGGAGCTAAATGCCATCAGTATGCTGATGACAAGCAGCTCTATCTCCCTGTGACACCTGAATCAGGAGAGGCTGTGCAAGTCCTGAATCAGTGCCTAGACTCAGTAATGGGCTGGATGAGGGCCAATAAACTGAAGCTGAATCCTGGCAAGACAGAAGCTGTGTGGGTGAGTGGTTCCCGGGTCCGGGAGATAGGCTCATTGCCTGTTCTGGATGGGGTTGCCTGTTCCCTCTGAAAGATCAGGTCCATAGTCTGGGGGTACTCCTAGATCCATCATTGTCACTGGAGGCCCAAGTGGTCGTGGCAGCTTGGAGTGCCTTTTACCAGCTTTGGCTAGTTCACCAGCTACGACCTCTCCTGGACAGGGATAGCTTGATCACAGTGGTACAGGCATTAGTAATCTCAAGACTGGATTACTGCAATGCCCTCTATATGGGGCTGCCCTTAAGGCTGGTCCGGAAGCTGGAGCTAGTGCAGAATGCAGCAGCTCAGCTGTTGCTGGAAGCTGCCCCTTTTCAGCATGTAACTCCTTTGCTGAGGGAACTGCACTGGCTGCCTTTTCGCTACCGGGCCAGGTTTAAGGTATTAGTACTAGTGTACAAAGCTCTAAACAACTTAGGACCAGAATAGAGAGAGCGCCTCCTTCCTTACCAACCTGTCCGGCCACTGAGGTCATCACAGGGCATGTTCCTGGTGGTTCCACATGGACCCATGGCCCGGTTAGAGTCCATCAGGAAAAGAGCCTTCAGTGTGGTGGCCCCCTTCCTGTGGAATTCCCTGCCTTTAGAGGTCAGGCAGGCACCAACATTGTGTTCCTTCTGGCGCCTCTGGTTGTTATTTCAAGAGGCCTTCCTTGCATGACCAGCCGTGGTTTGTTAAATTCCACTTTGTTGGGGTTTGTCTTTTTTTTTAAAAAATGTTTTAACTCTTTTAACCTGTTTGTTTTATTATTTTATCATATTGTTTACCGCTCCGAAATCTTCTGATGTGGAATGGTATATAAATATTGTAAATAAATAAATAAAGCAGGACACAGATGTATGATTTTATGTGCCTTTAAAAGGACATCACCTCGCAGCAACAGTCCTAGAAATGCTATTTAAGGGGCTGTTTGCAACACTTCCAAATCCCTGTGGAAGGGAGAAGACCCTTTGTTGTATGCAGTAAGGGAAGACCTTTGGAACAGCAGACATGATTGGACTACATGGGCCCCCCTGGCAACGCAATTGTCTCCTTGTACCAGCGCTGACACGTATGTGCCTGATCCTGCATTATGTTGCCATAAAAAAATCCACGGCCTATTAATTGGTACATCAGATGGAGTTAATACATATTCAGGTCACACTAGCAACTGGTGCATATGGTTATGGCCCCTCATTGATCATTCCATTGTTAGATAGTTTCCTGGTAAATAACATAAGAGTGGTTGACTGATGGAAGCTAATGGCCGACTAAGAGATAGTTGGAAATCTCTGCTGAGTAGCTGAAGAAGAGAGTTATCAAGCTTGGCGAAGGTGCCACTTGAAAAGAGGGAGCAATAGTATGTTTGTGAAAAGCAATAGTTTGTAGTTCTGAAGAAACAAAGGAGAAATAGCTGAGAGGTGGGTGAAGGGGGACATATGCATCTCCCCACCCTTCAGAGGAAATCAGGAAGGGCAAACCACTCACACTCCCTCTTTTGGCAGTTCTCTGTAATGTCCAAAACAGGCCAAAGCCTCCCTATAGAACGTTAGTGTAGTATAGGAGCTAAGAAACGGAACTGACTTTTAGTGTCAGCCCCTGCAGCTACAATATTTGTATAATAATGACCTATCTGTATGGAGTACTGAGATAAAGTATGTCAAGCACTTCCAGCTAGGGGCAGGGTGAGAATTCAGCGTGGGAGTGCTCCACCAGGAAAGTACCCCTGCTTGAATTCTTGTGAGTAGAACCAAGGCGGGCATCGCCTGCGACAGACAGGCCCTTCTCCCTCAGTTCTGCTCATATCCTGAACCTTTTGCTGCCTGCTACCTTGGTTGCCCTTCCCCCTCTCTTCTTGGGGGATGGTAATGAGGCAGCAGAGGAGGGCTCTGTGTAGAAGACTGGTGAGGCCTGATTGGATTCTCTCTCCTTCACGGAAAAGATGCAGTTATAAAGCCATGATCCTCCATGGGAAATTGCATTACAAGTATTTTTTGTCTGAAGGGGAGAGAGGCCCACAGGGCTTCGCCAGTCTTCTTAGGAGACACTCCTTCTTAGGAGATGCTATTTCACCCATCTTCCCCAAGGTCAAGGGCTCAATCCTATGCATGTTTTGACAGAAAAAGACCTACAACTCCCAGCATTCCCCAGCCAGCCACTCTGGCTGGGGAATGCTGGGAGTTTTGGGACTTTTATCTAAACATGCATAAAGTTTCACTGTAAAGGTCCCCCCCCCCCGCCCCCGCACTCTGTGGGTGAGGAGGATAGAGTAGCAGGGATAGAGTGAGGGGGATAGAGTAGCACTGTAAGGGGTTCTTTCCCCCCTCCCCTCTGTCCCCATGGGTGAGGGGGATAGAGAAGCAGGCTTCAGAGTAGGCAGGTCTTGCAGCTTTCTTTGGAATGCTTGATAATGCCTTCAAGATTTTTTTTTGGGGGGGGGAGGTTTTGAACGGAACAGTCTAAGGGCCTGTTTGATTTGGGGGGCAAGCAAGCAAGCGGCTGCTCACCCATGTCTACTGTCAACACTTTAAAGCATGCTACAAAATCCTAAGTAGAGTTCATTCTCATTATAGTATCTTGACCCAAACCATGCAAAGTGGGCTGTAGTTAAGTGTGCCACCTCCATGTTTTTCAATCTAGTGCCAAATGCGCAAAACTCACTTTGCCAAGTTTGAAAGAAAACCATCTTGCACCTTGTGGCTTAATGGGCTAGCTGTTAATTACAAATGTTTCCATTGACATACTGGTAAGGGATCAGGCACCATATTACAAGTACAACAAAAGCAGTTGCCACAGTTTCCAAGATTGCCGACATATAGTGCAGCTGGGACGGTGTGGGCTGTCAGAGTGCATTAGAAATAATATATAAAAACCTGCCTAAGATAATCTAGTACGTGCTGTTTATGAATGCTTAATACACTGCAACACTTTACACAGTAATAGTTCCACAGCCAATATATGGCCCATATATATTACCCTAAAGTCAGATATATTTTAGCTGCTCTATTGATGTTGTATATCCAATCCAAAGGAGACTTGCATGAACATACAAGGCCATGAATCTATGTGTAATGCTATTGAAATAGTGTAATGGGATTCAAAAAGACATCAAATTAATGTTTAGAATGACACAACCTGACAAAATAACAAAACGGTGAATTAGACACAAAATCCCAGTTGAAGCATGAAAGATACAGATAGGAAAAATACAAATATTAATATTTTAACATGATTTGGGGGGGGGGGAGTCTTTGTCACATGCCTAATTCTATCTTAACAACCATTAATAATTATGGGCAGTATCCAGTACAGCTGCTGAATTTCTGCTTGATCTGTTGTGCAATAGTAGGCTTGCGGTTCAAAAAGCAATCCCAGAAACAAGGGGAAATGTTTGTTTCCAGGACAGGAGAGGTCAGTAGCACTTCCTTTCGCAAGTTTGCTGACCTGCCCTATTCCTTTGGCTTTCAGGACTGCTGGCCCTCTGTTGCGCTAGCAGTGGTTCCCACTGGCATGTGGGCCGATTTGGACACTGCCCTATAGTTGCTTTCAATGTGTTATGAACCCTTTCTCCTGCATCCATGTTGGGCAAATAGAGTGGGGTTTGTTTTTTTACAGAAAGGGAAAAAACATTAAAGAGGGTTGCTTAGCATTTTGTTCTACTACTCATTGCTGTGATCTCTGCTTCTGCAGAGGCCAGTTCTGTGTGGGTAAATTTATAGAGAGAAATGGTAAATACCAATTCATTCTCCTGGGTTGAACAGGTTTTGTAGCAGATCTAGCTTGCCATTTCTCTTTTATAAAGTGAAGAATTATTACATTTGGTGATTCGATTAAAATGACATTGTTGATTAAAATGACATTGGATGCAAATTCAGGATCCAGTAAGCATGGCAAATGCCCTGAGTGACTTCTGTCTGTAATGATGACTGAGGTGTAGACATCCGTACCCAAAGAGAAAAAGCACCCACTTGGCAGTACGTAGAAGCAGAGCTATTCCTACAGGTTCATGGTACTTCCCCCTTCACAGAATGAAGGGTCTTAAGACAAAGTTAACTGGATGGATCTCTGCTGCATTTTCTGGGCTGCTCATTTCATGTGTGCAAAACCACCATCAGATTCACATTACGCAATATGATTCGTTGTTACACAATGCAATAAAGCCAAGATGTGTGGAGGGAATATCTTTCGTATTTGCGTCTTCAAAATATTCCCCACTCTAATTAGCACCTGAGTCCCTTAATTTATGCCCATCAATTCAAGATACATTTTCTGCATCAATGAAGCACCTTCATGTAATGAGTTTTGGTGAACCTAGGAATAACAGTTATGCTGTTGCACTATGCTTCCTAGCCTTGGTCAGTGAGGAAGAAATAGACCTGCTTAGCCATTAAAACGTGTCTACTCCAAATTGCTTTTGACATATTTGGAGGAAAAATTTAGGTTTAAATTAGCACTCAGCACAGACATTACCCTTGCCATATCTAACTCTAGCTGGGAACACTTCCCTATCTCCACCATGCTCAACAGATATTAACTGAGCATAATGTTTCTGTGTTGTGTGTTAATTTCTAGGTTAGGATTTTTAAAAAGGTGGGCACTAGTCATATTGTGGGATGTGCAAGTGGATGAGGCCTTGATAATAAGGCTAGATCCAGTAATAGCATTGCGGACTCGATGAAAGGACAGAGCTGGTACTGGTTTGTTGCAGGAGTTTCCAATGAAAGCTCTCCTGTTAACACAGCCCCATTAACATAATTTTAGCAGATCTTTTTTTTTAAATTGCACCATGCATAGTTCTGCTTTGAAAGCTATGCACACATTAAGGGCTAATACACTTCAGTATTGTGGTGTTAGAATACCGAGTGCCATCTGAGATTAGTGAGAACATTTGACTGCTTAAAGTACTCCGTCTCACAATCCCTTGGATATTTTCTTTTCTGGCTTCCAACTGACATGCACTGAAGAATTAACACTTGGAGTCCAAGTATGTGATCTAGCAAAATTGCTAATTAATCAACCAGAGCCCATCCAGTTCTGGTTTACATTTCACTATGGTAGAAGTCTCCATTTGTCTTTAGAGTTTAAATCTGATGCTAAAGGACTTCATAGTGCTTTATTCAAATTTCTAATTCTCAAGTTTATTGCAAACACTTTATAATCCAATAAAGTAAAAGCTACAAACAAAAGAGTGCATGAAAGATTTATTCCCCCCCCCAAATAAATAAATAAGATTTATTCCCCCCCTCAATTGGGCCTCACTCTGTTTTAGCTGTCCCAAGACACCATATTAAAAAAGGGAGCCTTTTGCCAATAAGCATCGCTGCCATCACCTCCTCTACCATCACCACCACCACCAGTCTTTCCCACTCGCCAAATGCTCTGATGGAAGGAGAACTGCCAGGTTTGCTGAGCATGGTCATATTACATTTTGCACTCAGTAAAACAGATTTCAGAAGATACATTGCATATTGTATTGAAAAATCAGCTTCCAGGAAAGTTATATAAATCAATACAAAAATAATTTGGGCAAAGACCCAGGAAATGTGCAGCCCTGAATTCCAAAGAAGAGTGGCCTGAAACACTGGCATGTGCAGGAGTGATTTTATCCATAGAAAAAGGGAAAGTGTTATAAGATTCACTTATAGGCGTGGGCAGGAAGCACAGCTTGTTACACTAGTTTATAGGCACAATCCAAAATAGGGAAATATGAGTTTTACTCCAGCTGGCAATTTTGCCTTTAAAAATCTCTCCTCAGGTTTAAGGAAACTAATATTTAAAAACTCTGGAAGCCTTGTCTACCCCAGATCTCATGCTAATCAAGATGAGGTCATTGTTGTTGTTGTTCAGTCGTTCAGTCGTGTCCGACTCTTCGTGACCCCATGGACCATAGCACGCCAGGCCTTCCTGTCCTGCGCTCTCTCCCGGAGCGTGCTCAAGTTCATATTCATTGCATCCGTGATGCTATCTAGCCATCTCATCCTCTGCCGTCCCCTTCTCCTTTTGCCTTCAGTCTTTCCCAGCATCAGGGTCTTTTCCAGGGAGTTTTCTCTTCGCATTAGGTGGCCAAAATATTGGAGCTTCAGCTTCATTATCTGTCCTTCCAATGAGCACTCAGGGTTGATTTCCTTTAGGATGGACTGATTTGACCTCCTTGCAGTCCAGGGCACTCGTAAGAGTCTTCTCCAGCACCACAGTTCGAAAGCATCAATTCTTCGGCGCTCAGCCTTCCTTATAGTCCAGCTCTCACAGCCATACATTACTACTGGGAAAACCATAGCTTTGATTAGACGGACCTTTGTCGGCAAGGTGATGTCTCTGCTTCTTACTATGCTGTCTAGGTTGGCCATAGCTTTCCTCCCAAGGAGCAAGCGTCTTTTAATTTCATGGCTACAGTCACCGTCTGCGGTGATCTTGGAACCCAAGAAAGTAAAATCTGTCACTGCTTCCATTTCTTCCCCTTCTATATGCCAGGAAGTGATGGGGCCAGATGCCATGATCTTAGTTTTTTTAATGTTGAGTTTCAAACCAGCTTTTGCACTCTCCTCTTTCACCCTCAACAAGAAGCTCTTGAGATCCTCTTCGCTTTCTGCCATTAGGGTGGTATCGTCTGCATATCGGAGGTTGTTGATAATTCTCCCAGCAATCTTAATTCTGACCTCTGATTCATCCAACCCGGCATTTCTCATGATGTACTCTGCATATAAGTTAAATAAGCAGGGTGACAATATGCAGCCTTGTCGTACTCCTTTCCCAATTTTGAACCAATCGGTTGTTCCATGTCTGGTTCTTACTGTTGCTTCTTGACCCTCGTACAGGTTTCTCAGGAGACAGGTAAGGTGGTCTGGTACTCCCATCACTTTAAGAATTTGCCACAGTTTGTTGTGATCCACACAATCAAAGGCTTTAGCGTAGTCAATGAAGCAGAAATAGACGTTTTTCTGGAATTCTCTTGCTTTCTCCATGATCCAGTGAATGTTGGCGATTTGATCTCTAGTTCCTCTGCCTCTTCGAAACCCAGCTTGTACTTCCGGTAATTCTCGGTTCGCATACTGCTGAAGCCTAGCTTGTAGGATTTTGAGCATCACCTTGCTGGCATGTGAAATGAGCGCAATTGTGCGGTAGTTTGAACACTCTTTGGCGTTGCCCTTCTTTGGAATTGGAATGTAAACTGACCTTTTCCAGTCTTGTGGCCACTGTTGAGTGTTCCAGATTTGTTGGCATATTGAATGCAGCACTTTAACAGCATCATCTTTTAGGATTTTAAATAGCTCGGCTGGAATACTGTCATCTCCGCTAGCTTTGTTGTTAGGAATGCTTCCTAAGGCCCACTTGACTTCACTCTCGAGGATGTCCGGCTCCAGTTCAGTGACCGCACTATCATGGCTATCAGGGACATTCAGATCTTTCCTGTATAGTTCTTCTGTGTATTCTTGCCACCTCTTCTTAATCTCATCTGCTTCTGTTAGGTCCCTGCCTTCTTTGTCCTTGATCATGCCCGTCTTTGCACAAAACGTTCCCTTGAGATCTCCAATTTTCTTGAAGAGATCTCTAGTCTTTCCCATTCTGTTGTTTTCCTCGATTTCTTTGCATTGTTCATTTAAGAAGGCCTTCTCGTCTCTCCTTGCTATTCTCTGGAACTCTGCATTCAGTTGGGTATATCTTCCCCTTTCTCCCTTGCTTTTCGCTTCCCTTCTTTCGTGAGCTACTTGTAAAGCCTCATCAGACAGCCACTTGGCTTTCTTGCATTTCTTTTTCTTTGGGATGGATTGAGTTGCTGCCTCCTGAACAATGTTACGGACCTCCGTCCATAGTTCCTCAGGCACTCTGTCTATCAGGTCTAATCCCTGAAATCTATTCCTCACCTCCACTGTATATTCATAAGGGATATGATTTAGGTCATACCTGAACGGTTTAGTGGTTTTCCCGACGTTCTTCAATTTAAGCCGAAATTTTGCAAGAAGCAGCTCATGATCTGAGCCACAGTCAGCTCCAGGTCTTGTTTTGACTGACTGTATGGAGCTTCTCCATCTTTGGCTGCAAAGGACATAATCAATCTGATTTCGATATTGACCATCTGGTGATGTCCATGTGTAGAGTCGCCTCTTGTGCTGTTGGAAAAGAGTGTTTGCTATGATCAGCATGTTCTCTTGGCAAAACTCTATTAGCTTTTGTCCTGCTTCATTTTGTACACCAAGGCCATGCTTGCCTGTTATCCCGGTGATTTCTTGACTTCCTACTTTAGCATTCCAATCCCCTATGATGAAGAGGACATCTTTTTTTGGTGTTAGTTCTAGAAGGTGTTGTAGGTCTTCATAGAACCGATCAACCTCAGCTTCTTCGGCCTCAGTGGTTGGGGCATAGACTTGAATTACTGTGATGTTGAATGGTTTGCCTTGGA
This sequence comes from Heloderma suspectum, assembly GCF_057233095.1. NCBI lineage: Eukaryota > Metazoa > Chordata > Lepidosauria > Squamata > Helodermatidae > Heloderma > Heloderma suspectum. The sequence goes on along the minus strand of NC_139462.1, from coordinate 65,898,602 downwards.
TTCGTACTGAGATCATTCTATCATTTTTAAGATTGTACCCCAGTACTGCTTTTCCCACCCTTTTGTTGACTATGAGTGCTACTCCATTTCTTTTAAGGGATTCTTGCCCACAATAGTAGATATGATAGTCACCTGAATTAAATTCGCCCATGCCTGTCCATTTTAGTTCGTTGATTCCCAAGATGTCGATGTTCAATCTTGCCATCTCATGTTTGACCACCTCCAGCTTACCTTGATTCATTGATCTGACATTCCAGGTTCCTAAACAATATTGTTCTTTACAGCATCGGATTTTCTTTTCACCACCAGACACATCCACAGCTGAGTGTCCTTTCGGCTTTGGCCCAGCCGCTTCACTCTTTCTGGCGCTACTTGGAAATACCCTCTGCTCTTCCCCAGTAGCATATTGGACACCTTCCGACCTGAGGGGCTCATCTTCCGGCGTCATCTCATTTAGCCTTGTGATACATTCCATGGGGTTTTCTTGGCAAGAATACTGGAGTGGGTTGCCATTTCCTTCTCCAGTGGACCACATTTTGTCAGAACTCTCTGCCATGACCTGTCCGTCTTGGGTGGCCCTTCATGGCATAGCTTATGGCTTCATTGAGTTACGCAAGCCCCTTCGCCACAACAAGGCAGTGATCCATGAGAGGTCATTGTACCATTCGTGAAAATTATTTCAAACCAGTTCTGTAATAAAGAGAAGCTTGGTGGAAACTGGAAGGTGAGTGTGACCTGGTTCGCATGATTGCAGGGTGGTTAATAAGTCACGGTGGCTTGTTAACCACCCGATGCGTGCACCGTGGGCTGTTGTAGGGTTCTGGAGTGGCTTGTTAACCATAGCAACAAGCCACCCTGGCCGGGTTCATATGACACAACAAGCTGTGCTGCTGATGGTAATTTCCCCAGCCACAATCGTGTGAACCAGGCCAATGTGTGGAAGCTGATGGATGCGGAAGCCAGTAAGTCTTTAGCAAAGTCCTCTGTTGAAGAGGATCTAGACAGGACAGATATATTCCCACAATAGCTTATAGCATAACTCTTTGCTTTGCTAATATGAAACTTTAAAATAATATCTAGTCCTATTTCAATAGTCAAAGAAATCTAGCAAAATTAACATTTGATATATACTGTTAATATTTTCCATCTTATTCTGAATACTGCTGTTTCAAAGCAGGAATACTGCCACAGGTACCTGTTTCATTTCCTGCTGAGGTGAGTAGGCAAAACCTACCTGCCTTCAGCAGGGCTTCCCCCTTTACTTCATTGGTAACTAGAGTAGCTCTGTCCTGTGCCAAAGGACATACTTGTGAAGCTGCTCCCTATACTGGAGTGAGTGCAACAAAGTGTGATGTGTGCACTGAAGAAGATTCAGACCTCCAGAACATAGCAAAGGAAGGAATTAATTGTTAAGCTCTTGTTTTATGCCAGTTTTGTAGACCAGTCTTCACACAGTGGAAGGCTGGTGGCTCCAACGTCAGTGGGGAATCTGCTCCAGGTTTCAGTCAGAACCAGTCAGAATCAGCACCTTGGATAGCTCCTTTAGAGTTCTGACTGATTCTGATTGAAACCCGGAGTGGATTTACTGCCCCACTGACACTGGAGCCACCAGCATCCACTGTTTCCACAACCAGGCACCCTCCAGATATCATAGAATCATAGAATAGTAGGGGTGAAGGGGCCTATAAGATCACTGAGTCCAACCCCCTGCTCCATGCAGGAATCCAAGTAGGAGCATCCCCGACAGAAGGCTGTCCAGCCTCGTCTTGAATGCCTCCAGTGTGGGAGAGCCCACCACCTCCCTAGGTAATTGGTTCCATTGTAGTATTGCTCTAACAGTCAGGAAGTTTTTCCTGATGTTCAGCCGGAATCTGGCTTCCTGTAACTTGAGCCCATTATTCCATGTCCTGCACTCTGGGATGATCAAGAAGAGATCCTGGCCTTCCTCTTTGTGACAACCTGTGACAATCCATATGATGGACTACAACTTTGGGGGTTGGACTAGATGGCCTTGTAGGCCCCTTCCAACCCTACTATTCTATGATTCTACTATTCTATGATCCAGTCATCAGCTGCCATCATGGCAATGGTCATGCTGGCTGAGGATGATCAGTTTTGTAGTCCAACACATCTGGAAGGAAGGCTGTTTTAGACCATCTCATTTCCTTTTAACTGATACCAGTAGAGTGCCTGTAGCAGGAATTCTTGGGCCTTGGGGCCTACAAAGCCCAATTCTCAGAGGAGCACCACGAAGTTACCTACTTAGCTCTCAGACTTACCTCTGTGCCTCCCAAGTAAGCCAGCATACAGGAACTTTCCAAGGAGCTCTGCTTTGTGACAAGCTTAATAAGAGCACATAGTGGGACCAAATGGTTTTCTGTGCAATTTTCTCTTGAGCTGTACTGGTTCAATAAATCAATCCAGGAGAAATGCTACAGCTAAGCTGTAGCTGCAAAAACTGGAGGGGGATGGACCCCCTCAAAGCAAAGGAAACGAAGGCGCCTCAGTTGGAATCCTCTTAAGTATGCATTGACAATGCAGCCTGCTATGAGATAACAGGCACACCAGAAGTGGTACTCTGTTGTGCTTGGTTCCGTAATGTGACAAAACAGGCCAGTAAGAGAAGTGTTGAAAATGATGGAGAAAAATGTTCTGTGAATGTTGATATTATACCATTTCCAAAGTGCAGGAGAGTGGGGGGCGGGGGGGGGGAGCTTCCCTTCTTGCTTCCAGTTAAGTAAATGTGACATTTTTTAAAGGTTACAAATCAGCAGTGTAGGGAAGGATACAAGGCATCATAAGTACTTCCCCACAGGGAATCTAATAGATCCTACATGGAGCAAGGAAACCACAAGCTGCATGACACTGTAAGGAAACAGCTACTAACTGGTGTAATGATCATAAGAGGAGGGCACGTTCTCCTAGGATGAACAGTAAGAGAACTGGATTAAATCATGTCATCTTGTTTGGGTTGTTATGAATTTTTATACATGCAGGCAAAGACATTGAAGAGGAAGGTGCTGCAGTGATGCAAGCATGGTCACTTTGCCTTTTTGGCCAAGTCATGAACTGGCATGCTAATTGACCCCTGCTTGCCAGTACCTGAATAACATTCAGATTGTGTTTCTGCGTAATAATGGCCTTCTGTGACTGTCATGCCAAGGAAGAGAAGGTGGCATACACAATGCTTGTTTTCAAACGTAAACCTAAACAAGTGCTACAGCATAATGGATTCCAGGTTGAAGTGTGGTAGTTCATCAGGGAGCCAAGCATGTGTAAGACATATTGACAGAACATATTTGCATTGGGAATCACTGGCAGGAGCCATTCTGTGTTTAGAAAATGAATTGATGATTAGCCTTAGAGATGGAAAGGAAATTAGCGACCGATTTACAAAGAGCCATTGTAAATCTAGCTTGCATTACCAGAGGCATCTTGTCTACAGAGATATGCAATGAGAGGCAGCTTTGTTCACACTCAGCTAATGTGATAATTCCTGGAACAGAACAGACATATTGACTGGAAATCTGGGCTAAAAGAGCAGTAAATAAAGAAAGTGCTCTTAAAATCATTGATGCTTATGGAAAATGTTGTAAAACATTTACAATATATAAACATATTAGTAACTAAGAAATAGTGGTAACAGATGAACGTTTTCACAGAGTTTTCACACTCTTAGAGAGCAATCCTGTGGTCCTGGGAGAGAGTCCCAGGGCCCATAGGATATTTTGGAGTCCCCTTCCTGAGGCCATACCCACTCCTACAACCTTGGGAGGGGGACTCTAAGTTCTGATCCCCCACCCCCTCGCAGCCACCATGGAAAGCAACATAGCAAAAAAGTGACCTCAGACAGCTTTGGGGATCATGGACAGGGAGAGGAGAGGCAGAACCCAGCCTCTCTGTCACGTGTCCCTGCTCACTGCTAGTAAGTGATCCAATCATGCTCAGAGGCCCACCTAACTGGGTTATTAGTTTGTTTGTTTTGCAGAAGGAGCAGGAAGCAAAAGTGCCTCTGCTCTTCTTCCACTGTTTTGGCAACAGCCCAGCAGGCCATAGGACTTTTGGAAGCCTCCAAGCTTAAGCATTACCCCAGCCTTCCTTGACTTGGCATCCTCCAGATGTGTTGGATGACATCTCCCATAACTGGCTGGAGGATTAAGGAGTTGTAGTCCAAGACACCTGGAAGGTATCAGGTTGGGGAAGGGTGCATTATATGAAGGAATGCTGAAATGGAAACATGCTGGAGTTGCATTTGTGCTTAGAAGGAACACAGAGTGTGCAGACACAATAAGTGCAAGCCATCAGCTACACAGAACTCTTGGTCAAGGTCAGCTCACCTAAGCCTCTGATGAAGCTTGTAACTCAGCATGTTATCAGTGTAGAAAGAATGCAGACAGGCTGGTCTTGGTCCCGAGACATTTCAGACATTTCTGAAGACACCTGTGGTTCAAAATCCCAAATGGCTCACTTAGAAAAAACAAGTTACCAAAAAGAAAAAGAAAAGAAAAGAAAAACTGCTACAGAAACCAATGAAACTGAACAAATGACCTCTTTAAATCTCAAGATAGAGCAGCTAGTAGGGAAGCAGAATTATTTGGAAAACAGATGTTCAGAGGAAAAAGAACTGCATCTGTTCAAGAATGTTATGTCTTCCTTTTAAAAGCCCCCCCTCCCGTACTTAGTGAATATCAGCAAATATGAGTCCCTGTTTCTAATCCCTTGTCTGCATGGCTTATTCTCTGAATCAATTTGTGTTGCCAAGCCTGTTTATAAGTATTATCCTCAGATCTGGGATGCTTCTCCCTAATCCTTAAGCTGTGTTGATCAGCGATGAAGGCAACCATTCAAAGCACTCTCTTTTTTATTGCAGAATGGAGCTGTCATTGAATATTGGTTCTGGACAAAGCTTTAGTGGGAACTTGGCAACTTGGCTCAACTTGAACCCTGTGCCATAATAGTCCCATCCTTAAATTGCTCTCACAGTGTGACTTCTATCAGCAATGCTCTTTACTGAGCTGATAAAACTACCCCAGGGCCATTTCATATTGAAATACAAACTTAATGCCAATGCAGGTGTTTATGAGCTTTGAGCATCTCCCTTGTGAGAAAGGGAGATATTGCTGCTGTTCCATAATATGCTTGGAAACAACACAGATATTCCCTTACTAAGTCACTGTATGAGCTACAGGTGGTTAGCTGAGATTGGAGTGTTTGTCCCCTTTCTCCTGAGCCAAACAACAATTGAAATAGTCTGTCAATGGCCTGCCCCTTGCCTTGTCCTCTTCACTCACTGGAAAGATCCCACATGAACCAGCAAAATCTCCTGCCCATAGTTCTACATGATGACGCCTTAAGCAAGAGGTTACTGTTCTCCATGTACCCACACCTTCTCTTGGGTAGTACTTTCCTCTTGGAAGCAGACCAAGCCATAGGGGATGGAGGAGTCATGTCCCTTCACTGGGCAACCCCTTGTCCTCATCACAGAAGCATCTTCAGATGTGGAAGCCTGTTTGTATGATGTCCTGATACTTCACTGAATCCCTTCATCATTTGGAAGTATTCCTGAGATGTGGAAAAGATCGCTGTGACCACTTGAAGAAGACCTCTAGCAAAACATCCTCCCGATACACACACACACACACACACACACACACACACACACAGAGTTCTGCATGTTGCCACATTTCACAGTGATTAAATGTCAGAGAAGACTAGGGATGGACAAATTGTTCTATACTCACTCCATCTCAAGTTTCACATGTATTCAGTTATAAGCCTGATCCATCCAATATTTACAACTATTTTTTAAAAGAAAACCACACCAAAATTTGTATTTATTTTCTAATATACTTTCCTCTAACACACACATTCTATATGCAACTTTCCCTAATATATGTGCTGGGGTTCCCCTTATGACCTGGACCCCCTGAGCAACACCTTATGATCTCTTGCCTCCTTAAGGGTCCCACCTTCTTTTAAACTTCCATGTCCCAATAACATGGGGATTAGGCTGTAGATGAGGTACGATTGGCACGTCAGACACCTGGGTGTGAACCACAAAAGTTTACTGGTAAATTAAAGCAAGCAAATTGCAACTAAAGGTATTTGCAGAATAGAGCTGAGTGATACAAAAACCATTAATAGAAAATAAAGGTTGCAAAAATGCAAGTTCCTCCCCCCTGGCTGCGCTTAGACTACTCCAGGCTGCTTCTTCCTGCTCTTTCTTCAAGTTCTGGTCTTCCTCTCTCTGGTTTCTCTCTTTCTCTCTCTCTCTCTCTCTCTCTCTGGTCTCTCTCTCCCTTGGTAAAGAAATACAAATAATTCTGATCTGAAAATAAATCAAGATACTATCAATTTAAGACTACAACAGCAGAGCCTTTCATGACTTGAGAATGACTCATCAGTGATACAATGTAATTTATATTGTTTCTGTGGAAATCTAGTTCCAAAAAGTTACAACTGATACTGGTTTTTGAGCACGGTGGATACTAGTTGAGGACAGAGAATTCTTCACCATATTTATTGGCAGCAGCAAATAATAAATTAGCCAAACTGAGAAGAATAATGCGGATAATATTCTTTATTACTAGAGTGCTCTCCTAAAACCTCACACCCACTGAGCTTCTTTAGAGAAAAAAATGGACTTACAGGAAACTCTTCAGTTACAAAGATTTTCAACAGAAGACAGCAAACCTTCAGGCATTACGAAGTGATGTATCTGAAGGTCACCATGCACATTTCTTCATTTATGTAAATCTTTGAGGGCTTATGGGGCTGTAAAATAATGTGAACAGAACCCACCCCCCTCAAATATTTAGGGTCATTTATAAACCCAGTAAAATGTTCAGTTATGTAGGCTTGATTTTGTTCTCTTTCAAGGATGCCTTTGTATAGGGAAAAAAACCTGCAATTCACTGACAGCATTTCAGTAGTAATGAAAGTGAGAGAATTCTATGTTATAATATGAAGCGTGTCACAAGCTCTGAAATACTTGCCTGGGTGCATAGTGGAAAGAATTCGCAAGGATTCTTTATGCTAACATTTCTTTACAATTTCTAATCACTGTGAGTAGGTCCTCCCTGATCATCAGTTTTTAGCATCATCAAAACACAGCTGCTACCTATTAGTTGAGGGCAATGCAAACATTTTTCCTCTAGGATTTCATTTTATAGCAAAGCTATCATATTTCCCAGGCACTCGAGCTGAAAGATCTTGTACCTGAGAAAATGCAATTTTCCCCCAGATAGTGCTATTGCTGTTGTCACATGGAAAGTGATTGTGTGTCATAAGGACGTAAGATGTGAACAGTGATGAGCAACACAAGTCCCTTACCATGCTAACACAATGCTGCGAATTTTTCAGAAGTATTATTAACACTATTGATATGCTGATCCTTCCCATCTCTTTGTCGTTGCATCACTCTAGTCCAAAAGCTCCTCCCCCCCTCAGTATCAGTGCCCTGTCATTTCATAAATCTTTTGCTTTTAATTGGTTACACTAGGGATGGGTGAATAAGTGTTGTTTGCTATCACTGAGATTCTCCGAACTCCACCTTGAAGCTCAGATTGTCTCACTTCTGTGTTCAATTGCGGTCTGTTTTTCATTTCATTTGAATGGGAAAAGTGTGCATTTTGAGCAGGGAAAATGCACATGTTTTAAAAAGTGCTAATCCAAGTGCACACTTTCCCCCCATAGACTAAAGTTCATATGTTTTGGAAGTCACATTTTTCAAACTAGAATGCAAGTTTGGGAAAATGTAAGTTTTTCCTGAAAAATGCTTACGTTTGTGTTCATGCTTGGAGGCACGAACTGTTGTTCTGAAATGAGAGTTTGTTTCTGATGCAAAGATAGTTGTGTACAACTAGATATTGTACCTGATTTGTAATCTGAATAGAAATAATCATACATAATGGCCATGCACAGAGGTGGAGCTTGCATTTTATTCATTCCATTCATTAAAAGTATTTTTACCCTAGTCTTCAGGCAAAAAAGCTCCTAAGTTCAATAAGACAATCTCTGACCCTAGGTTTACAATTTAAAGAACCCAACACAAAAGGAAAAAAGGCTTAGGAGGCAAGAGGAAAAAAGCAAACCCAGGCACTAATTCTTAGCTATACTGCAAGATAGATGGAAAGGTGCAACTCACCCATACCATGTGGTACACTTCAGAATTGCACTGACTGGATATGCATCCAGATTCAGATGTGAGCCTACATTTGATCTCAGTGCAGTGCTGCATGTGATGTTTTGGGATCCAGCATCAAGCTTCTGCCTGGAGACTGGTGTTCACTGCACACTGTTGCATGCTTTGATCTTGACGGCATGGCAGTGCCAATAGGGAAGTTTGTTTTTGCAAATGGATCTTTAGTACTAGACTGGGACTAATGTCTAAAAATAATGGCCAAGGCAAATATTAATTGATCATCTGGATAAGCTGTACGTCATTCTTTGTTTAATAAATCCACCTTCATTTTATTTACTGTTAGATAATTTGTGAACATCTACAAGTATACTATTTGAAACAGCAGCCCAGACAATTGAAAAGGTTGGTTTCCTGTAAATTTAGGGGGGAATGAAAGTGCTGATTGATAAAATCTTAAAAACAAACTAAGATTACATCAAAGGTGTTTGACTACTTTCTGCTTTTCTTCTCTGTTGCGCTATATGTCTGAAAGGGACGGTATAGCTAGTCTGTCAACAATAATGCCAATCAGACATTTTGAACTGGACTGGAAATTTCAGGAAAGCAAAATAATATGTCAAGGTCTGAAAAATATTAAATAATAGATGGTAAAATATATAAGGCTAGCCACCTATCTGATAGATTAGATTAAATCAGCTGCATAGCCAGAAGACACAATGCAATAAAGAACTCATTACATAAATCATGTTATGTTGAAGCAAACACAAAATGTAAAGACATTTGCATTAACATCAGTGCTAATGGAAACATTCATGCTATTGGAGGAGTAAACATCACCACACTGTCCATCCCCCATATGGTTGTAATATTCGATCAGCCATTCATCAAGCTGCCTCTTATATTCAAAATGTATGCATAGCTCATTTGCCGTATAGAATACTAAAAGAACAAATATCCTTTTGGGGTGTGTGTGTGTGTAAACATACACATGCGCTTAAGAGTTTTAGCCATACAACACTGGAACCTCAGTCATTACAAGCAACATGTTTTATAAACTGCACTGCTAGTTATACTGCAAATTTCTGTTCCTGTTCTCCCTCTTCATTGGAACCACTGCAGAAACTACTTAGCAGCTGCAATTTGCAAGCACAAGACAAATGCTTGCAAAATCTAATCAATAACATGATAACAAAAAATCAAACAAAAATACCCTTGGGTCAAAGATGATTACAAAGCATGTTTGATATTTTAAGAATAAGATGAACAAAAGCAGGACAACAGGCCAGCTTTTCTTCATCATGCTGAGTCCCAGAGCTGACCGTGTTGGTTGCATTTCAGGATGAGTGGAGGGAAAAAGAAGAGCACATCTTGTAAATACAAAGTTCATAAAAACTACATAAACTGGGGATGGGGAACCAGCTAGCAAGCCTAATCCAGCCCACTGAGGTTACTGTGCCCCCTTTCCCATGTCACCCACATTTGCCTTTGATTGTCCATCATTATCACCAGCTGCTGGTCACTCCATTTTTGCCTTCCCCCCTGTCCCCCACCTTTAAATACTTATCAGTTAAAGGCACCGGAGCCCAGGCAGGAAAAAAAACCTGGCAACTGAGTTGACAAGGAAGAAAAGGGGAACATTGTCCTAAACTTTTGAAGGGTGTGGATTTGGCTCCAACCTCTTCTGAGCGGGCACCGAGCTCCTATTCGGGTCTTTGCTAGCTCCCCGAGAGCTGGCACCAAAGCTGGTATTGCTCCTGCTGGTGACCATTTTTCCTGCTCCCCCCCCCCAAATGCTTTGGGGATAGAAATTGGATTTTGAAACCGTTTAAAAATTCTCGTTTGCTCAAACTTGTGCTTTGGGGCTGCTGTGGCTTATGTCTGGGAAGGCACGCACGGTACTGAGCTGGACTAAGAATAGATGCTGATGAAACTGATGCGATTTTTTTAAAGTAAGATTTTTCTTTTATACCTAGCTGGGGAGGATTACCATTATGTATTGTGCAATACATTATGTATTGGGCTGCGGTGGCTTAGTGGTTAAGATGCTGAACTGCAGACCGGAAGGTCGGCACAGCAGTTCGAGACCCGAGTGCTGCGTGACGGAGTGAGCTCCCGTCTTCAGTCCCAGCTCCTGCCAACCTAGCACTTTGAAAGCAAGAAATTGCAAGTAGATAAATAGGTACCTCTTCGGCGGGAAAGGTAACAGCGTTCCGTGCACCTCGGTGTTCAGTCATGCCGGCCACATGACCATGGAAGCATCTTTGGACAGCACTGGCTCTTCGGCTTAGAAATGGAGATGAGCACCACACCCTAGAGTCGGACACGACTGGTTGGGGACACCTTTTTTATTGTGCAGCCCAGTCCTTTACACAAAAGTAAAACCACTGCTTTCAAAGGGGCTTGCTTCCACTTTAGAGTGCACCATATTACAGTTTAAACAAAGAAGGATTACATATCTTGCCAGTGAAACACAGGCTCACATTTCAGGGTGATTTGGCATACAGATGGTTGTTTTTATTGGCTGTTCCCTTCACTTAACCCAGGAGGGGAGAGACAGTCACACGAGACATGCTAGTTATTTTTTAAATACTTACACAACTTCTGCTTTTCTTATTTAATATTTCCATGCCTCCTTGGCAGCATTCTGATGTGAGTAGAAGCCATCACTGACTCTGCAACCAGAACTGCCCTCCACTCATCTCAGGTATGTCTTTCTGCTGCCTCTTCATGACTCCAGTCAAGGTACCAAATTATTTTCTTCCAGAACTTGTTTCCCATTCAAAGGCAGCATAATTTGCCTCAATGACTTACTTCATTAAAAGATTTGTTTTAGTTGATTATACTTGGGGGAAGTATTTTTATAGAGAAAATGAAATGTAGAATTAAGACAGTCCTTTCACTATGGGTCTTAATGGAGGAGAATTATCCTGGAGGCTCTTCCCCAAGTACTTAGGGTGCATTGTGTGTCAACTCCTCAGTTGTGGCACCCAGTTATGAAATACTCATGAAGGCATGACTGATGCCAACACTACAATTGCTTCGGCACCAGCTCAAAACCTTTTGATTTACCCAGGCATTTTAACTAGTTGATTTTGCCTATCCTGATGTATTTGCTTCCATTTTTGCTTTATTAGGATGGTGTGTTTCTGCTGTTTTTATTGCATTGCATATTATTTTAATTATATTATATTATATTTATTATATTATATTTGTATTTGGATCCACAAGGATGAAGGGCAATTTAAAAATGTTTTATTTAATAAGCAAACAACTAAATAAATATGTGTAAGAGTCCTATGTGTCAGAGTAGCAATGTGAGAATCTCAGATGCATAACAGACTGTTGAGGATTCAATAGTAATCTGTTCATTGATTCGGGAAGCAATCATTGTCCCACCATTGTGAAATGCAGATGGATTACGTGATGTTCCAAAAAGAATGTGTTGGAAATTGAGAGCAGACAGATGAGAGAAGCCATTTAGAATCATCATATCCTTCTGCAGCTTTTAACTGACTTAAACCTAACTAGTTTCTTCAACCCAAATCCTAATCTGAAAAATTAGGGTTTGAATGTACAACTTCAAAAAAGTGGAAATCTCAGGAACAGAAGAGGCCAGAATGTCATCAGATAGAACCACTTGTGTCCTTAATACAGCAGATCTCCACACACCAACCCACACTCATATGAATTCTTTCATTTTCTTCAGATTCCTTTTTAGTGGTAAACCACTAGTGGATATGGAACTCCTAGCTTCACTGAAATTGAAAAGTGTCGCCTGTGAGGAACTTGGTCAGTAGGGTGGCCACTTCCCAAAAGAGGAAACACATCACCAAAAATTTGACACAGATGTGTATAAAGTTTGCATGTGATCATTTATATGTATAGATACAAATTTAGAATTATTACTGTTCATTTAAATAGAAATACAATACATCTGCTGATAGGGAGAAGCCAGGTGACCTGTGCTCCTGCTCAGTCTGCTGTCCAGGTGCTATCTCTTGATGGGCAACTTCAAGGCCTCTGGTCTCCCTTCTTATGGTTCTTTGTCTTTAACTTGGACTGTACAGCCCTTCAAACAGAGGACACCTTCAAAGAGACAACTGTCCTCTGACAGAGGACAGTCCTTCAAATAGAGGACTGTCCTCTGTAAAGCAGAACACAAGGCCACCCTACGGCCTGCACAGAGCTCCCCTCATCTACATAGTTTGTCTCCTATCTAGTGCTGAGACCACTGAAGAGCAGAAATCTCTTTACTACAGACTTTACCTACTCCATACTCTCCACTCCTCCATTTGTTGTAAGTATCTTGCGAGTGCTTCCTTAACAGGATAAACAGGGGAAGAACTATGGCTGCACAAGTGGGGAAAGGGAAGGAAGTGCCATTTTTCTCTCAGGATATTTAAAAATGGACAGCACATTTTTGTGTTTGCTAAGCCGATTCTGCCTGGGCCTGACATGATAACGATTGCACCTATGCCGAGGAATGTATGCCCTCAACCCCCTCAAGGCCTCATCACTCAGCACTGTTACAGTTTTGACAGTTGAGGAGTCTGTCTTGAGAAAGCCTTATTAATTTTTTAGGTGAAATGCCAGAGATTGACACTTGTGGTTATTTCCTACAATAAGACCATTCAAATGGTCCCCAAGGATAAGCAGAACAAAAATGGGGTTTGACCTTTTATGTACATCGCGACAGATCACAGGGAATCATTGTGCATGCATGTATTTGGGATCATTTAGGGTTTTGCAGATCTCTAGAGGAGTGTGCATAATTTATAGCAATTTATACTAATATGAACGACACAGATATGCACTGAGAGGAAAACGAGTGAACATGTACATGTACACGGTGAACTAGTCACTGCCTTTTGGGAACTTCCAAACAATACTCCAACTTAATTAAGGATTAAAGTTCCAGAATTCTTGCAGTCCCGGTCTGAAAAGTCTGTCTTAAGCAGCTATAGCTAAAGCCAACTTAAAGGGCATGAAGGTTCTGGCAACTCAGGCTTTATGGCCCTGATTACTTCTGAAGCATAAATTACACAAAAGAAAATGGGAAGGATCCAATGGCGTCTGCCACTAGCTCTATTTGTTGCACTGGTGGAAACCAACCCTTGTGCAATATCAGTAACACTTGCTAGTGCAACGATTTTTAAACTCATCATGCTAGCAAGCGCTACTGATGTTGTACAAGGGTTGGCTTCCGGTAGCACAACATAAATAGTGCTAGTGACAGAACACCATTGGATCTTTCCCAGTTTTTGCAACCCTTCGCACTTCATTTGCATGAAAGGTGCATGGCATGATTGCTGGGGAGGGCCCCCTGCTCCTGGCCTCGTTCCTGGTGTCTGACACCCTGCTGGCCCCTCAGAGCTTGGCTTTGTCTGCAGTGAAGACCCATCTGCATGAGCACATTCTACACCACCGGGACACCAGCGTGGGCACATGAAAAATCGCATGGAAGCCTAGAGGTGAGTGGCTGCTCATGCATCAGCTCTTTCAGCGCAGATGACCATCCTAACTCGGGGGCATCTAGCGCCACGTCCAGGCAGTGCTCCTGGGGGTGGGGCGAGGAGTGTGGTCCCCTCCCACGAGTAATATGTAAAGAGGGTTATGTCACACACAGCAACCATCATTGCCATTCAAGCACCCTGCCCTTCTCCTGAAATACTTTGCAACAAAGGTTATTGTGTACTTCATGATGGCTAAGCTATCAGTCTTTCATGTGTTTTCATGGCTGGGAATACAGCCTCCATCCCCCTCTTTTGCGATAAGGTCAATCTCTGTATTTTGAGGTGCAAGAGAACTTAAACAAACTCAACAGGAAACTCTCAGTATAAACTTTCCTACATATACCAACATATGGAAGCTGTCTGAAGGGCCCCCTCCTCCGATATGAACCTGCCCAAGTATTAAAGATCCTCATCTGGCTTTTGCAGGGGCCAGATGCGCCACCTTAGTTAGATCCTTGAGGCAAATTGATTTCAATGGGTCTACTCTGAGTATGACTAAAACTAGATCCAATCCAATATGTTGTGGTCTTTCTGTTGTGTTGTAGCTTGATTTTAATTTATTTGTTTAGATGTAATTTATTTTTAATACTTCTTCATGCTACTTTGGAAACTCTTTACAGTTTAAAAGCAGATACACATTTTTTAAATAAAGAAGTACATAAATAATTAAATAAATAAAGTAATACCACAAGCTGCCTGGGGTACTACTCTTTGGTTTAGGTTGTCCTAAGAACCCATTTACACCAACAAGTAAAGTGGTAAATATCAAGGGAAAATCTTATCAGTTGATAAACCGGCCCACATTAACTGAGTGATGCTTTCATAGGGAGAAGAGGTCTGTCTGTTATAGCAGTTTTGTGACAGCCTCTTTATGCTGTTGAGATACCTGCATCACACATTCTCACAATATATTCTAGTTGTTGCTGTGGAATAAATATGCATCTGATATTGGATATTTTACTTGTTATTGGAGCTTGCTAAGGTGGTACTGAATCTTTAGCTTGGAACTGAATCTTTCTGCTTTGGTAAAGTGAACTGAATTTTGGAATTATGGAAATATTAATGTTTTTGCAGTGAAGGGTTATTTGACAGTAAAATATAAATATTTATGACATTTAAATGTTAAAATTTGCTTTCTGGGCCCTAGGGGGAAGTACATTAAAAAAAAAACCAATATTCCATCATTTCATGGCCAGACATACCATGGGACCCCATAGATGTCACTCTAGTATGCCTTCTCTAGTATTTCAAGAACTCCATGGTCAGATAAAGTAATATGTGTACATATACGTATTTCCCTTTAAAAGTTATGCGTCATGTGATAAAGTTGAGGTTATTCGATGACAGAGATTGTTGTGTGGACTATTCCTCACTTCCAGGTCAGCAGTGCTGTTTGTTCTTGCAGTAAAGCAATATCCTGTACACTGAAGACATTCATTCTCTGTACATCTAAAATCCAGTTAGTTTGTTGGCAATGTCTGGCAATGATGCTAAAAGGAAGAACTTGTGGACATGGTAACCAAGAATATCTCTCATACAGACCCTTTTCTTTCTTAAATCAAACTCTCCTGCAGTCACATAATTTCAGAGAAACTTTTCATATGTCAGGCCACAAATTGAAACAGTGTAATATAAATTTTTATCCCACCTTTTCTGCAGGAAACTTTACCATGGTCAGTAATGAGATAGTAGGAAGGCAACAGATGTATCTTCTATTTATATGCTGCTAAAGACTCTAAGGGTGCAATCCTATGCATGTTTAGACAGAAAAAAGGCCTACAGCTCCCAGCATGCCCCAGCCATCCATGTAGGCCTTTTTTTTTGGTCTAAAGATGGATAGGATTGCACCTTCAGTTTTAACCTGTCATCCTAACAGGGTTGGGGACAATAAGAAGCAATCCAAATGCCGTAACCTGGCATTGGGTACAATGGGTTTCTTTTAGTAAGGGTTATGAATTTAGGGATAAGGAGAAAGTGGGCAGACACACTCTTACTAGTGCCATGACTTTCTGTTCTTCCTTCTGACACCTGAGAAATGCTGAAGATGGAGCTGTACTTCAACAGGGCCCTGTTGCAACAGAGAAAACTGATGCGTGGCAGAGGACTGAGAGAAGAAAGCCCATAGCTGGGAGGGCCAGCCCAATGAATGTTGCTGTCTGACATGCTATGTACCTCCTTCAATTCAAGGTGCATAGTACCCAAGGCCAGCCAAGTTATTTTGGCATCTGAGGCAGAAAATCCCTGGCAGCAAAAATATAATAATTATATATTAAATAACCAACAATTTGGTGTCCTTTCAAGACATGGAAATTTAGCTGCCTGTGGTGGCCAGTTCACCAATGGTAGGGCTGGCCCTGATAGCTGCAATGATGCACAGAACTGTGTGGGTTTTTTTAGTTTAGGGAGGGAGCAATCCTATGTGGATTGACAGTTGCCTCTGACCCCGGGGTTGACCGCCTATCCAGTGCAGGGCAGGAGGTGAGCCAATCTCCTCCTCACTCCCACTGCCCTGCTTTCACAGCTAGACAGCCGATTTCGGGCCTCAGAGTGTGGGAAGCGGCAGCTGGACGACACATAGGATGTGTCGTACCAGCATTTCCAACCTCCCCGCTCCGCCCCCAGGAATGCCCTGTTTTCACTGCTCCTCACTGCTCTTACAAGCACAGAGCATGGGGCCGATCTGCGCTGCCTACAAGGCGGTGCAGGAGGGGGTGGGTGTCGGTTCCCGGGAACTGACCCATCCTATGGCCGTCTAGCTGCTAACTAGTGGCCATAGGATTGTGCCCTTAATCTTAAACGCAGGTGGGGAACTTGTATCAGGCAATGGAAATTGAAAATCTTCTTTGGACAGTATCTGCAAAAAAGAAAGTACATCTTCAGCTATAGGCAACAGAACTGTCGTTCTGAGGAGGACAGGTGAAGGGCGAGTTGGGGACAATAAGAAGCAATCCAATTTAGCTGCAGTAGCTAGGGTGAAATTTACAAGTGTCATCAATCCTTATGCTTTAAAACAGATACTGATCACCAGCTGGGTGTAAGAAAAAAAAAGTCTCCCTCTGGTACAGTATCCTACAACTGGCTGAGTGTATTTCTTCTTCTGATCATCATGCATAGGCCACTGTCAGAAGCAGGATATGAAACTGGATGGATCATTGGTCTGTTCCGCTGCATCAATCTCTATGTTCTTAATTTTCTTCACAGTCTGCACAGATTGGGATCAAGTTATTTATACAAGAGTAGAAATTTTCACAGCATATTGTAATAGTTCCAGTCATTCTGCTGTTATCACAGATAGTAAGTTAAACAATTCCAGTGTCTCATCCAGAGCAGTATAGTACCTTTTTTATAGGGTTCTGTTGATTTACTGGTTTTATTCGTGGTTGGGGGGAAAAATCAGATGCTCTCTGCTTAATTAGATGCATTTTAAATCAAACATCAGCTACAGCATATTACCAAGCAAACATTTGATATAACAATAGCAATAACGTGAAGAAACAGCATCAGTGATCTCTAAAGATGTAATTTAGAATTTGGATTTATTTTTAAGGGAAGATGTAAGCATTGCCTTCATAGCTGGGAGATTTATTAGCACTCTGCCTTTCCATTATCCAAGTATCTCACTTGCCCTAAAGCACATCTGTGCCACAAAGACAATGAGAGACAGTGTAAGATTTTCTATATTCATAAATTACAGATGTTGCTCCAAGCAATACATCTATCAAGACTGTTCTTGGGAAGACTGAAACTTACCTGTAAATATTTGTTCTAAACAAGCAACGGAGGATATTGGAAAAATAAGTTAGTAAGTGAACATGGTCTGCTGTCCCAATTTGTTTTATGAGGGATATTTTCATTTCTGACCCAAAGCTCTTTAATCATATCAAGGGTAGCAAATCAAAGACAAAATAAGAACTTTGAGGAGCAGAGCAAAGCTTTGCTTTAATATCTCCCCTGCTGGAAAAGCTCTCACTCCAGTAAGAACATATTTCAGTTCATGCCAGCACAGCAAACTCAGTGAATAATAGATGGGTCCATTTTATGACTAATTTGTATTCGTGTTTTTAACTTGCACATTGAACTGTCCAAGCTAAACTGCATGTTCAGACGGTTAACATTATTTATTTCCCACCTTTTGAATTTATTGCTATTGTGTTGTGTCTCAGGGCAGTATCTTTATACTCCTTTCTGTGCACATAGGCTATTTTTGTTATATACTCTGAGGAAGGGAGGGATAATTTGTAATAAGACTGTTCTAAAGACAGTACAGAATACTATGGCAATCTGACAAACCTGCATAATATAAGTGAGATTGTGTGTGTGTGTGTGTGTGTGTGTAGGGGGTTGTGGTGTCTGTGTGTATCCACGTTAAGGGAGGTGACCTGGAATCTTCCACACCTATCTGCAATTGAGGATAAGGAGAGTGACAACATTATAGCTTCTGGGTCTTGTGTTGCCTCTGTAGTGCACAGGACACAATTCACAGTGCAATCCTACATGTGTCTTCTCAGAAGTTAGCCCCATTGAGTTCAATGGGCCTAACTTCCAGGGAAGCGGATAGGATTGCAGCTTTGGTGGACTGTTGGAAAAGGGAAGTTGGAAATGGGAATGAGAGAGAGGGCAGGGGGGAATTTGTGATATTAATTCTTTATCCAGGATAGGAAGTAAGCATGAAATCCAGTGAAATGTTTCTGTTGATGGATCTGCTTCCATCAGTGGAGCCGGAAGGAGGGTAATTCCCCCTCTGCCTGCAGCCTTCTGAGTGTCCTCAAAATCTCCTCTGGAGGGTTGGGGGACCCTGCAGAGCAGATTTTCAAAGAGTGCAGGATGGAGGACAGAGGGAGAAATTCCCGGTGTGCAAGATGATATCTGCCCTAAGCACTGTGTGTTGTATCCAACAGCTGTACAAGTGGAAGGCAGCTTCTGCAACCAATCTTTCTCTCCCCCTTCCCCTTCTCCACCCTGTACCCTCCAAAAACCCTTTACAGGGGGTTTGGGACCCCTCCTAAATAGTGCTGGTGATGTAATGTAGAACTGAGGTGTGAGCGGGGAACCGCCTAAGGTTGGGAGCTCCACAGGCGTTATATTTCTCTGGCCAGTTTTGTCCCCCCTCCTACTGTAGTACCATATGACAGAACCCCTAGAGAGCGGCGTATGTGTGTGTTTTGAGGGGGCTGCAGAAGAGAGGAAGAGAAAGATCAGTTGCATGATCTGCCTTCTGCTCACACAACCATTGGATACAGCCCTGAGCACTTTAAAATAAGCAAGTAATGCTGAAAATGTCTGTGTTTGTTTGTATAGCATATTTATATCCCACCTTTCTTCCACTGTGGAACTCAAAAGCAAAATAGCTTCCAGAGAAAACCTACTAATGAAACTTGATTGGTTGGCATAGCATAGTGTTATTTTCCACACTATAGATTTGGGCCTTAAACGCCAATATCATTGTCAGGCAGATGTAGATGGGACAGGGGAGGGTAAGTGGCCCTTACCACTTTAAAGGCCCAAACCAGCGCTCTTTAAAATGAGATTACAGATTTTTAAATCCTCAAGGAGGTTGCAACTTCTGATCTTGAAAGAAATGCCTCACACAATGATCTAAACAAACAAACAAACAAACAAACAAACACAAGATTGCCTCATCCTGAACAGCTTCCTCCATTCAAGACTGAAAGAAGCAGATCCATTCATTTGAATGAATGGGGTATTTCACTTGTCTGTACAAGAGATACGTGAGCCTCTGAACGAGGGATAGAAGAAATGATATATTCGGCGGGTTTGTATTTTAATATGAGATTATCCCATTCATGCCTCCTGGAAATGAACACAGGCCCAAATGCAATTTGCAGTCAAAATCCCCAGATTTCCAAGTTCGTGATGCATTCCACAGAACAAAAAATTGCATTGGACAACATGCACATATTTGAAAAAATATGCACATGTCTTAAATGTGCAGAAACACACTTTAGTCAATGCTGTATGCTGACGAAAATGTGCATATTTTGAAAAATGTGCACAAAAATACATACACATGTCTGTATGGGGTGGTGGTGGGTGGGGAGAGAAGCTCGTATCGAACTGGGGGGTAATAAGCCTAGTGGTGGAAAACTGAGAACTCGGAAGAGATGGAGCTTGACACATTTGCCCATCCCTACCCTGTACCCAGCAAGTGGATTTGTTGTTTCCTGGACTAGCTTTAGCCAACCATGAACCAGAACATGTAAAGTGGTCTCTGGAAGCATAAATGCTCTACCATATATATCTTTTTATCTGATAGGATCATAGGAAGCTGCCTTATCTTGAGTCAGGCCCTTGGTCCATCTAGCCCAGTGTTGTCGACACTGACTGGCAGCAGATCTCCAGGGTTTTCAGGCAGGATTTTTTTCTTGCCCTACCTGGAGCTACTGGGGATGGAACCTGGGACCTTTTGCATGCAAAGTATGTGCTCAGCCACTGAGCTATGCCCCTCCCTATCTCCTGGAAGCCTAAATTAATTGAACCCAGATGAAGCAGGACTCCAAAAGCAATGAAAAGTGTAAGCAAGGAGGATGAGGCCAAGAAAGAAGTAGTGTCCTTCAGGAAAAAGGGTGACGGCTAGTGCCTACAGCTCAGAGGTAGCATCAGAATGGAGTCAAATAAAGACTCTTCCCTAGTCTGTATCACTGAGCCAAGCCAACTGTGGTTCAGTTTTTGTAAGTGGCTTTTCTCTCCCCCCCCCCTTTTAATCTCTATTTTGCTGAACTCAGCCACTGAAACTGGAACTCTCTTGTTGGAATTAATTCTGAACATCGCACAGTGTGTCAGTGGAAGAGTCCTTCCTAGGAGACATCTCAATCCCTCTTTGTACAGGAATGAACACTACAATCCCATTACAGCTGATGCTAACAGAACAGCAAATAGAATGAGCCAATGATGCATCCTGGGGGACGTAGTCACTTATTTCCTCTGGATAAAGAAAAGAAGACATGATAACACACTAGACTGGGTTGGGAGGGGGGGATACTGTGGAGTCTAAAAGAGATTCCACTGTTGTTAAACGTGATGTCAACGTTCTGTCCCCAATTCATTTCATGGCACGTATCATCTTAACATCAGTGATAGAAACAAATCGACTGTCTCTGGACCACTTATGAGTAAGTTAAAATGCACTGATCCTTGTGAAGATCCCATTGTTTATCTCTGCCAATTGAGAAATCCATATATTTATTCCACCAGCAACCATGGCTGATGGTTCATCAGGAGTTTTAATTAAATTTCTTAATCCAAGAACATAAATTCACTGTCTTATCCCTTCTTGCATGCTTGTTGGAAACCATAAGGCTGTTCATCCCATGAAATACATGAGCTCTTCCTCAGCATGGCATACTTAATAACATGATCGTTAATAATACTTTCTGTGAATTTACATGGGACAAATATTAGGTTATCTTCATATATACTAACAGCAAACTCAATTCTCCAAGTGCTGGTCCTTATTTAGCCCAAACAGCACCATCTATGAACAAGGGGGAGGTATCAGCATGTGTTGAGTGAACCCCCAGATTTGCAGAACTACACAAAAACTTTAGGGGGGAAATACGAAAGAGGGGCAGGAACCACAAAATAGCCGAATGAGGACTGAGCATGCTAAATGGGCATGAAATACTGACCAAAGGGGGTAAAATTCTTGAATGGGGTAAAAAGACTGAAAATCAGAGGGAGGGAAATGAAAGGGAGTATTAGAAAAGGGCATGCCTGGCTGGTTAGGACCCTGAACAGGAGCACACCACACTGCAACTTTTTTGTTTTTCTGCAAGCCCCACTTTGAGATCTATAGTTTGCCAAATCACCACCTCATGTTTTATTTATTTTTGCTTTTAAGGGAGCTTGTTCTTAATTATTCAATTTTAATAGATATTTGTTAATAGTTCTCCTGTTTGTCACCTTTTAATTCTTTTGGGACTCATCAGTGAATCTGCATTTGCTTGACACATGCGTTCTTTTGTGCACACCGAACTCCCCCTTTTCGTTGATATGGTGAGACCTGTGTAGGAAGTCCCAGGGCATGGTATGAAGATAGCTGATGCAGTAAATTACAGGTGGCCCTCCAGGTGATGTTCTACTTCAGCTCCCATCATCCCTGATCATCGGCCATGTTGGCTGAGGCTGATTGGAGTTGGAATCCAACCTCATCTGGAGGGCCACTGGTTTCCTACCCCTGCAGTGAATGTTGTTGAAGATAAGCAGGTATGCTCACTGCTAGGATGGATCACCACCTAGGAATCCTGTGTACACTGCCTTGAATGCCTTGATGGTGTAATATAGTTTTTATATAATAGGAGCGCTACATGTACAAAGGTGTACTGGGAAATGTGGCTTTCGGTGCAGTGGTAAAACTGAACATGCTAAGGCAGTAAATCACTTATTCTAGATGCAAGGAAACAGGCTGCGAACACTGTGATCTCCTCATCAGTAGAATCTGATAATTTATTTTGCATAGCCCTAGGAAACTGAAATACAATTAAGAACTGATTTTTGCCTTTTGATCCTCCTAATAATTCTCCCTCTTTCACGGGGGCATGCACACATAGTAATAAAAGAGTCAAATTTTCAGGTCGCTGTTACAAAAGGCACTATTTTCTGCAACCTTTGCTTCCTACCGTGCTAGGAAGAACATGTGTCTATCATCACTGCATATTATTCCCCAGCACATTCACTGAGACCCACCAATCAGGAAAGTGGTTGACCTGGCAACAGGATGTTCATTTCCTAATTTAACTGTCCTCTCTTCTAGCAATATTTGTTTTTGCTAAATGGATAACCTAGCTGAGAGAAGAGACTTCGCATTAACCCATTTATGCTAAAGCCTACGTTTCTGCTAGTCACACACATGTAACCAGACATTTTGGAATCAAGATCCTTCCCATCTGGATCAACAACTTGAGCTTCTTTTTATTTTCTTCTCTTCTTTCAGTGCCATACTATTGTTATAAGTGTTGAAATTAGAATTAAGTTACTAGTGTTATAAGTGTTGAAATTAGAGTTGTATGAGGGGGGCAAAAATAACATACATCCCATAAAGATGTCTACCTACATGCAAACTATCTGTATTTGGTTTTCATTTTTGATCAATCGGTTTATGTTGCTTGCAAACATGTTCGAGATTTTCACTAGCTTACAGCTTCTACTCCTGCCATTGCCACCAGTACTACTAGTTAGTGTCTCATGCTTCCCAATGCTATCACATGAAATGGTTTGGAGCCAAAGGACCAAAACAAACCATAAGCAGAAGAAATAGGCACTAGAACCAAAGAACCATGAGGGGAGAAGAACCATGAACAGAAGAACCATGAGCAAAAGAACCATGAGCAGAGAAGAACCATGAACAGAAGAAATGGGCACTAGCACTGTTTCACAAATACTAGAACCAATATAACCATGAGTAGAAGAAATTCACACTAAAAACAAAGAACCGTGAGCGGACAAGAAACATGGGCAGAAGAACCATGAACAGAATAGGCACTAGAACCAAAGAACCATGAGCAAA
The DNA here is from genome assembly GCF_057233095.1 of Heloderma suspectum. Taxonomy (NCBI): domain Eukaryota; kingdom Metazoa; phylum Chordata; class Lepidosauria; order Squamata; family Helodermatidae; genus Heloderma; species Heloderma suspectum. The sequence continues at coordinate 65,875,423 of NC_139462.1, read as the reverse complement.
AGAACCATGGGCAGAAGAAATAGGCACTAGTGCTGTTTCACAAGAGTTCTCACAGTGCTATAATCAGTAGGTTCTGTAGCAGTTCCCATGTTTCCGCTTATGCAAGAACTTGCAAAATGCTGAGGCACGAACAGGGCTGGTTCTGCTGGGTGGAGGGACAGGCACCATGGTGGTGCCCTCTGGCCCTGGTAAGCTTACCAGGCAGTGGTAGGCAGCAGCTTCCCCCCACCCAAACATTTTTATGAGGGCAGCAGGCTTTTTTACTCAGGCAGTGAAGCACAGCAATGGGTGAGACTGCAGCTCCCCCTCATCTCCATTTCCCCAGAATGCCCCTGGGTGCCGCTAATCGGGGAAATGAGAGTGGTGGGCAGCTACAGCCTCTCTGCTGACTGCTGCTTGTCCACTTCTCTAGTATGCACCCATGGTGTCGCGGAGCCAGGCCTCACAGGGTGGATGCGCCAGGACTCCTTGATTAGCAGGGAGGATGCTGTCTTTCCAAAGGCTGTCTTTCCCCCCAGCCTTCCCTGTTCCCCCTGAGTTTAGCTGCAATCCTCACAGTAGCTGGGGAGAAATGGGTTTTCCCTGAAGCAATATATTGTTGTGAGCAATCCCTGTCATAATTCAGAGTATTTTGGGTGGCTTGGTTTTGAATGGGGAATTAAGCCCCATTATCAACCCTGAGTGCTCATTGGAAGGACAGATACTGAAGCTGAAGCTCAAATATTTTGGCCACCTAATGCAAAGAGAAAACCCACTGGAAAAGACCCTGATGCTGGGAAAGATTGAAGGCAAAAGGAGAAGGGGACGGCAGAGGATGAGATGGCTAGATAGCATCATCGATGCAATGAATATGGACTTGAGCACACTCTGGGAGAGAGCGGGGGACAGGAAGGCCTGGCGTGATATGATCCATGGGGTCACGAAGAGTCGGACACGACTTAACGACTGAACAACAACAACAACAACAACAAGCTTTACAGAAGCTCTGCTCCTCATGGAGATGAAAACTGCTAGACCTGTTTGGTTGACATGGCTCAGCACAGCTGCTTGCATTTTTGGACCCTCCTGGGGGATGTGGCCATGGGGGCTGCCATAATGAGCACCTGCACTTCAAAATCTGCCCCTACCACACTGGTAAGCATATTTGAAAAGGAATTTTTAAAAAAGTTTCTGGGAACTTGTGTCACCCTCGGGGGGTGTGTGTGTGTGTGTCAGCATTTGCCATACCATGTAGGGTGCTGCCATTAGGTCTGGCATTGCTATGAAGCCTGGGCGAATACCACACTGCTGGCCTGAAAAGCCCCTCAGTGTTTTGAGAGTGTTCCTCGCTCATGACATCTCAAGAAACTTCACAAGAACTCTCACAGAATGCTTGCAACACCCAGGTGATTCTGCCCACTTTTCCTCCCTTGCCAATTCTCCCTGACCACATTTTCAAGGAAAAGAAGAAGAAGGCTATTGGGAAGGAAGAGGTAACTGGCAGTTGGAGTGAGGGAGCCTGGTTCACTAGTCCACAGACTGGCCATTCTGCCTGCCCATCCCAACTGCCAAAGTTGAAATGACTCTTCTGAACATGCTCAGAGGCATAGCTTCCTGCCAGGATCAAGGCAATTTCAGTTTCAGAAAACTTCTGCAGTTGAATGGGCAGGTCAGCAGGCTGGCTTGTCAACTAATAGTGGGTCTCTCTCCTGCTGCTGGTTACCCATCTCATAACAGGAAGGGTGCCCCCCTTTAATTATGAAGGGGTGGAGGGACTGGCAGGGATCTAATGTGTAACCCATTTGGAGGACTAATCCAGATCTACATGGTCTGGATCAACATGAAATTGCAACTTTGATTTTGGATGAGGAAGTGGTATTTTGAGACACCCTGTCCCCGACCATTTGAGTACACCTCACCAAAGAACATCTACAGATTTAGTTTTCATTTTCTTTCACAGCATTCTAGTGCAAAGTATAAAACACCCCTTCCATGAGTGGGGTACTCCTTCTGTGAAGAGGAGGAAAGCACCTTGGATCCAACCCAGGGAAACAGGATCAGGGAAAAGAATGTAGCTCAGTGGCAGAGCACATGATTTGCCTTCATCTCCATGGCATCTCCAGCGAGGATGGGGAAAGAATCCTGACTGAAACCTTGTAGAGTCACTGGGGTTGTTCACACAACACTCTAACCCACACTCAGTGTGTCATGAGTGTTTCTGAGCGCAGGGAGTGGGATAGTGGTTCAGATTCTGAAGAAGAACCTCCAGACATGGGGGAGGTATTGTCCCAGGCTAGTCCAGACAAGGCTAGGCAGGCTCCTCAGGTTTCAAAGGTCTAGCTGGAGGAGGAAGGTCCCTCTTCACCCCCCCCCCATGAGAGATAGCGAACAGGGAGAGGTGGGGTTTGGGTAATCTGAATTAATAGACACCAGGCACAGACACAGAGCCAAGAGAGAGGAGGCCGGGGCAAAACTTAGACCGTCTACCCGGTTGGCCCTGTGTGAACAGCTGCACTTAGAAGCCTCATGAGAGAGACAGTGTCAGGAGTAGGGATGTACAAAAGTTACTTACCGTTTCACTGATCTGCTTCGCAATGGGGAGGGAGGCGCTCCTTCCCTCCCCCCGGAATCCTTGACGGGGGGAGGCGCTCTGTCCCTCCATCCGGAGTCCTGCCCAGCTGGCTCCGCTCTGCGGGGATTCCGCAGAGCCACTCGCTGGCTCCGCCAGCAGCTGGACATCCAGCCGCTGGGTAGCAGGGATGCAAATGGCGGCTGCTGTAGCTGCCGCCGTTTGCGTCCCTGTATTCAACCGTGATAGGCTACGTAAAGACTTACGTAGCCTATCACGTCTGGGTTAAAAAAAAAAAAAACACGTACGCAAAGGGCAGCCGCCATTTGCGTTCCTTATTTTTCGCCGTCTTATTTATGTAATAGTCTACATAAATATTTACGTAGACTAAGATGGCAAATCAAAAAGGAACGCAAATAGTGCCCACTACGCTATTTGCGTTCCCCTTTATTTTCGCCGTAATAGTCTACATAAATATTTACATAGACTAAGACGGCGAAAAATAAGGAACGCAAATGGCGGCTGCCCTTTGCCCTTTGCGTACGTGTTTTTTTTTTTAACCCAGACGTGATAGGCTACGTAGGTATTTATGTAGCCTATCACATCTATGTAAAAAAAAGAAGAAGACCAGACTGCAAATGGCAGCGGCCGCCGCCGTCTGGAACATCCGCCCCAGGTAAGTCTCGTCCCGTTGGGGGGCAGGGGGGGGTGGCAGGCCATTCCGCCACGGATTTCGGGGGGCCAAATGCACTGGCATTCGGCCTCACCAAGATCCATGGTGGAATTCTCTGACATCCCTAGTCAGGAGCGCCCTAGTGGCCTCTTTCAGTCTACTGCAATAGCCAACTCAAGACACAGACAAAAGGATTCTTTTCAAGGCTTTAATCCTTTTACAACTTAATGACTCTTTCAGATGCTAATCACCAGCGACTAAGCAAGGAACAACAGAGTAGCCTATGCTCCGGGTTAGGCAGTTGGTCCCCATTTGAAGGAGAATCACTTGCAGACCCTGAACTTATGGGCTAGGGAGAATTCCTCCTTCTTTCCCTTGGGTCCATGGGACGCGACCGTTGCTTGCGTGCCAAATGGGCGCTACGCCTCCTTTCTGCGCTCTCCATCGCTCGTTGCTCCCTGCGTCTGCGTCGAGCATCTAGCAAGCCCCCCTCCCACAGTCTCTCACTGCCAGGGTCACTATCTATCTCAGGAATGCTGGCAGGAGGAATCTCTGCCAGCTGCTGTGCCTGTGAGGGATGAGCGGGCTCCTCTCCCATGGATTGCTGTTCCTCCTCAGAATCAGAACTGCTCTGGGGTTCTATGGGCTCAGTTTCCACCCTGACATCATCCCCGCTCCCATGAGGCCCCCCCTCATGCCCCTCCCCCAGGGCTCTGGGTTTGTGGGGGTACAGCTGGTGGAAGTGCCTCAGCAGCAATGGAGCATGCACATTTTCTGTGGGTTCCCAGGATTGCTCATCTGGCCCATACCCCTTCCAGTCCACTAGATATTGCAGGTGGCCCGAGAAAGGCAGGAGTCCAGAATCTCCACAACCTCAAATTCCTCCTCCCCCTCCACCAGCACTAGCGGTGGGGGGAGCTGACCGATGAGGGTCACCAGAAACCAGGGGGGACAGCAAGGACCGATGAAAAACAGGATGGATCTTCATGAAGGGGGGGAGAGCCAGGCGAAAAGCAACAGAGTTAATCTGGGCCGTAATCTACAAAGGCCCCGTGCGGCAAGGCGCAAGCTTCCTTGTGAGCGAGTGAGAGGGGAGGTATTGCGTGGACAACCAAACCCAGTCCCCAGTTGCAGAGATGGACCCAGCTGGCGACGCCGGTCTGCAGAGGCCTTGTAGGCTGTCTTGACTTGCTCAAGGGAGTCCCGTAAGAGGTGGTGTACCGCTCGCAACTCGTCTAAAAAGTCATGGGCCACTGGCACTGAAGAGGGAGCTAGGGTGGACGGAAAAGCCTTGGGGTGGTAACCAAAATTGGCAAAAAATGGAATTTGGCGGGTGGAAGCATGGCAGGCATTGTTATAAGCAAATTCTGCGAGAGGCAGCAAGGAAAACCAGTCATCTTGCTGGTAATTGACATAACAGCGGAAATATTGCTCCAGAGTCGCATTGGTGCGCTCGGTCTGACCGTCCGTCTGTGGATGTTGGGCGGAGGAAAGACGGAGCATCACATGGAGAAGCCCAAGTAGCTCCCTCCAGAAATGGGCAGTGAATTGGGCCCCCCTATCCGAAATGAGACCTCGGGCCATCCGTGGAGCTGGAAAACATGCGCCAAAAAAAGCTCTGCCATCTCCCTGGCTGTGGGCAACCTGGGCCATCTTAGAAAACAAATCCACCACCACCAGAATGGTGGTCTTACCGTGTGAGGGAGGCAAGTCAGTGATGAAGTCAAGGGAGAGCAGTTTCCAAGGTCCTGAGGGGGTAGGCAGGGGGTGAAGCAAGCCTGTGGGCTTGCCTGAGGGGGCCTTCGCCCACTGGCAGGTTGGGCAGGAGGTGACATAGGTCTTGACGTCCCGACACACACGAGGCCACCAAAAATCCCACGTCACTCCGTGCAGGGTCTTGGCGATGCCAAAATGCCCAGCAGTGGGGGAGTCGTGGCACTGATGGAGGACTTTCTCGCGGAGGGGTCTAGAAGGCACATAGACCCGGCTGGAATGGTAAAGCAGGGCCACCTCGCAAAGAGAAGGAGGTAGAGTGGGGGGGGGGCAGAGGCTAGCCCCAATTCCTCCACTGTTGTGCGGACAAAAGCATCCTGAGGCTGTGCCGAGTGAAGGAGCTCCTCCCAAGAGTGAGGCACCGCAGCTGCTGCCAGGCTCGGGGGGGGGGAAGAATCAGTGGGGGGGGATTTCCCTCACCCCCCCGGCTGGAGGTCTGGCTTACGAGAAAGAGCATCTGCTTGTAGGTTGTCGGAGGCCTTCACATGGCAAATCTTAAGGTGGAACCGGGGGAAAAAAAGCGACCACCTAATCTGCCGCTGGTTTAAGACACAGGCTGTCTGAAGATGTTCCAGGTTGCGATTGTCAGTTCTAACTTCGACTGGGTGCTGTGCCCCCTCCAGAAGATGACGCCAGGTCTCCAAAGCAGACTTGATGGCCAACAGTTCCTTCTCCCAGATGGTATAATTCCTCTCAGACATGTTCAGCTTCCTGGAGTGGTAGGCGCAGGGTTGCAACCCGCCTCCTGCCCGATCTGGCTGAAAAAGCACCGCCCCCACTGCAAAGTCAGAGGCATCAGTTTGCACTGCAAAAGGCTTCCTCGGGTCTGGATGTAACAGGATCGGCTCAGAACTAAAAAGCTTCTTAAGTTCCTTGAAAGCCTGTTGGGCAGATGCCGCCCAATGAAAAGAAGATTTCCTGCCCTTAAGGAGGTCCGTGAGAGGAGATGCCAGCCGAGCAAAGCTGGGCAGGAACTTTCTGTAAAAATTAGCACACCCCACAAAACGTTGCAAGTCCTTCTTGGTGGATGGAGCCTGCCAGGAGAGGACAGCCTGGACCTTTGCAGGATACCATCAGCTGAGATAATGTAGCTGAGACAGTCCAAAGAGGTTAGGTCAAATGCACATTTCTCCAGCTTGGCATACAGATGGTGCTCGCAGAGGTGCTGGAGGACGGCAGAGACATGGTGCTGATGGGCATGGGGGTCCTCCGAAAATATAAGTAAATCATTGAGATACACAATGAGGAAAGTGTCCAAATAGTCCCGGAAAATGGCATTCATAAAGCGTGAAAACGTGGGGGGGGGGGCGCAGGTGAGCCCAAATGGCATCACTAGGTATTCATACGCTCTGTACTGGGTGCTGAAACAGGTCTTCCACTCATCCCCCTCCTGGATGCGAATCAGATTGTAAGCGCCATGCAGGTCCAACTCTGTGAAAATCTTGGCTCGCCCCAGGAGCTCCAGCATCTCGGGTATAAGGGGGGGGTACTTGTCGGGGATCGAGACCGAATTCAACGCTCTGTAATGGTGCACCAGGTGGAGTTCTCCTGATTTCTTGGTCACAAAGATGGTTGGGGTGCAGGTGGGGGAGGAGGAGGGGCGAATGAAGCCACGTCTGAGGTTTGTGTCTAAAAACTCCTGCAGAGCTCAAAGTTCCGCCTCCGACATCGAATATTGCCGGCCAGCGGGGATGTTTGCCCCAGGAATGAGGTTAATGGCACAGTCAAAAGGGTGGTGAGGGGGGAGCTGGTCGGCCTCCTTCTTGTCGAATACATCCCGAAAAGCCACATACTTCTCTGGGAGGATCACGGTAGCTGAAGAACTGCCAGAAGCAGATGAGGAGGGGGAGGAAAGGGTTAAGGCTTGGGCTGGGACTGGCACCTTGGTCGGGAGGCAATGCTCCCGGCAGTAGGGAGACACAAATTCCACTTGCTGAAGCCCCCAAGAAATCTGAGGATTATGCTTAGAGAACCAGGAAACACCCAGCACCACTGGGTATTGGGGAACCTTGGCCAAGTGAACCTGAATCTGCTCAACGTGGGACTGGTCGCACAGAGTGAGTGGAGCTGTAATCCGGGTCACCGCACCCGAAGAAAGAGGATGCCCATCGATGGTCTCCACTGCCAAGGGGGCAGGAAGGGGCAGGGTAGGAATCTTGTGGAAGAGAGCGAACGTTTCATCCATGAAACTGGTCTTAGCCCCAGAGTCCACTAAAGCTAGGGCCTCCACCCCACCCCACTGGGAGGAGCGGAAGTGAACATGCAATAGCAGATGGGAGGGTGGGGGGGTTGCGGAAGGCACCCACCTGGTGTGGAACCGATCCCCACATTGGAGACCCCCAACAGGCTTGGGGGGCAGCCTAGTCAGGCCTGGGGATGAGGAGGAGGAGGAGGAGGAAGGAGAGGAGGGGGAGGCAGTGGGGCTGCGGATCTAGTGTGGCAGGTTTTGGCGAAATGTCCCAGCTTTCCACACCAAAAGCATTGGCACTCCGCACGCCGCCGCTCCAGTTCCTCTGGCGGCAGTGGGGCTCGGGTATCTCCCAGCTGCATCGGGGTCTCCTCCACCCCCACCGCAGGGCCGGGGGGTGGGGGAGGGGGCAGGAAATGTGGGGGAATGGGAGGAGGGAAATCTTGGCCCCCGGCGCCCCGCTGGGTCTGCCGGCGCCCCTCCAGCTGACTATCTATCTGGAGGCAGGTCTGGATGAGGTCCTCCAAAGTAGGTGGGCTAGGCATGTGTGCCAACTAATCCAAGATCTCGTCGTTCAAACCATCCAAAAACTGAGCCACCAGCGCGGCATCATTCCACTGTAAATCCTGCATCACCAAGCGAAAAGTTGTCGCGTAGCTGGAAACTGAGTCCTTGCCCTGCCTGAGGCGGCAAATCTCCCGAGAAGCCATCTGCGTGCTCAGGGGGTCACCCAAAAAACGGGCCATCACTGTCATGAAACCTTGATAGTCCCCAAGCAGGGGGTCATTAGCGAGAAGAAGTCCTGAAGCCCATTTAGCTGCCACGCCTGAAAGGAAGTTAATGATGAAGCCCACACGAATCTGTTCTGTTAGGAAATCCTCAGGTCGTAGGCACGTGTACAGCTCCGATTGTGCCCGGAAAATCTGAAAAAGTCCTTTCTCATCAGAAAACTTCTCTGGCAGAGCCACCGGGCACTTGTGGCGGGGGGGGGGGAATCGGAGGTGGTGGGGGTTGAACTGCAGCTTGCAGATTCTGTACAGCAGTCATCAGTTGAGCCACTTGATCACGGACAGCCTGGTTCTCTTGTGCCAGAGCTTGCACCGACAGGTCCCTGGCACCCTCCATCGGCAGTAGGAGAAGAGAGAGAGAGAAAAAAGAGGAACGGGGACCAAGCTGTCAGGAGCGCCCTTGCTGCCTCTTGCAGTCTACTCCAATAGCCAACTCAAGACACAGACGAAAGGATTCTTCTCAAGGCTTTAATCCTTTTACAACTTAATGACTCTTTCAGATGCTAATCACCAGCGACTAAGCAAGGAACAACAGAGTAGCCTATGCTCCAGGTTAGGTAGTTGGTCCCCGTTTGAAGGAGAATCACTTACAGACCCTGAACTTATGGGCTAGGGAGAGTTCCTCCTTCTTTCCCTTGGGTCCTCGGGACGTGACCATTGCTTGCGCGCCAAACGAGCGCTACACCTCCTTTCCGCGCCCTCCATCGCTCGTCACTCCCTGCGGCGGCGTTGAGCGTCCAGCAAGCCCCCCTCCTGCACTCCCTCACTGCTAGGGTCACTATCTATCTTAGGAATTCTGGCAGGAGGAATCTCTGCCAGCTGCTGTGCCTGTGAGGGATGAGCGGGCTCCTCTCCCATGGATTGCTGTTCCTCCTCAGAATCAGAACTGCTCTGGGGTTCTATGGGCTCAGTTTCCACCCTGACAGACAGAGACCTCCCCCCCACACTTAAATTAGGCTAATGAAACCACCATTCTTTCAAATGGTGGGCAACTTTCGTAGCTACCTTTTGAAGCCCCTGAAGGCATTTCCTTGTAGACTGAGAGTCACTGAGAATTTGCATCTGTATGACCCTTTGAAGTAATGGATTAAAAGCTGTAGATAGAAGCCTCTTGTCTGTGTTTGAATCGGCATTTGAAGTTCAGTGGGGGCAAAAGGAATTCTGACACAGTGGTTGAGTGTGAGTTATTTTGAACCATGGGTTGTTTGCTGAACCGTGGGTTAGAATGTTGTCTGAATGAAGCCAGGGTGTCTTGTTAACCATACAGTGTGGCTTATTTTCTCGAACAAGCCACCTTGAAAACCCATGGTTTGTTGTTGGATTGTTCAGGGTGGTTAACAAGCCACATTGCATGGTTAACAAGCCACCCTAGCTGCGTTCAGACAACCCACCCTGCAGAAAACGTGCTGCGTTCAGACAACATGCTAACCTACGATTCAACAAACAACCCATGGTTCAAAACAACCCACCCTCAACCACGGAGTGTGGGTTAGCGTGTTGTGTGAACAACCTCACTGCTAGTCAGTGTAGGCAATATTAAGCTAGATGAACCAAAGATCTGACTCAGTATAAGACAGCTTCTACTGTACTATGTTCCTATGTACAAATATTCACACTTTTACTGAACTAATATCCAGGATGAAATCCTATGTTCGATTTGATGGTGATTCCAAATTATTTTTCTATTAGCTGACAAAGTTATTTTATTTATTTTATTATTTATTTATTATTAAATTTATTAATCGCCCATCTGGCTGGTCACCCAGCCACTCTGGGCGATGTACAACATACCATAAAACAATTTAAAACAATAAAATTCTACCATAATTTTTTTTTAAAATACCCTAACCCACCCCAAATGCCTGCCTGAACAACCACGTTTTTAATGCACGACGGAAGCTCATTAAAGAGGGGGCATGACGGAGTTCCCTAGGGAGGGAGTTCCACAGAGTGGGGGCCACCACAGAAAAGGCCCTCTCCCTCGTCCCCACCAGTCTAGGTGTCCTGGCTGATGGGACAGAGAGAAGGCCATCCGAGGCTGATCTTGTTAAGCGGCCTGTCTGGTGTTGCTGGAGGCGCTCCTTAAGATAGGCTGGGCTGGAACCATATAGGGTTTTAAAGGTCAAAACCAACACCTTGAATTTGGCCCGGAAAACAACTGGTAACCAGTGCAACTCCTTCAGCGCTGGAGTGATGTGATCTCGCCGGCAGCTGCCTTTAATCAGGCGAGCTGCCGCATTCTGTACCAGCTGCAGCTTCCAAACCGTCTTCAAGGGTAACCCCATGTAGAGCGCATTACAGTAGTCTAAACGAGAGGAGACCAGGGCATGTACTACCGATGGGAGCAGATGGTCGGGAAGGAAGGGGCGCAGCCGCCGTATCAGATGGAGTTGATACAGCGCTGTCCGGCTCACAGCTGACACCTGAGCCTCCATGGACAGCTGCGAGTCCAAAATGACCCCCAGGCTGCGGACCTGGTCCTTCAAGGGTAGCCGTACCCCATTCAACACCAGGTCAACATCCCCCAGCCTCCTCTTGTCTCCCACCAAAAGTACCTTGGTCTTGTCAGGGTTCAGCTTCAGCTTATTCGTCCCCATCCAGCCACTCACCGTCTCCAGACATTTGGACAGGGATTCTACGGCCAACCTTGGTGAAGATTTGAATGAGAGGTAGAGCTGCGTGTCATCCGCATATTGATGACACTGCACCCCAAACCTCCTGATGATAGCCCCCAGCGGCTTCACATGGATGTTAAATAGCATCGGGGAGAGGATGGAACCCTGTGGCACCCCACAAGTAAGTGGCCACGGGTCCAAAACCTCCTCTCCCAGTGCTACCCTCTGGTACCTGCCGGAGAGGAAGGACCGGAACCACCGCAATACAGTGTCTCCAATGCCCAACCCCTCCAGGCGGTCCAGGAGGATACCGTGGTCAACGGTATCAAAAGCCACTGAGAGGTCGAGGAGAACAAGGAAGGAGCATTCACCCCTATCCAGAGCCCTCCTCATATCATCCACTAAGGCGACCAAGGCCGTTTCTGTCCCATGCCCAGGCCTGAAGCCTGATTGAAATGGGTCTAGATAATCAGTTTCTTCCAAGTGTGCCTTCAACTGCACCGCCACCACCCGCTCAATCACCTTGCCCAAAAATGGCAGATTTGAGACTGGGCGAAAGTTGTTCAGAACTTGAGGATCCAAGGAGGGCTTCTTTAAGAGCGGTCTTATCACTGCCTCCTCAAGGGAGGCGTTCACCACCGCCTTGATCCCCTCACCCAGTCTCTCTCTGCAGCTCATAATGAGCCAAGATGGGCAAGGATCAAGTAAGCAGGTGGTCGACCTTACAGATGAAAGCACCTTGTCCACTTCATCAGGAGGAAGAAGCTGGAACCGATCCCACAAAACCGGTTTGCCACAGGCCGCCTCTTGCTCACTAACTGTATCCGCAGCGTGCAGAGTAACACACCTAATCTGATCAATTTTATCTGCAAAGTGCCTTGCCAAAGCCTCACAGGAGGCCTTAGAATGCTCCAGTGGTTCCGGAGCCACAGGACCGACCAGGTTTATGTAGATTTTATCTACATATGCACTGTGATCCAAAGAATCAAACATTCCTGGTGGTGGCTTGTAGCACTATAGAGACAAACAATGCAGTGGGAACATTGCACATAAAATGGTTTATTCTGTTGATCCTTTATTAAACCTATCAGCCAGCCCAGGAATGTCCTATTTTGACTTTTGAATATATTACTTACCAGGCTGAGGGACTCATCTTTGGAATCTCTGCGCTTTATTCACCACTTATCTCTAAAGATATTATTTCCTATAATATCTAGAGGAGGAAGTGAGTCATACCATGCTCCTGTGGGGAAAAGATTTTGGTTTTGCAACTGTTCTGTGTTATGACTGAATATAGTTTCAAAATTCTATCTGAATCGATACATTTATATCCTATGCTAATGCCTTTTGCCAATAACATTTTCCATTATGCGGGGAAGCTGCATTATACAAATTTGATTTAAGGATGAAAAGTGATTCTGGAAAGATGCTTTTTAGGAAGCATATAAAATTATTTGCAGTTCTGAAACCACAGATGGCATTTATGAAAACCCATATATAATTAAAGATATTTCAGATGAACAGATCTTTATATACTTCTCAGAGCATTATGGCGCATTGTAATAGAGCTAAGAAAATTAATAGATAATATGAATGTTGCTGCTTTGTTCCCGTGGTTGTGCAGTCCTCATAGGAAAACCCTGACTGAAAGAGTAGTTCTGCATTCATTGCTTGGTTAATACTCTTTACATTGGTGTCCAGAGGATTGTACTTCAAGATAAAACTCCTACACACGTGGAGAAAGAGAAAGTAAAGATACTTAGGGTGCATTCTTATTCATGTTTAGACAGAAAAAAGGCCTACAATTTCCAGCATATCTCAGCCAACCATGCTGGCTAGGGCATGCTGGGAACTGTAGGCCTTTGTTCTGTCTAAACACGTATAGCAGTGCACCTTCAAGGGCATAAGAAGAGCCAAGCTAAATCCTACCAGTCTATCCAGTGTAGTCCAGCATTCAGTTCACAGTGTTCAACCAGCTTCTCCTGGGAAGCCCAGAAGCAAGACATGAATGCAATAGCACCCTCCCACCCACATTCCCCAGCACCTGGTATACAGAGGCATAGTGCCTCTGATACTGGAGGCAGTATATAGCCGTCATGACTAGTATCTATTGATAGCCTTATTTCCTCATAATTCTTGTTCTTTGAAAGTATTGCCACTGTATAGTCAACAGTTGTCCTTTCCTTCCTTTCAGGGCCCTGCTGAATATCTCTCTAAACTAGGATACATCCACCGGCTCACGTCCAAGGAGACTGTATGCTGCATGGGCCCCCCAAACCAGTTAGCAGGTAATCCACAGGTATTAAAACTTTCATGATGTAAAATGCCACTATTTATTTATTTATTTATTTTCTTTTTCTTTCTTTCTTTTTTGTATTTTCCCATTCTCATCACAAAAAAGATACAATATGGCTATCCATTTTGCTCCCAAGGTTTATCTGGTAGCCTTTTACCTCTGCCATGTGCTCACAGTTATGTCATCAGAGCCAAATTGGATGTTTGGCAGCAAACCTGGGTCTGGGATCATGGATCACTTCTACAGAGCATAGAAGTGGGAGGGTTTGATTTGAAGCAGAAAAGCAACAGGAGGGAGTGTTAAAACCTTCCCCTGCCCTGCTTTTATCTTCTCCCCAGTTGCTTTCCTCCACCAGGGTTCCCGATATGTGTTTTCCCCATCACAGGGGAAAGCAGATTGGTGGTGGTGGAGGAAGTTGCAAGGGGAAAATGGCAGATGGGAAAGGATTAAGACTATCCTCTCCTTTATCATTTTCCTGCTGCAGACCACCCACTTACCTCACCAGTTTGCAGTGACCTGGGATCTCATACCCAGGTCTTCCTCCAAACTTCTAGTTTTTCCATTCCTGATATTAAACAATGTTAGAACGGCTGGCCTCACTTTCATCCTTCCTCTCAGCTGTCATGCACTTATTCCATTTTTAAAAATCCTTGGAATATGTGCCTTTATGTATGTATTCATTTAAAACGTTGCAAGATCTTCAAGGAGGCTACATTCTCAAACTGCTGTGCACTTTGAATAGTCTCCCCACTGACTTTGCAGCACATCAGAGTCCCAAACATTTCCCTGATCACTCAGCCATGTTTCCCTAAATAAGAGCACCAGTCTGGAGCACAAATATATTACAATGTCCGTGCCTGCTGTTTTAAGCAAGACGAAGAGTGAGGAAGACTGGAGTGGGGGCAGAGTTGGACTGAGAATGGTGCCGACATGACACTCTGCACCTGAATCCCTACCGTACTATGAAAATGTTTTTTGGCAGTTTATCATCTTTTCTGGCTACATGTAGTGCTGTGAGAATTAGAGATGCCACAAAATGTCACTGTGCATAATAGTCCTGTAAGTATAAAAAACCCAGAGCAGAACTTCATGAGGAAGACCATGCCAGAGCTTCCATTGGTCTGGTGTATTAAACAATTTACAGTGGCAGCTGGTGTGCTTTGGGGTTGGGGGGGGGGACCAGAAAGCAGGGAAGCTAAATGTAGGCAGAACCAAGGGGTCTGCTTGCCAGCAGGAACCCGTTAAACTGTTGGGCCCAGCCCTGGCACCACTGTGGGCTCTGTGGCTTTAGAGCCAGAATATGAGTCAGACTTGGAGCAGGATGATTTGGAACCCAGGAGCTTAGCTCTGCCTCGCTTCCCATCTGATTGCAGCCCAAAGGAGGATGATACTCCCTACCAGCCCCAGCTACAAGAGGTGGCCTTGAAGGCGGCCTCTGATTTTCTTCTGGGAACCATGCAGGAGGAAGACTCCACAGGGGATAGGGGTTCAGGTTATGATGCCAACTGAAAAGGGCGGAACAAAGATGTCCCCTCAGATGCAGTGATCATTTACAGGCCAGATTCCCCTATCAGGAGAGATCATCAGAAGGGTAGTGTTAACGCCCCCCCCCCCATTTAAGCCAGTGCTCAGGCTGAAGAGCCTTTGCTGAGAACAGCATCTTTGTAATTGCTTGGAATACTTTCTTGCCTGGACTTATGAGGAATCTTGAACTCTTGTCTGCCTTGAATCTTGTATCGTTAAGACTCTGACTTGCAATGTACTGTTGGGACGCTGACTCTGGATGAATTCTAGCCTTGGAACTGTCTTTTGAATAAAGTAATGTGCCAATAGTCTCTGCCTAGGCTATTTGATTTACTGGGAATGATAAAAACTATAAACACTCTGCCACTAGCTCTAGAAAGCTGATTTGTGGAACCTGATCCACTACAATAAAAAGCGTCATTGTTATCTGTGATCTGTGTCAATTTGCCAGAAAGTGTCAGAAAACCAAGGCTGACATACACAGAAACGGTAAACTGAGGCATGTAAATGAACTTCAAGATCATGTATTCAAAGCAAAGTGTTGGGGAAATGTCTCTGACCCATTGAGCAATGCAGAACCTCTTCCTTGAGTTCATCTTTGTCTGCACCACCAGCAACCCATTGCACAGAACCAGGCAAATTGAAGCAACTAACTTCAAAATCACAAGTACAAAGCAGACTGAAAAACAGAGATGAAAACATAAAAAGTTGGAAGAAACAGAAAGGTATGCATGGACACACACTTGAAACTCAGGAAAGAAGCAGCTACTGCTGCTGCTTCCTTGCCTCCAGTCTCTCTCTCAAGGGCCTAGCGGGCACAGGAAGAATATTAAAAACCCACACAAGTACTCAGATTGGATGCAAGTGCCTAACTGGTTCTGGGGGAACTCATCAGGACCATACAGAGAAATCCAACAGAGCAGTCCTATTGGACACTCTACCTGCCTGTTGCTAACTTAGAGAAATTCCATCCGGAGTGAAGGAAGCAGGAGGAGGAAAGAGCTGGCAGGCATGCTCACAAGCATCAGGCAGCCCAGCCACCGCTCATACTAATGGGAAATCCAAAGTAGTGCAGAGGAGACTATAGACCAGTGCTGTACAATCAGAGGAAATTACGCACAATCAGAGGAAATTATTTTTTCTTCTCTGGGGAAGGGAGAGAGAATGGGCTTTGTTGGCAGTTCAATGCCCCCTCTGCCCTTAATAAGGTATCACCCCTGGTGATTAATCATGCAAAGATGAGCACCTTAGTGTTTGGCTCACATATTTTGTGTATCACACTTTAGGGCAGAATTATACATTATGAGGACACAGGCTTGCTGAAATCTCCATGTTGAGGTTTTCCTTCCCCCTCCCTAATATTTTACTCAGATCTCCCTATATCCTTACGTCATTAACTATGCATTTCCCCATCCCTATGTAACATCATTGGCTGCCTGCTGGTGAGGTGGAGAACTGCATGAAGTGACATTAAAATAAACAGGAAGGGGCCAAAGCCGACTGACCAAGTGCTTGCTGTGCGTGCAGATTCACTCTCTGGCGTTTTCTCCCATTCAAAGGTGCTGTGCAAGATCTCTGAGAGACATGGGAGCGGCAGTAGGCAACCTGATGCTCTCCAGATATTTTGGACTACAGCTCCCATAATGCCTGACCATTGGCTATGCTGGCTGGGGGTCATGCAAGTTGCAGACCCAGAATCTGAAGGGCACCAGGTTGCTTACTTTTGCCCTGAGTCGTTACTAGTGGGAGAAAACAATACTGGGCTAGACAAACCAATAGTCAGTATGGCAATTTCATATGCGAATATGAGATAAGTTGTACTACAAGTTACGGAGGAGAGAACTTAAAATTGCAGTAACTGTTCCGGCAGCAACCCCATGTTTCTCTGAATATGGTGTTTTACCCTTAATCAGGGTGAAAACCTCTACAGCTCCAGGATCCAGTTAATTTCCCCATATAGGAATAACGATCATGCTGTTCAGGAAACTGTTTCTCTCGTTCTTAATATAATAGATAAATGAAGGTTCCTCCACCCCCAACAGCGTCCTATGAGGGAAATCACTCCGCCTGCTTTCTTAGTAAAATGGGTCTATGTCAGCTGTAAGTAATTTTGTTTTCCGGTGAAATAACTCTTGTTTTATTTCCTGCCTTCCTGAAAAAGACAAGCGTGTCTCTTGTCTTACAGAAAGTGAGTAAATACCAGACCGCTGCAGCAAGGGGGTGCCACGTGCTGGCAGCCTTGCTCTGGTACCGTTTTTTTGCCCTCCTAAGTCTAGGTGCAAAGCTAAAATTCCAGGTCATTCACCACCTGAGAGGACAATACTTTGTTCAACCATCAGTTTAACACACACACGCACACACAACCGCACAAGAGTGGAGGACTGTATGAGAGAATGACCAGTTGTGCCATTTTTATAGCAATCCCCTTTGCTTCGCCATTCTGAGGGCAGCATAGCAGGTGGAGAAAGCTGTTCTATTTGTCTGTCTTTGCTGGAGGTAAAATGCCTTTGCTGGGAGTTAGCACTGAATAAGATGGAAAGAATAAGAGGGGAGATGAATAACAACAAATAATGGAGCAGCTGCTGCCAGGGGAACTCTGTCGATTCTGGTACTCAGCTAACAGCAAGAGAGAAGGGTTGTTGTTTTTTTCCTCCCAAACAATTCTCTACAAGAGCTGCCTAATTATGAATTCTGGCTTTGGCCTTGGGAGGTTGGGCCCGACTCTAAGCTCAGCTCTGTCTCAATGTGACATTTTTAGAAAGCTGCCAGTATGCGACTGAAGAAAACTGTGTATTTTTATTAAGCTCAATTTTCCTGTCTTAAACAGCAACCCCAACAACAAAACCTTCGTCTTTGAAATGGGCCAAGCCAAACTTAAGGGGGAATAAAATGTTACATAATGATAGGGTTGAGAAACTCTTCCATTCAGAAGAAATTCATCCACCACTGAACAAAAGTCTAAAAGGAAATCTACACATGCTATATAAAGAAAAGAATGAAAAAAAACATTGATACTCTCTGAAATACAGAAAAGCCTTTATAGGCTAGTTCTAAGGATTGGTTTAACCTGAAATATCCCAATCTCTAGATTATACTTTTTGGAACAATCAAGGAGCAAATTCAAGCTCTTTCTTTGCTTCTGGTTTCACCTTGGAATAACTGACTATGTAAACAATACCACAATTAGCACTATCTTGGGTAATGCTCTCTTTTGGCAAATGTACAATTCAGAATTGTAATTCAGTTGTAGTACACTTCAAACCATCTCATAGCAATACCAAGTTAGTGAACAAGAGATGGCAATTAACACTGAAATCTTATGCATATATACTCAGATGTAAAACCTAAATGAGATAGATGGGGCTTTCTCCCAGGTTGCAAACTAAAACATGTTAAGATTGGAGATGCTTTCAAAATTCTCCTTATCTGAATTTCTTCCCAGATTTTGGAGTCTCAGTTACCTGGTCTTATTTCTAAAGTGAACCGAACTCTTAGGAATTCTTCATTATTCTGGTTTATATGTATGTATGTGTATGTGTTTAATTTCTGGATTTTGTAAATGCATTGTGCATGTACAGTTTGCCACAGCTTTTTATTCCTTCAATTTATAGCATGTCATCTTCCGCCTCTACATCAGAAGTATGTAGGCATGTGTTACACTGGGAATTCCATTCCGTGTAAGCCCGACAGGATTCCACAGTGTTTCCATTCCACTAAGCGACGGCAGACAATAGAAGATTTTTTTCTCATTTCCAGAAATGTTTTGTGCATTTTTTCTAGGTCCCACCATTTGAGCAAATGGGGATTTGCACAACTTGGTGAGGTTTTTTGCGTGGGCGTGTGTGTGTATCTTGAAATGTTTGCAAATGTGGTCATTTTTTGTTTTTGTTTTCCCCTCAGTCTTTCATAAGTGTTCAAGAGCGCAGATTCAGCTCTCTGATAAGTCTTGCCTTGTCAATTTCCTTGTATGTTTCAGCTGTCAGGGGGTGCACCAAAGTGGAGTAGGTAACATAAAAGGAAACTGAGGAAGTGAGACTGCATATAGGCTAATTTGTGCAAAGTTGTGAAGGACTGGGGAAAGAATAATAGCAAGACAAAGGAGAAATCCATACATGCAGTTCAGAAGCACTGAAAAAGTGAATGTAGTAAGTGCAAAATGGGGGAATCTCTCCCACTTGGCAATGTAATCCTCTTGCTATTAAGTGTTGAACTCACACTTGTCAGTGTCCTCCTCCCTTTCAGCACTTCCCTGAGTCTCCAGCAAGTCCAGAAAGGGGACTTATTGGCTCCCTCTGCCTTTTTGCAGCTGCTTCTCAGAATAGTTACTCCTTTTGCACAAATTTCCCCTCTGTTTACTGGCCAGCCTTTAAATTTAGAGTCTGGGAAGAAAATGGAGGGGAGATTTGCCCAGCCTTTAAATTCACACAAATTTCCCTTCCATTTACTTCCCAGCCTAATTGCTGCCATTTTAAAAAAAATGGAATCTGCATCTTGGATCAACTCTGTACAGATTGAGCTGACATGAGCAGGGAGAAATGGAATGAAATCCTCCAGTGCTAAACTGGAATAACCTCTTGAGTTTTCACCCCACAAAAGGAATTCTCATTCATGCCTACATGTGTGTGTGCATGCATATTCAAACACAACCCCCAAAGCCAAACACATTCATTATATGATTGTATGTATAGTTGCATCAGTATTATTTTATGTGGTGTTTTATCAATGCAGATTAGCAAAACACTGCACAAAAAGAATCTTGTTGATATGATTACATCAAAATTGCCCTTTCGGGGGCAGTGTTTTATCAATGCACCATGTATACATTGGTAACATAGAGAAGGAAAGATACAAGCAAAATCAAGAAACTGAAAGCTGAGGCACAATGGGTTGGACCCACTGAAATCAATTGGATTTAAACTAGTTATGAATAACTTAAGTCCCAATGATTTGAGAGGGTTCTACCATTAAAGGCAGCCTAAAATTAATTCTAGATAGATTATTGTGGGCTGTAATCTGTCCCAAGGAATCCCATCATGCCAGATGATGCAATTGGCATTGCACTAGATGTCACCTATGCTAGCACAATGTAATTTGCGTTAGGAGATTCATACCATGGGATACTGCCCAGTAAGTATAACAAAGCCTGGATCCAACCCAATGTGTGTGCCTCCATTCAAAACTAGTTTTAGATATTCTTCTAGTTAAACTAGAATTCAAGAGGAATGGGACACAAACCTGAGCAAACCAAAGTGAGGAGGCCATCTCAGACAGCTGATTTTGGGGATCACAAAAGAGCAGCAAATTGTTATTTATTTTATTGCTGTCTTTTTACTCCCTGGGAGAGGTGCTTGTGGAATTGTCTGCCTCAGTTGCCAGTTCTGGGGACTGTGGACCTTATCTGTAGTACCATGGGAGGGGTGTGTGCATAACTTGCTGCTCCACCTTAGGCAGTAAAATATCTCAGACCAGACTGGACTACAAAAGGGAAAATGCTTTCATCCTTGGTTAAGATTTCCACAAGTATAAACACAACCAAATGTAGGGACCATTAATATGGAAGGGAAACCTTGAATTCATAACCTCAAAAATAGCTTTGTACCTGGCAATCGTATAAACAACCTCCATAAGTAGACTTTTCTTGTCTTTATAAAGACGAAAGAATGTTACCTTCTCCACCCCAACTGTTCAAGCACTGAAGATGTTGATATGGAATTCAGTGACAGCACTTCTGAGATCAGTTCAGCCAGCATGATTAAGGCGTCTGTTGTGCAATGTGGGTAGCCAACAGACCTGTGAAAATTCCCAGTCTAACCACTCTGATGTGGAATGTGCATTCCTAAGACATTTCAGCACTGGATATCTTCAATAGACAAAGCTTTCAAATACCTTCTTCTCAGGCCCACAAATTCCATCCTAAACTGATGCTGTATTGAATTGCTCATCCAGGCACACAGTCACCCAGAATTAGAAAATGAATGGTTAGTACTTTGTTTACTAGGGATCATGTATTAAACAACAATACAAGATCTGCTTTGAACCTCTGAAAACTTAAAGACCAATTAATGTAGGGGAAATACATTTGGCCCCAAAACAAATTTTTATGCTGCAATGTCCCATTGAGACAAGTCCTTACAAGCGCACTCAATGAGAATAGAAATAGACTTGGGACTTCAGATGTACTCTTTTGACTAAAACAACACAGTTTCTCAACAGACTCAGTTAAAAGAAGACATTCTTGATTGAAAGTAGGAAAGCGAAATCACCCATTCACTCATACAGAAAGAAAAAGGTAATATTACAATCTTTTTTCAGGCAGTAAGTTGCAATATTGTCAACAGGCATTGTACTGACACAGGTCTCAGAGCAGCCATGACCCACCCTCCAGGTACCAGGATCAGAGACAAGTCCAGAAGCTTGGGCATGCTTCTTTGATGTTTTAGGACTTTTGTTAGCCCCTACCCCATGTGCCAAAAATGGTAACAATAGGATGTGAGCTCCTGTATTGGTTGTTAGGTTCACTCAAGACCATTTTCTCACGTTCAAAGCACGACTTACATCAGCTGACTTTTCATTTTTTGCCTAACTCTGCTAACCATTATTCTGTTGATACCTTCTGAAGTTTGCCATGTCTTTGTGGTTATAGATGGCGATCAGTCTGGACAAAATTCTTGCCTCATCCCATTTCCTCTGTGATCATTCTAGGGTACGCTAGGCCATCTTATGACATGCCACAATCTAGTTTTCATGCTGATGTTTGGTTTTCCCCACCTGGGACAAACAGCTTCTGCTAATGCCTAACTGAAGGCTTTATTTTGCCTTCAGCTATAGTTTCACAGCAGACCCCTATGGTGGGCTTCGAAACCTCTGTCCTTATCTAGCGTGCTGAGCCTGCATTTCTTTGCTCAGTGTACCTTTTCATCCCTATCTTAGGAAAAGGAAAATGGGGCAGGCACAACTTGCTTGCACCTGCAGTTGCAATGACCTTCCCCTTCTTACTGCGCCCTTTTTCCTGCCTATCACAGTATGAACTGCCCCATATCCTTCCTGCTCAATTCTCCTGCCTGCCAACTAACATTCACAAACTGTTCCTCAAAGAAAACTGGAAGCCAGTAGATCCAAGCCTGACACTTCCAGGAGTTTCATGGGCTAAGAAATGACTGTGGAACATCACTGTTTGTTTGATGGAACAACCGAGTTTGGTTTTCAAATCCTGCCCAAGATGCTTTGTTGATGTAGTAATATTTACACCACTAGGGATGGGGGAGAAATTTGCATCATCAAGGTTGTTGGGGTTTTTTTGTTTTTGTTTTTACAGATTTACCCAATTTGCACCTCCCAAGTGTTTCAGCGAGCAGAGACAGAGTTGTGTTAAGAAATCCACATTTTGTGAGCTTTCCGATGAAGCGCATCTCAGGGAAATGTGTTGCAAATGTGCCTGTTAGGGAAAAATGCACACAAAATGTGTACATTTGAAAAAATTGCACACAAAACAGCATTTCAGCAACGTAAT
The DNA here is from genome assembly GCF_057233095.1 of Heloderma suspectum. Taxonomy (NCBI): domain Eukaryota; kingdom Metazoa; phylum Chordata; class Lepidosauria; order Squamata; family Helodermatidae; genus Heloderma; species Heloderma suspectum. The sequence goes on along the minus strand of NC_139462.1, from coordinate 65,853,508 downwards.
GTACTTGGAAAAAATGTGTATATTTAAAAATGCATACAAAAATTGTATACATCAATGTGTACAATATGGAAAATGTGCACAAAGAAGTACAAATTTCCACAGGGATTTAAAAAAAATAAAATAAAATTGCAAGCTCACATGGAAATGTGACAGGATGAGCTTGACCTCAAATACTGGATAATCCCAGTGAGACCTAAATTGACAGATCCATCAATCCTTATACACCCCACCTTTGACTACTTTTTTGGTAGCATAGCAACCCACAGAAAAGCAGCCTTAGAGCAACCTAACATGTTGTAGAAACAAATTTCTTATTTCCAATCATAATGCTGCAGTTGCTAATGCATGGATAGTTAATTGTTAGAATAATACAATACCATTATGAAGTTTTACTGAATGGAATCTTATTAGCAGTAGGATCTTCCTTCTATACAGTACAAAAAGTTTTACTTTCCAATACTATTTCAAAAAAGTGAGGGAGAAAGGCTCCTAACCAGCAGACATGTTTTGTCCTTTTTCTCCTTAAAAAAACAAATAAAATAAAAAATAAAAATGAGACAGAGCTGACATTTCCTACCTGGTCCTCCAGCACCATGTCATGATTGCTGTTATTAACAGTAATTTCAGCCGACTATCTGCCAAACCTGCTGTGAAAGGCAAACCGAGCTGTCACATGCACTCCAAAGAACAATATCTGGACCATTTTCAAAGGCTCTCATGGCTGGCCTGTATTTTTTCCCCTGCAACAATGTCAGCATATATGTCAGGTTGGTTCTCGGAGAACTGACCTCCCCCCACTTCCACGCTGCCTCAGAGGCAGCACGGAACAGCCTTGTGCTCTGCACTTGCAAAAGGAGCGCAGAGCGGCTGAGAAGGGGCGTTCCGGGAGGCGTTCTGGGGCGGGGAGGGCGGAAATGCCTGTATGACACATCCAATGTGTTGTATAGCAGCCTCCTCCCCAGCTCAGCATTTGGCTCTCTAGCCGAAAATGCAGGGCAGGAGGAGCGCAGAGGGAACGATCCCCTCTGTGCTTCTCCTGCCCTGCTTTGGGTAGGTGGTCACCCCCGAGTTTGGAGGTGGCTGCCTATCTGAATAGGATTACGCCCTTAAAAACTAAACTAAAAAAGTGACTAGTTACCGCATTTTTTCCTGAGGAAATTCCCTGTTACAAGATGATGTTGACTGTTTCAACAACCTCCGTAATTCTTTCAAGGTTAAACTATTTTAAAAAGCTTTGAAGTCATATGGCTTCTTCAGTGTCGTGTGAATAAAGCTCTTATAGGGCCTGTTCTCATGATCACAGAGGGGAAAATAAACCATGGTGGGTTATTTCCCTCGCTGTGTGTGCTGGTCGCATTTGCATAATTACCTTCGCTGGTGTGGCTTGCTGTGTTGTGATAACCCAGTGAGGGTGGCTTGTTGCCATAGTTAACAAGTCACCCCAGAACCTAGAACAGCCCATGGGTTCTGGGTGGCTTGTTAACCACGGCAACAAGCCACTGTCGCTGGGTTCTCACAACGCAGCAAGCCACACCAGCAAAGGTAATTATGCAAATGTGACCAGCACACACAGTGGGGGAAATAAGCCACCATGGTTTATTTTCCCCTCTGTGATCATGAGAACAGGCCCTATAAGAGCTTTATTCACAGGACACTGAAGAAACCATATGACTTCAAGGCTTTTTAAAATTGTAATTCTGCAAATCCCTCCAACGTGCAACTGGCATATGTGGTAGGGGAAATAAGCCACCATGGCTTATTTCCCCTTCCACGATCCTGCGAATCTGATCATAGTTAGTTAAATAATTTGCAGTGGCTTTTTCGTGGGCATAGTTGGAGAGAAGTATGGTGGTAGTGCTATTATTTGGGATTGTTAGACTTTGATGTATTTTCTCCTAATCCCTTATATGTTCTATTTCAACTGCTTCTTTTTTGCCCTTGAAATACATGGTAATCCATTCTAAACTTTGGGTCCAAAAGATTAAAATGTAAATAACTAAGGCATCTGTGCAATACTGACATCCTGGAACTTTTAATGCTGTCCTGGGGATATAATGCTTCCTGGTTATTTCTTTGTTGTCTCTGTTAATATATGCAGGTTTACCTTTCAGTTGTGTTAAACTTACTTTGATGTGGAAATCATGAGATCTGGTTGTGGCTCTGACAAGCTATATGTGTGCATGTGCTGAGAAAGTATGCACTGCCTGTGACTTATTTGAAAGGGCTTTTTCTGCAACAGCTCCGTCAGCCAAGGAGGCAAGGCAATTTTAAAACTGAGCAATGGCTTGCCTCTTTTGTAACAGGAGATGCTGCAACAGTGATAACTTCATAGCAAACTATGCTTGCATATGCAACTTTTGCATGTGCTTTCATGCTACTTATTTGAACTGCAGTTCCTGCCTACATCTATAGAATGTATTTTAGGCATACCAGTGGGACAGAAGCCAAAAATAAAAATAAGCACAGAATAATTTAGGAGCAAATGCTAAAAATATGCAAAGGACATGTGAAGGAAGAGTACAGGCAGGTAGCACAGAATTGCAGGGATGGCGTCAGGAAGGCTAAAGCTGAGAACGAGCTGAGGTTAGCAAGGGTTGCTAAAAACAACAAAAAGGTTTTCTTCAGCTACGTGCATAGTAAAAGGCAGAGGAAAGAAATGGTTGTTCAGCTATTAAATAAGGATGGCAAAATGATAACAGATGACAAAGAAAAGGCAGAGGTGCTCAATTCCTACTTTGGCTCAGTCTTCTCCCAAAAGAGGGTCTATGAGCCCCCTGGCAAAGGCGAAGTACAGGCTGAAGGGGCAGGATTGCAGCTTGAGATCGATAGGCATATGGTCAAGGAACACCTAATTACTTTGAATGAGTTCAAATCTCCAGGGCCAGATGAACTGCATCCTAGAGTAATAAAGGAACTGGCAGAAGAACTCTCAGAACCGCTGTCTATTCTCTTTGAGAAATCATAGAGGGTGGGGGAAGTGGCAGATGACTGGAGGAGGGCTAACGTTGTCCCTATCTTCAAAAAGGGTAAAAAGGAGGAACCTGGGAACTATAGACCAGTCAGTCTGACATCAATCCCTGGGAAAATTCTGGAGCAGATGATAAAGCAATCCATCTGGAAGCACCTTGAAAACAATGCAATGATTACTTGAAGCCAACATGGATTTGTCAAAAACAAGTCCTGCCAGATGAATCTGACCTCATTTTTTGATCAAGTAACCTCCCTTGTAGACTGTGGGAATGCTGTAGACATCATATACCTCGACTTCAGCAAAGCTTTCGACAAAGTGCCCCATGATCTCCTGATGAGCAAACTAGCTCAAAATGGGCTAGATGAAACAACGATCCGGTGGATCCACAGTTGGCTACAGAATCGGACTCAAAGAGTGCTTATCAATGGGACCTTTTCAAACTGGGGAGAGGTAATGAGTGGGGTACCGCAGCGCTCAGTCCTGGGCCCAGTGCTCTTCAACATTTGTATTAATGACTTGGAGGAGGAGGTGCAGGGAATGCTGATCAAATTTGCAGATGACACAGAATTGGGCGGGATAGCTAATACTTTGGAAGACAGAAACAAAAGTCAAAGTGATCTGGATAGACTGGAGTGCTGGGCAGAAAACAACAGAATGACATTTAACAGGGATAAATGCCAAGTTCTGCACCTAGGAAAAAGAAACCAAATGCACAGTTACAAGATGGGGGATACGTGGCTCAACTACACTACAAGTGAGAAGGATCTTGGAATTGTTGTTGATCACAAGCTGAATATGAGCCAACAATGTGATGTGGCTGCAAAAAAGGCCAATGCTATTTTGGGCTGCATTAATAGAAGCATCGCTTCCAAATCCCGGGAAGTACTAGTTCCCCTCTACTCAGCACTGGTTAGGCCTCACCTGGAGTACTGTGTCCAGTTCTGGGCACCACACTTGAAGAAGGATGCAGACAAACTGGAGAGGGTTCAGAGGAGGGCAACAAAGATGATCAGGGGACTGGAAACAAAGCCCTGTGAAGAGAGACTGAAAGAACTGGGCATGTTTAGCCTTGAGAAGAGAAGACTGAGGGAGATATGATAGCACTTTTCAAGTACTTGAAAGGCTGTCACAGAGAGGAAGGCCAGGATCTCTTCTCCATCATGCCAGAGTGCAGGACACGGAATAATGGGCTCAAGTGACAGGAAGCCAGATTCCAGCTGAACATCAGGAAAAACTTCCTGACTGTAAGAGCAATACGACAATGGAACCAATTGCCTAGGGAGGTGGTGGGGTCTCCCACACTGGAGGCCTTCAAGACGAGGCTGGACAGCCATCTGTCAGGGATGCTCTGACTTGGATTCCTGCATTGAGCAGGGGGTTGGACCCGATGGCCTTGTAGGCCCCTTCCAACACTACTATTCTATGATTCTATTCTATGATTCTATGACCCATCGTATGAGTGACTGCACTGACCTGGCATCTTATAAAGTCAGGTCAGTACATATAACATATAAATGCCACACTATAGTATTCACAATGTCCCTTTATGTGGCATCCTATGCTTCATAGTCAAAGGCAAGCAAAGAATGTACAAATAATTAAGAAGGTGGACTAATGGAGGCAGAGGTAGAGATCTCCAATTGGAAAGGTAAGTTAAGCTTTCTGTCTCTCTGGCCAGTTTAGCTTCCTTCTCAGAAAAAGCACTATGCATGGATGACTATTTCTGAATTTTGATTTTCAGCAGTAAATACGATGCATGTCTTTTTCTGGCATATAAATTGTTTCCTATAAGGTTAGCTGATGAACGTACTGCTGCAGAATTGGACAAATCTGAAATAATTACTGGTAACTGACAGATGAAAAAGCAAGCAGAGTATAATTTGTTTTACAGTTCTAGCTCAGTTTTGTTATTTATGGTGGAATGCTCCTAACATCAGTCCTCACCATGGGCCCTGCTTGTCCATCGTCGCTTGAACTGTCCTTATAATGGGAAGATTAAATGTAAAGATTATACTGCTCAGTATTCGGTATCACCCAGACAGGTCTGAAAAGCAATTTATAAGGCAAATATGAGAGAGAGAGGCAAGTCTTCATAAATATATAAAGGGGTTCTACACTCCACTGGTTCTGCCCGACTTTTCAAGCCTGTGGTGTATCAGTAATGTTATTCTCTTGCTAACCTTCAACAGATGGCACAGTTTTCTTCAGTCTTTGTAGCATGGCTAATAAGTTCTGGGTTTGAACAGCTCAGACCTTAGGCTACCAGTATGTTGGAATCAATTATGCAAAGCCAATTCATTTCAATACAAAGTAGTGAACTGCCTCTTTCATTGCACTGTATTTTTTTAAAAATCGTTACCGTTTTCTCACCCATGCCCAAAGTTGCCCCTCTTGTGTTAAATACATTTTTCTCTGTTCTAGGATGTATTACTTCTCTTTGCAGCTTTATCAAATACATGTTGCACAGGCAACATTGATAAATGGAGTGTGTTTCTAGCATGAAGGTAAGATGCAACGTGACTAGGGGTTAAATTCGATTCGATGCGCTAACAAATTTGGCCATGAGCAAATAGTTATATTAAAGGCAGGCAGAATCGTTACTACTGGAAGGAGCAGAATAGTTTGACAAGGAGTAGAAAAGGTTGCCAGGGGAAAAGATGAAGTAGATGAACAAATGTATACATACAAAAATACATTGTTTGTTTTATTTTTTTAATAGCATCACATACCTTGGTTTGAGACCTGAGCTGTTCTTACAGCTGAGCATTTCTGAGTTATTCATTAACCCGTTTTTGGAGAGTGACATTCTAAGGCATTTTGTCAGCATTCTCCATTTCACCTGTATAATTAAGCTGTATATTAAGCTATGCCCTAATACATATACCTTTATGTACTAGCTGTAGCTAAAATGCTGTATAGTGAATACACCACGAGTGGAGCTTCAAAGTCCCTCTTCCAAGGAACAGTGGTCATGGGAAGTGACCCCTATGGAACCCTTAGTGAATGAACAAAAAGAGTTATGGGTGTGAATTCCAGCCTATGGAACTCTTTACCCTGGGAGGCCTGTCTTGTCTCCTCTTTGATAGTGGTTTGGCTTCAGTTAGGTTCAAGTAGCTTCAGTTAGCCTTAGGGAAAAAAATCCTATTGGTGCCAATGGGAACATTTTTCCCAAGACCAATTGCCCTGTGTGTGAGAATTGCTATGTGTGGGGTGTGTGTGATTGTAGCGGGGACCACAGCATGCTGGGAGGGAAGGGTTAACCCTCCCTATGAACTCCCACAGGAATCCCTGCCATATGGTGCAGTACAGTAGGAGGGGTGTGTGGGGCCAAGGAGGAAAGCTGATGGGCGTGATGGAAGGGCCCCACAGGTTGAGTCTGGACAGTGGGCGGGAGGTCCCCCATCCCTGATTTGTTGTCTTCAGCCATCTTGTGGGACCCTTTTAGCTGAAAGTTGGGATAGAAATGTTTTAACAACTGACTGAATAAATAAATAAATAAAAAGTTGCTTATAAATTTGTATCCTGTCCAAAAGCATTATCTGAAAGCACAAACAGAGCCCCACTGAGCTAATCTTATAAAATTTTGTGCTGGTGGAATTGTATCCAGGATCAGATAGTCATTTCCTTAACAGTAGAAAGCCACAGGGTATGAGACTGTGCTGGGAGCATGAGTTAATCTTAAACTGAAAAGTTTCTAGGAACCAAGAAAATTGATGCAACCAACCCTGCAGATGGTAGTGGCCATCAATGGTAATAAGATTAATAAAGGATTTTTCTGGCAGAGTTTATCAGATAGTTCTACCATGGTTGCTAGCGTTACTCTGGCACATACAGTTATATTGCAGCAAAGATCATGGGTCCCTAGGAAAAGTCTGCCTGAGATGACTGAACTTAGAAATTTCTATCCTGCCCCTTTGCATTTTCTGAGGTGCCTGAAGGTGGTTGTAAAGGGTACTCCTCCTTTGTTAAAATATGTGAATTATGAGACTTACAATTTTGATGTTCAACAACAGGTTTAGACTTATTACTGAGGAAAACCACATGTTGCTGTACCTTGACGAGACTCACAGGTTTTATTTGAACCTGTTAAACATTTAAAGGACAAAGTAATCAAACACTTTCTCAAAACTGGAATGCTACAAGGGACTGAAATTTATTGCATTCTTTTCTCTACTGTATATTCATGAAGAAGTAAAGAAAAATGTATACTAATTTTTCATATCTTCACATCAGCCTTGACACTATGATGTAAACAGCTGATAAGCCGTCAGCATCCAGATCAGTCAAAATGAGTGACTCCAAAAAGTTAACCAGGAAGGAAGTATAAAATAATCAAGCCACATAAGCATTATTTAGCAATATGGTTTAATGACGAATAAGACTAGGGTGGCTGTGTATTCTACTTTAAATTGGACAGTCCTCTATTTGATGGTGTCCTCTATTTGAAGGGCTGCCTAATCTAAGTCTGGTTTAAAGATAAAAAAGAACAGACAGCAGAAGCTGCCAATCAACAGATAGCACCTGGGCAGCAGACTGAACAGCCACACTGGTCACCTGGTCACATTATTCCCCACGACAGAGAAGATGTATGATATTTGCAGTTAAATGACAGCAATAATTTCTAAATTCTAAACTACACACTTTTTAGTGAAGCGTTTCTTTTTCAGTGACGCATAGTGTGGCGGGGCGGGGTGGCGTCTAGGGCCTTCAAACCTCTGTAGTATCTTCTGAGTTGCTTGGACAGGTGAGGTCCCTCTAGAAATCCGTAACACTGCCCTCCCAGTACTATGTCAGACGGCTTCCGAGATTTCTAAGAGAGCCACAACATTTTCCCTTACCTTTAAACTGTGGAAAAGTTTAAAGAGGCTGTGGTAACTATTGCTGCTGTTAATTTGTGTTATTCTTCTGTTTCGTTAAGAGGTTGCAAACATTCCCTCAGGCCTCAGAACAGGGAGCAAACTGTCGGCAGGCAAGAACTCTTGCTACACATTCCACAAGAAATGCACAGACAAGCCTCAAGTTTGCACACGTACGTGGGTGACGTAAATTAGTATTCTACGATATCCATGTGCACAGACATCCTTCGGTTAGCAAGGGCAAGAACTGCACATTTACTGGTGACCTGGTCCTTGTGAATTGCAAGGCCTTTCTTTTAGATAGTGTCATATTCTTCTGTTAAAATGTAGATTTTGGGAGACAAAGAAAGGCTGCAAACTGTCTCCCACTTCAACCTTTCTAACAATGCAGAGGCTCTGGAGCTGTAATGCTGGTATACAAAACATTTTGCTCACTTTCATTTTCTGCTTTTGCTGCTGAGGCCTTAGTTTTTCAGCACTTTCAGGACTTGTTTCTTCCTCATCTCCCAGCCACCCCCTCTCTTTCAATTCAATCTCAAACTGCAACGATCATTAAAAACAACGAGTGTGTCTGGCGCAAGTAAACGTGCCCAGACTATAAACTATTCATTAAGTACCTGGCACTGGATCCATAATATGGGATTCTGACATGGGAAGAAAAGCTTTAGTGCTCATTGAAAAGAACAAGCTTTTCATGCAAAGGCGTTAAAAGATGCACCTTTGTCTTAGGGGGAAAAGTCTTTTGAAGTGGTATTGATAGTCTCATCATTTGTATAAGCTAATTCTTCCTATTTAGGATACCACCTTTTTGAAATTACAGATTAATTAACTCAACTTTAAGCTAATATGGTAATGATTTGTAGTGAGTGGCAGAAATTCCCCTGTAATTATGCATGAATTGATGTGTGATTTCCTAATGAGCTTAACTGAAGAAATCATCCTTTTGTGATAAATGCTTTATTTCTTAAAATGCTAGTAACACGTTTCTAATAAATTTAATCACGATGCTCTCACTTGTGCAACATTTGCAGTTATTAACATGCAAGGTTATATATTGCTGTTCTGCGTTAGCTGATTGCAGGATGCGAAAGTTTAGTATTTCTAGACAAGGCCATAATAACTCATTATGTTATTTTCCCTCTGAACCATGAATTATTTCATTTTGCACTTCATTCAGTTCTGGGAAGATTTCATGCCTCATCAAAGGCTAGTTCTTCTGCTGTTTATATATTAAATTATGCTCTGTTGAGACAGGTTTTTCATTACTTTTCAGCATGTAACCTTGTCCATTTAGAACATCAAGTGCGGTGGACTATATCTTGTGTCACCTTTTAAATATTTTTTTTTCATTTCATTTATTTCATTTCTATACTGCTCAATAGCCAATATATTGAGCCAAAATAGCTCTCTGGACGGTTTACAAAAATTACAACCCCAAAAATACAAGATAGTAAAAACATAAAAGAAAATATTTAACATACAAAACTGTATAAACCATTGAAAACAGGTGAAAAAAAAGAGTTACAGGAAAATACTGGGACCTGATAAAAACTACTGGTATTAAAAGCATTTGACAGCATTAATATGCTGTCAAATGCCTGGGAATAGAGGAGAGGCTTAACCTGATACCAAAAGGGTGATAATGTTGGTGCCAGGTTGACCTCAGTAGGGAGATCATTCCACAGTTGGGGGGCTACCAGCGAGAAGTCCCTCTCCCTTGTTGCTGTCCTCTGAGTCTCCCTTGGAGGAGGTACTCTGAGGAGGGCTTCAGATGTTGATTGTAGTGTCTGGGTAGGTTCATATCAGGAGAGGTACTCTGTCAGGTAGTGTAGTCCTGAGCCATGCAAGGTTATATAGGTTAAAACCAGCATCTTGAATTTGGCTCTGAGATGTACAGGAAGCCAGTGCAAGTTGGCCAGAATCAGTGTTAGATACTCAGACCTTTCAGGTCCCTGCTGTCAATCTGGCTGCCACATTTTGCACAAGCTGCAAATTCCGAACACTCTTCAAGGGCAGCCTCACGTAGAGTGTATTACAGTAATATAACTTGGAGGTTACCAGAGCATAGATTACTGAAAACAGGTTATCCCTGCTTTCAGTAAACTATTGGGGTGTAACTGGGCCACCAGCCAAAGCTAGTAGAAGGCACTCGGTGCCACTGAGGCCACTAAAGCTTCAAGTGACAATGATGGTTACAGGAGAACCCCCAAGCTACAAACGTGCTCCTTCAGGGGGAGTGCAGCTCCATCCAGAACAGGATGAACCACCTAGTAACAGAAGAACCTCCCACTAACAGCATCTCAGTCTTGTCTGGATTGAGTTTCAGTTTATTAGCCCTCATCCAGTCCATTGTTGCAGCCAGGCACTGATCTAGCACATCCATAGCTGCAGATGATGAAGATGAAAAGGAGAAGTAGAACTGTGCACTCTGAAACTCTGGGTAACCCCACTCAACACTTTCAAATAGATGTTAAATAGCATGGAGAATAAAATCAACCTCTGTGGAACCCTATGCTGGGGAATCCACAGGGCTGGGCAATATTCAACAAGTGCCACCTTCTGGAGCTGGCCATTCAAGTAGTGCTGTCCACACTGTCAACTCAGACAGTCACCCCAGAATGATACCTTGGTCAATAGTATCAAAAGCCACTGAGAGATGAAGGAGAATCAACAAGGTCACGCTCTCACTGTCTGTCTCCTGACATAAATCATCATACAGGGTGACCAAGACAGTCTCCATGCCAAAACCCAGCCTGAACCCCAACTGCAATGGATCCAGATAATCAGTCTCATCCAAGAGTAGAAGGTTGGCAGCTGGAGCTGGTTGGCAGCCACGCACTCAAGGCCCTTTCTCAGAAAAGAAACATTCACTACCGGCTGAAAATTGTTAAGATCTTCTGGGTCCAGGGATGATTTCTTCAGAAGTGGGCTCACCACCACCTCTTTCAGACAGCATGGGACCACTCCCTCTTGCTATGAGGCATTAATCACCTCCCTGGCCCAGCCAGCTGTTCCCTCCCTTCCAGAGTTAATAAGACACAAGGGGCAAGGATCCAAAATGGAAGTGGCTGCATGAACCTGTCCAAGCACTTTTTTGGTCCCTTTCATGAACAATTTCTTCACTTGAGCCCTGCACTCCTGATTAGCCACAAACCTAAGAGGTTTCCCCTTTCCCAAAGGTAAACCCACTATTGGCAACACCCATTTTAGCAACACTCTTGACAATATGGAAAGACCAGACATTCCTGCAGGTTATACAGCTTCTGACCACAATGACCCAAGATACACAAGATACAGGCCTTCATAGCTCACCCCAGAGTGGAGGAGATTCCTAGTGACTTTTATCGATCGTGGAGAGTCCCCACAGCCCCAGCCCTCCAGTCTGACCTGGCGCTGCTCCAAGCAACTGGACACAGCAAAGCTGTGTCAGGTCTACACCACCCAGCTCATCCACCCACCTCACTTGGGTGGGACTCAAATGTGCCAGAGCAGTTGAGTCAGTTTCTTCCACATAAGCCTGTAAGTTTGGCAGCAAAAGTGGGGTTGTACTGTGGGAAAGGATCAGGGCAGGAATGCTGGGACATGAAATGAAAAAGAAAATGCAATCCAAGGAGAAAGAGGAAAGCGACATGACTCACAGCTCGCACGCAGGGCATTTTCAAATTCTACAGGCTCCTATCGCACCCACCCACATCCCAGTATGAACTACTTTTACAGGATGTATTCTACATGTTTAAACGGCACTCTCTGGTATTGTGAATTTTTTTCGTTTTCTGAGACTCAGTCTTATTGCATAATATACTCCTGAGAGTCCATCTTGCAGGGAGAATAATTTAGATACCCCAGACAGAATAAATGGGGAAGGAAATTTGCAATGCTCATTTGCAATATTGAAACTGTATACTTTTTAAAGGCAATTTCTTTTCAATGACTGGCTTTAAGCAACTCTCAGCCTTAATGAAGAAACCAGTATTAGGCCCCTCCAAGCAAACTGTAACGGGAAAAGACACCCCAGAATATTCTTAAAGCTTACACAGAGGGCAGGTGTAACAGCTGAGATGGATTTTTAGCAATCTAGCAGGTAGCCAACTTAGCAGATGCAGATTTCATCTATACACTGTGCTGATGTATGCCTCAAGACAAGAAGGAACATTGAATTCCTTCTTGTCTTGAAGCCAAGAGGACTGCGCACTAATTTTCCTTTCAAGCTACAGTGCAGGGAAGAAAGAGCACTCCAGCTGTTTCCAATCCTTCCTTCTTTTCCCGCAGAAGGTATTATTAACCGAATGATGGTTTTCAACTTCTTTACTCTCTGGGGATCAATTTACATCCAGTGAATCGGTGTACAAATGAAGGAGAAAATATGATTTTTAAAAAATGCTAATTGAGTTTGAATAGAATACAAATAATCCCATGTCCCCTTTTCTTTCTCAAGCATAGCAATTTTCTATATGCCCTTGTCTTTGATGCCTAATAATATTTCAGAGATCTACAACATAAGTATTCCTATCTAATACTAATTTTTTGGACGTTTACTTACTTTCTGCAATTTAAGTCTGATGGGTAACTGTAGTAACAAATATTTTTCACTGTTGGAAATAGGAACATAGGATGTTGCCTTATACCGCGTCAGGCCCATGGTCCATCTTGCTCAGTATTGTCTACCCTGACTGGCAGAGGTTCTCCAGGAGTTCAGACAGAAGTCTTCCCTGCCTACCTGGAGATTCCAGGGACTGAAGCTGGAACTTTTTGTCTGCTTTGGGGCTATATCTCTGCTTTGGGGCTGAATTGTTGTAAACCACCCAGAGAGCTCTGGCTGTGGAGTGGTAAAGAAACGATGATGATGATGATAATAATAATAAAAATTTTACATTTGGATAGCCAGCATATCATGCGCCTAAACCTAGAGCAATTACTTGCCAAATGAAACTGTACTTGAGGGGCTGCAATCCACAGAGACTTGGAAGTGTCTCATTTAATGTTTCACCTGGGATACAAAGTAGCTAACATCCTGACTGTATTCACCATTGTCCCATCACAGGACACATAAGGCTGAGTGTAGGATTCCAACTCTACCTGAAGGCCATGATCTAAACAGCTCCAAAAGACTTCCATGTGTGCTACAGAGCTTCTGAACATCACCCATGCTCATCACAGCAAATTTCTATGCTGCATCACAGACCCCTTGTGAACAAACACACCCCTTCTTTCCAAAGCTGCTTATTAAATGACAAGTGATGCCACCACACGAATGGAGATTGACATCCTGTGGGCTTCAGGAATAAGACTTGAGAATTCAATTTGTTCCTCACAGATGAGCCAGGGTGTGCAGGGTTGCTGAAAGTTCAGGGTATAAGGCTACTCCTCTTGCAGAAAAATGTTTTTCTCCCATCAACATCTGAGATTCATTTTGCGGCTTCTAAATAGTTTGGAAAACATTCTGTTTATGTCTATAAATAGAGATCATATGTAAGTTGTAGAAGTTCTGAAGCTACAGAATTGTTGAATGAATTAGTGTTGTACTATAAAATGGTATTAAAAACATTTCTGGCTCTTCCAGAGAAGTGTGCATAACTTTGTGAAAGAATTGGGCAGTGCAAGCTATAGTTTGCTTCTGGCAAAAATCTCAAAGGTGACTACCTTCAACAATAAACATTTTCCTATTTTAAAAATACTTAGTCTTGACATTTTGTAATTACAGTTTCTTAGCAACGGGACTTTAAACTAGAAGAACTCTTGCTGTGTAAAGAGGCCACATTCAGAATACTTTACTAATCCTTAATTCCATGTATGTATTTGAAGACTTAACTCTGTGTGGGACTGCCCTTGGGGAGTGTTCAAAAGCTTTGAGTGGTACAAAATGACGTGTCCTCCCCCCAGCTGATGAAGATGTGTCACAGAGAACACATTAAGTCACTAGCCTCTGAACTCACTCCTTCTCATCTTCTGGCCAAAAATTAAGGAGCTGGGTTTGATATATAAAGCCCTAGATAGCTTGACTCCTTTTACTCTGGGTCCCTTTATGATCCTCAAGATCAGCTAAGAGGTCTTGATGATAGTGTGCCCTTAGAGACAGGGTAGAAATTTGTTCAATTCACATTTTGATGCCAATTTATCTAGTTTTGCACTTTCGTATCAATGTATGAACCAAAACTCAATTATCTTTTGAATTTTACACTTCTGGAAATTTTGCAATGGAGTTCTCCAATTAAAAACTGCATACAAAAATATGTACATTAGGAACAGTGCACACAAATGTGCACATATTAGTTAAAATAAGGTTCAAAATGTATTATATTAGGAAAATTGCTTAAAATATGTGTATTAAGCAAAATAGCATACTGAAATGCATTATGAGGAGAAATGCACACACACACAAATGTTTGTGCAAACTTTTTTTTCTCAAAGTTCAGGACAAAATGACCTTAAGAGTGGAAAAACATAAAACTGAACTGACACATTCACCCATCCCTATGTGCTCTAAGTCCATACCATGAGTAAATGTTAGCTAATCCCGGCTTTCAGGTTGAGACAGCTAGAAATCCAACTAACTAAGTAGCAGAACAATCCTACGCTTAATCTATGCCTATGTGGGTGCTTTAGGATTTGTTGAGAATCCCTTGAGCTGACATATCATATCCGACAAGGACTTCCATGTTGGCAGATTGCCAAAGATACACCAGTTGAACATCATGCTGGCAGAAGGATAACATGAAGTGTATCAGGAGACATGGAAGCATATCAGGGATGAAACAGGCTACGTCCAAAGCCTAAATTCCTTCAGGCCACTACACCAGCATAAGATTACTCTGCCTAAAGGAATGGTTTAAGTGAAAACACCCACATTGAACAAATGGAAAGAGAAAATACTATCAGGGGCTGATGGATCTGTGTGTACCTGCCCTATCCAAATCACTAAACGGCAGATGGCAGAGTTCTCAGTAGGGATGTTGGAGAAATCTGTCTGGGGGGTGGAGTTCGACGAGTTGCCTAGGCTCAGCCCCCCAGACTTCTTTTTGGTTCCTGCTGTGGCGCCTAACCTGATCTGCAGAAAGTTGGACTGGTTCACCACTTTTCTGGGTATTTTGCACATTTTGCAGGGAACGTTCTGCAGTTTACACAACTTTCTAAGCAATTTGCACACATTTCAGCTGAATTTGAACAAGTTATGGCAGAATTTGTGCAAATTGTAGCTGAATTTGCAAAATTTGCACAAATTCGTCTGTAATTTGTACAAATTTGGCCATAATTTGCACACATTGCTCAGAAATCTGCTCAAATTGAAGAACACTCCCTCCCAAATGCACAAAAAGTGGATTTCCCAGTGACGGACATCCCTAATTCTCAGTGAAATACCTTCGGGCTCTGGACTGCCTCTGCTCACCCAGGCTGGCCATTCAATTTTCTTGGACAGGAAGGATTGTCAGGTCAGATGAGACACTCCTGGTGGTTCCGCATGGACCTGTGGCCCATTTGGAGACCACTCAGAGTAGAGCCTTCCCTGTCTGTGGAACTCACTGCCTGTTGATGTGAGGCAGGCACCAAAGCTCTTTTGTTTTCAGTGCTTGCTGAAGACATTTTATTTATATAAGCTTGCCCAGACTGACCAGCCATGGTTTTATTGGCAGAATTTGCTTTTAAATATTTTATTTCTGTATTTTGATTCTTTTAAAAAAATATTATTGTTCATCTCTTGGGAATCTTGTTAGATATAGAGTGGTATATAAATCCAGTAAATAAATAAATAAAATATAAGAAGGCTTCCTGTTCCAGTTGAGCCTTGCTTGCACAACAAGAGACTTGTTGGTACCAAAGACATGAAGAAGCCAGTGGGAACGTGTGGGACTACACAAACACCTAATTGGAATGTATACTTTTAATGGTTCTTGGAGGGACCAATCCTATGGGAATAGGTGGCTACCTCTGAACTCAGAGGCGACCATCTATCCAATGCAGGGTGGGCAGAGCACGGAGCGGATCTCCTAGTCCTCACTCTGGCTGTCCTGCATTTATGGCTAGACAGCTGATTTTGGCTGTCTAGCCACAGTGCTTCGGAGGGGGGGGGGCAGCCAGATGATGTATAGGAAGTGTCGTACTGGCCCTTCCAAGGTCCCCGCCCCTCCCTGCGCCTGGGAATGCCCCCTTTCCTCCTGCTCCGTGCTGTTTTATGAGTGTGGAACCCTGGATGATCCACACCACCTATGAGGTGGCAGGGAGACGGTTTCCTGGGAACCAGTCTTGGAGTGCTGGCTCTGAGGTTTCCGAAAACCAAATAATCCTATGGCCATCTAGCTGCTGTCTAGCAGCCATAGGATTGCACTCTTACTAATGAATAAAATGAAATACTCTCCTCGCCCAACTGGAGAAGCAAAGATATTGCAACCCACAAAGGTAAGCAAAAAGATGAAGTGGGATACCATACCTCAAAGACTCAATGCTGCAAATTCCCTGCATATTCCCTCTTCCTACAATAGCATCAAGAGTGTATTGCCTAAATTGCATTGGCTAACTGATAATCTCTCAGCAGTGAGTAGCAATGTCTCTCATACAGAGTAAGTATGCCCTGTGCAGAAAAGGGGCTCTGGTGGCCTTGGAAACCCAGATGTTCTCTGTTGGTGGATGCCAGACATTCTACTCTAACCATGGCTGTTACTAGCCAAACACCCATGACCCCTTTTGCCTTGCAGAATCACAGCCAGGCCGCATGAAAGATGTCAAACAGACATGGCACACACCACCGCAACTCCGTACAGAGGAAGAGGTAAACACTGTTACGGTTGGTGCGTTCTTTCCCCCAGCTGAGGGGGGGGGGGGAGCACCGAGGTGGCAGCAGCATTTGCTCATGTCATTCCCAGTGCTGTACAGACCACAAGCAAGCACCACGTCCAGCAGCAGCAGCAGCAGCAGCCACTGTGTTTCAAGCTGCTCCTCTGTGGGCTCACTAAGCATTTTTCGGTCAGTCTGTAACACCTTTGTAAGCAGATTGACACACGGTCATGTGACAGGTGGAGACGGTGCCAGTACTGGCTCCAGGTTTTGAGCACCCTTGGGCAAGACACCCTCAGTGGGCCCCTCCCTCAGCGAGTTTACCTTCCCACCACCATCATCACCAGCTGCTCAAGCGCCTGGTCCTCTTTCTCGTCATTGCTACTGCTTGCTTGCTTGACAGGCCGAGGGCTGGTGAGCCAGTAGGCCGTGGCATCCGCTGCTCCTCCTTTGCACCGTTATCATCGCCGGGGCCAAAGTGAGAGGCAGGTGAATGAGCAGGTTGCCGCAGTGCAGAGGAGGAGCAACTGCAGGTTTCTCTTGCCGGTGGGACTCTGCTGGGTGTGGCCCCTCGGCAATTGCCTGACCATGCCTACCCCTGGATCGAGCAAAGGGCTTAGCAACACCTATGCTGCTGTCCGTCATGCAACTTGCATGGACACAGTAGCCCCATCGGGTGGGGGGGAATGTGTGGCAACCTGATTCATTTATCCTGCATATACAAGCCACTCCATCTTTGATGATTTCAGTAAAAGCTTTCACTTCGCAACAGCCGGTGTGTCTTTGTCAGCAGCAATTGGTGACCGACCCCTCACCCCACCCCTGTTCCTTATTCACCGGTGAATGAAGTGTTGGGGATTGCTCCACTTTGTCTCCTTTCCATGTCCGCTTTTGTGGCTGAGTAGCTGGCGAACTGCTGTGTGCAAAGTGTTCTGCCTGCTTTCCAGGCAAAATCAGTATTTCATGACACCTTTAGTGGGGGGCCATCCTGAATTTAGAATCAGTGTAGTTGCAGTTTGACAGTTTCAGCAGGAGGTTTGGGGGTTAGGGTGTTCTAACTGTGAAAGTCATCTTTTGAAGATCCCAGACAGCAGTCCAAGTGGCATTATCAGATCTTGGGCTCATAATCCTCTGGTAGTAGTAATAATAATTAATAATTCAGTGTAACCATCTTATGTTTTATGGATTGGATCCCAACATTATATCTGCCTCTGGGTTTATAAAAAGTAATAAATAAAGCACATGTAAATTTCATTGCAAGTATTGCCCAGATGCATACACCAAAGAGAAAAACCTTATCTAAAGATATTGCTGATATGGAAAATTGTGTTTAAAAACTAATGCTTAAAAAAAAAAATTCTACTGCTTTGATTTGCATTTACTTCCCTTTTCTAGAAACATGATGATGAATTTGGCATGTATACTTCATATGCAGTCAAAATTCTTCACATAAATTATTCCTAATCGTTATGCCCTAACCAGTCATATACTGCAACTTTTAGTTTTATGGGAAATCCTGTTCTATGCAGTTTCTTTTGTGGCACTCATTAATTAATGTACTCTCTGTTCACCTTCCAGCAGTGCGTTCAGTCATGTGAATAACATCTGTTGTGTGTTGTTTGTCTTTCCCTCTCATTCAGTGTTGTGGAAAATAGAGAGCATTTGGTAAAGGTTTTTAGTTAGTGGAGATTATGTCACAATATGAGCATATTTTGAAGAAGCTGAGCTATATCCAGGTTACTTCCATCATCTTCAGTACAATGGTCACGATCTAGACAAAGGGCAGCACTAGAGTGAACCATGTACCCTATATGCTTTTGTGATTGCACCCTGATCACTGGCTACAGTTAGGTAACTTTCTTATGTATTTAGTATGTGGATATTTCTTGTTTGGGGATTTTTGCTGTCAGAAAGCTACTGCTATATTACAGGAGAGGTAGGATTAAAAATCCACAAATGCATCAATCCTCCCAGCTTCCCACTATACCAGAACTAGCTCTTTGAGCACCTGCTTCATTTCCTCTGCCCATCACTAACAATACATGAGACTAGCTTATTGTTAGAGATCATCTCTCTCGAGGGGGGGGGGGCTGTGAAGAGCATCTATTTTGTGTGCAGAAGGTCCCAAATTCAATCCTTGGCATCTTGAGGTAGGGCTGGGAAAATTCCTGCCTGAAATCTGGGAGTGCCACTGCCAGTTAGTGTCAACAATACTTGGCTAGATGGACCAATGGTCTCACTCAGTATAAGGCAGCTTCCTATGTTCCTATCCTATCAGCTGAACTGGAGCCATTCAGCTGAGCCAGCAGTCCCCTGCAGTTGTGCCAGAACTCCCTCAGTGGCAAAGATTGTCCTTTGCCCTTCAGAGAAGGAGGCAGTGGAGACTGGTGGCCAATTGGACTGGTGGGGAGAAGATTGGATCAGCAGAGGCCAAGGGGTCAGGAGAGGTGGAGCAGTCTATACCGTGTGTCATATCACTATGATCCCATCATGGTGACACTATATCCCTCTTGCAGATTTATACCTCGTAGGACGCACAATGACGTTTGTTGTGGTATTTTGGATAATGTGGAATATAAAGCAGGAAATAACACCATGATAGCTGTATATAGAATGTGTAATGTGTCCCAACAGTGATCAGTGCACTTCTTAGGGTTGGAAGGGGTCTTATAGGCCCCTTCCAACCCTACTATTCTATGATACAATACCACTGTAAAGCGGTAGTGTAGATGCAGCCTTTGAATCCCCAACCACCAACAACCTGCACCACAGAAAGGGGAAAACTGAGGCATATGACTATGCAAAGGAAGTGGTGGGGAAATCATGCAGCTACACAAAAGCATTCCTTTGCACCCACATTCTCCTGTTCTAGCAACAACTCCTATTCCACAGAGAATTAAGTAACTTTAAGGTCATAGGTGCACAGTGGGGGGGGGGGAAGAAGTCACACAACCACACAAAATCATGATGCTGTCACTGCTAATGACAATATTCTCAGAGCCACATGGCCAGGGCCAGATCAAGGCCATGATGGGCCCCAGGGCTAGCCCCTACTGTGTTCCCAATACTGAACTCACATCCAACATTTGTGCATGCACGCGTGCGCACACAAGCACACACAGAGTTCACAACAATCAATAATGATGCAAAAACATTTTCACTACATATGTTAGTGGAAATCATCTTCCATGCTTTCCTGGAAGCAACAGACTAATATCTCTTCCATGGTAGAGAACTCAACACAAGCTTCTCCTTTTACAGCATATAGCATGCAGACGCCGAAAAATGCAACATACATCGCATGCGTGCGCACTGTCTCTCTTTCACACACACACACACTCAAGAAAGAGACACAGACTGACTCACTGGTCATTTCGACACAACAGCCAAATGGGACACATATGCATACACAGTCAGTGCTGGCCCAGGATATTTGGCTGCATGATGAGTACCAGCAAATGCCTCTCTTTTCTCACTGGATGATCTGGGCCAGTCACTACCTAAGCCTAACTGACCTCACAGGCTGGTTGTGAGGAGAAAATGGAGAGGAGGAGGATCATGTTCATCACCGTGGGCTCCTTGAAGGAAAGGCATTAATGTAACAAATAAACAGTAAATTCCCCAACAGCATCCTTTCTTCCTTGTTTTAAAAATATATGCAGTGGTGCATCAAGTTAATCTTAGACCCTGGATTTAATGGCCTTATTCCACCCCACCCCGCAGCTGCCTTTAGACAGCCATGTGTATGACTTCAGTTGAGAGGCACACAATTAACACTTTCTCCTTTCAGCCCCACCCATCCATGCTATACTATTGTTTGCCAGCCCTAATTAAAAAGGATAATACTCTGAGCATATCTAGTTTTGCACTTTAATTTTATTTAAATCATGTCACATTTATTTATTTATTTACAATATTTGTATACTGCTTCATATCTGGAACAGATTTCGGAGCAGTGAACACAAGAGATAAAACAGTAAAAGGATAAAAAGATTAAAACATCAGATTAAAATTATGCTATTTTTAAAAACAGAATACCAGTAAAAACTGTGACTGGTCAATTAAGGAATGCCTCCTGGAACAGTGCTGTTTTCAGGAAGCGCCGGAAACAACACAGTGTTGGTCCCTGCCTGACCTCCAGGGGCAGGGAATTCGAAAGGAAGGGGCCACCACACTGAAGGTTCTTCTCCTGGCGGACTCCAATCGGGCTATAGGTCCATGTGGAACCACCAGGAGCATGCTATCTGATGACCTCCATGACTGGGCAGGCTGGTAAAGGAGAAGGTGCTCTGTCAGGTATTGTGGTCCAAGTTGTTTAGGGCTTTGTACACTAGTACTAAAACCTTAAACCTGGCCTGGTAGAAAATAGGCAGCCGGTGCAGTTTCCTCGGCAAAGAAGTTACATGCTGAAAAGGGGCAGCTCCTGACAAGAGCCAAGCTGCTGCGTTCTGCACTAGCTCCAGCTTCTGGAGCAGCCTTAAGGGCAGCCCCACATAGAGTGCATTGCAGTAATCCAGTCTTGAGGTTACCAGCACCTGTACCACTGTGGCCAAACTATCCCTGTCCAGAAGAGGCCACAGCTGGTGAACCAGTGACAATGATGGATCTAGGAGTACCCCAAAACTACGGACCTGATCTTTCAGAGGGAGTGCAACCCCATCCAGAACAGGCAATGAGCCGATCTCTGGGACTCGGAGCCACAGGGCTTCCGTCTTGCCAGGATTCAGTTTCCGTATGTTGGCCCTCATCCAGCCCATTACTGAGTTCAGGCACTGGTCTAGGACTTGCACAGCCTCTCCCAATTCAGATGTCACAAAGAGATAGAGCTGTGTATCATCAGCATACTGGATCTCCAGAGACAGCCTCAGCATGGAACTGGAAGTCACCCAGAACTACCATCTTGGGTTCCTCCAGCACCACACTTGAGACCACCTCTGCTAGCTTGGTCAGGGAGGCTGTTGGGCAGCACGGTGGGCAATACATCAGCCGACCCCAAATCTGTCTCTATGGTCCAACAGCAGGTGCAGCACCTCAAAGCCTGCTCCAAGGAAGAGTGGTTTCCTAGTGATAGAGATGGAGGTTCTATGAACCACAGTGACTCTCTCCCCTGGCCCTCCATCCTATGTTGGTGCTGCACCGAATACTCAGGTGGGCAGAGCTGAGTCAGGTCAACCCCACCCAGTTCACCCACCCAAGTCTCAGTAATACATACCAGATCGGCCTTCTCATCCACGATTAGGTCATGGGTGAGTGCAGTTTTATTGTGGACTGATCTGGCATTAAATAGCAGCACCACAAGACAGAAGGGCACAGTGGATGAGCTACCAGGTACATGAGAGCTAGAGGAGGGGAGGGGTAGAAGGGGAACTGTGTATAAACATCTGTGACCCATTCTACTGTGATGTCCCAACCACCTCCTACTACTACCATATCTCCTTCTGCCCCAAGTCACTAGGATAGAGGCACCATCGCCATGGATCCCTGTATTTTCTAAGCACATCCTTGTCACACTAGAGCTTCCCACACAACTCACAACCATTCAGAACTCACATACCTATGCAATTATGATTGCAGGAATAAAATGCAGTTTGCTTCTGCTGCTCTGGTGCTGAATACATTTACTTTGGAATAGACACCATCCTTGTAATAAGCAAAATCCTTGTAAAAAAGGATACACACATACACACACACACACACACATGTTTTTTTAAAATTTCCTATTTGTATGCTTTTGTATTTTTTTAAATCTTGTATACCACTTTGTAAACATTCTACCTTTAAAAGTGGCCTAAAAATCTCATTCCAGCGGGCTGTGCTGAGGGGGTAGAATTCTATGCATGTTTAGACATAGGGCTCCTTCACACGGAGCTTTTATCCTGCGATTGAGATGGCTCCTTCACAGAAGTTTGCGGGCTCTTTACATGACGCCATGAACCTCCAAGGCGTCTCCTGCACTAAATGCCCTTTGTTCCATTTTAAAATGGATTGCAGATAATAAGCTATCAAATTACCCCATGGTGGTCCGCTTGAGTTCCCTCTGTGAAAAGAGTAAAAGTGGCAAGAAGAGGAGTGAGATCAATGAAAAACAATGGAAGACTCAGATACAGGGAGAAGGAGGGGGAAGAGGGAGGGGGCAAAGGAAGCGTGTGAAAAAGGGAGTCATCATGATCCTGCATTTAAAACGGAAGCAGAAAGCCCTGTTTTAAATGCAGGGTTTTAGGCTGGTGTAGAGATGCCCCAAAATAAGTCCTACAGCACTCAGAATTCTCCAGCCAGCATGACTGGCTGGGAAATGCTGGGAGTTGTAAGACTTATTTCTGTCTAAACATGCAAAGAACGGCATCCTTATTTTTTTCCTCCTCCCTCTGTATTCCATTTTCCTTGCGTGTCATGTCTTTTTAGGTTACAAGCCTGCGGACAGGGACCATCTTCTTTTAGTGATTATATGCGAGCTGCTCCAGGCACCTTTCTGGCTGAAGAATGGGATAAAAATATTCTAAAAATAAAGTAAACAAATAAATACATAATTTTAAATAAATATTTAGAAAATAAAAAGGTGAGCATCTGTGACCATGAACATGCCCCGCCAGCTGCTCCCAGGCTATAAAGTATATATGTTTAAAAATAAGGAAGAAAGGATTCTGCAGCACCCAGCATCAAGGTCGAAGGGCTCCAGCACGCTTATTTATTCTATTGAGAACGATGAAACGAAAAGTGTGTTACTTTAGCATAATCTTGCCCATCCCACCCCCTCAAAAAAAAAAAAAGGAAAAAAGGAAAAGAAGAAAAGAAAAAGAAAAAGAAAAAGAAAAAGAAAAAGAAAAAGAAAAAGGGTGATCTCACTTGGTCATATTAGCCTTCTGTGGCTTAAGGCATCTATGGCAAATTGGGCAAGTGGTCAGAATTAGTGCACACCTATACATGTCTGCTTGGAAGCCAGTCCCATTGAGTTCACACATTCTCAGGCAAGTGAATATATGCTTGCAGCCTCCACTGTAAAAGCCAACAAACACCCCCCTCCTCCAGAAGAAAGAAAGAAAGAAAAGGAAGGAAGGAAGGAAGGAGGAAGAATGGATAATTACAGTAGAATTATTTTCTGATAAGAGTACATGGCATTGCTGCCTAAATTAAAAATAGTAGAACTTGTTAAATGTAATAAATAGAAAACCCATAAATATAACATCTAGCCACCCCTGCCCCACCATTCTGTCTACACACCAGCAGGAAAAGATCACAAGAGAATACATACATTCATCTCATAATACAGTTGAAACACAAATATCACATCCATCCACTCCCCCCCACCCAAATTCTGCCTTTCCACATCAACAGGAAAAGATCAAAAGAACATATGTACACTCACCACAGAATATAGTTCACCCAGTTCATACTACACCAAACATACCAGTTAAAAACATTGTCAAGTTGCCCAGTTTTTTAAATGCAGGAAAAAACGTGCAAGCATTATAAGCCTGAAACTAGTACCACTGATTTTAACTTCCAACCAAAACAGATTGTAAGGCTGTGATCCTATACACACTTACCTGGGAGTATGCCACATTGAACTCTATGAGACTTACATCTGAGTAGACATACATAGGATTACACTGTAAAAATAGCAGCAGCCGCAGAAGAATAGAATGGAAGTAAATGAGTTATAAAACCTCTTTTTGGGAATGCTTGAATCTGAGGTGAGCAGAGGTGGTGTCTGCGTTTGGCCATCGCCCAGCAAGCACAACACATAGTCTCACACAAACAATATTTTATTAAGAACATGATGGTCATCTGGTTGCTAGCTACTGCTCTCCTCTCTCTGCTAAGCTCCAGAAGAAAATGGAGTCCTCTCCTCCTCCTCCTCACTGGCTTGCCAGTGAACTACATATGTAGGGGATTTAAACAATACTTTCCATCGTCGATTGAAAATTTCCATGCTATGAGCCATTTTGGGTTGTGGGTGCTTTGTGAATCACAGCAACAATCCAACCTGCACCTGGTTCACACATCGGGATAAGCCATGGCGACTGCTCACTGCAGCTTGAATATTCAAAATGGCAGTGGTGCAAACCAGGCCAGAGTTCTATCATACTTCATCCTACCAAAAGCTTTAAATTCGCCATTTAAAAAAAAATACTTGAGAGTACTACAAAACATCACCAATGCACTGTATGATAGTTTTTGCTGATGACGTTAAAATAAAGAAATAATGATACCATTCAAATTAATGTCGTAATCGGTCTCCTTGAGCAATCCATCTTCGCAAGATTACAAAGCACAGCTCAGTTCTATGCGTGATTACTAAGGACTCAGCCCCAGTTTTCAGCTTTCAGGTATGAAAAACACAGTTCAGTTCTATGCATGTCTGCTCTGAAGTTAAAATACCCAGCTCTTTAAGATCAAAAGGTATTTAAAGAGCAGGGTATTTAAAGTTTAAATGCCTTTAAATGATCGCTTTTCTCCAATCATTGACTGGAGATAACAATGGGGGTTTTGTGAGATAACAGTGGGGGAAGCTGTCTTTCTTCAGTCCTGAGCAGGGACGTCCTAGGACTTATTGCCAGTCGGTGATCAGAGATAAACACAGCAGCTGAAGGAGAAGGGGCAGGGCCTGCTGAAGAAGCTGATGGAACAGATAGGGCCTCCGCTCCCTGAGCCAGAGATTCCACATCCCTGCCATGCACCAATAGCCAAGCATCAAACAGGAATCCTCCAACATTACCTTCTGGAACAGACCTCTGAGGAAGGACTGGTACCACCGCAGAATGGTACCTCCCAGTTCCATCCGTGCCAAGTGGTCCAAAAGGATACCATGGTCAATGCTACTGAATGCTGCTGAGAGGTCCAGCAGAAGCTATCTAGTTCTTGGTAGAGGACATCCACCAAGGCGGGGACAGGTGTTACCAGAAGCCAGACTGAAAGGGGTCTAGACAATCCATTTCACCTAGTAATTGCTGGAGCAGAGACACCACTGTGCAGTCATGTAGCTTGCTTAGAAATGGCATATTTGAGACTAGTCAAAAATTATCAAGTACAGTAGGATCCACTTCAGACCTTTCCAATAAAGGTCTTCCTATAGCCATCTTAAGTCTGGGGCAACTACTCTAAAGCATTCACCACTCTCCTTGACCAAGCCTCTTTTTGGCTGCCTCAATGAACCCAGAAGGGCAGGGACAGTGGTTGATCTCACACTACCAAGCACTGTGTCCACATCTCAGGCTGTACAAATTGAAACCTATCCAACACAACTGGACAAGCAGATGCCAGTGGTGCATCATTAGGAAGGGCTCAACTGCTGCTGCTTCAATGGCTTTGAGAAGGAGACAGTACTCCACAGTTCTTGGGTATTACAATGACAAAAATAGGCATGAAGGTAATTGAGATTTTCCAAACAGGATTATTCCAGTTAAGATACGCAAGTGAAGCTTAGAAGGAGATCAGCTGCAAGACGGTTAAAAAACAGAGGACACAGTAAATCCAGGAAAAGACTTAATTCTATTTTTCACCATTATATTATGGAAGTATTATGCAACAGGCCCCCCCACAGCTATGGATTAGATTAAACTGCAGCAATGCAAGGAGTGACCTACATTGTTCCAGGCAGCTGGAAAGAGGGTCTATTTCTAGCTGTGATACCATGGAGGGCACATGCTTTGCATGCATAAGGTCCCAGAGTCAAATCCCAAGGATACAATCCTATCAGTTGCACCCTCAGTGATTAGAAGTCCCTGAACATGAAAGAGTCTGATCATCCAAAGCAGTGATGGAGGTGACCTTCATCTCCCCTTCCTCATGCCCTACAGATTTCTCTAGATGGGCTTTTTAGCCCATCTAGTGAAGGTGCTTCGGAGGGAGATGGAAGGAGGCTGGAAGAGGCTCAGGATAACTCATATCCTGGCTTCTCCTGTCTCCTCCCCTCCCCGCCCACTGGAATGTCCCCTCTCCGAGGTTGAGAGGCAGCTGCCGCGGTTCTCTCTGCACTGGCTGTGAAGGGGCAGGGGAGAGGATTGGATCTCCAACTCCCCTTCTGAGGTTGGAGCACTGTCTCTGATCTTGGAAGGGCAGTCTGAGCAATCACATGGTCCCTGGGATGCTCTTCCAGGGACCATACGATTGCTGTCTTAGGAACCTCCAGTTCAAAGGACTAAATAACAGGAGATGGGGTCACCGCTTGTGGGCTTGGTGATCTGCTGCCTGGCAAAGTAGGCAATACGGGACTAAATGGACAAACACTCTGACTCAGTATAAGGCAGCTTCCTATGTTCCTTATCCTCTGTGCCTTTATTTATTTATCATATGTATATATCACTTTATAACAAGAAGCTCTCAAGGTGGCTCACAGAATAAAACCAAATTTAAAAATAGGTTAAAAACAACAAGGATAAGTAACACAATAGAATTTTAAAGGCTTTGGAGAATACAGTCACAAAAAATAACTATCTGAATACCTGGGAAAAGAAAAAAGTGTTTGCCTGGCACCCAAAAGTTAACAGCGTGGGGGCCAGGCAAGTCTCATCGGGGAGGGCATTCCATAAATGGGAGCCACCACTAAGAAGGACCTCTCTCTTGTAGCCTTCATTCAGTGAGGGCACCTAGAGCAGGACCTCCAAAGATAACCTAAGGGTTCAGGCAGGTATACAGGGAAGAAGATGTTTCTTCTCCCCTGCACAGGCTGGCTTTGAAGATGGTTCAGAAGCTGCACTTGTGCAAAATGTGGCAACCAGACTGATAAGAGGGACAAGAAAGTCTGAACATATGACACCGATTCTGGCCCACTTGCACTGGCTGCCTGTTTGTTTCTGAGCCCGGTTCAAGGTGCTGGTTTTAATCTACTGCATAAAGCCTTACATGGCTCAGGACCACAATATCTGACAGAGCGCCTCTCCCACATGAACCTACCCATACACTATCTTCATCATCTAAGGCCCTCGTCCCAGTGCCACCTCTGAAGGAGCTTGGAAAGCAGTAACAAGGGAGAGGGGCTTCTCAGTGGTGGCCCCCCAATTATGGAACAATCTCTCCAACAAGGCCTTCCTGGCACCAAAATTGTTATTTCTCAGTGCCAGGCTAAGACCTCCCTCTTCTCTCAGGCATTTTGCAGCATATGACGAGATTTTAATCAGGTCCTAGATTTTTCTTATTGTTGATTGTTTAAAATTGTTTAGATATATGTATGTCTGTTTATATTAGGGATGTTGAAACCCCCCTTACCTGGCTCCGTCGGGTTACGCTGGTGGTGGGGAGGCGCTCCGTCCCTCCCCCCGGAATCCTGGCTGGCCAGCTCCGCTCCGCGGGGATTCCGCTGTAGCTGCCGCCATTTGCGTCCCTGTATTCAGCCGTGATAGGCTACGTAAAGACTTACGTAGCCTATCACGTCTGGGTTAAAAAAACAAAACAAAACACATTATTTGCGTTCCCCCTTAGTTTCACCGTCTTAGTCTACGTAAATATTTACATAGACTAAGACAACCAAAAATAGGGAACGCAAATGGCGGCGGCTGTAGCCACCTCCATTTGCGTATGCTTTTTTTTTTTTAACCCAAATGTGATAGGCTACGTAAGTCTTTATGTAGCCTATCACGAATGGGGGGGGGAGACTGCAAATGGCGGTGGCGGCGGTGGCGGCCGGTCGGAAGAGCAGCCGCCACCGCCGCCTCTGCTGAAGCCGCCGCTGGAGCCGCCGCCGTCTGGAACATCCGCCCCAGGTAAGTCTCGTCCCGGGGGGGATCCGTGGGGTTGCAGGCCATTCTGCCAGGGAGTTCGGGGGGCCAAATGCACTGGCATTCGAGATTCTCTGACATCCCTAGTTTATATGTTGGTAGGTAAATGGTTTTTTACACTATGTATAATGTATTTTTAATGGTTCTTAATCTTTGTAAACTGCCCAGAGAGCTCCAGCTATTGGGTAGTATAGAAATGTGATAAATGAAATGAAATGAAACTTTTATTAAAGAGATGTTGCAGTATCCAGTAGATATGAAACAAAAGGTTTTGCTGAATCAAATGCAGACTAAGGTCCACGGACGTGACAGATATAGATGCCAAAGCAGCAATTCATTGATTAGGCCAAATGGGACAATCCAGTTCCCTATTCCATTCCTGCTTAAAACCCTGTATATCATACTCATTCACCAATAACAAGTATTTATTGACATGGATTGTGGGTCACTTTTCCTGACCACCACAATAAGTACTTTTAATAATGATGGAGGCTTTGATGCTGTAAAAATGTCCAGGCCAAACCTGGATACTAACAAATGCTGCAGTTGCAAGTATTACCAATCAGCTGTGTCTGGCAAGTCATATTTGGCACACAGGATAG
Source organism: Heloderma suspectum (assembly GCF_057233095.1). Taxonomy (NCBI): domain Eukaryota; kingdom Metazoa; phylum Chordata; class Lepidosauria; order Squamata; family Helodermatidae; genus Heloderma; species Heloderma suspectum. The sequence continues at coordinate 65,824,599 of NC_139462.1, read as the reverse complement.
AAAACTACCTGAACTCACCATCAGCACCCACCAGTTGATCCAAAATAAAAATCGCCTTATCTATCCACTATCTGGACCCATAGAGTCAATTTAGCATGTGAAAATGGATCAAAGCATAATTCATGTGACATTATACATCACTAACATTAGAAACTGTGGGAGGAACCCTGTCTGTTCTTGTATGTCTAGAACCTAATGCCATCCATTTAGAGAGAGGAACCAGGCCAGGCAAGAAGATTCCCAAACTGACCAAGGCAGAAGATCCAATGTAAAATAGGAAAGACCAAAATTCCATGCCAGTCAACAGTAGGGATGGACGAAAGGGACTTACCTTGTCCCGCAGCTTGCTTCGTGGTGGGGGGGAGGCACTTCGCTTCTCCCCCCGAAGTTCAGGTGGGGGGGGAGGCGCCCTGCCTTGCCCGGCCGAAATTCAGGCTGGGGGGGAGGCCCCCCGCCTTGCCCGGCCGAAATTCAGGCCGGGGAGAAGTGCCCCGTCTCCCCGGCCGCGAAAGAAAAAGTGAAAAAAAAATACACCCCGTGATAGGCTACGTAATGATTAACGTAGCCTATCATGGCTAGATTTCCAAAGTCAGCCGTGATAGGCTACATAAATCGTCACGTAGCCTATCATGGGTGACTTTGGGGAAAAAAAAAAAGTGCATACGCAAATGGCGGCAGCCCATGGACGCCACCATTTGCGTTCCTTATTTTGGCACGTCTAGTCTACATAAAGATTTACGTAGACGATGGCGAAAATAAGGTAACGCTATTTGCGTTGCCCTGATTTTCGCCGTAGTCTACGTAAATCTTTACGTAGACTAGACGTGCCAAAATAAGGAACGCAAATAGCGGCGCCCATGAGCCGCTGCCATTTGCGTACGTGCTTTCCCCCCCCCAAAGTCACCCGTGATAGGCTACGTGACGATTTACGTAGCCTATCACGGCTGACTTTGGAAATCTAGCCGTGATAGGCTACGTAAATCGTCACGTAGCCTATCATGGGTGTGTGTGTGTGTGGTTTTTTTACTTTTTTATTTTGTAATGGTGGCGGTGGCAGCCGGTCGGGAGACCGGCCGCCATCCCCGCCCCTGCCGAACCGCCGCTGAACCGCCGCTGGGACCCGCCACCAAGAGGGACATTCGGCCATGGTAAGTCCCATCCTGGGGGGGGCAGGGGGCCGGCGGAGAATTTCCCCAACACTTTCGGGGGGCCGAATGCATCGGCGCTCGGCCTCCTGAAGATTCGTGGAGAAATTCTCCGCCATCCCTAGTCAACAGATAAACCCAATGATATAAAGCAAAATCTGGAAGACCAAATCAACCTTCTTTAATTGGAAGTTGCATCCTTTTCAAGATAATCGTGGTGCAGAGGAACCCCCTTCCCCTCAAATTACGAAAATTCACAAAACAAAGCATTGATTTCCTGAAAATATTTGCCAGGTTACCATTAAGTATAACATCTTCCTGTTTTTCTCTGCCAGAATGAATAATTTTGAATAAAATGTTTTAAAATAATAACACTGTTGCAACTAATTTACATTGCTGCACACCTTTTAAATCCAAGATTCATAATCCAAGTGTGTTAGTTATACATACTCTTCTGTTTGAGTGAATTACCAAACAAGCTTTTAGGACTTTTATGTTGGAAAAGTTCTTTTAAATGTCAAAAAATATGGAAGAACTTCATGTATTTGCTCCAGGAATTCAATGTGGAGTCTGCTAAGCATATTGCTACTGAAACAGGGTTGCAGAACATATAGAACAGAACTGAAAATGCCACACTTCTGCAACTCCATTCGCATATCACAAAAATGGGATGGTATTTTCACCAATTTCTAAGGTAAAAGTGCATTTGTTTATTGCCTTACTAATCTCTTCAGTGGAACAGATCTTAGATGATGCAAAAAGCTGCATGACAAAAGTAGTCATTGCCTCTGAGTAGTCTGATGATTCACTAGAATTGATCACATGTGTGTATTTGTTATGTTGTTCATTGAATGTACCTAAAAATATAACTAGGGGACCGCGGTGGCTTAGTGATTAAGACACTGAACTGCAGACTGGAAGGTCAGCAGGTCAGCAGTTCGAGACCCGAGTGCTGCGTGACAGAGTGAGCTCCCGTCTTCAGTCCCAGCTCCTGCCAACCTAGCAGTTCGAAAGCAAGAAATTGCAAGTAGATAAATAGGTACCGCCTCGGCTGGAAAGGTAACAGCGTTCCGTGCACCTCGGTGTTCAGTCATGCCGGCCACATGACCACGGAAGCGTCTTCGGACAGCGCTGGCTCTTCGGCTTAGAAACGGGGATGAGCACCACACCCTAGAGTCAGACACGACTGGTTGGGGACACCTTTACCGTTACCTTTTTAAAAATATAACTATTGATGTGCGTGGGAGGACACATTCTACAATGGCACAGTATCTTAAAAGGCACTTTTTCAAAATTAAAAATCAGAGATATCTTGAAATGCATCTTATCCAAAGCAGATTTTATATATTTTTGACTTATTCCTGCATTTGCACACCTCATTTCACTTCATGTGATTATAAGAATTACAAAATCAATTCAAAAGCTATACAGGGAATAACTTCCCAGTGTTCTGCAAAACTAGAAAGAATATCAATTGCGGGAACTACTTTTCTGTGTTGCATAAAGCCCCTTGAGACGTTCTTATTAATATTACAGAGGAAAGCAGTCTCTTTAAAAAAAAAAAAAAAAAACAGCCAGGAGTGAAGTTTCAGAATAAAGAAAAACTTATCTCTTGCTGGATTCATCTGGGTATGGTCTAGGTTGTTGCAGACTTACAATTGTCAAAGGCTTTAGGGTTCTAAGATATAAAATATTTATAGTGTATAATTTTGCATAATTTGTTTAGCTACCTAAGTATAATTTGGTTATTTTGTGGATAAATCCTGAACAGAAATGAAAAACTGATTTCTTTCACAGCTTTTTTATTTTATTGGAATATATTATGAAGGGTAAAAGCACATGCATACATGCACCAAAGAGAACAGGACTGTACAAAAGCATGGCCAAGTATTATTAACAATATCACGTTGCCTCCGTTCATGGTATCTTTGTTTTACAAGTAGGTATTTCATTAAAAAATGTCTTGTTTCTTGTGGGTTTTCCTTAGCCACATGTTCTGATCTCATAAATACATTGGAACTCCAATGTAAAATTTTCTAGCTAGAATCTAAATTTATGTGAAAACAAAACCTAAGGAAACAAAAACGGTGAGCTGATTGGATATATATATATATATATATATACGCGCGGGCGCGCGCACACACACACACACACTTCCATTCCCATCTATGGTTCCTCCCACCTTTTATTCATTTTCTTGCAACCCCTTGCCATGACTTCTGTGGTTTATATAAATCTAAACTTGATTTTATATTTATATAAACTTGATTTTATATTTATCAAGTTTATATAAAACTTGAGTATAAGAGCAGACCAGCACTCTCCGGTTTCAAAATTAGCAGTGGGGGGGGGGATTCTGGGCAGTATCCAATTCAGTGTAACTTTACATGAGTGAGAAGACACTGCAGGGTTAAGAAGGAGGGAGGGAGAGAACTGAAGAATGTACATATGATATTTTAGTATAATGATTCAGATATAAAATACAGAAGCTGAAATCCTGCACAAAGTTAGGCTCTTAAATCCCACTGAAGTCAATTATGTGCAGGATTGCAGCCAAAAATAATATAGATTAATGGATCTAGTATGTTTTAATAGCTGCCTTTGAAAATTATGTTGATGGTTTGAAATACCAACATGAACAGCATTGATTTCCTTTAAGAAGTGACACTGAGTATTCATAGTGCCGTAAGTCACTTCTTCATAGTTGCTCCCCTTAAAATATATTGTTTGCATCTGCATTTGCCCCTGTTATCACATAGATGTCACACAGAATTTGAAATGAAGCACTTTGAATCATTCCAGTCCTGATGCAGCTTGTGAAACTATGCATGCAGGAACAGGCTACTGGCTATCAGCTCTTTGGGAGGAAGAGCATGGAGACGGATCCATTTCCACTACCTATGCCCTCTTTTCTGCCAAACAACTGATAAGCAGGATTCTGGCTTTTTAAAAAGAGGTTTCCCATGTGCAACCCCAGCTGCTCTGGATGTGCTCGCTTGGAAAGGAGAGGTTAAGTCCTGTTTGTTCCAGTGGAATTTATTTACATAAATCTATACCCAGTGTTTTTTTCCAGTTTGAACTGCACCCTGTGTAACACTTTTCTTCAGGGTCTCTAAAGGGACTCACAGTAAAGGCTTTGTACAGAGACAGTTAACATATATCATTTTGATTTCTTACTTAAGAGATAATAATGGACTTGTAAGAATTTTACATGCATAACAGTTCACGTATCACTAAAGCAATAAAAAAGAGCACAGCCCTCCCAAAGTTCTGTCGTTAGCTTGAGTCCACAACAAAAATATAAATAAAACTTCTCCCTGAAACTTGATTTTTCTGCTGGCTGAAGAAGAAAACAGTCTCTGTGCAGTTCACTCCAGCTCTGCGGCCGTCTTCTCAAGGTGGAGGAGTCCAATAACACAGGAGCAAATGTTGCAAACAGCTGTGTCTCAAAAATTCAAGGTCTTACAGGTAAGGATGACAGAGAATTCCGCCACGGATCTCAGGGAGTCTGAAAGCCAGTGCATTGGGCCCCCCGAAATCGGTGGCGGAATGGCCTGCCCCCCTGCCCCCCGGGACGAGACTTACCTGGGGCGGATCTTCTGAGGGGCGGTGGCTGCGGTGGTGGTGCGGCGGTGGCGGCGGCTGCAGCAGCTGCGGCAGCCGGTCTTCCGACTGGCTGCCGCCGCTGCCATTCCCAGTTAAAAAAAAAAAAAAAGACGTGATAGGCTACGTAAAGATTTACGTAGTGGATATGTTCACTACTTAGGAATAAATGAAGTGTTAGACAAATGAGGTGTCAGGTCAGGCTATTCACCAAGAGCGGGTGTATCCCACTGATATATATTCCCTTTAAGAATTCTGAGTGGGAATATTTCTGCACATGCTCAGTCAGGGAGTGAGATAGAGAGTGGCCACCATTTAGGCAGTTACCAAAACGCAGCATGGAAGAAGCTTGCTTTCCCCTCCCTGTAAGTAGGGATGTACGAAAGTCACTTACCTGTTCACGGAATATGTTGATGGTGGGGGGGAGGCGTTCTGTCCCTCCCCCCGGAATCCTCGCCAGCCAGCTCCGCTCCGCTCTTGCGTCCCTGCAGTCAGCCGTGATAGGCTACATAAATGTTTACATAGCCTATCATGGCTGACTTTAAAAAACAACAACAACGCGCATATGCAAATGGCGGCGGCCGTGGCCGCCGCCATTTTCATGCACACGTTATTGTTTTTTTTTTTTCAAGTCAGACGTGATAGGCTACGTAAATATTTACGTAGCCTATCACGGCTGACTGCAGGGACGCAAACGGCGGTGGCTATGGCCACTGCCGTTTGCGTCCCTGCTAGCCAGCGGCCAGATGTCCGGCTGCTGGCGGAGCTGGCTGGTGGCTCCGCAGAATCCCTGCGGAGCAGAGCGGAGCTGGCCGGCCATGATTCCGGGGGAGGGATGGAACGCCTCCCCCCCACCATCAACATAATCCGCGAACAGGTAAGTGACTTTCGTACATCCCTACTTACAGGGAGGGGGAAGCAAGCTTCTTCCATGCTGCGTTTTGGTAACTGCCTAAATGGTGGCCACTCCCTATCTCACTCCCTGACTGAGCATGTGCAGAAATATTCCCGCTCAGAATTCTTAAAGGGAAAATATATCAGTGGGATACACCCGCTCTTGGTGAATAGCCTGACCTGACACCTCATTTGTCTAACACTTCATTTATTTCTAACTAGTGAACATATCCAGCTTCACACAGACTGGAATAGCTCTTAATCTGACAGACTGAAGACTTGAAGCAAAGTCAGGCAGCTGTTAGAGTTGCACAAATTGTGTCCGCCCTGTCTGAGTGAAGCCACAATTGCCAGGACCCCTACGCACAGCTCCTGCCACAGTGTATGCAATAGTCTTCTGTGGCCAACCTAGGGATGGCGGAGAATTCTGCCATGGATTTCAGTGAGGCTGAATGCACTGGCATTCGGCCCCCTGAAACCCGTGGCGGAACTGCCTCCCACTCCCCGCCCCGCGCAGAATCCCCCCTGGGATGAAGCTTACCTGGGGCAGATGTTCCGGTGGTGGTGGCTCCAGTGGCAGCTCCGGTGGCAGCTGGTCTCTCGGCCGGCTGCTGTGGACTCAAATGGCGGCCGCCATTTGCGTCCGACCAGGCTGCCGTGATAGGCTACGTAAATATTTATGTAGCCTATCACTGCAAAGGCAGCCACGCAAATGGCGGCCACCACGCCATTTTTGTAGCTGCCTTTGCCGTGATAGGCTACGTAAATACATACGTAGCCTATCAGGGCAAGCTAAAAAAACCAAAACACGTACACAAATGGCAGCGGCTATGGCTACATGGCTACATTTGCGTTCCCTTTTTTTCGCTGTTTTAGCCTACATAAATATTTACATAGGCTATTACGGTGAAAAAAAGGGGAACGCAAATAGAATATTTGCTATTTGCGTTCCCCTTTTTTTCGCTGTAATAGCTTATGTAAATATTTACGTAGGCTAAAACAGCGAACAAAAGGAAATGCATATGGCGGCTGCCGTAGCCGCCACCATTTGCGTACGCTGTTTTTTTTTCCCCCGGAAGGCTGCCCAGAGGCCGGATGTCCGGCTGCAGGCGGCCCTGGCTGGTGGCTCTGCAGAATGTCGGCGGAGCGGAGCCGGCTGGAGTAGGATTTCAGGGGGAGGTGCGGAGCGCCTCCCCCCCACCGCGAATCACCTCGTCGAAAAGGTAAGTGACTTTTGTACATCCCTAGGCCAACCGCTACTCCTGATGTAGCTCAACAGGGCCCCCTAGAGCATCTAATACATTAGCACCATGCTGGGATGGTGCTAATCCTGTACAAACTTAACTGGGAGTAACAGCCATTGAACTCAGTGGGACTTACTTCTGAGTAGACATGCATAGAATTGTGCTGTAAAATGCCTAACAGAATGAATCACACTGAAATGTCTCTTTATTTGAAAAGCTGAAAATACAAATTGGAGGTAGTTAACTTAACCAGCAACTCAAACCAGATAATATCAAATCAGAACCCTTTGTGGCTACTTCTGAAGACTGGCAAATTGTTCTGGGAAAAGAAATTAGCTATGCTTCAAGAACTAACACTTGCATATGGAGTGACTGCATTTACCATTTGTTTAAAAAGGAATGTGAAGAAGCAGTGTTGTAGTTATTTAAAGTCTTGTTGAAAATCAAGCTGCTGCCATTGAACCTTTATATACCTCAGGCCACACAAAGACAAGTTAAGTGTTGATTCAGAACCTTAACATTTTTGTTTTATTCCTCTGTGATAGGTAGGCTGGGACGTGCTCAAGACAATGAACAGGAGCCATAACCCTTCTTCATGGTAAACATATAATTTCCCCAGCGATCCACTGAGTAATAACAAAAAGTTATGTGTAGTACATATACTGTTTATATTCCTTTGGGTTTAATATTGCTCACAGTAAAATTGATTTTCTGGAATCTTGCAATAAACCTCATCAAAGTAAACCAAATCCACACTGGCTTTTTATGAAGTGATTGGAATCACTGTAATAAATTAGCCCTCTCCATCAGGGAAAAAAACACCTCCTGATAAGGTGCCTATTTGATTAAATCTCTTCAGTTCCTGTTTAGAATTTTAACAGTCTTATAACGTTTTCTTTCATCACTCTGAGCCCGCTAGGTGACATTTCTCTTCAGTGGTCACCTGGTAATGCCATGTGAAAGCACCCTACATAGCAAGACAGCAAGCAATAGCATCCTGAAAAATGTCGGCAGTTTCAGAAATGTTGAAGAGGTGGTACTTTGCATTTTTATTATATGAATGCTGAATGGGCAAAGTCATCTCATGGCTATTCTTCCTTGTCAAAAATAAGGCCCAAATAGATGAGATCTACCATGTAACCTCTTGGTAGGTTTGTCACCTGTACTATCAAGGCTGGCCCAATACATTTTGCTTCCTGAGACAGAGCAACACATAACGCCCACCTTCCCAAATCAAGGTGTATAGCAGGAAAGGAAAATGTGTGGGTGTGGCCTTCCAGATGTTGTTGAACCGCAACTCCCATCAGCCCTAGCCAGCATAGCCAATGCTGAGGGATGATGGAAGCTGCAGGCCAACACCAGCTAGAGGACAACATGTTCTCCACCCCTGCTGAGTAGTAACCAAGAAAGGTCAGGTTATTTGGGCGCTTGAATAAGGCAGAACATCTCATAAGTGCTTCTACTTCTGCCAGGGAGTAAAAATACAATTATATCGACACATTAAATAATGAATAATTTGCTGCTCTTTCATGACACCCAACGTTAGAGTTCTGCCTGGTTCTGCCTGAAACCTGGAACGGATTCACTGCCCCACTGACATCAGAGCCACCAGCCTCCACTGATCAGCCCTCATGGTGCAACTCACACGAAGCACTACAGATGAACAACCTCATTACTTTCTGAATGGACAGTGCACTCTAGCATTCAGTGAATTAGTTCCTAAGGCCCTCAGAAAGCATGCTTCTATGAAAGAGAATCCAGAGCAGGAAGGGGTTTTCTTTAATGATAATGTTGCTAAGATGTCTGTGGATTATTGAAACTAGTATTTGCAAAAAACAGTCTTGACAGGCAGAAAGACTAATGTCCTCTATATATCTCCATTTCAGCTATAATAAAGATCTAGTTCTACTCTGCCATGAATTTATGCACAGCAAATTTTTTTCACTGTATTTCCCTCACCCAAAGAATGTGCCAATTCTTACCCCAAAAGAGCATATGTTTCTAAAAATTACATAACTAGATGAGACTAAATCAGATGTTGTTATATGAGGTTTCATCATGCCAAAGGGAGGTTGGGTGCATGAAACAAATTGGTTTGGAAGCCCTTTTGAAATTATTGGGGAACAGGGATTACCAGACTGTTGAATGACTCCCATTCACTTGAATGGAGTTCATGCACAGGACCTTTCCAGTTGGTTAGATTGTGTTTTACGGTAGAAAGTAATGAAGTTTTCTCCTTAAACAAGAACAACGTTCAGTTTGATCTTCCCTAAAATGGCTCTAGCCTCTAGTGAGAAGGGATGTGTGAAACATCTATTTGCATCTTATGTGCCATATGTATGAAAACTATTTTTATTTCCATGTTTACTCCTGGTTAAATGAAGGGAAAAAAACATTTAACCAAGAGTAAAACCTCTGAGATTGTCTTTCTCATTTTCTGTGGTGTCTAGGGAGAACAGACAGCAGTAAACAATGATGCTTTATTTTATTTCTAGTTATATGAATTATCATCATAATAATTACTAGTAGAACATCTGTGTGGTTGTTGTTGTTTTTTTACCCGGCAGACAGCAGGATTATTTTTAACACAATGTTCGCATATCCCCATTGCTCTCTGTTCTTGCTGCTTAGGAGTTTATCCATCTTCAAAGGATTTAGGGTGCCCTTGAAAATATAAAGTATAAAATGATATTATATGGTGGGCAGGGGAAGACTAATTTTTCTCCACAGAATAAGCATGTCAAAATTGTTCAGAGTTGCTGTCAAAGGTTTTGTTGGTATAATATTATTATGCTTCTTTCATTCACTAAAGAGTTTTGCATGGAAACTGATTGCCTCTACCTATAATCAAATCAGCTGACAAAATTCTGCCTCATAATTTGTGACATTAGGTGCCCACAGATGGCGGGGTCCTCACACTAGCCGTCAGAAGGCATTGTGTGGTTATTCCATCTTTTCTTCCTTAACAGATTTTCCATGGTCAGAAAAAAAGGTGGAAGAAGTGGTGGGAAAACACAGGAGGATTACAAGTGGATGATAACATTGCCTGGAGCCCCTGAGTGGGGCACGGCAATTGCACATTCAAAGCCTTGTCTGGAACCACAGCCCAAATCATAACTGAACACAGTCCAAACGGTAGGAAAATCATTTATGAGGATTAAGAAACAGGAAAAAACAGCAAGATTCAAAGTATTTGGAATTTTGCGATGCAGTTGTTAGCTAAATAACATGCATTTTTAAAAAATAGAATACATTAAGAAATGCATATTTTGTGAAAAAAGATGTTCAGAAATACATATTCAAATACACATTTAAATGCAATTTTTGTGTGGATGAAGAAAAATAGCAGATCAATTTGAAAACAGGATGGAACAGACTTATGAATGAACACATGGCAAAGTCACAGGCTGGAAATACACTGACCCATCTACCCTTAGGCTCCTGTACCTTTTAATAGTTGTGAGAGGAGAGAGTGTTGGCAGGTGATTTCTTGTTGGTCAGAGTGCTAAAGAGCTGAGAAAAACTGTGCTTGCCAAAATGGTCTCTTGTTTACAGCTTTACTGGTACAAGAGCTTATAGGATTTCTATAGGATTTGTTCACCCTAGTGATAAGTACTAGCATCCATTTTGCAACTATATATAGTGGATACTAATAATTTACCACTAAGATAACAACTCTCTCATTTCAGAGCAGACTAATTAACTTTGAGGATCAGTTCACATGGACACTTTGCTTTTGATCAGGTGAGCTGTATTCTTGCTTGGGTTGAAACATGCTTGTTTGAAATTTGCCATGAGCAGAAGCCACAAATGTGCATTCCACCATAAGCCTTACAAATGTCACTTGAACTATAACTGTATACATTTAGCATCTTATCCTTATGGTAAGCAATTCAGATGACTCATTTGTTCCAAGTATGCATCGATCTAGCAAGAAAGATAAGCATTCAACTAACAGCAGAAGTAGATGTACAATTTGGCTGTAATAGAACTATTAGGGGAGATGAGTCGGGCTAAATGATATTTACAGCAAATCAGTGCCAAAGTCAAATGCGCAATTTGTTCATTGGTCATGCTACCCTCTCATAAACTCCTAAAGATACCACTGCTGTCCATCCCTGCGTACATGTGTGCTATAAGGATGATCTCAAAGAAGTATATTTTTACCTAGGTTTTGCTAAACTAGGAAGAGAAAAATTAGAGCTCTGTATGATATTGATTTTCCCAGTAGTAATATATGGCTGTGAGAGCTGGACTATAAGGAAGGCTGAGCGCCGAAGAATTGATGCTTTTGAACTGTGGTGCTGGAGAAGACTCTTACGAGTCCCCTGGACTGCAAGGAGGTCAAATCAGTCAATCCTACAGGAAATCAACCCTGAGTGCTCCTTGGAAGGACAGATACTGAAGCTGAAGCTCAAATATTTTGGCCACCTCATGCGAAGAGAAAACTCTCTGGAAAAGACCCTGATGCTGGGAAAGACTGAAGGCAAAAGGAGAAGGGCACGGCAGAGGATGAGATGGCTAGATAGCATCACGGATGCAATGAATATGAACTTGAGCACGCTCCGGGAGAAAGCGCAGGACAGGAGGGCCTGGCGTGCTGTGGTCCATGGGGTCACGAAGAGTCGGACATGACTTAACGACTGAACAACAACAACAACAATGATACTGATAGACCAAGGCTTAGCTATGGACTTTATAGCATTAAACGTAAGCAGCTGTTTTATGTTCCTGTTTGCATCACAGGCCTGCCTGCTTTCTTTCATCTCAGTGTAAATCTTGCTCACTCATCATATAAGTTAAAGTAGATAAAAGCAATTTAATGTGGGGAAAAGCAATTAAAATCCACCATGGGTGTAATTAAGAATAACAGAACCCCTGTTATTATTAATCGCACCCATGGTGGATTTTAGTATTGGCCTTCAACACAGGTGGCCAATACATTTAAAGTTTTAGCACAGCGCCCACCAGATGATGAGAATGTGACCCAAAGTTGGTAATAATTTGTACCACAGTCTGATTTTGTTTAACTTTTCATGTTTGCCCCTAACCTTGTAAAATGTACCCTTGCTTCACCATTTACTCAACTTTGTTTCATTCAAAATTGCTGGGCTAGTTGTTGCTCACCATTGCAGACTCATGTTCATTGTTGACACTTTGCTTCCCATTTTGTTAAGTATGGTTGTCTTTGACCCCTTTTCTTAATGTTAGATGAGTTGGTTGCCAGATGAGCAAACAGGTCTGCAATAAACATAGGGATTAGAGTAGTAGTTGGTTATGTCATGGAGGCACTGATGTCTCTCTAAAGCAAAGGAAAGCAGTGTTATTTTGCAATGAAGTTCTTCAGTGAAAGGGCACTTGTGGGCAGAGGAAGTCTCTCTCCCAGGTTGCAGGTTCCCCAAATGCAATCTCTTACCATCTGAACTTTCAGAAGGTACCTCCCAAACAAAATATTCAGAAGGAGAGTATTTACAGATAGACATTCTCAGAGATGTGTGAGACAATATTTCTGAAGATGCTGTTTGCAGTTGAGCACAAGTATTATATCAACATTTTTTTTTTAAAAAAAATGTCTAATATAGACTCTCAAAACTCATTTTCTTTAACAGTGTCATAAGGGTATCTGTGACCTACTTTTAAAAGCCATGAAAACATAATTCAAAAATCCCTTTCAGCATTCTGTTACTATGGGTTTTAAATCGCATTTAAATATCGTTTGCCTTTGTGTACAACATGGTACATTGTGTTTGTCAGAAAGAAGGTTTTATAACTTCAAATTATTGTAGAACTACTTAGATCACAGTATGGAAGCACTAGTTATGTTATCAGCATAAGCACCACCTAAAATAAACATCCAGCTTGCTTTGATAATATAAATACTGCCACGTTTTTCTTTGTTTCTGCTCTCTGCCTCACAGTCACAAGAGATGCATTAATCCCAGAGGCAAAACCAAATAATTGCTGGCATTTACATTTTCAAAAGGACAGCAGCCATATTTGTTTGCCCCTGCAGCCTTTGGTGCAACCAAAGATCTTTTTGCACCAATTACGTATGACCTAACCTAATTAAGTTGTGTAGTATGACCCATTTCATTTGAAGATGGTGAATTACTTTTTTAAAAATCTGCACAAGAAAATGTTTTTGTCTCACCCCCTCTTCCCACTCTTACATAACATTCAGGCTGATTAGGAGTTCTCATGAACTCAAAAGCTTCCTCGCAACTTTTTAGTAAAATGTCTTGCCTAGAGTTCCTTATAGACACACACAGGGCTGGATCTAGATTTTGGCATTTGCAATTGGCCTGGTAGAAGTGGACTTCCCTGCCTCCTTCTACCCATGGGAGCCCCTCCACCCCTCCCAAAGTGCTACACACATGATTGGGGGATGCTGCTGAATCAGGTAAGCTGTGTGTGTGGATGTGGGGTGTAGGATGGGTTCCGGAAAATTGCTCATGGAAGGTGTCTCTGTCCAATTTTGGGGGGTCTGTCTTTCCCCCTGCTTCCACAAGCCCAATTGCATGCTGCACCTGATTCTGAGTCCAGCTCATTGAGCTTTTTAGTCTGTTGGTAGCAGCACTGCTATAACTATTGAGGAAAGGCCAGAATCATATGATGGTTGCCATGAATGAGAATGGCAGAAGAAATAACTGTCCAAGCTGCAAAGGAGAATGGAAAGAAGCAGCCTGTTTTGCTGAATACTGCATAGCTATCATTACTGCTGAAAGAATGCAGATGGTGGCTATTGGTTTTTTTAAAAAATGTATATTCTCAATAACTGTTACCTCACAAAGAAATTAAAAGTAAATTAGACACAGTTTTGTAGACAATATAATAAATATCACCAAAGAAGGTAATCCTGAGTCAATGAAAGCACTAGTCTGTGGCAAATTGTGTAGCCTTGAGGTGAATTTCCAGTTTTAAAAAACGTATTAAATACTTATAATGTACATGGTTTGACCACCTCCATCAAGGCTCTAAGATTTCAAATTTTCATTGAAACCACTGGGAGGAAAGGGTGCTCCACTTAGCACATTTGCAGGATTTGTAAGCTCCATAAGAATATTGCTAGAAAAAGATTTAAAATATACAACCATTCTATGTTATATATGCAACTTTTACGTCTGCTTATCAAATGTCCAGCCATGCAGTTTGAAAGTACTGAAGCAGCACCAATAGTACCCATTTTTGTGTTAATATTTCTGTTTTCAGAAAATGCAGTTATCTGGACATTATCCTCTAGAGTTGTAGGGGTACAATAGTGGCAATATATGAAAGGATAAAATTCCACAGAAAAGTTAATACAGCTATTATTCACCATTTGTTGTTACACTTACAGACAGCAATGTTTATGCAATGTATAATTCAAAACAAATTTGCCTAGAGGTCTAAGATAAAGATGCTTTATCCATCCTAACAAATGCTGTGCAGCAACCTTCAAAACTTGAAGTACATAGCATAACCTGAAATGAACAGAACCATGCCCCTTCCCAACCAACCAAATCAACATAATCAGGATTTACTGTTTCCAAATAAGGAACCTGGCCTTCTTTCAAGCCCTCATGGTAATCCATTTGTTGTATAGGTAGAGGAAATGACTGTAAGAATCAGCAGGCTTCAAACACAACTGTTTGTTATCACACATAGAAGTGAAGAACTTAGCAGCAGTTCCACCCGCTGCTGCTACTCCCAACTGTACAGGAGTTGCCAAGGTTCAAAACAATAACTAGCCACAGTACCCTACCCCCTTAGCTATCATAGTCTTCCAACCAACGAGGAGGTACCCTTTCACGGCACGGTCTCTACACTTGACTGGTAGGTGTAGATTGCTCGGATGACTTTCTTTCAGTAACTGCTGTAAGTAAGGAAGAATTATTACTCCCATCACTTAGTGGTTCTGGCTCTTCAACTGGCGGTGAGGGAAACACATCAGTTCCAGATAGGTCTTTAGCAGCTACCTCTGCTGATGACAACCCACTCTGGCCAGAACGCCTTCTCAGCTGGTCAACATGGTGATGCCACACTGACCCATCTGCACACTGGACCTTATATGACACAGGCCCAGTGACCTCAGTGAGAGAGGAAGGAACCCATCTTGGTCCAGCACCATAGCTTCTAGCAAACACCTGATCTTGTGGGGCAAATGAATGTGGAGGAGGAGCTGAGAAGGCAGCATCCAGAGCTTGCTCCTGTTTGCTTTGTAAGTCTTCAGCTAAATCTGGGTTCAAGGCAAGTTTTTAGACAATGCCCCATAAGTAACTCTGCAGGACTGACTCCTGTTGTTGCACAAGGAGTAACGTGTTGAACAATGAAAAACCTGGCAAGACGTGTTGGCCGGTCTCCTCTCACAATGCTCTACAGGGCATCTTTTGTTGTCTCCACCATCTGTTCAACTTGGCCAATTGCTCAGGGATGACAAGGTGCAATGCTGACAGCCCAGTTGAGGTTCTTGTCTGCAAATGATTTAAATTCAGCAGATGTAAAAGCAGTCCCATTGTCTGAGACTAGTATCAGGCAACCCATGGGTTGCAAATAAGTGGCACAATGCTGTGATTGTTGTAGCGGCTGTTTGTGCTGGTACTAAGACTACTTCAAGCCACTTCGAGTAAGAATCTACTACAACCAAGAAGTTTTTTTCCTTGAACTGGTCCTGCAAAATCAATATGCATTCTTGACTAAGGCTTCTTGGTCACTTCCCATGGAAAGATAGGTGTCCTTGGTGGATTGTGCCTAGTGGCTTGACAAGTACTGCACTCATTTACAGTTTTTTCAATATCTGAGTTGATACCAGGCCACCAGGCATAGCTCCTGGCCAATGCTTTTATGCAAACAATCTCTGGATGAACTGCATGCAGCGTGGTCAAGATGGTTTGACAACCCTTATCTGGAACAACAACACAGTTTCCCCATAGCAGACATCCCTTATGGGCAGACATTGCATGCTGATGGCATTTGAATGGCTTAAATTTCTCTAGCAGTTCTTCATCTGGCCATCCCCTCCATACCCAGTTTAAAACACGAGCCAGTACAGGATCTCGAGCAGTCAGCCTAGCAATTTGATCAACCTGAACAGGTGGGTCAGGAAAGGCTTCTAGCATCAAGACTTCCAATGGAGGAAGTACAAGAAAATCTGGAATTTGAAGTGGTGCCTGACTCAATCCATCAGCACTAGCTATTGCCTTTCCTGGTTTGTGGATAAGTGTATAATCCTAAGCATTGAGCAGAACGTTCCAACGCTGCATGCAGGATGATAGCATGCAGGGAGTAGGCTTTCCAGGAGAGAAGATTCCTAGAAGAGGCTTGTGGTCTGTGTGCATTTCAAAAGCATGGCCATAGAGATAATTGTGAAACTTTTTGACTCCTGCAATAACAGCCAAGGCTTCTCTGTCAATTTGTGCAAAGTTCCTTTCAGTGGATGACATAGTCCTTGAATAATAAGCAATTGGTGCCTCTGTACCATCTGGAAATTTGTGGCTTAGAACAGCACCAACCCCATAAGAATGCCGGATGTGTCAAAACAATGTAGGACTTCTTAAAGTCATTCAGCAAGTTCTTCTTCTGTTGATCCCATGAGCAGGACATCGTCAAAATATGGCACAACACCTGGAATTCCAGAAAGTAGGGTTTCCATGCATTGTTGGAACAGTCCAGAGGCCACCGAAATTCCAAATTGCAGACGCTTTACTCAGAATGCCCCTCGATCAGTGATTATTGTTTGGGCATCTGCTGTAGAATCATCGACGACCAGGCTGTTGATATGCTTGGACCAGATCAAATTTTGCAAAGACCTTCCCTCCTCCAAGAACAGCGAGAAGTTGATTGACAGCAGGCACTGGGTATGGATGCTGCTTAAGTGCCTTATTCAGAGTGTACCTGTAATCCCCACACAGACTCACCTTCCCATTAGGCACAATGGGCATAGCCCAATGGGTTTGTGTAACTGACCTTGCTTGATGAGATGCTCGAGCTCTTCAATTTTTTCCCACAATGCAAAAGGCACATTCCTGGCTTTCATGAAAATTGGTGCAATTGATGGATCCAGATGGAGTGACATTGGCTTCCATTTGTATTCTCCCAGTTCTTCAGAAAATACCCTTGGAAATTTATTAATAGTTGCTGCAAGCTGACCTGTAGTAAGGGTGTGAATTCCTTGAATGCTAATCCCTATTGATGAGAACCAGTTTCTCTCCAAGAGGTTTTTCCTCTGCCCCTCCACAATTATAAGTGGAAGCTTCCCTTGGAAGGAGCCATACTGTACATCTACACTGCACCATCCAATGATATTGACCTTCTTTGCATTGTAATCACGCAGAACGCATGACGGACATGACAACTTTGGAGCAAGGATCTCAGAAAATATGTGCTTAAAGCTGTCTCTGTTAATTATGGAAATCCCAGACCCTGAATCTACTTCCATTTTGCACTTCCGGCCATTGATTAATACTGTTGCATACAACACAGTCATGAGGTTCCTTGCCACAGACCTTCTCAATGTGATATAGCTGCTGAGTTTCATCACCCTGTCCATAATCAACCCCATGAGACACTAGGTGGAGTGACTCTTTATTATAGTTCCTTGGCCTTGTGCTGACAGATTTAGCACAGCAGACTCACTCAAGGTGACCCTTCTTCTTGCAAAACCTGCACTCAGTATCCCTGAACCTGCACAGAGAGTGCTGATGTGATCCTCCACAGCCTGAGCAGGAATAGGTAAGCCAGGGCCTATCTGCAGTTTTTATGGAGGGTGCATTTCTTGTGTTCTGTTGACCTTGCTGCCCAGAATTCTCAGCCTGCTTGCTCCGAATGGCATTTACATCATCTGCATCTTTCTTGAGTTCTGTGATATACAGTGATGCAGTCTCACTGCCTAATGCCTTTTCTTGAGCCATTGCAAATGTCAAGTTTGGCTCAGACAGGAGGCATCGTTGTAGTGCTTCGTCATAAACCCCACAGATGAGGTGATCCCTCAACATATCCTCCATAAAATCCCCAAGGTTGCTGTGTTGAGAAAGATGGTGCAGTTCTGCAATACAAGTGGCAATGCCCTCTCCAGGTTGCGGCATTTGTTTGTGCAATTTAAATCTCTGCACAATAACTGAGGGATCTGGTGAGAAATGTATCTTCAATAACCCTAAAAGTTCATCAGATGTCTTAGTTTTGGCTGAGGCAGGAGCAGTGAGGGATCTTATTATGGCAAATGTCTGTGACCCACAAACAGTTAAGAGCACAGCTCACTTTTGTTCAGCATTAGCTATCTTATTTGCTTCCAGATAGAATGAAAGCTGTTCTGCATAAAAATCCAAGGTAATTTTAATTTTTTTTTTTTTTAAACACAGGAGTTGCTCAAGTTCTTAAGTGGGTCTAGCTGACTGCTTACCAGTTAGCTGTGTAAATGGATTCACAGTCCTTGCTGGCTGTATAGCTCTCAGTATCCCATCCTCGTCACCACAAAAGGTTGTATAGGTAGAGGGAATGACTGTAAGAATCAGCAGGCCTCAAACCCAACTATTCTTTATTTATCACACAGAGAAGTGAAGGACTTAGCAGAAGCTCTACCCACTGTTGTTACTCCCAACTCTACAGGAGCTGCCAAGGTTCAAAACAATAACTAAGCCACACAATTGTTTAGCACTAGGAGGGAAAAGTAGTTTCGGTGGGTGAGTTTGCACATCATGCTAAGCCACCCTGAGAAGAAGCCATGGTGGATGGGTAGGTAGCTTGTCCCTTATGTCCAACAGACGATCAGCCACACAGCAGCTTCCCTTGGCCTGTTTTTCCCTCAGTCCCTCTCAGTCCTCCAGGCCACTGCTGGCACATATCCCAGGGGCCTTTGCAGCAGAAATCCTTGCTACCTCATTCCCTACATCAGCACCCTTTCTGCAACTGGTCCATTGGGGTTGCTAGCCGACAAGGGAAACTCCCCCCCCCACACACACACACATCAAATCGCAAAAAGGAAATATTTTATGTGTTTGCAATCTTTTTTAAAGAAAACTTTTTCAGAGTCTTGTGCCCTTGCTCAAGAGCACAAGACCACCTCTCCATTATTTGGCCAAATATACCCGTATCCCCTTCTTGTCAGTGTCCCCCACTTCAGTGCTTCCCTTGCTAGCAAACACCTTACAAAAAGGGCTGCTTCACATTACAGTGAAGTAATAACAGCCATTCCTAAAGCTCCTTCAATCCTGCAGCCACCAACTGCTTTTGGCTCCCCACCCCTACCCCCACTTCATGCTTGTCGCTTCCCTTCACTGAACTCTGTTGCTAGCTGTCAGATGTACATGAGGGTTACAGAGCAGTGAATGGGATCGAAAAATACATAAATTTCAAAGCAGAGCAGTAGAATGGAGCGGAGAATTGTGCACATTTCATGGCAAGGCAGTACAACGGAGGGGGAAATTCCTAGCAGCAGACATTCACTCCTGTGCACTTGTGCAGGACCTAAAAAAACTTGCGAACATGTTTGGGACACTGTCCGGTGTTCTTTTTTCAAGATTCCTACCAAAAAAATAAAAATCCATCTGAGTCTAAGAAGGGATTAGGGAGAATGGCAGCAGGACTAGCGAGAGGAGTGGCAGGGGTTTTCACTGCTCTTGCTGTTCCTGACAACCAATGGAAAAATCATCCTGTTGGCTTTGGATGTCATGCTAAGCCACCCTGAGAACAAGCCACCCTAAAAACCCCTACTAGAAGACATGGGTTCTCAGGGTAGCTTATTTGCACAAAACTACCCATGACAGGAAATCTGCTCCAGGTTCAGATGTCACGCTAAGCCACTCTGCGGCAACCCATGATAACAACCCACTGTGGCTTAGTGTGAAGTGCAAACCCAGTCTTTCTTTCCCAAAGTCTTTAAAACTAGCATTCATAAACTGTCTCCAAGGTCACATTGCTTGCCAGTTGTTCAGTTTACTCACCTTCTGTTTTGGGCCAAATAATGTGATCTTTGTTTCATCAATATTTAAGAGTAATTTAGATTGTGCCAGATGATCTTAAAGCTTATTGAAACCAGTGTGAAGATAATATTAAGATTTCTCCCAGCATAATCTATTGCCATAAATGATTGTGTTGTCTGCATATAAATGGCAAGCTGAATATGATAATGAAATACAAAGATTATCAATAGAGAATGACAAATGCATCTGCCTTAGGAGAAATCCTCCAGGAGCCATTTATTCAGCTTCTGGTGGTAAAATTCATTGTTTCATTCGAAGTATTCTAAAGAAAAAATATAAAGGCTGTGGATCACTTGAAATAATCATGCTGGGCTAATCCACATGATCGCTGCAGCACCACTGTGGCTTACTTATGCCATGATGGGTTGTGGTGTGTGCTGGTGGCCATTTTGAATATTCAAGTTGCAGCAGGCAGTTTCCATGGCTTATCGTGTCATTCAATCTCAGCGAGCATGGGCCACTGGTGTGGTTAATAAACCACCCAGAACCCATGGGCTGTTTTGGTTTGTTAACCAACAACTAGGGATGTACGAAAGTTCCGCCACGGATCTCGGGGAGGCCGAATGCCAGCGCATTCGGCCCCCCGAAATCGGTGGTGGAATGGCCCCCCACCCCCCCGGGACGGGACTTACCTTAGGCGGATCTTCCTGGCGGCGGCAGCGGCTCCGGCGGTGGTTCAGCGGTGGCGGCTGCGGCGGCCGGTCTTCCGACTGGCTGTCACCGCCGCCATTTCCAGGTAAAAAACAAAAAAACCCCAAAAAACATGATAGGCTATGTAAAGATTTACGTAGCCTATCATGGCTAGATTTTAAAAAAACACTGTGATAGGCTATGTAAATGTTTACGTAGCCTATCATGGCTGATTTAAAAAAAAACACAAAGAAACGCGCGTCTGCAAATGGCAGCGCCCACGGGCACCACCATTTGCGTATGTGCGTTTTTTTGTTTTTGTTTTAAATCAGCCGTGATAGGCTATGTAAACATTTACGTAGCCTATCACAGCTGACTGCAGGGATGCAAATGGCGGCTATGGCCGCCGCCATTTGCGTCCCTGCTAGCCAGCGGCCGGATGTCCGGCTGCTGGCGGAGCCGGCCGGCGGCTCCGCAGAATCCCTGCGGAGTGGAGCCGGCCGGCCAGGATTCCGGGGGGGGGGAGGAATGGAGCGCCTCCCCGCCGGCCAGGATTCCGGGGGGAGGGACGGAACGCCTCCCCCCCAGCATCAGCATAATCCGCGGAAAGGTAAGTACCTTTCGTACATCCCTACCAACAACCCACATTCATCCACCTTAAATAAGCAGCAGTGGGCTGTGGTGATTGTGCAAAAATGAGGTCATTGTGTATACGGGAGACAAAAGAATCCAACAACCTTCTACATGTGGAATTCTCGCTTTGTTCTCAAGTATGGCAATTTCTACTCACACAGACACCCTTATCTTTTCTTGATTAACAGCCATATTTTGAAGTATGATTATTCACAAAAATGTATGTTATTTAGAATATATTTGTATAGCCATTTTACACTGTTTAATATTAATTACCAAGCAAAGGTAATGCCCACTATAAAAATATTATACCTGAATGACATTAATAATATGGACCCAAAGCAATTAGTTCAGAAAAATGACAGCTGGAAGGACTTCTGGAAAGCCCCCACAAGTTAGGCTGACAGTAAAATATTTTGTCATCAGACATACCAGCTTTATTTGTGCTGACAAAAAACAGTCATTAATTTTTAAAGCAGGTTTTTAAGTCACCAGACCAGGGCAAAGCAAAAGTTGAGTTCCTGTCTCTCCACACTGCAGCTTGAACTTGGGCAGTGTTGCTTTGCATGACTTGATTTGGGCTAGTGTTCCTCCAGTCTTATTTCTAGAACATGTGTTCCAATAATGAAGACCTGGTTCTTATGATCAAAACAAGCCACCCATGGCCTGTTGGGTTATTTGAGGGCTGTTTTCCCCTCAAACAAGCCATACCATCTGGGTTTGGACAACATGACAAGTCATGCTCGGGTGGGTAATTAGGCCAATGGTGCCCAGCACATACTGGCACACACCATTGATTTAACCAAGCCACCATGGCTTATTTAAGCCATGGAGGCTTATTTGATCATGCGAACTGGCCCAGAATGTCTGCATTTTGATGCATTTTGACTGTCAAAGGAGGAACTGGGTCTTTAGTAAAGGACCATTGGACCAAAATGAGTTGAGCTTAATACAGTGAACGCAATTGCAGATGGTGTCAGTTTCAGCCCAGCTTTTCTGGGTAGGACTGAAGCCTTACTGAGCATGTTCAGCTTGTGTAGCTCCATCTATAAGGAAATGTTAGGTGTAGATGGGGCATTCTTGTGGGGAGCTTGAAGGTTTTGGAGGCAGCAATGAAAGATGTGGACAGCTGACTAATGAGAAAAGCTTGATTTGACTCATTAGTCAGGAGGAGACATCAAGGGTCTGATTTGGCCATACAAATAACGCCAACCCTGCCTTCGCCATTGACACAAGAATAGCCCATCCAAGTGAGGCCCAAAAGCATAAACATCTTGGTGCATAGGCTGATTCTTGGATTTTATCCGGGGATTGACTCCATGATTTTGGCCTATGAACATAGGATTGTAGCTGCACAAGTCTCATTCCAATGGGGCATCCCCTAATGGGTGGTGGGGGTGGAACCAGAGTGCCAACTCCATCTGTAGGACTACATTGGGCCTCTGAAAAATTATCTGAACTGACCCAGTAGCTCAGGGGAGTGTCTGGATACTAGAAACAAGGTGATTCAGTCCATTCTTCTCTGAGCTGGGCCCTACATGTTAATCAGTTATGTACAATGTGCTTTCCTCTAACCACTGAGTAACTTCAACCACAAACTGAAAAATGTGTTCACAATGTTCTCAGAATTTTGGTTTACTTGTGCTTTCAATAGTACTTCCTCTTCCCCAAAGAGGAAGGAAATATTAGGATGCCATGGATGACTCTTTGAGAGAGAGAGGAGGCAGGAGAATCTTAAAGTATATTGCGTGTTGTGCCTTTTATAGCCTGAATGTTTATGAATGAAGCACAGAAATTACACCAACCTTTACTGCAAACTGCATTCTCCTGCCCAACTAATGCAGCCTCAGTGCTTCTAATTATTTTGCTCATGGAAGCTATCTCTGTGTTCATTCCCGAATAATTCTTTACAGCTCTTCATTACATTTCTCTTACAAGCTCAGGACACAGAGCCAAGGCAGGAGCAGAAGGAAATTAGAAACAATGACTGTGATATATCTACATGCTGAGATAAAAACGTCTGTATGAATCACTTGCTCTTTCTAAAAGTACCTTCTTCTATTAATCTTTAAAATACTTTCATTGCTATCCTATAACCATTTTGCATTGAATATATTAAATACCTTTAGGGACGTGTCCTTCCACAAAATGATAAAATGCACCATTGATTTGACAGATGTTGCTCCTATGCTGTGGCAGCAAAATTAAGGAGAGATTCCAGAGTTACGTCTTTCTTCCATAGAGGAATGCCAATGAAACCACTAACTTGATATTCAAGTATTTTGTTTCACGGGGAAGACATATTTGTAGGAGTTTTTATTCCTGCCTGCTCCTGTTTATGGATCATGAAGGCCAACGTTATGTGCTTTTTCCCCACAGGTATTTCTCTATAGATATCCTGCTCCAATGGAAAAAAAAATGAATTCAGCAATGGCCCAAGAAGTAGGTAAGAATGTATTACCACCCATAGTGAGCCATTGTCTATTCAGTCTAGTATCTTGCCATTACAGTGACAATAACCAGGTATTTCAGGGACATGTTTAGGCCATACAGAGTTCTAACCAAGAATTTTCATTCTATGCAATCCAGTAAAACTTATGGCAGTACAAACCATAACCATCGAAATGATATTCGGGTACATGCACAAGCATTGCAAGAAGGAGATGGAGTTTTGTCATGGAATCTGGGGGTCACTGGAAAATGTAATCTGAGGGATAGAGGGAAGGCATTACCCTGCGTAGTGGTGGATAAATTAGGAGATATGCCAGATTATGAAGTCAAGCCTGAAGAGGGCCAAGGAGTAGTGAAGACTGTACATTGAAATCTTTTGTTGACTATTGAGGAGTTAGTGGGTAGTACACTTGAGTGGAGACAAATGGAAAAGTCTTCTACTAACAGGATAGATTCAGCAGTTATCAAACAGGTGGTTTTATAGATGTCACAGTCAATTCAGACACTGAAGGGGTGATATGGAATATACTGGGATGAGATTGCCAAGGCTAAGGAAGTAGTAAGACTCCCAACCCCGTTTTATGTGTCGATGGAAATCCTATAGAATCATCTGATTAATAGAAAGCAAACAGACCAGAACCTAGCTTGTTGAACCCAGAAGCAGCTTCATTAATACCATTAGAGTCTAACTCTGAGTTACTATCAGAACCTGTAGTCAAAGCAGCAGTTTTAGACTCTGAGGATTTGTCTGGCAGGGATAGTTCCAGTGGTAACTTAGAAGTAGATAACATTTTGCAGCCTCTTTAGTCTCCACCTCAGGTAGTATCTGTTCCAGTTTTGAAAGACCCTTTTCCTAGACAAAGAGAGTGTGATCTACAAATTTTAGGGCCTCGGTTAAATCAGGGGAAAAGACAAATTAAACCTGTACAACGTTTGACTTATATTGCTACTCCAGGAGTCCCAAGTGAGCAGGCTACTTATGTAGCACATTAATAACTAACAGTTCTAGAGAGTCCATATAGCTGTTGTTTAGGAGAGGTAGGATAGAATTTGCCCCAGTGGCAAATATTTGGCTTGGAGGAGAGAGTAACAGATTGGGTCTCAAAAGTTTGTCAAAAAATTGAGTAATGTAAGCAGAAAAGGAAATCCTGAAAGCTTGATGAGAATTAATTTGTATATTCTAAGTGTTAAGTGTTTGGAAAGTGTAAAAGAAAATGTATAGTGCAAAGTAATGTTCCGTGGTTTTAAGGAGGTTAATTTTGGAGTTAATATGGGTTCACTGGGAGTTAATGTGGGTATGCTCACCCTGACCAGGTGGGTATTTAAGCCAAAGCCCTGACGGCAGATGGAAGGAGAAGCATTTCTGTCGTGGCTAGTTCTTACTAAAAGGACATTTGAAAAAGAAGAGTTCACACAACATGACAACCCACACTTGGGTTGATTGTGGGTTGTTGTACCATACGTTGTTGCGTTACATGAACCCAGCTGCACTAAGACACCATGGTTTGTTAACCATGAAAAATCCACAGTTCACAACCCAACAACAAACCATGGGTTCTCTTTGTGGGTTGTTTGTGGTTAATAAACCATAGTTTGTTAGCACAGCTGGGGTCACAGAACACAACAACCCACAGTTCAACAGCAACCCACAGTTCAACGACAACCCACACTCAGCCCACATTCAACTTTGAGGGTGGGTTGTCATGTTATGTAAACCCAGTCAGTTCACCATCAATAAGAAGACTTCAGTAAGAAGTTAGGAGATTAACCTAGCTTTCTGAGAGCTGTGGTATATTTACTTGCTTTCTGGAAGAAAGAGGGTGCTGTGCTGATCCTGCCTGAGCCAGAAGGTGCTTTGCAGTGAGGAGCTGAGAAAGCAGTTTTTCAAGGAGTGAGAACCCATTATACAAACCGGTGGCTGTTAAGAGAGCTGAAATCTGGTGGCTGGTGGTCTCCTGAGCCAATGTTGAGAGTGACTATACTTTGCTATCTTTTGCAATTGCTACGAGGCTTTGGTTTGTGATGTTTACAACCAATCCATCTATAGACATATGAGAAATTGTGCTAAGCCTCTCAGCTGTATTTGGCTATCCTGCAAAGGACTCATTGGGGTTGACCTTACTTGATATTCTATTGAGTGTGTGGTTTTTGTATAATGTGTATTAATAAATCTCATGTTAATTGACTTTCTGTTGTCCAGATGTGTGAGTAGGGTTAATCGCCTGGGTTGAAAGCAGTAAGACTTTGGTTACACAAAGGAAAGGATGAAAACCTATGAGCAAGTCTACCCCAGAGATAAAAAGTACAGAGTGTAGATCAAAGCTTTAAAATGATCTTATAAAATTAAGCCATAATGATGACACCTAAATTAAGAATTGCTTGATGCAAAGATAGAGGCATCAGAGAGGTCTCTGCAACATACATTTTGACTTTGGAGAAAAAGTGATGCTATTATATAGAAACTTGACGTTTTCTCCTAAATCCAGAATAAATATAAGTGGGTGAGTAGATCATTAAGGTTGATTTAGGGAGGTGCTGTGACACAGTAGTACACCACCTGTTTTGCATGCAGAAGGTCCCAGGTTCAATCCCCGGCATCTCCAGGTAGGGGCTAGGAAAGACCCCCGTCTGATACCTCAGAGAGCCACTGCCAGTCCATGCTGACAATACTGGGCTAGAGGGACAAAAGGTCTGAATTAGTATAAGGCAGCTTCCTATGTTCCTATGCTGTCTGTCTGACATACCACTTCTTAATATTGGTGTTTACCTCATCAAAATGTATTCTCATTTATAAAATCACCTAAAATATACCAGGCACTGTACAAAAATCCAATGAATAGGTCCCTGTCGACAGGCTCCGTTCTAGAAAATATATAATACATTGAGGGGAAATAGGAGAAGTTTTCAAATGACTTGAAAAATGACAAAAGAGAAGAAGGCTAAATGTTTGTTACTGAACAAAATACTCAACAAGAGTATTCAAGTGTACATAGCTTGCGCCCGTGTTTCTCTTATCATGTAACCACAACTTGTGGCTTCGTGCTTCCTCCAGTACCAGAGGCAGTGAGCCCATGTACACCAGTTGCTGGGGAACATGGGTGGGAGGCTGCAGTTGCACTCATGCCCTGCTTGGGGGTTTCCTGTCAACAGCTGGTTGACCACTGCGTGAACAGAATGCTGGACTAGATGGACCCTTGGTCTGATCCAGCAGGGCTCTTCTTATGCTTTTATTTCAAGTTGCCTGCAACAGGTGCCAGACTCTGAACAACATAAATGTATTTTGTACCTTCTAACAGCTGTGACTGGAGCAAGAATTGAAATCTTAAGGAGATGTTACACAACACGTCTGTCTCGGATGGCTAAGGGCAGTTCCAGAATTTAAAACATCTCCTTGCCCTGAAGTTAAATTGGGCCATGGCTGATACTTAATATGATAGGGCTTCAAGAGAGAGACAGAAAGAGGTGTCATGTGGAACCTGTAACACTTGTGACACAAGCAGGGTGGTTGTTTTTTAAAAAGAAAACAGCTACAAATTTTGCCATGCAGCTGGTAGTCAAGTGCAAATTAAGTGTGGTTAATGTATACTATGAGAATGTAATTAGGCACCTTTCATACCACTGTGCTAGCTGTTTAAATGTGTTGGTGGGGGAGGTCTAACTGTGTTCCTTGGGTGGAGGATTTCTGTTTCTTTAAGTGAGATGTATAGATAGAGAATGCTGAAAGGAGATAACGCCATTTGCTTACATTGTTATTGTTTTTAAAGAACCCATCCTTAACACTGCCTCTTTTAAATCCATTGACATCTAGTTAGTCAATGGTAATATGATTATTTCAGTGCCAGAGAAACAAGATGTCAAAAGTGCCTGAGTGACTTACCAAGTGGAATTTTGTTTTCAAAACTGGCTTTATGACTGAAATCCTATGAGCACAGTCCTATGACCACATAGCTGGCGAATGGTTCCTTAATATGCATTATGGCCATTCTAAGGGCCCCTACCTTTGTACCATCCTGTGTCTTTACAATTGTTAAGGCCTTTTAGGGCCTTTTTTGAACTGCAAGTGAGTTGGGAGTTGGAAGATCTGGTGAGTTTCATTGAGGATAACTGTGACCCCAAAGCATAAATAGTAATTTCTCTAACAACTAAAGCAGTTCTAGACCCCAGTTATCTGTTATTTTAAACACACCAGATTGTGAACATGAAAAGAATTAAGTGATGAACATACCTTATTCATAATAGCCTCACCTCTAAATTCCTTCCTTCCTTCCTTTTCTTGTACAAAATGAATTTATTCCACAAACCTTAAGACCCTCTGGATTTACATGAGTAATTTTCAGAGTTTCTGTTGATCAGTTATCCTGAATAATAGATTAAAATGCGCAATCCCACTTCCAAGTAAACTCCTTAAGGATGATAGAATAAGAACCTTGTCTAGGGAATCAGAAAATATCATAGAAGTAGCTATGCCATTTTTAAAATAAATGGAATCTATAGAATAAATTATGCCCTATACTATATATGATCTATATCCACATTAAAGGCCCTTCCAAGATTTATTTACAGCAGGACATTCAAAGGGAGCAAATATCATATTAGTAAAACCTGCACACCCCTTTTCTGGAGAAAGGGCATTGATGTGGATCCCAAGCGTTTCCTTCTTTTCCTGTAAAATTTTTACCAAGACAGGAGAAAAAAAGACACAAGAGGTTTTTTTTTTTTAAAAATAACATGTTTGTTGCATTAGATTTGGTGAAATTACAGTACATACTCAGTGCCTAGAAACATTTTATATATACAGTGATGCATAGTTATGTATGGCATAGCTATAACAAACAGGATGTTGGTTGCATTAGGTGGTGAAATTACAGTATACACTCAGAGCAGTAGAAAAATGTAATGTATGCAGCTGTACAGTAATGCATAGTTATTTATGGCACTTGATTCCTTCCACCTGAAGACTACATTGCAATCCAGGCAGGAAACCAAGTAACCTTTAATGTTAAATATAATAGACAGCTTTCACAGAGATTAAGCTGCAAACAATTTGATGAATGTAATGTGCAATATATAAATAAAATGCATTACATTCATCACATTCTTGTTCTAAGAATAAAAGGATCAGCAGCAGTTTCCATTATAAATACTATTTTGAAGGGGATTATGATTAATCTGTGTTAATTCATTCCAGTGACAGTGTCAGGAGTGTTTATATTTACAGAGATTTAACAGAAGATATTACATGTTTCCATCATCCTTTTGTTGTGGTGATTGCAACAGGAACACTGAGCTTTGTAAATCTTTCTTCCACCTCACTATTTTATGAAAAATAAGAGGAAGCTATACATTTAAAAAAATAAAAACTGTAAAAGGAATCTGCAGTGCATACAGTGCAGGAATCTATATTTACAGTGCATTTGTAAGTATGTAGTTATACACTTGCTCCTTGGGAGGAAAGCTATGGCAAACCTAGACAGCATAGTAAGAAGCAGAGACATCACCTTGCCGACAAAGGTCTGTATAGTCAAAGCTATGGTTTTCCCAGTAGCAACGTATGGCTGTGAGAGCTGGACTATAAGGAAGGCTGAGCGCCGAAGAATTGATGCTTTTGAAGTGTGATGCTGGAGAAGACTCTTAGGAGTCCCCTGGACTGCAAGGAGGTCAAATCAGTCAATCCCAAAGGAAATCAACCCTGACTGCTCCTTGGAAGGACAGATACTGAAGCTGAAGCTCAAATATTTTGGCCACCAAATGAGAAGAGAAAACTCCCTGGAAAAGACCCTGATGCTGGGAAAGATTGAAGGCAAAAGGAGAAGGAGATGGCAGAGGATGAGATGGCTAGATAGCATCACTGATGCAATGAACATGAATTTGAGCACACTCTGGGAGAGAGCAGAGGACAGGAAGGCCTGGCGTGCTATGGTCCATGGGGTCACAATTAGTCGGACACGACTTAACAACTGAACAACAACAACAACAACAAGTTATACACTTATTCTAGTGTTCCATACATTAAAAGTCATATGTCAATCAGTACGAACCCTGGATACAGTTAGATCTATAGGTGGCTAGTTTTCCTCCATTTGTGTGCTTATGGCAATACATTTATTTGGACATCCAGTCCAGTGCAGGCTGGTGGCGCCGATGTCAGTAGGGTGGTGAATCTGCTCCAGGTTTCAGTCAGAACTAGTCAGAACTCTAAAAGAGCCATCCAAGGTGCTGCTGAAGCAGCTTGAATAGCTCCTGTGGAGTTCTAACTGGTTCTGACTTTAGAGTTCTGACTGGTTCCGACTGGGAATTCACCACCCCACTGACATCGGAGCCACCAGCCTCCACTGATCCAGCTACAACCCTACAATTTAGGACACCATCACAGAAAAGTGGTTTCAGCACTGAATTGCTGGAGCTTTGGCCACATCTACATGGTGCCGATTTCATTGTTTGTTCCGTCGGAGCTGAGCAGTATTAGCGCTGCGAGTCAACAACTGGGGCGGTAGATGGGAGGGTTAAAGCGGGCTTCCCAAGCCGGGAAGAGCAGAGAGTGCAGAGCTGGGGAGGAGGACAGAGTCAGTAGCATGTAGTCTCCTAACTGCCCAATCAACAGGCTCCCCCCCCCCACAAAAACACAGGCTCAATGAAGTGCTTCTGAGTACATGTCTATGAAAATCATCTGCCCTGGCACCCACCCTTTTCTCAGCTGCACAGCTTCGAATCCACAGGCATGCAGCATTTCTCACCTGTGTTCCTTTGTAGCTGAATGTTTCCACTCTCAAGCTTAATACTTAAAGTGAGAGGGGCAGCGAGGTGGATCTGAAGTCAATGAGTTACTTCCCGGTAGACATGTTTGCCCCCCTGCTCTCCCCTCACCCCCGCCCCAGGCTACTTTCCCTTCCACCAATCAGTGCGGCTTCCACCAGCCCGCTTCTTCATGCTTTGGTAACTGCAGAGCTGCAAAGGAGGAACGGGGAGGGTTGAAAAGGCATCACATAGTGACCATCACTAACGATGCCACAATTTCAATCCAAGGAAGGGACAGACAGCTCATCCCCCTGCAGTGAACCTGAAGCAAGTGAAAACTTCGCAGCAAATGGACTCTGAGAAAACCTGGATTTCTCCATGAAAACCATGATTGGGCTGTGAAATGGAAGGACTGTGTCATCCGTTGCAAAGACCTTCCCTTCGAAGCAGCACTGGGGCAAATGGCTCATGTAGATGGGGCTTTTATCATGATAGCCTTTTGTCATAAATGCCCTTGAATCTGGGATCCAACCTACATAGAAAAATATGGCCTGCCACACACTGAAGGGCTCAGTCAACTGGCTCTCTTTCACACGTGAATATTGATTTGATTTTTATTTATTAGGATATTATAAGCTGCAGTTCATCAAAACGTATGAGGGTGGTGAACAATAAATATAACCAGAAGTGGTTGTACAACCACAAAATGTATTAAAAACAATAAACTATGACAATAAAACAGCATCAAAAGGCAGGAAACATGCAGTAGGACAGACTGATCCACTTAAAATGCCTGGGAAAAATTCTAATCTGGCACTGAAATGATTGCGAGGCCGGCACCAGTCACATCACTATGTGGAGGGTGTTCCACATAACAGAGATGGCTGTTTCCTTAGTTGTCACGTAACAGTAGAAAGTACTTTCAGAAGAGCCTCCCGTGCAGATCTTAAGGGGGGGCGGGTATAGGTAGAGGCTTTCCTTTCAACATTTTTATTAATGACTTGGAGGAGGAGGTGCAGGGAATGCTGATCAAATTTGCAGATGACACAAAATTGGGCGGGATAGCTAATACTTTGGAAGACAGAAACAAAAGTCAAAGTGATCTGGATAGACTGGAGCGCTGGGCAGAAAACAACAGAATGACATTTAATAGGGATAAATGCCAAGTTCTGCACTTAGGAAAAAGAAACCAAATGCACAGTTACAAGATGGGGGATACGTGGCTCAACAACACTACAAGCGAGAAAGATCTTGGAATTGTTGTCGATCACAAGCTGAATATGAGCCAACAACATGATGTGGCTGCAAAAAAGGCCAATGCTATTTTGGGCTGCATTAATAGAAGCATCGCTTCCAAATCCCGGGAAGTACTAGTTCCCCTCTTCTCAGCACTGGTTAGGCCTCATCTGGAGTACTGTGTCCAGTTCTGGGCACCACATTTGAAGAAGGATGCAGACAAACTGGAAAGGGTTCAGAGGAAGGCAACAAAGATGATCAGGGGACTGGAAACAAAGCCCTATGAAGAGAGACTGAAAGAACTGGGCATGTTTAGCCTTGAGAAGAGAAGACTGAGGGGAGATATGATAGCACTCTTCAAGTACTTGAAAGGTTGTCACAGAGAAGAAGGCCAGGATCTCTTCTTGATCATCCCAGAGTGCAGGACACGGAATAACGGGCTCAAGTTACAGGAAGCCAGATTCTGGCTGAACATCAGGAAAAACGTCCTGACTGTTAGAGAAATACGACAATGGAACCAATTGCCTAAGGAGGTGGTGGGCTCTCCCACACTGGAGGCATTCAAGACGAGGCTGGACAGCCATCTGTCAGGGATGCTCTGACTTGGATTCCTGCATTGAGCAGGGGGTTGGACTTGATGGCCTTGTAGGCCCCTTCCAACCCTACTATTCTATGATTCTATTTAGGTATTTGGTTCCCATGTTGTTTAGGCCTTTAAAAGTAAGCAGAGGTTCCTTAAACTGGAAAGCAAATAGGCAACCAGTGCAGCTCCCTTAGGATTGGTGTAATATGACCTCTCTGGCTGTACCTACTAACAAATTCCGATCCAACCATGCTGGATCAGACCTAGTCCAGCATTCTGTTCACACAGTGGCCAACCAGCTGTCTATGGGAAGTCCACAAGTAGTCCATGAATGCAACTGCACCCTCCCATTCATGTTCCCAGCAACTGGCATACAGAGGCATACTGCCCCAGACACTGAAGGTAATATATTGCCTTCATGACTAGTAGCCATTTCTAACCTTCTCTTCCATGCCTTCTCCTCCATCATCACTTGATGAATTTTGCACTGATTACCTATTTTTTGCAATGGTTATTTGTTCATGTGAATTAACCTTCACAAAATGGATACTGATTATGAATAGTAATAAACATTTCAGGTTCTGGTGCATCAATACTTCAAAAGAAGAGAGACAAGGGAGGGTCCTGATTCTCACAGAGAGAGGTTCTTTGGATCTTCTCCTCTAACCTTGTTGCCACCTCCACCATGCCAAAATCCTATCTTTTCCATCCTGTGAGATGTGTGGTGTTTACATCCTATATTAATATACTTCTTTGAATAATGATTTTGAAGAGGGATTTCCAGTTTTACAAAGGATTTTTTTTTCTTGGGCTGGTTCCCACATTTGTTTCTTCAAGAAACCTTTCAGCTGAGGTATACATGTAAAAACAAATTGCAGTGGACCTGGCTTTCCATGTGGATTTTGTAAGTGAAATTTCTGTGAGCTGGATACCAAATTTCCTCTGGCACCTGCTCCCAGGATCATCCCAGCAAAATCCACACAAGGTTATCAATTCTGATGTTTATGAATTCCAAAAGACCTCTTGTGTATGCAAATGCTACATTAACAAACATTTTTAGCCTGTTGGTCTTTTTTGTTTTGTTTTTTAAAATCAGAAATGGTGAATTCATTCTGTCTCATAACACCTGGAAAGGTTTACACTGTTCCTTCCCATGCTTTTCACCTGCCTGTGTGAAACCTATGTTTCTCAAATAAGTAGGAACTGCATTGTATTCTGTATGCAAACTGAATTAGCTGTGTGCTGTCCCCCTAAGTAGGCTCCCTACCCCTCAAGGCCAGCCCCCCCATTAGACAGACTGAGGCAGCTGCCTCAGTCAGCAGGTGCTGGGGTGAGGAGTGGCAACATGGATTTGGGAGGACAATACTGGGTGTGCACAATGCAACCTATCCTGCACCCTGTAAGCTAGCCTGCTGTCTTCAGGTATTGTGGATGACACCTTTCCACGTTGCCAACAGTGTTGTATGATTCAGCTGCTACTTTGGTAAACTTCTGTATACAGAATGAGGAGGGTGCCACCTTGTCTTTCACCTCAGGCAGAGGCAGTAAGATGTCTTGGGCTGGCCCTTTCTTCCTTGGACTAGGAGAAGCCTGTATTAAGGACCCTGCTAGAGAGCTGTATATGACATTATTAATAAACTAATTAAGGGCACAATCCTATGCATGCTCAGACAGAAAAAGGTCCAACAACTCCCAGCATTCCCCAGCCAGCATGGGGAATGTTGGGAGTTTTTTCTGTCTAAAAATCATAGGATTGCGCCCTAAGTCACAAACAACCGTGGGCAGCCTGAATTCAACAGACCCTAGACTTGTGGGAGGTGGAGAAGGGAGGATGGCGGAAACAATTTGGCAAGTTTTACAGCCCAATCCTATGCATCAGATTACATCACATTAATTAGTAGAATGTAAATTCTCCAAACTCAGTAGGCTCACTCCCAAGTAAGTGTGCCTAAGAGTGGTAAGAGACCTAGCCCTGCCTGTACAATGAGTTCGTCATTGAAGTATTTTCTCTGGGTGACCTTGTGTTCTGAGATGAGGTGAGTGATGACTGAGGATAGGGTCTTTTCTGCTGTAGCCGCCCCCCGACTTTGGAATGTTTTCCCCAGGGAGCTTTGCCGAGTGCCCTCTTCACTGTTGTTCCAGTGCCAAGCAAAAATATTTTTATTCTGTCCCCCTCCCCCCAAGCCTTTTAAAACATCAGCAATTGCCCCTTGGTGTTTTATTTTGCTACTGTGCTTTTGATATTGAAATATTTACCTGTATTTATCTATGTATGTGTGAGATTTAGATGATAGATAGATAGATAGATAGATAGATAGATAGATAGATAGATAGAGGCACCCTGAGAGCATTGCTGAAGGATGGGATACAAATGTATTAAATAAATAAAACAGACAAAGCTTAGGATTTTCTAAAGTGTGTCTCATGCCCATACAAATTGAAGGGAGGGGCCACAGCACAGTGGTAGAGCATGTGCTTTGTATGCAAAAGGTCCTAGGTTCAATCCCCGGTGTTTCTGGGTAGGTTTTCTAAATTTCTGAAAGGAAGGGAGTGGGGTTGTCAGTTCTACTTACCTGTACTAGCTCAGTTTGCAAATCCCATGATCTCAGGAAACTGATGAAGTGGTGTGTGTGAGAGCATGCACATGTATACATGAGCCAAGGGGGAAACTGGTGTAGGGCATTATGTATGGGAGAAAGCTGCAGCATTATGGTTGTTTCAAGATAGGGAAGCCATTGTAAATTACCAAAAAAGAGGACGTGCATCACCAAAAAGGAGGACAAAAGAGGGCATCAATTTGCGTAAAGTTTGCATACATGCTAATTTATATGTATAGACGCATATTTAGAAATAATTATTATAATTTAAATGGAAATACAATACGTCTCACCATGGTGTGGAAGACTGTGACCAGGTGACCAGTGTGCCTTGCGCAGTCTGCTTGCCAGGTGCTGTCATTGGCCAGCTTCAGGGCCCAGCTCTTCCTTCTGATGGCTCTTTATCTTTAAACCAGACTTGGACTGGACAGTCCTTCAAATAGAGGATGCCTTCAAAACAGAGGGCTGTTCTCTGTAAAAGAGGACACATGGCCACTCTATTTCAATATGCGCTTTTATAAGGTTATTTAAAAACAACAACCCCAAAACTATGAACAATGGAATCTGTTGAACTGCCAGGTAAGTTTGTGCACTCATACAGCTGTAATATATCCTTTAATTTTAAAAATGTATACTTTAGAAAATTATGTGTTTGAGTGGCTGCTGGGAATTTGGAAGGTGGGAGTGGTATGCCAACCACATGAAAAACAAAACCCCATAAAAATATGTTTTTGTGTGTGGAGAAAAAAAAAGGATTATAAAGAAGAAGAAAACAGTTGCAGAAAAGTTTGAAAGCTTTGGGGACTAGAACAGCTCTCCCAGTCCAGCCTCTTCTGATCTTAAGAGAGAGGAGGAAGGAGTGCAGATCTGAGAAAGCTGCTGTTGGGAAGAAATCTGCTGTGAGAGCGTGCTGCTACAAGATGCCACAATATGTGGGAGGAAAAGCTGTCTTTAGGGCTGAGAGTTGGTGAGGAGAGGAAGGAAACGTCAATTCCTTCCAAGCCGCACGCTCTCCGACCAAGTTGTCGAGGCAGGAAGGAACATCAGTGCTAGGAAATTGCAATTGATGTGTTAGCATATGGGAAAACATGTCTGGAGTCCCTCCTGCACCAGATGTCCTTGTTGAGAGAAAGATGTATGCAGCTAGGGCCAATCCTTCTATTAGACAGGGTGAGGCAGTCTCCGTCGCACAGTAAATGTTAGGGTACCATTAAAGAGCAACAGATTGTAACATTGTTTAATTTATTATTAAGATAATTTTACATTCTTTCATTTGTTGTATTTTGTCACCATTATTTATTTATTTGATTTATACCCTGCATTTCCACCCCCCAAAATGATGCTCAAGGCAGCTAACAGTAATAAAACTAAGGTGAACATGAAGTTACTTAAAACAAGATAGATCAGAAACACAATGAAAAAACCACAACATTAAAAGAATAATGGACACGATTTGGATTTTCTACTTCAGGAACCTAAATGTATGATACGTACATCTGTTCTGTATGGATCTCTGTCAGCAAGTATGACTCCACATGTCCTCAGCAAAGAATCAGTCATCTGGAGGAAGGCCCCAAGATTCAGCTCACCACCACCACTGTATCCAGAAGACTAAGGCTGAATCTACACATAGCAGTTATACCGTTACCACACCGTTATCAGAACTATTGGTACACACGACACCAATGGGCACCAATAGTTATGATAACGGTATGATAATGGTATAACTGCTATGTGTAGATTCAGCCGCAGAGGACAATCTCTGTCCAGCTCCTCGTTAGCCATTCAGTTTTGAACAACAAGAGCTGACATAGCAGTTGCAGCAGTTTTCTCCAGAAACTGTAAACTGGATTGCTGGAGAAAAGCAGACTGGAGCTAAATTTCCAGCTTTTGACTGTACTCATCAGCTGTTAGAGTGAATGAGACCATAGCTTAGCCCAAATCATGTGTGGCATTACATGTGATCGACTTTTAGAATCCTGTTATTACTAAGACTGAATGAAATAATGCCCCCTACTTCACTGTCCAGTTAACATAAGAGGAGCCAAAGGCCTCTCAGACCAAAGGCCTATCTGTCTGAGCATCCTCTGCCTACAGTAGCCAGCGAGAAACCTCTGGGAGACACACAAGCAGAACATGAGGACAACAGCCCTCACTTACTGTTGTTTCACAAGAACTGGTATTCAGAGCCATTCGGGCTCTGATTCTGGAGGCTAGTAGGAGATGCTAGCTTCATTCCCCGTGAATTTCTATAATTCCCTTTTAAAGTCATCTAAGCTGATGACTGTCAAATCTTGCGACAGTTAATTCTATAGTTTACCTGTGTGCTGTATGGAGTTGAACTATGTATTTATATTATATTATATATTATAATAAATATTTTATAAAGCTCCACATCATTGCTACTAAATGAGAAAGAGAGAGAGGGGAGGGGAAATGTACCACCAACAGCAAGCCAAATAAAACCCTTTGAAAATTTTGTGGGCCCTCCATGGGTTCTCCTCATTTTGGAATCAGGTTTTGCCCTCCCCCACTCTCCATTCCCAATTTAGGTAAAAGTTCTCCTAAAAACTTTGAGTTTAGGATTAATTATTGCTCAGTTTCTCCAGATTTAAAATCTTACAACTTTTTTGTTTGTTTGTTTTGTGCATATAGTTCTTCTTTGACAGCAGTCCCAACAGGAGGAGAGGTAGAATGTGGTAGATTATTTGGACCATCTTTTCTGTATTGCCTACTGCCATCTTATCCCTGTAGATAAGTACTTCATGGTCCCACCTTTTAAAACTGCCTGCTGTGCTGATGGGCTTGCAATCAGAAGAACTGACCAGGTTTTAGGGTATGGGAGGGATGCATAAGAAGTACATGTTATATTCGGCACCATGCCACAAGAGATTGGAGAAAGGATTGTATGTATAAACCTGCCTCCTTGTCAGCAGCAGCAAACCAGACAATTAAATAGAGCCCAAGATGTAATTAAAACTACTTACAGTATATTGGGGGAATTTGTCAGCAAGAAGATAATGGACTGAAAGAGCACTGTTTATCTGAGAATAAAGAAGGATGTGCTCTGCATCCATTCATCCATCCATCCATCCCCAAAGGATTCATCTTCTGTGGCTAATAAAATAAAGCGCTGAGCTCATTCAGAAGTCTGCTAACAGAGAGTATTGTAATGAGTTAATTGTCCAATCAGGGGCAGGTCATGCTGGGAAACCTAAACCAGATTTGGACATTGTCCAGAGCTGAAATGTTCTCTCTCTCTCTCTCTCTCTCTCTCATTTTGTTTTCTCAGTTCTGTTGCACCACATGCATGCCGTGTTTGAAGCATGTTGACACACTCTGCCTTGGCTGAGTTAGCATCACCAAATCAATTGCTCCAAGTCCACTTTGAAAAGACTTGAAAGGAGAACTGCAGAGCATATGATTTGGTTACGTCTCAAGCATTGCTGGATTTTGGCTGACCCGGTATGGTTTCAAGCTGCTGGATTTTGGCTGAGCCAGTCTAGCTTCATCCTACTGAGCTTCTTCAATTATCCATTCGTCACTAAAAAAACAGGGACATGTTCCAACCTTTGGTTGTACTAACCAGATGTCCTAGTGCCATCTGAGACAGTAACTTAAAAAAATGTCATTTACATTGCTGATTCTGGGGTATTACAAATGGACAAACTAGAAGTAGTAATAGCATGCATTTGTTCAGGATCAGCTCACCACTGCATCTCTACAAGTCAGGGGGAGGGAATGTTAGAGCACAGCACTTCTGATGAAGCTGTTGATGTCTGAAAATAATAGTCTCAAAATATGAATTTTCCTGGCTTGCATTCCTCAGTTGAGATCCTTGCATTGGTAATTATTGCATTCTGGTCCAAAGCAGAAACCCACAGTACAGTGCACCAAGGCAGGCCAGATGTCACAGCACCAGGGAGAGTTCCTAGTGAGCAACATGCACCAACAAGACCAGACTGAATCCTTTTATGCGTCCATCCAGAAGCCCCCTCTCAGACTCCGCCCCTTCCTGCAAAGTGGAAAGCCTTTAAAGAGATAGGCCTGTGTTCTGAAGCCAAACACTCCTTCATCCATCCAAGAGCTCATGCCAGCCACACTGCCAGCGTTGGTGCCCTGGCTTCATGGATTGTGGAGCTCTGGGAGATGAGTGTGCTGGCCCTGTGCTGGGCCTGGGCTTGGGGGCTGCACAGAGAACTGGCCTTTGGAAGTTAAGCTAATAAGAAATGCCATGCTTTATGTGAGAAGATAGGAGGAAGATGATTTAATTATCACCTCTATGCACTAGTTTGTCCAAGAATGGGGAACTTCTTAAGGTTGGTTGAGCAACAGATAAATTAGATTTTTATTACTGGGGTGGCAGACAACCAATTCACGCACCTTGATCCAGTTCAGATGATTGCCAGGATGCTAAAGGAATGCTGACACTTTTGTTCTGTCGTCCGTTCACAGATACAAATATTTTTTTTCATCATGTGGGAAAATATGCAAATAATTATGTAAGTATTTACATAAGTATTTACATAATTTGCCTTAGTACATAACATTTAGTGTATTGTCCCCCATTCTGTTCAATGTTTCCTCAGCAGAAACGTACGTATTTTCCTACGAATTCATATGCGTAAATTTCAGGAAAGTAAAAAAAAATCATCCGAAAATCCACGGACTCCACACAGCCTGAGGGGGTTGCTCCACAGCGGATTCTGCAGAATGAATTCTTAGAAATCTGAGCTCATTTTAGTCCATCTCAAATTTCTCCAGGGATCCCTACCCCCAATCCCGCCATCCCCTGGTTTGTACCTCAATATTCACAATTTGATTTATAGACATTCCAGACACAAGGGCTAAAGAAGGTGGGAATGATAATATCAAATATAACAATGGACCCTTCCCTCTATTTGTGGCATTCGATGAGAAAAAAATAAAGACAAAACTTTAACATTTCATTAGTAGAAATGTAACAGTAAAGTTGAGGGAGCACCCGAATATCCTCCTTGCCATTAACTGAGAGCTTTGCCTATTAACCATGAAACCATGGAGATATGACCGGAGTATTTAAACTAAAACCCCATAATATTTTGTGGGAGGGAAAATAAAATAAATTGTATACATTTAAATCATAATCATTTGCAAGCCTTAAATGTGGCATCCAATTAATGAATAGTATATGGAATGGGTTATAGAAACCTCTTTTCCTTTCACTATCTCATGTCACAGTGCAGAGAGTTAAAGCCACAGTGCTAGCCACTGAAGGCAGAATTGCTCAATGTTGCATTCCTTTGCTTTTTAGCATTTAAATTGTCCTAGCCTGAGCCATAAAACCCTGTACATAATTGGGTTTAATATATATTTAATATATATTGTACTTCTATCAGGAGGGATTTTAAGGATCAGAACCATTTTCAGAATCAAACGAATAATCTCCATAATGGAAAAACACAATGGGTGACAAAACACTGAATGAAAACTGAACACTGTTCTTTGATATTCCTACAATAGACCATGAATATCAAAGTGAAAGCCAAATGACATGTTCAGAAATATCTGTATGTATGTGTATGCATGGAGAGGAGGAGGGCAGGCAGACAGCACTCATGTATCTGAATGTTTTTCCATTAAAATATCCTGCATGTAAAAATCTAGGATATCAGGTTGAAGGATGCCAACCAAGCCTTCTCCTTGAGGCGCTAGTTCTATTTATGCTGGGATGTTTTTTGTTTGTTTTACGTGGGGGAGTATTCCAACATGTGATTCTCCACCTGAATTCGAACTGGTATCATATGATTTTTCTGAATGTGTAGTTCAGTTCATAGTTCTGCTTACTGTAATAGTTGAGCATCCAGTTCTAAGCCTTGGAGCATGTCTTTAGTGTTGGAGGTTCAGCCCTTTAATAAGTGATATGAAATAACCAAGTGTCTTTGAGCACGTGCAGAATACCTTTCAACACTGAGTAACCACAGTTGATCCCCAACCATCCAAGATAATGATCATGTAATCACTGCTAGAAGCCAGAATGTATGGTGATAGAATCACTAATATAATAACTATGGCTGTACACAGATCCCCTGCTTTGCTTTGGATGCCGATTCAGACCTTCCAAAGTGGATCTGCTTCACTTCAGACCATTTTGGACCCCATCCACTTCAACTCAGACAACCAAATCACTCGTTTTTGATGTTTTCCCATTGCCATGCATGGGAAAACAAACAGCCATACCTTTTTCAGTTTTCATGATGCATACATGCAGTTTGGAAAACTCTCAGCCCCCCTGGAGAGGTGTCTGCCTGCCAAATTTCAGGAAATTTGGCCCAGTAGTTTTTGTGCAGGTGAAATTTGATTTTTCCCACAGAAACTCTCAAAGCAAAGAGCTGTAACTTTTCACTGGTTGCACAGAAATGCATGATATTTGGGGAACTCTCACCACACAAGCAGGGCAAACAATGGAGGAGGGGTTGGGTGCTGGAGCCTCTGGCTGCTGCCTGTCCTCCCCCACACCCTCCACCATGCTGAGGACATCAGACACCTCTGATGAAAGGTCCATCTGCGGGCTCCCTTCTTCCGCTACAGAAGGAGATGGTGCTCCTTTGGCAACAGTGCTGCTGCTGCTGACTGCACCAGCCTCCTCAGACAGTGACCTCCAGGCACTGCGACTTGCCTCCACGCTCTGCCTACCTGATGCACCAGGATGCACTATACAGACTGGGGGACAGCTAGCGTCCCTACCAGCGCTGCTAGTCACGGCGACACCTTGCCCACGTCTGCCCCTGCCAACAACACCCCAAAGATGCCTCATATTGGGCTTTTGGGCTAGAGACCTCTAACACCACCAGAATGATCTCTCTTGCAATGAGCAAATGCAGCCTTGCAGATTGAAAAAGGGGTGGGGGTGGGGAGCCAAGCAACTAAAGTGAACGTTTCTGGTTTTCAAAATGAACAAACAAGAAGAATGAAAGGTAAAAACCTGTTATAGAAGGGTGGGGTTGGGTGAAACAAAAAACAGGGAGGAAACTCAAACTCAGTACTAAATGCTTGGTTTTCTAAATAAAGAATCTACACAAGAAAGAAAGACGGTAATTGAATTTGGATTGGGAATAAAGAAAGAAACACAAAGTGCACAGATAGGATCTCTCTCTAGTCCCTGTCTAACAACAAAACCACCACCCAACCAGCGCATGCCCTCTCACACCATGAAAGGACAGCAAGCAAGCAGGCTGATCTCTCCACTCCAGTATTCCCTCCCCTCCTCCACCACTGTCACTGATTGGAGACTGCTGGGTTACACTCAGCCCTAATTTGGCGACTAGAGTTGCCATTCACCAAAGCTCCCCCCCTCCCTCCCTCCCCTTCTCCCTTCCTCCTCCCTGATCTCTCACAAGCTGCATTTGTTGCATTTGACGCCAGGCTACCTGGGCTGCTCAGAATGCATCATAAGAGCTCTGAATCACTAAGGCAGACCGAGGTGCCTTGTATAGGAGCCGCTTCACTGTGGGGCACCTTGGTGCTGTTCTGATCTGCCTTGTATCATGCCAAGGCACCTCCGAATCAGCCCACTTGGCCTCATTATTCATGCTTCAGACCAAAGTGGTGCACAGCCCTAATAATAACAGTGTAGGTAGCTCTTGGAAGCTGTACAACAGTGACATGCATGCAGGGCTTTCCTCGTGGTTTTAGGCTATGGGTGTTTAATGGCCACTAATCAGATAAATCTAATGTCAGGACAAATTAGAGAGGCTCTTTTTCTTCACCTGACTTCCTTCTCTGTGTTAGCTTTTATAAGACCACCTTCTTTTATCCTTACTTAAGTCCTAATAAAAATAGACAGTTTCACATTATGGAAATTATCTTGTACTTCATGAGCAGTCAATGTTTTTACATATTCATATTAAACTAGAAGGCAAATACAAGAATACGAATAATATCATTCTTCATTAATAAATGTATCTGGGTTGTTAAAAATTCTTTAGTATTAATATTTTTTTTATAAAAGTTTCTTTAAGAAGACAGCTAACATGAACATGAATTATGATGTTTATTACTGCATTTGTATTATATCCTTCATTAAGGGATCTCAGGATAATCCACTATCCTTCCAACCTTGTGTGGTAGGTTATACTGAGGGATAGTGAGTGGCATAAGATGGGCAGAAGGTAGATCAGGATCTACTAGTAGATCACTGGGTGATTTGAAGTAGGTCTGCACGGATTTTTCATGACCAATTGTTTAACAACTGTAACAACAAAATGACACCCTCCTCCAAATCCTTCTGCTGAAATTAAGAAAGATGATGGAGCAGGAGAAAGAACCAGGGGTAGATTTTTGTGTGGAAGGACTGTGAGCTCATAAGCACATAAGAAGAGCCATTCTGGATCAGATCAAGGGTCCATTTAGTCCAGCAGTCTGTTCACACAGTGGCAACCAGCTATAGACTGGGAACCCACAAGCAGAACACAAGTGCAACAGAATCCTCCCACCCATATTCACCAGCAACTGGTGTACATAGGCATACTGCCTCAAATGCTCAGGAAAAATTCCAGGGCTCAGAATTCTTTAATTTTGAGTGTATGATCTGGTTTGTACACCATGACCATCCATGGTCTTTTGCACCTGGGTCTGGTTGGTGGATCTTGAGGATCCTTCTAGTAAAAAAAACACAGTAGATCCCACAAGCATGAAGTCTGCCCTCCCCCGGCCTAAGGTCACCAAGAGGGTATGTGATCTATTGAATCTAGCCTCCCTGGTTCAAGTTCATCACTACACTGCACTGTCTCACAAGTAAACCTGTTGTTATCAATCTGGCTTCCAAGGGTTTTTTCCCCCCAGAAAAAGGGGTCAAAAAACATCCATTTGCAGGCTCTTTACATGATGCTGTGAACCTCCAGGGCTTGTCCTGCACTAAATGCCCTTTGTTCCATTTTTAAATAGATCGCAGATAATGACCTATCAAATCAGCCCCTTGTGTTCTGTTTGAGTTCCCTCTGTGAAAAGAGGAAAAATGG
This sequence comes from Heloderma suspectum, assembly GCF_057233095.1. NCBI lineage: Eukaryota > Metazoa > Chordata > Lepidosauria > Squamata > Helodermatidae > Heloderma > Heloderma suspectum. Next base: position 65,780,896 of record NC_139462.1, on the reverse strand, counting down.
CAAGAAGGGGAGCAAGATCAATGAAAGATAACGGAAGACTCAGATACGGGGAGAAGGAGGGGGAAAGGAAGTGGGGGAAAGAGGGAGTCGTCGTGATGCTGCATTTAAAATGGAAGCAGAGAGCCCCATTTTAAATGCAGGATTTTAGGCTGGTGTAGAGATGCCCACAGTGTAGCCTTGTGAATATCCCCACTTTGTCATCAACTATCTCCGACCATTTCTTTGACTGCAGTATAAGATATTATCAACTTACACATGCTTGAAAACTGCAAAACTCCTTTCATGCTCACAAGGAAGCATAACTAGGTTCTTCAGGATTGTTTCCCCACCTCTTCCACCATCCTCCACTATTAGATTTAAGAATAACAATACGAGCTGTTTTTTAAAAAAATCCACTGAATCTTCCCATCCCTCCTTTAGATGCAGACACTGCAAAAACAAAAGGGGACGCCCACTGAGAGGCCCGCCACTAAATTCTGTCTTATTTATTACAGAATAATATGGATTCCTCAAGGGAACAATCTATTCAGCTTCTACGAGTCACTATCATTTATAAAAGGGGGTGGGAGGATCTTCACCAATGCAGCAATAAATTATTTTATGGCAATCCATGTGAGAACTGCAAGAATAGGACCTTCTTTTATATTCATGTCATAACGGTGAACAAATCCCCAAACATAACAGACTGCCCTGTTTCTTCCTGTCTCTAGAAGCTTGAGTGTCTGACTACATTGGCATTGACTGACAATATTTCTATAGCTAAGTATAAAGGTTAACAGTCAACAGAACTATAACATATCCCGTAGGCAACCTATTCCACAAATACTGCGTTGGATTAATGTATTTTTCTCCCAGAACTGGAGGCCAAAGATGCATAAACACATACATAATTTCAACAGCCAGCTTACTGTGGTAGTGCATTCACTGTATTTTTGACTCATATACTTTTCTTTTTCCTATATAGGGATCTGGGGGTTGTGGAGAAGCAAAATTTGCACAGTTCTGGCCCTTGTGTCACACATTCATTTATTGTTCCTTATCCATTCTTTACATATCACATCCTGTTTTCTGAGACCATATCCCTGATTGGCTAGTCACTGTGCCATCAGAAAGCCACAGTCTGGGGTCCATCGTCCACGTCCCTGGATAAAACTGACTTGACAGAGAATGATGCCCCCATAGACATGGGACCCTTTACTTTCACTCTCCTCAGCTGTGGGGAGCTGGCCCTGCTCACAGTGTGCCGGTCAGTCATCGCCAAAGCAACATGGCAGTGGAGGAACACTGTCCTAGCATTGGAGGTCACTGAATTGCTAAGACAACAGGAGCAGAACAATCTCTTCTAGAGGGCCCAAAGGGATGCCAAGGCCTTTGGCCAAGGGGATTTCCAGCAGAATGTCCTGACTTGACGGTAGAGACCCTGAGGTGTGGCCTGGTGGGTCCATACTCCCAACAGCCGCTTCTCCCCAAGCCTCAGATCAGATAGCAAAGTGTTTAAAAAAAAAAAAGATGTTTTTTAAAAACAAACTGCTGAGCAACGTTTTAATCTGATAATCACGCAGGTGCTTGAGAAACAAAAAAAGCAGGTGGGGTGACAATTAGCTTCCCATCTTGTCCTTGGGGAGCCCTGCACCCATTTCTGTTTGTAAGGAACATGACTAAGAGTGATAACCTCCTCCATGCACCTAGTCTGGACACTTCAGCAAGCATCTGTTTCTGCAACTTTTTTTATTCAAGTGAACATTTTGTGCCAGGGAACAAGGAAGGGGTACTTTTGGCACCTGAGGTGTCTTTTCTGCTTTGTTATCATGAGAGCTTTTTGTACACAAGGCACTGATTGTCTGCTCGTGACTCCCTCCTCATGGTTGTTTATGGGTTCTTTAGACAATGCTGTGATCCTCCAGTTTTGCTTCTGCTTTTTCAGAGCACTTTCTTGGGGTGTTTTTTTGTAGAACAGGGAAAATGGGGTATTATTCCTGAAAGCGCTGTTTGTACTGCTGTATTTGCTCTATTCTGCTATAGCACAGCTCCACCTAGAGGTTATGTAGTGGAAAAGCAGGAAAGGAAAATCCCTTTGTGTAGAGCTCAGATCTCAGTTCTCTGACGAAACTGAAAGTAGATACAGTGATTAACAGCCTCTTGTAGAAAAGCTCTAAGTGTTACAGCCTCTGCCTTAGACAATTTAGGGATATGGAAGTAAAAAAATCTAAGGGTGAAAGGAAATAAACCAACAATCAAGGAGATGGACAGAGATGACAGGGAGTAAGCAACTTATGGAAGAACTGTTTCTGTGCAAATGTGAATGACTTGGGCAGAAACAGGCACTTGCAATGTAACAATTTCCCTGCACTGGTGAAAGGATCTAGCAAAATTCCAGGGACAAGTATAAGTGGCCTGAATGAACCAGGACCTATAATCTCTGGGACCCCCTATTATCTGTTTCTACCTTCTTTCCCCCTCCTTGCCCTATTGAAGCCTGGAGAGGCAGGTTGGATAACTAACTATTCCACTGAGAAAACAATAGTACAATACTATGGAGGCTGAGCTCTTTCACTGTCACCCTTTCCTCTGTCAGCTTGAAAGGGTTACTGCCTCTACAAAGCAGAGAAGCCATGCACAGCTACCATAATATTGCAGTGTTGTGTTCCTAGCAGTGTTAGGGCAGTCAGGAAGAGGAGCAGGTAAAGAGAAAGGGGTCTCTGACTATCTTCCATAGATCCCATCCTAGATTTCTCTCGAGACCTGTGCCGTCCTTAGTAGAAAATATATTGGAGGAAGAATGGCATCAGCTGGCTGTAGGTCTCCTTCTTCTTCTTCTTCTTCTTCTTCTTCTCCTTCTCCTTCTCCTTCTTCGGTACACTTGAGAACACCTATAATTCAAATATTGGCAACCTCACATTAATGCATAAAATTAATTCCCATTCTCTACACTTCTAGTTATTGGATGTGTTGGATTTTATCCCGTTATTCAGATAATCTCCAAAGTCATGTATTATTGGATTGTTATTGCCACAGTAGTGATAGGCTAACCCCACAAGACCCCTAGTGTTTTGATTCAGATCTGGGCTTGGCAAAGAGCTGTCCCCCCCTGCCCCATCAGACATCTCAAGATATTTCTGAGCCCAATTCAGACCCCATTGCATTCCCAATGTATAATGGAGAGGTCTAAATCCCACCTCTGAAGTCCCAAGCTTTCAACCCCCTCCCCCTTAATCTAGCTGATTCAACAAGTTCTGCTGCTTCAGAGGGATGTCTTGGTCTTTTCACCACCCCTTAACTCTCTGACATTTGAAATATAGCTACAGCAGTGTCACAAAACGTATTTGGGAAATGTCATTTTCCTGGAGTGCCACAGCCAGGTAAATGGTGAGAGGACGGGAAGGTTTTTTTTTTCCCAGATGAGAACTATTGGGAGAGGGCAGGATGGCCTGCTTTGGAACACTGGCACACTTCGGGAGTCTGCCAAGTTCACATTCCAAACCAGATCGTTATGAAAGTGATAACATCACTACCGGCGTTGCTGCAAGTCTTTGTGGATCAACACTGCGTGATTTTTTTTTTTAAGGGATCACAACTAATGTTAATTAAACATTAGAAAGAATCTTGGAGAGTTTATGAGAGATGTGTATGAAAAGAAGCTGCTATTGGGTAGTTGCAGCAACATCCTCTTCTGATAGCAGTGTTGTCGTGAGAATAGCACCTTTTAGTGACTCACGGTCCTACTGCAATCCATCCCATATGACACCACCCAGCCAAGGAAATGAAGCCACAGAATCAAATTGAGAATCTGTTTCCATTCCCACTTTACAACTTCCTCCCACTTAATGTTTAAGTGTTTTTTTTTTTTTCTAGTAATGGCAAATCCTAGCTTCTACTGCTTTCTCACTGTTCTTTGTCATTTGTATCTGACTCCCTCTTCCCACATCTAAATGTCCTCATGAGGCAAGGATGCACTAGCAATATCAAAGCAGGGGAACAAAATAACTCCAGAGCCAGGAAATCCCTCACCCATTTTACTGATATCACCTTTAAAGGTAAAGGTGTCCCCAACCAGTCGTGTCCGACTCTAGGGTGTGGTGCTCATCTCCATTTCTAAGCTGAAGAGCCAGCGCTGTCTGAAGACACTTCCATGGTCATGTGGCTGGCATGACTGAACACCGAGGTGCACGGAACGCTGTTACCTTTCCCGCCGAAGCAGTACCTATTTATCTACTTGCAATTTCTTGCTTTCGAACTGCTAGGTTGGCAGAAGCTGGGACTGAAGACGGGAGCTCACTCCGTCATGCAGCACTCGGGTCTAGAACTGCTGTCCTGCTGACCTTCTGGTCTGCAATTCAGCGTCTTAACCACTAAGCCACCGCGGCCCCTGATATCACCTTTAGCCTATCTAAATCTTCATAGTACACTAAGGGTGCAATCCTATGCATGTTTAGACGGAAAAATGTCCTACAATTCCCAGCATGCTAGCTGGAGCATGCTGGGAATTGTAGGACTTTTTTCTGTCTAAACATGCATAGGCTTGCGCCCTAAGTCACTATCTGCTGTTTTACAGGTCATGATCCAGGAATTTTATGTCCTTCTCTGCATATGTTTTGCATTGTTTTATCTGTCTGTCTGTACATCCATCCCCCTCCCCCTCCCCCTCCCCCTCCCCCTCCCCCTCACTCTCTCTCTCACACACACACACACACACTCACACTCACACACACAGTCTTCCTGGTAGTTTAGGATTAATCATTCTTCTACCACAGCAGCAGTAATTGCTGCCATTTAATTTAATCTATCATTAATGCTATGAGGCAGCTGGGACTTCCAAGTGAACCAATGAGCATTAAAGTAGTATTTATTTATTCACTAGGAGTAAAATTTTCTCTCCTATTCTGACTTTGTGGAGACAAAGATGGCAAATGCAGTAGAATTATTTGTGGCTGTGATACGAACACACCATGTTTGCTTAAGCAAATGTGATAAGCACACAAACGTCAAAGAATTCAATTTGTTAACACGCTGCTGGTTCACATGTTGCCATTATTTTTGTGTGTTGTTTGATCACCAGAAATCCTGTTAGAAGCTTTCTTGTGGCAACTGACAGTAAAACATTATACATGTCTATTTGGAAATAAGCTCCATTGAGTTCAATGGGGCTTACTCACAGGTAAGTGGAGTAGGATTGCAGTCTAAAACAGATGACAGGTATCTGGGTGTGATGATGATAATGAGGGTGTTTCTGAAGTTAGAACCTCACTCACTTCCAGTTCCTGTTTTCATGCTCCAAGTCAGCCATCTAAACTTTGGCAATTTGAATTGCATCAGCATCTCAGATCTCAATTCTCAGGCAAAGATAACAGCAAGACCTAGCAGGTTAGTATTCAGCCTGCCTTGTGTTGGTAATACATCTTTGATGAAAGGGTACAAGAAGATCCTGTCATATTTAGGAAGCACTCCTTTCTATAATAAGAGACCCATGATTGCTTACAAGAGAATTGAGATTCTGAAGGTTAGGTTAGTGCATTCTGATAGTTATTTAAGAGCAAATATACTGCAAGAATTGACTGGAGCGGTTACACCCCTTCCATGCTTGTGTTGTATTGACAATGAACCTGTAAAGTGAAATCTTTCACCAGTCCTGCAGATTGTATAATATAGCATCTTATACATTTGTCTGCATGTAACTCACAATCTGTAGTCTATGTCATCAAGTGCTGATAGGGCAAGCTATGTGTAGAAACATGAAAGCAATATTATTTTTAAAGGTTTTTTTAAAAAAAATCTGTGCATTTTAAAGGATTTGTTAAGTTCAATAAATCTGTTTCATTTTTCAAATATAGAGGTATGTTCAGAGGATAGCAGTGGGGGATGGGGCCTTTTTGGTGGTGACCCCCCAATTTGGAATGCTCTTCCCAGTGAGGTCTACCTGGCACCAACATTAAGGTTAAGACTTTCCTCTACTCCCAGGCATTCGAAGGCATATGATGGGGCTTTCGTTAGTTTTTTTAATTGGGTCTTGGTAGTTTTATTGTTAATTGTTTTTAACTGTTTCAAAGTGTTTTACATTTTTGTATGTTAAAAGTTCTATACTATGTCTTATGTTGTGAACTGCTCAGAGAGCTTTGGCTATTGGGTGGTATAGAAATGTAATGAATGAATGAATGAATGAATGGCATTTTCTTCTGTCCTTTTTTGGCGGCGGGGGGGGGGCTGTGTGGTGGCTGTAGCCCTCCATTCCCAGTTTTCAAACATAAAAGATAAGAACTTGGAAACTGAGCTCAGTGAACTATGTGGCAAATAAATGTTTGTAGTTTCCTTAAATGGGAAATTAATGGTCAACATATAATAACTTGCATTTCTCTTAGACCTGTCTGGGGCTCTTAGAGAGTATCTTGTACCTTAGCAAACTGGCACTCTGTTCCTAAACATTTGCACTGGTGTATTTTCCTGTGGCACAGTGGAATGTTGATGTAATCCAGTAGTAATTTCAGATTTTATGCTATTGAAGTGGCACAATTGTTAAACTGCCTTATTCTGAGCATTGGTGTACTAGCACAGCAAGTCTTTGGATCAGACTGTTGATTGACTAGCCTTCCTATGAAAGTCAGTCATGTTTGTCTTCAATCATTCAAGCAATGAAATGGGTCAGATAAAGACCCTTCTACCATAATGTTAGGGGGGTTTACACACACACACACACACACACACACACCCCAGGTCTATACTTCCTGTTATATTCAGGGTTTATTTTGAACCAGACCTTAGGAGCAGATACTATTTCCAGTGCCAGTCCTAACACCTGAGAGGCATAGCAAAACAGATGAGAGGCCCACGAAGCCCGTGCAGAGTTCATTTTCTTCACCACGGGGTAATTGCAGCAAGCTCCCTCCCTTGCACTAGAGTGAATTCATAAGTTCCAGAACTGAATTCCAACATTGTAAGGCAGTGGTAGGGAAGCTCTTTCAGTATGAGGGCCAAATTCAGTTCAGAGAAGCTCACAGGACCCTCTGACAGGACCGAAGACAAAGAAGTGGGGTTGAAGCCAAAAGGGGCAGGGGGTAAAAATACCAGCATATTGTAACTTGAAGTTCTTCCTGCCAGTAACTAAGCCTTGGAAGAAGCATTTCAACCTTTTAGAATGGGGAAAAAACTGCACAAAAGCCAGGAAACCACCCAATGATTGGTGGTGAAGGGAAAGGGGGTGTGGCCAGAGAAAGGTCGTGGCCATCTGGAAACCATGGAAGGCCAGATTAGGACCCCAGGAGGGCCAGGTTTGGCCCCTGGGCCTGGGGTTCCCACCCCTGCTTTTGGATTTTTTTATTATTAGAAACCAACCTTCAAATATATTGCCTGTAGTTGAAATCAGAAAATTATGTTCTATAGCCATCCCCATCCTGGGCTGTAAACACAATGTTTATAGATAATGTATGGTTAGAGTGGCCTTCCCCAACCTGGCACACTTGAGATATATTGGACTATAACTCCTATCATCCTCACCTGGCATGGCTAATGACCACACTGGGGAATGTTGAGAATTGTAGCCCAACAGTGCCAACACATCTGGAGGGCACTGGATTGAGGAAAGCTGGGCTAGACAAACATGTTCGAAGGTATCATATGGCTAGCAGGCCCAGTTATAATCACTGTGAAAAACAAGAATCCATGCACACATTCATCTTTTTTATGTGTTTATGAAACATTATGTTCAAACCCAGGGTTCATTTATCCTGGTTGGCAAGGAAACAAGTTTCCATTGTTCTGTCAAGCCAATTCATGTACTCATACATAGAAGTTCTCCAAGCTGAGACGAGACAAAAAATTTAATCTCCCTTTGTCTATCATGAATAATGTCCCTTATATTTTAGACTGGATGATGGGATATTATATATAGGCTTACCACTTGTGCCAATATCAGGAAATGCAATAAACAGAAGTTATGCAAGAGTTAATTCTGCAATGAATTAAATAACAAGGCCAGATGTAGGTGTTATCTTTAAGTGCATTAAACAGAGAAGCTTTCCCCAGGCTGAATAGCATATGTAGGCGTTTCTATGTAGGTATTCTTGCCTAAAACACTGAAATCCATCATTTTTACATAAAAATAAGAGTTCATTCTTTTGCAGATATAAAATTTAGATCATTATTGCTGATAGGATAACAGTCATAATTGACATTACTACATTATGTTTTCTTTAAAAGTATGGATGACATTTAACTTGTCAGGCCCCCCCCCACACACACACGCTATTTCAATTGCTTGGAAAATCTCAGGAGATATAAGATTCTCAAGCTCAAACAATATGGGCTCATTAGCTCCTTTTTCAACATAACTTCACTGTCTATGGACAGTATTGAACAGGGCTGTTGCACATGGCCCTTCCTGCTGATGCCATTGCACAAGCAGGACTCGCTGTTTGCTCAATGAAGATTTAACATGTCCTATAGGAAGCCCTGAAAGGAACAGAAACATTTGTTTCTGGATCGGGACAGGTCGGTGGAAGTCCCTAGTAGTGAAGGGGGGTACCCCCATCAATCTCTAAACCATGCTCCTTTCCTAAAAGTGACAGGTGCCCCACCCCTTTAGGGAGACTGGAAGTCCTGCCCTAGCCAGAAGTCCCACTTATGGAATCAGCTGGTCAGGTCACCTGATGGGGGTCATGTGACCCCTCTATGAACTCGCCATGTCACTGTGGACGAATAGGAAAAGGTTTTAGAGCCCTAACAGGTACGGGTGCGGAAATGGCCCAAAGGGCCTTTTCCAAGCACCCTGGATTTGGCCTAGAGGGGTCATGTGACCCCTCTACGAACTTGTCATGCCACTGTGGACCAATAGGAAGAGGTTTTTAGAACCCTAACAGGTACAGGTGTGGAAATGGCCCACAGGGCCATTTACAAACCCTGCCTGGATTGGTCTGGCAGGGCCCATGTGGCCCTGTAAGGTCATTCCCTACCCCACTGGCCAATAGGGACAGTTTTACCCCAGTTCAGCCTACCAGCCAATCAAAAGCAGGGGCAGTCAGATTCGATTAATGTAGCCATTTAGCTTGTCCAGACATGTTTCCTGCATAGAGAACGTGGAGACGCTGGGCACCCTTCAATACTGAACCCCAGAAAGGCTGTAAGCTGAGTAATGCCTACATACTTTTAAAATGAACTAGAAAGTGAGAGCCTGCTATAGCTCCTGCGAATGTAAGAAGAAAAGATGCAGCTGTGGCAGAGAACATACCTGTAGACATTTTTACAGAATTCTTGGAAAATTTGAGGAGGCTGTAAGCAGCCTGTTAAAACAATGAAGACCAGCCACAATAAGCAGTTCAATAAAACTTTAAGGAAGAAAGGAACTTTACATCTATACAGATGTACTGCCACAAAAGTTATAATTGCAGTTTTCACAGAGCTATGGGGAGGGCAGGGGGCAAGCCAGAAAAGAGGGTTCCCAGTCAAAAAACATTTTATATTAAGTTGTCTAGCAGCACCCCACCTTTCCTTCCTTCCTTCCTTCCTTCCTTTCTGCAGAACTCTTGTTTTTATGTTTAAACTTACTACAAGCTTACCTGCAATCTGCCCCATCACCCTAGACACATTTAAAATGCTGCTAGGGTTTCCGAAAAACTATGCTCACCCCTGTAAAGTGACACTGAGGGTTAAAAAGCCAGGCTCTGTGAGGCATGTGGCCCCTCGGTATTTTGAGGGTTTGTATTTCATTTAATTTTATTTGAATACATGATAAAAACCATTTTCTCTTAAAACTTGTGCTAATCATACTCCTTGTACATTGCTATAGCTGTGAAAAATACAATTAATACGTGCTTGCAGAAACGCAAGCATTACAAAATAATACATAAAAAGCGGTTTAATAAAACTTTAAGAAAGGAATTTTACATCCAAATGTGCAAGAGGGGCTGCAAGCTACATGTATCTTTAATGGTTTCTTCTCTATGCTACAACTTAAAGGCTACTGTGAAATTTTCTGTGTCTCAGGAGTAAGGGAATCCCACACTCTCCAAGAATAGGTGTTCGGATTAATAAATTTGCCAAACTGCTAATAGCTAGTTTACAAGGAAAAGTGGGCAAAGTGCATTTAAAAAATGAGAATTTATTTCCATTTTAAAGTATAGTCACCCTATCTCAACTCTTGCTAAATGTCCTCCCTCCTCCCTGTTTGTGGATTTCAGCTTAGTGATGCTTGCCCCCCACAAACTACTTGAACTATATTTTTTCTGAGGATCAATGGCTGAAGCAATCTGAATCTAGTGTTACAAGCAAACAACTACAAAAGTTACATCTTTGGTGGAGGATGTTGTAAAACAAATATTTAAAACAATGCTATTTCCCTTGACCTATTGGTCTTTGGCTGGGACACAGCCAAAGATTGTTGCATGTGGGATGCTGTGCTTCCAACAGATTTGGGTTTTTAGAACAGAGGGTGGGTCTGGGAAGTCCTGAGCTAATCAGAAAGAAAGAAACTTTAATAAAGAGGTGGTGCACAAGGTCAGGTTACTATCCTGATCAAAATAAGACTTAGGTGCTGCTGTCCTGAATTAGCTACAAAGAACTAGCAAAGCATAGTGTTGCATGCAAAACTGAAGTACTTTGGCCACATAATAAGAAGACAGGATACCCTGGAGAAGATGCTGATGCTAGGGAAAGTGGAAGGCAAAAGAAAGAGGGGCCGACCAAGGGCAAGATGGATGGATGATATTCTGGAGGTGATGGACTTGAGCTTGGGGGAGCTGGGGGTGGCAACAGCCGACAGAAAGCTCTGGCGTGGGCTGGACCATGAAGTCACGAAGAGTCGGAAGCGACTGAGCGAATAAACAACAACAAACAATTTGCCCAGAAGATTGGAGGCTGCTTCCTGTAGAGATTTTGCAAAAAGCTCCCCCCTTACATATGGCCCACAACCAAGAACCCCCTACCCTGCTGTCCTCTCCCCAACCGGCCACAAATAAATTGAGGCTGGTATTGATAAAATGCCCTATGGATTATAATAAGGTCTTTTAAAGTAATTGATTGCAGGCAACTCCAGTATAACTATAATGTTTTGAGAGAGGGGTGGTTAATTGACAAGGCACACGACACGTTTAAAATCAGAAGGACTGCATGTGTAAAAGCAAGTTACACTATTAAAAACCTATCCCATAGATAATCGGGCTCTGTGTTAAACCTTAAAGGTTTCACAGCATCTTTGTAAGAAGAAAAGTAAAATTCCTGTCTTGGACATCTGGTCAAAAGTAAAAGAATACATTAGAAAAAAAATTGTAAGAATGAAAGCATTTAGATGCTAACTTCTTAGCCACAAACCTGTACAATAGGGATGTCAGAGGATTCCGCCACGGATCTCAGTGAGGCTGAATGCCAGTGCATTTGGCCCCCCGAAATCTGTGGTGGAATGAAGCCCCCCCCCACCCCCGTGAAAGGCGCTCGAAACAGAACACTTACCTGGTGCCGTTTGCGCTGCTTTGCGAATGGCGGCCGCAGATATCTGCGGCCGCCATTCACTTCCCCATTTTTGCCATGGCAAAAAAACAGGAACACAAATGGTGGCTGCCATAGCCGCCACCATTTGCGCCTGCAGGCTCTGCATGCCTGCAAATGCACCCAGCTGGCGGCTCCGCGGAGTTGCCATGGAGCAGAGCTGGTTGGGTTAGGATTTCAGAGGGAGGTGCGGAGCGCCTCCCCCCCACCGCGAATCACCCCTCCGAAAAGGTAAGTGACTTTCGCACATCCCTACTGTACAAAGACTTTCCAGAGAATGATTACAAATCACACCTTTTAAAACAGAACCCTGTGGAAGTACGAATGCCTGGCCAAAAGGGTCTATAATGCTTTACACTGCATGGCTGGGGTTGAATTGATGGCCTGTAGATTAAAAGTTACTCAGGCCAAAGGTCTTGCGAGTTTTATATTTTAACGTAAATATTTACGTAGGCCAGAATGGCGAAAAATAAAGGAACTACGCTATTTGCGTTCCTATTTTTTTCGACGTTTTATCTTACGTAAATATTGACGTAAGGTAAGTCAGCGAAAAATAGGCCATGCAAATGGCGGCCGCCGTAGCTGCCGCCATTTGCGTACGCTGCGTTTTTTGTTTACGTTAGCTGTGATAGGCTACATAAATTCTTACGTAGCCTATCACGGTGCAAGGACGGCAATGGCGGCAGCAGCAGCCCTGCCGCAGCCGGCCAGGAGACCAGCTGCCGCTGCCGGAGCCACCACCGCCGAATCTGCCACTTCCACTGCCGCTGAATCTGCCCCAGATAAGTGCCATCCAGGGGGGATTCTGCGGGGGGGGGGGGCAGGTGGCCGTTCCGCCACGGATTCCGGGGGGCCAGATTCTTTAGAAATGGATGGAATTCACTGGAATCCATGGCGGAATTCTCCGCCATCCCTACATATACTGTATCTTTAATGGTTACTTCCGTACATAGCAACTTAAAGGCTGTTACTGTGAAATTTTCTGTCTCTCAGGAATTAGGGAACCCCACATTCTCCAATAATAGGAGTTTGTATCAATACTTTTACCAATCTGCTAACAGCTGGCTTACAAAGAAAAATAGACAAAGGATTTTTACAAAAGCTTAGTGGTGTTTAAAAACATGTCTACCTTGAGGGGCTGGTGTAACCCTCACAACATTTATTTTCTGATTTGTACTAAATGTATAATTTTGCCTTCCTTACAGAGTTGTTGTAAAAGGCTCCTTTTGCTTCAGAACTGAAACATTGCAACCTTTGTTTTTCTGCTTTTTACAAAATGCTTACTTCTTTTCTCAGTTTGGAAAATAAAAGGCTGCTACACTTTGAAAAATATAACCTTGGTGATCTGTGGGGCTACTTCTAGAATTAAAAACAGAAGGTGCCCCACTTTAAGTACCAATGGGGATTGCAGTCCTGCTTTACAAGGCTGCTGTTAACAGCTACAACTAGCAGTACAATTTCCCCCTTCATATAAATAGATGTGATGCAAACAGTCTAATTTTTTTAATTAGAATTTCACTTTTGTTTCCTATGAACATAGCAGCTTAAAAGGCTGCTAGTGCAAAATCTTCTGTCTCTCAAGAATTAGGGCACCCCATGTTCTCCAAGATCAGATGCTTAGATTAATACATTTTACGAAGCTGCTAACAGCAAATGTGAAAATGTATTTCCATTTAGAAGTCTAGACCATCGACCCCTACTCTTTTCTAAAGGGCAGCCCCTGTTTTTTTGGCTCCCCAGGCAGGATTTTTACAAAATCTAAGTGGCACTTAAAGAATTATTTACTTTTTAAAGACGCTTGAAGGTTTTACTTGCAACCCCTGTGATTTCTATGTTTAATGATTCTTTCAAAATGATCCTTAAAAAAAATAAAATAAAGCTTACTTTTCCCCTTCAACTCTATGACCCTTTGGGATCTAGTTCCATTTTGGGAATTAGTGATAAAAGTTGATTCTTTCAAAATTATCCTTAAGGAAAGAAAGAAAAAATAGTTTTCCCCCTTCAACTCTACCACCATATACTTTTGGAATAGACAGGGGGTGATGATTGGATTACAGCACAGGATGTTTGTAATAGGCTTTACTTTTGTTGTTCAGTCGTCAAGTTGTGTCCAACTCTTCGTGACCCCATGGACCATAGCTCGCCAGGCCTTCCTGTCCTCTGTTCTCTCCCAGAGTGTGCTCAAATTCATATTCATTGCATCAATGATGCTATCTAGCCATCTCATCCTCTGCCATCCCCTTCTCCTTTTGCCTTCAATCTTTCCTAGCATCAGGGTCTTTTCCAGGGAGTTTTCTCTTCACATTAGGTGGCTAAAATATTTGAGCTTCAGCTTCAGTATCTGTCCTTCCAATGAGCACTCAGGGTTGATTTCCTTTAGGATTGACTGATTTGACCTCCTTGCAGTCCAGGGGACTCGTAAGAGTCTTCTCCAACACCACAGTTCGAAAGCATCAATTCTTCGGCGCTCAGCCTTCCTTATAGTCCAGCTCTCACAGCCATACGTTGCTACTGGGAAAACCATAGCTTGATTATACAAACCTTTGTCAGCAAGGTGGTGTCTCCGCTTCTTACTATGCTGTCTAGGTGTGCCATAGCTTTCCTCCCAAGGAGCAAGCGTCTTTTAATGTCATGGCTACAGTCACCGTCTGCAGTGATCTTGGACCCCAAGAAAATATAATCTGTCACTGCTTCCATTTCTTCCCCTTCCATATGCCAGATGCCATGATCTTCATTTTTTTAATGTTGAATTTCAAACCAGCTTTTGCACTCTCCACTTTCACCCTCAACAAGAGGCTCTTTAGATCCTCTTTGCTTTCTGCCATTAGGGTGCTATCGTCTGCGTATCTGACGTTGTTGATAATTCTCCCGGCAATAGGGATGTACAAAAGTCACTTACCTTTTCATGGATTCTGTTCAAGGTGGGGGGGAGGCGTTGCCGCCATTTGCATTCTTTATTTTTTGCTGTCTTACTCTATGTAAATATTTACGTAGACTAAGATGAAGAAAAGAAAGGGGAACGCAAATAGCATACTGGGCGCTATTTGTGTTCCCCTTTTCTTGTCTTCATCTTAGTCTACGTAAATATTTATGTAGACTAAGACGGCGAAAAATAAGGAATGCAAATGGCGGCAGCTGTAGCCGCCGCCATTTGCATACGTGTGGGGTTTTTTTTACCCAGACATGATAGGCTACATCATTTATGTAGGCTTTATGTAGCCTACCACTTCTATGGTGGGGGGGGAAACACAGACCGCAAATGGCGGCGGCGGCAGCAACATCCGCCCCAAAACATCTGCCCCAGGTAAGTCTCGTCCCCGGGGGGATCCGCAGGGGGCGGGGGGGTGGCAGGTTGTTCCACGATGGATTTCGGGGGGCCGAATGCACTGGCATTTGACCTCCCCAAGATCCATCGCGGAATTATCTGACATCCCTACTGGCAATCTTAATTCCGACCTGTGATTCATCCAACCTGGCGTTTCTCATGATGTACTCTGCATATAAATTAAATAAGCAGGGCGACAATATACAGCCTTGTCGTACTCCTTTCCCACTTTTGAACCAATCGGTTGTTCCATATCCAGTTCTTACTTTTGCCTCTTGACCCTCATACAGGTTTCTCAGGAGACAGGTAAGGTGGTCTGGTATTCCCATCTCTTTAAGAATTTGCCACAGTTTGTTGTGATCCACACAATCAAAGGCTTTAGCGTAGTCAATGAAGCAGAAATAGAAGTTTTCTGGAATTCTCTTGCTTTCTCCATGATCCAGCGAATGTTGGCAATTTGATCTCTAGTTCCTCTGCCTCTTCGAAACCCCGCTTGTACTTCTGGTAGTTCTCGGTTCACATGCTGCTGAAGCCTAGCTTGAAGGATTTTGAGCATAACTTTGCTGGCATGTGAAATGAGCGCAATTGTGTGGTAGTTTGAACACTCTTTGGCATTGCTCTTCTTTGGAATTGGAATGTAAACTGACCTTTTCCAGTCTTGTGGCCACTGCTGAGTGTTCCAAATGTGTTGGTATATTGAGTGCAGCACTTTAACAGCATCATCTTTTAGGATTTCAAATAGCTCAGCTGGAATACTGTCATCTCCGCTAGCTTTGTTGTTAGGAATGCTTCCTAAGGCCCACTTGACTTCACTCTCGAGGATGTCCGGCTCAAGTTCAGTGACCGCACTATCATGGCTATCAGGACATTAAGATCTTTCCTGTATAGTTCTTCTGTGTATTCTTTCCACCTCTTCTTAATCTCATCTGCTTCTGTTAGGTCCCTGCCTTCTTTGTCCTTTATCATGCCTGTCTTGGCACAAAACGTTCCCTTGAGGTCTCCAATTTTCTTGAAGAGATCTCTAGTCTTTCCCATTTGTTGTTTTCCTCGATTTCTTTGCATTGTTCATTTAAGAAGGCCTTCTTGTCTCTCCTTGCTGTTCTCTGGAACTCTGCATTCAGTTGGATATATCTTCCCCTTTCTCCTTTGCTTTTCGCTTCCCTTCTTTCATCAGCTACTTGTAAAGCCTCATCAGACAGCCACTTGGCTTTCTTGCATTTCTTTTTCTTTGGGATGCATTGAGTTGCTGCCTCCTGAACAATGTTACGCACCTTAATTAGTCTAATCCCTAAATCTATTCCTCGCCTCCACTGTATATTCATAAGGGATATGATTTAGGTCATACCTGAATGGTTTAGCGGTTTTCCCTACGTTCTTCAATTTAAGCTGAAATTTTGCAACAAGAAGGTCATGATCTGAGCCACAGTCAGCTCCAGGTCTTGTTTATACTGACTGTATAGAACTTCTCCATCTTTGGCTGCAAAGTACATAATCAACCTGATTTCGATATTGACCATCTGGTGATATCCATGTGTAGAGTCGCCTCTTGTGCTGTTGGAAAAGAGTGTTTGCTATGATCAGTATGTTCTCTTGGCAAAACTTGATTAGCCTTTGTCCTGCTTCATTTTGTACACCAAGGCCATGCTTGCCTGTTATCCCGGTGATTTCTTGACTTCCTACTTTAGCATTCCAATCCCCTATGATGAAGAGGACATCTTTTTGTGGTGTTAGTTCTAGAAGGTGTTGTAGGTCTTCATAGAACCGATCAACCTCAGCTTCTTCGGCCTCAGTGGTTGGGGCATAGACTTGAATTACTATGATGTTGAATGGTTTGCCTTGGATTTGTACTGAGATCATTCTATTGTTTTTGAGATTGTACCCTAGTACTGCTTTCCCCACCCTTTTGTTGACTATGAGTGCTACTCCATTTCTTCTAAGGGATTCTTGCCCACAGTAGTAGATATGATGGTCACCTGAATTAAATTCGCCCATGCCTGTCCATTTTAGTTTGCTGATTCCCAAGATGTCAATGTTCAATCTTGCCATCTCATGTTTGACCACCTCCAGCTTACCTTGATTCATTGATCTTACATTCCAGTTCCTAAACAATATTGTTCTTTACAGCATCGGACTTTCTTTTCACCACCAGACACATCCACAGCTGAGTGTCCTTTCGGCTTTGGCCCAGCCGCTTCACTCTTTCTGGCGCTACTTAGAAATTCCCTCTGCTCTTCCTCAGTAGTATATTGGACACCTTCTGACCTGAGGGGCTCATCTTCCGGCGTCATATCTTTTAGCCTTGTGATACGTTCCATGGGGTTTTCTTGGCAAGAATACTGGAGTGGGTTGCCATTTCCTTCTCCAGTGGACCACATTTTGTCAGAACTTTCCACCATGACCTGTCTGTCTTGGGTGGCCCTGCACAGCATAGCTTATGGCTTCACTGAGTTACGCAAGCCCCTTCGCCACAACAAGGCAGTGATTTCAAGGGGAGGCTTTACTTGGCAACCTTTAATTTTGTCTACATTACAGAGTTGTTGCAACCCTTGTGATTCTTACAGAAATGCTTACTTTCAACTTTACCACCATATCCACCTCCCAGGCACCCATGAATACAGTTGATAGGCTTAAGGCATGGCTACTGGAGATACCTTTGTCTCCACAATCTCCAGGATTGGATGCTTGGATTACTAAATTTACCATGCTGCTAACAGCTAGTTTACAAGCAGAACTGGCAAAGCACATTTAAAATGAGAATTTATTTCCATTTTAAAGTATAGTCTCCCTACCCCAACTCTTGCTAAACAGCACCTCTTGATTCTGCCCTTCCCACCCTCCCATTTTTTAAATTATTTTTTTATTTTACAAAATCTTAGTTGTGTTTAAAATATGTCAACCTTGCAGGGCTGTTGTAACCCCTGTGACTTTTATTTTTATGGATTTTACAAAATGCTTCATTTTTTCTTCCTTACAGAGTTGTTGTAAAAGGATCCTTTTGCTTCAGATCTGAAATGTTGCAACCTTTGTTTTTCTGCTTTTTATAAAATGCTTACGTCTTTTCTCAGTGGGAAAATAAAAGGCAGCTACACTTTGAATAATATAACCCTGATGATCTGCGGGAGTGGCTTCTACATCTCAAAATGGGAATTAATGATACAAAGTCACTTTACGGGAGTGAGCATAGTTTTTGGGAAACACTAGCAGCATTTTAAATGTGTCTAGGAACGACTGAACAACAACAACTCAACAACAACAACAACAACAACAAGGGTGAAGGACCAGATTGCAGGTAAGCTTATAGTAGGTTTTAAACATAAAAACAAGTGCTCTGCAGAAAGAAAGAAAGAAAGAAAGAAAGAAAGAAAGAAAGAAAGAAAGACTCTATATAGTGACACAATGCAAGGGTCTCAATAAATGATAACCCAACAGGAAATATATTTTCTTGGATGTGCTCAAAATCTGAAACAAGAGTCCCCTTGATGCAGTTAGTCTTGATCAGTTGGCCCTAGAGCACCTGAATTTGTATTGCCAGACAGTAAATTCCACCAAGAGGTATGTTGTAGCAAACAAATTCCAAAGAAACAAAATGTTGCAGTCACAAAACAAATGCCGGACAAGGCGATCAATGGCTACTAGTCATGATGGCTATATACTACCTCCAGTATCAGAGGCAGTATGCCTCTGTATGCCAGTTG
Organism: Heloderma suspectum; assembly: GCF_057233095.1. NCBI lineage: Eukaryota > Metazoa > Chordata > Lepidosauria > Squamata > Helodermatidae > Heloderma > Heloderma suspectum. Next base: position 65,762,410 of record NC_139462.1, on the reverse strand, counting down.
CTGGAAATACGAGCGGGAGGGTGCTGTTGCACTCATGTCCTGCTCCTGGACTTTCTAGAAGCATCTGGTTTGCCAATGTGGGAACAGAATGCTAGACTAAATAGGCCTTTGCCCTTATTCAGCATGGCTCTACTTATGTTCCTAGTTTTTTTCTAAAGCCCGCCTAGACATTCCAGAGAACTGTAAGAGAAGAACAGCTCTACAATAGTTTGGTCGCCTCAAACATGTGTCGCAGTAATAAGATACTTCAAGCATGGCACTAGGGCATTCAAATTCTCTCCCTTAACTCCGGTAATCACAGACAAACATATAATTCTGTGTAGTGATGTGCAAACTCACCTGTCTACATTTAAAAACATGTATCCCGTGGTGTGATTTGGAGGGAGGTGCTTGCAAAAAGTGAATGGATTAGGGAATTCCAATTTGCCCATGAACCCCTAGGCACCCCCTTGCTGCTCCTTCCTTTCTTCCAAAGTAACCTGGCAGTGGGACAGCAGCAGGGTCTCCCTTCCTCATCCTCCCCCTCCTTCCCTTTCTCTGAAGGCCTCCATCTCCCAACCTTGTTTTCTCCTTTCCTTTTTCTGGCACCTAAAATGCTGCCAGAGCAACATCTCAGGTGCAAGAAGCCCTTGCAAGCATAGTTTTCCAGAACTCTCAAGTCCTCAGTATGAGCTTAGGAGCCTTTCTAAATGAGGCATTTATTATGCACTGATGATTCTTCACTCATGGTAGTTTGTGGGTGCTTTACATGATCATCCTCCAGGGCCTCTCCCATGCTTTGCAACTATTATAACGTGTGTGTTTTTTCTAACAAGGAAAGTCTGGTATTTCTGTGAATGGTGGCACGAAACCCTGGTGTAGTTGCACAGTTCTGCTCTACCACAGCACCACCTTGTGGTTATGTAATGGGCCATCTAGGAAGGCAGAGAAAGAAAAACCCTGGGGAAAAAACAACTGTAAAGGAGCCAATCTCAATCCCACAAAGAATCCAGAAGCAGAAGCCTCAGTAAAATGGTGGATTAAAAGCCTCATGTAGAAAAGCCTCCAGTGTCCTGGAGAATTGCATGTCCTGGGGTGTTTTGCACTTGGAATGCTACTTTCAGGCACCTAACAGTGGGAGGGAGAGAGAGAAGGATACCGCTGCCATCCCTGCCATACCACCAGGTATGTCTGAGAGAAAAGGGAAGGGCTGGCTTCACAATCCCTAAGTGAGCAGAGAGCCCAGGCACAAATCTCAGAGGATCTGGATTCACTATGTATTGGTGCAAGGCTTTTTGCACCAAAGCCTGGCACCAATATAAAGGGGGCACTAGGGGTTGTATTTTGAGGCCTCCCAACTTCACTCTGTCAATGGTGCAGGGATCTTGCAAAAAAGCCCAAAGCTTCTCACCTAGGGGTTTCAGTTTTATCCTTCTATTATAGTATCTGATGTGACATACCTTCTGTTTGCCCTTGGCTTTTAGATATCTTTTCCCATTATTTCTGCTGAGAGGGACTGCTAGTTGGAGCCCTGCAGAGAAGGCAGCTATACGCAGATTTCTGTGGAGAAGCTAATTCCTGCTGTTGCTTTACTAGTGCAAGTGCAGTACTGGCTAGAAGCTTATTTGGTATTGGGTTGCTGTGCTGCATATCATATGTTTTAAGATTGGTAACTTCGGTCATTGAACAGTTCACCCACAATGACATAGCTGTAGCCTAATTTTTGTTTGTCTGTATCCTGTGTAGAATCCCATATGCACTCAGTAATAACGGTCCCTGGTTTTCAGGCCACTCTTAATCCTATCCCTCTTCCTTTTGTCACCTTGACTCTCAAGTCAGCCTCCCTGTCTGCCCAGGACACCAGCCTTCTTCCCACTTCCTGCAAAAAATATATGGATTTTCCTGTCCTAATTAGAGATGTGAAGGCCTGGAAAAAAAACTGGGAAAATTCAAGGGGGGGGGAGCTTTTTTTACCGTTTTCTCCAAGAACCATTTTTCTCCCTGAAAATGGGAAAAACTGAACAGCTTTGGATTATGAAATATTTTCTTTTAGAATTTAAGACAACGTAGTTATATATTGTTACCCAGCCTTTACTCCCCCCCCAAAAAAAAAATGATTTCTAAAAACTATGTAATAAGAACACTTTTATAGAAAGACTAGAGATGTAAAATGTCTGAAAATAATGAAGCCATGGGGAAAATATTTTTAATTCTCTGTAAGATTCCCAACTGTTCTTTCATTCCTTATTAAAATTATTGGTCTAAAGTATATTTTACTGATAGATATTTATTCTCAGTTTCCCAACATGTGAGTAGAATCACCATTGTGAATTCTCAACAGTAAATGTTCATTCTTGACAGTTTGGGTTTTGTTCTATAGAGTCCTGTGTTTCTGATGCTGTAGTAGTCATTGAACTGTGGTGTTGAAGAAAAATTCTGAGAGTGCCTTGGACTGCAAGAAGATCAAACCAGTCCATACTTGAGGAAATAAAGCCAGACTGCTCACTTGAGGGAATGATATTCAAGGTAAAACTGAAGTACTTTGGCCACATAATGAGAAGACAGGACACCCTGGAGAAGATGCTGATGCTAGGGAGAGTGGAAGGCAAAAGGAAGAGGGGCCGACCAAGGGCAAGATGGATGGATGATATTCTGGAGGTGACGGACTCGACCTTGGGGGAGCTGGGGGTGGCGACGGCCGACAGGAAGCTCTGGCGTGGGCTGGACCATGAAGTCACAAAGAGTCGGAAGCGACTGAACGAATAAATAACAAAGCAGTCATTTAATGTAGTTCTATTCAGACAATAATTGCAAATTTACTGAGTTTACTTTTTAAAGTTTTAAAATATAATGATAATTTTATGAGCAAACGAAGTCATACATAAAATAACTTTAGGAACAGAAAGGCTTCTTTACATTCCTAAAACACCCCCCCCCCCACGCACACACACACACACACACACACACACCTGGTGCTCTCTGGAAGTTTTGGAATACAGTGACCAATATTCCTGACCATTGGCCATGTTGCCTGGGGCTGATGGGAGCTGAAGTCCAAAATATCTGGAGGGCATCAGGTTGGGGACGGCTGTCTTAGTGCAACAAAGTGACTTTAGATCTGTAAAGAGTGACCCAAAAAAGTATTGCTTATTTTTCCATTTTCCCAAAATTTCCAATTTTTGCAACCCTTCCCCTCCCTGAATTCCCCCCACCCCCACCATGGCCTCAACATTTCCAGAAATTTTACATCTCCAGTCCTAATGCCCTATGTCAACTTTCTCCAACCTGTCATGCCCCCCAGATGTATTGGACTAGAGCTTCCATCATTCCTAGCCCATGATGGAAAGTGTAATTCAAGACAACTGGGAGGGAGGGCACCAGAATGGGGAAGGGTGAGCTAGGGCAAAAAATATTTTTGGCAGGAAGTGGAGAGAAGGTTGGCGTTCTAGGCAGACAGGGAGGTCATTGACCATGATGGTTGTGGATTATGGGAGTTGTAGTCCAACACATCTGGGGGGCTCCAGGTAGGAGAAGGCTTCCCTATGTCTTTAAACCCTAATTCTATAGACCCTCTTGCCCAGGGTCTTTCTCCTTTATTACTTTCTCTCAGTCAGGTTCTTGTTTCTCAGTCCTGTGTCTGTTCTTTCTTCAACCCTCCTTACCTCCCTATCTCTAAGCCTGGTCAACACATCCAGCAGAAGGATGGTAAAATGCTGAGGTAGTTGTGCAGATCAGGGGTAAGCAGACTTTAGACATGATTTTACTAGAACCCTGCATTACACCAACTGGAGCTAGGTGCTCAAGAAAGCAGACATAGTACTGAGGAACAAAGTGCCTCTGAGCACATGCTCAGCACAGAAATTTGTCATCAGTACCGGAATGGAACTTTAAAAAATATATAAAATAAGTTTGGTTTTGATAGTTCTATACTCTGAATCTCTGCTGTATTTTCTTATAACCTATTGGGGGATTTGCCACTGAATAGCCTTCTTTGTGTTTTTGTATCAATGCATTTTTTCTTATTATTGCAGAGTGATTGTTTTAAGCTTTACACTCAGGTTGACTAGTAAATGTTCAGTAAGACAGGCCTATATCTGCAAGCCATTCTCAGTGGTTGTTGTTGTTCAGTCGCTAAGTCGTGTCCAACTCTTCGTGACCCCATGGAACATAGCACGCCAGGCCTTCCTGTCCTCCACTCTCTCCCAGACTGTGCTCAAGTTCATATTCATTGCATTGGTGATGCTATCTAGCCATCTCATCCTCTGCCGTCCCCTTCTCCTTTTGCCTTCAATCTTTCCCAGCACCAGGGTCTTTTCCAGGGAGTTTTCTCTTCGCATTAGGTGGCCAAAATATTTGAGCTTCAGCGTCAGTATCTGTCCTTCCATTGAGCAGTCAGGGTTGATTTCCTTTAGGGTTGACTGATTTGACCTCCTTGCAGTCCAGGGGACTCGTAAGAGTCTTCTCCAGCACCACAGTTCAAAAGCATCAATTCTTCGGCGCTCAGCCTTCCTTATAGTCCAGCTCTTGCAGCCATACGTTACTACTGGGAAAACCATAGCTTTGATTATATGAACCTTTGTTGGCAAGGTGATGTCTCCGCTTCTTACTATGCTGTCTAGGTTTGCCATAGCTTTCCTCCCAAGGAGCAAGCGTCTTTTAATTTCATGGCTACAGTCACCATCTGCAGTGATCTTGGAACCCAAGAAAGTAAAATCTGTCACTGCTTCCATTTATTAGAATCATAGAATAGTAGGGTTGGAAGGGGCCTACAAGGCCATCGAGTCCAACCCCCTGCTCAATGCAGGAATCCAAGTCAGACCATCCCTGACAGATGGCTGTCCAGCCTCGTCTTGAACGCCTCCAGTGTGGGAGAGCCCACCACCTCCCTAGGTCATTGGTTCCATTGTTGTATTGCTCTAAGAGTCAGGAAGTTTTTCCTGATGTTCAGCCAGAATCTGGCTTCCTGTAACTTGAGCCCATTATTCCGTGTCCTGCACTCTGGCATGATCAAGAAGAGATCCCGGCCTTCCTCTCTGTGACAACCTTTCAAGTACTTGAAGAGTTGTATCATATCTCTCCTCAGTCTTTTCTTCTCAAGGCTAAACATGCCCAGTTCTTTCAGTCTCTCTTCATAGGGCTTTGTTTCCAGCCCCCTGATCATCTTTGTTGCCCTCCTCTGAACCCTCTCCAGTTTGTCTGCATCCTTCTTAAAGTGTGGTGCCCAGAACTGGACACAGTACTCCAGATGAGGTCTAACAGGTGCTGAGTAGAGGGGAACTAGTACTTCCTGGGATTTGGAAGCGATGCTTCTATTAATGCAGCCCAAAAGAGCATTTGCCTTTTTTGCAGCCACACCACATTGTTGGCTCATATTCAGCTTGTGATCGACAACAATTCCAAGATCCTTCTCGCTTGTAGTGTTGTTGAGCCACGTATCCCCCATCTTGTAGCTGTGCATTTGGTTTCTTTTTCCTAGGTGCAGAACTTGACATTTATCCCTATTAAATGTCATTCTGATGTTTTCTGCCCAGCACTCCAGTCTATCCAGATGACTTTGACTTTTGTTTCTGTCTTCCAAAGTATTAGCTATCCCACCCAGTTTTGTGTCATCTGCAAATCTGATCAGCATTCCCTGCACCTCGTCCTCCAAGTCATTAATACAAATGTTGAAGAGCACTGGGCCCAGGACTGAGCCCTGAAGTACCCCACTCGTTACCTCTCCCCAGTTTGAGAAGGTCCCATTGATAAGCACTCTTTGAGTCCGATTCTGTAGCCAACTGTGGATCCACCGGATCGTTGTTTCATCTAGCCCACTTTGAGCTAGTTTGTTCATCAGGATTAGGGATGGGGGAGAATTTCTCCCTGAAACTTCGGGGGGGCCGAGTGCCAACGTATTCGGCCCCCCGAAGTAGTTTCAGGGAGAAATTCTCCGCACCCCCCCGCACCCTGCACCCCCCCCCCCGGGATGGGACTTACCTTTCCTGAATGTCCCTCCCGGCGGCGGGTCCCGGCGGCGGTTCGGCAGGTCTTCGACAGGGGCAGAGGCGGCAGCCGGTCTTTTGACCGGCTGCCGCCGCCGCCATTCCAATAAAAGTAAAAAAAAAAACAACGCCCCCGTGATAGGCTACGTGATGATTAACCTAGCCTATCATGGCTAGATTTGCAAAGTCAGCCATGATCATCCGCGAAATAAAAAGTTAAAAAAAAAAACCCGTGATAGGCTACGTGATGATTTACGTAGCCTATCACAGCTAGAACTGCAAAGTCAGCCGAAGTTCAGTTCACCTGGCCTGAACTTCGGGGGGAGCAGCGAAGCGCCTCCCCCCCACCGCGAAGCAAGCTGCGAGACCAGGTAAGTGGCTTTTGTGCACCCCTAATCAGGATATCATGGGGCACTTTGTCAAAAGCTTTGCTGAAGATGAGGTATATGATGTCTACAGCATTCCCACAGTCCACAAGGGAGGTTACTTGATCAAAAAATGAGATAAGATTCATCTGGCAGGACTTGTTCTTGACAAATCCATGTTGGCTTTGAGTAATCACTGCATTGTTTTCAAGGTGCTTCCAGATGGATTGCTTTATCATCTGCTCCAGAATTTTCCCAGGGATTGATGTCAGACTGACTGGTCTGTAGTTCCCAGGTTCCTCTTTTTACCCTTTTTGAAGATAGGGACAACATTAGCCCTCCTCCACTCATTTGGCACTTCCCTGTCCTCCATGATTTCTCAAAGAGAATGGACAGCGGTTCTGAGAGTTCTTCTGCCAGTTCCTTTATTACTCTAGGATGCAGTTCATCTGGCCCTGGAGATTTGAACTCATTCAAAGTAATTAGTTGTTCGTTGACCATATGCCTATCGATCTCAAGCTGCAATCCTGCCCCTTCAGCCTGTACTTCGCCTTTGCCAGGGGGCTCATAGACCCTCTTTTGGGAGAAGACTGAGCCAAAGTAGGAATTGAGCACTTCTGCCTTTTCTTTGCTATCTGTTATCATTTCGCCATCCTTATTTAATAGCTGAACAACCATTTCTTTCCTCTGCCTTTTACTATGCACGTAGCTGAAGAAAGCCTTTTTGTTGTTTTTAGCATCCCTCACTAACCTCAGCTCGTTCTCAACTTTAGCCTTCCTGACACCATCCCTGCAATTCTGCGCTATCTGCCTGTACTCTTCCTTTGTTACCTGGCCTTCTTTCCACTTCCTATCTGTGTCCTTTTTTGTTTTCAGGTCATCCCTAAGTTTTTTGTGAAGCCACATTGGCTTCTTCTGTTGTCTTCCACTTTTTCTTCTTGTTGGAATCGTTTGTAATTGTGCCTTGAGAATTTCCTTTTTTAAAAGCTCCCACCCATCTTGGACTCCTTTTCTCATTAGTGACGCTTGCCATGGGACCTTACTGATCATTGTTCTGAGTTTATTAAAATCAGCTTTCCTAAAATCCAGGGTAAAATCTTCCCCTTCTATATGCCAGGAAGTGATGGGGCCAGATGACATGATCTTAGTTGTTTTTAATGTTGAGTTTCAAACCAGCTTTTGCACTCTCCACTTTCACCCTCAACAAGAGGCTCTTTAGATCCTCTTCGCTTTCTGCCATTAGGGTGTTATCATCTGCATATCGGAGGTTGTTGATAATTCTCCCAGCAATCTTAATTCTGACCTGTGATTCATCCAACCTGGTGTTTCTCATGATGTACTCTGCATATAAATTAAATAAGCAGGGCGACAATATACAGCCTTGTCGTACTCCTTTCCCAATTTTGAACCAATCGGTTGTTCCATGTCCAGTTCTTACTGTTGCTTCTTGACCCTCGTACAGGTTTCTCAGGAGACAGGTAAGGTGGTCTGGTATTCCTATCTCTTTAAGAATTTGCCCCAGTTTGTTGTGATCCACACAATCAAAGGCTTTAGTGTAGTCAATGAAGCAGAAATAGACGTTTTTCTGGAATTCTCTTGGTTTCTCCATGATCCAGCAAATGTTGACGATTTGGTCTCTAGTTCCTCTGCCTCTTCGAAACCCCGCTTGTACTTCCGGTAGTTCTCGGTTCACATACTGCTGAAATTCTCAGTGGTGGAAAGGGCATTACAGGAAAAAATGCCAACAGATGAACCATATTGTTTTCCAAGTTTTTGAAAGGCAGATTTTTTTTAAAGTCTCTTGACAGAATCTGCTTACTTTTTCCTATTTAATAAAACTGATCTGAATGAACTAATTTCTGCTAGGTAAATAGCAACTGGAACATTAATTTCATGTCAACAGCTGCAGCTTCTACAGTTTCAGAACTTCATTCAAATGTGTGAATGCTTGGCCTAAATTGCACCATTTTTCATTTAGTGCACCTTGAAAGCATTTTCTGTCGCTCACTCATAATCTCAGAGAAAGGTATTTGGCTGTACAGTGGTTTGCATAAAGCACCACTGGAAAAGATCAGCAAAGCAGCTAGCGGGAGACATTAGAGCATGCTCAGCTTGAGTCTGAGGGGGGAAAAAATCTATTTTCACTTATAAAAAGAGGCACCCAGCAGCTTAATTCTGGTGAGCTGATAAACTTGGAAGAAAATCATATAAGTTAAGGATTTGCTTGCTCAGTTTTTTATAATTCCCTTATAGCTCCAGGCATCTTTCTGAATATAAAAGGTTTCATTTAAAAACAATTTGGAGAAATTTAAATTATGGAGCCTCAGGAGGAGCGGTGTGTCACATTTTTTGTTAAAACCACAAAAATGCTGTTCCTTGTAGAATTGAGATCATTTACCCTACCACTATGAAATGTTGTATGGAAGCTTGTACCCCTCCACTTCAGTGTCCACATTTCAGAGACATTGAATAAAACATGGTTGAGTTACAGGATTTTAACTGGAGACAGCAGGGTTATCTGCTGGATGTTTCCAGATGTTTGTGGTTGATGGGGGAAAAACATTCAAATAACTTATCTGGAGGCAAGGTTAACAAAAACAGTTTACAAGAAAAGGAAAATACTTTTAGGATGCAGTCCTATACACACTTACCTGATAGGAAGTCCCATTGAACTCAATCATACTTACTTCTGAATAGACACGTATAGGTCTGCACTGTTAATCTTGGTTAAAAACCTTTAGTAATGCTATTTAATGGCCTGGTTTGCACATAGTGCTAAGCCATGGTGTGGTTTGTTGACATCTGGCTTGTCTTTGTGTCTGAGCCCATCCTCACAAACAAGCCGTGCTTTGTTACCCAGCTATAAACCACAAATAGAAACCAGGGTTTATTGTTGGCTTATGAAGTCTGACTTGTTTAAACCATGGCTTGTTGTGACGTCTGAATCCAGAACTGTGGCTTATTCCTGGCTTGTTTGTGCTGCCTTCCACCCTGTAACAGAGGTGCCTAGGAAGACAGCCTGAAAATGAAACCACTCTGGAGGTTCACAAAATGGGCAGGAGAAAAACAAACCAGAAATAGGGAAAACAAACCACAGTTTGTTTGCTCATCTGCAAGATAATTCATGGCTAAAGCAAAAGCCATGGTTAACATAAAGCATGGCTTAGCCTTATGTACAACTGCAATCAATATAATGAAAGATGGTATTTCCAATATTGAGAAATCATGGAGTATGAACTTATTGATTGTGGTTTTTAGCACTGTGGGCAAGATACTAGAAAAACTCTTATTCTTCAGCTGTCTGGGAATGGATGTTAAAATGTCTGAAAATCTAGCTAAAATTGATGAAATAACAGAGGCTATTCACAGAATATCTAGTACACAATAGACATTGAATGTAGCAGAGAAATGTGCAAGTTTTACAGTATTATGTACTGGATATTGCAAGCGGAGATGGCTCAAGAAGAGTCAAACAACAAGGCTTGGGTTGAAAATTGGGCCACATTTTATTGAAAACATCTGCAAAGGGGTACCTAGGATGGGCAGCTGACTGTGCCGGCGACTAGCTGGCACTTCATGGGCGAAAACACACCCAGCCTGAAGGGTGGCGTTGATCTTGCCACCCCTCTGGACTGCCCCTTCTGGGGGAGGTAGACCTTCCCCTGTCACCCCCTCCCGGTGCCTCACAACACCTGGGTGAGTGAGGAGGGTTGGTCTCCCAGGCAACCCTTATCCCCCTGCCGAGCTGCACAACCCGTTCGGAGGGCCTCAGGCGTCATGCCTCTGCATGCACATCATCCCTAACCTCTCTCTGCTTTTGCCCGTCCTAGCCGCCACAGGAGTTGCAAATCTAGTGCTTGTGAAACTCCCCCCACCTGCACAGAAGAACTTCCCGCAGGCCCCTTTGCAGATCAGACAGAAATGTTAGTCCTTATTAGACAGGCGGACACTGTCCTGCCTGTAATGCTCCCTCCTTGTCCAAAGAATTTCCTGTGGGTGGTGCATCCATCACCCCATTCACATAGGCCATAAGCCTTTTCTCTGTTCACTTAGGGATGCCATCACCCCCCCGCCCCCTTGCGGATCTCCCCTGGGACGAGACTTACCTGGGGCGGATGTTCCGGACAGCGGCGGCTCCAGCGGTGGCTGTGGTGGCGGCGGCAGCGGCTGGTCTTCTGACCGGCTGCCACTGCCGCCGCCATTTGCAATCTGTTCCCCCCCCCCCATTCATGATAGGCTACGTAAAGACTTACATAGCCTATCACATCTGAGTAAAAAAAAAAATGCGTACGCAAATGGCGGCGGCTACGGCCGCCGCCATTTGTGTTCCTTATTTTGGGCCATCTTAGTCTACGTAAATATTTACGTAGACTAAGACGGTGAAAATAAGGGGGAATGCAAATAGCGTAGCGGACTTACGTAGAGTATTTACATAGAGTAAGACGTAAAAATATTTACGTAGAGTAAGATGGTGAAAATAAAGGGGAACGCAAATAGCGTCCGCTATGCTATTTGCGTTCCCCTTTCTTGTCTTCGTCTTAGTCTATGTAAATATTTACGTAGACTAAGATGGCCAAAAATAAGGAACGCAAATGGCGGTGGCCGTAGCCGCCACCATTTGGGTACACGTTTTTTTTTTTTTTAACCCGGACGTGATAGGCTATGGCTGCCGCCATTTGCATCCCTGCTAGCCAGCGGCAGGATGTCCGGCTGCTGGCGGAGCCGGCCGGTGGCTCCACGGAATCCCGGCAGAGCGGAGCCAGCCAGTCAGGATTCTGGGGGAGGGACGGAGCGCCTCCCCCCCCCAGTGGAACCCGGTGGAGCCAGGTAAGCGGGGTTTCATACATCCTTACGTTCACTTTCCAACGTGCCCTGCCAATGGCAATGTCATTCTGAGCCATACAATTGATCCGTGGGAGCAGTGAGGACCGCAATATGGCTACTTCCAGCCAGGTATGCCGGACCACCAGCACAGTAACCAAGGCCTGTCTGATCAGGTCCTCGCCAGGCTTACAGCCCAAGTCGTTCCCTCCAACGTGCAGCACCTGGACCCGCAGGGGAATACTTGACCAAACATTAGTGGAACAGGGTGAAGAGGAGGAACTTCCACCGCGTGCTTCGTCTGCCAAGCCACTGGAATGTAACTTGTCGAGGTAACTGAAACAGAGATCTGAAGACCGACGTAGAAGCCCTTCATGCAGCCCACAATTACCATACTGTGCCCACGTAAGAGCACCCAATACCAGCGCACCCCGAGTCCGACGGTCTAAGGAATAAGAACATTAGGGCAAACAAAGGAAAACATTGTAACAGGTGGCAGCAGAGGAATCGCGAATATCAGGCTGGAATGTATTGAGGGGGCATCTCCCCACTGCCATATTGTACCTGTGAGAGAACTTAAAGCGGCTGCCATGGAGACCATCCCAACGAAAAAGAGTGGGTCCCGCATTGAGAATCACCAGGGCCTAGCGTGATGGAGCTGATGTGGAGACTGCCCATAATAAGATTTCTGTCAGTAGTGAACTGTTGGAGTGACAAAAACAGGGGTCCCTCCCCGGAGCCGCAGCATATAGTAAAAACCACGAAGCCCTGGCAGGGCATAACCTGTTCGACTTGAGCATGGCTGTGGGCCACTGCCGTGCCCTTGCCATACCAATCAGTGTGGGACCCCTGAATGCAATAGGGGGATTACATTGGGACAGACCTGGACATAGGAGTATCTCAAGGCCCTCCTGGGTCAGTCAGACTAGGGAGCCTGAACCAACCCTGGAATCCGCAGGGGCCGGAAGAAGGCCGTTAAGGCTGCTGCATGGGGCAGGGGAATGTCACACTGGGAAGTGCAAATGGGGGCCATGAGCTCCAGAGCCCAAGAAGGGTATCTGGAGACAGAGGGCGTGTAGAATCTGCTAAAACATGCAACATCCGTGCCGCAACCCTGAACTGCGCACCAAAGCCTGAAATCAGATGTGGCGGCAGTAACTGCTGTCATTGCGGCCCAGGAGTCCACAACGGCCAGCTTGCTCTCTATGGTCCTGGCAGATAGCCCTTGTTCCCCAAAAGTGTACACCAAATTGCAGCGAATGATTCATAGGTAAGGGCCTGGTACCCTGTAACTGGGTTTGTTCCCAAGGCGGGGAACTCCCTACCTGCTTTGTTGTCGGATGGGATCTGGTAGCGGATGTGCCCCAGGGCAAGGCCTAGAACCTGTTGATCTGATTTCACGACCAAGCATCGGCAGTTGGATTTGCCAAACACGGCACATGGTGGGCCCAGAACCAGATGTTGTGACGCAGACACTGGAGTGTAAATGCTCTGACCAACGACATGCCCACCGGATTTTGGAGGACTGGGAATTAATAACATACATGGCAGCCACCATGTCATTCCAAAAGAGGGCCACCGACTTGACTATGAGGTCAGCCCAATATGAGTGGCTAGGAAAGAAGGAAGAACCCCAGAAAGGTAAGTACAGCCAAATTCCTGTGGCAGCCCAATTCTCCGCCCACTGCATGGGGCAACACCAAACCTGAGATATGATTTCGAAACCCAAGGTAGCGGGGGCATCTCAGTGAATCTACATGTTGACCTAGAGGAGCAGCCCACGCCCCCTAGAAGGGGATGGCATCCAAATCCCGCAAACTTGAATCAACATCCACAGATGCCTACGTGCCGCAAGAGTGACCCAGGTTCGGTGGTGTGGCCACAGCAGTCCCCACCAAGCCCAACTGAGCCACCGCAGGAAGGCGCGGCCAAGGGGCTCTATGCCACCTGGGAATTGAAAATGTTCTACCGCTTCTTGCGGGGCCCACAAGGGAGACCCAAGGGAGATGTGAAAACTGCCCAGAGCTGTGTCCGAAGGACACGAAATTGTCCAGATTTCCAGAGGTGATGACATTGCTTAAGGTGCCTCACTCGTAATCTGGATGTAGCAGATGAGCCCTATGTCTCTTTGCGAGGCAGAGGGACGCAGAGGTTAAAGAAAATGGGTAAGAAATGCTCACGTTAGGTCAGAACATGGACTATTGAATGTGGACCCCATGTAGCACATGCCCATCAGGGACCCATGGCCGGGATCATGAAAGAGGTCCATCGCACTGACCTGGCCGTTGGGGAAAAGAGGTTACAGGACCTCTAGGGCACTGATTGAGAGCCAAGTATGGCCTATGCGGACACGGTAAAGGGATCCTAAAACTTAGCAAAAAAAGGCCATGATACAAGTAGAACGTATTCTCCCAGTCAGGGTAGAGTCTAGAGGCCAAAGGAGTGGCACCATCCAAACCGGGCAGGGGGACTCTAGGAGGGGGGCAGTAGCCTGTCACTGGGCTTCCTACTACCAACGCCTTCCCAAGGGGGAGCCGCTATCCCCGGGCTCCTGGACAAGAGGTGCACAGGAGCTGACTGCTATGAAGGGGAGCATTCTGGAGGGAAATGGCATGGGAACTGGGAGCATGTGCCCTTGGAGCTGTACTACCAGCGCGGCCAGCGGCGCAGAACCACTGGGCCCAGAAAAAAAAGGCCGAGGGCCAGGGTGGTCCTATAGGGCTTTTCATTTATTTATTACATTTATATCCCACCCTTCTTCTATCATGAACAGAACTCAAGGAGGCTACATATGGTTCCCAGGTGGTCTCCCCTCCAAGCAGGGGCCAGGACCAAACCTGCTTAGCTTCAGCAAGGCCTTCAGACTATGCCCTGGGCCGAGACAACATGGCAAAATGTGGCAGTGCCAGATCTGTCGCCGGTACCCGGCTAGGGAGGAGTTGAAATTGGAGCAGAAGGTCTGGTCCTTCAGGTCCCTGGCAGGGCCCTGCTGGATGCTAGCGGAATCGGAATTAAACAGCTGGAGATATGGTAGAGATGTGACTGATAGAGCTACAGGCGGCCCGGGCACCATATAGGTGTGGGAAGGATGTCTGCTACGCAGACTGGTGGGGCGGGCAGGGTGCCGGGCCCAACAAGGAAGGGGAAGCCCCATACAGGTGAAAAGAACTGGGACCCCTGACAGAAGCCTCTGGATGAGCCGCCCAACCATGGAGGCCGAGGTGCTTTTGGGACAGCGAGAGGGACAGCCACCCCAGGAAGGGAAGCCAAGGAAACAAAAAACAAAGCAAAAACAAAAACCGAAAGGACCCGAAGGTCCCCTGGGGTGGCTGTCCACCTGGCCATGTAAAAAGAGGTGTGGTCGTCTCACCATAGTTGGAGGAACGTCGCCCAGGTCCCCTGTGAGTGAGCCAGATAGGACGAGGTGGAAGTCATGATGGCGTCCAGACGCGCTGCAATAGAAAGCGACAGTGGATGTTGCATCTGCTGGCGTGTTTGCTTTGGCTGGACCACAATAGTTAACTGGGCCCAGCCGGGGTCGGGGGCAGCCTCAGAGGTAGGTTCTGCTGCTTTTAGCTGAGAAAGGATAGAAGACACATAATAAAACAACATTGGTTAGTGTACTATGCGACCCAGTCAGGAATTAGCAGTGCGTCTCCAGGGTTTCAGGCAGGCAGGAACTTTTCCTAGCCAGATCTGGGGATGTAGTTAGAAAATGTAACATGTTCAAGGTCAAGTTTGAGGTTAGCATGAGAGAGCAACCTGCTCCAGGTCAGCCAGGGAGCTTCTTGGCTGAGCAGGGATATGAAACCAGGACTCACCAGTCCTGGTCAGCCACTCCAAGCACTACAATAACACTGGCTTTTGGGACCCTGGAGATGAGGTGGAGGTGAAGGCCCAAGAGGCCCGCAGGCCTGGGATGGAAGTGGGCAGAGGGGCTTGGGCTTGTTCCCTCTGGAGCCACTCATGGGTCTCGAGCAGCTGGCCAACAGGCCAGCCGTGGGGAGGGGGGCACAGGCAGATGCCCTCCCCACAGGAAGCCCGACATGAGGGCAAAAGGCCTGAGGGAGCCGACCCAGAGGAATCTGCTTGGGAAGGAGGGAGTAGGAAGGGGTAGAGCTCAAGGCCCACGGGGCCAGGTACGTGGCTCCCCCGCCGGAGCAGTGCAATCACCCACCACCAGCAGCTGCACACGCTGCAGCCCGGGGGCAAGCAGCTGGCACCGGGGAAGGCACGTGACGCACTGGATGCCCCGCGCGCCGGCCACCGCAAGGAAGGCAGGGCAAGCACCGGCTGCCGCCAGTGGCAGCAGAGACAGCCAGACCCAGCCACTGCCAAAGCTGGCCGCCACCAAAGGCATGGCTGCACAGAGGGCATGGTGAGCGCCAGCTGCCGCTGCTGCCCAGCCAAAGCCAGTCGCAGCTGGAGTCGGCCGCCTCAGTGGCGCAAGGACCGAAAGGGTCATGAGCCACGGTGAGCACTGGCCACTGCCACCACCCGGGACCGGCAGGGACAGCTGGAGCCAGTTATCGCCAAAGCTGGCCGCTGCACAGAGGGTGCGGCGAGTGCCAGCCACCCCCGCCACCGGAGACTGGCCAAAGCCAGATGCGGCCAAACTCAGCCACCGTGGTAGTGCGAGGAACCAAGGGGCAGCCGCACTTGAGGCGCACCAAGCGCCGGCCACCGCCGCCATCAAAAGGAGAGAGGGGGTGGCCACACACGAGGCATGGCAAGCGCAGGCCACTGCCGCCATCAACAGCGACAACCACAGGCCAGCCGCCGCTGCGAGCACGGCTGCAGGAAAGGGGCAGTAAGCGCCGGCCACTGCCACCACCGCAGGTAGGGACCAGCAGAAGCTGGCCATCGCCACGGCACGAGGGCAGGGAGGCAAAGCCACATGGAAGGTGCAGCAGGCACAGGAGCTGGAGCCAGGTGGAAGGAGCGAGTGCAGGCCCCCCTGAGCTGGTAAGCACCAGCAGCCATGAGGACGGGGAGAAGCGAGACCGTCCGCCCCGTCCGACGTTGCCGGCAGCGAGAGGATCCTCTGCAAGGCAGGTCGCAGTCCAGTTCTCTCTCACTCAGGACAGCCGTAAGAGTGAGAGAGCTGGTTTGGGAGGGGATGCAGAGGTTAAAAGCGGTTCTGCTGGCACCTCCCCAGCCTGGTGGTGCCATGAGGGAGTGACCAATAGGCACCAGCCACCTCTTCTCTCCCCACCCACCCGCAATGCCCCCCCCATTGCCAGACAAGTTGGCGCCTGGTTTAAGGCATTTGTGGATATATCAGGGTGGACAGAATCCTATTTTTTTAAATAATCATTAGAGTTAAATAAAAATAAAACAACCTCAGGGGGGAAAACCAATAAAAGGAAAATACAATATAAAATATAAACACAAATACCGTATGCTAGTTCTAGCCATCTAGCTGGCTGGCTGTGGATGTAGGCACAGGCGTGGCTTTTAAAAATGTGTCTCTAATGCATTTGTTCTGTGGTTGTGTCCTATCTTGTGTCCTTCTCCTTAAATGTGATTTGCAGTTTCCACCACACCTGGGGCCAATCTAAACGGAAATGCTTTGTGAAGTGATTTGGGCAAAATCCACATTTTCACAAAAATGAATTAGCTCTTTCCATGGTACACACAGTGCTGTATTCTTCCGCTTTTGTGGGGTAAAAGGGAACTGAAGCCGCATTAGTTGGGTGGGGTGGGTGAGTCCCACCACAAGTAGAAATTAATGTCCGCAATTTTGTAGGTGCAGGGCAGCCAATGAGCAAAGGCTTGCTCCCCCTCCCCCTTGCATGTTCAACAAAGTGCCGTGGAGGACTTGCTTATGAGTAGATGTTCATGACAAACCCCACATAACCCCCCCACGCACACACACACACATTTATGAGGTGGGCAGGCAGGCAGACAGCCCCCCAGAGACTGAGCAGAATGAGCGGGAGTGCAAGAGACACTGAGAGCTGGGACCGCGGAGCTGGCAAGGAGGGAGAGCAACTAGCATGTTGTCTTTGATGTATATTAACTGCCCAATCAACAGGCTCTCTCTCTCACACACGCGCACACACACACACAGGCTCAGTGAAGTGCTTCTGAGTACACATTCATGAAAATCATCTGCCCTGGCATCCACCCTTTCTTAGCTATGCAGCTTCGAATCAACAGGCGTCCACCATTTCTTAGCTGTGCTCCTTCGTAGTTGTGCAGTTTCAAAACAGCAGGGCTGGCTGCCCTCCGTACTCCCAAGCTCAATTAAGTTTTAAAGTGAGAGGCGGCGACTGAGCCCACGTTCACAACAGCGCAGTTTCAAAGCAGCAGGGCTGCTCCTGTACTCAGCAAAGTTGAATTCAAAGCTTTGAGTTACTTCCAAGTAGACATATTTACCCCTCTGCTTGCACCCCACCCCTGCCCCATGCAACTTTTCCTTCTGCCAATCAGTGCCACTTCCACCAGACCACACCGAAGCCAGCTGAGGTCACACAGACTCCCAAACAGCACTGAAACTGCTGTGACAGGAAAATCCAACACAAAATGAGTTTGGGGAGGCGGGGAGGATTTAGGGCAAGGAACGCCGGGCTAGCTATGGAGAGCGGCATACATCATCTGACATGATCAACTTGGGGGTGCAGTAGAACCAGAGTAAAAGTCCCATGTAGATGGGGACCCAAAGGTGGGAGTGGAAGTATCCAGCTAGCAGAATGTACAGGTCTGCCCTTTTCTCCATTCCTTCATTTACGCTATCTTAGAAATTGCCTTCTCACATCTTAGCTCCCAAACCAGACTGCCACTGCTGGTGTGCCATGGCTGCTACAGCATGGAACTGTTTTCTGGTTCTGGGGCCCAAGTCAATATCATAGGGTATGACTTTTCTTTGACAGGACTTGGGCGGTTGTGGTTCTTCCTCCTGAACCATATCCCTATCCCTGACTGAGCCATTGGTAGCACTTTTTGGACTGGGGCCCTGTGACTCCAAAATAAATGTGGCAAGTTTAGGCAAAATTGTTTAAACACATGACTACCATCAGGTGCACTTTGGCCCTGAGACAAGAAATGGATGAACCCCATAAACATTCAGTTCTGTTGGAATGGATTTTAGGAAAGAATGGATGTGGAAAAAGGAAAAGCAATGCACACAGTTACACAACTCCACAAACATTTTAGACACTGCTGCTCCTAAGAGAGACAACTAGTAAAGAGCACTGAAATAGGTTCCGAGATGTTCCTTTATGTCCCTCCCAAAAACACTGTTACTGGAAGTCAAAGGAGAGCCCTGGTAAAGTCATTCCCTGATTGGAAGCTAAAGATGTCAGTCACAGAACTAAAAACCCCTCCAATGGCTCCCCCTCCATTGCCTTCCCCTCCACTCTGTTTGGCATTTTCCATTATGAACCACTTGGGGAAGCTTTCAAAATTGTATCAAACTGGCCAGAAAAAGTAAAAACTCTCTTAAGAGGCTCCATAGCAGTTCAGAAACTTCAACACCTGCCTGCTTCAGCTTGGACCATTTCAGACCAGAGCCCCTTCGGATTTGGAAGTGATCCAAATATCGACAAAGTGGGCTGCTTTAGCCTGGATTCATGCTTCACCTGAGTCTTATGCAGAGCCCCAGTCTTTGCTGTTGTTCTGTGTCAAGAACCTACGTAAATTATTTCCCTCCACCCCTCAAAGGTTATTCAAAATATATACTTTTGTTGTTGTTGTTGCTACTTCCCCCTCAGTCAAGTCTACATTTTCTCTTCATATTTTTTTTCTTCAGTAGACTGCAGAGAAACCATGAAAACTCACAGAAACTTGTGTTGCAGGTCACATACTGAACCTCATAGTTTATAGGCCTCCAGAGACTGTTTTTGCCAGACAGAGCCTAGTAATGGCTTTGATATGTCTACTATGCAGTTACATTATTTCTAGACACATACACATAATCTTTTCTAAACTGATTTTTTCCCCAGAAAAAGTATTTGTGAGTGTCCAAGTGACTTAGGAAGTGTCTCTTGAATATCTAAATGAACCACTAATGATATCACCTAGGGAAAAGATATTCCAGTGTGGAATTGTTGGACAGGTAAGGCTTCTTATTAATGAATTCTCGTATGTGCTTTTATGCAGCTGATGCTTAAATGAATCATTTTTATTTATTCTACACAAGAAGAAGTGGGGAAAACCCAGGGCAGTATACTCTTGAGATTAGTTACTAGGTTTTTATCAAAAGTACGTCAATTGAAATGCAACTTTAACTTGAATATTGCAAATTATTTCTGTCAGGAAATCAGTCTGAATAAAATGACATTGGTGGTCTTAGATTCATTAGCACTGAACATTACAAAGTGATGGAAGCCAGACGGTGAATCTTAAAAGTGGACTCTTTAAAGGGGATTTTCTTATAGAAAAATGGATGGAGTAGGTATTAGCCCTGATGACTAAGTGGAATCTCTGTCTTCAGGAAGCAATGTCCCACTGCATATCTGTTGCTTGGGGGCAACAGTGCAGGAGGGTTATTGTTTCCATGTCGTACTTGTGGATTTAGAGGCATCTGGTTGGACACTGTGGGAAACAGGATGCTAGAGAACCATTCAGTCAGCCTCTTCTCATGTTCTTATGCTGTTATGAGCCCCCCAAAATTAGGCATATTTGTGGAAAGACAATGTGGGACTTGTGGGAAAGCATCTGGGATCACCGAGTAAATAAAAAACCTAAAACACCGAAAATTGGTTATACTTAAGGTATTAAAGGCTGTTGAGGTATTTTACATTTCTGAATAAAATTCTACCACTTGTGTATCCTCCCACCAAAGAGCTGTATAAGCTGTTACAACTCCAGTATTTCTATTAGATCGCTTAGTAAGAAGGAAATGAAATCTATAAAGCCAAAGTGGAAGTTATAGAACAGAGAAAATTTAGGATATAATTTGCTACCTCCCCTGATCCCTGCATCCCACTATTGTTCCTGATACAGAATAGGGATTGAGGATATCCAAGCTAGTTATCCCACTTGGAAGGTACAAAGATCAAGCACTTAGGTGTAAAAGATCAATGAAATGATGTATGGGAGTTTGAAATAGAAACTTGATATTTAACAGCCCCAGTGTTAAAGAAATCCCTGTTGCAGGGGATATTACAGTTCCAATACTCGAATCCATGTCACTGCCACAACCACCAAAAACCCTTATTCTCGGCAGAAAGTTACTGAAGCTGGATGGCAAAACCAGTAAAATAGCATTCCCTTTACACAGATGGAGACAGAAAATTAATGGCTCATTAATAGAAGCCAGTAAGGAGAAATGAAAACAATTCAGTTCAAGTAGCCAAACGGTACTCGAGTAGCTGGAATATGTTCCAGGTTCTCAGACCTTGCTGATAGCCTGTTCATAAAATCAGCTAAAGCAAGCTGTGATTCTGAGAAGAGTGTTCTGTGTGTTCATGACTCTGAAATCACTAAGATTTATATGTCTGTAACAGTGTGCAGTATTGGCACCATAATGTTCATTATTTCATTAATAATTCCAGATCCAATGCAAGATTTAGAGTCTGTGCAGTAAATAAGAGACATAAACCAGTACTGTGACATTTACGGACCTTAATTTACTACACTTGTGATGCTGAATGAGCTCACCAGAGACACCAAGGCAAGCCAGCAGATTATGATTGGCGTGTGACAGTCCACTGTGTTCCATAGCATTATCATTGGATGTTGCATGGCCTCGACATGCATCATGGTGGCCTTAATTGGGGATGTTACGGGAACTGGCATCCCCAGTTTTGCAATACTTACAACGGGCAAGCAATGGAAGCAGCTTTCCCCTAGGTTGGAGAATGGAGGAGAAAAGAGCAGCGATGCCAAGGAGGAGGAGTTTTAAAAAGCAGGATGGACAGAGGGCTCCTTCACACAGAGCTTTCATCCTGCTATTGAGATTGCTCACTCACAGAAGTTTGTGGGCCCTTTAGATGATGCTGTGAACCTCCAGGGCGTCTCCTGCACTAAATGACCTTTATTCCATTTTTAAATAGATTGCATATAATGAGCTATCAAATTACTCTGCTTGTGTTCCGCTTGAGTTCCCTCCATGAAAAGAGGAAAAGCAGCAAGAAGAGGAGCGAGATCAATGAAAGACCAATGGAAGATAATGGAAGACTCAGATGCAGGGAAAAGGAGGGGGAAAGGGAAGGGGGGAAAGGAAGCGCATATAAAGGGAGTCCATTGTCATCCTGCATTTAAAACGGAAGCGGAAAGCCCCATTTAAATGCAGGATTTTAGGCTGGTGCGGAGATGCTCAGAGGTAGGAACTGATGTGGCAGGATCTGTGTTTGTGGTTTTATTGCTGTCTCTTTTATTATACTAACATTTCTGTTTTATTGTATTGTGCTCAGCATATCTTGCATGCCCCCCTCGAAGAAGATCTGATGAAGGGCAGTATAAAAAAGTTTTAAATAAATTAATGTGAAGAACTGTCCACCCAGTTGTAGACCTCCCAGGTGCAATTCCATCCTCCTGTTTGCATCCAATACGATGCTTGCAGCTGCAAAGGAACTTTATTTAACACAGTGAGATCTGTAAATGAAAATACAAAATGACAGCTGCTTTGGGTTTTTATCCCTGGCTGAATATTCCCCAGAACCTCTCCCAACAGCAGTTGCAAAACTTTTCATTTCTGTTTTGAATAACTATCATTACATCACTCTAGTTTCTGCTCTAACTGTTCATATGGGACTGCTCTTACTTATTACGAACCATCTTTTAACTAAATTTCATGGACACTACTCACACCTCTTTGAACTCTCTGGGTTCTCATGGGCAAGTTCTTTAACAATTTTTATCTCCCCGCCCCTTTCTCTCTCCCATCACTCTGTATTAGTTTGTGTTAAGAACTTTCTTTCCTCTTTCTGTTGGTTTCCAAAATGGATTCTGCTCTTGTTCCTTTCTCTGTCTCAGCTTTCTCCAACCTGGAACCCTCCATATGTTTGGGTGTTCAACTCCCATCACTCCCAGCCACCCCAGGGAATGATGGGAGTTGTAGTCCAACGCATATGGAGGGTTCTCCAAGTTCCCCCCCCATATAGGCATTATTCATTAAATTTAGTTACTGTTTTATGCTGATGACCTTCAGCTTTGTTTTTTCTTACCTCATGTGACCCCTTCTTCTTTAGCTAATATTGCTTCCTATTTAGCTGCTAATTAATTTGGTATGTCTTCTCACTTTCTCAAAGTAAGGGTGCAATCCTATGCATGTTTAGACAGAAAAAATCCTACAACTTTTAGCTAAATCTAGGAGTTGTAGGGCTTTTTTCCCCTTAACTTGCATAGGGTTGCACCCTAAATCTCTAAAAACCAAACTTCTGGTCTTATATCATGTTTCATCAGTTCCCATCTCCTGTTCATTAGGTTTATGTTTTACTATTAATGTCCCCTTTCCTAAACTCCTTAATCTTCGTGTGTGTGTGTGTGTTTCCTTTTGTTCAATCCACTGCAAAATCCTGCCATTTCATTTGTTCATTATTTCCACATTTTATCCAGTTTTTCTAGTACAACTGAAACAATAGTTACCTCTCTTATTTTGTCCCATAATGTACTTCTTCAGGATGGGCTAATTCTCATCTCCAGCTTCTTTCTTCAGTTCTCAAATCTTCTGTCCATCTCATTTTTTTCTGCTACCACTTTGATTTTCTCCTCTTCGCTTTCCATAGTGCATTCATTTTAAACTTCTGTACACTGCTTTCAGGTAGTTAAGAACATAAGAAGAACTGTGCAGATCAGACCAAAGGCCCATCCACTCTAGCATTCTGCTCTCTCAGTGGCCAACCAGATGCCTTTGGGAAGCCCATGGACAGGACATGAGCGCAATAGCATCCTCCCACACATGTTCCCCAGCAACTGGTATTCAGAGGCATACTTCCTCTGATTCTGGAGGCAATATATAGCCAACATGATTATACATTACTATGCATCTTGAGTGGCTTTATCCTCTCTTTCTCCATATCCTGTCACATTCCCTCTGTTTTGCTGGCAGCCTAAGATTTCTTTTCCCATCTCTGGCCTTTTCCAATCATCATTCCATTTCTGTGTAATGCTGCCTCCTGGCCTGTAGACATCTCCATTTGTGATTATGCAATTATCTATGTATAATTTATAGAGAAAAGCAGTAGCTGAAGAGTCTCAATTTGACTCATGTGTTCCCTACCTGATCATCTCCTACATTCCCTGACTCCTTTGCTTCACACTTACCTCCCCTAATTTCAGGCCTTCATGCAACCTGGCCTCCTCCATCAACCCAAATAGCTGGTCAAACATGCTCTTTCAGGCCTAATACGTGCAGTCTATGTATAAAAGAGGGACCTGCAAAAGTATTCTGTGACCTGAAATGTTTTTGGGATGGTACTAGGGCATTTCAAAGGATGTCATAATAAAGTCCACAGTATGGCTATAAGGTCCATAATTGGATCTAGGATCTAGAATGATAATCCGCATGACATATAAAAACTCTGTGTGTGTGTGTGTGTGTGTGTGTGTGTATTATATATGAAGAGAGAGAGAGAGAGAGAGAGACAGCTGGCATGCACGTAGACATTTAAATGCATACACATATATAATGAACATAGATATGGCATATGCTCATTATATCAGCATCTTTTCTACATTTTACACAATGTTTCAGAATTTGGGTATGCATAGAGACACGCATTAGCGAGGGGGAGGAAATGCTCAACTCCATTTTAGCTACCGTGTACACTTGTTTTTTCTTGTCACATATTCCATTTGGTTTCTCTTGCTGATGTCTATGTTTGCATCAGCTCCTTCTGTTCAGCAGGGAGAAAGAGGGAACATTTTGCTTTGAAGCCAGTGTGAATGCTATTCCATAAATCATTCAGTGGAGGCTATAGCAACACTGCTCTAGCATCCCCCAGCCCATGCTAGATCTGGAATTTGGAATCCATTGCCAAAAGTGAGCATAGTACAATATGTCACTTTAGCCAAGATAAGCAAGGCTTGGTGACCCATACTGTGAAATAGCCGATGCCCTAATCTGATGTACATTATAATAATGTCTACTTAATATTCACTTGAATGCTTTCACCAAGGTTCCATTTCAAACACAGTTAATAAAGTGAAATCTCAGATTTATCTCTCTAGTGAGCCTGAGAATATTTTCCCCATTGTACTGCAAATGGAAAATAATCCTCCAGTGTTCAGTCACATTCCACTGGAGATTTTCTCTGCTTTAAATCAAAGCAGCAAAAACAAGAGTTTATTGTAGCTGCCCACGAGGGAAGCATCATTTCCAATATCCTGATTCTTTGCAGCTGCTCATGCTGTACGGAAGCAACCTGGGTATAATCAGTAGCAAAACAACCCAACCATTTCTTGCTTTGTAGAAGGAATGATCCATAGGCCTTTAATACCCATACTTTATGTTCTAAGTTAAGAAATGTTCACAACAACCCTATTAACATACTTTATGAAACAGAACAGCACCTTCTCAATGACATTTCCCTCCCCGCTACATTATTAATTATTATAATTATTTACATTTCTATACCACTTCATAGCTGAAGCTCTCTGGGCGGTTTACAAAAGTTAAGACGTTAAAATACAATATACAAAGTTTAAAAACAATTTACATAAAAGCATACAGACAGTATATACAAACAACACATAACTAAAAACAATTTTGAACTAAAAACAATTTTTTAAAAATCCAACAATGAAACAACACAGCTTAAGAACAGTATACAAGAGTCAGCAAAAGGAACAAGAGTTCTAAAAAGGGAAGGCCTGCTGGAATAACAGAGTCTTTAATGCCTGTTTAAAAATCTTCAGCGGGGTCAGTGGGCGCATTTCAACCGGCAGGTCTTTCCACCACTGAGGGGCGGCAAAGGAAAAGGTCCTCTTGCGTGTGGCTGGCTGCCAGTCTCACATTAGGCAGCCGCAGCAGAGAGCCCTCGGAGGACCTTAGGTGGCGGACTGGGGCGTAGGGGAGAAGGTGCTCCCTAAGGCACCTTGGTCCTAGACCACGGAAGGCTTTAAAGGTAAGAACCAGCACTTTATATTTTGCCTAAAAACAAATTGGCAGCCAGTGTAAAGATTTTAAAACCGGTGTAATATGGTCTCCAGAGGATGTCCTAGAGACCAGCCTGGCTGCCATATTTTGTACCAGTTGAAGTTTCCAAACTAAATATACCAGCAGCCCCAAGTATAGCGCATTACAGAATTCAAGCCTAGATTTACTGGTTGTTTTAAGTCTATTATTATTATTATTATTATTATTATTATTATTATTATTATTATTATCATCATCATTTCTATACCACCCCATAGCCAAAGCTCTCTGGGCAGTTTACAAAGATTTAATATAATATATAAGCATTTGACATTTATTTATTTATTTATTTATTTATTGCATTTATACCCCGCCTTTCTCCCTCTACCAAGGGACTCAAGGCGGCTTACATTATCCTCCTCCTCACCGTTGTATCCTCACAACAACAACCCTGTGAGGTAGGTTGGGCTGAGAGTCTGTGACTGGCCCAAAGTCACCCAGTGAGCTTCCATGGCCAAGTGGGGACTAGAACCCGGATCTCCCGGCTCCCAGTCTGTCACTCTCACACTACACTACACTGGCTCTCATATATTCAGTGGCAGCTACTAAAGATAAGACAAATCTTCAGATAAGGAAATTTAGAAGGAAAGTGATGGGAACTTTGGACATACTTTGGAAAACTGTGTAACATGCAGCCCAAGCATATTTACTCAGCAGTACAGGGCCGGCTTAAGACATTCTGCTGCTGGAGGCAAAGGACAAGATGGCGCCCGCTTCCATTCCACGTAAGAAGCCGACTGAACTGGCAGTTGAATCTTGCTTCAACACTGGCAACAGGATAGGGCCCCTCACCACACCTGAGGGTAGCAGGCTACATTAAGGGGGGCAGGATAGGCGGTGTGGTGCACAGAGCTTTGTCTTCCCAGAAGGTCATATGGCTGGGAACTCCCAGTGAGCACCTGGGGGGCTGCCATCACTGCCTCCTCAGCATTTGCTGCCTAAAGCTGTTGCCTCAGTCTGCCTAATGGTAAGGCTGGCTCTGCATCAGCAGGTCCCACTGAGCATAGCTGGATCTCCTTCCTAGCAAATATTGGAAATGTCGAAGGCCCAAGACATTTCGCTGCCTGAGGCAAAGGACAAGGTCCCCACCCCCTATTTCCCCTACAGAAGCCCAACTGTCCTGGCAGTCGAATCTTATGTCAGCAAGCATGAGTGACAGGAGAACATCCTTCACTGCACCTGACAGCAACAGGCTAGCTGAGGGGCACAGAACAGGCTGTTGTTCACACACATCTCTTTCCTCCAGCACCTTGCTGCTGCGCTGGGCTCCCAGCGTTGGCCACCTGAGGTGCCTCACTCTGCCTAATGGTGAGGCCAGCTCTGAATAGCTCCCAGCGTTGGCCGCTCTGGTGTAGTAGTTACAGTTAGGGTGGCCATGTGTCCTTTTTTACACAGGACAGTCCTCTATTTGAAGGGCTGTCCTATCTGATTTAAAGTTAAAGAACCATAAGAACTGTTGCACATCAGCAGTTTGCGACTGAACAGCAGCGTGAACAGGCAGGTACACAGGTCACTGCTTTCCACACTGGTGAGATCTATTGTATTTCTATTTAACTTATAATAATTATTTTTAAATTTGCATCTAGACATAGAAATTAGCACATGCAAATTTTATTCAAATCAATGGCCTCTTGCCCTCTTTTTTGCCAACACATTTTCTCCTTTTGAGCAATCATAACTGACCATTTTAAGTAGGATAGGGGAAACTCAGCCTCAGCTCTATACTGTGCCATGAAGCTCCTGAGGTGATCTTAAGCCAGTCACTCTCAGCCTAATCTGCCTCACAGCATTGTTGTGAGGATAAAACGGAAGAGGGAATCTTTGTACCACTGTGAGCTTCTTGGAAGTTGGGAGGGATAAAAATGTAATACATGACATATATAAAATCACAGAATCATAGAATAGTAGGGCTGGAAGAGGCCTATAAGACCATCGAGTCCAACCCCCTGCTCAGTGCAGGAATCCAAATCAGAGCATCCCTGACAGATGGCTGTCTAACCTCATCTTGAATGCCTCCAGTGTGGGAGAGCCCACCACCTCCCTAGGTGATTGGTTCCGTTGTTGTATTGCTCTAACAGTAAGGCGTTTTTCCTGATGTTCAGCTGGAATCTGGCTTCCTGTAACTTGAGCCCATTATTCCATGTCCTGCACTCTGGGATGATCGCGAAGAGATCCTGGCCTTCCTCTCTGTGACAGCCTTTCAAGCATGCTGTCCTATCTCCCCTAGTCTTCTCTTCTCAAGGCTAAACATGCCCAGTTCTTTCAGTCTCTCCTCATTGTCAAGGGCTCCTTGGAGGCCTCTCTCAGTCTAATCCAGTAGCCAAGTCCAGACACAGACAAAGGGATTCTTTTCAAAGCTTTATTCCTCTTTTACAACTTAACAACTCTACCGTTAGCAACTAGATATGAGCAGCAGAATACCTATGCCCTAAGTTGGAACAGTTGGTCCCCATTTGAAAGGGAATTACTGGCAGACCCCTGAACTTAAGGACTAGGGAGAGTCCCTCCCCTTTTCCCTTGGATCCTCTGGGTGCAGCCATTGTT
This sequence comes from Heloderma suspectum, assembly GCF_057233095.1. NCBI lineage: Eukaryota > Metazoa > Chordata > Lepidosauria > Squamata > Helodermatidae > Heloderma > Heloderma suspectum. The sequence goes on along the minus strand of NC_139462.1, from coordinate 65,734,634 downwards.
TGCGCGCCAACCGAGCACTACGCCACCTTTCTGCGCCCTCCATTTGGCACCGCTCTCTGCGTCGGCATCGCGCATCCATCAAGTCTGCTTCCCGCGCTCTGTCACTCCCAGGACTGCTATCTAAGCTAGGAATGCTGGTGGGAGGAATCTCCATCAGCTGTTGGCCCTGGGAAAAAGGAGCGCGCTCCTCTCCCAGGAGCGACTGCTCTTCCTCAGAATCACAACTACTCTGGGATTCTATGGGCTCAGTGTCCACCCTAACACTCATGGGGCTTTGTTTTCAGTCCCCTGATCATCTTCATGTACATTAAATGTATTGTGATGTATTTCGGAGAAAATGTGGACAGGATCAGACTGTATATCTCCAAGCTTTGGATTTTTTTTTTATTTTTATTTTTTTGCAGCTTGTACTTTAGCCCCTATAAAAACTTTACATGGAAACTGTCATTGTAGAACTGCTTCCAGAAGCAAGTTTTATCTATCTCAGGAGTGCACAACCTTTTTCTGTCATTTGTCACATGGCAAAATTGGGCATGTTGGGAGCCAAAAAAGATTCCTACTACCTCCAGAATGCCGTCCAATTAGGCAATTAAAAGCAGGGTTTATTATGTTGTGACAAATAGCACAGTCCTACACTGTTTTCTTTCTTATATGTTATTCCCCCCCCCCAATTTAATGTATTCCCTTTATTTCCATTGCTTTTTGATTTCCATTGCTGTTATGACAGCAAGTGAATGTTTTGCTAGAAGAAGACACCCTGGATTCTGCATTCACAGGGCAGGCCCTCTGAGAGCCGCTGCCAGAGTGTCCTCTTGGAAGGGAAGTGAGCAGCAATGGCAGTGACTGAAAACTTGGCAGCAGTGATCCTGGCCTTGATCTGAGGAAAATGGGGATGATCAGCAGTGGGAGAGTGAAATTGGCAGCAGCAGTACAGGCAGCAGCAGTGGTCAGCAGTATATTGGCTGCAGTGGCAGGGGATATCAGTGGCAGCAGAGGAATATGGGGGAGTGCAGATAAGGCCTTTGGTGCCCTATGTGGCCCATGGGTTTTGCACACATGGTTTATACAATACCTTCAATAATCACGTTACCGAATAAAAATATAAATAACCAGGGGAGGCTGGTGGCTTCAGTTTTGGAGGGTCAGAGACTGGATTTTAAAATCCATTCTGGATTTTAGTTGCGGCCAGCTAGATGTCTAAAGGAGCTATCCAAGGTGCTGGAGCCATTTGGGGGATAAAGTTCAGCACCTTGAATAGCTCTTTTACACTTCTGGTTGGTTGTAACTAAAGCTCAGAATGGAATCTCCACCCCTTTGAAACTGGAGCCACCAGCCTCCCCTATAAATAACAAAGCATCTGTCAAAGGATTTTTAATCCAATAAACTGTGTCAAGTTACAGTTCTAGCAGAGAGCAATGTCTGCAGTGGTGTAGTGGTAAATTCTGAAGGGTAGACGCTCATTATGATAGTCCCCTTTTCATGCCCCCAAGGAGAGTCCAAAAATTCAGACAGTGTGTGGTTCCATATCAACAAACCAGTTCTAGCAGCTTTATCTCCATCAGGAGCAGGTCTTTTGTAGAACTAATGGGTCTCGATTGCCCATTCAAGACCAAGCCCCCCCACCCAAATATTTTGCATTATAACAGGGAACAATATATTGTTGCTGGGAAAATTCATTTACCCACAGCTACTGTGATATTAGCGTCCCTGCTAGTAAAAAGTACCATTGCTACATCCCTACACCACTGAATGTCAGCCATGCCTAGATGAACCTGAGGTCTTGCCCCAGAGGAAGGGAAGACAAGTGAGAGAATGTGGACTTGTCCATGCAGGAAAGGTGCCTGAGAAGGTCAGGGTGTCACCGTGCAATACACGGTGTTAGTGAAATGATTCTGGACTTTGCAAAAGAGAGTGACAGAGCAATCACACACACACATTCCTTGGGAGTGATTATAGTGCCACAACTTGGAAGAAACAGACTATAGATTGTGAATTCAAACCACATTTCAAGGTCCCAGATTCCAGTTTCCAGTTACATGCACATAATTCTCTTTGAAATAAATGGGGGAAAACATGGAAGTCTGGATTTGAAAATTGCTCAGCATAATTACTGGGCTTGATGGCCTGACCCAGGTGACCTATATTTACATTCTGAAGGATTTTATCACCTAATGTAATTGGTTTTCATTCATTACAAAACTCTTTGTACCTTATGAAAACACCTCATTGTGTCTTTAAATATACGTTCAAGCTTTTGTACGTTGCCTGCGTGGCGTAATCCAAATTTTATGTAAGTAAGAATAATACTGTAAAGAATTCCATTTTTATTAGCTACATATTTATCCTTTCTTCAAGGAGCTCATAGTGGTATAACTCCATTTTATCATGACATCAACTCCATGAGGTAAGTTCAACTAAGAGAGCAACTAGCTTAAGATCTCCCAATGAACGATGTAGCTGAATGAGAATTTGCCTCATTGGTCAAAGTTCAACACTTCAGCTACTAAACCAAACCAGTTTTCTTACATCTGTAGAGTGGTTTGGGGTAAATACATTTCCAGGAGATAGTTTCTCTTATGGGAATACTTGCCCACTTTGGCCATGCTGAATGGCTGTGCTGAAAATATGCAATTTCCTCATTGGCTGTTTTACTGCACTTTCACCCAGTTTAGAGTGAGCCTTTTACTGATCTCTGGAGTATGTAAGGAAGATAAAGCGAATGGGACGTTGAGTACATCACTTTCGTATGACCAGTCTCAGCACTCAAAAGAGGTTCAGAACCAGGGTTTTAAAGTAACAATTTCCAGAGAGTAGCCATGGCAGTCTATTGCAGCAAAAACAACAAATGGCAATTGGCATGGCAATATTCTGAAACCAATGGGAAAACACTTCAGCCTTCCAGGACATTCCATCATTGATCTTATAGTGACCATTTTGGAACAAAGAATATTCAAAGGGAGATTAGAGTGAAAGACTGCTGAGTCAGAATTCATCAATGGGTTTAATTCTATCACCAGAGGTTTGAAATGGGATAACAGATATTTATCACACTACATGTGTCAATTGGCCTACCTAGTGCCAGGATGTTTGTGACATCAGCAACAGCTGCACTGTAAATGACCGCTGTTAACAATGCAATACTTTCTTCATTATTAACTGAATTTCACTGTTTGCAATTCTACTCCTCCCACCCCCACCCACCACCCCCAATATGTACTGTATAAAATCTGAAATTTTTCCACAATACTCCATGCATCTGATGAAGTGGGCTACAGTCCATGAAAGCTTGTGCCAGAATAAATTTGTTAGTCTTTAAGGTGCCACAAGGGTCTTTGTTGTTTTTGGTTTAAATCAACATTGGCTCACAAGCAGCTAAATCCTTTAGCTGAGCTTCAACATGTTTATATAAAAGCTCACTCATTGTAAAAGCTAATTTGACCTTTAATAATATGCTCCTTTCCAAAATGTGCTGGAGAGACATTAGTGTCAGAGGGCCAAGCTACATGTTACTTTGAAGATCTACTTCTTTCTTTCTTTCTTTCTTTCTTTCTTTCTTTCTTTCTTTCTCTAAACTTAGGGTCTAAAGTAAGTGCAGGGCCCCCAGTCCAGATCAGGACTCTAGTGTAGGGGGTATGAGGGCTTTAAGTCTTTGCTCCCTACTATAGCCCCAATCTGGACTGGGGGCCCTGTGCCTGTAATTTTTCATTGCCAAAAAATGATCTACATTGGCAATGAAAATTACAGGCACAGGGGGCCCAGCCTGGATCGGATCTGGACCGTGTGTATGTGTGTGTGTGGGGGGGGAGGGTTATAGCCCCCGTACTGCCCCATACTAGGGTCTTGATCCAGATTGCGCTCCCTGCACTTTCTTTAGAGTAAATGGCATTCAAAGTAATGTATAGTTTAGGATTCAGAAACTGGACAGATGCTGCAAAATGCTACAGTAAATTCACTATTGGTACTGGAATCCATGAACTGAGCAGAATGAACTGAGGTAGCTCTACATTACCAGCATTATTTCCCCTATGGGTTAAAGGATATGGCTTATGGTAAATTATTTAAGCAGCTTTCATAATTCTAGAGCATTGTTGTTATGTTAATAAATAATTCAATGGATTTAAATGCTTTGGAACTTTAAAAAGATCTGATATCCATTTAGGAAAGAAAAAATAAGCAGATCGCTGCAAGCTAGACAGGATTAATTCAACCGTGAAGGTTTGTGGCAAAATGTAACCAATGATACTGGAATGGCTTGATGAAATGGTTACAATGCAGCTTCCGAAAACATCTGTAATTTCTCTGTGTAAAATATCAATTTTCAAAGGATCCACAGCACACCAATAAACAAGATAAAAGAGGTCTGTTAGTAATGATGAAACTTCATGCACTATTATTAGTTCTGCATATGGCATATTGGTAGGACTAGCTTGCTTGAAATATAAACAGTAAAAAGAATCAATGAATCAAAAGAATCAAGTATATATAAAAAGTGTCGTATGCAGCACTGCTGAGAGATATAGAGTCAATTCAGCAGCAACTCTGCAGAACTGAGCATTTTCAATGATCACACATACACACACATTCATGAACAGACACATACACACACACGCACACTTTCCCCAACGAGATGATGACTAATGTTATGCAATCATCATACCTACAGGCACTAAAAGTAAAACAATGGCATATAAGCTGTGATTACTGTTTAGAGATAAAGATAGATTTCCTTTTAAATTATATGTTTTTCTTTTAGATTCCGCACACAGTAATTGTCAAGGATGCTAGGGTCATGACTCAGTGCTGTGCAAGCTATCAGTATGAAAAGAAAGATCACTAGGTAGCCATGCTAAATCAACAACAACGAGTTACAATCCAGGGAAACCAAAGGACTGTACCACATTGAGAGCTGGGCCACCTGAATTCAAAGGTCAGAACTGAGGACAGGGGACAGGAAATTATATTATGCCAGGTACCAGGAGACAAAGAAGGCTGCAGGAATAGTAAAAAAAAAAAAGCTAGATAAATATAAGAAGCATGGGTGTCCGCAGGAATCTTTCTGGGGTTAGGGGGGCAAAGCTGCAATGCTCAGCAGTTTGTGGTTGTAATTTGTGGGCATAGCACATGCCACCACAAAACACCTGTGCACTTTCCTTGTGTATATGCTTTATTGCTTAGTATCACTTTCCCTGAAATTTAGAAGCCTACACACAGAGAAGTCAAAGATACTGGGAATTGAAAGCACTAATGCAGAAGAGCTCTATATTCAAGAAGCATCATGAACTCCAACAAAACTTTCTTTGGAGTGAAGGATAAAAAACACACACCTTGGAACAAGAGGATAAAAACCCCCAAAAGCACCAACACAGTACGGCCATCTTAAGAATAATATACTGGATGTTTTATGGCATCACTGCCCTTATAACATGAACAACTTCACATGATCTATTCTAGAATAGATCTCCTTCATCTTGGAAACACTGGTGAACACTCTCTAGAGCAGTCTTCCCCAACCTTGTGTTCTCCAAATGGTGTGGACTACATCCCCCAGCACTCCTGACCATTGGCCATGCTGGCTGGGGCTGATGGGAGTTGAAGTCCAAACATCTGGAGGTCCAGGTTGGGGGAGGTGAGTCTAGAGAATAGCAGTAGAGTCTGTGGGGAGTATCTTTAATGGTGGGAGGAGAAATGGGCATATTTGATCAGGTTTAGGGTTCTAGAGGAGATTTTACTTTTCATATTATCAGCCACTTTTTACACCACCTAACAATATGACTTCTTCATGGCTTAACTTTTGAACTGCTGCAGTATTCTTTTGGAATTGCATGTTTTTCTGGAACTGCATATTTTGTGTATGATTGCACATTTTTAAGAAGCCTGATAACATCAGAGAACAGCACCATTATTTCTGATAGATCTGGTGACTGAGCAGTGACAAGGCCTGGACACCTTTTCTACCAAGATACGGAGAGTTGGCCTCTGAGAAATTAGTATACCAGGCTGTCTGTTACTTCTCAATGGGTAGACCTGGTGTCTGAACAAAGTCTCCACCTGCAGCTCAAACCCACAATTTCCCCCCTGATTCCTTTAATGAGCCAAGGATCATTACACGAGTGAAGGACATGGTTAATATTTGATGGGGGTGGGGGATGACCTTCCGAAGTTACAGTCAACTCCTAGGTTCTGCTCTGTAGGCAACACACAATAGATGCAGATTCAGACAATAAATTTTGCAACAGGGTTATTATTTATTAGCTTGCTTGTTTGTTTATTATTTGCTTCATTTCTATACTGCCCAATAGCCGAAGCTCCCAGGTATTGTATTACTACAATACCTGAGAAAACACTAACTTCTGAGGAGCTGGCGATGTAATGAAGACAATGCCTCATTGGAGCATATGGTGTGGGCATGTCCTGTAGTGGCTTCTTTTTGGTTGGAGGACATTGTTCATATAAATTTTGTTCTTCAAAAATCTGTGACAATAGTGGACGGACATGCACTTTTAAACTGCATCCCTGTGATGTGGGGATTAACACATCAACAGCAAAAGTGGATATTGAGAGCCTTTACAGTTGCAAACAGACTTACACTCCCAGCCCGGAACGAAAAACAGCCACCACCTATCACTCAATGAACTGAAAATCTTAAAGCTCTTGCTACATTTGAATGTATCTTCTACAACCATTAAAGTCGTATGGATGCTTATTTAGATATATGGACTGCTTATATTAATTCATATCTTTGAAATGGAAATATCAGTCTTTCTCTCCCCCTCCTTTTCTTTTAGTTTTTCTTTATTTCCCCTATATCAAGGGAGATGTTAATGATTACTGTATATTGATATGTTTCATGACATGAATTTCCCCACTTCGTTTGTTGTTATCATTGTGTTGCAAGTAAAAAGATTTTTAAAAAACAAACAACCTTGTGAGGAGCTGCATGGCACATTGTCTCAGCTCCAAGGTCTTCTGCTACAATTAACTTCACAGTCTCACCAACACAGCAGGAGTCAAGGAGCTTTTCTACATGAGGCTGTTAATCTGCCAGTTCTATTTTTGGTTTTGTCACAGAACTGAGATCTAAGCACTAAACAAAGAGTGTTTCCTTTCTTACTTTTCCACTATATAGCCTTTAGGTAGCACTGTGGTATAGTGGACTGATACAACTACACAAGTGGGGAAAGTGTTTTCTTTCACTTTTATAAATAATACCACATTTTTCCTGCTTAAAAAAACCTTGCTGAAGGTGCTGTTTAAAAAGAGAAGCAAAACTGGAGGGTTATGATGTCATCTAAACCCATAATGTCATCTAAACCCATTCCCTACTGTGAATAGGGAATGACAAGTGCACAGTAAATGCCTCATGTAGAAAAGCTCTGGATGACAACACTGGACAACTTTGCAGAAAACCCACACTTGTCCCGCTTCCTGCAAATATGGGTATAATAATGATGAACTTTATCTGTACACATTGTCAGAATATATTTTAATGTTTATAAACTCAGAAAAGACCTGAGTTAGAAAGATAATGAACTCCTATCATTGCTGGTAGATATACTACTGCTCAAACTCAGCTAGGCTAAACTCCTGGATTTCTAAATTGTTTTTTTATGAACGTGCAATTACTTCCTAACAGTGAAGACTCCCCCAAAGGCTTAACACATCCAGAAGGATTAACACACCCAGATATTTGGGTGTGTTAACCATTGCTATGATGTCATTCATTGGCTAAAAAACACTGAAAGGTGGGAGCAGGCTTGTTTCTCACAAAATGAATGGGCAGAATAGTGGCTGTACATTTTGCCCCATATCTTGAGTTTTACAAGGGCTAGAGACTTGCTTTTTTAAAATGAAAGCTAGGAATCTTGAGATTATGGCTCATCTGGTGGGGTGGGGAACTGCACCCCCTTGCCTCTTCCTGCAGATGCCCATGAGACAGGGGATTCAAGAACAAGGAGCAAAGCTAATACAAGGCAGAAACAAAGTAAACCCAAAGAAACTAGGCATGTTGAAGTAATACAGATATGAACAGTTTTTGGTTCATGGTGCCTTGTCTTTGGCACCATGCAGTACATGGCTGTTTAGAATCAGACAAAAACAGTTGTCATTATTTAGCTGGTAATCCATATTACTGTGGACCAGTTCTGAGATAGGAAAAACAATTACAGAGAGCACTGAAGATATGATGGGCAACAAGATACAAGGAAGAGAAGGCTGTTGATATGGGAAGCCTAAAAGGTACAAGATGTAATCACTATATGAATATTTCTCTGGCTAAACATGGGATTCGTAAACTTGAAAATGCACAAATGACTCAGGAGAGCATTGTATAATTTCTAGAAACATATGGCAAGGCAGCTGAAATAACAATTAAACAGTATTTGCCTTTGCCTGCCATTAAAAAAAAATAAGTTCTACAATGGTTATAGTTACAAGGATGCACTGTCAATTGGGGGGGGGGAATTCTTGGGACCCTACTTTTTTTTAAAGTGCTGCTGCAGCAGCTTACTAATATAAATGGATGGTGCACCCCATAAACATGAGCAAGTCCTCTCATAAGTTAAGTCTAATATACCTTACCTACCTCAAATAACATTGTTAGGTCACCCCTGTTCTTTCCTTTCCTTACCTCAGCTTTTAACCACTTGACTATCCTCTCAGCTGCGTTTACTTTTTTCTCAGTGCTTCACACAAGAGATTTGCCCACATTCCTAAACAACATACGGTGGACTGGCAGGTAGCCATTTTCTCCTGCTTTCCTTTGTTCCACCTGGTGCAGTGGACTCCACCATTTGCATGGGAGTATGAAATAATAGAAGCAGCTGCAAGAGACCTAATGCAAACATCAGAGTGCTTGTACAGTGGCTGAGACACATCAATCTCCCGCCACCTGGCCTCATAAGCTGCCCCTCATGCTCATCTGTAGATTCCTTTGTCCTCTCCACAAGACAAATAGTGAAAACATTCAGTGGCAAGAACACATAACTGACAAAGCAGAAAATTTGTTTTTCACACTTTGTTTTTTGGAAAACTTCTGCAACTCAGGCAGTGCCACTGCAGAATGAATGGTGTCCAGCAACCAATTAGATCTGTTTAAACAGGAGAGCTATAGTATAGGACTAGACAGCAACTACACTAGACAGAGACATTAACATCAGTGACCAAACCCATTAGTGGTGAAAATCATGCAGATCAGTTGTGTGGTGCTGCCAGAGCACTTTGCTTAGAGAAGATGGGCAATCAGATATTTATTCCATTTGTACTCAAATTTTCTTTCCATCAAGAAAATGGTGCTCAGTATGACCCACTCCTTTTAAAAGATAAAAACGTAAGAAGAGTCATGCTGGTTCAGACCAAAGGTCTACCTCGTTTGACATTCTGCTTCCACAGTGGCCAGATGAGAAGCCCGCAAGCAGGGCTATGAGTGCAACAGCACTCTCCTGCTTGTGTTCTTCAGCAACTGGTATCCAGAGGTATACTGCCTCTGATACTGAAGTTAACATATATAGCCATCATGACTAGTAGCTCTTGATAGCCTTATCCTCCACGAATTTGTCTAATTCCCTTTAGATACTGTCCAATTTGGTGGTCATCGCTACATCTTGTAGTAGTAAATTCCATAGTTTAAATATATGCTTTGTGAAGAAATACTTCCTTTTATTTCCCACCATTCCTGAATCATCCACCATTCAGCTGCATTGGTTGACCCCAGGTTCTAGTATTATAAGAGAGGAAGAAAAACTTCTCCTTATCCACTTTGTACAGCCAATTTTAAGATCTTGTGGCATTCTCACAACTAGCAGCCATCATGTAGAGCAGGGTTCCTAACCATTTTGGGTTGGGGGTCACATTAGGTGTTGGCTGACCCATCGGGGGCCACATGCCAAAAGGAGGCATATCCAGAGCCATAAAAGACCCTCCACCTCCACCATTCTGCCCAATCAGGCAACGAAAAGCAGCTTTTTTATGTGACAAACATCACAGAGCTACACTGTTTTCTTCCTTATACATTATTTCCTTTATTTTCCCATTTAATGTATTCAGTCTACTTCCATTGCTTTTTGATTTCCATTGCTTTTGATTTTGCTCCAATATTCCCCTCCACCTCCCCCCAATGACAGCAAATGTATGTATGTATGTATGTATGTATGTATGTACTTGCCTCTCTGCCAAAAAATGGTGCTCAAGGCGGCTAACAATATAATCCAAGTTAAAACAAAATCTTAATTAAAACCCAGCCTAAAAACAAATCAATTCAAAACACAACAAGCCAAGAAGTAAGCAGCACCAGCCAGTTTAAAGCCCCTTTGGCAGCAGACCAGCTTATATGCCAAAGGCCTGTCTGAATAAAAATGTCTTTGCCTGTTGTTAGAAGGGAAGTCAGCATCAATGGTGATGCCTGAAACTTGAGTAGCGGCGATGCTGGGCTTGATCTGAGGAAATTGTGGGGTGATCAGCAGTGGGGAGAGAGATTGGCAGTGGAGGGGGCAGTTGCAGAACAGGCAGTGGTAGGATCTGCAGTGATGGCCACACACAGAGGTGTGGCTAGGGTCTTAAAAGATCTGGGGCACAGGCCCATAACAGAAATTTGCATACACACACACACGAGTCTAAACGCACCTCTAATGTGTGTGTGTGTGTGTAGTGTGTGTGCATGCAGTGTGCTTGCATGTGTGTATAGATTACATACATACACACATAAGAAGTGTGCACTGACCCCCCCCCTTTCAACTCAGACCCCAATTCAGCATTTTGGAAAATATGTCACTTCTGCTCGGGCCAATTTGTAGTCGGACCACTTCAGCTCAGCTCCAAACCTGAGTCAAGGTTTGGAAAAATGAGTCTTTAGGCTTCTTGTTGATTACCATGGGAAATTAGAAAAAAAAACCTGTAACTTTTTTCTCTTGGTCAGAACTGGATAATTTTAGGCATAGTACCCCCTAGAATGGGATTACACCTGTCCAATGTCAGAAAAATAGGTGCAGGGTTTATATTTTTATTTTCTTTTAAAGGGAACTGTCAATAACATTTTAATTCCTTGGAAGAATTGGATAAAAATTTCAGGATTCATTGCCCCATCAGAGGAGATCATGTCTGCCAAATTTCAGGATGCTAGCCACAAGGGTTTTTGTGCAAGGGTGGCCTTGACATTTTGAGGTCTCCAAAAGAAGACATACATATCTCCCTATGTTCCTTGTGGACCACTGTTCTGAAAGTTACAGACAGCCTACAGTTGTCCCTAAGTAAGAAACCAGCAAAGTTTCAGAAGGATAGGTGCAGCAGTTCATGTGGAAGGGGAGTTCTCCAGTTTTGGGGAGGGAGTGATTTGCTTTCCCTTCCATTCACCCCTTCCCCAATAGTTTTTGGGTAAATTTGTATGAAAATGCACAGGTCATTAGAGGTGTCACCCAGGCAAGAAACCTGCAAAGTTTCTGAAGAATATACATGCATTCTAATTTAGAATTACTAGAATTTATTTACATTTCACCAATGTTAGCAGCAGGGGAACATAGGTGGGAATGTGCTATTGCACTCAAGTCCTGCTTGTGGGTTTCCAATAGGCATCTGGTTGGCCATTGTGAGAACAGAATGCTGGACTAGATGGAGCTTGGTCTGATGCAGCATGGCTCTTCTTATGTTCTTAAATAGAGATTGCCTCTGAGCATGTGCAGAATGTTCTTCTTTCACCACTGAGCACTTGCATTCTCCCCCTACCAATTCTATTCCCCTCCATGCAACCATCCCTCCTCATCCTACCATCCTCCAGCAACTCTTCATAAAAACAAATGTCTTGTTTTGTGCAACTCCTCTCCATGCACAAACTCTCATTGTATCTTCCTCCCCATAACTTCATTTGTGCCAAGACTTCACCAGGATTCAGCCAATGAGTCTGTTTTCAAAACTAAGGCTAAGTTACGGAGAAACTCTGAGCATGCACTAAGTGCCTTTCCTTCACCACTGAAGGGAGAGTTCATGCAAAAAAACAAACAAAACCCAAACCCACAAATGACAAATGACAAAACATGCATAGGACTGAGCTGAAAGGGTAGTCAATTCATTAGACAGAATTGGGTAGGCACTGTACTAAGCCTGCAGTACCATGCTCACAACTCAGGACTTATTTCTGAGTAAACATGCAGAACATCAAGGTGCAAACCGCCCTGCAAAAGTAACTTGTGCTGGAATCCTACACACACTTACCTGAGGGTAAGCCTCATTAAACATAATGGGACTTCTCAGTAGGCATACATAGGATTGCATAAATTAGCAATATTTATCTCCCGCCACTTAAAAAACAAACCCAAAACTCCTATTTTTATTAAAGCTTTCTGTTCAGAGGAACACAGGAATTTGCCTTGTACTGAGTCAAACCCTGGGTCCATCTAGCGCAGTATTGTTGACACTGCCTGGCAGCAGTGGCTCTCCAGGGTTTCAGGCAGGATTCTTTCCTAGCCCCCTACCTGGAGATGCTGGGGATCGAACCTCAGACCTTCTGCATGCCAAGCATGACCTCTACCACTGAGCTACAGCCCTTCCTATTGCTGGATAATGGCAACTGACAAACAAAACAGCCCCAGTTTTGTTTCTCTGCAACCATGTGAACCCACTTTTCTCAAATGCTTGAGTAAGAAGGAGAAAAACCAATCCTCTTGTCTGTTTGTATAAAGTCAAATACAATTCAGAACTTCTCTTGCCCACCGAAGTGAATTCTCTTTAAGAATTCCCCAAGATATGCTCTGGGTGGAATAAAGAAGAGAAAGAAAGAAAGAAAGAAAGAAAGAACAGGATAGGGGAGGGAAGAAGAAAAGAACAATGGTGATTGGGGTGGGGGGTAGAGAGAATTCCCCAAGTGGCTCCTTTCAGAGAGGTGGTACTTCAGAGGAATTTAGGAGGCTGTAGAGGGTTTGTAAGGATTGCACACACTTAAATGAACTTTATGAGGTGAGGTGGCTGAGGGCTTTTTCTAGCTTTTTTAAAACTGTAGAACCTATTTAAAACCCCAGCAGTTTCTTGATCATGATGCCACATAGTCCTAACCCTCCCTTTTTGATTGAGTCCTACAGCTATTTAGGAGAAATTAAAGTGGAGGGGGAGCAAGAAGTTTGTGGAGGCTGTTTGCATCCTTTGCTATACTGAAGCTACTAAACTTCTGCAGAATCCAAAGTTTCCAATTTGGGGCAGTAAAATCAGATGCTGTGTGAAATACCAGTATTTCACATGGAGCTCTTTCTTCCCTTCCTTCTCCCTCTTCAAAATTTCATTGCAGGCAAGCTCCCAACAGTGGGCATGTAAGAGCAGAAAAGAAAAGTAGGGGAAGAGAGGTTTTTCGCACCTCAAAAAACCCCTACACCAGAGATTAGGGATAGTGACCTCCTAATGGTCACCTTAAACAGCTTCTGATTAGGATCTCTAATTGCCTGGGTGACTTGACAGTTTTTACTTTGTGTTTTAGACTTTGAGAAAAGGAAACTTTATGCACGGCTAGCACAAAAGCCACTGGACCTAACTGCCTGAAATTTGGTAGGTTCAGCCTGCTAGATCCCCAAATACCATGAATTTATGTGGAATCACAAAAAAATTATAGCTCTTTACTTTGACAGATTTTCTTGGAAAAAGCAAATTTTACCTGTGGCTAGCACAAAAGCCACTACACCTAACTGTCTGATCTTTGGCAGGCTCAGTCATCTCTATATGGGCTTCCAGTTCCCCAAATTCCATGAACATATGTGGAAGCACACAAAAATATAGCTCTTTGCTTTGACACATTTTCTTGAAAATAGCAAACTTTACCTGTGACTAGCACAAAAGTCACTGGATATAACAGCCTGAAATTTGGCAGATTCCATCAGCTCCATGGGGGCTGCCAAATTTCCACTTGGGTGGAAGAACAAAGAAATTATAGCTCTTTGCTTTGACAGGTTTTCTTGAAAATAGCAGATTGTACCTGTGACTAGCACAAAAACCACTGGACCTAACTGCCTTAAATTTGGCAGATTAAATCAGTTCCATGGGGGCTACCAAGCCTCCACATTTCATGTGGAGTTTGTTTATCATACAAACTAAAAAAGTTATGGCTGTTTTTGTTTTCCATTGCAAGTCAATGGGAAAATGTAAAAAAAATGGCAATTAGGACAGCTCAAAAGATCCGGGGCCCATGCCCAGGTTGCCCTTCATAATGATGCCCCTGGCCACACTGCAATAATAAATCGGTGGTGGCAGTGGGATCAGTAGTGTGTGTGTGTGGGGGGGTAACAGTATGAAAGAACTGCTGGATTCAGCCTGAGTGGGTTGTGCTTCCTGGGAGGAACCAGAAAGTAGGTAAGGGCAACACCCACAGCTTCTGGACAGAGAAGAGAATGGCCAGAGCCTGAGAGTGCTCAGTGGAAAGGCTTTGTCTGCATAAAACTTGTACGTTTGTTTGGAAGCCAGCGTTTGTGTGGTGCAGTCCACCAACTTTGAAACAGGGAGGCTGCAGTTAAAGTCTTGGGGGGGGGGGGAGAGACATGTGGCCCATGGAGCCTGTGTTGTACACCCTTGATCTAGAGGCAACTTTTCACTGATTATGTGCTTGAATTTAAATTTGTATTTTTAAAAAAGGAGAGAAAATTTAAGCATACTTTTGGAGAAGCCAACATACAGATATGGCTGCTAGTCCACTATCCCTTTTGTTAGGCAGATTGCTGCTTAATAGCCCCAAATGGTCAACTGACTGGGAACTAATGGGTATAGGCAGGTAGGATGGATATCTGGCTTTGGGTATGAATTAATCTGCATCAGAGGTTGTGGAGGAGGATGTGCATGCACATTCACCCTGGCTAAGCGGAAGGGCAATGGGTATGTGTGCAGAGAAGCAGCCATTGACATTTTGAGAGAGAAAGAGAAACCTGTGAGTTGGCTGAAGGCACCTTGTGGACGCAGGACCCCTCTCGAGAAATCTGATATGGAGTTGTAGATCTGATGCCTTGTGGGGGTGCCATCTGTTCACCTCCACTTATGCTCTATGTGTATATTTGTAACGGAAGTAAATATTAAAAGGACACCTCCAATCTCCAGTGATCTCCCATCCAAAGGAATCCAAACCTGATAACATTGGCCCTGTGACTTCTTACTCCTCAGGAAGTGGGGAATTGGCTACAAATACAATCAATAAACAAAAAGCCTCATATCTGCAGTACGTTGAACCATTTACATGTAGCAATTCACCATGTAGATCAGCCACTGCCACACAGTTTGTCTCCGAGCCACTGAAAAGGGCACAGTGGTGTGCAGGGAAAACATTGTATGACCATGGATGCTATAGACCCATGTGATGCCCCCCAAATGCAAATTTCAGTGGCCATTTCTTCTGAGGCAAAGCTTGGACTCATCCTGTCACCTTTGAAAGTCCTCGTGCCGACAGTACAGATTGTTCAGCTTGGTCATGCAGTTTTATATTCCTGGGACTTGCCACTCGCTAGTGCAGAAACATCCTAACTGAGCTGTACTGAAATATTATTGAAGGATGATGGAGTAACCAAAATGGTACAATTATGCTAACTAATTCATGACCCTGTAAAATCGTCTGTGTCTTCAGTTGGATTATTCATGAGTATGTGAAGATGCGTGTGTGCGTGCATGCGTGTGTGTGTGTGTCAATATTTGCTTGTTAACTTATGTCAATGCTTCTATTGCAGGATTATTATTTTTTTAAAGAAGCGATTAACAGATTTTTCCTGATATAGCCATATAAAATTGGAAGTGAGCAAAAAATGTTGTTTCAGCTGGAATGAAGAGGGGAAACTAAAATGGGCAATAAATTATAAATTGTGTCTACTTTCAAGGGCAATAACTATGAAATAGGATCGAGGGACCAGAAATTATGCAGAGATCATGCCGTAAACCCTACACCATTACTGGGATTTTCCCCACATGAAATTTTTAAAAAATGTATTAGTCAGACTTAGCATGGTATACACAATAACATATTTGTGCTACATTAACTATTTGCATAGACAAAATGAAGACTGGAGATAATTCAAATTAATGCAATCCTTGGGGAAAATATTATCCAACACACTTGATTATGCATTATCTTTTCTAGTGCTATAATGAGGCATTAACGTGGGTTTTTTTAAAAAGAAAAGAACCAATGCCAGGGGTGCTGTCATTGCATTCTGTATTGTGGAACTTGTATCAAGTAGGGAATTGGACTAGATGACCCTCAAGGTTCCTTCCAGCTCTACTGTTGATACTATGATTTAGGGCACAATCCTAACTTGATAAGTGGCCACCTCCAACCTTGGAGGTGACCACCTATCCAAAGCAAGGCAGGAGAGGCACGGGGGTGGGATCGTTCCCTCTGCTCCTCTCCTGCCTTGCTATTTTTCACTAGACAGCCATTTTCAGCTGTCTAGTGGAGTGGGGGGACTGGGAGAGGAAGCTGCCATATGACACATTGGATATGTTGTACACGCAGCTCCGCTCTCCCCACCCCAGAACGCCCCTTTGCAGTCGCTCCATGCGCCTTTTCCAAGCGCAGAGCATGGGGCTTCTCTGTGCTGCCTCAGAGGCAGCGCAGACAAGGGGAGCAGTCAGTTTTCTGGGAACTGACCTCAGAGCTCAGGCTCCGAGGTCAGTTCCCAGAAATGAGCATATCCTATGGCCCTAGTCTAGACAGTGTCTAGTGGCCACAGGTTTGATCCCTTAATGTTGGGAACTTACCATGTAATACTATTATTGTGAAAGGTGATAGCAAGTTCTCCATCATAGCTCTTCTTTTGCCTCAGCCATCACAATGGCCATTCTCCCCTTCCCATCACTCACCAGATGAAATGCAAACCTCATAAAGTGGAAAAGCTCTTCTGTGAAAAAAACTCCATAATGGGGCCAACATGAATTGCCTAAAGCATCAACCAGAGCTATTCCAGGGTTTCGATAATTAAACAAAATTAGAAAGCAAGCAAAGGCTCGTATCAGACATCATGAAATCTAAGGGAGAG
The DNA here is from genome assembly GCF_057233095.1 of Heloderma suspectum. Classification (NCBI taxonomy): domain Eukaryota; kingdom Metazoa; phylum Chordata; class Lepidosauria; order Squamata; family Helodermatidae; genus Heloderma; species Heloderma suspectum. Next base: position 65,717,658 of record NC_139462.1, on the reverse strand, counting down.
ATGGAGAACAAAGTAACTCGGGCATATATGCTATCATGATATGTCCACCTGAAGAATTTAAAGATACAATTGTGTTTTCCCTAATCAAAACTAAAGTAACAAAGGGGAAAGAGATAAAATAGGATTAAGTTTTGCAGGAGAGAAAGGGCTATAAAGGTGCTTTCCTTTTAGAAAATAAAAGCACTCCATGTCTGAAAAACAGCAAGAGGTTTCAGAAACACCAGCACCTTATCATCATTATTTGAAACATTCTATATACACTGTATACACATACTACATATAATTACCTTGACCAGACAAAGGGACTTACCCAAAGCAACCAGTATTACTACCGCCTCAAGGATACCAAATGTGTGGATCAGATTGTAAAACTCAAAAGTATCCGCCATAGAGGAAATGATCATGTGTTTCAGCTAGAAAAAGAAGAGGCTACACTTTCCAAAACTGCAGGAAGCAAAGCCAATAATGTGAAATCATTACTTAATTATTCTTTGGCTTTGGTTGCTGCATTCCTTCTGTTACAGGAAATTGACCATAGGAAAGTTTCTCATTCCCTCCACCCCTGCCAAAGCAGCCCCTGCCCCCTACACAGTCTGTCTTACTCCCAAGGCCCATCCCTTTTGAATTTAATGTGTATTACTCAGTGGAGACTGGTGGCCCTGATGTCAGTGACTGATGGATCCACTCCAGGTTTTAGTCAGAACCAGTCAGAACTCTAAAGGAGCTATCCAAGGTATGAAGCACCTTGGATAACTCCTTTAGACTTCGGACTGGTTCTGACTGAAACCAGAAGCAGATTAACTGCCCCACTGACATCGGAGCCACCAGCCTCCACTGGTATAACTTCATAGCATCATACAATAGTAGGGTTGGAAGGGGCCTATAAGACCCTTGCTCAATGTCCAACCCCTTGCTCAATGCAGGAATCCAAGTCAAAGCAACCCTGACAGATGGCTGTCCAGCCTCATCTTGAAGCCTCCAGTGTGGGAGAGCCCACCACCTCCCTAGGTCATTGGTTCCATTGTCATATTGCTCTAACAGTCAGGAAGTTTTTCCTGATGTTCAGCCAGAATCTGGCTTCCTGTAACTTGAGCCCATTATTCCGTGTCCTGCACTCTGGGATGATCGAGAAGAGATCCTGGCCTTCCTCTCTGTGACAACCTTTCAAGTACTTGAAGAGCGCGATCATATCTCCCCTCAGTCTTCTCTTCTCCAGGCTAAACATGCCCATTTCTTTCAGTTTCTCCTCATGGGGCTTTGTTTCCAGTCCCCTGATCATCTTTGTTGCCCTCCTTTGAACCCTCTCCAGTTTGTCCGCATCCTTCTTAAAGTGCGGTGCCCAGAACAGGACACGGTACTCAAGATGAGGCCTAACCAGTGCTGAGTAGAGGGCAACTAGTACTTCAAAGTTTGCTAAGTCAGCCCTGCTGTGTTTGGAGGACTTCTTGTTCGTTCTGCTGAGTAGGGCCCAGGCTATCTGCTCCAAAGTTCTGTCCTGATCCTGCCCTCCCAGCAGGATCCTGCCCTCCCAGCCCCCCCGAGAGGCTTTTAGGGGGTGCACATAGCTGCTGAGGGCAAAAGACAAACTTTCCATCTGTGAATTTCCTTAATTTAACTTACCTTAGGACCCAAAGCACAGATTTTGCATATATCCCTATCCAGCAAAATATCCATTCCTCACAAGCAAATGAACAAACAAATAAAAAACCCCACAGCCACTCAGCAGCTAATGACTTTCTGAAATCAAACAATATATGAATGAAGAAGGGAGAACTACAACTACCAGCATAGTCAGCCCCAGACATTTTGCTGCCTGAGGCAGAGCAGCAAAAGGTATCCCTCTTTCCACATCAAGGTGCATAGTCCCCAAGGCTAGTCACAACCAGGTATTTAGACCCCCCAGACAGAAAATCTCACAAGTGCTTCTTCTCCTCCCTGGCAGCAATAATATCAAAATAAATTAAATAGCTAACAATTTGCTGCTCTGTCATGACACTTAAGATCAGGTACCTGAGGCAGTCACCTCACTCTGCCTACTGGTACAGCCAGCCCTGTATATACTGCAGGTACACTAGACTGCAATGCAGCTGTTAAACAGATGACTAAACATGAGCTGTGTGAAAAACAGGCCTTCTTTGCCTAGTCCTCCAACTAATGCAGCCATAGGGAAACAGCATGCTTCCACCCTTTTGTAAGTAAAGCACTGCAGGTATCAAAAGTACTGCCTGGCTCCTAGTCAAATGCCTGTCTTGGCTCTGAACAGGATGAGAGAGGGAGGCAAATCTATAAGAGGCTAAGGGTGCAATCCTATGCATGCTTAGACAGAAAAAAGTCCTTCACCTCTCACCATGCCCTGGCTGGGGCATGCTGGGAGTTGAGGGACTCTGCTGACTGGGGCATGCTGGGAGTTGTGGGACTATGTTGGCTGGGGCATGCTGGGAGTTGAGGGACTCTGCTGACTGGGGCATGCTGGGAGTTGAGGGACTATGCTGGCTGGGGCATGCTGGGAGTTGTGGGACTTTTTTCTGACTAAGCATGCATAGGATTGCACCCTAACATGCCTCAAAGAGGCACTGTTGGCAGCTCAACAGCAGGCTGTGCCTCTAGTGGGAAGCTGGAGCTTCTCCAGACAGTGGGAAGGGCTTCAGATTCAGAGAAATAGAGAAAGAATCCAAGGACGAAGCCTGATCTTGCAATGCTGGGGCATCACTTAATACTTTATACACATTACTGGTAACATAGCAGCACCTAAGAACTTCATTACTAAGGAGGCCCCTTTCTGATAACCATTGTGAACAAGACAAAGACAGGAGATACCTAATCTGAAAAAAGTGTAGGGCAGAGTGCATTAATGTGACAAGACCACCACCTATCATATTCAGTCCACAACGACTGGAGCAGATATATTGAACCAAGGAACTCTAAGCTCTCCGGACACTAAACCAATTTTTACAGGTTGATTGAGCAGCTGGGATCTCTCTCACAACACTACAACTAATATAACATGGGGTGGTAGTATTAGGGATGTGAAATTTGGATCCCCCAGAGGTTTACACTAAAACTGTATAAGATAGAATACCTTATTGCTATGGACTAATGCAGGGATGGGCAACCTTTTAGCCCCCAAGGGCCACATGTGGCTATGAGCAGTTGGGCATGGGCCACATGCCAGGGGTATGGCTGGAGCTGGGGGGCAGGGCTTGGGCTGGTGGGTAAGAGCAGGACCAGCACCTCCTCACCTTTCTCTCACACAGGCATCACTAAGGTGGCCACCTACAAAACACCCCCCTGCAAAGGAAATGCATCACCAAACAAGAGGACAAAAGATGACATTGATTTGCAGAACACTTGTGTATGTTCATTTATATGTATAGATGTACATTTAGAAATAATAATAATAATTATTATTATTTAAATAGAAATATAATCAATCTCACCATAGTATGGAAAATGGTGGCCTATGTACCTTACCTGCCTGTTCAGTCTGCTGTCCAGGTGCTGTTGATGAACAACGGTATTTATGGTTCATTATCTTTTAACTGGACTTGAACCGGACAGCCGTTCAAACAGAGGATGCCTTCAAATAGAGGATGGTCCTCTGGCAGCCCTTCAAATAAAAGACTCTCCTATGTAAAAGAGGACCCATGGCCACCCTAAGCTGAATCACATGCCTTCACACACATTCATTCATGAGTAGGGCATGTGGGGGAAGGGAGGGCTAACCTCCCCGTCACAATTGTACTTGTGCCAGTCCTCCAAACAGCTGCCAGATGGATGGAAAGTTGAACATAGACACAGGGAATCCAGAGTCTGACTGTAGATTGATTGGCTCTGGGTAAATCTTCTTATTTCAGTCTCCATTGCCCCTATTGTAGAAAAAAACACCCTTACAGAATGATGCTGAGAAGTGATATAGTAAAGAAGTGCTTTTGCCTGCCCTTAGCCTGATGAGTAAGGCTACCTATAGGCCTAAATCAGGCAGCTATAGAACAAAGAGTGATTGTCACAATGGGTTGTGAAACCACAGACCTATCCTTGCAAACATTTATCCCTACCTAGGAAGCCAAAATGCATTTGCTTGGTTTTCACCAGCCCATTAAGTAAATAAAATCTGGAAAATGAAATTGATTGATCTGCAAAATGCTATTTTTAAATGACAGGAAACTGGAGCAGTCAGATCCTGGAAATGGTGCTTGACATTGAAATTAGTTATCAGAACAGCAGTGACTAAGCAAATAAAATGTTAGGAATAAACAAACAATAAGGAGAATGCTGCTGCTTTGAGCATGTCAGTCATTGGCTCTTGTCTATCCAGCCACAATTCAGCTGATCCCACCACCAATCAAAGTGTCCTTTTTGCTACTACTCTTCTTGTCTACTTTCCAACATGTGGAGAATAAGTGTACAGCATTTCCAAAATTCAGAATTCAATTATGCAAACACTCCAAATGATTTGATGAGCATAAGCAGGCAGATGAGGCAGTTGTAGAACAAGTCCTACAACTCCCAGCATGCCCAGCCAGGCATGACTGGGGCATACTGGGAATTCTAGGACTTTTTCTGTCTAAGCATGCATAGGATTGTGCCCTTAATGTATTATTGTTGGCGTTTTTACTGCCAGGGAGTTTGGGGTGGGGGAAGGCACTTGTAGGATTTTCTGCCTCAGTTGCTAAAATAACATGACCTGCCTTGAATACTAGGCATCTTGGGAAGGGCAGGGGAGGAGGGGGCGCCCTTTGCAGCTCTGCTTAGGGCTCCTTCACATGGAGCTTTTATCCTGCGGTTGAGATCGCTCCTTCATGGAAGTTTGCGGGCTCTTTACATGATGCTGTGATCATCCAAGGCGTCTCCTGCACTAAATGCCCTTTGTTCCATTTTTAAATAGATTGCAGATAATGCACTATCAAATTACCACGTTGTGTTCCACTTGAGTTTCCTCTGTGAAAAGAGGAAAAGTGGCAAGAAGAGGAGAGAGATCGATGAAAGATAACGGAAGACTCAGATACGGGGAGAAGAAGGGGAAAGGAAGCATGTGTAAAGCGAGTCAGTTGTGATCCTGCATTTTAAATGGAAGCAGAAAGTCCCATTTTAAATGCAGGATTTTAGGCTGGTGTAGAGATGCTGTTAGGCAGCAAATGTTCTTTGATTGGCCTGGTTCCAATGGAGGCTGGTGGCTCTGATTCCTGTGGAGCTGTGCATTCACTCTGGGTTTCAGTCAGAACCAGTCAGAACTCTAAAGGAGCTATGCAAGGCACTAAAGCCATTTGGGGGATTGGGTGCAGCACCTTGGACAGCTCCTTTAGAGTTCTAACTGGTTCTGACTGAAACCTAGAGTAGATTCATAGCCCCACTGGAATTGGAGCCATCAGTCTCCCCTATCTGGTTCATAAGGTGCATAGGAAGGTGCTTAATAATAAGTCAGTCCATTGGTCCATCTAGCACAGTAATGTCCACACTGACTGGCTGCATTTCTGCAGTGTTGTACACCAAGCGTCTTTCCCAGCTCTGTCCAGAGACAACAGAGCCTGAACAGGGACTTTTTGCATGCAGCATATGTGTGCTACCACTGAGCTACAGCCCTTCCTCTTTCTCATCTTCCACTCTTGTTCTAGTGTTATCATAACTTGGACTAGATATTGATCCCAAAGAGTGTGTGCTTGTACATCTAATGCAAATGGCAACAGAAGCTGCATGTCCTCTGCATTTACTCTAGCACAGCAATCAGTAGGCTGCACAACGTTCAATGAACGGGCCGTTAGTTGATTCATTCAGCATGGATTTTGCCTTTTTCACAACAGCCACACGCTGGGCTGACATTTTCATCATGCTGTCCACAACCCCAAGATTTCCTTCTTGGTCAGTCCTGCAAACTCAGATCCCATCACCGTATATGTGAAGCCAGGACTTTTTGCCCAAATGTGCATCACTTTATACTTGCGTACATTGAATCACATTTGCCATTTTAATGTTCATTCCCCCCTGCCCAAGATCCTTTTGGAGCTCTTCACAATCTGCTTTTATTTCAACCATGTAAGAGAACAATCCTATGATCTCTGGGTGAGCATTCCAGGGACCATAGGATGGCTTGGAGTCCCCCCTCTGAGGTGAGAGAAAGCGCTCTGACCTTGGAAGGGGAAGTCGGAGATCTGACATGCCGACACCGACCCCGTGCAGCCAGTATGGAGAGAACAGCACCTGTTGCCTCTCCAAGGACAGAAAATTGACCCTGGAGAGGGGAAACGGGGGCATTCCGGTGGGCAGGGAGGGGAGGAGACTGGAGAGGCCATTTTTCCTGAGCCTCCTCCAGCCTCCTTCCCTCCCTCTCGGAAGTGCCCTCGCTAGATGGGCTGAAAAGGGGATGCAAAGATTGCCTTCACCGCTCCTCCCCTGCTGGCCTCAGGCTGGCAGGGCACAGGAACCTCAGAAGCCTCAGAGTTCAGGGACTTCCGAGCAGTGAGGGCACAAGTCATAGGATTACGCCCTTAATTAACCGGGTGTCATCACAAATTCACAAAAACAACAAAATCTATGTTCAGGATCATTAGGAAAGGAATTGAGAATAAAACTCCCAGTATCATGCTGCCTTTATACAAATCTATGACGTAACCACACTAGGCATACTATGTACAGATCTGTGCGATCCAAGGGGATGGAATAATTCCCCTGTGAGGAGAAGATGGGGATGATGGCAGTTGTAATCCAGCATATCTGGAGGGTGCCAGCCAGGTTGGAGAAGGCTGGTCTACCCACACGTCATTTGGGGGAAAAAGATATAGCACACAGACTCCATGTGGGTGAAGACATGACGTGTAGCAGGAAACCCTCTGAAGGAATATTTCCAACACTGATTTAAAGACCCAGGTAAGTTCTTATGGCCAAAGATGGCATTCGTTCAATTAGCAATTGTTAGCTGGTGCCGTGTTAGGGTCACCAGGTGTCCTTCTTTACAGAGGTCAGTTCTCTATTTTGGAGAGCTGTCAGGGAATTTGAAGTTGTCATCTATTTGATGGTCCATCCAGTCCAAGTCCAGTCAAAGAACTTGATGGGCTTTGAAGTTGCCCATCCACAGTGAGCACCTGGATAGCAGCCTGAGAAGCAGGCATACAAGTCACCTAGTGGTGAGATGTATGGTCCTTCTATTTAAATTATAATTATTATTTCTAAATTTCCATCTATACATATACATTTGCATATGCACATTTTATACAAATGGATGGCCTCTTTCTTGGGGTGATGCATTTCCTTTCTTTTTAGCGATGTGTAAGCGGCCACCCTGGAGCTGGTCCAGTTTGAGAATGCAGGAGGGGACCTCCCCACCAGAGTCCCATTCTAGTTATGGCTTGTCTCTTTTTGGCCCTTGGCGGTTTTTGCAACATGGAGGGCATGTGGAAGAGGAGAGATCCACCACCTCTTTGAGCACCAATGATTTCTGCTCCACCAAATGGCTTTAAATAAAACCAACACATACAAAACAAACATTTAAAAAGTAACACTTAAAGTCTGGTGTGAGAATACTGATGGTACCAAACTTTTTATTTTTATTTTTTGAAAGACACAACTGAAGAATACCTACAAAAGGAATATGGAATGATTCACTGACCTTCTCTCTGTCTGAGGTTATTTCCCTTTATATCTGTGGGATAGAGCTATGTGCTAGGGCACCATAGGCAAAGCTCAGTGGGAAGGAAGACACAGTGGGGCCATCTCAAGGCACTCTCCCTGAAACCTCACCGCAGCCTCTGAAGAGATACAGTCAAATATTTGCCTCATTAAAAAAGGATTTCCAGGCCTTACTGCCTGCAGACAATCTGGAGACATTACTTTAAAAGGCACTATAAAAGTTTGGTGTGGAAGGATTTTATTACTGAAAAATAGGAACTCTGAAGGGTAAGTTCGAAAGAAGCCTGTGCATATGGGCAAAGCAATCTGTACAAATAGATACCAAATATTAGATGATGATGATGATGATACCAAATGAAATGATGATGATACCAAATGAAATGATGATGATACCAAATGGTAGATGAAGATGATGAAGATGCTGTATAAGAAAACACCAGTTTTGTGTGGTGTTGTATCATTATGCCAATATCTATTTGGAGAAGTCTATCAGCCAAAGAACATGCCATCATATACCTCTCTTTTTCCACAATCTCATCCTAGGGAGATAGTTGAAACCCTGGACGGGTGTCTGGGGGCAGTATTGGAACGGATGAGGACTAATAAACTCAAACGTAATCCAGATAAGACAGAAGTACTGTGGACTGGGAAATCTGCTAATCTGGAGGGAGGTTTAGATATGACTCTAGGTGGAGTCACACTTCCTCCTGAAGGGCCAGGTACACACAGTCTTCGAATGTGCCTGAGTTTAGTGCTGACTATGGAAGTGCAGGGTACTTTTTTTAAGCCAGCGGTGATGTATCCATACTTATCTCCCTGGGGAGGGAGCTCCAAAGATGTGGGGCCACCACTGAGAAAGCCCTATCCCTAGCACTCACCGGATGGCTCTTGCTGGTGGGCCAGACAGTAGGGCCTTTGGCACTGATTTTAATGCTTGGTCAGTGTCATTACAGCTGGAGCCAGTCCTTTAGATAACATGATCCCAAACCATTTAGGGCAGGTGCCAGGAGTGCTTTCTAGCAGCTTAGGCTGGTTTGGAAGCTGTGCTCCTATTTAGAGAAAGCTGACCTGGACACAGTGTCACGTGGCTTGGCAACATACAGGTTAGATTACTACAGTATGCTCTATGTGGAGCTGTCCTTGAAGATGATTCAGAAACTGCAGCTGGTACAGAATGCGATGGTAAAGAATGCTTGTGGGAGCTAAGTGCTTAGATCATATTACTCCAATTACATTGGCTCCCTGTTGGTTTCCACAGGCCTAATTCAAGGTGCTGGTTTGGGCCTTTAAAGCTCCAAATGGTTTGGGACCACAATATCTGAAGGACCGCCCACACCTGTATGAGCCTGCTCAAGCATCAAAATCAGCATCAGAGGCCCTACTTTCTGGCCCATCAACAAGGGCCATTTGGCTGGTGGGTGCTGGGGATACAGCTTTCTCAGTTGTGGCCCCACACCTTTGGAACTCCCTCCCCAGGAAGATATCATCACTGCTGGCTTAAATTTTTTATTTTATTCTGCATTTGGTGCTTAAAAATCATTAGCTCCTGCTGCTCCTGCACGTGTGTGTATATATGCAAGTTAATGTATTTGTAATATTGTATGCTGCCTTGTGAGGGCAGTGCACCCTGAAAGGCAGTTTAAGGTCACAGTCCTATGGGGATAGGCGGCTGCCGCACTCGGAGGTGACCACCTATCCAATGCAGGGCAGGAGAAGCACAGAGGGGATCGTTCCCTCTTTGCTTCTCCTGCCCTGCATTTGTGGCTAGACATAGAATATGTCGTACCAGCATTTCTGCCTTCCCCACCCCAGAATGCCCCCCAGAATGCCCAATTTTGGCCACTCCACACTCCTCCTCTGAGCACAGAGTGCAGAGTGCGGGGTCGTTCCATGCTGCCTGCAAGGCACTGTGGAATGGGCGGAAGGTTGGTTCCCAGAAACCCACATAGCCTATGGCCAACTAGCCACTGACTAGCGGCCATAGGATTGCTCCCTAAAAGTCTTTTAAGTGAATGAATGAATGAATGAATGAAGATACGTGATCGATCTAGTTTCACTACTGATACATTACTTTGGCTACTACTATAATGTATATATTACTATTTATTTCTTAAGTACTTCACAGTCTTTATTGCACATACTCTCTTGAGATAGGTTGATATTATTCCAGGTTCCTTTAAGGATTAGGTATTCCAAATTAAATCAATTTTATTTATGCATTTGTTTATTTTTAAATCCGTTAATTGTCTACCTCCTGAGATGAGAGGAGCCTCTGGTTTATTACCAGAAAGTTTAAAATAAAATTATGAAAACAAAATATACAATGGAGTCAAAGTGAAACAGAGCAACAGCAACAAGCAAGACTGTTATGTGAGGATAACATTTCTTCACCTTTTGCATTAACTAGATTAAATATGGTTGACTTTTCCCATCTCTCTGCCTTACAGTCTTAGAGCGCTCCCACAGAACTTTCTGGGTTGCCTCTAAATGCCCGATAGTGCCCAACACTGCCATTCTTTAACCATTTCTATATATTTATAAAATGCAAAAGAAATGGCATAGTTCAGTGAGGAATTAATTTCCTATCCACCAGCATTCTGACAGATGCCTAGCTGGACCAGTTTGGAGTCAGACGTATTGACCTGGATTAGTCAGACCCAGCACTGTTAGGGAAATTGAAGAAATGAACAAAGCTTCTTTTCTTTTCTTTTCTTTTCTTTTCCATTGCTCTGAACCATCTAACTTTCCTGTGTGACAGGAGAACACCTTAGTCTTCAGTTCAAATGGTGACTGTACATATTTGACAACTGTCTCTATTCATGACATGTAGTTGAACAAATCCATAAAGGATATAAAGATGTAAAATATGAGAAGCATTAAAAAGAAAGAACTATATAACACTGGGTTGGAACCTGTAAAAAAAAGATTCAAACTGAAGCAATGGTTCTCTGAGGAAAAATTCAAAGCTGACAAAAATATACAGCTTTTCTATACACATGTGCAGGGAGGGAGGAATCTGAAAAGAGAACCTGTCAGCAAAGACCTCTGATAAAGGAAATTAAACCAGTACCTTGGAAGGACTACATTTTTTTCCACGGCATGTTAGGCTCACTGCCAGTGGTAATAACTTTCACCAGAGATCTGACTTCAATTCACTGACTCACAAATAAGAACAGTGGTGACTTGGCAGTACATGGACATCAATTCAAAAGAGAATAAAAGAGCATTCACCAGAGGTCAGTTTTGAAGACGCTTTGCAGATGATGCAAATATAAGCTCTAATTAAAAGACAGCAGGGGTTTTCTTGGGGGGGGGGATTCTGAGGGCCTGTGTTTTGAACATGTAATCAGGACAGCATTAAGCAATAACTTGGAATTAAAGGATTATTTAGTGAACATGTAAAAATGACTGCTTTAAAGAAACAACAACACAAAGCAAGCCAAGGAGAGGGAGGGAGAGAAAAAGAACAACTTACCTTGAGTGGACTACTTTATAACAACATGTTCCCTTCAGTCTGTAAGACAGGTGACCTTTAGCAGGGTGATACTGGACCATGCAAGGTTTGTCCTGCAAGGTTTTAGAGACTGTAAGGTATAAGCACCTGGAACTCTAATGAATCGTAATCAGAGTGCAGGTTGTCATTTAGACCTTGTGTCAAAACTTAGGGCTGGAAAAATATGGTGTTAAATCTGACAACAACAAATAAGGAACTTAATGAAGATGCACTCTTGCCTATTCTTGTTGCCTTGAACGGAAGTTATAATAACTTTAAAGAGAATTGCATTGATTTTTATTTTATTTTTTATGGTTCCTGAAAATGAGTTGGACTCGGAGGAGATTCTAGCCATCTCTCTTCCCGAAGGCTGAACCTGGGTATACGTCACAGCAAAATTCCAGTGTTGTCTTGCAAAATAGACAACTGTAGTCTATGAATCTACATTTAACCCGGTTATTGCCAAGTGACTAAAATAAGGCAGATAATAAGGCAGGCCTACACTGTGGCTCATGATTTAAAAAAGGCAGGCTGTAGCATACAGTGGGTTGGATCCAGATTTAGTAAGATTATATCCACTGAAATCAAATGGGACATTGATTCGCTTAAGCCCCATTGATTTCAATGAGCCTACTCTTAAGTATGACTGGGAGTTTTCTGAAAGTGGCAGACTGTAGTGATTGTCTAACCAGTTGCATTTATTTGGCATGCATGAGAAAGCAGAAGAAATAATTTGCAAACACATTTGAGTCGCTTCATCCTCTCATTTCTCTAAACATGACAGTGGCAATGCAGCAGACAGTTAGCTGGAGATCCAGGTGCTATTTCTGTGACCAGCATATGATGAACATTTCTACAGAGATCTACACAATTTGCACTCCAAAACTGGAAACAAATAATACATTTTAAGGGAGATAATGATGGAATGACAGAGCCATCATTGCCCATGATGTACATCAGGGATGGACAACTTATGCCCCTCCAGATGTTTTGGCCTACAACTCCCATGATCCCTCACTATTGGCTATGCTAACTCAGGCTGATGGTAGTTGTAGGCCAAAAATATGGAGTTCACCAAGTTGCCCACCCATGATGTACCCACACCCATTTCTTTCCCCCCACACTTGCCTGTGGTCAAACAAATTTGCAGGTTTTGAAGCACTACAAAAACCTGTTCGACTTGATTAACCAAAGAAGGGGTTGTGGGAGCAAAGGAATGAGCAATCGCACCAAAAGGAATGAGCAATCGCACCATCATCATGCCATTTTCAAATGCTTCCTAAAATCTCTATTGCTTGTCTCTAGCCTGCTACATATTATTGCAGTCTCTTAAATTGTTGAAGGTATCATATTTGGAGCCTGATTGATGAATAGTTAGGCAAGTCTTTGGATGCTTCCAGCCATTCTTGTTCTCTGGAGATCAGAGTGCTTTTTTGGTTGGCGCCCAAGATGGATGTCAGCTATGTCAATCCTTTTGCTGTTTTGCTAGTCCAAACATATTAGTAGTGATCAGGATAGGGAAGCAGCATCTGCTTTTCAAAACCAACATTGGTAACTCCTGTCCCTTGGGGTGGAAGTTTTCTCTTTGCTGCGGTATGTACTGCCTGTTTTACTTCTGCATTTGGCACTTCCGTAAGTGGAGAAAGTGAAATCTGGAAACTTCCTTACTCTTTGCGGCATGAACATAAGCAGATTCCGAGGACAATGCTCTTTGAAAGTAAGTTAACTGCGCTAGAATGTAATGAACATTACACAACTCCGAAGACAATTCTCCAAGCAATTACATAGAATCATAGAATCATAGAATAGTAGGGTTGGAAGGGGCCTACAAGGCCATCGAGTCCAACCCCCTGCTCAATGCAGGAATCCAAGTCAGAGCATCCCTGACAAATGGCTGTCCAGCCTCGTCTTGAAGGCCTCCAGTGTGGGAGAGCCCACCACCTCCCCAGGTAATTGGTTCCATTGCCGTATTGCTCTGACACTCAGGAAGTTTTTCCTGATGTTCAGTCGGAATCTGGCTTCCTGTAACTTGAGCCCATTATTCCGTGTCCTGCACTCTGGGATGATCAAGAAGAGATCCTGGCCTTCTTCTCTGTGACAACCTTTCAAGTACTTGAAGAGTGCTATCATATCTCCCCTCAGTCTTCTCTTCTCAAGGCTAAACATGCCCAGTTCTTTCAGTCTCTCTTCATAGGGCTTTGTTTCCAGTCCCCTGATCATCTTTGTTGCCCTCCTCTGAACCCTCTCCAGCTTGTCTGCATCCTTCTTAAAGTGTGGTGCCCAGAACTGGACACAGTACTCCAGATGAGGCCTAACCAGTGCTGAGTAGACTCCAACAATTGGAGTCTACTCCAACAACATGACTCCAACAATTTTCCGAGCATTCACCGAGGACAATCCTCCGAGCATAACATGACTGCAAGGACAATTCTCCTTACTCTTTGCAAGGATGATACATGAGCAGACTCTGGGGACAATTTGCTTTGGAAGTAAATTAACTGCACTAGAATGTAATGAACATTAAAATTTAGTTATTTGTTATAATTACATTATTCTTTCTTCCTGTGGTGTAGTGGTGAATTTTGAAGTGCTGGCACTCATCATGTTAGTCCCCATAGCCATGCTCCTAAGGAAAGTCCAAAAACTCAGGCAGTTGTATTGATCCATATCAACAAACTAGTTCTAGCAGTTTTATCTCCACCAGCTTTTGTAAAAGCTAATGGGTTGTAAGTAATTGCCCATTCAAGACCAAGCCAGTGCAGTATACTTTGCATTACAAAAGGGAACAATACATTCTAATACATGAGAAGAAAATTCATTCTTCCCACTAGCTACTGTGAGAATTGCAATGAGTATTGCATCTAAACTCAGATGGCACAGTGAGTCTGAGGTGGGTGGCAGATGTTGTCAGATCCCTGATAATCAAAAACTGTTGGCACAGTGTCCCTGAGAGCCCTGGCTCCACTACACCACTGCTTACTTCCAAAGAGGTCAGAGCATTGTATATTGAGTTCCAGGTAATCTCCCTTTTAAGTAATGATCTGCTCTACACTTCATGGGTGCCATTTAAAGGGGGAGGAGTGTATCTCAGTCAGCATCTTACCATTCTTCAGAAAAGCCTATAACTATACCCCACATTCTAGTCCTACACTGAGAGGCTGAAGAAATTAAATAATTAGTGCATCCTGGGATATATAGTCCACACAAGCCTCATTGTCTCTTCAAGACCTTAAAGCAGGGGTTGGTAATTTGTGGCCCTCCAGATCTTTTGGCCTACAACTCTCATCATCCCATATCATTGGCTATGCTGGCTAGGGCTCATGGGATTTGTAGGCCAAAAGATCCTCACGTTGTCCACCCTTGCCTTAAAGCCTTATGGGAATAGATGCAACCTAGAAGACCAACAGCGATTCCCTTTAACATCCATCCAGAATGGCCTTTTGGTGACAAACAAGTGACCACCATAACATACAAATACAGCAAAGGAAATGGCCAAAGGAGGTCAACAGCAACAACAATTGTCACCCCTAACCCAAAATAGAAATGACCACTTACTTGCATGTCAAGTCAATACCAACCACAACCCTCACCAATTTATGAAACCAAATGTTGAAATAGAATTATCTCCTGCAATTATGCTCCATGCAGTTGCCGTCCAGCCAGCATCTGAACTCTGTTCTTGATTTTGGTCTGTTCTGTGTGCACAAAGCCAATGTAGCAGGACTATCAGTACCCTGCAGTGCTTACAAAAAACCTACACATATAGGTGGCAACTCTAAAGTCATGGAATATGTGGCACATGAAATTAAAGGAAGTAGCAATCATTTAGTCATTCACATCAAAAGCCTTTCCAGTTTTGTTTTTTTAATGGTGAAGCTGCCACCAAATGCCTTACAGCTTTCTAGGATCACGCATATGAGCCTGGGAGTTCAGAGTTCAGACCACACAGAGCCAAACAGAAAGTTGATGGCCTTCAAAAGGTCATAGACTTGGTGAAATTTTTAGTTTCAGACTTTAAAAGAAATGTATTCTAAATGAATCAAAATCACAGAGAGCATAAATTCTGACAAGTTCAACTTCAAAATATAATGAGGCCAGATGAGATGGAGTTTGAAGACCTGTTCACTAAAGACAAAATAAACAAAATGAAGTCTTTTGAAAATTTCATTGGGAGCATGAAGCTTGTCAGTGGATTCGTAGGGCCATTAAACAACCAAGATGTAAAAGGAGTCCTCAAGGACAAAGGTATATTTCAGGAAAACTAAATGAGTTCTTTTCATGGTTCTTCATTCCAGAGACTTTGGGGAATTTATCCTCGTGTAAGCTCTCCTTTTAAAGTAATAAATCTGAAAAATTGCTTGAAGTTGAAATGCCAGTTGAAAACGTTTTCAAGGAAACTGATAGATTAAACAGCAATA
This sequence comes from Heloderma suspectum, assembly GCF_057233095.1. Taxonomy (NCBI): domain Eukaryota; kingdom Metazoa; phylum Chordata; class Lepidosauria; order Squamata; family Helodermatidae; genus Heloderma; species Heloderma suspectum. The sequence goes on along the minus strand of NC_139462.1, from coordinate 65,702,127 downwards.
ACTCAATCAGAATTACTGTGGGTAAATGTAAAAGAATGGTAATCTGTCTAGAATAAGGTGCGGTGTGGCTTTGTTTCTTATAGAATGGTAACTTTCAAGTGTGGGATTAGCAAGAAAAGGGAACTAGGCTGGTCTCTGTCTCCTTACAGGAGTGGAGGCAGAAGATCTGGTGTTCCATGTAACTTGTACCTCTGACATGTGATGCTGCAAAATGTGGTTCTATAAGGTATCTCCATATTATTTAAATGCACAGTGTTCACCAGTTGCGCCACAAGTTGAACGAAGAGGAATAATATCCTGACCATACAAAATCAAACTTCAATATAAAATGGTCGGAACAAAAACTACAAAGATTACTGGGAAAATTGAAAAAATATGCACAGAATAATACAATAGAATATATTAAAAAGCATAACGGAGTACAGCAAAGTACTGTACAGTGAGCAGTCATCACTGCAGTAAACAACTTTAAAACATCAGAGACACAACCTATGCATTGAGAGACACAGAGGTTACTTATACTAAACAAACCAAGATATGCAGTGTGCTATGGATGTCCATAAATAACTGCCAAACACATGTAGACTCCGCAGCCTTCTTCAGTGGCACATATGAGGATTAGACAGACTTCTTGGGAATGAATCCAAAAGGCATGGTATCTGATTATTAGAGTGCAAGAGCTTTTGTATATTCTATTGTACTCTGTTTATACTTTTTCCATTTTCCCAGCAATCTTTGTTGTTGTTGTCTTCCTGACCTTTTAATATTGAACACTAATAGTGCTGCGACAGGGTCCTTTGTAAAGAGTCCTTTGGGCTCAAGAAGAACATTCTAGTTCCATTGGATCACTCAGCACATTTGCAGTAATAATGGTGACCTAGTCAGACAACCTACAAGACACGAAGAAGGAACCGCTACAGAGGGCAAAGAAAACAGTAGCAACTGTGGGCACAGTGGGTCGATGATATGGTACTTGCTTTAACTTAATGCAATATGATAAAGCAAGCCAGGGCCAGCCTTCAGATGGCAGACCTGGAAGGGCAGCAGGGTACTACTGCCACTAGGAGTTCCGATGCCATCACCGCCCTCTGCCTGTCAAAGTGAGGCATAGGGCGGGCGGGCCCTCCAGAGAGCCCTGCTGACTGCTCCTCTACTGTGGCAAATTCTGCAGCAAGATAGCAGCATTGCAGCTCTCTGGAGCAGCTGCCACTGCCGCCCACCCTATGCTTCGCTCCGAGTAAGGCATAGGCGGGTGGCTGCCCTGGAGAGCTTCACTGACTGCTCCTCTGCTGTGGCGAAGGCTGTAGCAAAACAGCGCCCGGCATGGCTCTCCAGAGAGCTTGCCGAGCCCATATGCCTCACTCTGAAGGGGCCTTTGTCAGAGCAAGGCATTGGTGGAGAGTTGGCCTTGGAGACTGCCCGGGCTGCTACAGCAGCAGCAGTCTCCAGGGCCACCTCCTTGCCAATGCCTCGCTCTGGAAAAGGACCCCTCAGAGCAGTGGAGGCTGGTGGCTCCGGTGTCAGTGAGGCAGTAAATCCGCTCCTGGTTTCAGTCAGAACCAATCAGAACTCTGAAGGAGGTAGCTGCTCTAGAGTTCTGACTGGTTCTAACGGAAACCAGGAGCGGATTCCCCCCCCCACTGACATCAGAGCCACCAGCCACCACTGCTTCAGAGTGAAGTAATGAGGGGAAGGTGGGTGGAAGCAGTGGCCAGCAGGCCGTGGCAGCTTGTGCTTCCCCACCCCCAGCAGTGGTGCACTGACACTCGTACTTGCCCCCTCCCCTGACAGTGGAACATGGCAGCACCCATGACCTCCCACCTCAGGAGGCAGGGGACCTTGTGCCAGCCCTGAAGCAAGCAATAGAATAGCAGACGTCCTGGGGAGAGAAGAAGCAGGATGTTGAGTGGAGGAAAAACGCCAACAGGTGGGGTGAATGTACCAACATTAAAATTAGGAATGAGGCTGGGGAAAAAGAAGTAAACCAGCAGGCTGGCTTGATTATTGCCGTATTGCCAAAGGGGCACTGAAGGTCCCAGGATAGTGGCTTGCTTAAGGCCCCCAAACTATGATCTCAGCCAGTGGGGTCCAGCTCATAGCTCATATTCTTCACCACAATGCTACACAGCCCTTTATCAGTTACCTCATTTCTATTTGCATCTCATGTCCCACTTTTACAGGAAAATAAGGGCTGCTTTCCGCATTGTAACTTGTGGAGGAAACTAAATAGGTGAGTGGGAAGGAGAGATATGCAAGTTCCCTTGTGATACATTACAGATCTTGGCAGAAAGGAAAAGTGTACATGTGACTGCAGTCATGCTGCTTTTGCCGTGAGTTTAATGTGCAAATTGGCCCTGTCCTGTCCATACAATGAAGGCTTGGATTACATATCAAAAGGTGTCTGCATTGGCAGCAATGTGTGTGGGGGTGGGGGTGTTGTTGTTACATGGAATTATTTGTGACCTCTACCACCTGTGTGTGCTCCCCCGCCACCCCGTTACTCATATCCTTTTATCAACACTTACTTAAAATACAGACTGCACTAACCCTGATACATGTGTCCTCAAGAGCAATGTAGGCCCTTAAAACAGTTTTATTAACTTGTCTAAGAAATGTGATTCAGCACTTCTGCTGTGACTAGATGACACCCATTGTACCATCAATGTACTCATTCCTTAATCCAAACTAGTATATGGAAACTGCAACAAGTGTTAGCTCATGCCACTAGGACATGTATCCAAGCTCCAGGAAAGATGACAAAAGTATACGTGTGAAATCTACTAGGGAACTCTGCCTACTTTTTTTTTCTCACTGACAACTTGTAATGAGGGTTTTAAAAAAAATGTGCTCCAGTATTAGTCATGACAGTATGACTCTCCCCTGCTCAAGCTTGCCGCTACATTTGATGGGGTAGGCAGGGCACACTGACATATTAACAGCAAAGTATGTTTTCAGAACAGCTCCAGTGTGCGATGCTTCACATTCCAGCTCATCTATAAATCTAGTATTGCCAGATAGAGTTGTCAAAAGAAAACTTAGGCCCCTGGCTTTCCCTACACATGCATGCGCCTCTTTATCTCCTAGAATGCCTGCAGACTAGAAAGTTAAACTGAGTTGAAACAGGTTTGTTATGGCTTCTTTCACAACATTCTAGATATTGCAATTTTGCAGCCCTGCTGGTAAATTTTGTTGTAGATCCCCAGCCCCTTCCCAAAGCTACAATGATCAAAGTTCCTTAGTTGAAAATCACATTAGTCTTGAAATTGGCTTAACGCTTCTATACTCATAAAAAGCACATTACTAATTAGATATTAGGGTCAAGCAAGTGGGACCTGCAACAAAATGTTGCAGTGTGAAGTGCTCCTGTTCATGGCTGCAGACAGCCAGACATATCTTCTTTCATGTCTCCATTCCATTCTCCCTCCCCACTCCCTCTTTTCTGTTTCCATCCCAAAAGGACATTCTGCTTTACGTGGCCAGTGAGCATGCTTGGTCCTCATGGACGGTTTTTTGGGAGGAGAGTTTGCCTCTTTGGCTGTTCCCTTCATAGAATCATAGAATAGTAGGGTTGGAAGGGGCCTACAAGGCCATCGAGTCCAACCTCCTGCTCAATGCAGAAATCCAAGTCAGTCAGAGCATCCATGACAGATGGCTGTCCAGCCTTGTCTTGAACACCTCCAGTGTGGGAGAGCCCACCACCTCCCTAGGCCATTGGTTCCATTGTTGTATTGCTCTAACAGTCAGGACGTTTTTCCTGATGTTCAGCCGGAATCTGGCTTCCTGTAACTTGAGCCCATTATTCCGTGTCCTGCACTCTGGCATGATCGAGAAGAGATCCTGGCCTTCCTCTCTGTGACAACCTTTCAAGTACTTGAAGAGCGCGATCATATCTCCCCTCAGTCTTCTCTTCTCAAGGCTAAACATGCCCAGTTCTTTCAGTCTTTCTTCATAGGGCTTTGTTTCCAGTCCTCTGATCATCTTTGTTGCCCTCCTCTGAACCCTCTCCAGTTTGTCTTCATCCATCTTAAAGTGCGGTGCCCAGAACTGGACACAGTACTCCAGATGAGGCCTAACCAGTGCTGAGTAGAGGGCAACTAGTACTTCCAGGGATTTGGAAGCGATGCTTCTATTAATGCAGCCCAAAATAGCAGTGGCCTATTTTGCAGCCATATCACACTGTTGGCTCATATTCAGCTTGTGATCAACAACAATTCCAAGATCTTTCTCGCTTGTAGTGTTGTTGAGCCACGTATCCCCCATCTTGTAACTGTGCATTTGGTTTCTTTTTCCTAGGTGCAGAACTTGGCATTTATCCCTATTAAATGTCATTCTGTTGCTTTCTGCCCAGCGCTCCAGTCTATCCAGATGACTTTGACTTTTGTTTCTGTCTTCCAAAGTATTAGCTATCCCGCTCAATTTTGTATCATCTGCAAATTTGACCAGCATTCCCTACACCTCCTCCTCCAAGTCATTAATAAAAATGTTGAAGAGCACTGGGCCCGTGTGAAGAAACAATTCAAATATTGTTTCTTCTCATGCAAACCTTGGGGTTCCTCCAAACATGCCTAAATCTCATTTCTCAGTGCCAAATTTTGGCTACATGCCCATCCTGAGCCAACACAGCTCAAGGTTCCCAGCACTGACCACAGCAGAGGCACCTATTGGTAGGACAGAGCCACATCAGGTAAAGCAAGATAATGTCAGGACCCTGGACAGAGAATTGTGGAAGGACTGGAGCATTCTTACTTACACAAGAAGATCTGTTGTCTCACCAATGTGCAGAGGCCTTCTGAGGCCTTCTGGAGGGTGACTGGTCTGGTTCTGCTATTGCCCCTCCCCTGGAGGAGCTGACTAAGATCCTAAATGGCTGGTGCATGATTCTGTAGCCTCTGGTTCCTACAGCCTGGGGTGATGGAACTGCACTGGGAGTATGTCTTCTTAGTCTGAGGAGTCCAGCAAAGCAACATCTTCCACCTTGGAAAGTCCTGGAGCAGGGAACAATAGCTCCCTGAGAGGATCCTCCTCAACATCCATGTTTTCTTCCTAGCTTGAGGAGGGGATCAGGACTGGGGAACATGACAAGAGCCAGCATTACTCAGCTCCTCAGGTCTCTCTCTCATATATATGTTTTTTAATGGATGTATTTGACAACCCAAGGATCTATAATACAGCTCTACAACTATACAAGGATAGTTACCTCCAATGACCTCCAATGTTAATTCCTATGTGAATTGATTCCTTTGAGGCCTGATACCTTAATCTTTCACTCTATCCTTCAGCTGAGAACCTACTGGAGCTATAAATAAGACCAAGATGAAATGCTTCCTCCAATTTCTGCTACCCCAATTTTTGAAGACAAATGGTGGGCAGACTCCAACAGTGTCTGTGTGTGGCCAGCCCTGCCAATTCTCTTCCACAAATGGCACCTACCACTTGCTGAATGGAGATTAGCACTTCCAGGGGCAACCTGAAATGAGCGAATTTCAGCATTCATTTCTGGAATGGGGCAGGCTGGCAGAGCTCACATAAGGGAGCTCTGGTGACCTGTCCTGTTCCAGAAATTAACATTTTGCTCATTTCAGGACTTGCCCCCAGAAGTGCTAAATCTCTGTTGCACAAGCAGTGGGTGCTGCTTACGCAATGGAATTGGTGCCCATGGACAGAGAGCAGCGATGGGATGGGACCTGCGTGCGGACAGGCAGCATTGGATACTGCCCTCTGTAGATGAAAGTGAAGGTGAGGTGAAAGTTATCCCTAGCAGTAACATTCCCAGAATTCACCTAGCACAACACTACACAGTAATGCAACATTTCTCTGATTCAGGCTTCTACATTGAAAGGAAAAGAAAAACAGCCCCTAGATGGAGGCAGTCAGTCTGGGCTTTTGGGAAGAATTCTGCAGCTGTGGGTGTGTTTCAGCCCCACCTCCAATGTCAGCCAACATTGAGAAGAGAGCCTTTGTCTCAGTCCTTAAAAAAGACTGAATGGCTAATATCCTCTTATCTTAATTTCCAGCACCTAAATAAAGTAGCTACTGTGTTGTTAAATCATTATGTTTCACCTAATATATTTTTTTGTTGTTCATGTCAAACCTTTGACTAAAGCATTCAGTCTCCACATGTGTTGGTAACTTAGCTAGTTTATTAACAGGGGTTTATAGACCTCTGTGACAGGCCTCTTAATGCCACGTTACAGAAGAATTTCATCTAGGCCAGAGGCGATTGGCTGGATTAAGGGGGTCAGTGCACAGTTCATTCATGGTCCTGAATACAGCACACTTAGACACACTGTGTTTCATCCTACCCCCCCCCCCAGGTCATTCACTTTAATTGGGGCCAGATTCTATTCCAATGAACCCCTCTTTCCCAGGAGCCTGCCAAAACCTGGATCCAGCACTGCCAAGAGGGCAGCATTAACAGGGAGAACCCTTTCTGTGTCGTTCACTTCTCTTTTGCCATGCTAGTGGCACAGGGATCCCCTTAAAGGTCTTGCAGTGTACAGAAATCACCAAAGAAAAACCTTTTGTATTTGGACAGGAGAACCAGAGCCAACAAGGAATTTTTATTCTGACTAAATGTGTCTATTTCACTATTTGTGCTAAGGTGAAATTCCCAGCTGCTTGATTCATGGTAAAGAAAAGAAAAAGAGGCCTCCCCCCCCTTTTCTTTTTCTTTTTTGGCAACAGAGAGTGGCTTTGATGTAGGACTCTGTTGTACTTTCCGAAGGAGTAAGAATGTCAGTGGGAGGATTTACAGCTGTTTGAAGTATTCCTCCACCCCTGCAATTGATTTTAATGGAAACAAGTGAAATAATATCCTCTACACATGCATGGGCTGCTCTGCATTGCTTGCCTCTGCGGAAGGAAGGTGCTTTTATTAAAGTAAAAATAGGTGATGATGGTATTAGCTGCGGAGGGTCTGCTGAATGTAAAACTTGCTTGGGAAGAACTGAAATCTGTGTGTTCAGAAAAGGCAAAAGGGAGCAGCCTGAAGTGGATGAGGCCTCTGCTTGTCGTGCAGGAGTTTATTGCCTTTTTGCTGTTACAGTACAACTCTTCATTGACTGGAATAATGGTTTCAGGGGACTTTGTGCTGGTTAAGTAGTTCTGCTGGAATATACTAGTGGTTTTAATGTGCAGTGTTCCATTTTAATAGACAATTGAAATTACTGTTAAACTGCAGCACTGCACATTATGCTGCTGTGGCCCAGCTAAAAAGACCATTGAATGTGTAGTGTCCAGAAAGAACTAATGGAGAGATGCTGCAACACAGCAAAAGGAAGGAGGTGGGATCCTTAATACAAGTGGAAAGGCAGGAGGAAGTCAGCAAACTATCAAGCCAGCCCTTGCCTGTTTGCAAGAGAGAATTATATTTGCATTGCACGGCAAGCTGCAAAAGCCTGTTCTACTTTATTGTGCACTGTGCATTGCCTGTTCTACTTTATTGTGTTCTCTGTTGAGGAAAATGTAGTCTATAGCGGAAAGGTTTCAGGGTCATGTCGTGCTCCGGTTACATTCCAGTTGGATCACAGAAGATAATAAAATGTGATACTTGTCTTAGCTGATATTTCTGGACGACTTATCTCATTATATCTCTGACCAACACGAGTGTGTGGGATTCTGTTGAGTTGGTTGTATATACAAAAATATCGCATCCTGGAGCAGAGCTGATACTTCCTCTCCATTCAAGGCATGGGGTTGCATGTAGTGGTTAGTTATCCACTGACATCAAGGGGATATTTGGCATTCTGGCCAGCTTCTAATAGTTTAAAGGAATAAAAATGTTGGAGATATAGCTCAAAACCTGGACTCTGATATTACAGGAACACAGTTCTAATACTGTTAATGTGCAACACTGTTTCCTACTGAGTTGAATCAATATTACCCAACTGAGTCTTGTAAAAGTTGCTTTCAACTGTTTTGCTGCAGATTCCCCCCTACTGTATGCACATGCATGCACACACAGAGACACACACAGAAAACTTGGACTTTTTATTACAAGGGAAAGTAATTAATAATCAGCTGCATTTATATAGCATTTTAGAATGCTCAGAAATGGCTTTACATACATATTATCTCAGTAATCCTTACTACAGCCCTGTTAGATAAATCAGGAGTATTATCTCCAAATTGAGAACAACAGTGACTCCCCTCTAGTTGGTTGAAGTGGGATTGGAACACAGGGCTTTCAAGCTAACAGCTCATACTTATAGTAACTAGAACTCAATAGTGTTTAGAGCACGCAAAGCTGGTGCAGACACTGCTGTAGCCAGCTAATCCACATAAGTAACTGTTCACATAAGCAGCGTACTCTCATGAACTGTGTAACATGCACAGAGACTCACATTGCAATCCCACACACATGTACTCAGAAGTAAGTCCCATTCAGTTCTGTGCATCTTATTTCCAAGGAAGTAGGTATAGGACTGCAGCCCCAGAGAAGATTGCAACAACTACTCCTCCAACTGGCTGAGCTTCCAACCTGGTTTTGGGACAAGGATTGCTTCAGTCATTCTGGGCTATGACCTATGCCAGGAGAAAGGGGGAATGCTCTCTTGTTTAGTCTTCTGATCTCTAGCAACTTTCAGTACCATCCATTGACCATTATATTCTTAAGAGCCATCTTGTTGAGGCTTTAGCCATTCCTGGAGAGTAGGTCCAAGAAAATGGTGCTAGAGGGACTGCTGCTCCACCTTCTGGCCTTTGGCATGTGACAGGGGTGATCTGGTAGACATTGTTTACTTGGACTTCCAAAAGGCTTCTGACAAAGTTGCTCACCAAAGACTCCTGAGCAAACTTCGCACTCATGGAATAAGAGGACAGGTCCTCTTCTGGATCAGTAACTGGCTAAAGAACAGAAAGCAGAGAGTAGGAATAAATGGTAAATTCTCCCAGTGTATTAGGACCAATGCTTTTCAACCTGTTCATAAATGATCTGGAATTAGGAGTGAGCAGCGAAGTGTCCAAGTTTGTGGATGACGCCAAATTATTTAGGGTGATTAAAACAAAAAGGGATTGTGAAGAGCTCCAAAAGGATCTCTCCAAACTGGGAGAACGGGCATCTAAATGGCAAGTGCATTTCAATGTAAGCAAGTGTAAAGTCAGTGATGGACACTGGGGCAAAAAATCCCAACTTCAAGTATAACCTGATGGGATCTGAGCTAGCAGTGACTGACCAACTTGGGGTTGTGGTGGACAGCTCAATGAAAATGTCAATCCCGTGTACGGCCACTGTAGAAAAGGAAAACTCCATGTAAGGCATAATTAGAAAAGGAATTATGAATAAAACTGCCAATATCATACTGCCTTTATACAAACCTGTGGTGTGACCACATTTGGAATATCGTGTACGGTTCTGGTCACCACACCTAATGCATGGTATGGAGAATGTGGATAGGAAGACATTTTTCTCCCTATCTCAAAATTCTTGAACCTGGGGTCATCCCATGAAGCTGATTGGTGGGAGATTCAGGACAGATAAAAAGAAGTATTTCTTCACACAGCACATAGTTAAACTATGTAATTCACTAGCACAGGATGAAGTGATGGCCACCAATTTGGATGGCTTTAAAGGGGGGTTAGACAAATTCCTGGAGGAGAAGGCTATCAATGGCTACTAGTCTTGATGGCTCTATTCTACCTCCAGTACCAGAGGCAGTGAGCCCATGTACACCAGGTGCTGGAGAACATGGGGGGAAGGTGCTGTTGCACTTGTGTCCTGCTTGTGGGCTCCCGGTCACCAGCTGGTTGGCCACTGTGGAAACAGAATGCTGGACTGGATGGATCCTTGGTCTGATCCAGCATGGCTCTTCTTATGTTCTTATGCTCTTTATCCTATTTAGCATCTACATGAAACCATTGGGTGATGTTGCGTGGAGATTTGGACTGAGGTGTCACTAATATGGTGATGGCCATATCTCTTTTCCATCTGATTCCAGGATAGCCGTGGAAGTTCTGAACCACTAGTTGAGATCAGTGATGACCTTGATGTAGGTTAAGTCACGGAAGCTCAGTACAGACAAGTTTGAAGTATTCTGTTGAATCAGGGTTAGGCACATAGCCTGTTTTGGATAGAGTTGAACTCTGTCTTAAGAAGCAGATTTGTAACCAGGGGGAAGGTGTGTGTCTGGATCCGACTCTACTCTTGAGGCCCATGTGGGAGTGGCAGGGCCTGACAGTGTCAGCTGCACCTGGTGCACCACCTGCATCTCCAGCCCACTGCCTGAGGTGAGAGGGCATATGCATCCCCGCTGCCTTGCACGCCTTCCCATTCCTTTGCTGCCACTGTGTCAGATCTTCAGACTGTGGGGCTCTTGTGATAGCTTGGCTGGGTTTCACAAGAGTTCAGCCAGCCAGAGCTATGCAGCTGCTTCTTCCAGCTGTGGCAAGAGCAAAGATAAAGGGAAGGGGGCATGTGACATGAGGGAAACAGAGAGCGAGGGCCAGCTGTTCTCTTGCTGTGAAAGGCCACAGCGGGAGAGCAGCTGGTAGGGTTTCCAGAGCACCTGCTGGAGGAGGTGAGGCAATGGTGGTGGTGCCCCTCGGGGATTGGGGAGCAGCACAATTTGCCATTCCTCCCGCTCCATTTCCTGATAGAGGCGCCTCAGCCTGCTTCACAATTGGGCCAGCCCTGACCAACTGCAACCTTTCTCATCGAAAACAGAACTGGTGACAGTTATTTGTGTAAAATTCAGATTAGAGTATTGCAACATGCTCTGCACACCACTACCAGTGACTGGAAACGACAATGGGTTCAAAATGCAGTGGCCAGACAGCTGGCATGCATCATATGGAGCAACTCTAATGCTATTCCACTGGTTGCTTATCTATTTGTTGTTGTTCAGTCGTGTCCGACTCTTCGTGACCCCATGGACCATAGCATGCCAGGCCTTCCTGTCCTGTGCTATCTCCCGGAGCGTGCTCAAGTCCATAGTCATTGCATCGGTGATGCTATCTAGCCATCTCATCCTCTGCCGTCCCCTTCTCCTTTTGCCTTCAGTCTTTCCCAGCATCAGGGTCTTTTCCAGAGAGTTTTCTCTTTGCATTAGGTGGCCAAAATATTTGAGCTTCAGCTTCAGTATCTGTCCTTCCAATGAGTACTCAGGGTTGACTTCCTTTAGGATGGACTGATTTGACCTCCTTGCAGTCCAGGGGACTCGTAAGAGTCTTCTCCAGCACCACAGTTCGAAAGCATCAATTCTTCGGCGCTCAGCCTTCCTTATAGTCCAGCTCTCACAGCCATACGTTACTACTGGGAAAACCATAGCTTTGATTATGCGGACCTTTGTCGGCAAGGTGATGTCTCTGCTTCTTACTATGCTGCCTAGGTTTGCCATAGCTTTCCTCCCAAGGAGCAAGCGTCTTTTAATTTCATAGCTACAGTTACCATCTGCGGTGATCTTGGAGCCCAAGAAAATAAAATCTGTCACTGCTTCCATTTCTTCCCCTTCCATATGCCAGGAAGTGATGGGGCCAGATGCCATGATCTTCGTTTTTTTAATGTTGAGTTTCAAACCAGCTTCTGCACTCTCCTCTTTCACCCTCAACAAGAGGCTCTTGAGATCCTCTTCGCTTTCTGCCATTAGGATGGTATCATCTGCGTATCTGAGGTTGTTGATAATTCTCCCGGCAATCTTAATTCCGACCTGTGAGTCATCCAACCCGGCATTTCTCATGATGTACTCTGCGTATAAGTTAAATAAGCAGGGCGACAATATGCAGCCGTGTCGTACTCCTTTCCCAATTTTGAACCAATCGGTTGTTCCATGTCTGGTTCTTACTGTTGCTTCTTGCTTATCTATTCCTTGGTCTAATTCAAGGCACTGATGTCCTAAATGGCCTGGAACCAGGATATCTGAAGGAATACCTCTTCTGATATGAACCTACCCATGCATTCTGATCATCATCAGGAGCGTAGTTCTCAGTCCCCCCCCCCATCTGAAATATGGTAGGTGGGCATTAAACACAGAGGCCTGGTTTGTATGCAGTGGTAACCCAGGGTTGTTCTTTTTTAAAAAAAGCTTGGCTCCTCCTGCCACCAGGAGTAGCTAAACAACCCAGGGACACTCCGTCCCTGGGTTGTTTAGCATGATGCCTGAATGTGGAATCTGTCTTCTTGAACAAGGCAGAGTTGGAACCCAGGGTTTATTCTCGGGTTCCAACTCTGGCTTGTCAGGAGAGCTACAGGCTGAGACTTCATACTAAAACTGTCATCACACTAACCTGGGATTCTGTCATGTGCTCTGGGTGAAAGGTCAGGCAAGGAAGTATGAAGTGGAACAGGCAACTGGAACAGAAGCAGTTTTAGCACCGCAGCCAGCACTGCATGTACCAGACCAGGACTTGGAGTGAGTTTACAACCACAGAGAACAGTCCAGCAACTAGAGTACTGACAAATTATCCCAGCACTGGCTCAGAGCAACTGTCAGGGTTTTATAGCCAGGGCAGGGAGCTCAACCCCCTCATCTGGGGGTTGCCACATCTGGTTCTCTTAAGGAGCCAGAGTCCTTTCCTGCAGTTTCTGGCTTCTTCTGGGTGATGATGGTTTGTGGAGTGAGGATCTGGCTGGGGAATACAACCCAAAGCCTCCCTGGTCACTGAAAGATTCTGAGGTCCACTCCTCAGAGTTAGAGGGCAGTGGTGCCACATGGGGATTGAGAGGACAGGGTGGAGGATCCAAGGTGAAAGGCCCCAGTTGTGAAGGTCTGGAAACTGGTTCTGACTCCTCCTCATTGTCACTGCCACCACAAACTTCTGTCTCAGAGGGCTCTTGGTCCATGACATAAACAACCCTGGATAGTTTAGCCACTCCTACAGAGAGGAAGAGCTAAGCAGGAGCAATCAAGCGGTGTGAACTAACACACTGGCTCATTCACAGTTAAAACTCTGGGTTACTGTTACATGCAAACCAGGACAGAGCTTTTGCAGTGGTGGCACCTAAAATGTGGGGCACCCTTTCATGAGATGCCCAGTTGGCCTAATCACTGTTGGCCTTTCAGTAAGCAGCAACAATGTGGCTATTTCAGCAGGCATTTGGGCTGAATGCTGAATGACTTGAGGTTCATTTGTTCCATTTTGGTTTTATTGTTGCTGCTGTTTTGTTATTTTTAATTTTGTTTCCTAGTTCAAGAGTCTCTTTTGGCTAAGAAGCAGGATAAAAATATTTTAAATAAAAAAATAGAAAATTTCTGGCATATAGTGAAGCACGTGAAGCACTTTCTAAACAAACCCTTGTGCAAAAATGACAAAGTTGTCACTGGATTAGTTTATCGTATCAGTTTTAAAAATGAGACTTGGCTCTAAGACAACATTTTTAAAACAAGATGGCTTCAGCTACATCTCAAAGAAGTGAGCTAATTAGCACAGTGAAGTGGAAGGAAGGTTAAAGAAATGTTACAGATCTGCCTTGTGCACATTAAAGTAGCAGATGGTGGGCATTTCAAAATAGGGTCAATTGCTTCTGATGCAAAGTTCCATTTTTAAAAATATCTATTTTTATTGTATGGATTTGTTCATTTCTACTAATTAAATGAGATATTAAATGCCTGTCTAGAAATTACTTTGCTTCCTGAAATTAGGCAAACATGTGACAATGCGACCTCTGCCTTGGTTAGTATTATTATATAGCAACTTCCCAAGAATAATTTACTTTTTCTTCTGGCTTCTTCTTGCAGTTTGGTTTCATATTGATTCTTCTCTATCAGGCTATTGAGTGCTCAGCATAACAGATTCAAGACAAGGGTGTGATCTATAGGAACTGGAAGCTCTTCCTAAGTAATATATGGGAAAGTGTGAAATCAGAGAAGTGGTTATTTCTTCTTCTTCTGAGCTCTAAAAACAGAAATGTTATGACTGAGTTTAGTAAAACAATTCAGAAAGGATTTTTTGTTTTTAAAGAAGCCTTGACTCTTCCCCAGGTCCTCTGGGAGAACTTTTGTGACAGTTTGTCAGGTGTGAGCTTTCTGTGTGCATATTAAGAGTGTCTGACTCATCCTACTAAGCAGACCTGCCAGGTGATAGTATTTAAAAACAGAGGGATATAATAAACAGTCTTCAGACTCTGCAAGAGGCTCATAGAAAAAGCACAGCCAGAGGTGTCCTGAAGGGAACCTCAATATGCAGTTTAAAATAAATTATTATCAGATGTTCCAATTCAAGTGATGACCATATATTTTGAATTATTCATCCATTTTACCATGCAAATTTTAGGATGGATCCATCAACTCTCAGCCCTGTAGGGTGACGGAGACATCTGAGGATTCAAAACAATTTGACTGAGATAGATATAGGATACAGATACAATGCAGCTGCTTGATCAGATAGGATAACAGGTTGTCTGGAAAAATATACACACCCACAGAAAGTGGTATATTAAGCTGCGATTAGGGAGATATTTTGGTAATGAAACACAGTAGTTCATAGCTTAAAAGTGGAAATATTATTAGTTTTGGCAATCACTAGGCAAGCTCCCTGTATGGATACGGGACTGGCCCTACCATTAGACGGGGTGAGGCAGACAACTGAGGCTGTGGATGTTGCGGGCAGCAGCAGTCTCCCTTCACTGTTCCCATCCTCCCAAGCTGGTGTCCCGGAGGCAGCAGTGACGCTTGCTTGCTGCTGGCCTGGCTAGCTGTCTTGCCTAGTGGGGCTCTCCCAGTGTGTTCCAGGCAGTGCCCCCAACCAAGTGAACAGACAGGCCAAGCCACACACACCAGCAGGCACAACACGTGCACGTACCTTGCCCTGTGGCATGAGGGCGTTTTGTTTGAGTGGGCAGCAACCAGGTACTGGGCGGAGTGGTGGAACCAGGGATTGCCTTAGTTTTACTTCCAGGGGCAGGGAAAGGCGCTTGTGGGATTTTCTGTGGCATGTGCCAAAATAACTTGGCTGTGTTTGGGTGGGTGAGGGGTAGCATTTGGGCTGGCCCTGCCAGGAGCATGGTTTGAGGGTGCTCCTGGGCCCATCACTGTCATTAGATGTTGAAGTGGCATCTGTAGCATGGGAGTATCCCTATCTGGAGGTGGATGACCTAGCTGCAGTGATGCGTGCTCGGCTGACCTCTTGCTTGGTTACTGCAATGCGCCGTACATGGGTCTGCCTTTGAAGAGAATCCAGAAACTTCAGCTGGTGCAACATATGGCTACAAGAGTTCTAACTGGGCCCAGTCCTTTGCCACCTGCACTATTTTCCAAGTCATTTCTGGGCCTAATTTGAAGTGCCTTTTATTTTTTTTTTAATGTATAAAGCTCTGTGTGGCTTGGGATTGGTGCCAGCTCCAGGTTTTTGAGGCAAGACACCCTCAGTGGGCCCCCTCCCTCAGTAAGTCTGCCTTTTCACCAACATTGTCACCAGCTGCTATTGCTGCTGCTGCTCCCTGCTACTGTTTACTTGCTTGACATGCACTGAGCCAGCGGCATCTGCTGTTCCTGCTTCTCACCACCATTTTGTGGGGCAGATGACAGCCAGGCAAACCAGCAGGCTGCAGTGGTGAAGTGACACAGCAAATCCAAGGAGCTTTTGTCAGTGGGCTCCTCCTGAGTAGGGATGGGCAAACTCAGTGTGCAGGACAGGCTACAACGTGTGCCACGCACGGACCCCCGCCTGAACCTGCTCTCCATGTGCCGTGAGCTGCCAGGTGGTCCACTGGAGCCCAACGAGTGGCAGGCAGCTGCCCACTCCCCTGCTAAGCCACCATTTTGTGTAAAAATGGCAACTCGACCTTTTTTGTAAATAACCATGTATGCAAATGGCAGCCGTAAAGGGGGCATTTACCGAACATTACAGGTTGTCCTGCTGTAGAGCAAGTATTGGCTGTTTGCAAGCAAGAACAGGGAGCAAGGCAATAGAGTAGACGAGCTGGCAAGCAAATGGTCAAGCATTTCAAGCTAAGTTTTCAGTCCAAGGCATTTCAAGCTTAGACTGGAGTGGTCAACAATACAGGCAGAGGTCAGGACACCGGCAATCAGTCAGGCTGCAGCAGGAGTGGTCAAGATAACAGGCAAGAGGTCAGACACAATAAAGCAGTCAGGTACATTACACAGTCCAGAAGCAAGGTCACTGAGCAGTCCAAAAGGTAGGAAACAGAGCATCAGGCACAGGGCATGATTCAGGAGGCACAGCAGAGGCTGGAAGGACCAAGTTGTTCCAACGCTGGCTGGGTTTCCAGTGAAGGCTTTTAAGCCTCCAGCCAGCCAGCCAGCCAGCCCCCACGCAGAGCTCAGCTGTAGCAATCAGAGCTCCCTTCCCAGACCCTACTCCTGAGGAGTCTGTCTTCTGAGGAGACCGCTTCTG
Source organism: Heloderma suspectum (assembly GCF_057233095.1). Taxonomy (NCBI): domain Eukaryota; kingdom Metazoa; phylum Chordata; class Lepidosauria; order Squamata; family Helodermatidae; genus Heloderma; species Heloderma suspectum. The sequence continues at coordinate 65,685,840 of NC_139462.1, read as the reverse complement.
CAGGTGAGCACTCCTTCACACAGGCACCCTGCTAGCCTGTCGCTTGAGGCGACGACGCTCCCAGGGATCAGGGGATGGCTCAGCCTGTGCCTCAGAGGCAGAGTCCCTCTCTCCTGACCAGGATGGTCAAGCAGCCACTTCCCCCAAGGGTTAAGGCTCCTGTGGGGCTGGTGGCAGTCCCTGAGGTACCCTGGGCTTCTGGGACCTCCAGCTCCTCCCCTGAGGAAGACTCCTCCAGCTGGGGCATGACACAGCTGTAAATTATCTATTTAAGCCTGTAATGTTGCGTAAATGGCCCCTTTACAGCTGCCATTTGCATAAATGCTTACTTATGAAAAAGGCTGAGCCACTATTTTTATGCAATGGTGGCTCGGCAAGGGAGCGGGTGGCTGCGTGCTTGCCCAACTTGGCACATGGGGATCCAAGCATGGGGATCCACAGACTGGCATCCCAGGGACCCAGCCAGCAAGAAATCACTGAGCTTTGAGCCCCAACTGGATGCCTACACCATCCCTGATGTCTGGGCCCTTAGCAAGTATGGCCAACCATGCCTACCCTTGACATTGGCCCTGCTTGGGACCTCCGCCCATATATACCTGCTCAGGCTTTATGTTCATCTATGGAAGTCTGTCTTCAAGAGACTGAGGCATGGAGAGTAGTGACAAGAGAAAGGGCTTTCTAGTGGCCAACTGGTTTTGGAACACTCTCTCCAGGGAGGCTCACCTGGAACCCACACTGCTTTCTTTTTGGCACTAGGCTGAGACTGTTCTATTCTCTTAGGGATTTCAATCATTTTAGCATCTTTTAGTATCTGTGATCCAATACTTTAGTCCCTATGATGTGGTTTTTAGTTGATGCTGGCTTTAGTTTTTGTGTTATATTTTATAATGCTGTGTTGGCATTTGGTTTTATGATGAGCTGGATTATATTGATTTATTGTGATTTTGTATTTTTATAAATTGTTTTGTTATTCTTGTTATGCTTTAATTGTACAGTGCCTAGAGAATCTGTTTTATGAGCTGTTTAACAGATACAACACAACAAACAAACGTGGTGTTTGAAAATATCTTTATAATTCCACCAAACAAATACCTTAGGATCTAACAGTGCAATCTCTGAGGTCAATGCTCTTGGTCAATCCATGGAGATTGAAGTTCTATAGCACTGGTTATTTCAAAAGTTTTAAATGAATTTTCACAAGTATAGGAACGAAACAAAATCATGTTCTGCTGAATTATAGTTTTAGATCTGTTGATTCTCCTGGGGCACATCTAGACGTGCCTTTTACTCCGGGGCCGGTGCGAGTGGAGGTCCTTTTGATTAGATGACGCAGTTGCCACCTTGCAGTCTTCCATGGTTTCTGCCCAGAAAATGTGGATTTCCAAGGTGTAGTTTTCCTCTGAATTTTTCAGCTGCTGCAGCTTCACCGCAGTGGGCTGCGCTGTCTAACCATCCCTCGGGGTGACAGCGCAGTTTGTGGTGGGCGTGGAGTGTGTGGTGAGTGACAGTGTGACGCCTTTTTCCTCCTCCCCTCTCTTCCCTCTCTCTCTTCCCAATCACTTCCCATCCTGCCTGCAGTTGCGATGAGAGAGGGGATGGGAGAGGGAAGTGATGCTTCATGCTGCCACGACCAAGAGCAACTGCGTCCCTCTCTGCCAGGCGCCATTGCTCACAGCAGAGGCAACAGCACTCGCCAGGCTCCTGCACCGCAGCAAAACTGTGCAGTAACTAGCCCCTGTATATCCAAGTCGTTGAGCATCCGCAGCGGAGGAGTTGCACAGCTCCAACAATGCAATACACCCAGTAGGCGCCATGTAGATGGGGCCCTGGACTTGTCAGTATCCTTCAGTACCACTGAACATAGTATCCTTCTGGATCAACTAAATGATACTTGATCCTGACAAGACAGAGATGCTTATGGTTTGTGACTCATTGACTGAAAGATGGATAACCTATGCCAGTAATGGATGGGGTTGACAGTTTGGGGCTTTTCCTGGCTCCAGGCTAGGGTAGCCATGTATCCTAGTTTATAGAGGACAGATCAATATTGCAAGAGCTCCACTTGTTCCCAGTTTCATTTCCAGGCTGACTTCAAGGTGTTTGTTTAACTTTCAAAGCCTTACATAGCCTGAACTATCTATCTGAAGAACAGTCTTCTCCCATGTTCTTCCCAATTCTTTAAGGTCTGGAAACAAGGTTTATTTTTCTATCATCAACAACTTTAAAAATCCATATTCTTACTGTGATTCCATTTCTTCTGTCAGTGGCTAACTTCTCTTTTATAAGCCTCTGCTTCTTCTTACAAAGAAGAAGACTATTCCCTTCTCTTTTTTATTTAATACATAACACTTCTTGTCATGAGGGCTGGGTCAATTCTGCAGCCCTTCAAGATGCATTGAGTGTGGGCACAAACCAGTGTGGACACTGACAATCACAATTTTATTACTTCAGAAAGCAGGACCAGACAGCTCTTTGGCATAAACAGAACTGACACTAGGTTTGAGAAAGACCTGGGCATAGTGCCCCCCTGGAGGCTTACTGGGGGGCAGTGGTGGTGTCATGGTGGGAAGCCTGAGCTGAAAGGAAAACATTGGGTGAAACAGCTGCAGCAGCTGCCAGCATCTTAATTTCCCCAGAATGCCACTGGGCCCTTCATTTGAGCCCAGATTCTGGGGAAATTAAGAATGTAACATCTGCAGCTGCCTTGCTTGGTGCTTATCTTCAGATTGTCATGTTGTTCTTTTGAAAAGTTAAAAAAAGAAGAAGATGCCAGGTCAGCAACAGGGGGATTTCTAGGACCCATGAGTCCTGGCATTTCCTCCACCATGCTGGTTGTTGATGCCAGGCCTGGGCAATAAGACTTGCTTGCACAAGACTTGCTCGGTAAAAATCCCACATGAAAATTTGTATGCATTTTTGTACATTTCTCCTAATGTATGAATTTTTGCATGCATTCCTCCTAAAACATACATTAGGAGAAATGAAAACAAAAATGCATACATTGAGATGCATTTCAAAATTCTCCTCATGAATGCATGTTTGTGTGCAATTTTCCTAGCGTACACATTTTTGTACATGTGCTTGTTGGAGAACTACATTGCAAAGTTTGGAGAAGTGTGAAAACTGAAGAATAATTGTGTTCCAGCTCAAATATTAGTTCAGGAAGTGTGAATTAAGTCAGTTCATATTAAGATGTGAACCAAATAAATGTCTTCCCTGTCCCCACCACTGTCCTCCAAAGATACACTCCAGCACGCTTGCTGGCACTGAGCAAATGTCACGGGAGCATTGCCAGGAGTAGCGGTGCTGCCAGTAGCTGCATCAGAAGCAGTTGTCAGACATGTGGATTTTCACCTTACTGCCTTAATTGTCTAGAAGGTGCAAAGGGTTGCAATAAAGCTGCTATCATCCATATTGCTCTAATCTGATGATCGTAAATTTTTGGATATGGTTTGCAAACCTGTCGGAAATTTATATCCTCTGTTACCTCTGTTTCCGATCCTCAGCTGGTGTGGATGCATGAGAATCATAGAATAATAGGGTTGGAAGGGGCCTACAAGACCATCGAGTCCAACCCCCTGCTCAAAGCAGGAAGCCTGATTCCCAATCAGTCTCCCATCTAAGTACTGACCAGGGCTGACCCTGCTTAGCTTCCGAGATCAGACGGGATCAGGTGCATCCAGCCCTTTGCTCATCCTATTAGCTCTGTGGTCAGTGCATTAGGACATACTGGCTCAGGAAAAAAATGGTCTTTTTTGTCCTCAAAAGCCAAAGATAGGATATTTGGTTTATTACAGAAATACCATGGAGCCATATGTATAATGGTAGAAAAGATAGATTGGATTATGTTTTCATTCTGCTGCTCATAAAAGTATTTTTCCTACTGCAGAATATTTTTCCAGTCTTTTGTTTTGTTGGCTTAAATTTATAGCCATTGAGGTTTCTAGTGCTGCCTTGTTCCTTCATTTAACCAATCTCTTGGATGCAGAATATATTCAGATATTAAATTCTGAATTCATATTTTTCAGTCTGATGCTACCACTCAAAAGTACTTCCACATAATCAACAGCACAAATGTAGTCTATGGCTTTGGCCACAAACACTTTCATAGATACTGCCAAAGCAGTATGAAACATTTGTACTGCTGTATCTCTCTGTAGCACTAGCTTAAAAACTATGTTTGTGACATTTGGCTGGTGCAGCAGCCCCAAAGTTCCATCTTAAGCACATGTTTGATGTTCAGCAAGCCTTAGAGTCAATGGGAACCTGTTACTGTTGACATATTTGAATTGTTCTCAATTCAGAGGTATATTGACTAGCTCATTTCCTTAATTGTTGTTTAAATCTTTTTAGTAAACGTTTTTGTTTTTAATAAAACTCATTTTTCTTAATATAGCCCACTGGTGCCTTTAAAGTCAACAAAAACTCTTAGCCAACTTTCCCTCTGCATTACAGATGGAAATGAATATTCACAGATGAATGTCATTTTCAATAAACTCATTCATTTACATTTGATGATTGGACAAGGTAAACAAGGATGAAAAGTAAAGTTCAATTTGGCTGTAATTATAATAGTGACAGTTTCCTATTAACTTCAGAGGAGATTGTTAGACCTTCTTTGTATATTGATGGAAATACTTCATTGTAAGGATGAGATTTATTTTATCTCAAATGCATTCAATGGAAACATCATTACAGATTTTGTTCTACACACACCAATGTCAAGATTATATTTCATCTATGATCTTGCACCAATATAGTTGATGTTTGTGTCAAAATGAGGGGAGTTTATATATTCAGGGTTGGTTCCAGACTTAGTTTTACTTATAAAAGACCCCTTAAAATCAATGTGGATTTAGCAATGACTAATTTAAGTCCCACTGATTTCAAGGGGTCTAGGTATACCTATGTCTGGATCCAACCCTCAGTTTTTACAAGGAAATGTCACTGTGAGATGAAAAAAAATCACCTGCTGATTCCACCATGGTTGCTTCCTATAAATTCCACCATGGTCACTTCTTATAAATTCATGAATTCCACAAAAGTGAGTGGCAAGGAGCATATTCATACAAATTAGCAACCAGTGAAATTATATTTTCCACCTTCTGGTGATACTTCCTAATAAAAACTGAAAGTATAATGGAGATAAATAAAGAAGAGACTAAAACAAACTCAATTAAGTTTAACAAAGCAGGCTTAATGAAGAAGTCAATATATAAAAGCACGGCATGGTTGAATTAGAACAACCTGGCACCCTCCAGATGTGTTGGACTACAACTACCATCACCAACAGTCAACATTGCCATCTGGAGGGTGCTGCTTTGGGGAAGCTTCTTGTCTGACACCACGAGATAGCAAAGATCATAGATATGACATTACTTGCCTGGAGTCGTTTTGGGCACCATTCCTAACAAGAGATTTTGGGGTCAGGCTTTGTGTCAAAGTAAGCCTTGTTTGTTCTGTCCACAGTATTTTCCTTTCCTTGGAAACAAGCCTCTCCAATTCTGAAACAGATTTTAGGCTTCTTGTATTAGTGGCCTCAAAGGCTTCTGGAAATCCTGGATGAAGTTATAAAAACCACTACTGCCATGCAGCCACAGATCTTTTTTAGCCACTGACAAAGTGGAAGCTGCACTTATGGCTTATTCCATGATGATTGGCTGGAGGGTGATTAGCCCAGGCTCCACTTCCTAGATGTCTGCTTGATATGGATTCATTTTAGCAGCAGCAGCAGCAGTTAGAGTGGCCAGATGCAAAGGAAGGAAGGCCACTTCTGTACCTTTAATAGTTATGTCAAAGGGATGATTTCAATAGGTGCAGCTTTTCTCAGCCCTGTACAACTAGCTGCACCTGCTAAAATTCTCTCTTCTTGTACACATTAAAAGTATATCAATTCATTTTCTAGTTAGACCATGTATAAAAATGTTAAACCAGCCTTGCTGCCATCTATAGCAAGCCCAAGGCTGCAATCCTATACACCAGGACTGGGCAACTTGTAGTCCTCCAGACAGTGGAGGCTAGTGGCTCTGAGGTCATGGGGCTGTGAATCCACTCTGGGTTTCACTCAGATCTCTACAGAAGCTATCCAAAGTGCTGAACCCTGCCCCCAAGACATTCAGCACCTTGGATAGCTCCTGTTGGGTTCTGGCTGGTCCTGACTGAAAATCAGAATGGATTCACTGCCCCACTGACATCAGAGCCACCAGCCTCCATTGCCTCCAGATGTTTCAGCCTACAGCTCCTACCAGCCCTCACCACTGTGCCGGATAGGGCTGGTGGAGTTGTAGGCCAGAACATCTGGAGGGCCACAAGTTGCCCACCCTCACTATGCAGAGTTACCTGAGAATAAGTCCCAACAGAGAATAAGCCCTACTTCTAACTAGGCATGCACATGATCGCAGAATTAGTTTGGAAAAAGCTTGTTCCTAAAGCACTATACTAACATTGTTTCAAGGAAATCTGGAGGCTTTAATACTTATTAGGCTGCAGTCCTATACACACTAGGGTGGCCACTTATGCGTGGCCAAAAATGAAGAAATGTATCACACACACACACACACCCCCCAAATGGAAAATGCATCATCAAAAAAGAGGGCAAAATAGCATATCAACTTGCATACCATTTCCATATGCTAATTTATAAGTATATATGCAAATTTAGAAATAGTTACTGTAACTTAGAAATACAATATCTCTCACCATAGTTGGGAAGATTGTCTGCCTTTTAAACTGGACTGGACAGTTGTTCAAATAGAGGGCAGAATACTTTTAACAGAGGTTCTCTGTAAAATGGCACACATAGCCATCTTAATACATACTCCCCTGCGAGTAAGTCCCATTGAACACCGTGAAGCTTACTTCTGAGTAGACATGTATGGAATTGTACAGAGGGGATACTTAAAACAGTTTTAGAAAATACTTTCTTGTATGACTAAGGAGATACCTGCTGGTTTTAATTTCTTTAGGCAAGTCCACAAATCTTATTAGACTACTACTCCTTAGTCTGAGTGTTGAGGACAATATTTTCCCCCTTAGCACGAGAGGTTATATTATTTTTGTGGCTAGGGAATGTAGAAACCTTTTCTATTACAACTGAAGAAAACTTAGTGGAGCCTTTGGAGGGTGTCAATTTTTCCCCACAAGAAACTTTTATAAAAGATTGTGTTAAAATAACATGGGTGTCAGTCTTATTTCATGCTTATTAATTTTCTTAAGTTTGAAAGGTGCTTTAAATGTTTAGATGTATTTCTTTTCTGTATTTCTTTTTAAAAACATATTGAGCTGGATGCAGTGATGAGCAGAACTCTGCTCATGCAACAGGGCTTTCCTGGCTCCTCCCTGCTGCAGCCTCCCCCCCCCCACCGTCGCCCCCCAAAGGCCACTTCTGACAGTAAATGGAGCTTCTGGAACACTGCGTGATGGTGCATGGCTGGCTGCAGTAGAAATGGAGAAAATCTGGCAGGGCTGCCTTGTGCAAATGGAAGCGCCTTTCCACTTATGCAAGACATCTCTGGATCCACATCATTAATTTACAATGCAATCCTATTCAGAAGTAAGTGTCTTTGAATGTAATGGGACTTACTCCCAAGTAAGTGTGCATAGGATTGCAGCCTTAAGGGAATAAGTCAATGGGACTTACATGGGAGTAAGTCTCATTGAAATTATGGGACTTGCTTCTGGGTACATATGCATAGGATTAAACTATAAGAGTGTTAAGATACATACTTAGCGGAGAGTAAGCCCTGTTGAACACAGTGGTGTTCACGTCTGAGTAAACATGCACAGAATTGCACTGTAAGGCTACCTTTTTGGATTTAAATAACAGAAGATAAATGTTTTTGAATATGTCCATACACTGTAGGATTTTAAGTCATATGGTTCCTTAGACATCTGTAAATATATTCTATCCTTAACATTGTTTTGTAAATTCATGTGACTTTACATGTGTGATTTTTCAATTAGATTAATTTTTAATAATTATTTTTTCTTTGTTTTAAAGATCACCCCTGATGAAGAATGTCTTAGGGTAAAATGCCTCAAAATCTGGTATTTTTTATTAATGATACCAAAGACCCACTCTTTGCAAAATCTTCTTGTTATTACTTCATAGCTTGTTAAAGTTTGTTAGAGCTGTGCACATCTGGCCTCTTGAAATTCTCCACCCTATTTTTGGGCAAAGAAATGGGTGTGGGGGGAGAAACAATTTCACTTAATTTCTCCAGGGGGAAGAGAAATCCTCCAACAATTTCTCACAGGTAGGGCTCACCATTGGCAGGGGTGGTAGTACAGCTTTTTTCTTTTTTTTCCTAAGGGTTTTGGGGGGGTTTGCATTGCCAGTTTAAGGGGATTTCTACACGAGCCTAAAATCCTGCTTTTAACACAGGGCTTTCTGCTTCCATTTTAAATGTAGGATCACAACTGATTCCCTTTACATGTGCTTCCTTCTCTGTAGATGGCCATTCCCATAGCATTATGTTTCCGTGAAGAGGCATTACACACGCTCCCAGTTCCTCGATACTTGCTCCTGGGTTCCTGCCCCTTTCCCTCCCCTTGCACATTACTGGTGGATGGGGACTGACACATGGACAGCCCCCCACTGATCACCCCAGGCCCTGCCTCCCTCTTCCATGCTTTTGGCCAGTCCCTGCTGCTCAGCCCCTCTGCTGCTTCTCTGCACTGCCGCACCCCCCCTTGCTGCCGCTCTGCTGTTCTGCCACTCTGCTGTTCTGCTGCTTTGTTTTGAACAGGCAGGCTGAAAATGGTGAGGAGCCAAAATGGCGCAGGAGCAGGAAGGCTGAATGCCCATCAGACCTTGGTCACCACCTTCGACATCATGAGCATGCCCCCAACAACCACAGTCATTCCTGCTAGGGGAGAAATACACAGGGAGAACATGGCACTCCATTTGGGCATATATGGAAAAGTATCCCCTTTTTTTGGACTTGCCTTCCAGTTGGGACCAATGTCGCTCTGGTAGTTTCCCACAGGGCTCCGTGGGAGCTTTCTCAAACAGCTTTTTAAAAGGTTGAAAAACCTTTTCATTTTCCCCCTGGAATGGAAAGGGGGGGCAAGGCAAGCAAGCTTTGGACAACATCTTGGAGAAAGGTAACTCCCACGTGATAGTGGGGGGGCTGGATGCCAGGATTATCTCCCCAGAGCTTTACCAATGCAAAAAGCTGTACTGAGACTCCTATTTTATAGGAGAAAACAGGGCTGACGTGTCCCATATAATATATGCTTTAAGAAATATCAACAACCTTTGAGGGATGATTTTAACAATATTTGAGAATATCTGAGGACCTGAAAGATCTGCTTGAGAGAAACATGTCTGTGCTGAGGAGAAGAAAGGAGCTTGCATCTACTCCCCCCTAACCTTCTGTGTTAAAAATGTCAAGAAGAGAAGATATAGGTGAATTATTTACGTTGATAAAGACCTTATCTTCGCAATTTACAGAGCAAGTCAAGAGGTTGGATTTAATCCAAAATTCCATCACCGCTCTGCAAGGAGCTGTAGATTTGATTAATGTGTCATGGCAAAAAATGGAGTCGAAAATTAATGAGCTTGAAGACCGTGTGGCTGGAAACGAAACCATGACACAAATTTATTTTAAAAACACCTCTGACAGAATTTCTCAACTGGAGGCCTTCACAAAGAGATCCAATGTACGTATTTTGGGGATTAAAAATTTGCCTAATGATGTAAAATTGCTTGTTTTTGTGAATAAACTTTTGCATGAAATACTCCCTATTCCATCTGATTATTTACTTGATATTGAGCAGGCATTTCGTGTGCCAAATGCTAAAGGGACTGCTTACACCATCATAGCTCAATTTGCAAAAGTCTCCACAAAGAATTTTATCCTGTGTTTGGCTAGAGAGGCATGAAGCCTTTCCTGGAAAGAAGATAAAGTTATGCTATTTCCAGACTACATTAAAGAGATGGCTAATAAAAGAATTTATCAAAGCAAAGAACTTGTCAAAACAAATGAATTTACAATACTACTTAAAATGTCTTGCTACTCTCTGTATTGTGTCTGAAGGTCAGATGAAGAAGTTTCAAAATCATGAAATAGCAGAGGCTTGGCTGAACATAAAAAAGCGTGAGAACTTTGTTACAACCCCATGAATTGGAATCTTTAAACAAGCTTTGTTAATTGTTTCTATTTAGTCTATTAGATCCAGGCTAACTCAGAAGATAAATGATTATATATCTATTTGCTTACTTTCTTTCATTTCTTACTTTTTCTTCTTTTTTCTTGCTTTTATTTTAAAATAGATAACATATCTAGTATAAAATATATTACTGAATGTTGAAGGTTTATATTAAGTTTTATTGTTATATAATATTATATATATATATATATATATATATAATTATTATTACTAATAATAATACTAGGCTTTGGGGAATGAATTCTAGACCTCTTTTTTGATATAAGATTGTTGATATAGAAATGTAAGGTTGTATACTAAATTGTAAGATTGTTAAGGTTATAGATATAGTCTTTAAAATAGAATGACATTGGAGCCTGGGGGGTGTTGGAGCTTAAATTCAATTCGTTAGGGGGGAGGGAGGCAGGAGGAATTTTCTTCTTTTTTCTTTGCTTCCTTTCCTCCTCCCTTGTCCCTAATTTTTTTCTCTTTCTTTTTTCTTCTCTTTTTGTTATTGTGGTGTCCTCATCAGAATATTGTATTGCTGGGAAACTGAAGCATTGATGAGGTTGTTGGTAATTTTGGTACTGTTTATTTCATTAATATAAAATAAATAAAAATATATTCAAAAGAAAAAGAAAGAAAAATACCCAATTTTTTCCATCTGAGGAAAACACAGGATAGGTGGGAGGAAATAGTGGAATGATGACCGGACAATGACGACATGTAATGGACCCGCACAATTCAGTGAGCGAGCAACCATGAATGTGCAATAAATATGAGGTGTAGAGATCTCCTAAGTAGTAACAACATCAGCTATATTGCCAGCCTAGCATCATTGAGGGGGCATTTGGGGCAGGAGGCAAATCCCACCAAAAAGTGGGGAAGAATGTGGAGAAAATGCTGTAAAGTTGACCTTTTATTTCTAAAGTGGTGCAGGTAAGAAAAGAAAAATCTCAGGACTTTTCTGAGAAAAATGTCTACTGATAAATTTTGGCTCAGTTCTAGTTGTCATTCTTCAGGGTTCAGCACCTTCCCCGGGGTCTTCCAAAGGTTACATTTCTGTAGGGTGACTGTGGATTGGTTGTGGATGCATTTTATCTCTAATGCATAATGAGCCAGTGTGGTGTAGTGGCAAGAGTGTTGGACTAGGAGCCAGGAGATCTGGGTTCTAGTCCCCACTCGGCCACGGAAGCTCACTGGGTGACTTTGGGCCAGTCACAAGCTCTCAGCCCAGCCTAATCACAGGGTTGTTGTTGTGAGGCTAAAATGGAGAGGAGGAGGATTATGTACACCACCTTGGATTCCTCAAAGAGGAAAAAAGGTGGGATGTAAATGAAATAAAGCAAGCAAGCAAGCAAGTGCTGATAATACTGCTCCTTCTTGGAAAGCCCTGTAGCAGGTGTGAGGGGGAAGCATTCTGCCTAGCTCCAGGGAAAAGGTGGAGCTAGTGCTATGCCAAAATCTGACCTCCAATTTCATGAAAGTTTTCTTCCCCCATGAAAGAAGCTTCCATTTTTCTGCCTCATTCTCAAGACATTTTATAAGTTGTTTTTAACTTCTTTTTGTGGTGATTTATAATCACTGTGAAGTGTTTTTGTGTCTGTTTTTCTTTCTGTTACACATCTCTCCATTGCTCTGCAGTCTCCCAGGCTCCCTGTAGGGATGTATGTGAAATTCATTTCAGTTCATTTTTTTATCAGGATTTACTAGGGATGTTAGAAAATTCCGCCACGGACTCCAGTGAGGCCGGATTCTGTAGAATCTGGCCCCCTGGAGTCCATGGTGGAACGGAGCAATCTCCCCCACCACCCCGCGAAATTTCCCTGGGACGGACCCTACCTTTTGTTGGCCATCCGGTCCATCCGCTGCCCCAGTCTGCGGCCGCCATTTGCCTCCCTACTTTAGCCATGTTAGGCTATGTAAGTATTTACACAGCCTATCACGGCTAAAGCAGGGACACAAATGGTGGCCGCTACAGCAGCCACCATTTGTGGCCGCAGCCCGGCAGCAGACAGAAGCCTTTGGCAAGCTCACATTTTGCTGATTCGCACATGCCTTGCTCCCTGTGCTTTCTAATCTGAAAGAAGCCCTATGGATGGCATTACTTCATGATGTTTTCATAGAATCATAGAATAGAAAAAACCTCATGGATGGTTTTTGGGGAGGAGAGTTTGCCTCTTTGGCTGTTCCCTCCATAGAATCATAGAATAGTAAGGTTGGAAGGGGTCTACAAGGCCATCGAGTCCAACCTCCTGCTCAATGCAGAAATCCAAGTCAGTCAGAGCATCCCTGACAGATGGCTGTCCAGCCTCGTCTTGAACACCTCCAGTGTGGGAGAGTCCACCACCTCCCTAGGCCATTGGTTCCATTGTTGTATTGCTCTAACAGTCAGGAAGTTTTTCCTGATGTTCAGCCGGAATCTGGCTTCCTGTAACTTGAGCCCATTATTCCGTGTCCTGCACTCTGGCATGATCGAGAAGAGATCCTGGCCTTCCTCTCTGTGACAACCTTTCAAGTACTTGAAGAGCGCTATCATATCTCCCCTCAGTCTTCTCTTCTCAAGGCTAAACATGCCCAGTTCTTTCAGTCTCTCTTCATAGGGCTTTGTTTCCAGTCCCCTGATCATCTTTGTTGCCCTCCTCTGAACCCTCTCCAGCTTGTCTGCATCCTTCTTAAAGTGCAGTGCCCAGAACTAGACACAGTACTCCAGATGAGGCCTAACCAGTGCTGAGTACATGGGAACTAGTATTTCCCAGGATTTGGAAGCTATGCTTCTATTAATGCAGCCCAAAATAGCATTTGCCTTTTTTGCAGCCACATCACATTGTTGGCTCATATTCAGCTTGTGATCAACAACAATTCCAAGATCCTTCTCGCTTGTAGTGTTGTTGAGCCATGTATCCCCCATCTTGAAACTGTGCAGTTTTCCCCTGGGCTTTAACTGAAGTGCGGCAAGCTGAGGAGGCTACAGGCTGCCAGAGAAATAACTGTACACTCCTTGGCCCCCTCAAAAATTAGCAGTGGAAGCTGGTGGCTCCAAAGTCAGTGGGGTAGTGAATCCGGGTTTCAATCAGGACCAGTCAGAACCCTAAAGTAGCTATCCATGGTACCTTGGATAAGTCCTTTAGAGTTCTGACTGTCCTGACTGAAACCCGGAGCAGATTCACTGCCCCACTGACATTGGAGGCATGAGCCTCCACTATAACTAAGTTAAGCACAAGAACCCTGGGCAGGATCCAATGGTGCCCTTGTAGGGGTGGCCAGGGTGGCCAGGCCTGTGCCTGCCCCCACCACTGGCAGCCTCAATGTAGTGCTTCCTGGGACAAGCCCCCAAATAAGCAGAAACACTTGTTCCTTGAAGGGACAAGTTGTGTCCCTTCCAGAAACTACTGTTTCTACTCATTTCAGGGTTTGCCCCTGGAAGTGCTACATGGCAGCCACCAGTGATAGAGGCCTCCCGTGCAAGGGCACAAATGTATTCTGCCCCCTGCTCCCAACCCATAAGAAATTCTCTGAAATCTCTCCTCCTTTGAATTTCTTTTCCAAAGTAATTTCTTGTCTATCAAATTGAATGAGAATGGTTGAAAAAAATGTGGAAGAAAGTTTCAGCACAGCACTAAAGTTTTTGTGCATCTACATTATTGCTAATGCTACTACAGTGATTGCTTTTTGAACATCATTTCTGTTTTTCTTTCCACCTATTTATTTTTACTGGGTCATTTTGTAACACTTCTCCAAAAAGCATTGGCCACCAGCTGCAGGCTCCTATGGGTTCACAAATAAAAAAAAAAGCCACTTCCTTGGCATTTCAGCAGTAAACGGTGACTCACTCTCACAAGGCAGGAAACTGTTATATAGCTGTATGAAAACCTCTTGTCCTTGAAGCAGAAAAAGATAGCAATACAAATATAATATGTTTAGTATGTAGTCAAAGCCACTCTCACGGTCCCTCTTCAGTATGATCTAGGAGAGTGGAGGGGGATGGCTCCTATTTCAGTGGAGTGGTAAATCTGCACTGGGTTTCAGTCAGAACCCCAAAGGAGCTATCCAAAGTGCTGAACCCTATCCCCAAGCTGGGTTCAGCATCTTGGATAGCTCCTTTGGGGTTCTGACTGTTTCTGACTGAAAACCAGAGCGGATTATTATTATTACTATTACTATTATTATTATTATTAATTACATTTATATCCCGCCTTTCACCGTGCCATTGAAATAAGAGCCATCAGTCTGCACCTATCTAGGCTACAAAAATGTATGCGTTGATAAATCATTACAGTACAGTTCCCCACACACACACACACACACAATGATGGCTGGAAGGGGTCAGAATTGCACACAGTTGGCTCTCCAGCAGCCAGCAGTGTGTAGCATCACTAGTGGCAGAGAACAGGGTGTTCCAGGTGTGGGGAGCAGCCAGGCTAGTAGTTCCAATTTTGGTTGGGCTGTGAGTCCATTCTGGGTTTCGGTCAGAGCTAGCCAGAACTCTAAAGGAGCTATCCAAGGTGCTGGTCCTTATCCCCAAAATAGGTTCAGCACCTTGGAGAGCTCCTTTAGGGTTCTGGCTGAAACCCAGAATGGGCTCACAGCCCCACTGAAATCGGAGCCACCAGCATCCACTGGCTGCTCCATTTCTTCAGATGGGTACAACCTGGGCAATAGTATGAAAAACAACTGGACTGGCAGTGGAAACTTACTTCAGCACGAGCAACGGAATAGCCATCGGCCGTGAGTCTTTTAGCTCTGCTGTTTTAAATCTGTTATTGTATTCTAAGGGATTCTTCACACAGAGCTTTTATCCTGCTATTGGTGACTCATGGAAGTTTGTGGGTCCTTTAGATGACGTTGTTAACCTCCAGGGTGTCTCCCGCGCTAAATGACCGTTATTCCATTTTTTAAAAGATTGGAGATAATGAGCTACCTAATTACAGTGCTTGAGTTCCCTCATGAAAAGAGGAAAACCCATAATAAGAGGAGCTAGACCACAGTTCCATCTAGCAGCTATATAATGAAACGTATGGACAGTGTAGAAATGTAATGCATACATAGATACATACATAAAATAGTGTCCTCCAAGAGATGGAAATGGCCAGGGGGCTCAGGAAGAATGGCTGGGGGCTGCCACCTCTACCCCACAGTGATTGCATCACTCTACCTAATGGTAGGGCCAGCCCTAGTTAATTCCTCCCCCCACCCTTTGCTGTCAAAGCTGGGAATGGTAAAGGCACTCTGGCTGAAAAATATGTCAAAACTGCACATACACACACGCACACACACACGCACCCCTTCCGCCCTGGCTGGCGTGAGCTGGCCGGGCTTGGCATGTGGTGGGAGATCAGCCTCTCTGTAGGGATGTGCGAAAGTCACTTACCTTTTCGAAGGGGTGATTCGCAGTGGGGGGGAGGCGCTCCGCACCTCCCCTCGCAATCCTAACCCAGCCAGCTCCGCTCCGTGGCAACTCTGCGGAGTAAATATTTATGTAGCCTATCTCAGCCTCTGCAGGGATGCAAATGGCTTCCCTGCATTAGCCGTGATAGTTAGAAATACTTATGTAGCCTATCACGGCAAAAATGGGGAAGCGAATGGTGGCCGCAGACATGGCCGCCATTCGCAAAGCAGCGCAAACGGCACCAGGTAAGTGCTCCGTTTCGCACGCCGTTCACAGGGGGGGGCTTCGTTCCGCCATGGATTTCGGGGGACTGAATGCACTGGCATTCGGCCTCACTGAGATCTGTGGCGGAATCCTCTGACATCCCTACCTCTCTGTTCCTCTTCAACCTAACTTGGGATAGCTCTGCCCATCTTTAAGTTGCCAGATCATTTTGTTGCTTTTGCTGCTAAACTCCAACACAGCTACCTCACCTGAATTTATCACTGTCACAGAAATCCCACTTTACCCAAATCCCAGAGCCTTTACCTTAATTGTCATAAAGATGCTTGCTTGGCACATCTTGAGACAGGAGTAGGAAACCTATGGCCTTTCTGATGTTGTCAAACTCCACTTCTATAGCCCCAGTCAATATGGCCAATGGTCAGGGATGATGGGAGTTCTAATTCAACAACATCTGGCAAACCACAGGTTACCTAACCCTGTCTTGGGACACTGCAACTAGGTGTGCAATCTTTAATTGATTGATGCTAAAGCTTGAATCACAAGTTAATGGTTTGTTTTGATTCATCTGTGCACAGCTGAGAGGAGACAAAGATTCAGAACCTTTTAAGACAGGGGTGGCAACTTCTGCAGGTTTGGGGGTCAGGCTACAAGACACATGAGCAATGGCTGATGGCCAGTAATCCCTATGGTAAATAATTTTTCCATGAGATTGGAAGTACAAAAAGGTATACAGAAAGGTATATTTTAGAAGTGGAAGATTCAGTTTTGGGAGACAGAAAGCTTAGTCAGTCCTAATCATTATGTGTGATGTAATATTTGTCCATTGCCTGAACAACAACACTAAGCATTCCCCATTTTCTGTCCTGTCTACAGCAAAGTTATGTTCAGATGTCTGAGCAGGAATGAGATGTGCATGTGGAAGGGCTCACAGTCACAGGTGCAAATCACAATCACATCTGTTGGCCTGTCCTTGTCCCTCTACCCAGATATTGTTTGGAAGGCTATATGGTGGACTATGTGCATACATCTCAACATACATAGATTCCACACTCACAATCTGTATCCTACAAAAATGTGTGGCATACATTCAGGGTCTACACAAATTTGGGGTGTACACATATAGGGCACTACACAGATGTCCTCACCAATGCATACATGGCAGCCACAATGTGAAGGTGGGTCCAGTGGGCATATGTACATGGTCCATACGTACATCTCAGCCCTGATCTAATATATGCATAGAGCTCAAATTGCTCATTGTTACCCACTCATCCTTAAGTATCCATAAACTAGAAGAAACTGATCAGACTACCTGGAGGCGTGAAGATTAGACAGTGTGCAATCCCTAATTGCCTACCACCTGGAATAATAATCTAAATCAGACTTCATTAGCATGAAGGATGATCACCTCATTTTATAGTCAGTGTCACTAATTGGCTTTTCACAAACTCTGCTTCATGCAGTCTCTACAACTTGTAAGACATCAATTGGTCCACTTCACTAGGACTGCTACTCTCCCATTCTCCAGTCCTGAAGGTTTTTCTCTATTAAGGGCAGGGCTGAATTTATCAAGGAGATCTCTCTTTGGGCTTTGGAGAACTTCTGCTGCTGTATGGTAGATTTCTTTGTTTCGTTCTGTAACATGTGCTTTTGGTAAGTGAAGTCTGGGGCATCTGTCTCCTACATCTCTGGATGTAGGTAGGAAAATAGCATTTGGAAATAAGCAATCAGACATATATATATATATATATATATATATATATATATACACACACACACACACACACACACACACACACACCTTGTCCCATTGGACCAGGATTGGAGGTGGGAGGGGGAGTATTATTTGAGATAGATTTCAAATAGATAGATTTCAAATCCAAAAGACCTGATTTCCTATTTGCACTCTATTTTGATTCATTGTACTCCAAACTTCCTCTGGAGGTGAACCTTCTGTACCTAATACATCATCTAGTTTGTTATATGCTATTGATAAATTAATATTTTGGTTTTATCAGAAGGACTAAGGTTCTTCCAAATGCCAAGAGGGCAAAGAGAAAAATATTTACTGTGCAATTCTATGCACACATTCCTGGGAGTAAGCCCCTTTGAAGGCAGTGGGACTTACTTCTGAGTAAACATTCACTGGCTTGCTGTGTCTATCTGAAATGGTGCCAATTGACTGTTACATTTTGAGATTTTTGAATATGAAACATGGGAACATCTGAAGATGGAAGGCTAGGAAGTTGCCAAACTCCCTGCTTGGCTCAAGAGTACCACACACCAACCTGCTGATCAACCTATCAATTTAGCACCTTTTCCTCATGATTTAACCACATTAGAGACTCATGTTCCTTACACACCAAGTTCACATACAAATCTTTCATTTAAGGTGAGCAGGTGATCAGATCTAGGAGCACGGAGAGGTCAAGATACATCACACCTGTTGCTTGTGGTTACTTTAACAATGTTCCATACTGAAGCAAAATTCTGTACTGGCTTGCATCTGCTGCTACCCCATTAAACTGTCTTTGGCTACCAACCTAGTTGGAAATCTCAGGAAAGAAACAAGTATTGAAAGGACCCAGGGGGCAGCCCACACTCTTGCTATCTAAGTTATTATCCTGCTGAATTCAAACCAAAAAAGAGAGCTTGCAAGAAGAAGTTTAAATTGTCAGATCAAATGCAACCAGATTTTGCAATCTTTAGCAATGTTGGATCTGATTTGCTTTAAACTGTGGTTTGTTTGTTTTTTTTAAATAATTTTGCCTTATTTTTCTTTCAAGGATGTTCTTGTTTATTAGGGCAAGGGAAAAGATTACATGGCAACTCTGTAGGTATTCTTCCCAGAACATCATTCAGGGCCAAACAGAAGCCCTATTTAGTCATTCTGTACCCAAACAGAGCAAACACATGAGGAGAGGGAGTGCTCCAGTCCTTCCCCCACCACCACCATGCACATTTCTATTGCCCTGTACTCATGGAGGGTGACAGTCCAAAGGGGAGAGCCATGAGCCAGAATGCTGCAAAATCTTCATGGAGATTCTGTCTCACATGGAGAATCTTGCGGATACAGGAAGCTCGCCTCTTCAGACTGTCGTCCCCACAACTGCAGGGTGACAGAAATCCATAAGGAGGGGGCGAGGCTGGAGGGCTCCCTGTCCTTGTGTGTTTGGTCTATCCAGGTACAAAATACCTGAATGGGGCTAGACATTACTTTAAATCTGTATCTACTGTACGTCTTTTCTTCATTTTTACTCTAGAGTAGGCATAGGCAGCTGATCTGGACAGGGACCTTAGCATGAGGGTAGGGGGCCTTTTAAGATCTGGGTCTGGGCCCCTGGGCCAACTCTAGAGTAAATGTAAAAAACAGACATGCTGCAAGATACAGATTTACAGTAATGTCTGTTTTGACCCTTAGGGAAAGGAGGGACTGGCCATCATTCTTGACCGGTGCTTCAAGACCACCTGTGACTATTTCCCATGATATCCTATATTCAGTGGAGGCTGGTGGCCCCAATTTCAATGGGGCTATAATTCCATTCTAAAGGACCTATCTAAAGTGCTGAACCCTATCCCCAAAATAGGTTCAGAACCTTGGACAGCTCATTTAGGGTTCTGCTGGTTCTGAGTGAAACCTGGTATGGAATCATAGCCCCACCAAAATCAGAGCCACCAGCCACCACTGCCTATATTTCTGGGACTATTGTTATAAGCATACTAGATATGCATGTCAAAGGTACAAATCCTTTTATTTTTTATAAAAGTAGCTGTTTGACCTGTTGATAATACTGCTGTAGTTATTAAGCATTATAAAAAAGTAACCACAAAATAGCTCTTAAAACACACTGGCTTTTTTGCTGTTTAATACTGACCATAGCCAAGAGCAAGTCTTGATGAACATATCCCTCCTCTCACATGCACACTGATTTCCCAAATGAAATCTGAAATAGCACCCTTGAAACGTTAAGTAGGATTCTCATAGAGGGTCTGAAGTCTTATGAATACCCCATTCCTCCTAGCAGAGCTCCACCTGTTAATTTTGTCTAACTAATTTTCACTGGATTGTTTGAACTGGCATATTTTTAAAGGACTTCTGCTTGTCTGAGTTACTTAGCATGCAGTGCAGAAAACAGTCCACGCTCTGCTAAAACATACAAAGAAGCACGGGAGGAAGCCAACTACACAATGATTTTTGAAGAGCCAGACAATAGCCACACAATGACAGGGTGCTTTTGTATTGCCTTACGCATTTATCTCATATTTGTCTTAATTGCATGTTTTCAGCATGTTAATTATTAGCACACTATACTGTACAGTTGGTATCTGTGATACAGGGATTTGACTATGAAACTACAGTCTTGGAGAATTTAATGTAGACACAATTATTGTTTTGGCAAACAGAATGGGCAAATAAGTGCACTCCAGTATTTAATATACTTTACAAACTTCACTTTGTAAAAGCAATACATTATCATGGGGCATCAGGCATGGAATTTACCATTTGTTGGAAATAGTACTAGAAGATCAGTGAAACCTGGAATCTTATCCTGATATCACTGAACCACTGAGATCCCAAAAAAGAGCAATAGGCGTAATTCCAATATATGTATGGAGCACTGCTAACTTTTTTTTTTTTTTTTTAGTATTCCAAATTCTCACATACTTTCTTCATCTAGTCCTCCAGGAGGGGGGAAAAAACACATCATGTTAGAATTGGTTCTAAAAAGCTCAGTAGAAGAGAATCTAAAATTGGGGAGTAAGTGTGCTCACACACTCCTTAATTCATTAGGAATTATAGCACATCATTACAGCAAAATGAGCAGCAAAGCTGCTGAAGTCAATCAGTGGGATACCCTTAGGTAACGTAGCAACTCGTATTGATTTTTACCTCTCGCGCAGAACCGGTGAGGTGCTGAGAGCCCGCTTCAAATTAAAGCAACCAGAGAAGAATGTGCTTTCACTCCACCCAGATCTTGCTCAGTATCTCACAGGATGTCAGCCCTCTTGTGTAATGGAATGGAAGTGTTTGGAGGAAAGAGGATCCTGCTCCTCTTTGTATAGTGGAGTCTGAATATTTATATCTTGCTAATTAAGCAAGTGCTTGAGGAAAAGCAGATGTACATGTTTTCAACATTTGTAGCCAGTTAAATCTGTGCTGCTGCTAATCACAGCCCGACTACTTTCGACCCTGAAGATATGTGATGCAAAAGATAGCACTGAATAATTCAACGTGAATAATTCTGCGAGCAGTAGATCCTGAACTCACGTTTCATTTCATGAGGAAAGACCTCGGGCATGAAGTTTCAGTCTATTAGGCCTTGGTTATTCTTTTCATGCGTATGCTCCTAAGTGTTATATCTGTGTGAAAGGCCTTATCGCTATGTAATTCTGTTGGAATCCAACTTCTAGTTACCTGTTTTGCTTCATACAGACACACCCAAATTATAAACCTTTTCATTTCCTCACAATAGATAATTTTGCACTAATTATTCCAAAAGTCTGGAAATTTTAAAAAATAGTGCTCAAGTGATTTCAGATATTACTCTTATCTACACATGTGCGTAAAATTGTATTGCCTTTTCTATAATGAACTTTGAGATAAACAACTGAAAAAAGTAATTTGTTTTTTGACAATGCTGAACCTTTGAATAGAGAAAATCACAGAGTCGAACACAGAGTGCAGTCCTGTGTGGTAAGTGGTCTCCATAGCAACCAATAGATTTTATGCTAAGTCTGGCCTTTAAAAACATTTCACGTTTACCACTGAGAAAAAGATGGCCTTGATTTAAAAATGATACAAGTATCTTGAATGAGCATGCTCTCCTGCTCTCTGTCACAAATAAAATTAACAGTCATCTCTTTAGCGCAAAATCCCCTCAATGCTAGTGTCTGTGTCATCCCTGATGTCCATGTTAGACCAGCTTTAAACCAAGAAGAGATTTTCTGCATATCACTGCATGATATTAAGTATGCCTAAAAACATAAAAACAAAAACCTCACTTTCTGAGCAAAAATAGAATAATAGGCTCTAATCTTCCTCTGTGATCATGGTGACTATAAAAATATTATTGCTTGCTTATCTTACCACAGTTCCAGTCCTCCAGGCTTATAATAACTGGCAATAATAGATGAAGTAGTAACTATAGCTACAAAGTCTGTGGCTGTCTAAGCAACCTAATTCACTTTCTCTTCACATCCAAATAACGGAGTGCCCGGAAAATGAAATGTGCTTTTAATAAGGGAGTCCATCTTGAAAATTAATTGATATATAATTACTGATAATACACATAACAGCCAGTCTTAGTGATAATAATGATTACTATTTAACCAGGAATTTTGGATTATAAGGGTTTGATCAACGGTCATTAGGATAGAAAATCTCTGACTGAAGGCCAAAGCAGATTTTACTTTAAATCCATATTGAGCAGCTACTTTTTTTTTACTCTCAAGTATGTGTATGGGGCCCAATCCAAATTGGATTGGGGGGTAGGGGACATTTAAAGTCTGTATAGGCGGCCCTGCACCTAGTCTCGAGTAAAATGAAAAAAAGACACATCTGCTACATACAGATATAAAGTAATGTCTGTTTTGGCCCTTAAACAAGCTTGATTTCCTGTTTAAAATACTTACTTATTTTATTTATTTTATTTTGGGGAAAGGATCTCTTAGGTCATTTTCTTTCTGAAAGCTCAAATTTATATTTTGAATATTCTGAAATTGTAGGCACTATCAATACCTTTGTGGATGTAATTTAGTTTACTGCTAATGTTTTGAAGTCAGCTTCAGCCTTCACCAAGGCCAAACTAGACCTAATACATAATTATGTGTATCTTTTAGTCATCAAGAAAGACGGGGACACCGATTTTGCATTGAAATTTGTCACAATCTTTATTTGCAATTATAGTTATCACATGATTAACTGGAATCATCTAGAATTCTATAATAGCATAATGTAATGGAATTCTGTAATGGCATAACTTTTCACTCCCTTTCAAAACACCTCTCCCTCCAAAAGTACCAATGGATTTATTGTTACCAATGCTTTACTATTCTATTGTTCCATCCATTCTCAGATCTACATCTTTCCTGCACACCTAAGGTAAGCATCTGAATGTTCAGCACACATCACCTGAATGTAGAAATGCATTTGACTCCTTTTTAACACAGAGCAAACCCTACTGCTTAATTGCCTTTATGAATGATTGGTCATCACTTTCAAAGGCCATATAACCCAAACCATTTCTTCTTATATGAATCAAAGTAGTGTGTTGCAGCACCAGCTAAAGTTATGGTTAACCCATGCCACACCCTCTGTTTTCCTTCCCATGGTGTTCTCAGCACTGTGTTTGTCCCTGATCAGGTCAGGAGTGCCTCCAGAGCCAATGAACCATTTGTAGGCTGCCTCTTACCTGCCTCATTCACAGAAGTATAGGGGGGTCCAGACGTCATTGTCTTCTATTTTGTAACTCCTGTCTTATCACATTGTTTCCTCCAATGTTTTTCTTACAGCAAAAAAACTAAACAAAAACATATTAAGGAAGGACACTTGGACAATGTCTTTTGACTGTTAGCACTAGAAGCTGTCCACCTGGAAGCTCCCTTAATCAGGCATGGATAGCCTTTCCTAATGCACCAGTGTCAATGGCTTCTGTATGCCAGTGCCTATGCTAGGACTGGGTCCCTCCCCAAGGGAAAAAGGAATTTCATCTGCACCTCGGTCTGCATACCTGATCCTGTGACCTTGTTGGTTCAGTGTAGCAGCCACAGAGTCAGAGTATGAGAGTTTTTCATTTATTCGTTCGTTCATTCCAAATTAATGCTGGAAGATAAAACTTCCCAAGTATAATAATGAAACTGCCACCACTAAATGATAAAAAGTACTAGCCTCCAAAAGAACGTTCATAAACTATTTTTAAATGACCAAACACTCAGAATCATGTGACACTGTCCTATAAAAACAGTGTCATCAATAAAGTCATATCCAATATATCGGTTCATAAATTCTATGTAAGTATCACCCTTCAAAGGAGAGAAAATAGCTCTCTTTGCCCAGTGGTGTGAAAGTTGATTGTTTGTTTCACACCATGAAACATAAATCCTTCATTCTTAAGATTCTGTTAACTTTTACTTATAAACTGTTTTAATGTAGAAATGTCAGGAATGTGTGAAAATAATATGTAGTGACAGTTTTAGGATTAAAACCTTCTCAGGTAGTTAGGATGCTGAGCTAAACTGTAAATTGCATTTAAAGAGCAAAGCCATCATACAGTGGGAGCTTCACAAGGCTCCTATAGACTGACACCCAGCAAGACAGCTGGGGCAAGTGGATACGAGTAATTCATCTTAATTATTTGTCAGCAAAGCTGTCTTAATAGGATATGTCTTTCATTTTGATTAAAATGACCCACACAAATGTGGTTCTCATACAAAGCTGTCAGCTAGAAGTAGAAGTTCAGTCTTCTAGCACTTCCAATTTTATGTTCATGAAAGTGAAAAGTGTATTTCTATTTCTAAACATTCTTATCTTATTAGTCATTTATAGAATCTTAGCAGCCCTCTTCAGGTGTTTCTACTTCCTATGTTGAAAGAATATCTGAAGAGAAGAATGCTCTAGCCCACTCCATCATCACATCTCTTGCCCTGTCCGCATGTCTAAAGAGGAAGGCCTCCTGTATCCATGGAGGTGCTCCAAATGATTAAGAAGCCTGATTTTCCAGGGTTCTTGATCGCATGGATCACCTCCATGGTTACAGGAGGTCTTCCTCTTCAGGCCATTGTCCTACACATTTACAGGGTGACAGGTTGATGGAGGGGATTGGAGCTGGAGCATTCCTCTCCTGTAGAATGCCTGAAGAGGCTTAGAGTTGGAAGCATCCTTGGAGGTCATCTAGTTCAACCCCTTGCTCAGTGCAGGATCTACAATGGAGGATGTAACTATAGCAACCCTGACAGATGGCCATCCAGCTTCTGCTTGAATACCCACAGTGGAGAAGAGCCCACCACCTCCCAAAGCAGTCTGTTCTACTGCTGAGTAACTCTTGGTGTTAAGAAGATTCTCCTAATGTCTAGCTAAAATCTGCTTCCCTACAATTTCCATCGATCAATTCTAGTCCTACCTTCTGGAGCAACAGAGAACAAGTCTTCTGTGTGACAGTCCTTCAGATATCTGAAGGCAGCTATCATTAGGGATGCATGAGAATTTGGTTTTCATTCTCAAAACGTGTGACATGCCCCAAGTGTGAACATGTGTCTTCTGAAAATGTTAGCAAGTTGCCGGACATGTGCTCACATTTGATTTGTGCAACTCTCCCAGTTCGATTTTGTGCAGATTTCCTAATTTGTGCACATTTCCCCTGCAGACTGATTCAGGACCGCTTTAGTCTATGGAGGAAAATTGTGCAAATTTGGGGAAATCTATTCAGATTTCACATTCAGTTGCTCCTTGATTTGTGCAATTTTCCTGTTCATGCAGAGTGAGCAGGGATCACAAACATGAACAGGAATTGAGCATAAGACAAGCGGTGAGATGCTGTTCGGAGACTCGTTGCAAGCTCCAACATTGCTTGTTCACCCATCTCTAGCTATCATGTCTCCCCTCAGTCTTCTCCTCTCCATGTTAAACATTCCCAGTTCTTTCAACCATTCCTCATAGGGCTTGGTTTCTTTCTCTGCTTAGTTTGGTGGACTCTGGCCATTAACACTAATAGCCATTAACTTCTGGCCATTAACATTCAATCTCATTCTCTTCAGTAAGTGAAAGTAAAGGCTAGCTCACATTACAAGTAGTGCTGTGCCAAAAATTTCTCCCACATTTTTTTCAACCATTCTCATTCAGTTTGATAGAAAAGAAATTGCTTTTGGAAAAAAATTCAAAGGAGAAGAAATTTCAGAGAAATTCTCATGGGTTGGGTTTGGGGTTCTTGGGCTTACCTTACTTATGATGTGACTGAGGAATGTGCATGAGTGTCCTGTCTGTCATTGTACAGTAATCTCTCTGGCAGCCTGTAGCCTCCTCAGCTTCCCGCACTTCAGCTAAAGCCATTATGAGGAAGACAACGTGAGGCAATTCCTCCCATGGGGCTTTTTCAGTTGAGGAAGTGCAGGTGGCCTGGGAGGCTGCAGAGCAATGGAAAGATGTGTAATAGAGAGAGAAAACACACACAGCACCCTCGGCCACCTCGCAGCGATTAGGTAAGCTCAAAAATACCACCCAAAGAAATTCAGAACTCTGCCTGAAAAAAGTGGAGGCCTCAACACAGTTGATGCTGCTGCCGCGTACAGAAGCAGTGCAATAAACCAAAAACCCTTTGGGAAAAAAGAAAGCACCTGAGTGACAACCCCTGCCACTAGTGAGCCCTATCTGTGAGAATAGTTGGAGAATTTCTGCTCCCCTAGGAGAAATTCGGTAAAATAGCATTGCCCTTATTTTCGCCGTAGTCTACATAAATCTTTACGTAGACTACAGGGACCAAATAAGGAACGCGAATGGCGGCTCCCTATGGGGGCCGCCATTTGCGTACGCGCTTTTTTTTTAAAGTCACCCGTGATAGGCTACGTGATGATTAATGTAGCCTATCATGGCTGACTTTGCAGATCTAGCCGTGATAGGCTACGTAAATCGTTACGTAGCCTATCACGGGGCGTGTTTTTTTTTTTTTTTACTTTTCTTTTGAAGTTCGCGGCCGGGGAGACGGGGTGCTTCTCCCCGGCCTGAATTTCAGCCGGGCGAGGCGGGAAGCCTCCCCCCCGGCCTGAATTTCGGCCAGGCGAGGCGGGAAGCCTCCCCCCCGGCCTGAAGTTCGGGGGGAGAAGCGAAGCGCATCCCCCCCACCGCGAAGCAAGCTGCGAGACCAGGTAAATGACTTTCGTACATCCCTAGTCAGGGTGGAAACTGAGCCCTTAGAGCCCCAGAGCAGTTCTGATTCTGAGGAGGAACAGCAATCTGTGGGAGAGGAGCTCGCTCATCTCTCACAAGCACAGCAGCTGGCAGAGATTCCTCCTGCCAGCATTCCTGGGAGAGATAGTGACCCTGGCAGTGAGAGAGCGCTGGAGGGGGGCTTGCTGGATGCTCAGCGCAGATGCAGGGAGCGACAACAGATGGAGGGCGCTGAAAGGAGGCGCTCTGCTCGTTTGGTGCTCAAACAACGGTCGCGTCCCGAGGACCCAAGGGAAAGAGGGAGGATCTCTCCATAGCCCATAAGTTCAGAGTCCTCCTGTGGTTCCCCTTCAAACGGGGACCAACTGCCTTACCTGGAGCTTAGGTTACTCTGCTATCTTTCCCCAGTGCTGTTCGTTGCTTAGTCGCTAGTGATTAGTATCTGAAAGAGTCATAAAGTAATAAAGGAATAAAGCCTTGGAAAGAATCCTCATCGTCTGAGTCCTGAGTTGGCTATTGGAGGGGACTGCAAGAGGCAGTGAGGGCGCTCCTGACAGCTTGGTCCCCGTTCCTCTTTTCTCTCTCTCTCTGCTCCTACTGCCTCTGGCTGCCATGGACTCAGTGGTGCAAGCTCTTGCGCAAGAGAACCAGGCTGTTCGTGATCAAGTGGCTCAACTGATGACTGCCGTACAGAGTCTGCAAGCTGCGGTTCAACTCCCACCACCTCCAATTCCCCCCCCCCACCGCAAGTGTCCGGTGGCTCTGCCAGAGATGTTTTCTGATGAGAAAGGACTTTTCCAGATTTTCCAGGCCCAATCAGAGCTGTACATGAGCCTACAACCTGAGGATTTCCTGACAGAACAGGTTCATGTGGGCTTTATCATTAACTTACTTTCAGGTGTGGCAGCTAAATGGGCTTCGGGACTCCTTCTCGCTAATGACCCCCCGCTCGGGGACTATCAAGGTTTCATGACAGTGATGGCCAGATTTTTCGGTGACCCCCTGCGCACGCAGACGGCTTCTCAGGAGATTCACCACCACAGGCAGGGCAAGGACTCAGTTTCCAGCTACATGACAACTTTTTGCTTGCTGATGCAGGATTTACAGTGGAATGATGCCGTGATGGTGGCTCAGTTTTGGGACTGTTTGAACGATGAGATCTTGGATGAGTTGGCACACACGCCTAGCCCGCCTACTTTGGAGGACCTTATCCAGACCTGCCTCCAGATAGATAGTCGGCTGGAGGGGCGCCGGCAGACCCGGCGGGGCGCCGGGGGCCAAGATTTCCCTCTTCCCATTCCCCCATGTTTCCTGCCCCCTCGCCCACCCCCCGCCCCTGCAGTGGGGGTGGAGGAGACCCCAATGCAGCTGGGAGCTACCCGAGCCCCACTGCCACCGGAAGAATTGGAGCGGCGGTGCACAGAGCGCCAATGCTTTCTGTGTGGAAAGCTGGGACATTTTGCCAAAACCTGCCACACCAGGCCCACAACCCCACTACCTCCCCCTCCTCTCCTTCCTCCTCCTCCTCCTCATCCCCAGGTCTGACTAGGCTGCCCCCCAAGCCTGTTGGGGGTCTCCAATGTGAGGGTCGGTTCCCCACCCTCCCATCTGCTATTGCATGTTCACCTCCGCTCGTCCCAGTGGGGTGGGGTGGAGGCCCTAGCTTTAGTGGACTCTGGGTCTATGACCAGTTTCATGGATGAAACGTTCGCTCACTTCCACAAGATTCCTACCCTGCCTCTTCCTGCCCCCTTGGCAGTGGAGACCATCGATGGGCGTCCTCTTTCTTCAGAGTGACCCAGATTACAGCTCCGCTCACTCTGCGCACCCAGTCCCACGTTGAGCAGATTCAGTTTCACTTGGCCAAGGTTCCCCAATACTCAGTCATGCTGGGTGTCTCCTGGCTCTCTAAGCATAATCCTCAGATTTCTTGGGGGCTTCATCAAGTGGAGTTTGCGTCTCCCTACTGCCAGGAGCATTGACTCCCAACTGAGGCGCCAGTCTCAGCCGAGGCCTTAACCTTTTCCTCCCCCTCCTTGTCTGCTTCTGGCAGTTCTTCAGCTACCGTGATCCTCCCAGAGAAGTATGCGGCTTTTCAGGATGTTTTCGACAAGAAGGAGGCTGACCAGCTCCCCCCTCACCACCCTTTTGACTGTGCCATTAACCTCATTCCTGGGGCGACCATCCCCGCCGGCCGGCTGTATTCGATGTCGGAGCAGGAACTTCGAGCTCTGTGGGAGTTTTTGGACACAAATTCAGACATGGCTTCATTCGCCCCTCCTCCTCCCCCGCCTGCACCCCTACCATGTTTGTGCGCAAAAAATCAGGAGAACTCCACCTGGTGCACGACTTTAGAGTGTTGAATTCGGTCTCGATCCCCGACAAGTACCCCCTCCCCCTCATACCGGAGATGCTGGAGCGCCTGGGGCAAGCCAAAATTTTCACAAAGTTGGACCTGCGTGGCGCCTACAATCTGATTCGTATCTGGGAGGGGGATGAGTGGAAGACCTGTTTCGGCACCCGGTACGGAGCGTATGAATACCTAGTGATGCTGTTTGGGCTCGCCTGCCCCCCCCCCACGTTTTCGCGTTTTATGAATGCCATCTTCCGGGACTATTTGGACACTTTCCTCATTGTGTATCTCGATGATATACTTATATTTTCTGAGCACCCCCACGCCCATCAGTACCATGTCTCCACCGTCCTCCAGTGCCTCTGCGAGAACCACCTTTATGCCAAGCTGGAGAAATGTGTGCTTGCGCCTAACCTCTTTGGACTATCTTGGCTACATTATCTTAGCTGATGGTATCAGGATGGATCCTGCAAAGGTCCAGGCTCCATCCACCAAGAAGGACTTGCAATGTTTTCTGGGGTTTGCTAATTTCTACAGAAAGTTCCTGCCCAGCTTTGCTCGGCTGACATCTCCTCTCACAGACCTCCTTAAGGGCAGGAAATCTCCTTTTCATTGGACGGCATCTGCCCAACAGGCTTTCGAGGAACTTAAGAAGCTTTTTAGTTCTGAGCCAATCCTGTTACATCCCGACCCGAGGAAGCCTTTTGTAGTGCAAACTGATGCCTCTGACTTTGCGGTGGGGGCAATGCTTTTTCAGCCAGATCGGGCGGGCGGCGGGTTGCAACCCTGCGCCTACCACTCCAGGAAGCTGAACATGTCTGTGAGGAATTATACCATCTGAGAGAAGGAACTGTTGGCCATCAAGTCCGCTTTGGAGACCTGGTGTCATCTTCTGGAGGGGGCACAGCACCCAGTCAAAGTTAGAACTGACCATCACAACCTGGAACATCTTCAGACAGCCTGTGCCTTAAACCAGCGGCAGATTAGGTGGTTGCTTTTTTTCCCCAGTTCCACTTTAAGATTTGCCATGTGAAGGCCTCCGACAACCTACAAGCAGATGCTCTTTCTCGTAAACTGGACCTCCAGCCAGGAGGTGAAGGAAATCCCCCCCTCTGATTCTTCCCCCCCCCCCGAGCCTGGCAGCAGCTGCAGTACCTCACTCTTGGGAGGAGCTCCTTCACTCTGAACAGGCTCAGGGTGCTTTTGTCCACACAACAGTGGAGGAATTGGGGCTAGCCTCTGCCCCCCCCCACTCTACCCCTTCTCTTTGCGAGGTGGCCTGCTTTACCATTCTGGCCGGGTCTATGTGCCTTCTAGACCCCTCCGCAAGAAGGTCCTCCATCAGTGCCACGACTCCCCCACTGCTGGGCATTTTGGCGTTGCCAAGACCCTGCACGGAGTGACGTGGGATTTTTGGTGGCCTCGTGTGTGTTGGGATGTCAAGTCCTATGTCGCCTCCTGCCCAACCTGCCAGCAGGCGAAGGCCCCCTCAGGCAAGCCCACAGGCTTGCTTCACCCCCTGCCTACCCCCTCAGGACCTTGGAAACTGCTCTCCCTTGACTTCATCACTGACTCGCCTCGCTCACACGTTAAGACCACCATTCAGGTGGTGGTGGATTTGTTTTCTAAGATGTCCCATTTCATCCCCTGCTCTGGGTTGCCCACAGCCAGAGAGATGGCAGAGCTTTTTTTGGCACGTGTTTTCCAGCTCCATGGATGGCCCGAGGGTCTCATTTCGAATAGGGGGGCCCAATTCACTGCCCATTTCTGGAGGGAGCTACTTGGGCTTCTCCATGTGATGCTCCATCTTTCCTCCACCCACCATCCACAGGCGGACAGTCTGACCGAGAGCACCAATGTGACTCTGGAGCAATATTTGTGCTGTTATGTCAATACCAGGAAGATGACTGGTTTTCCTTGCTGCCTCTTGCAGAATTTGCTTATAACAATGCCTGCCATGCTTCCACCTGCCAAACTCCATTTTTTGCCAATTTTGGTTACCACTCCAAGGCTTTCCCATCCACCCTAGCTTGCTCTTTGGTGCCAGCAGCCCATGACTTTTTAGACGAGTTGCGAGCAGTACACCACCTCTTACGGGACTCCCTCGAGCAAGCCTCGAGGCTTGCTCGAGGGAGCCTACAAGGCCTACAAGGCCTCTGTGGACTGCTGGCGCCAGCCGGGTCCATCTCTGCAACTGGGGCACTGGGTTTGGTTGTCCACCCAATACCTCCCCTCTCACTTGCCCACAAAGAAGCTCACGCCTTGCCGTACGGGGCCTTTCCAGATTATGGCCCAGATTAACCCTGTTGCTTTTCGCCTGGCTCTCCCCCCCTCCATGAAGATCCATCCTGTTTTTCATGGGTCCTTGCTGTCCCCCCTGGTTTCTGGCAACCCTCATCGCTCGGCCGGCTCCCCCCCACTGCCAGTGCTGGTGGAGGGGGAGGAGGAGTTTGAAGTCATGGAGATTCTGGACTCCCGCCTTTCTCGCGGCTGCCTGCAATATCTGGTGGACTGGAAGGGCTACGGGCCAGATGAGCAATCCTGGGAACCTGCGGAAAATGTGCATGCTCCGTTGCTGCTGAGGTGCTTCCACCAGCTGTACCCCCACAAACCCGGGGCCCCAGGGGAAGAGCATGAGGGGGGGCTTCATGGAAGCGGGGGTGATGTCAGGGTGGAAACTGAGCCCATAGAGCCCCAGAGCAGTTCTGATTCTGAGGAGGAACAGCAATCTGTGGGAGAGGAGCTCGCTCATCTCTCACAAGCACAGCAGCTGGCAGAGATTCTTCCTGCCAGCATTCCTGGGAGAGATAGTGACCCTGGCAGTGAGAGAGCGCTGGAGGGGGGCTTGCTGGATGCTCGGCGCAGATGCAGGGAGCGACAACAGATGGAGGGCGCCGAAAGGAGGCGCTCTGCTCGTTTGGCGCTCAAACAACGGTCGTGTCCCGAGGACCCGAGGGAAAGAGGGAGGATCTCTCCATAGCCCATAAATTCAGAGTCCTCCTGTGGTTCCCCTTCAAACGGGGACCAACTGCCTTACCTGGAGCTTAGGCTACTCTGCTATCTTTCCCCAGTGCTGTTCCTTGCTTTGTTGCTAGTGATTAGTATCTGAAAGAGTCATAAAGTAATAAAGGAATAAAGCCTTGGAAAGAATCCTCATCGTCTGAGTCCTGAGTTGGCTATTGGAGGGGACTGCAAGAGGCAGCGAGGGCGCTCCTGACAGCTTGCAGTCTTTGTATGTTTCTATGTATTCTTATGTTTCTTGTTAACAGTGGTCCCTAGTTGGCCACTAATTTTGCTGGAGGGCTATGGGTGATTGTGGGCAAAGTCTCACTTCTCAAAAATGGCTGACCAGAAAGTGTCACTCCCACTCATTGCTCTAGCCACAACATCTCCAGGTAGGCCTTCTTCAAATGACTGCTGATAGATGCCATTCCACCCCCTCTCCTGGCTTTGCTGCTGCTTCAGCAGGGTTCTTCTTCCAGTTAATGTATCCTTTTCTTCCTTATTCAATCACATGGATGTTCCCAATTAACTGGAGATTATGAAGTGAATGGGATGATGTCAAAGAACAATATAGTCAAACAGATTTGGCTATGTGACAATGTTACTGGGAGCAAATGGAGCCAATTTAGAGTAATGGTCATGCTTGCGGCATTAGTTGTTTTGGTGATTCCAGCCAATTTGAGGCATTGCCTTTATTCTGACTTAACTTCATTTGTTCTCAGTGACATTGTCAAATGTAACTGGGCTAAAGTGGCCATGCATCCTACTTTACAGAGGACAGTCCCCTATTTGAAGGGCTGTCTAATTTAAAGAGAAAGAACCATAAGAAGGGAGACTAGAGGCCTTGAAGTTGCTCATCGACAGTTAGCACCTGGACAGCAGACTGACCAGGAGCACAGGTCAGCTGATCACAATCTTTCCCACTATAGAAATATGTATTGTATTTCTATTTAAATTATAGTAATAATTTCTACATTTGCATCTATACTTATACATTAGCACAATGAGAATCTGAGTCCTTTTTTACCCTCTTTTTTTGGTGATGCATTTCTTCTTTTTGGGTTATGCATAAGTAGCCACCCTGAACTGGCTACATGAAGCAGCTAACATTTGGTTTTATTCTGGTTTTATTCTGGTTGTATTGCAATATTGTGGTTTTGATGTTTTGATGCTTTTATATTTTATATTGTTTTACTGTGTGCTTTTTGGTTATAATTTTTGTGAACTGCCCAGAGAGCTTCGGCTATTGGGTGGTATAGAAATGAAATGAATGAATGAATGAATAAATAAATAAATAAAATTTGCAGAAAGACAGAAGACTGCTGCTTAATTCCAGTTGCTGAGGTAATCCCTCAGATGGCAAGCCAGGGTCTCAACGCAGGCCAGGGTCCTTGGTGCCAGTCACTGTGGAGCTAATGGATCTTCTTGCCTTTCTCCCTTGCTTTTTCTCCTTTCAGTTCAGAAGGCTGAGACTGCCCTTTCTGCTCTCTTTTTTCACAAAAGATCTACTCAATGAGAGCCTTTCTTCATATTTCATTTTGCTATCTCCTCAACCAACACCTTTAGTTGTCACTTTTTTACCTTCCTCCTCTCCCTCTTTGAGAGTTGGCTTCCATGACAACTGTAACTAGTCTTGTTTCATTTCTCCCTCTGTTAACATATGCAGACCAGAAGGTTGGCAGGACAGCAGTTCGAGACCCGAGTGCCGCGTGACCGAGTGAGCTCCCATCTTCAGTCCCAGCTCCTGCCAACCTAGCAGTTTGAAAGCAAGAAATTGCAAGTAGATAAATAGGTACCGCCTCGGCGGGGAAGGTAACAGCGTTCCGTGCACCTCGGTGTTCAGTCATGCCGGCCACATGACCACGGAAGCGTCTTCGGACAGCGCTGGCTCTTCGGCTTAGAAACGGGGATGAGCACCGCACCCTAGAGTCGGACACGACTGGTTGGGGACACCTTTACCTTTTTAGCCATTACTTAAATAGGATTCATTAGAAGTACTAAGCCCCATCTAGAACCTATAGCTAGCTCTACGCCATTAGTCTCCAACTATTTGCAGAGTCCTAGGGCAGAATAGAAATATATTTGTGATAAACCCCAAGAACATATTGTAGCCAAGGAAAGATAAACACCAAGCTAGTGGTGTCCAGGCCTCCAGTAGTTTTCAGTAGCATGTCATATCACAGCAGTGCAGGGGTTTGAAAATCTGCACCTGTAAAAATCCCTTATCTAAAAGTATAAAGGCATAGAAACTGTAATGCTGACAGGATGGACATTATGCTCTGGGCAGAAAGTTCAGTCATAACGTGTCAGTTTGTATCAGTTTTCCTCCCCATGATATTTGCCAGAGTTAACTGAGACTGCTCAAAATTATGTAGCTATTATGAGCTACTGAGGCCTGTTCAGTTTCCTTTCTTCTCTCTCCTTCACACTTTTTCTGACTGGTGCTTTCAAGCACCCTCACGCCCTGTTGATTCAGTTGTGTGGGTGTTTCTTCAAGCTCATAATTTGCCTTAAAACATGACAATTCTGACAGCCACTTAGTAGTAGCATTGTACCTACTGTTTTCCTGTTTCATTATGCAGAGTAAAACTAGAACTTTATTTTAGGAGGCTAAAACGTTCCCTGAACTTTTTTTCTTTTCTTTTTTTTTTTTACATAGCTTTTGTAAAAAGTCCAGTGTCATTAACTGGACGTTATGACAATATTATGCCAGTACCATCTTCCCTGACTCCCAGTTCATTTCTAGGCCCAATCGAAAGTGCTGCTGTTAACCTCTAAAGCCCTTCATGGCTTCAGGCTGTATTATCTATACTGCTTCATCCCATGTGTTCCTGTCTATGCCCTGAGATCTTCATCTGAGGCCCTGCTCTGAGTGCCCCCACACACTGAGATTTGATGGGTGGCTTACTCATGAGCAGGACTAGTCTGCAGTGGCCCCAAAATTGTGGAATGCCCTCCATAGAAAGGTCCAGCTGGTAAGTACATAAGAAGAGCCATGCTGAATTAAACCAAGGGTCTATCTAGTCCAGCATTCTGTTCACATAGTGGCCAACTAGCTGTCAACTGGGAACCCACAAGCAGGGCATGAGCGCAATAGCACCCTCCCCCCATGTTCCCCAGCAACTGGTGCACACAGGATTACTGCCTCTGGTACTGGAGGTAACACATAGCCATCAGGACTAGTAGCCATTGATAGCCTTTTCCAGCAGGAATTTGTCCAACCCCCTTTTAAAGCCATCCAAATTAGTGGCCATTACTACTTCCTGTGGTAGCGAACTCCATAGTTTAACTGTGTGAAGAAGTACTTCCCTTTATCTGTCCTGAATCTCCCACCAATCACCTTCATGGGATGACCCCGGGTTCTAGTATTTTGAGAGAGGGAGAAAAAATGTCTCTCTATCCACATTCTCTACACCATGCATAATTTTGTGGACCTCTAGCATGTCTCCCCTTACCCTCCTTTTTTCCAAATTAAACAATCCCAGCAGTTGTAACCTTCTTTCATAGTGGAGATGCTCCAGCCCCTTGATCATTTTAGTTGCCCTTTTCTGCACTTTTTCTAGCTCTACAATATCTTTTTTTTTAGGTGTGGTGACCAGAACTGGACACAGTATTCCAAGTGTGGCCGCATCATAGATTTGTATAGGGGCAGTATGATATTGGCAGTTTGATTCTCAATCCCTTTTCTAATTATACCTAACATGGAGTTTGTCTTTTTTACAGCGGCCACACACTGGATTGACATCTTCATTGAGCTGTCCACCGCAACCCCAAGATCTCTTTCCTGGTCGGTCACCACTAGCTCAGATCCCATCAGGCTATACTTGAAGTTGGGATTTTTTGCATCATTTTACATTTGCTTACATTGAACTGCATTTGCCATTCTCGAGAGATCCTTTTGGAGCTCTTCACAATCCCTTTTTGTTAGTACCTACTTTGTTGACATTTTGGTGCAAAGCAAAACCTGTTGACTCCCCCAATCCTTTTAAAAGTATTTTTCACTGCTGTTTGTGTTATGTTTAATATCTGTAATGTTACATTTTAAAATAATATTTTCTGTTTTTAGTTGTTCAGTTATTTATCTCCTTTAAATGCTGAATTTTTGTTGCTCCATTAAAAAGAATACTTTTTAATGTGCTTTATTATTGATTTTATCATTGGTGTTATTATTTTGCTTTTATTATGTGCATCGCCTTGAGAACTTCAGCTACAGGGTGACTCATAAATTGAATGAATTAATGAATAAAATTAAGACCAAAATTTCACCTGGAGTGATGTCAGCCAATTAGGTAACATAATGTTTGTTATGTGGCAATGCAATTGAGGGGAAACAAAGCCAATCCAGAGTGAAGACAATATGATGCAGGAAGTGTTTGCATTCACTCTGAATTAGATGTTGTTGTTGTTTTGCACTCCATGATGTCATCATGTGATATTGTGATTCCTAATAGCAAATGTTTTCACCTTCTTTCATCCCAAGCCTCAGAAATTCACCAAAAGAGGAAGGCATTTTTGCTATTGGCAAGTGTTTCCAATAAGTAACACTCCCTCCATTTGTCCATTCAATGAGAAAATGCTGTTGGAAGTTCTCTGAGATGGGCTCTCCAATCATGTATGCATCAATATTGGTCAATGGTACCCTCTTGTTCAAATATCTGGGCAAGAAATCAAAAGAGATCTCTTATCAGACACCATGAGCATTGCAATACAAACATAAACTGCTCACAATGCAACTCTTCTAAGCAGTGCTTAATATCTAAAAAGCCAGGCAGATATGGCTCTCATTTGTCTACCACATATTCATTCAATGTAGGCTGACCCACTCCAAAATAATTAATTAAAAATGTGACCCCCCTGTGAAAATGTTTCTTTCTGCATATATATATATATATATATACACACATATATATATATATAAATATATTTTCTTTCTCTTGACTTTACATATCCTGCTGACGATTCATTCTGGCTCCTGAAATCTTAAATTCATTTACAACTGTTGAATTGGTGGTTTAACTGCACCCCCCACACACACACACACCCAATCTCACCCCATCATGTAATAATTATAGACATGAGAAACAGTTGCACATTGGTGTTTCTTTGTGCCATCTGGTAAGTTTATTTCTGGATCTATCAAAAGCACATTGTATTTTCCATTTGTAACCATTTCTTTTTAAATGTTGAAAAGAATCAGTCAGGTCATCTTAAAATAGATTATTTCAGAATAATATTTCCTAAGTATGGACAAACATTTGGCTGACCTTTAGCTGTATAGCCCACCTCCCCCTCCCCCCAATAACTTGAAGTGGGTTACAGTTTATCTCTAAGAACCCTGTGAGGGC
Source organism: Heloderma suspectum (assembly GCF_057233095.1). NCBI lineage: Eukaryota > Metazoa > Chordata > Lepidosauria > Squamata > Helodermatidae > Heloderma > Heloderma suspectum. Next base: position 65,648,494 of record NC_139462.1, on the reverse strand, counting down.
CTCCAAAGCTCAGCACAAGTTCAGGGTTAATCCCCTACTGCTCTCTGGCTCCAAACTCGTCGGTGTCATACAGCACTTCACACTGCCTCAGAAGAATATCACAACTGCAGGGAAGATCTCGGGCTCCTATTCCCAGCTTCGGACTCAAGAGAAGCTCTTGGACCTATTCACGTTGTGCTGTACTTTAGAGCAGGGCTGGAGAAGCTCAGGCCCAGGGGCCAATTCCGGCCCTCTGGGGTTCCCCACATGGCCACATCCCTTTTCCCCAGCCCCAGCCCCTTTCATCCAACCACCAAACATTTGGTGGTTTCCCATCTTTTGTGCAGTTTTTTTGCCCATTCTAAAAAAGTTGAAATGCCTCTCCTAAGGCTTAGTTACTGACACTAAGAGCTTTAAGCTGTGTGTGTGTGTGTGTGTGTGTGTGTGTTTGTTTATTACACTTATTTGTATCCTGCCTTTCAGGATAAAATCCTAGCAAGGCAGCTTACAATATATCTATAACTATTTAATTACCAACTACATCTTGGTTTGGGGCACTGCAATCCTTTATAAAGGAATTTTACTTTCAGAATCTTGTTCAAGTACTATATGCTAATATGTTTTTTTGGGGCCCCACACACCACTAGAATGCAGCCCCTGAGAACTGAAACTTTGTCCCTTGGGCTGAAAGCAGTTCCCAACCCCCTCTTTAGAGGTACTCTCTCCAAGTACATTGGAACCACAGGGAGACTGTAGGAATTAGCCCCACTCACCCATTTATTTTATTTATTTATTCCATTTCTAATAAGTAATGTTCTCTAATCTGCCCAATAACTAATGTTCTCAATTATTCCTACAGGACAATTGGAAACTTCCCTTGGTATGGACCCCTGCATACATAATTACACGTAAAAATATTGTTCATAAGCCTCACTCATACTAGAGCAAAATGGTTAGAAGCAGTAATGAACAAAACATGTCTGAAAGGTCAGGAATGATGCTTTATATGCAGAAATAGGAAGTATATTTAAAAACATAATGGGCCCTTGGTGAAAAAGTAAATGGCACTGACTAGAAAGAAGCTTAACCTGAGGGTCACAGGTGTAAGTGCCACAGAAATGGTGGATTGTATTAAATCTTTGAGCTGTGTTGCTGGTGTTGATGAAGGCTTTGACATGCATAGGGATGTATGAGAAATCAATTTCAGTTTATTTTTTTATCAGGATTTACCTAGTTCTCTCTTTCCAGACCGAACATGGACTGAGACATAGATTTCCAAGCTTGCAGTGTAATTCGCAGACCAAAACAAATGTGTTTGACAGCATGTACGCATTTGAAAAATGCACACAAATATGCTTTAATCAATGGGAGAAAAATGCATACTTTTCAAAGATGTGCACAGTTGATACATACATTTGGGAAAATATGCATGAACATTTTCATATGAAAAGAAAAAAACAAAACTCACAATCTGATACAGTCTCGAGTTGGAATGAGCTTCAAGATGGAATTTGGAGAACTTTGGTTTTGCCGATTTGCACATCCCTAGACATGGATCACTGAAATTATTATTTCAGGCAATCACTAATATAAAGGAAGCGCAATACAAAGTTCTCAGTAGGTGGCACATTACTCCTGCAAGGTTTCACCGAATTCATTCAAACTATACTCAATATTATTGGAAGGGGGGAGTCGGATTGGTTCAAATTTTCATCTTTAGTGGGAATGTTCAACAGTGCAGGTCTTTTGGAACATAGTTCCAGATTACTGTCAGACACTTCTCCACTTCAGACCACTAGTAACTCCTAAATCTATGATGCTTCATCAGTTTGAACTAGGGCTGTGCACCAGTTGGGTCTGTATCCCAAATAATGAGACAAAGTGGGCTGCTTTGGAGGTGCCTCAGTGTGATACAAGGCAGATCAGAACAGCACCGTGCCCAGAACCGAAGTGGCTCATCAACGAGGCGCCTTGGTCCGCCTTGGACATTTGTAGCTCTTCTGATGCCTTCTGAGCAGCCCAGACAGGCTGGCTCCAAATGTATCAATTTGAGAGAGATCCAGGAGAGGGAGAAGACGGGGAGGGAAGGGGGAAGGGGAGAGGATGGGGAGGAAGAGGAGGGAATGAGCTTTGGCAAATGGCAACTCTAGTTTGCAAATTAGGCTGAACGGAACCCAGCAGACTCCAATCAGTGACAGTGGTAGAGGAGAGGTGGGGAATACTAGGGAGATCAGTGCGTTTGTTCATTGAGAGAGAGAGAGAGAGAGATGGTTAGGTGGTGGCTGGTTTTGTTTGTTGTTAGAGAGAGATCTGGTGTGTGCATGTGTGTGTGCAGCTTTGTGTTTCTTCTTTATTAATTCACCTATTCTCTTTCTTTTGTAGATTCTTCATTTAAAAACCGAATTTAGTACTTAGTTTGAGTTTCCTCCCTGGTTCTTAGTCTCCCCCCACCTCACCCTTCTGTAATAGGTTTTACCTTCCATTCGTCTTGATTGCTCATTTAAAAAACCAGAAAATTTCACTTTAGTTGCTTTGCCTCATTTTTTAGCTCCCACCCAAACCTTCTCAATTCTCTCTCAACCGTTAGTTTGCCCTTACTTTCATTCTGTCTAGATATAGATAGATACACACACACACACACACACACACACACACGAGAGAGAGAGAGAAAGAGAGAGAGAGAGAGAGAGAGAGAGAGAGAACTTCCTTGTCCTTGTTCTTGGCTCCCCTCCCCCTCCCCTTTCTCAGTTCCAGTATTCCTTCCCTTCTCATTGATCTCTTCACCCTAAAAAAAAAAAAGCACCCTTTTCTCTTCTGTTAGGATTAGAGTTAGTCATGTCCCCACCCCACCCCACCCCACCCCACTTTGCTTGTAGGTAGTTGAGTGTTTGCATTTCTTTTGCTCGTGTGTGTGTGTGTGTGCGTGTGTGTGCACTTGTGCTATATGAAGAAGCAAACAGTGCATGGCAAAGCAGTACATAGTCCACATTTAAAAAAAACAGTGGGAAAAGCAGCACGCACACATTAAGAGCTATTATTTAAATAATATAATACTATGTTGTTGTTGTTTATTCAGTCAGTCGCTTCTGACTCTTCGTGACTTCATGGACCAGCCCACGCCAGAGCTTCCTGTCGGCTGTCGCCACCCCCAGCTCCCCCAAGGTCGAGCCCATCACCTCCAGAATATAATACTATACAGTGTGGAAAAGCAAGCAAGCCCAATATGAGGCACCTTTGGGGTGTTGTTGGCAGGGGCAGATGTGGGCAAGGCAAGGTGCCACCGTGACTAGCAGCGCTGGTAGGGACGCTAGCTGTCCCCCAGTCTGTATAGTGCATCCTGGTGCATCAGGTAGGCAGAGCGTGGAGGCAAGTCGCAGTGCCTGGAGGTCACTGTCTGAGGAGGCTGGTGCAGTCAGCAGCAGCAGCACTGTTGCCAAAGGAGCACCATCTCCTTCTGTAGCGGAAGAAGGGAGCCCGCAGATGGACCTTTCATCAGAGGTGTCTGATGTCCTCAGCATGGTGGAGGGTCAAGAGATCCTCCAGGGTGTGGGGGAGGATGCACAGCAGCCAGAGGCTCCAGCACCCAACCTCTCTTCCATTGTTCCCCCTGCTCATGTGGTAACCCCTGAGACTCAAGGTAGGCAGTCTCTGTCTCCACAGAAACATCAGGGCAGCATCATGTGGGACCTCTTTGAGGTGGGAGTGGATCCCAGCACTGCCATCTGCTGCCACTGCAAGGGTGTCTCTGAGCAGGGGGAAACAGCCAGGGCACTACACCACAAGCAGCCTGCTTCTGCACTTAAGGAGGCAGCACCAATCTGTCTTGCTCAGGGAAGAGGCCCCTACATCCCAGCAGGCAGGCAGCAGGGGCAAGCAGAAGGATGATAGTGCCGACACTCCTGAAAGCTCTCCATCTCTCACCCCCAAGAGGCTTAGGCAGGCCACTATGGAGGAGATGGGGTAGGGGAAGTTCAAGTCAATGTGCCTGCCTGGCAGGGTTGCTGTCTTTGCTTCCTGCTGACCAGCCAGTGTTTTCCCAGGTGATTCAGCCACAGAGAGCCTGAGGTCATTGACTGTGATTCCAAGAAGGGGAAAGGGGTTATTTATTTTGCACTTCAAAGAAACCTACAGCAGAGATTAGAGATAGTGACCTCCTCCTAATCACTGTTAAAACACCTAATGTCTCTGATTATCTCTTTATGACCTTTGGTTTGAGTTTCTGAGAACAACGTATTTTACCTGTGCCTAGCACAAAAATTCCTAGGCCAAACTGTCTGAAATGCGGCAGGTGAAATACACTCCAGGCAGGACGCAGGGAGAGTTCCCCAAATATCATGCACTTCTGTGGAAACAGTGAAAAGTTATAGCTCTTTGCTCTGGAAGTTTTTATTGAAAAATCAAATTCTAACTCCACCTACACAAACACTCCTAAGCCAAACTGTCTGAAATTTGGCAGGTAGGATTAGGGATGTTGGATAATTTCTTCATGAATCTCCGGGAGGCCAAATGCCAACGCATTTGGCCCCCCGAAATTGGTGGAGAAACGGTCCGCCACCCCCCCGCCACCCCCCGGAATGGGACTTACCTTTGTCGAATGTCCCTGGCGCTGGCGGCTCCCAGCGGTGGTTCAGTGGCGGTGCGGCGGCGGCCGGTCTCCCAACCGGCTGCCGCTGCCGCCATTTCCCAGTAAAAAACAACAACAACAACAAACGTGATAGGCTACGTAAAGAGTTACATAGCCTATCACAGCTAGATTTTCAAAAAACACCGTGATAGGCTATGTAAATCCTTACGTAGCCTATGACGGCTGAGTTTGGGGGGGAAGTGCGTACGCAAATGGCGGCGCCCATGGGCGCCGCCATTTGCGTTCCTTATTTGGGCACGTGTAGTCTACATAAACATTTACGTAGACTACAGCGAAAATAAGCCCTTATTTTCGCCGTAGTCTACGTAAATGTTTACGTAGACTACACGTGCCCAAATAAGGAACGCAAATGGCGGTGCCCATGGGTGCCGCCATTTGCGTATGCACTTTTTTTTTTCTCCAAAGTCAGCCGTGATGGGCTATGTAAGGATTTATGTAGCCTATCACAGCTGACTGCAGGGACACAAACGGCGGCAGCTATGGCCGCCGCCATTTGCATCCCGGCAGGAGACAAGATTCGCGGCCGGAGGGACGGGGCGCCTCCCCCCCCGGCCAGAATTTTGGCGGGGAGGGATGTGGTGCCTCCCACCCCGCCCAGAATTTCGGGGGGAGGAACGGAGCGCCTCCCCGCCTACCGCGAAGCAAGCTGCGGGATAAGGTAAGGGACTTTCGTCCATCCCTAGGTAGGATCCCCTCTATAGCAGTTAAGAAGTTCCCAAATTCCATGTATTTCTCATGAAAACTGAAAAGGTTATGGCTGTTTGTGTTTTCCAATGCAAGTCAATGGGAAAATGTCAAAAGTGAGAGATTTGGATTTCTGAATCTCGCTTCGGATTTGGATCTGAAGTGGATGGGGTCTGAATCGGTCTGAAGCAAAGTGGAACCACTTCGGTCAGTCTGAATCAGCATCCAAAGTGGAGCGGGGCGTCCGTGCACAGCCCTATTTTGAACCTAATGACCCTGGATTCCTGAGTAAAGATCTTCTTCAGCAATTTTATACAGCTGCGGTGCAAAGTCATGTACAGCACATAATTGGAATTCTCCAAAGCAACCAGCTAAACAGCAATGGGTTGATACAATTTGGGAGACTATGATTATGTATAAACTTACTCAGCAGGTGCAGCAAGCAAGGAATCCTAATTTGTAAGAAAGTTATCATTGCACCATAGTTTCCATTTATTTCCCGTGTGGAAGCCCTTCAAACTTCTGATCAAAATCTAACCAAATACACTTCTATATTTTTTCTCACTAATACCTACACACCCTTTATATATGCTATATAACTTGTATTTTCACTATTTCATTAGATACTTAGTTTCTGTTTAGGCTATTTTACTCTCGCTATTCCACAAGCATTTCAGTGATAGAATAAGAATTATAATTAGCGAGTTTCTTTGTCTCTTTAGTAATCTTGTTACATTCTTATATATGTTATTTTCTTTTTCTTTTGTGGTTGCCTTCTTAAAAATGTATTTCAAAAATAAGATCTCATGTGATAAAAAGAAGAGAAGCAAATTCTGCTCCTGCGTAGGAGAGAAGAACAGCAAAATATGGGATGTGGGGGGAGGTCCATCTTAGAAATAGGGTTACAGGACTTCCAGTTAGTCTTAAAGATACAACTGTCCTTTAATTTAAAAAACCACACACATGCAAACATGGCCACCCTTGTGTAATTATTGAGAGAAAGAATCTGAAAGAGGGAAGTTTTCATATGAAGCCAAAGAGATGGGAATAGAGTAGAGAGGAGAAGGCCGTTTCAAAACAAACTGTTCCTCAGTTTTAACCAGCTTTGTTAAACTGTGTTATGAAGTAGCTCTCTTTTGAGTGAACAGTACTGACTCCATTTAGAGACACAGCCAAAATGCCAGTCTTCATCCCCACTGAAGGTGGGAGAAAGGCACAGGAATGGGGTTGAGAGCATCATGCAAGACTAGATCAGGCAATTCAGTTTCTGGTGGACTTCTTAAAGTACATTCCCCAAAAGCAAAGGTGGAGGTAAAAATTCAGCAAAACACGAATGCGCTGGATAGCAAGAATGATATCTGGTAAGTTACCTAGTCAGCTACCTGCAATATGCTCCCATTGTTGAACTCCAGCCTGGACTCCTTTCTTTAAGGCAGTTATTAACATTGAAGGTCATCTTTGCTCAGTCGTTCAGTCGTGTCCGACTCTTCGTGACCCCATGGACCATAGCACACCAGGCCTTCCTGTCCTGCGCTCTCTCCCAGAGTGTGCTCAAGTTCATATTCATTGCATCGGTGATGCTATCTGGCCATCTCATCCTCTGTCGTCCCCTTCTCCTTTTGCCTTCAGTCTTTCCCAGCGTCAGGGTCTTTTCCAGGGAGTTTTCTCTTCGCATTAGGTGGCCAAAATATTGGAGCTTCAGCTTCAGGAACTGTCCTTCCAATGAGCACTCAGGGTTGATTTCCTTTAGGATGGACTGATCTGACCTCCTTGCAGTCCAGGGGACTCGTAAGAGTCTTCTCCAGCAACACAGTTCGAAAGCATCAATTCTTCGGCGCTCAGCCTTCCTTATAGTCCAGCTCTCACAGCCATACGTTACTACTGGGAAAATCTTAGCTTTGATTAGACGGACCTTTGTCAGCAAGGTGATGTCTCTGCTTCTTACTATGCTGTCTAGGTTTGCCATAGCTTTCCTCCCAAGGACCGAGCGTCTTGTAATTTCATGGCTACAGTCACCGTCTGCGGTGATCTTGGAGCCCAAGAAAGTAAAATCTGTCACTGCTTCCATTTCTTCCCCTTCTATATGCCAGGAAGTGATAGGGCCAGATGCCATGATCTTCGTTTTTTTAATGTTGAGTTTCAAACCAGCTTTTGCACTCTCCACTTTCACCCTCAACAAGAGGCTCTTGAGATCCTCTTCGCTTTCTGCCATTAGGGTGGTATCGTCTGCATATCGGAGGTTGTTGATAATTCTCCCGGCAATCTTAAATCCAACCTGTGATTCACCAACCCGGCATTTCTCATGATGTACTCTGCATATAAGTTAAATAAGCAGGGTGACAATATGCAGCCTTGTCGTACTCCTTTCCCAATTTTGAACCACTCGGTTGTTCCATGTCTGGTTCTGACTGTTGCTTCTTGACCCTCATACAGGTTTCTCAGGAGACAGGTAAGGTGGTCTGGTACTCCCATCACTTTCAGAATTTGCCACAGTTTGTTGTGATCCACACAATCAAAGGCTTTAGCGTAGTCAATGAAGCAGAAATAGACGTTTTTCTGGAATTCTCTTGCTTTCTCCATGATGCAGCGAATGTTGGTGATTTGATCTCTAGTTCCTCTTCCTCTTCGAAACCCAGCTTGTAGTTCCGGTAGTTCTCAGTTCGCATACTGCTGAAGCCTAGCTTGTAGGATTTTGAGCATCACCTTGCTGGCATGTGAAATGAGCGCAATTGTGTGGTAGTTTGAACACTCTTTGGCGTTGCCCTTCTTTGGAATTGGAATGTAAACTGACCTTTTCCAGTCTTGCGGCCATTGTTGAGTGTTCCAAATTTGTTGGCATATTGAGTGCAGCACTTTAACAGCATCATCTTTTAGGATTTTAAATAGCTCAGCTGGAATACTGTCATCTCCGCTAGCTTTGTTGTTAGTAGGGGTGGACGAAAGTCCCTTACCTGTCCTCGAAGGATGTTCGCGGTGGGGGGGAGGCGCTTCGCAGCTCCCCCCGCGAAGTTCAGGCCGGGGGGGGAGGCTTCCCGCCTCGCCCGGCCGGGAACGCAAAAGTTTTAAAAAAAACAAAACGCCCCCTGATAGGCTACGTGACGATTAACGTAGCCTATCATGGCTAGATCTGCAAAGTCAGCCGTGATAGGCTACGTAAATCGTCACGTAGCCTATCACGGGTGACTTAAAAAAAAAAAAAAGCGTAAATCTTTACGTAGACTACAGTGACCAAATAAGGAACGGGAATGGCGGCTCCCTATGGGGTCCGCCATTATCCGTACGCGCTTTTTTTTTTTTTTAAGTCACCCGTGATAGGCTACGTGATGATTGACGTAGCCTATCACGGCTGACTTTGCAAATCTAGCCGTGATAGGCTACGTTAATCGTCACGTAGCCTATCAGGGGGCGTTTTTTTTTTCTTTTATTGCAATGGCGGCGGCGGCAGCTGGTCGAAAGACCGGCTGCCGCTCCCGCCCCGCTCGAACACCCGCCGAACCGCCGGCCGGACCCACCGCCGGGAGGGACATTCGGCGAAGGTAAGTCCTGTCCCGGGGGGGGCGGGGGGGCGGAGGATTTCTCCCCGAAACTTGTTCGGGGGGCCGAACACATTGGCGCTCGGCCCCCCGAAGTTTCGGGAAGAAATTCTCCGCCAACCCTAGTTGTTAGTAATGCTTCCTAAGGCCCACTTGACTTCACTCTCAAGGATGTCCGGCTCAAGTTCAGTGACCGCACTATCATGGCTATCAGGGACATTCAGATCTTTCCTGTATAGTTCTTCTGTGTATTCTTTCCACCTCTTCTTAATCTCATCTGCTTCTGTTAGGTCCCTGCCTTCTTTGTCCTTTATCATGCCCGTCTTGGCACAAAACGTTCCCTTGAGATCTCCAATTTTCTTGAAGAGATCTCTAGTCTTTCCCATTCTGTTGTTTTCCTTGATTTCTTTGCATTGTTCATTTAAGAAGGCCTTCTTGTCTCTCCTTGCTATTCTCTGGAACTCTGCATTCAGTTGGATATATCTTCGCCTTTCTCCCTTGCTTTTCGCTTCCCTTTATTCCTCAGCTACTTGTAAATCCTCATCAGACAGCCACTTGGCTTTCTTGCATTTCTTTTTCTTTGGGATGGATTGAGTTGCTGCCTCCTGAACAATGTTATGGAACTCCGTCCATAGTTCCTCAGACACTCTGTCTATCAGGTCTAATCCCTGAAATCTATTCCTCACCTCCACTGTATATTCGTAAGGGATATGATTTAGGTCATACCTGAATGGTTTAGTGGTATTCCCTATGTTCTTCAATTTAAGCTGAAATTTTGCAACAAGAAGCTCATGATCTGAGCCACAGTCAGCTCCAGGTCTTGTTTTTACTGACTGTATTGAGCTTCTCCATCTTTGACTGCAAAGGACATAATCAATCTGATTTCGATATTGACCATCTGGTGATGTCCATATGTAGAGTCGCCTCTTGTGCTGTTGGAAAAGAGTGTTTGCTATGATCAGCGTGTTCTCTTGGCAAAACTCTATTAGCTTTTGTCCTGCTTCATTTTGTACACCAAGGCCATGCCTGCCTGTTATCCCGGTGATTTCTTGACTTCCTACTTTAGCATTCCAATCCCCTATGATGAAGAGGACATCTTTTTTTGGTGTTAGTTCTAGAAGGTGTTGTAGGTCTTCATAGAACCGATCAACCTCAGCTTCTTCGGCCTCAGTGGTTGGTGCATAGACTTGAATTACTGTGATGTTGAATGGTTTGCCTTGGATTCATACTGAGATCATTCTATCATTTTTAAGATTGTACCCCAGTACTGCTTTTCCCACCTTTTTGTTGACTATGAGTGCTACTCCATTTCTTCTAAGGGATTCTTGCCCACAGTAGTAGATATGATGGTCACCTGAATTAAATTCGCCCATGCCTGTCCATTTTAGTTCGCTGATTCCCAAGATGTCGATGTTCAATCTTGCCATCTCATGTTTGACCACCTCCAGCTTACCTTGATTCATTGATCTGACATTCCAGGTTCCTAAACAATATTGTTCTTTACAGCATTGGATTTTCTTTTCACCACCAGACACATCCACAGCTGAGTGTCCTTTCGGCTTTGGCCCAGCCGCTTCACTCTTTCTGGCGCTACTTGGAAAGTAAGAAGGTCATCTTACTTCTTACTTAAAAGAGTAAGAGATGGAAAGTAGGACTTTTGTTTCCGGCAAGTACACCCATCATCCCCAAGCACCCTCTTTTGTTATACGGGATGGAAGGGCAACTCAGTCTTCATCCCATGGCAAGTAGCACCATTTCCAGTGCCTGTACCTGGCTCATCAGAGTTGTGATATCACTGCCTTTCTCTGAACTGTATAAGAAGCCTCAGGCTGGGGCAGTCCCAAGTCCCCCTCTTCCCAGAGTGGGGGGCCATGCTGCAAAATCACTAGGTGCCTCACCCCTGCAGGGGCATGGTGCCACACTGCTGCTGAAATCACGCAGAGTCTCTCCTCCCAGAGGAAAGGCTGCATGCTGAAATCACTGAAATCGCTAAGCTCCTTGCTTGCCAGAGCAAGGTGCCAACAGTGGCTGCTTTGCCTCCCCTAGTCAAGGCTCTCTGCTCTCCTTCCTCTTCACCTGAGACCAGGAATTGCAATATGCACTACTTCCTGTCTGCAGGAAAAGGCTTCAGCCCAAGGAAAGGTATAATTGTTTTTAGATGGTCTAACTGCAAATTGTAGCCTCCACCCCCTCTTTCCCCCTCTCTCTCTCTCTCTCTCTGTGTGTGTGTGTGTGTGTGTGTATGCATGCCTCAAGCCTTGGGAAGATTTCTTCCCACAGTCTTGAAAACTACTTTTAGGCCTGGAGCTCAGCTTTACCAAAAATGCAGCTGATTTCCCCACCAAAGCATAACTTGGTGAAGGCTGGAGCATCCCCAGTTGGTTCTAAGGGTTAAATCCATTTGCTCAGCTAATTCCCCCAAACTAGCTTGTGCACTTGAATCTTTGTAAACCCCAATAAATGTGCCATTTTGGTGTTATCCTCTACAACAGTGTCTGAGTGTGAATCTCTTTGGGTGGGAATCGCCTTCTCAGCCATAGACGCTCTATTGCCAATGTCTAAAGATTCTTTATAAGCAGGTGTGTGAGTCTCATTAGAATGTGTGCAAGTTTGTACACGGGTCTAACTAGAGCACATCACGTAACAACTGACAACACAGAGGTAAAAGACATATTTTAGATAACTGGAACAAAACCAGGTTTTGTACAGCATATCCAACTATTTCTTCTTCTGTACAACTTTTGGGGTTTCTAATTCTCTGCACTATAAAACCAACTTCTGTCAACAGAGGAGGTTTGGGGGTTATTGCCAGCCCATTGTAATTCAAAGCACAGCCAAGAAGCTTAAATATTCTTTTATTCCCATGTTTTCAGGATCCTTTTTCTTCAAGCATCAAAAAGAATTCTGATAGTGATTTTTTTTTTTAAATTACAATCCAAAACACTCTATTTGAAAGCAAATGCCTTTGAAATGTATTTTGGAAAGTCATGTTCGTTTACATGGTCATTGAAATGAATAGTGCCCTGAACTTGAGCGGAAATCTAAAAATCATCTGGGCAACTTTTCGGCCAACCTGCACATTTTCTACACATGTGAAAAGCAGTGAATTCTTCACATTTAAAATTCTTGAATCCTCCAAATTTCAGCATTTGGTGGCCAGATTGAGTTTCATGTGCAAAACCAAAATCTCTTTTATATTCTTTTATACTGTGTTATATTTTACATCTTAAATCTTAATTTTAATATGTGCCTGGGAAGTCCATTGAGCAACTCAGGGGATCGGGGAGGTGCCACCATAACTGTGGTCATGGGTAGGGGGAGGTATGGTGTTGGGGATTAACAGGTCAGCTGAGGAGAAGAGGGGCTTGACACCGTATGGCTATCCCCTCTTCTGGTTCTTCCCCCAACCTGATTGTTCCTGGCAGCCTTACCAGCTTGCCTTTGGGTTTGGTGGTGCTGCTGCTGAATTCCAGGTCATTCCAAATTAAAATCTCCCTCATCCATGACTTGATTGTGGGTGAGGGGCTGACCTGGTATGTATAACTGAGACCTGGGTGGGGGAACTGGGAGGGGTTACTCTTTCCCAGCTGTGCCCTCCTGGATACTCAGTGCAGCACCAACTCCTACTCGATGGTCGGGGAGGGGGCGTTGCCATGGTCTATAGGAATTCAATCCCTCTCTCTAGGCTTCCTGCTCATTCGAGTGAAGATCTTGAGTGCTTGTACCTTGTGTGAGGTACCCGGGACAGATTAAGGATTCTGCTGGTGTACCACCCTGCTTCCCATCAGACTCCCTGTCTGAGCTGATGGAGGTGGTTGTCAGGAGCGCCCTGGTGGCCTCTTTCAGTAGACTCCAATAGCCACCTCAAGACACAGACAAAAGGATTCTTTTCAAGGCTTTAATCCTTTTACAACTTAATGACTCTTTCAGATGCTAATCACCAGCAACTAGGCAAGGAAACACAGAGTGGCCTATGCTTCGAGTAGGCAGTTGATCCCCATTTGAAAGAGAGTCACTTGAAGACCCTGAACTTATGGGCTAGGGAGAGATCCTCCCTCTTTCCCTTGGGTCCATGGGAGGTGGCCGTTGTTTGCGCACCAAATGGGCGCTATGCCTCCTTTCCGCGCCGTCCATCGCTCGTTGCTCCCTGCGTCTGCGTCGAGCATCTAGCAAGCCCCGTTCCTGCACTTTCTCACTGCTAGGATCACTACCTATCTCAGGAATGCCAGCAGGAGGAATCTCTGCCAGCTGCTGTGCCTGTGCAGGATGAGCTGGCTCCTCTCCCACGGATTGCTGATCCTCCTCAGAATCAGAACTGCTCTGGGATTCTATCGGCTCAGTTTCCACCCTGACAGTGGTCTCGGACTTGGTGTTGAGGACCCCTAGGATGATGGTCCTGGGGGATCTCAACTTCCGTGCCAAGGCCGCTGTATCCGCAGCAGCTCAGGACTTCATGGCCGCCATGACAACCATGGGGCTGTCCCAACATGTCATCGGCCCAACGCATATAAAAAGACACATGCTTGATCTGGTTTTCTCAACTGGGCAGGAGGATGGTGCTCTGAAAGTGGAGGAATTAAGATCTGTCTCTTTGTCATGGTCAGATCACGTTCTGTTGAGGTTTAGACTCTTGGCAGCCTTTCCCCTCTGCAAGGGTGGGGGACCTATTAAAATGGTCTGTCCCCGGAGGCTAATGGATTCCGATGGATTCCAGAGGCCTCTAGGGGATTTTCCTCCTGGTATGCCAAAGCCCAGGTCTCTCTATGGAATGCAGAGATGACTCAGGTGGTTGACACAATAGCGCCCAAGCGCCCTCTCCCTCTGAGCAGAGCCCGGCCAGCTCCTTGGTATACACCTGAGCTGAGGGCAATGAAGCAAGAGGGGAGACGGCTAGAATGCAGGTGGAGGAAAACTTGTGCTGAGTCTGACCGAACACAGGTAAGAGTTCATTATCGAGCCTACTCTGTGGCAGTGAGGTTGCAAAGAGACAGTTCTTTTCCATCAGCATTGCATCTTCTCAGTGTCATCCAGCAGAGCTTTTCCAAGTGGTTTGCGGCCTGTTATTTATTTTTGTATTTATTATTAAATTTATTAATCGCCCATCTGGCTGGTCACCCAGCCACTCTGGGCGATGTACAACATACAATAAAAACAGTTTAAAACAATAAAATTCTACAATAAAAACATTTTCTAAAATACCCTAACCCACCCCAAATGCCTGCCTGAACAACCACGTTTTTAATGCACGACGGAAGCTCATTAAAGAGGGGGCATGACAGAGTTCCCTAGGGAGGGAGTTCCACAGAGTGGGGGCCACCACAGAAAAGGCCCTCTCCCTTGTCCCCACCAGTCTAGCTGTCCTGGCTGATGGGACAGAGAGAAGGCCATCCGAGGCTGATCTTGTTAAGCGGCCTGTCTGGTGCTGCTGGAGGCGCTCCTTAAGATAGGCTGGGCCAGAATGTTACATTCTGGGCCAGGGAGAGAGACTGTGGAACCCTCAGTTGCATGCTGTGACAAGTTTGCACAGCACTTTGAAGACAAAGTCGCTCAGATTCGTCACGAATTGGACACCATGATTAATGCAGTTCCATTGGTAGAGGCGTTCAGAGCACCATCTGGTCCAGTTTTATTGGATGACTTTCAGTTATTAAGGCCTGAGGATGTGGACAAGGTGCTTAACCAAGTCCGATCGACCACTTGTGTGCTTGACCCTTGCCCTTCATGGCTTATTAAATCAAACAAGGAGGGGATGTCCGGCTGGGTCCAGGAGATTGTAATTTCCTCCTTGAGAGAAGGAGTGGTGCTAGAAGCTTTAAAAGAGGCAGTAATCAGACCACGCCTGAAAAAGCCTAACCTGGACCTGGAGGATGTTAACAATTATAGGCCAGTGGCCAACGTCCCCTTCCTGGGCAAGGTGCTTGAGTGGGTGGTTGTAGGACAGCTCCAGGCACTCTTGAATGAAATGGATTATCTAGATCCATTTCAATCGGGCTTCAGGCCTGGTTTTGGAATGGAAACTGCCTTGATCACCCTGTGGGATTACCTCTGCCAGGAGACGGACAGGGGGAGTACAACCCTGTTGATTCTCCTGGACCTCTCAGTGGCTTTCGATACCATCGACCATGGTATCCTTCTGGATAGGTTGTCTGGGTTGGGAGTTGGAGGCACTGCACTGCAGTGGTTCCGCTCCTACTTGGATGGCCGATTCCAGAAGGTGGGGTGGGATTATTGCTCTGTGCCATGGCAATTGTGCCATGGGGTTCCACAGGGCTCCATTTTATCCCCTATGCTGTTTAACATCTACATGAAACAGCTGGGGGAGGTTATCTGGAGGTGTGGGCTGAGGTGCCATCGATATGCGGATGACACCCAGCTCTACCCCTCTTTCTCATCAAACCCAGGTGAGGCAGTGGCTGCTCTGAATCAGTGCCTGGGCATGGTAATGGACTGGATGAGGGCCAATAAACTGAAACTCAAACCAGACGAGACGAGACGGAGGTACTGTTAGTGGGTGCTTCATCTGCCTGGCTAGGTGATATTCAACCTGTTCTGGAGGGGGTTGCACTCCCCCTAAAGGATCAGGTTTGTAGTTTGGGGATGCTCTTGGACCCAGAACTGTCACTTGAGACACAGGTGAACTCAGTTGCACAGAGCACTTTTTATCACCTTAGGTGGTATACCAACTACGCCCTTATCTGTACAGAAATAGCCTAGCTACAGTTATCCATGCTCTGATAATTTCTTGTCTGGATTACTTCAATGCGTTATATGTGGGGCTGCCATTGAAAATGGTCGGGAAACTTCAGCTGGTCAAAAATAGGGCAGCAAGATTGTTAACAGGGACTGGCCAGCAAGCTCATATTACGCCAGTACTTTTCAAGCTGCACTGGCTGCCAGTCCATTTCCAGGCCCGATTCAAAGTGCTGGTGTTAACATTCAAAGCCCTTAACGGCTTGGGGCCAGGTTACCTGAAGGATCGCCTCCTCCCATATGTGCCTGCCCTCGCCTTAACATCATCCTCAGCAGCCCTCCTCCATGAGCCCCTGCCAAAGGAAGTGAGGTGGGTGGCTACTAGGAGGAGGGCCTTTTCTGCAGTGGCACACCAGCTGTGGAATGCGCTCCCTAGTGAGGTTCACCTGGCACCTACATTGTATTCCTTCTGGTGCCAAGTGAAGACCTTTTTATTTTCCCAGGCATTTTAGCTTTCTAGACTTTTAGCTAGGGATGTCAGAGAATTCCGCCACGGATCTCAGTGAGGCCGAATGCCAGTGCATTCGGCCCCCCAAACTCCGTGGCAGAACGGCCTGCCACCCCCCCGCCCCCGGGACGAGACTCACCCGGGGTGGATCTTCCGGGCGGCGGCTCTGGCGGCGGCAGCAGCCAGTCTTCCGACTGGCTGCCACCGCCACCATTTCCACTCTGGTAAAAAAAAGAAAAGAAAAAAAGAAAGACGTGATAGGCAACGTAAAGATTTACGTAGGGATGTATGAAAGTCACTTACCTTGAACAAAATTTGATTCGCGTTGGAGGGAGGCGCTCCATCCCTCCCCCCCAAAATTCTGGCCGGGGGGGAGGCACTCTGTCCCTCCCCCAAAAAAATTCTGGCCGGGGGGGAGGCGCTCCATCCCTCCACCCCCGAATCCTGGCCGGCCGGGCCGCAAATGGTGGCGGCCGTAGCTGCCGCCATTTGCATCCCTGCAGTCAGCCGTGATAGGCTACATAAATGTTTACGTAGCCTATCACGGCTGAGTAAAAACAACAACAACAGCAACAATCGTGCGTATGCAAATGGCGGTGCCCATGGGCGCCGCCATTTGCGTTCCTTATTTTGGCACGTCTAGTCTACGTAAACATTTATGTAGACTACAGAGAAAATAAGGGGAATGCAGATAGCGTAGATGCGACACTATTTACGTTCCCCTTATTTTCGCCATAGTCTACGTAAATGTTTACGTAGACTAGACGTGCCAAAATAAGGAACGCAAATGGCGGTGCCCATGGGCGCCACCATTTGTGTACGTGCGGCTTTTTGTTGTTTTCTTTACTCAGCCGTGATAGGCTACGTAAACATGTATGTAGACTATCACGGTATTTTTTTAAAATCTAGCCATGATAGGCTACATAAATCTTTACGTAGCCTATCATGTTTTTTTGGTGTGTGTTTTTTTTTTTACTGGAAATGGCAGCGGCGGCAGCCAGTCAGAAGACCGGCTGCTGCCACCGCCGCCGCTGAACCGCCGCCGAACCGCCGCCGGAGCCACCACCACCAGGAGGATTCGCCCAAGGTAAGTCCCGTCCCCGGCGGGGGGTGACAGACCGTCTTGCCACCAATTTCGGGGGGCCGAATGCGCTGGCATTCAGCCTCCCCGAGATTCGTGGTGAAATTCTCTGACATACCTAGATTTATGTAGCCTATCATGACTAGGTTTAAAAAAAAAACACGATGTGATAGGCTACATAAATCTTTACGTAGCCTATCATGGCTGGGTGGGTTAAAAAAACCAAACAAACGCATACACAAATGGTGGTGGCTATGGCTGAGCCTCTGAGTTGTTCAGATATTGTGTATACAAACCAATTTCACAGCCATGAGGGCCAGAAATACCTTTATTCTACATGAAACTTGAAACTCACAGGATGCTTAATTTCACACTGTGCTCCAGTACCAAATTCCGCACTTTTTCAATATGTATAAAAAGTTGTCCTATGCAAAAAATAAATAAAAACCAGCACATTTACTTGAAAGTCTATTCCATTTAACTAAGTTGGGCTTACTGTGAATTAATTGTATTGAAGACTCCAAAGCAAAATGATACCTCACAAATATTACCTTATTCTTTTTTTCTAACCAAACCGGGGAGGGGGGGGGCACCTTGGACTTATTTCTGTGAAGCCCTGCAAAAAAAAGAATAACAATTTGTGAAATACTCTGAAAGCAGCTTACTGCTCCTCTTTTGACTAGAAAAACCAGGTTGGGTTTGTTTTTTTTAAAGCACTAATAGATTTCCATAAATTTTATTTTGTCTTCATTCTTATTCTGTTATGCATTTATCAAAGGACAAAGAAAATTTTAGAAGAATAAGGTGGATTTTCAAGGCAACACAACAAAAGAAGAACGGGAAGCTCTCAATGGTGTTCTTCTCATTTTGTAGTGCTCAGAACATTCAAAAGCCTGTCCAAGCACCCTGTGCAACGTGTTCATTGCTATAAATCACATGCAGACATTCAAGGCACTAAATCAATACTGTTTCTAAATTCTGTAAGAGAATCCTGCAGTCAGTGAGGAGCAAGAAATGAGCCTGCTCCCCACTCTGCCTGTCCTAAATAGGCCTCCCAGTGATCAGGCTCAACCCCTCCTTTGTGCAAACATTCATTGAGCAGGGGAGAAATGCAAAAGTTATTGACATCTGGATCCCTGACAATACACAGCAGAAGCAAAGGTTCACCTTGCTCTAACGATTGATTTGAAGACTGTGCTTGAAGCTTTATAATTGGCATCTCTCACTCTAGCAACCACATTCTTGCTTTCCAGGAAAGAAGCAGAAACTGGAAAGGCTGTAAAATTTGCAAGAGACCATGGTTTGGATCCTAAGACAAGTTCCCTTAAGGAAGTTCACAAAAGGAAATGTTCCTATCCCTTTTCCCCCCTGCGGCCATCTGTAACCTCCCAAGAATCTCTCCAGGGGGTTGGGGGCTCCTTGGTCAGAAAGCAAGATGCCAATGTGAAACATGTACAGCTTGTGATGGTCTTGCAGTCCTTTCCTTGATTACCATTGCCTAGCACAGACCAACACAGCATGAAGCCCCATGTACAAATGGGGCCATTAGGTACATCGTCTTCTATGGCTGCTCGCCACTGGATGCACTGTAGGAGCTTATCCAACTGTCTTGAGCTCCAAGTAAGCAATATGCCTTCCAAGGAAAAACTAATGGTGTGAGGCGGAATCTCAAAACGTTCCTGAGGGGCCTGGGCATAAGAACCATAGGAGATAAGGGGAGCATGCTGGGTTGGGGGTATGCTCTTTTTATTTCATATGGATAGGTCTGCAGAGCTCACAGACGGGAGCTCCTGTGACCTGTCCCATTCCAGAAACGAGGGTTTCTGCGGTTGCTTCACGAAGCACTAGCCTCCTGTTTAGGGATGTCATGAGAGCCAGAGACTGGTGTGGAGTTCGCTGGACTCCCCCCAGTTCAACCCCCCATACGCTGTTTGTGGTTGCTGAGGGCCATGCAGTCCGGGAGCACCTTAATGTGGGCTGCCATTTTTACGCAAGATGGCAGCTCCGTAATTTCCATATTTTTAATGTAGTGCAAAATGGCAGCTGTACAGGGCCATCTCTGCAACATTAGAGGTGTAAAGGGCCCCTAATGTTGTGCAGATGGCCTTCATTTTGTGCATCACTAAAAATATGGAAATTATGGAGCTGCCATTTTGCATAAAAATGGTGGCTCGCATCAAGGAGCAGGGCGCTCCCAGACCACTGCCTGAACCCAGGGCTCGTGCAGCCCAGTTAGCAGGGGCAGGCTGCAGTGGCAACTCAGTGAGTGTGGCCACAGGTGAGTCCATCCATCCCTATTCCTGTTGCACTAGTGATTGGTCCCGCTGGCATAACAGAAACAGTAGAAGCACAGCGGAAGTATTGGATACTACCCTATGGATTTTGAAATGTGCTGATTAAAAGGGGTTTTTGCATTTTTTCCTAGCTTCCAGTCTTAAAATCCCTCTCCTTCACAATCCACTGAAACAATCCCAGCCATAAAAGTATTTAAATGAAAACATTTGCATTTTGATGTGAATAGAATTTTGATGTGTGTCATATTTATTAGTTATGCTCAAGGTGAGTAGTAACTTATGGGACATTATGTGTAGGCTTTTAAAAACTTTTTTTGTACATAAGTAACTGATGTTGGTGCTATTTTTTGTTCTGAACTGGAACAAGTATATAAATGAAGCAAATATATGAAGGCTGGAGGATGAAAAAGATAAAACTAGGCATTAATGTTTCCTCATAAAAAGAGGGAAGAAAACCCCAGACAAAAATAGTCTGCCCAATAAGTGTGTTAAACTGCTCTAAAATGTTCAACTGATATCATTTTATGGCTTCATTTACCCATGAGCTTATTTACCCATAAGCTTTTCTAGCAAAGTCAACAACACTGTTTTGCTATAAGTAAACAACGGATTATGGTGTGATATGGTCATACTCCACAAAGCAGCTAAACTAAAGGACTAGGCACATGTTTGCAAGTGCTCCTGCATCAGGGATGGAGAACCTCCAACACTTGGGTTGGATATGGCCCACAGGGGGGTCCCCAGCCACCCTTTCAGCTTTTCCCCCAGGCCTCACCCATCTCCCCCAGCCAGGGAATTACTTGCTGAAAATTTCTTATCTCTGATCACTGATTGGAGACAAGAGATTTACCCTGCCTCCCTCCCCACCGCTGTACTGCATTTAGACTCCTTAAAAGTCTCTGTCAGTGCCAATTGCACTAGGGATGTCAGAGAATTTCTCCACGAATCTTGGGGAGGCCGAATGCCAGCGCATTCAGCCCCCCGAAATTGGTGGAGAAACGGTCTGCCACCCCCCCACCCCCCCGGGACAGGACTTACCTTGTGCGAATCTCCCTGGCGGCGGCGGCTCTGGTGGCGGTGCGGCAGCGGTGCGGTGGTGGCAGCGGCCGGTCTTCTGACCGGCTGCTGCCGCTGCCATTTCCAAGTTAAAAAACAACAACAACAACAACAAATGTGATAGGCTACATAAAGATTTACGTAGCCTATCACGGCTAGATTTTTAAGAAACACCGTGATAGGCTACGTAAATGTTTACGTAGCCTATCACGGCTGAGTGAAAAAAAAACACAAAAACCTTGCGTACACAAATGGCGGCGCCCATGGGCGCCGCCATTTGCGTTCCTTATTTTGGCACGTGTAGTCTACGTAAACATTTACATAGACTACGGTGAAAATAAGGGGAATGCAAATAGCGAATAGCGTTCCCCTTATTTTCGCCGTAGTCTACGTAAATGTTTACATAGACTACACGTGCCAAAATAAGGAACGCAACTGGCGCCACCATTTGCGTACGCGCGGTTTGTTTCTTTTTTCACTCAGCTGTGATAGGCTATGTAAACATTTACATGCCAGAATTTTGGGGGGAGGGATGGAGCACCTCCCCCCCACCGCGAATCAAGCTTCGGGATCAGGTAAGGGACTTCCATACATCCCTAATTGCAATCTAATTGCAGTGGGGGGGGGCATTTTCAGGGGGCTTCTGCTGAGGAGGGAAAGACTAACCCTCCCTCCCCAACACTGCAACCCCCTCAAAAAATCCCCCTTAAAATCTGGCTTTTAAAAAGCCTCCATTTGTACCAGTGGAGGTTGTTAAAAAGTGTAAGCATAGCGAGAAAGGGGGCTTTGGGGGGCATTGCTGCTGGGAATGAAGGGTTAATCCTTCCCTCACCAACGCTGTGACACGCACACTTGAAAAATTACCCCCAGCATTGCAATCAGGCTTTTACAAAAGTTTCCATTGGTGCCAGTTCTACATAGTGATATCAAGAATATTAAAACTTCACTTTACTGAGCATGTATGTGTAGGATAGGGATGTTGGAGGAAACTGGTTGGGGAGTGGAGCTTGATGAGATATCGTCGGCTCAGCCTGCTCAGACTTCGACTCAACTTCCACTAGCTGGCCTAACTCAGACTGCAGAGAGTCAGACCAACTAGCAGATTTTCTGCTTGTTGTATGGGTATTATTATTATTATTATTATTATTATTATTATTTATATTTTTACACCACCCAATAGCCAAAGCTCTCTGGGCAGTTTACAGAGATTGAAAACATTAA
This sequence comes from Heloderma suspectum, assembly GCF_057233095.1. NCBI lineage: Eukaryota > Metazoa > Chordata > Lepidosauria > Squamata > Helodermatidae > Heloderma > Heloderma suspectum. The sequence continues at coordinate 65,626,803 of NC_139462.1, read as the reverse complement.
AAATACAATATAAAGAGATTAAAAACCATTCACATAAAAAAAACATGAACAGACAATATACACAAAAGAAACATATATCTAAAACAGCTTCAAACAAACTCAAAAGCAAACAACTTTTGAGGGAATGACTGCAAGACTCAGCAGGCCTCAAACATAACTATTTATCACAGAATTTAGCAGAAGAACTTAGCAGAAGCTTCACCCACTGTTGCTACTCCCAACTCTACAGGAGCTGCCTAAGCCGCAGACCCACCCACCCCGGTTACATAACCCTGCTGTTGTCGCTTGATTTGCCCAAATAGAGATTTGCACAGATTGTGGCTGAAATTTGTGCAACTTGCAACCACAATTTGTGCAAATCTCTGTTTAGGCAAATAAAAAAAAATGCGGAAAACATTTGGGGAAAATCCACGACTCACCTGCAAATGTGAGCCAAGTCGGATGGGCAGCAGGAGTCTGTCAAGCACAAAAAAGGGATGGATTTCAAAGCGACGGACTTCCCTAGTGTAGGACTCTATACTCTCTCTCTCTCTCTCTCTCTCTCTCTCACACACACACACACACACACACACACACACACCAGCGTAACCAATGTAACTCCAGGTTTTTGACTGGATCTGGCAAATTAAAGACATGAATGTCAGACTAACATCTGTCACTGGTACATTTGTAGAAGGCAATATTAAAGTTAAAATTGTGAAACGCATCCAAAACAAGTGTTGCTAAAAATGGAATGGCATGTATTCTGCAAAGAAACATCCTGCCTCAACAAACCTTTTAGAATTTTCTGACTGTCAACAAGCATATAAATGGGGCAAACTAGTAGATAGTATAGACTATACTTCCAAAGCTTTTAACAAAGCCCCTGATTCAAGACTTCTTAGGCTGCAATCCTACACACACGTACATGGGAGTAAGCCCCATTCAATACTTCTGAGCAAGCATGCATCGGATTGCCCTGTTAGTAAACAAAGCAGATCACCATAGTTAAACGAAGCAGAAAGAACAAGTGGACTGTTTTGCCAATGGAAGAAAGTAAGTGTTGGGATCTCCCAAGGATCAATCTGTATTGAGACGGGTGCTATTTAACTTTCCTAAATAATCTGCAGTTGGGGAGGGGAGCAATGAGGTAGCCAAATTTATAGATGAGATCAAATTATACACGATGGTGAAAACTGAACCACACTACAAGGAGCTCCAAAAGGATCTCTCCAAACTGGGTGAATGTGCAACAAAAGGGCAAATGTGATACAATAAGTGGACAATGATGGCTCCTGGGGCAAAAACTCCTAAGCGCTAATGGGGTCTCAATTGGCTGTGACTTAACAGGAAAAATATTTTGGGTTGGGTGGATAGCACACTGTAATGAGAAACAGCAGTGAAAGGGGCGACTCAGTATTGGGGATTATTAGGGAAGGGGTTAAAAATGAAGCTGCCAGTATTATAATGTCTTCATATATATGAAACCACATATATACAGTATATGTATATGTATATACATATACATATACATATACATATACATATACATATACATATATATATATATATGAGAAATATAGAAAGACTAACAATAGAGTATTCAAAAATATATTTGTCTCTTTACATATTGCATATGACATCCTTTTTTTTTTTTTACAATCAATTAAATAAACCACATTAATAGAAGTGCATGTTAATGATTGTCTAATGCAATATGTTTTGTTAGTAACTGTGCTCCTGAAAGAAGTGGTTTCTTGCAGGTAACTGCTGGTAATGCAATGTGTTGATTTACAATGGGTTGCAAGTATTTTGTTTGAGTGTAGCTTTAACTAACAATTTATGCGGATAGGGTGGTTTTCTGAATTCAATGCATGGTGGAGAATTAATGGCTTCTGTTAAATGAGCACAATAGGATATAATAGGGTTGTTGTTGTTGTTCAGTCGTTCAGTCGTGTCCGACTCTTCGTGACCCCATGGACCATAGCACGCCAGGCCTTCCTGTCCTGCGCTCTCTCCCGGAGCGTGCTCAAGTTCATATTCATTGCATCCGTGATGCTATCTAGCCATCTCATCCTCTGCCGTTCCCTTCTCCTTTTGCCTTCAGTCTTTCCCAGCATCAGGGTCTTTTCCAGGGAGTTTTCTCTTCGCATTAGGTGGCCAAAATATTTGACCTTCAGCTTCAGTATCTGTCCTTCCAATGAGCACTCAGGGTTGATTTCCTTTAGGATGGACTGATTTGACCTCCTTGCAGTCCAGGGGACTCGTAAGAGTCTTCTCCAGCACCACAGTTCGAAAGCATCAATTCTTCGGCGCTCAGCCTTCCTTATAGTCCAGCTCTCACTGTCTTTAATTATCTTGTGGTACTTAGGGGAAGCAGGATGGTAGTCCACAACAAATGGAATGTGATTTTCTTTCCAAGACTTCGCCTTTGCTTCACAAAGAAGGGTATCCCTGGATATTACTGATGCTCAATTGATGTTGCAGTCATCATTATGACATGACTTGGGTACTGTGTAGAGAAAACTATAACAAACCTAAGAACAAGATTCCATAACCACAAATCTGAGATTTTTACCAAAAAGCTGGAGCAGCCTGCTGCACATCATTTCAACTCACCTCCATATAGTCTCTCAGATTTACAGTTGCTTCCAATAGAGCAAACAAAAGACACTGACGTGCTTAACAAAAAGGAACATTTCTGGATCTATAGACTGAGAACTCTTAGTCCAAATGGCCTTAATCTGGAGGACAATTCATAAGCATTATACCACTCATACCTCTGTTTTTTCTCCTAAGGAACTTTCATCTCCAGGCATTCCAAACTGCCCCTGCTGATATCCATTTAACAGCACAGCTCCTGATGAGGGCAGAACCTGAAATGTTTAGCTTGAAAAATATTTTTTGAATACTCTGTGGTTAGTCTTTCTATCTTTCTTATACATTCTACCTTAAGACTGGCACCATCCACAGTGGATCCAGAGCCTCCTTGTTGCTTTGCTATGGTGCCGCTTTATACCAACCTCTCTCTCTCTCTCTCTCTCTCTCTCTGCCTTCATACAGCCACATCTGGAATACTATGTAAACTTACAGTCGCCCCCATCTCAAAAAGGATATCACATAGCCCTGGAACATGGACAGAAAATTGCATCCAATGTTATGAGTCAAAGCTAAAGCATTTGGAGCTTCTTGTAGAAAAATGATTACAGGGATGACAGGGACATGATAGAATTCTGTAAAGGTATGAATGACATGGAGTGAATAGAAATGGATTCTCATAAAAACAGAACATGGGGTCATCAAAGGAAAATTATTAGAAGTAGATTCAGAATGGAAAATAGGAAGTACGGTTTCATGCACACAGCTAATTTATGGAATCCACAATCACAGAATACTGTGAGGGCCACAAACATAGATCGCCTTTACAAAGAGCCATTACATGTTTGTTTACTTTTCCTCAGATATTCTTGGGAGTCTTTCTACTCCTTTTGTCTCATATTTTAAAAGTTAGACAAATGCTTGGAGGATCAGTCTATCAACAACTATTAGTCCTGATAATTCAGTGGCAATAAACTTCTGAATGCTGGACTAGATGATAGTTCAATGGCAATAAACTTCTGGATGCTGGAAAAGATGCTGGACTAGATGAACCCTCGGTCTGAACTAGCAGGACTCTTATTATGTATCTTCTTTTAATAACAACATGGCAGTAACAACTACTCCATGCAGTAGGCTAGGGACAGGGCTGCCGGGGTTGTACCACATAAATTTACAGTACCCAGTTTGCCAAACATATTCTTACATCTTGTATACTTATACTGAAGACTTTTAACAGCTCAGTTGTTGTTGTTCAGTCGTTCAGTCGTGTCCGACTCTTCATGACCCCATGGACCATAGCACGCCAGGCCTTCCTGTCCTGCGCTCTCTCCCGGAGCGTGCTCAAGTCCATATTCATTGCATCAGTGATGCTATCTAGCCATCTCATCCTCTGCCGTCCCCTTCTCCTTTTGCCTTCAGTCTTTCCCAGCATCAGGATCTTTTCCAGGGAGTTTTCTCTTTGCATTAGGTGGCCAAAATATTGGAGCTTCAGCTTCAGTATCTGTCCTTCCAATGAGCACTCAGGGTTGATTTCCTTTAGGATGGACTGATCTGACCTCCTTGCAGTCCAGGGGACTCGTAAGAGTCTTCTCCAGCAACACAATTCAAAAGCATCGATTCTTCAGCGCTCAGCCTTCCTTATAGTCCAGCTCTCACAGCCATACGTTACTATTGCGAAAACCATAGCTTTGATTAGATGGACCTTTGTCGGCAAGGTGATGTCTCTGCTTCTTACTATGCTGTCTAGGTTTGCCATAGCTTTCCTCCCAAGGAGCAAGCGTCTTTTAATTTCATGGCTACAGTCACCATCTGCGGTGATCTTGGAGCCCTAGAAAATAAAATCTGTCACTGCTTCCATTTCTTCCCCTTCCATATGCCAGGAAGTGATGGGGCCAGATGCCATGATCTTAGTTTTTTTAATGTTGAGTTTCAAACTAGCTTTTGCACTCTCCTCTTACCCTAAACAAGAGGCTCTTTAGATCCTCTTCGCTTTCTGCCATTAGGGTGGTATCATCTGCATATCTGAGGTTGTTGATAATTCTCCCAGAAATCTTAATTCCGACCTGTGATTCATTCAACCCGGCGTTTCTCATGATGTACTCTGCATATAAGTTAAATAAGCAGGGTGACAATATACAGCCTTGTTGTACTCCTTTCCCAATTTTGAACCACTCGGTTGTTCCATGTCTGGTTCTTACTGTTGCTTCTTGACCCTCGTACAGGTTTCTCAGGAGACAGGTAAGGTGGTCTGGTACCCCATCTCTTTCAGAATTTGCCACAGTTTGTTGTGATCCACACAATCAAAGGCTTTAGCATAGTCAATGACACAGAAATAGACATTTTTCTGGAATTCTCTTGCTTTCTCCATGATCCAGCAAAAGTTGGCGATTTGATCTCTAGTTCCTCTGCCTCCTCGAAACCCAGCTTGTAATTCCGGTAGTTCTCGGTTCGCATACTGCTGAAGCCTAGCTTGTAGGATTTTGAGCATAACCTTGCTGGCATGTGAAATGAGCACAATTGTACGGTAGTTTGAACACTCTTTGGCGTTGCCCTTCTTTGGAATTGGAATGTAAACTGACCTTTTCCAGTCTTGTGGCCACTGTTGAGTGTTCCAAATTGGTTGGCATATTGAGTGCAGCACTTTAACAGCATCATCTTTTAGGATCTTAAATAGCTCAGCTGGAATACTGTCATCTCCGCTAGCTTTGTTGTTAGTAATGCTTCCTAAGGCCCACTTGACTTCACTCTCTAGGATGTCCGGCTCAGTACTAATCATAAAACATCATAAAACATGAAATGTTCTCCCCCCCCTTCTTCTTTTTATCTCTTTTTATGGTTCTCTCCCTTTTTTGTTATTGTCGTTGGTATTTTTGTATCTGCAAATACAAAAATAAAAATATCAGTACTGATAATGCTTACTTATAAAGAAAGGGTCATTCAAGCTTCCAAGTAAGTAATTTTAGCCCAAATGGGGATTAAATCGAAGTACTCTGGTTTAACTGCATTTTTCTGCATAAAATCTATCATTTTTAATTTACTGAAACTCAACCAACTGGCCCTATTTATTTATTTTTGTATTGCACTTACAAGATGGTAACAGCCAAGCAACTTACACTGCATCTCTGCAAACCACTAGCCTCCTCCTTGTCTTCAAATAAGATCAACAGATTTGGGGTTGAGAGGATGCCATGAAAAGGATGAAAACTAGCTGTGAAATGTTCTGGTTAGTTTTAGTCCATTTGACATTTCTTCTGTTTTATGATTTCTGATTAATTTGAACAGCCATTACATGTTTTTCACACAACTGTAAAATGCTCTTGATGGCCTTTCTACTCTTTTTGTCACATATAAAGATAACTGTATTAAAGCAAGCATCCTAGACATCTAAGTAAATGCAGTGACACAAGCACCCTAACGTGCTGTGCCGTGACAAGCTGCCATATGCCTGCTTTTTTCGGTTTGTGTTTTTTTAGTTTTGTAATGTTCTGTCTTACAAATCCCTTCTATGGGCTACTGACCTATCATCTTTCCAAAGGTCCAGGAATCCCAATCCATCCACTACAGACCCTATCAAACAGACATCACGAAATGAAAAAAAAAATGCTACATTTTACATAATCAAAAATGCCGCCTAAATTGTGCAATCAGAATACAACATACAAATAAAATGTCTGCAATTCACATAAATTACATAACTGATTGCTGTCCTGTCTTCAGAATCTGGAATTATTAACAGACATTTCTAACCTGCTCAGTCTACCTCTGACAACTGACAGGTGTCCAAGAACTTCTGCAGGATTTCAGGCTTTAATTGGATACCAGTGCACATTGATGGAGCTGGGCCACGGACTGGCCAAGGTCTGTGGGATCGAAAACAACAGAACTTGTCAAACTGGTGAGGCTTAAGGTCAAAGCAGATCAGATTTAATTCGGTAGGGTTTGTGTGCTGTAGTGGTTAAGAGTGTTGGGCTTAGACGGAGAGACCTGGGTTCAATCCCTCATTGGGCATGAAATCTATTGAGTGATCTTCAACCAGGTGCTGTCTTTCAGTCTAAACTTACCTCACAGGGTTATTAAGAAAGTAAGGGGGACATTCACATAGTGAGTGTGTGAGGCAGTATTACCATCCATAATACAGCTACAAGTGTAAAAGATTGTGGTGCCATGGACAGTAGCCAAAGCAAGTTCAGGAAAACCAAGAAGGATGGAGATGAAAGACAGCTTGAAATCCTAGCTAGTATCCCTAGTGTCACTGGGGTTATGGAACAAATATTGTTTGGGTAAGTACCAGACAACAAGAGCCAATAATGAATGAACTCCACCACCATGGCAGTCTTGGTTTCTATGAGAATATAATATTGCTGGGGAATACCGAGTCCATAAAATGATGGCGGGACTCTATATTAGTGAAGTGCATCAGCCTCTACGATGACTCAACTGTCTCTTCTTTAAGGCCAGGCTGGCAAACATTTAGCTTTCTCAAAGAGTTTAGAGAGACTAAACCAACTCTGTGAGGCATTTTTCATTAATAGCTTATCACCGGTTGTTATTTCTGAACAGTGGGGAGAGAAGGGGATGGAAACAGAACATTTCTGAGTCCCCCCACCTACTCACAATTCCAAAACTCAGCAGTATCACTAATATAAATACTGCTCACCAAGACAAAGTTTAGGCACTTCTGAGATAGATTCTAACAATCTGCAACAAAACCCTGCACATCAACAAGTAATCATATATGATATCAATTCATTTGGAGGCTGGTCTATTAAATGGGATTGTGTAGCATTGTTCAGTTCAACAGTAACAAACAGGTTCATTCTGTGGGTTACTTCAAAATGTCATGTATAGATTTTAAAAAACAAACAAACCCTGAACAAAACCATTCTTAGTTAATCTTAAAGTTCACTTGCTTTTCTACTCACAGAATTACTGAAAGGTTAAAATGCCCAACTGATGTGTGAAACCTTTTCTGATTCAGAATGACATTTAAATGAATTGTCCATACTGCTTTTATCAGAAATAAAACAATGTGATTTGGCAGGTCCTTTAGCGATGTGGACTTATCCGATTTACAATACGATATCTAATACTGATGATTTGGAGAGGGACTTTTAAAGTCCTTATCACACAAAATTGTGTATAACACAAAACAAGAGCACCTATCTAGAGATTCACCTTTTGAGTTTAAGTGACAGCGATAGTACGATTTGGTATTTTCTCCAAAGCATTCTTTGGTTTCTCCCTTTAAATTCAAAGTCATTCTAAGTCTAGAGCACCAAACTTGATGTCCTTAGAATGATTCCCCAATTGTATAATTGCAATGTATAGTGAACATTTGAGAAGCTCATGAGCATAAAAATAAATATTGGATGGGGATGAGAGGGTGAGAAACAGGAAAAATTCTAATGCCTGAGGCTGACTGCTCTCTGTGAAACCTGCAGCTGGCTAAAAAGTGAAACTATAATTTGAAAACACACACCTACACATGAAAAGGTTTCCTCTATATGGCATAAGTAAAAGAACAAGAAAGTGAAGAGAACAAGCCTTAGCTTGGAAGTATGTTTGTATCCATGGAGAGAGAAAAAATTGCATGCCCTTCCACTGTAAAGTAGAATGGCATAAATTTCATAGCTGAAAAGAACAAGAGCCCAGAATAAGATTACGTTATCTCTAATTGGATGCAGCAAAGAGAATCCGGAAGGCCACAAAGACAATATGAGGAGAGGAGAGCAGCTTTGTGGTGCCTGGTACAAGGGAGAAGGATGTTTTTAAAACAATTCAGTCTGCCTAATGGTAGGGCCAGCCCTGAGTGGGGCAGGTGCACCAGGTTGGCAGGCAGGGCAGAGACACTCACTTCCCTCTATATTTTAAATTTTGCTGCAGTCTTACATTATATTAATTCTATTGTGTTTGAACCACTTTTATTCAGCCTATAAGTTACTGTCATTGTGGAAAAGAAGTCTCATACACACTCAAGATCTTGTAGATCTGTTGTTGTTTTCACACCTTGTCAGCCAAAAGGCCTTCTGTCACTGATTTCAGTTACAAGAGCAGCTCCTTAAACTGCCCAGATAAATACCTATTTAAAATCTCTTTAGTTTTTAAATAAAGAATCTACACACAGTATGGGAGGTGCATCAGTGTACCTCTCAAAACCTTTTGTTAAGGCTAAAAGCAGTGGAGCCTGATGGCTCTGATGTCAGTAAGGCGGTGAATCCGCTCCAGATTTCAGTGAGGACCGGTCAGAACTCTAAAGGAACTATCCAAGGTGCCTTGAATAGCTCCTTTAGAGTTCTGACTGGTTCTGACTGAAACCCGGAGCAGATTTACTGCCCCACTGACATCAGAGCCACCAGCCTCCACTGGCTAAAAGCAGCTGATCAAATTGGAACTGCAGTGGTAGCGGAAGGAGTCTAACCCTCTCCATCAGCATGGCAGCCCTGATCCCAATAGCTGCTATTAGCTATGCAGTGAAAAACAAACAGGCTCTTATCCGACAGTAGAGGAGAAAGAACTATTTGTAGAGGAATGGTATTAAGTAATCCAGCAGGTGAGCCTTAGGAAAATCCATGCTTTCTGGAGTATGAAAGGTTGCCAGCCTAAAAAAAAGAAAAAAGTATGGGTTGTATCCAGGATCTGCCTTCAGTGAATAGAAAGTACCTCCGCCTGATTTGGGGGGATCCCCCACACCACAGCTCACCCCCATTCAGCAGGGTCCCTTGACCCTCCTGTAACACTTTCAGGGGGTGGAGGGGCTGCCATGGGGAGGCGGGGGTGGGGAAGTCCACTTCCGTCAGCCCAGTTGCATACTCCTAAATCTGGATCCAACCCCAGAACTGCCGCTACCTGAAGTAATGGGATCTTCCAAAGTAAATGTGTCAAGTGTCTTTTTAAAAACACTCTAAACTGTAAGAGTGGATATCAGACACTTTTAGTAACATTTAGCTAAACTTGCAGGTGTCAGCTTCAAGAGACTGCAAAAAATCATGAGAAAATAATCAGTACAATGGCAAGGATTTCTAACTGTGTGAAATGCTTATCGCATTAATTTGACTCTTGGCTGATTCTGAGACAGCCTCTATTTTTCAGTGAAAATATAATCAGCATAATTAAAAGCTATGCATCAGGCAGTGATCATCCCAAGACAAAAAAAATAACAGTTAAAGAAACCAGCACTAATACAGCCATAGCAGTACCGTGCTCTGCCTTTTCCTTAATCTAATCATGACTACTCTCAGAATACTGAAATGTTATTAGGATGGGTGCCTTATTGTTGCCTACTGCTCACAGATTTCACCAGAATAGATATTCTTATATTGCAAGACATTCGAGCCATTCCATTCTTTCTTCCTGTGCTTGCTTAAGACAGCACATTTTCCCTAATGCCGTCCTGCTTTTCAATGCCTATTTTGCTGCCCTCCACACACAAATATACACGTTAGCTCAGTGTACTGAATGCTGATGAGATCATAGCTGGTCTGTCTCCACTCTTGACTTGATGTGCAGAGTATTTGTCTTTTGTTTTCTAGTTCCTTTCAGGAAATTGCCTTGGGGAAAATCATGTATCTCAGTGTGGACAAGGAGTACAATGGTTTAATTGGGAAGACTTTAGATCTCGAAAGGAGCTATCCAAGGTGCTGAGCGCTATCCCCAAAATGGGTACAGCACCTTGGATGGCTCCTTTAGAGTTCTGGCTGGTTCTGACTGAAACCCAGAATGGATTTACAGCCCCACTGAATTCGGAGCCACCAGCCTCCACTGGTCCCAAATTCTAAATGTTTGTGCTGGCACTGCTGTTAGCACGCAAAACCAAAGGAAATTCCCCTCTTGCCAATTTAGGGCTGGATTGGAATATACCTCTGGACCATAGGCATTGATGAGAGTGTGCCCATCTCCCCATCCACCCAGTGCACTTGCACCACCTCCATTTTGAGTAAATCTATGCACGTAAAATCCAATCATGCCTAAGTCCAGATCGCTCAGTCAATTACCAGGTTTTATTCAGTACTCAGTGTGGTGTAGTGGTTAGAGTGTCAGACTGGGACTCAGGAGCTCCAATTTCTGGTCCCCACATGGCCAGGAAGCTCACTGGGTGACTTTGGGCCAGTCACTGACTCTCAGCCTAACCTACCTCACAGGGTTGTTGTGAAGATAAAATGGAGAAGAGGAAGGCCATGTGAGGATAAAATGGAGAAGAGGAGCCACCTTGGCTTCCTTGTAAGAGGAAAAACGGGGGGGGGAGATAAATGTAATAATGATTACATAAATCAAATATAAAAATGAGCACACAGAATGGGCTTATGCACATCACAGGCTGTACCGTGAGGAAGAATCCATTGTGAAGCTAGGGCTGGCCCAAGTCATTTTGCTGCCCCAGGTAAAGATGGCACACGTGCACACACAAACCCATCCACACACCCACTGCATGTACAGAGATTAACTGGACTGGCAGCTGAATCTTACTCCAACACTGGTAATGAGACCGCATCCTCCACCACATCTGAGGGTGGCAGCCTGCTTCAGGGGTGGCACAGCACCCGCAGCTCTGGCCTCCCGCACCTCACCACCAGCGGTGCAGTGGAGACAGAGCTTGCAGGGACGCAACACCGGCACTTTTCTATTAGCAGGGACCACACTGTCATCTTCCACCCTGTCCCTCAGACTTCACTGTTCCCCCTAAGCTTAGCTGTAATCTTCACAATAGCTGGGAGGAAATGAATTTTCCCAGCAACAACATACTATTCTGTGTAGTAATATAACATATTTGGGGGGGGGGGCGCTCATCTTGAATGGGCAATTAAGATCCATTAGCTTTATGAAACACCTGCTCCTAGAAGTTGGAAACTCCCAGAACTGGTTTGTTGATGTGGATCAGCACAGTTGCCTGCAATTTTGGACTCTCCTTGAAGGCATGGTTATCAGGACTTACTGTCATTTCCCCACCAGTCACACTTCACGAGTGCCTGCGCTTCAAAATTTACCACTACTACACCGCTGTTCGTCTCCGCTCCTTGCTCCGCCGCATCTGAGGTGGCTGCCCCAGTCTGCCTAATGGAAGGGCAAGTCCTGTGTGAGGCTGGTGTACCAGGCAGACAGGCAGGGCAGAAACACTCACTTCCTTCTACATTTTAAATTTTGCCCCAGTCTTACATTATATTAATTATATTGCCTTTGCACCACTTTTATTCAGCCTACATATTGCTGTCAATGTGAAAGAGAATTTCAGAAAGTCTTGCCCACACTTAAGATCTTATAGATTGTTTGTTGTTTTTCATCACTTTAGAAGTCAAAAGGCATTATGTCACTGGTTTCAATGACAAGAGCAGCTCCTTAAACTGCCCAGAGAAAATCCAAGGAATCCCCCTTTTGACCTTCAGCAATCCTCCTCTTTACATTCACAGGCTAAGACCATTCCTCCCATGCCAAGCATATGTGTAAATGAAGCGTAGCTGATAAACATTGCCTCTGCATTTTTCCCTTTGGCATGAAATAATATTCTAATCTCTGAATTTGAGTGGGAAAGAAAACTAACAGGAAAATAAACTCTACTTAGAAACTTTAGATCTGCTGGCAGGATGTGCATGAAATTAAAAGAGAAATTAGCTGATAAGGATCTGCTCCACTCCATACACAAACACCAAGCAGATCTGAAAAATTATTAGAATTAGACTTTGTGGAAACAGCATATAATGTACCACTTTGAAACATGTTTTCATTACTCAGTAGCTCATTTTGTGCCCTTGTGGTGTTCTATATTCTCCAAGAATCCATGTGCCAGACATCAGGAAGGACAGGAAATGTGACCATTCAGGGACATTAATGCTTGGATTTGTATGCAGATCTCGAAGGGATTGTCCAGGCCGTTCTAATGTAGGGAATTCAGATGTGCAGTTTCAGCACATCTTGTCTCTGCATCACACACAAGCAGAGGACAGGGACAGGCCGAGGCTGTGGGCACCTGTACCCAAAACTCGATATGATAGGAGTTATCAGAAGCACTGCATAATTTGAAATTGCCAAAGACGGTTGAGACAGCTTCACGTCTGGTCTCAGCAGTCACTATTGTAGGATACTTCAGCATACTGTGATTTCCCAACCAGTCATGCTGCTGACAGGAACCATCTGATTAACAAAACGGTTTATGCTGTTATAAGGTGGGGGAAAGTGTGCAGTTGTCTGTGATCCAGGGGCATTACTCTTATTCCCAATTTTACACTTCAGCATCCAGCCAGGCCCAGGACACAAACAAAAGGGAATGGTGATCTTCATTGTGTCCTGCTTGCAAGCTTCTTGGTCTGACTGGCTGGCCTGACTAGCTGAAGCTAGAATACTCAAGCTGATGGGCTTTTGTTTGGTCCAACAAAGCAGTTCATAGGTTCTTACAAAATGTTGCAGCGTGGAGTGCTGTTCTTAGGGATGCTGGAGGAATCCGGTTGGGGGAGAAGCTTGATGAGCTTTCGGCAGCTCGGCCCCCTGGACTCTGTTCTGTCTTCCATCAGCTGGCCCGACTCGGCATGCAATGAGTCAGGTCAGTTGGCAGAATTCCCCCCTTTTTTGCATTAAAAAAAAAATGCACAAATGTCAGCTGCAATGTGCAAACTTTGCATAATTTATGCAAATTACAGGCGTAACTTGCACAAATTATACAAAGTCATGCAATTTGTGGCTGGAATTGGTAAAAATGGTGCCCACAGGCACCATGTCTGGGATCTGATTTGCGCAAATGGCACCTGCCGGCGCACATTGGGAAAATGGCAATTTTAGAAAAAACTTCCAATTAGGATTTTTGGGAAAAGCCTGTGGCTCAGGTCACAAATGCAAGCCGATACAGGGGCTCTAGACTCCAAAAAGGGTCAGATTTCCCCACAACAGCCATCCCTAGCTGTTGTTCAGAGTTTCAGTCAGTCAGCCAGGCCTTCTTTCAGGATGCTGTATTCCATTTTGCCTCCCACCCCCAACCATCAGTCAGCATTCTATTGCCACTGTGTACATGCAGTCCTGATTGGGCTGTTTTGGGGGTTCCTCCTTTAGGTATTTCCGCCCTAAGGATTTGTTTGTACTTCTGCAAACCTTGGATTTTCCCCAAGCCTGAAAATACCTCTCTCTTGTGTGTGGATGCTACCATTTTGGTTACATAGCATTGGCGCTCAATTCTGAACAATGGAAATTGAGGGAATGAAGGGTGTAGGAACTGTCATCTAGACACAGGAGCTGTTCACACAACATGCTAACCCACACTCAATGGTTTAGTGTGGGTTGTTATTGAACCATGCGTTGTTTATTGAACCGTGGGTTAGCCTGTTATCTGAACCCAGGACATTTTCCACAGGGCGGCTTGTTAACCATGCAGTGTGGCTTCTTTTTCTCAAACAAGCCACCTCAAGAACCCATCATTTGTTGTCAGGTTGTTCAGGGTGGTTAACGAGCCACACTGCATGGTTAACAAGCCACCCTGTGGAAAATGTCCTGGGTTCAAGACAACATGCTAACCCATGGTTCAACAAACAACCCATGGTTCAACAACAATCCACACTTAACCACTGAGTTAGTGTGTTGTATGAACAGCCTCATAGCCTTAAAGCTGATAATTGTACAATTTATGCCAGAGATGGCCAGCTTTCCTATTCTTGAAAGTCCTCTTCTCTAGGTAGTGATCTAGATGGTCAGCAGTTCCATTTCCTGCACAATCCAACCCTTTTCTATGCAGCCAGGCTCTCTAAGAAAGTAGAGCCAGTTAGAGCAGTAAGGGTTTCACAGTTATGTAGCACGGTTATGTAGCCCTTGGAGCATTACATATAAAGGAGAGATACAACATCAAAATGTGGGAAATCACACACACACACAAAGAATGAAACAGTATGCCTTGATTAAAATTTGGCAGGACCACCTGGGAAAGAACAGTGGGATATTGCCTCATGGGTCATTAGCTGGCCATCATACTGTGTATTTTGCAGAAGTTCTGTATGCCTTTGTGGCATGCCACAAAGAATGCAGCCTGGCATATGATCGTAAGATCCACCCAAGTACAACACATGTCAAAACAAAACATTCCAGAATATGGATAATTGCACAGTCTGACTATATCAACTAACCATTTTAAAGCTGTTAATAAACCCTAATGAACAAAGATCTTAATGACCTTATATTTCATCAGAAGACATGGAAACATCTAAAAGGTCAAGTAGAAACATTTCCTCTTCATTTTATTCGATTAAGGGCAAGCAAGGGAAATAGTAATCAAATTACAAGATGATTACAAAAACTGTAACTAGAGAAATCATGAATACCAAGTGGTATTTGTTATAAGGAGCCTTGATACAGTCTCTTTATGAAGACAAATAAACATAAAGCAAGATTAGGTGACTACTAACCCAGGGAAGTAAAATGCATCTGCTGAAATGGCTCTTTCACTTTACTATATATTTAGCTGTACCGTTCATTTATAAGCTGATGAAATGTTATCCAAAGAAAAGAATGTTGCTTTGGTGGATGTTCTAGATAAATACCCAGGGATACTATGGCCCAGAATCATATCATGTGTCCTGTTTGCTACGTTATGAAGACAAAATTACAGGTCTTGGAATTTCAGCTGGTTAAAAGATGTTGTGTGTCCAAGAATTTTCTCATGCCATCTTCCAGCTTAGGGAGTAGTCCTTGGAGCAATTATATCAACACAGCACAAGTTACTCATCATTTATGGGTCAGAAAACTGGAGCATCATTATCCTCCACAACCCCCGCATACCTCCCTTCCATTACCATTTTGCATACATTGTGTCTGAGAGAGAGAGAGAGAGAGATGTGTAGATAAAGAGAGAGAGAGAGAGAGAGAGAGAGAAAGAGAGAGAGAGAGAGAGAGATGTTGTTCAGTTGTTCAGTCTTGTCCGACTCTTCGTGACCCATGGACCATAGCACGCCAGGCCTTCCTGTCCTGCGCTCTCTCCCGGAGCGTGCTCAAGTCCATATTCATTGCATCCGTGATGCTATCTAGCCATCTCATCCTCTGCTGTCCCCTTCTCCTTTTGCCTTCAGTCTTTCCCAGCATCAGGGTCTTTTCCAGGGAGTTTTCTCTTCGCAAGATATAGAGATATAGATATAGATATAGATATAGATATAGATATAGATATAGATATAGATATAGATATAGATATAGATATATTCAAAGTCAAGAGTTAGTTGATCATCCCTTTTTAACTGCCTTCCCATTGACCAATTCTCATGAAACACATGTCATTGGAAAGCTTTTGACACGCAGATTCCATGAATAACAACGGTTTTCACTATAATTTGAAGAGTTTATTTATGTCCATAAAGCTTTTAGTGAGGCAGCTGTAGATGCTAATGCAGGCAAGGTCATTCTGTGTCCCAAGAACGAGCACTGTGACTACATCAACCATACAGTATTGGACAGAATGGAAGGCAAGGGAAGGACCTACTTGAGTGCAGATGAAGTCACTGATGATGATGCCAGGCTTGATGAGCAATACCCTTTGGAGTTCCTAAACACTCTCAACCCAAGAGGTTTGCCACCAAGCAAGTTGACTCTGAAGAAGGGCGCTATGGTCATCCTGCTAAGGAACCTGGACATGACTCAGGGTCTTAGCAATGGTACAAGGTTCATTGTGTTTCCCATGCACAACAACTGTCTGTATCAGAAAGCCCTCACTAAATAAGCTAAAGGCAAGCAGATCTTCCTGCCAAGGATCAGCCTTGTACCTTCCGACTCAACACTCCCCTTCCAATTCAAGCGTCGCCACTTCCCCATTTGTCTGGCCTTTGCCATTAGCATCAACAAGAGCCAGGGACATGGACAACTCTACATTGCCATGAGTCATGTGCGCGCATTAGCAAACCTCAAGATTCAAGTAATCGATGGACCAGAACAAGGGTGCTACAGTGGCTGCCCTGGAGTTTACACCAAGAATAGTGTAATATTTAAGGAAATTTTGAAAAGAAAAATATGTAACACTTTGAATGTTTCAATAAATGCAGTTAGTTACCTTAAACCTTTCATTAGATTTGATTTTTCTCCAGGAACTGTCTCCACGGCTAACCAACTGGTATCAAATAGCTTAAATGTTTATCTCAGTGTTTATCCAGAGGATATTAAAAATCATTGCTTACCTCCAATATATTCATGATAGTCTGTATGCAAATAGAAATGTTAAAATACTGCAGAATTTTAAAGCGATAGAGGTCCTAATTTCCTAAAGTTCCTGATCACATAGATGATATCATTAGAACTCTGTGCCATTTTATATAAGTCAACAGCCCGCAGAGACCCAGTGTGGTGTACTATTTAGAATATTGGACTGGGACTTGGGAGAGCCAGATTCAGTGAGCCATGAAACTCACTGGATGGCTTTAGGCCAGTCTCAGCCTAACCTATCTCACAGGTTGTTGCGAGGAAAAGAACCATGTACACCACCTCCGGCTCTTTGGAGGAAAGGTGGGATAGAAATGTAACAAATAAATAAATAAATAAATAAATAAAAGGAAGCACCTCAAGTGGGACATGTTCAGGTGCAAGCACTGACTGTATGATCTGGTACTTCACATGACTAACAAAATTTAGCACAATAACTGCAGATCAAAAAAAGGCCATCATTATGGCAGTCATGTGCAAACAGCTCACACACAGGCGACATCAGTGCACACAAATATTGCTTCCAAATAACCACCTCTGGATGACAAACTCCATTTTTCCATATACTCCTGACGAAATGGGTGATGTAACGTTCACCAGCTAATGTAAAACACCTCTCAGGTGAGGCTGCAATCCTGCACGCATTTACCTGGGAGTACTGAATGCAATAGGACTTACTTCTAAGTAGACGTAAAGAGGATTGCACTGTAAGTAAACCTCTTAGCTGATTATTCCTGGATGGGTGACTGCTTTGACGCTGGTTATGCTATATGAAGCATGAGCAGCCACATTTATAGAAGTGTGCCTAAATGCATTTAGACAAGATGTCCAACGTAGGTCGAGCATGCAAAATTGGGTTAAGAGTTGGCCAGATCTCACTGGAGTAATTCAGCAGAGGCAATGTTTTGAAAATATTTGCCAAAGATAGCAAATTCAGTTCTGTTGACTAAATGGCACAGAGAAATCATTCTGTTGTTTGGAAAGATGGGTTTGTTTACTTGCTCTCTGACTCTCTGCCTGTCAAACAAGCAAGTGGTCGCAATGATGAGGATGAGGATGAGGAGCAAGAGCAGCTGGTGACAATGGCGGTGAGATTCACTGAGGGAGAGGGCCCATTAAGGGTGCCTTGCCCAAGGCCCCTCACAGACTTAGAGCAAGAGCAGCTGGTGACAATGGCGGTGAGACTCACTGAGGGAGAGGGCCCATTAAGGGTGCCTTGCCCAAGGCCCCTCAAAGACTTAGAGCAAGAGCAGCTGGTGACAATGGCGGTGAGACTCACTGAGGGAGAGGGCCCATTAAGGGTGCCTTGCCCAAGGCCCCTCACAGACTTAGAGCAAGAGCAGCTGGTGACAATGGCGGTGAGACTCACTGAGGGAGAGGGCCCATTAAGGGTGCCTTGCCCAAGGCCCCTCACAGACTTAGAGCAAGAGCAGCTGGTGACAATGGCGGTGAGACTCACTGAGGGAGAGGGCCCATTAAGGGTGCCTTGCCCAAGGCCCCTCACAGACTTAGAGCAAGAGCAGCTGGTGACAATGGCGGTGAGACTCACTGAGGGAGAGGGCCCATTAAGGGTGCCTTGCCCAAGGCCCCTCAAAGACTTAGAGCTGGCACTGATCAAGACGTGCAATGGCTAGATTCTTGCCAGTGTGACAGTGAATCTTCCTTTAAGACATAGCACAGTAACACAGGAGACAACATGAGTCACTTTTCAGATTCTACCATCTATCTAGTACTGTGCCAGAGTAACTGGATAAAGAAGAGATCAATAAACATTTTACATCAATATAGCTCTACACACTTTGTAACGATTAATGAACCACCTACCACCCCATGGACAGAATTTCAGAGCCAGGACATATACCACATTCACCGTTGAGATGCTGACATGGCACTGGATAAACTACCTACCATATGGATCCCCAACATTAAGTTCCAAAAGACAAAGAGAAGCCCAGGTTGGGAAGCTCGTGCCATCAGCTCCTGAAGGACTATCAATGAGAGAAGTATTAGGGCAGCCCCTCCCCCACTTTTCCTGAGGTTACTTCCCCTGAGGGAAGACAGAAGGAAAGAAGCTCAGGCTGGAGAACTCCTGCCATCAGTTCCTGAAGAGACCTTCAATCAGCCTGAGATAACTATATTCTGGTGTTTAAGGGTCTGGGGGTAAGTTTTGTTTGTTTCTGTATTTGAAAATTTGGAGAAAAAGATGCCTTGGCAGAAAGGTATAGAAATATATTAAATAAATAAGCACTACTAAATATTTTACGTCTATAAGCTCTTGTCAAGTGCTGTATAACATTCCAGGTAGGACAGGAATCATTTGCCATAGTAAGGCCATGTTTGTCAGCATATCTATCACAGATATAATATGAGACCCATCCCTTAACAACTCTGGTTTGGTAGGCAGCAAGCAAACCTCAATTGTCAAACATACAGTGTATGATATGGGGTCCAAGTTGTTTACATACCATTTCCAGGTATTAAGCCTATGTAGTTAAAATCCACTGGGTTGATGGCCTACAGTATGTAAAGTGGCCAACAACAAATATAAACACCCTATCTGATATAGATCTAGTCCCCATTTTTTAAAAAGAAAATGCCCTGAGCAAAATGGTCTAGGAACACTGTCTCTAGTCAAGAATGTGTTAATTAAGAATACCAGCTTTGTTTATCAGGAGAACCTCTAATCACATCTTAATTCTAAGACAGTTCAGGTTGAAAGATGCATCTAAGAAAGTAATTATCCTTTATGCATCAAGGAGAAAAGAAGAGCTAATAAGAATCTCTGTACTGCCCATCTTGTTGAATTCAAGTTGTTCTTCCATATCACTTCAGTTTTGATCAGCTCTTCAGAGGTTATCTCTAGCTGTTTTCCCTTGTGTTAATCCATAACTTTCCAATTTATCATTAAAGGCTGATGTACGTATCGCTCCGGGAGAGAGCGCAGGACAGGAAGGCCTGGCGTGCTATGGTCCATGGGGTCATGAAGAGTCGGACACGACTGAACGACTGAACAACAACAACACACGTATCCCAAAGCACTGAATGGTGAGTTGACAAAGCTAGGAGAACAAAACGGCCATATCTTATTTGACTTTTTCTTGTCTTTTTTTGCTTTTATGAAACAGCTGATCAGTAAACAATTATATTGGAGAAAGAAGAAAAATATACAGAATTTAGTAATTCTGAAATCTCTTTTCTTGCTTCCTTCTTAGATGGAAAATCCAGCTCAAAAGCTATTTTTCTTAAATTTTGTAACTCTTATAACATTCTATAGGAGTAATCATTTTTAATTTTATTTTTGATATTGGTGTTGATACTTCTTTTTATTGGCTTAAATTATCATTAGCCACCTTGGACATTTAATAGATAGATAGATAGATAGATAGATAGATAGATAGATAGATAGATAGATAGAGACAGAGATGGGGGAAGTTCAAAGCATGATCAAACCATTCATAATATCTCAGAACTGAAAAGATGATGCAACCCACTCCAGTCTTCACGGAATGTGAGTCTCTCTTAAATGAAATTGAAAACGCCAGCGAAGGATGCCTAGGCCTACTTTCACAAATACTGATGTCTGAAAACAATTTGATCAACAAACAGCAATCTTGTTGAATGCCTAGGTTTTCATTATGCTCAATGCATTTTAATCTGTGCTAAGGCTATTATCTTTGCAGTACACGTAATAAGCTAAACCTAAAGCTAAAGAGATTGACTGCTGGCTTTGTTGACAATCCCTTAATCATTTTTCCATGAGTTAGGATGAAGATAAATGAGCAAGTCTATGTGGTTTGGGAGTATGTGTGTGTGTGTGTGGGGGGAAGTATTTGCTGTCTTGTCTCAGCATGTGTAAGTTTCCAGTACATTCATTCCTCCTCCCCTTTATAAAGTCCAAGTATGAGTTTAGAATAATAGAATTGGAGTTGGAAGGCAACTTGGAAGTCATCTAGTCAACCCCCTTTCTACAGCTACAGCATCCCAGACAGATGGCCATCCAACCTTTGCTTAAATGCCTCCAGAGGTGAGCCCACCATCTCCTGAGGCAGCCTGTTCCACTATTGAACAGCTTGTCCTGTTTGAAAGTTTCTCCTAATGCTTAGCCAAAGTCTGCTTTCCTGCAGTGTCCACCCACTAGTTCTATTCCTACCCTCTGGAGCAACGAAGAACAAGTCTACGCCATCTTCTGTGTGACAGCCCTTCAGACAGTTCAAGGCCACTGTCATGTCCCCTCTTGGTCTTCTCTTCTCAAGGTTAACCATACCTAGCTCTATCAACCGTTCCTCAAAGGACTTGCTTTCCAGACTTCTAACCATCCTTTTCACCCTCCTCTGGGTACATTCCAGTTTGTCAATGTCCTTCTAAAAATGTGGCACGGTACTTGAGATGTGGCCTGACCAGCACAGAATAGATACTCAATCGTGTGGAGAGCCACCAAGATTACAGGAGGCTCTCCTCCTCAAGAAGTCACCTTCCACAAGTAGAGGGTGAAGAACATGACAATGAAGGGGGCTCTCCTTGCATGTTTAGTCTCCCCAGTTATAGAATGCCTGAATAGCGAACCGCCCAGAAACTAGCTTCAGCTTGTTGTTGTTCAGTCGTTCAGTCGTGTCCGACTCTTCATGACCCCATGGACCATAGCACGCCAGGCCTTCCTGTCCTGCGCTCTCTCCCGGAGCGTGCTCAAGTTCATATTCATTGCATCCGTGATGCTATCTAGCCATCTCATCCTCTGCCGTCCCCTTCTCCTTTTGCCTTCAGTCTTTCCCAGCATCAGGGTCTTTTCCAGGGAGTTTTCTCTTCGCATTAGGTGGCCAAAATATTGGAGCTTCAGCTTCAGGAACTGTCCTTCCAATGAGCACTCAGGGTTGATTTCCTTTAGGATGGACTGATTTGACCTCCTTGCAGTCCAGGGGACTTGTAAGAGTCTTCTCCAGCACCACAGTTTGAAAGCATCAATTCTTCGGCGCTCAGCCTTCCTTATAGTCCAGCTCTCACAGCCATACATTACTACTGGGAAAACCATAGCTTTGATTAGACGGACCTTTGTCGGCAAGGTGATGTCTCTGCTTCTTACTATGCTGTCTAGGTTTGCCATAGCTTTCCTCCCAAGGACCAAGTGTCTTGTAATTTCATGGCTACAGTCACCATCTGCAGTGATCTTGGAGCCCAAGAAAGTAAAATCTGTCACTGCTTCCATTTCTTCCCCTTCTGTATGCCAGGAAGTGATAGGGCCAGATGACATGATCTTAGTTTTTTAATGTTGAGTTTCAAACCAGCTTTTGCACTCTCCTCTTTCACCCTCAACAAGAGGCTCTTGAGATCCTCTTCGCTTTCTGCCATTAGGGTGGTATCGTCTGCATATCGGAGGTTGTTGATAATTCTCCCGGCAATCTTAATTCCGACCTCTGATTCATCCAACCCGGCATTTCTCATGATGTACTCTGCATATAAGTTAAATAAGCAGGGTGACAATATGCAGCCTTGTCGTACTCCTTTCCCAATTTTGAACCACTCGGTTGTTCCATGTCTGGTTCTTACTGTTGCTTCTTGACCCTCGTACAGGTTTCTCAGGAGACAGGTAAGGTGGTCTGGTACTCCCATCACTTTAAGAATTTGCCACAGTTTGTTGTGATCCACACAATCAAAGGCTTTAGCGTAGTCAATGAAGCAGAAATAGACGTTTTTCTGGAATTCTCTTGCTTTCTCCATGATGCAGCGAATGTTGGCGATTTGATCTCTAGTTCCTCTGCCTCTTCGAAACCCAGCTTGTACTTCCAGTAGTTCTCGGTTCGCATACTGCTGAAGCCTAGCTTGTAGGATTTTGAGCATCACCTTGCTGGCATGTGAAATGAGCGCAATGGTGCGGTAGTTTGAACACTCTTTGGCGTTGCCCTTCTTTGGAATTGGAATGTAAACTG
The DNA here is from genome assembly GCF_057233095.1 of Heloderma suspectum. Classification (NCBI taxonomy): domain Eukaryota; kingdom Metazoa; phylum Chordata; class Lepidosauria; order Squamata; family Helodermatidae; genus Heloderma; species Heloderma suspectum. Next base: position 65,604,160 of record NC_139462.1, on the reverse strand, counting down.
ACCTTTTCCAGTCTTGTGGCCACTGTTGAGTGTTCCAGATTTGTTGGCATATTGAATGCAGCACTTTAACAGCATCGTCTTTTAGGATTTTAAATAGCTCGGCTGGAATACTGTCATCTCCGCTAGCTTTGTTGTTACTAATGCTTCCTAAGGCCCACTTGACTTCACTCTCTAGGATGTCCGGCTCAAGTTCAGTGACCGCACTATCATGGCTATCAGGGACCTTCAGATCTTTCCTGTATAGTTCTTCTGTGTATTCTTGCCACCTCTTCTTAATCTCATCTGCTTCTGTTAGGTCCCTGCCTTCTTTGTCCTTTATCATGCCCGTCTTTGCACAAAACGTTCCCTTGAGTTCTCCGATTTTCTTGAAGAGATCTCTAGTCTTTCCCATTCTGTTGTTTTCCTCGATTTCTTTGCATTGTTCATTTAAGAAGGCCTTCTTGTCTCTCCTTGCTATTCTCTGGAACTCTGCATTCAGTTGGGTATATCTTCCCCTTTCTCCCTTGCTTTTCGCTTCCCTTCTTTCGTGAGCTACTTGTAAAGCCTCATCAGACAGCCACTTGGCTTTCTTGCATTTCTTTTTCTTTGGGACGGATTTCGTTGCTGCCTCCTGAACAATGTTACGGACCTCCGTCCATAGTTCCTCAGGCACTCTGTCTATCAGGTCTAATCCCTGAAATCTATTCCTCACCTCCACTGTATATTCATCAGGGATAGGATTTAGGTCATACCTGAACGGTTTAGTGGTTTTCCCGACGTTCTTCAATTTAAGCCGAAATTTTGCAAGAAGCAGCTCATGATCTGAGCCACAGTCAGCTCCAGGTCTTGTTTTTACTGACTGTATGGAGCTTGTCCATCTTTGGCTGCAAAGGACATAATCAATCTGATTTCGATATTGACCATCTGGTGACGTCCATGTGTAGAGTCACCTCTTGTGCTGTTGGAAAATAGTGTTTGCTATGATCAGCATGTTCTCTTGGCAAAACTCTATTAGCTTTTGTCCTGCTTCAATTTGTACACCAAGGCCATGCCTGCCTGTTATCCCGGTGATTTCTTGACTTCCTACTTTAGCATTCCAATCCCCTATGATGAAGAGGACATCTTTTTTTGGTGTTAGTTCTAGAAGGTGTTGCAGGTCTTCATAGAACCGATCAACCTCAGCTTCTTCGGCCTCAGTGGTTGGTGCATAGACTTGAATTACTGTGATGTTGAATGGTTTGCCTTGGATTCGTACTGAGATCATTCTATCATTTTTAAGATTGTACCCCAGTACTGCTTTTCCCACCCTTTTGTTGACTATGAGTGCTACTCCATTTCTTCTAAGGGATTCTTGCCCACAATAGTAGATATGATGGTCACCTGAATTAAATTCGCCCATGCCTGTCCATTTTAGTTCGCTGATTCCCAAGATGTCGATGTTCAATCTTGCCATCTCATGTTTGACCACCTCCAGCTTACCTTGATTCATTGATCTGACATTCCAGGTTCCTAAACAATATTGTTCTTTACAGCATCGGATTTTCTTTTCACCGCCAGACACATCCACAGCTGAGTGTCCTTTCGGGTTTGGCCCAGCCGCTTCACTCTTTCTGGCGCTACTTGGAAATACCCTCTGCTCTTCCCCAGTAGCATATTGGACACCTTCCGACCTGAGGGGCTCATCTTCTGGCGTCATAACTTTTAGCCTTGTGATACGTTCCATGGGGTTTTCTTGGCAAGAATCCTGGAGTGGGTTGCCATTTCCTTCTCCAGTGGACCACATTTTGTCAGAACTCTCTGCCATGACCTGTCCGTCTTGGGTGGCCCTGCACGGCATAGCTTATGGCTTCACTGAGTTACGCAAGCCCCTTCACCACAACAAGGCAGTGATCCATGAAGGATCACTATTCAGCTATTGGGCAGTATAAAAATGAAAGAAATAAAATGAATAAATAATAAATAATAACAGGGTTATTTCTTCTCATGATCTGTATACTATGCTTCTGCTAATGCAGCCTAAGTCTGCATTAGCTTTTTTAGCAGTTACATCACACAGCTGGCTCATGTTCAGCCTGTGATCCACTAAAATACCTATATCCCGCACTACCACCAGTTCAGATCTTTCCATCCTATACCTGTACCTATGATGTCTTCTATAAAAAACACATGGATGCTACTGTGAACCTATGGGGGGAGCCATGCTTCCCCCCCATGCTAATCGCTGGGAGGGACTGCCTGTCATCACATGCCATCACTCCCCTAGGGACATTTTTAGTCTCAGTTGGAATGCACAAACTTTCTAGCTGCTCCAAGGAGCTAGTATCAGTTATATATATATATATATATATATATATATATATATATATATATACATACACACACACACACACACACACGGGAAAGAATTAAAGTTACTGAGCCCTTGGACCACTTTGTAACTATCTTTTAAAAATACTATATTTTTGTGCATGGCTTTTTTCCTAAAAAATCTGCATAGGAAGAAGATGGAATGGACTTACCGGTTACCAAACGTGAAAGGAACATAAACCAGATTAAATCTGCTCGATGCATCCCTAGATTCATTCCAGTGTTCCAACCTGTCAAGATCATTTTGACTCTTGACTCTATCTTCTGTGGTGTGTTAGCTGTCCCTCCCAGCTTCATGTCATCTGCAAATTTGATACCAGGCAGGGCCTCTTTTCCTTCCTTCCTTCCTTCCTTCCTTCCTTCCTTCCTTCCTTCCCTCCTTCCTTCCTTCCTTCCCTCTCCCTCCTCTCCTCCTCCTCCCTTTTTACTGTTTTATTAGGACAGCAACAAGCTGTGAAGCAAAGCACCAGCCAAATCTACCCCTGCCCATCATTTCTTTTCTCCAGAATACCTCTGTGCTCCAGCATTTGCCCACCATGCTGGGTGATGACACTGGGGCTACTGCCACTTCAATTGATTGTGTGAATTAATGTTACGGGGAGGCGTAACTGTGCCAAGATCCTTTCCCCTTCTTCCCACAAGAGAAGGGAGAATGACTATAGCAGCCCTGGTGTATTGGTTAGAAAAGGCCAGCGCAGGGTTTGATCATTGGGGGTGGGAACCACTTCTTCTCCCCTGCAGTGTTAAGCCCCTGCTTTAATGGGGTTGCAGAAGCTCCTTCAGGCTGAGGTCAAAATTCCATTTCAGAGAAGTTCTTGGGGATCACATTCCAGTGGTGGGTGAGGTGAAGGCAAAGAGGGGTGAGGCCAGAAATTTACCAGCATATTTTAGTTTAAAGCTCTTCCTGCCAATAATTAAGCCTTAAGAGAAGCATTTCAACCTTTTAGAATGGGGACAAAGCTAAACAAAAGCTGGGAAACCACCCAATGACCTGTGGGGAAAGGGTGGGGCCAAGGGAAGGGGTGGGCCTTCTGAAGAACACCAAAGAGCTAGATTGGGATCTCCAGAGGGCCAGATTTGGTGCACAAGCTTGAAGTTCTGCACCCCTGAGGTAAGGTAAATATAGGGTAACAGAAGTCCTGAGAGCAACATTAAACTCACATGTCCCAGGCAAACCGTAAGAGGCTTTTCTTCAGGCTGGATGGAGACCATCAAACTGCAGGTCCTGCTTCCTTGAAAGAGTCAACCAGGATGGTGGGAGGTCCATCAGCAGGAAAGGGTTCCACCACAGAGGCAGTCCAGGTAGTGAAAAGCATTTCTGGCAAGAAGAGACCTGTGCTGCCCAACCAATCAAGGAGTCCAGGTTCCTCCTCCCAGGTGCTTCATAGATTGCCTTCTGTTCCTGCAAACACAGGGGCCTTTTAGCTGGCTGGACCTGGAAGCACGGCATGGTTGTCCCAACCTCCCTATCATCTCTTGAGCCACATGCAGCTTCAGCATGTTTTGATCTGCTCAGTTGCATGGCAGCCACCCAGAAGCACACCTCTCCAGGCAATGGCAGCTGATGGTTTCAGCTCCTGCATTCATGGTGTCCTATTGAGGGGCCATCTACAAAGCACTGCTTTCAACCTTCACTCCATCATAACTGCACAGCATTGCAGCTGCGAATTAGCTTCTGCTGCGGTACATGTGTAATTTACCACAGACTTCTCCAATGGAAAAATCCACTGTGCCCTGACCCTGACAACATAGCCGTTGAAGTGAAGTAAACTGTGGCAGTCACGCTGTTTTTTGGGGGTTTTTAACCATTATATTTAAATGCGCAGCTGCACAGGCATGTGAGGGTGGGGGTGCAACACTTCAGGTTTTAATGGCTGTTTTGTATTTTAGGGGTTCTTTTGTGTCTGTCCATTCCTCGTTAGGTAAAATGTGGTCTGCTCCATCGTTACCATGCCAACTGTTTGGCAGTTCTCCAGCCCAAGTCTCTCGCGATGGTTCGCACATGCCAAGGAATGTGCCCATGAGAGGTAGCTGCCTACCCATCATTCCAAAATGGTGGCTGGAGCAAAGTAGGTCCTGGACCTTCTGCTCCCCCAAGACCCCCCGGCTCTTGGCCACTGACCCCAAAGCAGCCATTGCAAAGATACAAAGCTGCGAAGGTGTGCAAAAGTGTGGTTGAAGAAAAGAGCATGCTTCCCCATGCCTCTGAAACTGCACAGCTGTGAAGGAACAGGGAGCAGTGAAGGGGCACCACAGAGTGACACAAGCACTAGGCATGCCTACCGCACATCCACCACAAAAATGCAAAGTCGGTTCAGGGAAAGGACAGATAGTTCACAATCACAGGGAACCCGCAGCAAACCAAAAACATTGCAGCAAAACACGTCTTTGGAAATCCACATTTTCCGGATGAAAACCACAGTTAGGCTGTGAAGTGGTGACTGCATCGTATGTCCTGAAGGACCTGGAATTGCAGCAGCCCTGGAGTAAATGGTTCATGTAGATGGGGCCTGGGTCTGCAAGTATTGGGCTCTGGGTGGGCTGGACACAGGAAGAAATCTCTTCCTGGTGCTCCTACAACTAATATCTTAGGAAAATGGTTTGTGTGGGCAAAGTACATCAGCTCGATGAAAATGTCAACCCAGTGTGTGGCTGCTGTGAAAAAGGCAAACTCAATGTTGGGCATAATTAGGAAAGGAACTGAGAATAAAACTGCCAATATCATACTGCCCTTATACAAATCTATGGTCCGACTACTCTGGGAATACTGTATATAGTTCTGGTCATCACACCGAAAAAAAGATACTGTAGAGTTGGGGAAAAGTGCAGAAAAGAGCAACTAAAATGATCAAAGGACTGGAGCAACTCCCCTATGAGGGAAGGTTACAACAGCTGGGATTGCTTAGTCTGGAGAAAAGGTGAATAAGGGGAGATACAGATGAATAAGGGGAGAGGTGTACAAAAATTATGCATTGTGTGGAGAAAGAGTATAAGGAGACATTTTTCTCCCACTCTTATAATACTAGAATCAAGGGTCATCCCATGAAGTTGATTGGTAAGAAATTCAGGTCAGATAAAAGGAAGGAATTCGTCACACAGCGCATTGTTCAACTATGGAATTCACTACCACAGGATGTAGTGGTTAGGGATGTTGGAGAATTCTGCCACAGACCCCAATGAGGGGTCCGTGGTGGAACGGAGCGCTCACCTCAACACCCCTCCAGAATCCGTCCAGGCTGACTCTTCCATGTGGTGACACTGCGGAGCCAGCTATTGGCTCCGCAGCGCTGGCGATACGGCCAGCCGCCATTGCTGTGCCGTATCACTGTGCTAAGTCTGGACGCAAATGGTGTCCACGACGCCATTTGCATCCCTGTTTTCACATGATAGGCTATGCAAATTATATTTATGTAGATATTTGCGTAGCCTATCATGTGAAAAAACAGGGATGCAAATGGCGTAGTGGACACCATTTGCATCTGGACTTAGCACAGCGATATGGCACGGCAATGGCGGCCGGTCGTATTGCCAGCGCTGCGGAGCTGGTGGCCGGCTCTGCAGGATCACCACATGGAGGAGCCAGCCTGGACGGACTCTGGGGGAGGGAGGGATCGCCTCCCCCCCACACGGACCCCCCCAGCTGGAACGGGGTAAGTGATCCGCCCACCCCTAGTACTGGTGGCCACCAATTTGGATGGCTTTAAAAGGGGGTTGGACAAATTCATGGAAGAGAAGGCTATCAATGGCTACTAGTCTTGATGGCTATATGCTACCTCCAGTACCAGAGGCAGTGAGCCTATGTATACCAGTTGATGGGTGGGAGGGTGCTGTTGTGTTCATGCCCTGCTTGTGGGTTCCCAGTTGACAGCTGGTTGGCCACTCTGTGAACAGAATGCTGGACTAGATGGATCCTGGGTCTGATCCAGCCTGGCTCTTCTTATGTTCTTATTTTCTTAGGCCTCACACAATGCCTCACTGTGCATCGTAAATGGTAACAGATGCAATGCTCAGCAGTTCACGTACAAAGATTGTCTTATTTGAGCACAGAGGAGTGAACATAAAACCCCACCACCAAAACCCATACATCACAAATATTGTTTGCCCAGCTCATTGAGAGAAGTTCAAGTAAGTAGGTTGTTGCCCCAAAATGAAATGGTCAAGAGCTGTAATATCCACTCACTGTTCTTTTCTATACAATACTATGGCTTGTGTAAAATGGTAGGTTGGTGTCATTGCACCAACAATAGCTGCCATTTCAGATATATGACTACTATCAACACTTGGTATGTTTAAAGCATTTTTTGGAGGGTTCAGTTGCTTCATATATTATCTCAGTGAGCCACACACCAACCCTGCAAAGCTGGCCGGATGGAAGGGCTGAGGCTGGGAGTGCCTTGCCTAACATTACGTAGTGATTTCATCTGTGGGGTGATATTTTAATCAGAGGTGGCTTTCCAGATGACATACATGATGGTCCAATATTCCAGCTTTTCTTATGGTATGTAGGAACATCATAAACCTTATCAATCAGCTTTCTTCCTAATCTTCATCCTCCTTCCAGAAACCTGTGGAAGCTTGTGTCTGCTAGATTTTGGCTGTCTGGGGTACACTCTAGAAAACAAGAACTGCTTCAAGGTGTGGGGGATGTGTGATGGGGGATGTGCTGAGGGCTGATGGGAGTTGCAGTCCACCAACATCTGGAGAGTCACACATTTCCCATCCCTGCCTTTAACATTTCCTCAGTAGAAAACTCCAAACGTGTGGCTGGGCCCCTGAAGGTCTGGGCCCCAAGTGCTCCTGCCCATTTCCCCAACCTCCCGAAGTGTAATATAATAGCTTAAATACTGGTCATGGTGATATTTGGGGCTCTATCACACGGGTGGAGAATTCCACATCAATGCCGGTTCTTTCCCCATCCAGTATCATTGGAGGACTGGGTCGTTCTCTTTAGATGGCTGTCCCCCATCATGTTATCACTTCTTTCCTTCTCATGGGGCTGGGGATGCCACTTGGGATGTAGTGATAATTCCTCCCTGGTTCCTGCCCCTTTCCTTCCCCTTGCACATTACTGGTGGATGGGGACTGACACACTGTAAGTCTGCAACCCTCAACACACTTGGGAGTAAGCCCCATTGGACTTAATGGGGTGGTCTGAATCAGGATGTTGATTCTGAGCTTAGTGGGATGGGGGATCAGATCTGTCTCCGCTGCAGGGAGGCATTTTACCCTCTTCTCCCTCCAGTCAAGAAATGTGCTCAAGCATTTACATGACAGACATGTTGTTTGAGAGCAATGCACTTCTTTGGCGCCGTTTGGTGCTGCTGTTGCCAAGCAGGCGGCGCACTGTGGCCAGGATTTGGGCAGTTTGGCAGGGGGTCGCCTTGAAGCAAAGGGGAAAATCGCCAGTGGGGGGGAGGGTCAGGTGCGGATCTTTCCTTCTTCAGCAAGGCTTGGGCAGAGGCAGGAGTCGCCCTCAAACTGTGTGCCCTCCCCTTCTTGCAAGGAAGGGAGAGAGCACAAGCCCTCATGCCTGTCAAATCTGCTCGGTCTCCTTCCGTGCAACCCCGCTCAGGATCTCCCGAGTGTGACATGCCCCACAGCCCCTTCTCAATGCCTTCATCATCCTGACCATGCCCCCCCAACAATTCAAAACAAATGCCCACAGCTGGTTTCTTCCGCTATTGGAGAATTTCACGGGGAAGTCATGGCGTTCCTGTTCCATGGGCTGGAAAAAAATACCACATTTTTTGCATTTGGGGAAAACATGGGATAGGCTGGGGAAAATGGTGGGAGACACCCTGGAGGGTAACAGCATCATCTAAAGCGCCCACAAACTTCTGTGACAGAGCCATCTCAATAGCAGGACAAAAGCTCGGTGTGAAGAAGCCCTTTATCTATATATATGTAAAGTTATTTGCATGATCAGTAAATGCAATTCCATCATCTGGTTTAAAAGACTTACAGAGAAATGCTGTGCTTTTTGAAGGAGCTCTCCAATGCCAAATCGCTCTGACCATCCAATGTTCTACTGGCAGATATGCCCAGCAAGGCAGAAGGAGTGATGGAGGCAATCTTTGCCTCTCTATCCGCCTTTCTGTTTCTTTTTCCTCTAGGTGCACTTTTCAGCACATCTTGTGGAGTCTCAGGGACACAGACAGAAGCAGGGAGACTTCAGGATGTTGTGGTTGCTCAGCGGCTCCCTGCTCTCCCCTTCCCCCTCATTTGCATCCTCACCCGGGGTCAGAGCTCTTACCTTGGCTGAGGAAGCCTCCACAGTGGCTGCAAAGGGTGGGGGAAACCATCACCATTCGGTTTTCTCATCCTGAGGTCATACTGGTGTTTTCGGCCTCAGAGAGGGAACTCTGAAATATCCTATGGTCCCTGGGACACTCTCCCAGGTGCTACAGGATTGCTCCCTCATGTATGTATTTCTTTGATTTATACCCTGCCTTTCCACCAAAAATGGAGCTTAAGGCCGCTAACAGTAATAAGAACTAAGATTTAAATGCAAAGGTAAAAACAACAAATAAATAAAAAAACAGAATTTTAAGAACAGCACAATACAAGAAATATAAATATTATCCTATAATATTCATACATGGCCAGATTCTAAATTGTTCTCCCATTTATTTTGGCTGATAACAATGGCAGAGCTCAACCGCAATACCTGGCCCTTCCCCTGCCCCGCCCCTCTCCTTGGATGAGCGATCGGGCAGGCAGCCTCTCCAGAGAGGTGCCCAGGCCTTAATGCCATGCTTTGAGGGGTCCTTCCTCAACGTGTGGCATTCTGAGGTGGCCCTGGAGACTGTCTGAACAGGAGAGGCTGCTTGCCTGCCCAATCTTTGCCAGAGCAGGTGAGCAGAACTGGTCTGGTGGCACCAGCACTGCCTGCAGGAGCCCTTTTGCGGGGCAGAGGGGGCGATCCACACCCTCTCCTGATCTGCAAGCCTGAGCAGAGATTTCACCCTGCTTCATGGAAGGCCTGGCTCAGACTGGGTGAATTTTAAAAGATATGAGTGCATCATAAGAAAGACATGCTGAGCTGAATCCTTGAACATACTAGGTTCTTAACCACATTTATTTATTTAGTGTATTGTAAAAAAAAATCCTGTCCAGAAGAATTACAGTGATTCCTGGAAATGATTTCAGAACATAGCAAGCAAGCACACAAGCCATTCTTTCCGTTAATATCTTTCCATTTTTCAGGCAGGTTTCTCATACTGCAATCCTCACTCTTGATTCTCTCAGGGTCTGTAACCAGACGACTTCATAATATATTGGATTCTATCCACTGTCACCCTAAGCAATGAACTGTACCTCAGGGGTCATTCTATCCAGGTTATAAGCCCAAATGATGGAGGGCATTTTCTGAAGAAAGTGAACTACAGTAGTGGAGGGGAGCTGGGTATAACAGCAAAGAGGAGGAAAGAGGTAACAAAGCCAGACTATATTGGGGCTTGGGGTAACTTCCAATTGCTAAACCTACAAGCAGGAGCTTTTGATTCAAGGCATGGGAACCCTGAAAAACCTCAACAGCAATTTATCTGTTGGCAGTGGACAGGCTGGTGCTGCAACTGTGTTTTATTGCCAAAAAAACAGCAACAACCCAATTCCAATCTGAAAGCAAAACTGGAAGGACAGCACAAAAAACATTGGGTGTAGCCATTTGTCATCAACCTCATCTGGATTCTATGTAAAAAAAAAGTCAACAAACCATGGTAATTCCAGACAAAAGGGCTAGTGTGGAAGCAAACAAGGTAATTCTCTGAGACGTCAATGATGAAAGGATTTGGAGTTCAGTCAACACATTCCACCTTCCTGACAGTGTAGGTAGCAATGATTATGCTGTTGCAGATGCAGATCTTCTCTATGCTTTGCTAGAAGACTGTTTGGGGGGTAGTGAAGCAAAGCCTTGAAATGGCAAGTCTTTTTTTTTCTTGCAAAGGAGAAAGGATTTCCTTATGCATGAGGAGCCCAATGGAGCAATCAAAGATTCTTCTTTTTCCCATCCCATCAGGAATATTATTTAGAAGAGGGGGGATGATCTCCTACTTCACTCCCATGGTGCAGGCCACATATGACTGTACTTTAGGGGCATCTGGGTGCTTCCAGACAAAGCTTTTAACATGGCATCAGTCTGCTTCATTCACAGAATTCTAGGAAGACATGTCCAGGCAATGGGTGTCTCTACATTAAGCAAAAACCCTGCAGAAAAACCACATCCTTTCCAGAGCTACCTGCTTTGGGTTTCTTTGCAGGATTAGGAAGAGCTTCTTTACATGGCAGCCATGTGGTTTGAACTGAGGGAGTGCCTCCCTCCCTCTCTGGCATGTGTGCAAAGGAGCAGGGGTGGGTTCTTGTTTCCGTAGCTTAACTTCTGCTGTACTGTTTTCTTGCAGCTCCCAGGAAACCTCTGACTTACTTCTGAGTCGACATAAAATGTAAGATTGTGCTGTAAGTCTGCAACCCTCAGCACACTTACTTGGGAGTAAGCCCCATTGAACTTAATAGGGTGATCTGAAACAACAGAGGACGTTGCTTCTGAGCTTGTTTGGGTGGGGGATCAGATGTGTCTCCCTTCATTGTAGGGAGGCATTTTACGCTCTTCACCCTCCAACTGAGAAATGTGGAGGCAGGAGTCGCAATCAGCAGGTGATTCTTGCCCTCATGCCTGTCAAATCTGCTCGAGTCTCCTCCCCTGCAACCCCACTCCCATCCTCCATGCCTTCATCATCCTGACTGTGACCCCAACAACCAAAAACAAATGCCCACAGCAGGCAGACAGAGCAATTTCTTCCGTTATTGGAGAATTTCATGGTGCTCCTGTTCCGTGGGCTGGAAAAATTAACACATTTTTTGCATTTAGGAAAAACACAAGATAGGCTGGGGGAAATTGCAGGAGGCGCCTTGGATGGTAGCGGTGTTATATAAAGAGCCCGCAAACTTCTGAGAGACAGCCATCTCAATAGCAGGATAAAAGCTCCATGTGATGAACCCCAATGACATCATCTGCTTGTAACCCTCCTTTTCCCACCACTTCTTCCATCTTTTTTCTTACCATGAAAAATCCATTAAGAAAAAGATGGAAGAACAGCACAATGCCTTCTAATTGTCAGCACTAAGTGCATCTGGAAGCACTCTGTCTCCTCAGCTATCTGTTTCTATGCCTTGACTGGTTATGAACAATTCAGGGTGCAATCCTATGCAGATAGGTGGCCACCTCCGAACTCGGTGGCAACTGCCTATCCAATGCAAGGCAGGAGAAGCACGGAGGGGATCATTCCCTCTGCGCTTCTTCTGCCCTGCATTTGCGGCTAGACAGCTGATTTCGGCTGTCTAGCCACAGGTAGGCAGAGCGGGGGAGGAGGCTGCCAGACGACACATAGGATGTGTCGTAGTGGCATTTCCACCTTCCCTGCCCCGGAATGCTCCCCGGAACACCCCATTTTGCAAACGTGGAACATGGGGCTGTTCCACACTGCCTGCAAGGCAGCGCAGAAGGAGAGGAAGATCAGTTCCTGGAAAACCAGATATCCTATGGCCGTCTGGCCGCTGACTAGCAACCATAGGATTGCTCCCTCCATGGCCCTATGAACCAAATAGGAATGCCATTGGCACAAAAAAGACAAGAATGACTCTTTGTACTATGTTGATAAAAGGAATAATCTTCAAATACAGTGTTTTTTCACAGTTTAATTTGCAAGCGTAGGATTTTGAGCCTGTCTCCTCTACCTCTGTTTTCCCCATCCCAACATTGGCCTTTGAAACAGAGCTGCTGCCTTCCATTCCACACAGTAAGGAAGCAGAAGTGAGAAGATTTGTGCTAACAGTCCATCTTGAGAATGCAAAAATATGGACACAGGGGTTTATATGGCTTGGCCACACAAAACTGTGTTGTAAAACAGTAATTGGGTTATAGCCGGATGGGAAAATTTGGAGCTCTGGGGCTGGTGTTTTCTCATAATCTGTTGGAGATTTGTGTAAACGTGTAACTATGGCCTGACTGTGCTTGATAGAAATGCAAGTTCATATTTAGTGTTCCTCTTTCCAGTCTTTTCTGTACAACATTTAAAATGTAGCAGTAATGGCCAGTATAGCAGCTATTTATCTGCCAGATAAAGATCAACTATGGTAGTTATGGGCCTCTGGCAAGGCTGATGGTGCAATTCATCCTTATCTGGCTTTTAAAGAATTGCTGTCAGAATTTTTACTGCTATTATAAACTGAATTTTTAAAAAGAAGTTAATAGCAAATTCCTTTCTAAGGTCTAAGAAAATGAAGCCGTTGTCTCTCAAGTGCCAGCCTCTGAATAGTTTTTTCCCCTAGAGTTAACCTAAGAAAGCAGCTCCTGGTTCTCCAAAAGCATGAACCTCTAGAAGCCATGAACAACAGGCCTATTTTTCCACCTAGCTGTTCCATCTAGATGAAGGCTAGTATGCATAAACTGTTTCCCGAAGCAATAGCATAAATCCCAGCGGGACTTCAGAAGAACCATGTGTCTAGGATAAGTGGTTTGTCAATTGCATCTGAACCACAGGAAATGCATCTAACCAGTAAGACATGTGTTGCTGTAAAGCATTCACAAGATTAACACTGCAGGCTAGGAATACATGACGAGACACCTCTTCAGAACAATGTCAGAGGGCCTGTTCTTACATTACAGAAATAGCATGTAGCTGCTTTCCTATAGCTGCTTCTTACACTGGTCTAGTAAGGCAGTAATGGAGAAACCATGTGGGTGGGTGGGACTGTAATCGCATTGTAATTACTGACCACACCTTAGCTGCCATGGCCAATGTTTGCCAGGTTCAATCCAATCATCACCAAAAATATGCAGAGAAATGGTTCTGATCATTTAAAATATATTTATCTGTAAGCTGCCTTTCAGGGCTAGCCAAGGTGGCTCACATCCTAATAAAGCATAAATAATCCCATAAAATCAATGTTAATATTAAAACATTAAAGCATTGGCACATCAACCTTTAAAACAATACAGAGCACTACATATGTTAAATGAAAGCAGCTTTGAAAAGAGCATTAGAACAGGAACAATTAAAAATAATACAGAGCGTTCTCAATATTAGTTAAAAGCAGCCTGAAATAAAAAGGACATCAAGGACCCAAGACATGTTGCTGCCTGAAATGAAGAACAATTCCTATTCCAAAAGCAGACTGGGCTGGACTGGACATGACTGAACATTAATTCTTCTTCAACACTAGCAATGGTACAGCATCCTACACCACATCTGAAGGCAGCAGGCCAGCTTAGGGGCCATGGGCAGGCCACATGGCACACAGCTTTCTCCTCCAACACCATGCTGCCATCTTCAGCAACTGCCAGCTGAGGCAGCTGCCTCACTCTGCCTAATGGTAGGGCTGGCCCTGTCAAGGCCTGATTGAAAAAGAAAAAGGACCTGCCTAGGGAGGGAGTTCTATACTGGTTCATGTCTGGAACTCTAACAAGCAAGAAGTAATCTACAGAATGTATCATTTGACTACAGTACATGTGTGGAGTATTTTGTTTTGTCTTATTTTCCTCTCTTTTGTTCACTTTTTAGAAGCACATCCAAAATCTTAGCTTATATAGGTTCCTGGAAACTATATAAATCAGAGGATGACCTTCATTCAGAAAATGTATTTCCAGCCTATTCCCAATGAAGAAAAGTTCTAAAATAAGTCTAAAATGCAATTTTAAGTATAACTGAGAGAAAATATATTTCTAAAAGGAAAGGGAATTTTCTGTCCAAAATTTCCAGTTCAATTCAGCCCTCTGTGCTTTATTCTTCATCTGTATTGTCCTGATAATCTTGTTTGCTGGCACAGATTTTGGTGTCCACTTACTACTTACTGTGCTTGTATATAAGTTCTTAAGATAAAAATGAGGCCAGAACTGCACATCACGAAAGAATTATTAGTGGTATAAAATATTCATGGTTGCACCTCTTCTCCTCTCCCCTCCACGCCATTGCCTGCATTCTGAAGAGGTAGCACTGAACAAATTTCGAACCTTAATTTAAAACCATGCTCACTAAATTCTAGGAACAGTCAGGCATTAATTTTGTCTTCGGGGAAAAAATGGCATTATCTCTGTGAAATACAAAACATTTCATTATTAGGAGCTGTCTACAGTCCTTGTGCCACTTGGCTTAACTATCATTTAATTAATTTAGCATTACCAACAAACATTAAACAGAGAAAAGTCAAAGAACATGACGTTGTAATGGAAACACGTAGAACTATATTTTATTTACTTTAAACACACAGAGACAAGAAATATGTTTGTACAGTTTGTCAAATGCTTTAAGAATCAGAAAGCAAATACATCTGTACTAATTAAAATTATCTAAAAGCAGAGGGAAGGGCTCGTGCGACTTGGTAGATGTATTTTTTTTTTCTTTTTTTGCTTTGAGGAACAAAAAGAGCAAAGGAAAGACAGAACATCTGATTCATAAAGAGGAAAAAGAATGGCAGGCAACAGGCAAACGGAGAGAACTGGTAATGATTCCAGTGGAGTCCAATGACCAGGGTGCAGCAATAAAATCCCGAGCCCATGCGATAGTCAGGATGACCCTATATCCATGCCCATCCTGACTCTGTAACCAGAGCCCTCAGAATATGGGATATTTCCATTTGTACTTGCAGATTTATCAAGAACAATCTTTGTTTTCTGTCCTACAGGTATGAACAAAAATGAAGAGTCTACCTATCCTGTAGGTATGACACTACCTAGAAAATAAAAATCTGTATATCCTCCAGTTGAGAGGAGGACCACTTTCAGTTAGTAATTTGAACAATGTCAGTAGCGTCATGCCCAGAATCTGTTTCAGCTGGCCCCAACTTTATATCATGCAGTAGCTGGAACTACTTTTGTTTCTGCATGAAGTCTGTTGGGAACACATATTCCCCTTCAGGCACACTCAGGGGTCAGGGAACATGGCTTACTGATAGGCTTGAAGCTCAGTTTTTATAAATTAAGCATGGCATAAAACCTTTCCATGCCTGACAGAAATGGCATCAACTGTTACTGTGAGAATGAAAACCTTTAGTTGTGATAACTCCACACCATTCATCATGGGAGATGCAGGGAAGTTCCTGAGGTGAGGAGGGCCTTTTCCACAGTGTCACCAAGTACTTGGAGCTCCTTCCCAGGGGCACTTTGGAACTTCCTTCCCAGGGGAAGTACAATCTGTTCTCCCTTAACAGTGTTCCAATGGCAAGGCAAAACTATTTTATTTCAGAAGACTTTTAGGGGCCTCTTAGCTGCTGAGATTTAGGGGACAGATGTAAACTGGATCCTGTTGCTCTACAGCTGTTTGTGTTTTGTTTCTCTTTATGTTTTTAATGTTTTAGCAGCCTGATTGTGAGCTACTTGGACTCGATGGTCTTATAAGCCCCTTCCAACCCTACTATTCTATTATTCTATACTTTAAAATGCTCTGGCACAAGATGGTGAGATATAATATCTTAATAATGTAATATACACACAAAATATGGCCATCTGAGTGTGATGGGACTTACTCCCTGGCAAGTGTACAGCCATAGGGCATTTTCACACATAAAAATAGCAGATTCTTCTCCCCACCTATGCCACACACACACACACACACACACACACAAATATACAAACTAAAATTGCTTCATATGTAAATGCAAAGCTTACATTAGGTAGAATATTCATTCAAATTAGACATACCTCTATTCTGCTTTATATTCAGTGCTATGATCACAACAGTACCAGAGAGGCTAAATAGTAATTTAAACTTCATGTCTGAAAACACCCTTTCATGCAACACCTTTTACGCAGCATTTCCACACTGACCAAAAAATTGAAACTAACTCCTAAATATAATGACTTGTAGCTCTTGGGTAGCATAAACATATTCCAACCCCAATAGACACTGTCACAATATATACTTTTCTATCAACTTCAAAAAATGGAACACCATAAATACCCTGCTGTGATATTAAATATTTAAAAAAAAATGTTTGAGACAGCTAAAATGCCTTCTCAATAAGCAAGAAGGATTCACATTTTACCTATAAGTTGCCATTTTTATGAATCACATACTTTAACTTTGTAAAAAAAAGTTTTTCAGGTAAAAAGGGCTGGGTAGAGCTGAAAGTAGAGCAATGCCGAGAGCTGCAGAATTCTAAAATGTAAAGTGATTTGAAGTTATTTGAAGTCAGGTCACTAATTGTATTTATTTTGTAGACAGTAAAGAAAGAAAAAGCTGAGCGTGCAATGAGAGGTATCAAATTGTTTTTAATGGAGTTCCTGAAGAAATTTCATTGAGCAAGGGGAAGTAAGAATATACTCCATTCACCGTAGCTGTTCCTAGTAGAAAACTACCTAAATGTATCCAGCCAGTGCCACCTCTGATTAAATCACTGTCAAAGCATCATATGTGCATATCTGGTTTTTAAAAATGTACACATTGTCTATATGCATTCCCTGTTCCATGGGGAAGTATTTCCTGATGTGCAATCCAGTGGCATTTGTTGAGGACATGTTCCATCTTCATGCTGATAGTAGCATGCCTCTCTCAGTGCATAGAG
Source organism: Heloderma suspectum (assembly GCF_057233095.1). NCBI lineage: Eukaryota > Metazoa > Chordata > Lepidosauria > Squamata > Helodermatidae > Heloderma > Heloderma suspectum. The sequence goes on along the minus strand of NC_139462.1, from coordinate 65,587,258 downwards.
TTAGGGAACACAGTGGCTCCAATCCTACTGGAAGGTCAGTTTCAGAAGATGGTGTTGGGGGACTTCTGCTTGGCCCAATGGCCTTTGGCTTGTAGGGGACTGCAGGGATCCATTCCCCCACCTCCCATGCTATTAATATCTACACTCTATGTGAAACCGCTGGGGAGAGTCACCCCTGGGCTTGGTCTGCAGTGTGGCTATGTGGAAGACATGCAGCTCTACCACTGCTTTCCACCTACTTACCTCAGAGAAGTTATGGAACTCCTGAACTCCTTGGAGTTTTTTGTGATGGATGAGAATGAACAATCTGAGGCATAATCCAGAGAAGATGGAAGTATTCTGGGTGGGGAAATCTGTTAATCTGAATGGGGGGAGTCTATTGGTGTTGGACAGGCTTGCAGTCTCCTGAAGGACCTAGTCCATAGTTTGGGGATGTTTCTGGATTTGACACTTGTTTGTGGAAGCACAGCTAGCAAAACTACCTTTTACCAAATTTGGTTTGTGCATCAGCTGTGATTTATCTAGGGAAAGTGGACCTAGCCTTAGTTAAGCATATGCTAGTTTCATCCAGACTGGACTACTGCAATGCACTCTACATGGGGCTGCCTTTGAATATGATGCAGAAGCTTCAACTGGTGCAGAATGTGGCCTCTCAAGTCCTTGTCAGAGCTAGATGGTCGGATCATATTACACCAATTCTGTACCAGCTTCACTGGTTGCCAGCATGTTTCTGGGCCCGATTCAAAATGCTGGTTTTGGCCTTTAAAACCTTAAATGTTTTGGGAACAGGTAATTTGAAGGACCTCCCCCAGCCCTAGGAACCTGCCTGTGCATTAAGATAAATGTCAGAGGTCCTACTCTCTGGTCCTCCATGAAGGTTAAGATTGGCAGACACTAAAGATAGTGCCTTCCAGGTGATAGCTCCTGCCTTATGGAATTCTCTCTCAAGAGATAAATGGTTGGCTCAAGCTGTTATTGTTTTTAAAGAGGGCTTTAAAACTGTATTTTTCTTTGGTGTTTGCTGAAATGTTTTTTATTATATATGCTGCTTTTGTTGGCTGTTTAAGTTTTAAATTTGTTGTAAGCGGTTCGTTCTTAAATTTCTTTAAAATTGATTTACACTTTTATGAACTTGTACTGATATGGAATTGTATGTTTTATATTGTAAAGCCACCTTGGGAAGACTGCAGTCTTGAAAGGTGGCTAAGGAATGCATTAAATAAAATAATAAATAAATAAACCCCCACCACAAACTAAAAAGTACATTTTAAATGTAACAAGGACTGAAGCCTTTCAAATTTGCATCATTTGATAAAGTAAAAATATTCATTTTCATCCCTTTGAAGACCATGCCTTTCAGGGAGTGGCTGCAGGCAGATCCCTAAGAAATTTTAGTCTGTTGCTTTATTGTCAATGAAATTGTTTAAACAACAACAAAAAATTTTAAAAAAATTACTGTGCCCTTGTACCACCAAATAACTATGCCTCTTTGCTGTTGATGAAATGTACAGCCTCTGTCTCTCCAGGAGATCACAGTTATACAACTGCAGCTTATTCTCAAGGATGTTTACTATAGGATGTGTGTAGATGTCAGGGCAAATTGTGATCCAACTCTGCTATGGCAATACAAGCGTGAATTGACTAATGGATTAAGTAAAGCTGTAGGCATCCAAGAAAGAAAGAAAGAAAGAAAGAAAGAAAGAAAGAAAGAAAGAAAGAAAGACAGACAGACACACAGACAGAAAGAAAGCTTGAATCTTTTGCATGAGTGTGTCCTTTTTTTACTTAGGCAGATTAAAGGTCCTTTCTGTACCATTTCATCATCACATTTCCATTTCAAACATTATTGTAATGAAACACCATAAACTACATATATTGCAAAAGATGGGTGCCACGAAAAAGAGAAGAAATTCCTGTTTTTATTTATCTAAATATTTATAAGCCACCTATCTGGACCAAGTCTACCCAAGGCAGAGAACAGAATGCAAACATAAAAATACAATAATAGTATAATAAAGTGTAAACATTTAAAAATAGGGGAGGAAACAGCAATACTTTGAAATATAATTCAGTCAGTATAAAAATAATTTCCAGAGTTACAGAATATTCTGGATTTTAATGAGGAAAGCATTCCAAAGATATGGAGAAGCTAAAGCAAAAGTATGGAATTGATGAACAGATGAAGAGATTCAGGGCCTAACAAATTGAAGAGTATGATTTGGAACCTGTGAAGAGCTAAGAAAAGACAAGTGCAAAGGGGTTACCTTATTACACAAATCTCACTTCTCTGAGTGGGGAGGACCTGCAGGGGCACAGTTCTTTAGTTAGTTTTCATTTACTTTGGAAGTCACTGGAGGCTTATCAGCACTTTGTAATATTTGCATGCGTTTATTTATTTATTTATTGTATTTTTATCCTGTTCCTCAGTCAAAAAAGGCTCCCAGAGCAGCTTACAATCAATGAGCAAAGAAGACAGTGCCTGCCCTCATGCTTACAATCTAAAAAAGACACAGCACACAAGGACCAGGTGATAGGGATGGAAGGGGGGGGGAATTAAGTAGACTGTCAGCAGCAGCAGGAGGGCCTCCCAAAGGAGGGGTGGTCCAACTGGAGCAGGCCCTGATGTTCACTTTGCTGGCTCCTGGCTCCCTCACTCCTTTAGACATATATAGGTTGACCATAGATGAAATGACAGTTTAAACACTCTAACAGACAGCTATTGTTCACTGCTCCCACATAATGGGCTGGTTCGCACCACCACTGCAGCCCACCTTAGTTTATTTAAGCCACAGTGGGTTGCAGCGCATGCTGGCAGCCATTGCGAATATTCAAGCCATGGTGGGTGGTTGCCATGGCTTACCATGACATCCAAGCCCAGTGCAGAGTGAGTTGTTGCTGTGGTTAACAAACCACACACAACCCAAAAACAGCCCATGGATTGTGGGTGGTTTAACCACAGCAACAACACACCCTCACTGGGTTCAGACATCACGATAAGCCGTAGTTACCGACAGCTGAATATTCACAGTTGCTGGCACATTAATCCACCATGGCTTAAATAAGCTCCGGTTGGCTGTGGAGATCATGCAAACCAGGCCAGTACCTCCAGGGCAGACAACCAATACTCTAAGGGCACAATCCTATGCATGTTTATACAGCATTGCTGGTTGGGGCATGCTAGGAGTTGTAAGCCTTTTCTCTTTCTAAACATGCATAGGATTGTGCCCTTAGATGCTTACAAAACTCAAACTCCTGTCTCTCTCTCTCTCTCTCATCATCATCTAGCCTTCTTAGTTCCCATAGAGACACATGACATGCTACCAACACTCTTTTGTCAAGTCTAAGACACTGGCCAGGTATTCCCTCAAGCAACCCACATGGATAGCCATACTGACAGAAATCTGATAGGAAACTCATAACAATATTATTCAAAGCCTTAAAAGGAAGAAATAAGAATTTTATCTGGCTATTTAGTTATTGCACTTTTAAACTGTCCAATAATCCAGGTTCTCTGGGTGGTGTACATTGAAAATATAAAATACAAACAATGAAACAATGAATAAAAATAACATATAATGAAAGCAAGTTGTGGATTATAATAGGAAGGAAAATAAAAGGAGCCCATATCAATAAATAGAAAAGGCAGAAATTCAAAGAACTATAAATAGGTCAAGGACACGTGATCTTCAAGAGGATGGATTTGGACAAGAGGATGGACAAGACGTGTGAGGAAGACCTATACGGGAACTGAAATGCTAATCCTGGAGACACTATACCTAAAGTCTGACTGTGAACATCTTGCAGTTGTAACTTGAGACAATAAATCAGACTTCACAGAGAGGGAATTGTTTTATAGAGCAGCTGGTTCACCGTGACTTCAAAAGATGAGAGTAATGAGCCAGCATATGAAATGCTTGTGAGAGCACCCATAAACTATGATAAGTGCTTTATGCCTAGATCCCTAAATTCTCTTCCCTAAAGGCCAATTCACATGACCTTTCTCTCTATGTAGAAAATGCACTTGCTTAAAAATCAATCTGAAAGTGAAGAGACCTGGTGTAGTAGTGTGGTGGCTAAGAGTGTGTCACCTAGCAAGTCTCCAGTTCAAATGTTACCACAGCAGTGAACTCATTTAGGTAAACTTAAGTAAGATTTGATCTTCTCAACCTCAATCCATGTTCTGTACATTTGTAGAGCACGGATATTAAGGCTGACTTACCTTAAAAGGTATGTTGTAAGGATTGCTGACATAGTGGGTTATATCCAATGGGTGGCATCCAACATTAGTCTAACATAAGTCCCATTCATTTCAGTGGGTCTACTTCTAAGTAGGACTAACATTGGATACAACCCAATACGTGTGAGATCAGATTGGCTTAGAAAACAAGCTAAAGTCTGTCTGATTTATTCTTTTAAATTTTTTGGCTTATTTTTTGAATCAGCTTGACATGAGTCAAGGAGTGGGGAGGGGGGCAGAATCATCCAACATTAGGATTTTGCCCAGCAGAGGCTGGAGTCTTCCCTCAGTGTCTAGGTGCAGTAGGTGGGATGGCAGGTCCTTTATGGACTGAACCTAAAGGTTCAAGGCCTGCTGTAAACTCTAGTTGGCTGTGTGGTACGCCTGCTTACATGGAGTGAGTGCTAATTCCCCTGTGGCTCCCCCTCTGGTTTGCCCTGATGGATTGCTAGCTCAAGTCTGCTTTCTTCTTGGCACTCGCTGACCCAGTTTGCATGTGACGGAAATCCTGGGCCCATCACGCATTGCTGAAATCTAGCAGGAGCGAGAGACTGCTTCCAGATTGCTCATCACTTCTGCTTTCAGTTAATAACCTATAATCATGCCATTCATAGGCTGTTAGTGTAATGTCTGAACCTGAACACTCTGGGTTGCTTGGGGGTTAAACAATCCAGAGGTAACCAACAATTTGTTGTTTGTTTAACCCCTAAACAACCCAGAGTGTCCACGTTCAGACATCATGCTAACAGCTTACGAACAGGGCAATCGTGGGTTAATTGAAAGCAGAAGTAACAAGCGCACTGGAGGCAGTGCACTCGCTCGGTCCCACTGGATTTCAGCATTAACCCAGGATTGCCATTACATGTGAACCAGGCCGCTCTCTCCATCTTTGTGAGCTACTGTTGTAGGAATCAGTATGTCCTTTAGAAACAATTCATCTAAGAAATTGCAATAGATGTGAGTAATGTGGGTAATCTGCATGAAACTGCTGAGTGCGGCTGTCCAGCGTTTTGGAGTGAGCTGTCATCAGTACGCTGATGACACGCAACTCTGTTTCTCCTTTTCTTCTTCTTCTTCTTCAGGTGAGGCTGTGGATGTGCTGAATCAGTGCCTGGCTGCGACAGTGGACTGGATGAGGGCTAATAAACAGAAGCTCAATCCAGACAAGACTGAGATGCTGTTGGTGGGTGGTTCTGCTGACCGGATGGAGGGTGTTCAACCTGTTCTGGATGGGGTTGCACTTCCCCTGAAGGAGCAGGTCTGTAGCTTGGGGGTCCTCCTGGAACCATCCTTGACACTTGAGGCTCGGGTGACCTCAGTGGCACGGAGTGTCTTCTACCAACTTCGATTGGTGGCCCAACTACGCCCCTATCTGGACAGGGATAACTTGGCTTCAGTTGTCTAGGCTCTGGTAATCTCCAAGTTAGATTACTGCAATGCACTCTCTGTGGGGCTGCCTTTGAAGACAGTTCAGAAACTGCAGCTCGTGCAAAATGCGGTGGCCAGATAGGGACCAGAAGGTCCAAACATATAAGACCGACTCTGGCCTGCTTGCACTGGCTGCCTGTATGTTTCTGAGCCCAATTCAGGGTGCTGGTTTTAACCTATAAAGCCTTATACAACTTGGGACCACAGTACCTGACAGAGCACCTCTCCTGACACAAACCTACCCGTATACTATGCTCAGCATATAAGGTCCTCCTTCCAGTGCCTCCACCAAGGGAAGCTCAGAAGGTGGCAATGAAGGAGAGGGCCTTCTCAGTGGTGGCCCCCTATCTGTGGAATGAGCTCCCCAATGAGGTCCACCTGGTGGCAACACTGTTATCTTTTCGGTGCCAGGTTAAGACTTCTCTCTTTTCCGAGGAATTTGGCAGCACATGATGAGTTTTAATCGGTCCTGGATGTGTCTTTAGTTATGACTAACTGTTCAAAGTTGTTTTTAGTTATATGTTGTTTGCATATATTATCTGTGTGCTTTCATGTAAATGGCTTTTAAAGTTTTTATATTATATTTAATGTTTTAACTTCTCTAAACCACTTTGGCTATGGGGCGGTATGGACATGATGATGATGATGAATTCCCTTCTCCTCATCCTCTAATGAAGAGCTATTTGTTTGAAATGCTTTTGGCATGTCAGGGGTGCATAACCCTTTTTTAGCCTGAGGACTGAATTCCATGTCAGAGCAGCTTTCAAGGGCTGCATTGTAGTGGGCAGGGCTGAAAGTAAAAGGGTGGGGGGAGGCTAAAACACCAAAGATACCAGCATATTTTAGCTTAAAGCTCTTACTGCCAATAAATAAGCCTAGAAGAAGCATTTCAAACTTTAAGGGGGGGGACTGCACAAAAGGTAGGAAAGCGCCAAATGATGAGTGATTTGGAGAAAGGTGGTGGGGCCAGGGAAAGGGGGCAGAGTCAACTGGGAACCCTGGAGGGCAAGATTGGGACACCAGACAGGCCAGCCTGGGACCCCAGGCCTGACGTTCTTCACCCCTTGTATAACTAAATATTTATCTCCTGCACCTGCTTGATTTCTGTTCTTTTTCCCAAATATATTCCCTGTGGTGGTGACTTCAAAATGTATCATGTAACAGCTCTACCTGCATTAAGTGCTGCCCATACACAAACTCCAGTTGTAGAGTAAGGTGAATGGCGTTTCCATGGCCACATAACAGTGTGTTGGTACTTATATCAGCGGTGCTTAGTTTTGTAAAAGAAGCTTGAGGCTGCCATCCTACACCCACTTACCTGAGTAAGCCCCACTGAGCTGAATGGTACTGACTTGTGAGTAGATATGTATAGTGTTAGAAGTTAATTTAATTAGAAACAAGGTTGCTTTGCTTGCATTTGCTGGGAATTCTAATCCTGTTATAAAAATTATACATTTATCTTTCTCCTTGTTAGCTGCGGCTTCACAGAATCTTTGCATTGGCTGGGGACATGCAAGGACACAATAAAACTGTCATTGTTGAATTCAGTAATATTATCTTTTAAATTAGGAAATCTTTGAATTAAATATTTTATAGCACTGGATTTCCCAAACTCCAAATGTGTGTGTGTGTGTGTGTGTGTGTGTGTGACAGAGAGAGAGAGAGAGAGAGAGAGAATGTATATGTATATTAATTAGGTGGTGTTCTGCTGGAAAAAAAAATTGTTATTAAATTAGTGACAAGCACATGTAATTTTAGATGGGGGGGAAGGTTGTTATCCTAAATGACTATCCTAAGTAACGGCCTTAAGTGGACCACCTGTAACAACATTAATTTTCTTTTTCTTCCTTTTTTGTTTGTTTGTTTGTTTGTTGAGGCAGAGGTTGCTAGAGACATGATGGGATGGGATATTCCATTGACATTAATTAATAGTTCCCGTTATATTGATATTATTGACTTGGATCCAAATCAGTCTTGCACAAGCAGAAAGCTACTTTAACTCACACAAGGCAGACTGCCCCCCCCCCCAATTCTGCAGATTCCCCTTCTAATTTCAGACCCCTGTGTTCCATCCCTTGCTATTCCAGAGGGTCCCTCAACCCTCAGGAACTGCTTTTTGGAGGGTACAGGAAAAAAATAAAAGGACCAGTGGAGGAAGGGAGATGACTGAAGTGAACTGAGTACATGCCTTTAACACTGTTATTATATAGCATTTTTTTAAAGTAACTATAACAAATGCTCTGAGAGTATTCTTTATCTTGAATATACTCAACAGCAGCTCTTAAATCCCTTAATCTCCCCTCCCTGATGTGGCATCCCAGATATGGGACACTGACAGAACTTCAACTGTACAGTCTCAACAGGAAGTCCTAGAGAAAAGCATGCCATACAGGCAAAAAATAATAATAGCCATGTGCTAATTAGCCAAGAGGACATTAACTTCTGGGGTCAATAGATTTAGAACTTGTCCAATGAAAATTATTGGTAGAGGGTTCAGGACAAACAAATGAATATACTTCAAGTGATGAATAATTAACCAATGAAATTTATGGTCATGTGATGTTGGCTGAGGCTGCAATTGCATAACCAATTACTGGGAATAAGCCCCATTGACTTCAATGGGGTTTAGTTCTGAGCAGACATGTATAGGATTGCAGTCTTAATCATTAGGACAGAAAGCTTTAAGAAGGCTTAGCTACATTCATCTAGGGTAGGTTTATAAATTGTGATAAGAGTCACGAATTGAACCTTTGAGGTGGAATGTCTTTTATAGCCAGGCTGGAGACAAACCTGATGGTATCTCTTCTCTGTCATACCCTGCTTGTGAATTAGACACATTTGACTAACTGGTGTGTTAGGCATAGATCTCATATGCTTAATACTGTGGTTCATCAAAGTCCAGCAACTTTTATTTATAGTTTGATTTCATTTCTGTCTGTTGCTCGCATTACAGGAATTACCTTATCTTCTGTGCAAAGGAAGCATTTTACTGTTGTGACTCAGCAAAATCTCAAGTGCATATGGCACGTACATTTTGTGAGGAGCTCAAACCTGTTAGAAGAAGTGCATTTGCAATATATATGGAAGCAACGGCATTGCAATAATACTCATGAAACCCTGAAAAAGATGCTGTGGCATGACAAATTACAAAGTGTTGGTCAAGTGAATAAACACATATCCATATACGATACTTACTTTGTGTAGATGCCTATAGTTATTATTTTCCTCTCCATTAAAGGCATTAATTGGTTGGTATTATGTAAATTGTATCACACAAGGCAGAAATTACTGACTTTGAGGGGGCTCCAGATTAATTGATCAGTAGATCTGTGTAGAGACCTTACCTGTCTCCTGAAAAACCTGTACGAGGGTCAAGAAGCAACAGTAAGAACCAGACATGGAACAACAGAGTGGTTCAAAATTGGGAAAGGAGTACGACAAGGCTGCATATTGTCACCCTGCTTATTTAACTTATATGCAGAGTACATCATGAGAAATGCCGGGTTGGATGAATCAGAGGTCGGAATTAAGATTGCCAGGAGAATTATCAACAACCTCAGATATGCAGACGATACCACCCTAATGGCAGAAAGCGAAGAGGATCTCAAGAGCCTCTTGTTGAGGGTGAATGAGGAGAGTGCAAAAGCTGGTTTGAAACTCAACATTAAAAAAACTAGGATCATGGCATCTGGCCCTATCACTTCCTGGCATATAGAAGGGGAAGAAATGGAAGCAGTGACAGATTTTACTTTCTTGGGCTCCAAGATCAGCGCAGACGGTGACTGTAGCCATGAAATTAAAAGATGCTTGCTCCTTGGGAGGAAAGCTATGGCAAACCTAGACAGCATAGTAAGAAGCAGAGACATCACCTTGCCGACAAAGGTCCATCTAATCAAAGCTATGGTTTTCCCAGTAGTAATGTATGGCTGTGAGAGCTGGACTATAAGGAATGCTGAGCACCGAAGAATTGATGCTTTCGAACTGTGGTGCTGGAGAAGACTCTTACGAGTCCCCTGGACTGCAAGGAGGTCAAATCAGTCCATCCTAAAGGAAATCAACCCTGACTGCTCCTTGGAAGGACAGATAATGAAGCTGAAGCTCCAATATTTTGGCCACCTAATGCAAAGAGAAAACTCCCTGGAAAAGACCCTGATGCTGGGAAAGACTGAAGGCAAAAGGAGAAGGGGACGGCAGAGGATGAGATGGCTAGATAGCATCACGGATGCAATGAATATGAACTTGAGCACGCTCCGGGAGAGAGCGCAGGACAGGAAGGCCTGGCGTGCTATGGTCCATGGGGTCACGAAGAGTCGGACACGACTGAACGACTGAACAACAACAACAGATCTGTGTAGTCATAAATCCAGCCTGCTTGATGCTAAACAGAAGCAACAAACTGAGATAGGTGTATCTTGCCCCCTAAACATTTATACAAAAGACTGTTTAAATTATATCTGAACACAGAAGAGAAGAAATGTTTTTGCCGCCAGTTCTAAGCTAGCCAAAATAGCTTCCTTTCTTTTGTTATGAGGATCAAATTAGACAAGACCATGGGAGATTCATGATCACATCTACCACAGTTCATTTTAATATTAAAAGCAGCTGGAGAGAGCAAATCAGGTTGGGACTGCTATGCTGAGAGTGGGTGTTAAGCCTTGTGGCCCATTTTCTTAATTTTAAAAATGCCATACTCCAGAAGCTGTTGTTTGCCTGTCAGGGGAAAACATACAGGTATCCTGATTTGCATGATAACTAACATGCATCATCTTTTGAACAAATAATCTCTTCCAAAAGTTTAACAGAGCAAATTTCTTTCAAATCTTCATTTTTAATTTCTCAGTATTCATCCCATTTGGAAATCCTGAAATCTGAATTGATTAGCTTTTCTGTAAAACTACAAAATGAAGCAAATAACTAAATAATAAGCAGCAGCAGCCTCTCTTTCTGAAAGCAAAAGGGAGTAAAATTATTAATTTAAATCTGCACTGAATTGTCATAAAGTGCAGATTTGTGAATTACAGTGTAGACACATTTGTGTTGAATGTTGCTTTAAGAATAAGATATACTCTTATCCTAGCCAAGTAGTTTCAATGATTTGCAAATTACTATTGTATTCTAGAACTCATCAAATTAATTGAAACTTAAACTCATCACATCCTTTTAAAGGATGCCATTGTTCTGGCATTAAAACATCTGTCAACTTGTCATGTGTATGAACATTATTTTCCTAATGGTCAGCTTGTCACAGTTAATTACTTTTTAGACATATGAGCAGCCATAAACCAATGTGACTTTGAAAACCCTGCTTCTAAATACCTGTAACATCAAACACTGCAGGAGGGGGGAAAAAACCTCTCTCCTCCAATAAGTGTTTCTTTTCCAAAGCCCTTATGGTATATAGCGGTGATGATAGGCAATGGCAACTACCCCGTCAAACATAACTCCAAGGCAGCTGAACCAAGACACATCTCTGTTTGGGAACAGGAATAGTCTTGTGACAGCTGTGTCTTTTCATCCTTCCTAGGCAGCATCAGGAACTGCCACAATGAAAAAACAGCAGTTTGGTTGTATGTATTTACAGTGAATAATATTTCCTGGAGATAACTTGGGGCTTCTCCACATGGGGTTTTTAACCTGATATTGAGATTGATTACTCACAGAAGTTTGCGAGTCCTTTCATGATGTTGTCAACCTCCAGGGACGTTTCCTGCACTAAATGCCCTTTATCCCATTTTTTAAAAGATCGTAGATAATGAGCTCTCAAATTACAGCTTGTTGAGTTCCCTGTGAAAAGAGGAAATCCTGCAAGAACAGGAGCTAGACCACAGCGCCATCTAGTGGCTGTATAATAAAACATATAGAACATGCAGATAAGGGGGAAAGGGAGAGTCTGTCAAGGGAGCCCGTTGTGATCCTTCATTTAAAACAGAAGCAGAGAGCCCTGGTAAAGTCGTGGGATTTTAAGCTGGTGTAGAAATGCTCTTGGGTGGTATTTCTTATTCTCATGGTTTGGCCAGTTGGTAGGGGTCCAGAAGGGGTTTCCCCCCAGGCTAGAGATTCCAGAGGGTTTTGTTGTTGCTGTGGCTCTGGCTGCTGCAGCTGCTTGTTACCTTCTCCTGTAGCGAGCAGCTTTGATCACTGTCCACTCTGGAACTTAAAATTGTGAAACCTTGTAGTTCACTGAGATGCCTGATAGGAGACTCAATATCCTTTTCGTTCTGTGCTCTGCACAATGCTGTAATTCCATGAAAAGACATCTGCATTTCCTGCTACCTCCCAGTGACACACTGGGGCCAAGAGAAGTATGGTAGGGGGTACAATTAGGAGCCCCTCACTCCCATGATCCAGCTGAAAAGAAACGGATTTTAGGCCATGAGCAGATTGCACCAATCCTTTCCAGGACCAAGGGAACTATCAGTAGTACTTACGAGCCTGGGCAGCTAACTCATAAATAGATTCACTGGCTGGAAGGGCTCCAGCCTCTCACTGGAGAGAAACAGACTAGCTGGCACATCTGTTGCAGTCAGTAGATTTGCCAGATGTGGAAGGCTCCATTTCAAGCAGAAGGTTGGACCCCTCCGAGGCAGCAGATCTGATTTTCCATGGCATGTCTCAAAGCATTGCAGGGAAGTGAGTTCATCATGAAAGGGAGACTCCAGACTCCTCACACATTCAAAGGAGATACCCTGAATAAATGTGGGGACAGCAGGAGGATCATACTGGCAAGACCCTGTCCCAATTTTTGTGTATTCAGCTGAAGGCTGGAACTGGCCCTCCATGCATACCGTTTTCAGGATTCCCAACTGGGTGTGCCAAGCCTACACACACATACGGTTTGTATTTACATGTCTTATTTATTTAATTACCTACAGTATTTGTATACTGCTCCAAATCTAAAGACCTTGGAGCAGTGAACAGCAAACAGGGTAAAGAATAAAACACCGTGTTAAAAAATTTTAAAAAGAGAAAAAGCAACAGAGTTCTGATAAAACCAAATTGAATAAACTGTGGTCAGTAACAGTGTTAATAACAATGTTTTCAGGAGGTGCTGAAAGCAACACAACATTGGCGCCTGCCTGACCTCCAAAGGCAGGGAGTTCTATAGGAAGGGGGCCAACACACTGAAGTATCTTTTCCTGGTGGACTCCAATCAGGCCATGGGTCCATGTGGAACCACCAGGAACATGCCCTCTGATGACCTCAGTGACCAGGCAGGTTGGTATGGGAGAACGCACTCTCTTGGGTATCCTGGTCCCAAGTTGTTTTGGGCTTTGTACACTAGTACTAGAACCTTAAACCTGGCCCAGTAGTGAATAGGCAGCCAGTGCGGTTCCCTCAGCAGAGGAGTTGCATGCTGAAAAGAGGATGCTCCTGACAACAGTATGGTCAGTTCTGATCGTCTGGATATGTGCAGGTTAGGTATGAGGCTTTCCATCACAGTGCAGTCCCCCACCCCGGCCCTGACACAAACTCACACATTGACCTGGTTCGCATGTCAAAACTACCTATGGATTAACCAACCCATTGTTAGTCAGGGCCACATAGGAGTGAGTGAGCACTCTGCCTCCCACCTGCTTGCTCACTACCCAGGAATGCTTCATTCATGGATTGTTCATCATGAATTGAGAAACCAGAACTCTAGCTTATTGAAGGGAAAACAACCCGGGGTTTTAACCCATCATTAAACCATAGGTTTGTACATCACAATGCCCTGTTCCTGGGTTGTTTACAAAAGTGAAAATGAAGCAGAAGTGGCGAGTGAACAGGAAACAACTTGCTCACTCGCTCCCAACAACCCATGGGTTGTCATTATGTGCAAACCATATCACCCAGTATATCTGCACAGAAAGTGTCATGAGGTCTTTACTTTCTCTGTGTCAGTTGATCTGTAAAGCAAGGTAGAGGAATTGAGTTGGGACAGGGAACCGAATATCTCTTCCCCCTCCCCAGCTCTCTGCAGGCTGGATGATGTAATGGCCATGCTTCCTTTGTGCTTCATGTCAGGGCTGCTTCGTCCACACTCTGTCCACCTGGATGGGGGAAGGCATGAAGTGTGTTAAGGGGAATCCCACTGTTATCTCTGAACAAGGGATTTCTCTCCCATCCCTTTCCCAGGCCTCCAGCAGCCTCCAGAGAGCTTCAGGAGGGGTATCTGCCTGTTATCCCCTATCGGTGATTGGAGATAACAGGAGAACTCCTGCTCCCCTCCCAAGCCCCTGGTAGACTCCTGGGGGTGTGGTTTGGGCAGCAGTGGGACCTGTAAAGGGAGCCAAAATCTTCACTGACCGAATGAGAAGCCTACATGGGACAGAGGTACTCCTCCCCTGCTGTAAAGAGTGACCTGAAGATTAAGCCTTCCCATGACTGAATTATCTGATATAAACAAATCATTTAAAATGGTGGCCTGCACCTTTCTATCCTACATTGTCATTTACTAGTGCTTCATTCCAAACTAAAAGGCATTGTTAAGGTGCCTCCAGACAAGGCTTTTGTTGTACAGTCACCCAGCCTCATTCACAGAATTTCACAGGGGTCCACACAAAATCATCTTCATCTTGTGACCCTCCTGTGTTTTCTCACTGTTTTTTGCCATCATTTTTCTTTCCACAGGAAAACTGCGGGGTGGGGGGGATAGATGCACAATGCCTTTTAATTGATAATGCTAGGAACTCTCCATCTGGAAGCACCCTAACACTGCAATCCTATTTGTGTCTCATAAGAAGTCTCATTGAGTTTAATGGGGCTTACTCTCAGGTAAATGGATATATGATTGTAGCCTCAGTCACATGTGAAACACACTTAGGCTGGACTGTTAATTCCATAAAGAGTTCGCCTATTTGGGGAATGAACAGAAAAATGGAGATATTTCCCTCCTTTTCATCTCCTCAGGCAAGATTTAACTTACCAAAGAAGTGCCCCAAGACAGAGTTATTAAATCTTCTAGCAGATTTCCCATAGCCGGGGTTCAAGTTTGTGTGGAGCTGCTGCAGTCCCTTAAGCAGCACACCTGACCAGCATTTCCCAGTTTTGCCTTGCAGCAAACTCTCCCTTCCACACCAGGCATTCAGCATGTAGCCTGGCTGCTGTGTAAGACATTCCTGACAGAATTACAGAGAACACCCTCAAAACAAGTGTATGAACTGAGCGTGGAGTTCTGCTGTAGTACACTTAACAAGTGATAACACTAAATGTCTGGGATTCTAGGTTGCCAAATGCTGGGATAACAGAATGAAATGAACAGCATTAATAAAATGGAAGCATGACATTGAAAAACACATATGCAGAAGCACATCTGAAATTAAAATCTCATGGATGTATCCTCATCTGGCGTAAGTGGCCTGAGTCCCTTTTGCTTCAGTCAACTTGTGCTGATACTAGTCAAGCATTTGGCCTGCCTTTTCCATGTTTCACCCTCGTTGTTCATTCACTCACTTCAGGATGTATTTATTATGCATTTTAAGAAGTTATATGCCACCATGCAGGATTCCACTCCCATGGCAGATAACAGTTAATAACAATAATTAAAACAATAAAGCAACGCATCAAAAATACATTAAAACAACACAAATAATAAGGATCATAGTGGCAGAATCAACCAGTTTGGATGACATTTTATAAGGCACCAGAAAGCTTTTCAAAACTTCTTTACCTGGGACCAAAAAGACATGAGTGAGAACCACACAGGCCTCTCTGAGAGAAGTATTACAAAGATGGGGCGCAATGACTTTGCACAGCACTTTGAAGACAAAGTCACTCAGATTCATTGCTAATTGGACACCACAATTAATGCAGTTCCATTAGTAGAGGTGTCCAGAGCACCATCTGGTCCAGTTTCATTGGATGAGTTTCAGTTATTGAGGCCTGAGGATGTGGACAAGGTGCTTGGCTAAGTCCAATCAACTACCTCTGTGCTCAACCCTTGCTTATCACATCAAATAAAAAGGGGATATCCAGCTGGGTCCAGGAGGTTGTAAATTCCTCCTAGAGGTAGTGGTGCTGGGCTCTTTAAAAGAGGTGGTAATTAGGCTACCCCTGAAAAAGCCTAACCTGGACCCAGAGGATGTTAACACCTATAGGCTGGTAACCAACATCCCCTTCCTAGGCAAGGTGCTTGAGCGGGTGGTTGCAAGATAACTCCAGGCACTCTTGAATGAAATTGATTACCTAGATCCATTTCAATCAGGCTTTAGGCCTGTCTATGGAATAGAAACTGCCATGGTCACCCTGTGGGATGACCTCTGCCTGGAGAGGGACAGGGGGAGTGTGACCCTGCTCTCTTGGACCTCTCAGCTGCTTTCGATACCATTAACGGTGGTATCCTTCTGGATAGGTTGCCTGGGCTGGGAGTTGGAAGCACTGCACTGCAGTGGTTGCACTCCTGTTTGGATGGCCAATTCCAGGTGGTGGTGCTGGGGGATTATTGCTCTGTGCCTTGGCAACTATACTATGGGGTTCCAGGGGGCTCTGTTTTATCCCCTATGCTGTTCAACATCTACATGAAACTGCTGGGGGAGGTTATCCAGAGGTGTGGGCTGAAATGTCATTGAAACACAGATGATACCCATCTCTACTTCTTTCTCATCAAATTCAGGTGAGGCAGTGGCTGTTCTGAATGGGCACTGTAGTGGACTGGATGAGGGCCAATTAACTGAGAAGCAATCGAGACTAGATGGAGGTACTGTTTGTGGGTGGTTTGTCTGCCCAGCTAGGAGACGTTCAACATGTTCTGGAGGGGGTTGCACTCCCTGTAATGGATCAGGTTCATAGTTTGGGGGTACTGTTGGACCTGTCACTGTCACCTGAGGCACAGGTAAACTCAGTGGCACAGTGCACCTTTTATCAGCTTAGGCTGATATACTAACTACACCCTTATCTGGACAGAGACAGCCTAGCCTCAGTTATTCATGTTCTTATAACCTCTCATCGGGATTACTGCAATGCGTTATATGTGGGGCTGCGTTTGAAAACAGTCCAGAAACATCAGCTGGTCCAAAACAGAATAGCAAGATTGTTAATGGGAACTGGCCAATGAGATCACATTAAGCTAGTACTTCTTCAGCTGCACTGGCAGCCAGTCTATGTCTGGGCCTGATTCAAAGTGCTGGCATTAACATTTAAAGGCCTAAAGGCCTTGGGGCCAGGTTTTCTGAAGGATCACCTCCTCCCATATGTGCCTGCCCAGACCCTAAGATCATCTTCAGGGGTCTTTCTTCGGGAGCCCCTACCAAAGGAAGTGAGGCGGGTGGCTACCAGGAAGAGGGACTTTTCTGCAGCGGCACCCCAGCTGTGGAATGAGCTCCCTAGAGGGGTTTGCCTGGCACCTACATTGTGCTTTCCAGGGCTAAGTGAAGACCTTTATATTTTCCCAGCATTTTAGCATTCTAATCTTTTAGCTTTGCTGTTTTAAATCTCTGCATTGTTTCCAGGTTTTATTCTGGTTGCATTTTTATTCGGTAGTTCTAAGCTTTTATATTGTTTTTATGCTGCACTTTGTGGTCTTAATTTTTGTGAACCAAGCAGAGAGCCTTGGCTATCGGGTGGTATAGAAACGTAATAAATAAGAGCCAGTGGTGATGTCACAGTCCCTGATTGGTTTCAGTAGAGATTTTCCAAAGATGCGGCCTTCATTTTTGCAATGTCTGGTTGTTTGTTTTCCTCTTCTCCTGCTGGGCTGAGTGAGGACACATTGCGTATGGTGGCCATTCTGCTGGCGTAATGGTGATGCTTCTCTGGTCCCAACAGAATGTGACTATAGGAACACAGGAAGCTGCCTTGTACAATGGGTCAGGCCATTGATCCATCTAGCCAGTACAGGCGACACTGACTGGCAGTGTCTCTCCAGGGTTTCAAACGGGATTCTTTCCTTGTCCTATCTGTAGCTCCAAGTCATCTTGTCTCCCTCCTGAGGAATCAGTATAATGACCAAGTAGCAACGGTAAGAACAGACCACGGAACAACGGACTGGTTTAAGATTGGGAAAGGAGTACGGCAGGGCTGTATACTCTCACCCTACCTATTCAACCTGTATGCAGAACACATCATGCGACGTGCTGGGCTTGATGAAGCCAAGGCTGGAGTTAAAATCGCTGGAAGAAACATTAACAATCTCAGATATGCAGATGATACCACTTTGATGGCTGAAAGCAAGGAGGAGCTGAGGAACCTCATGATGAAGGTGAAAGAAGAAAGTGCAAAAGCTGGGTTGCAGTTAAACCTCAAAAAAACCAAGATTATGGCAACCAGCTTGATTGAGAACTGGCAAATAGAGGGAGGAAACATGGAGGCAGTGACAGACTTTGTCTTTCTAGGTGCAAAGATTACTACAGATGCTGACTGCAGCCAGGAAATCAGAAGACGTTTACTTCTTGGGAAGACAGCAATGACAAATCTTGATAAAATAGTGAAGAGCAGAGACATCACACTGACAACAAAGGTCCGCATAGTTCAAGCAATGGTATTCCCCATAGTAACCTGTGGCTTTGAGACCTGGACCATCAGGAAGGCTGAGTGAAGGAAGATAGATGCTTTTGAAGTGTGGTGCTGGAGGAAAATTCTGAGAGTGCCTTGGACTGCAAGAAGATCAAACCAGTCCATTCTCCAGGAAATCAAGCCAGACTGCTCACTTGAGGGAAGGATATTCAAGGCAAAACTGAAGTACTTTGGCCATATAATGAGAAGACAGGATACCCTGGAGAAGATGCTGATGCTAGGGAAAGTGGAAGGCAAAAGGAAGAGGGGCCGACCAAGGGCAAGATGGATGGATGATATTCTGGAGGTGACGGACTCGACCTTGGGGGAGCTGGGGGTGGCGACGGCCGACAGGAAGCTCTGGCGTGGGCTGGTCCATGGAGTCACGAAGAGTCAGAAGGGACTGACCGAATAAACAACAACAACAAATCTGTAGCTACTGGGGATTGAACCTGCAGCCTTCAGCATGCAAAGCTTGTACTCTATCACTGAGCTACAACTCCTCCCATAAGTATCGATTTGCTCTGCCTTTCTGTAGTGACTCCAAACTGGGGGAGAAAAAGAAAAGAAAGGCATTAATATCATCAGTTGAGCCACACTACA
This sequence comes from Heloderma suspectum, assembly GCF_057233095.1. Lineage (NCBI taxonomy): Eukaryota > Metazoa > Chordata > Lepidosauria > Squamata > Helodermatidae > Heloderma > Heloderma suspectum. The sequence continues at coordinate 65,568,522 of NC_139462.1, read as the reverse complement.
CATTTAAGAGAATTGGTTATTAGGTTTTGTTTCTTTTGACAGATGTTTTTCAGGTTTCTAAAGCAACTTTTAATGGGGATTGCTTCACTGATGTCATTACAGTCTGCCACACTAGAACTCTGTTCAGCATTCTGTCCTTCCAATTTCAATAGCCTCAATGAGAATCTTGTCCAGAGAAGAAATGAATTACTTCTGAATAAGATCCACACCTCCTCACCCCCCTCCATGCACACACGCACTGCCTCCACCTCTAGCTCCTTTGCCATTTGGTTACTACATGTTGCTAATGCAGGATTTGTAGTATTATCCATCCTCTGCTAAAGAAAATTGGATACTTTAAATTTGCATTGACGCAAGATGAATTGAGTCCCAAAGTACAAGGTTTCTAAAACTCATAGCTCTATGTTCTTTTCAAAGACTCTTCTGATCCATTCATTCTATATTTGTGATGCACTTAAGATGACATCAAATGTAACTCTCTTTATTCCGACTGCCATTGTTTCCTCTTAGCTGAAGCACAAAGGGTTGTCTGTCAAACGAATGTACTTCACTCAAACAGCAAGCATTAAAAAGTCCCCTTTTCAGTGATGCATGTATTGTTGTGCTAGTTACAAGTACTGCATTCCACCAGTAGCGGGGGGGGGGGGCTATACACTTCCCGCCCCCTTCTTCATTTGGTTAACAAGCATACCTGCCAACTCTCTGCTTTCCAATCTGTTTTTTCCCTTTCCATTTCAAGGCACAAAATCTCATTTATAGGACTTTTCCAGAACATTTTAGAAGGTATTTTCCTCTTCGTTCTCCCTGTATTTGCATTGCCTCAACCCAATCATAACAGAATTCACATCCCCCACCTAATCATTGTGGAGGGCAAATAGCCTTGAGGGAGATACATTCTCCAGCAGGCCGGGATGTTCTTAAAAACCAGGAAAGGTTTCCGAAATTACAAGACAGTTAGGGGATGAGAAGCCTTGTTGCTTTTCAAACTTTAACTAGAGCTTCAGCCGAGTGTACTGAGGCTGCAGTAATACAGCATGGGACATGTGTGTGTGTACACACACACACACACACACACACAGCTACCAAAATAGCACAGCCAGATTTAGGGGTAGGCAACCCAGGTGACTGCTGGATGAAGCACCACCACTGGAGAGAGGCATTAGGCTCTGGACAGGACCCTGTCGAGCAGGGAGTCCAGAAGTATTTTTAAGGAGTTGGATCCAGATTGAGTCATACCTAGACTAGACCTATTGTAATCAATGGGACTTAAGTTAGTTATGACTTATGTGTCCCATTGATTTCAATGGGTCTACTTGAAGCATGACTATATCTGGATCCAACCCAAGGTGTGGGGGCACACAAGGAGGTCCAATGTTGAAGAATTAAATTCCAAAGGGATCCCAAAGTACTGAAAAGGAACAGTTCCTGAATATTATAAAATGGTAGAACTAGAAGATCACTGTTCAGGGTTTGGCCTTTTCACTCTCAACCTCAACTCTCTCTCTCTTTATATGTACACACACATGTATGCGCGTGCGCACACGCACACACCCTCTACCCATGCCTCAGTTCAGCTTACTTACAGTCAGCTGCTTGGTCCTAGAGTTGCACCGCTACCTCTCCTTTACCAATTAGTAGGGCCGGTACCAAGGGTAGACACGATCAGGCATCTGCGGTGGACCTGCATCTCAGCAGGGCCACTAACAGGGGCATTTGGGGTAGGTTAGGGTATTTTTAGAAATATGATGTTTTTAATGTAAAATTTTATTGTTTTAAACTGTTCTACTGTTGCACATCGCCCAGAGCGGCTGGGTGATCAGCCAGATGAGTGATTAATAAATTTAATAAATAAATATCAAGAGCCCCCTGGCTACACTCTTCTTCTTCACTATTGAAACCTGCTTGTTCACCTGCCTCTTGTCCTGGATCAGACAACAGTGGCAGTGTGAAGGAAGAACGGTAGATGCCATGGCCTACTCGCTCACTGGCTCTCTGCCTGTCAAGCAAGCAAGTGGTAGCAATGAGGAGAAAGAGGCTGAGGAACAAGAGCAGCTGGTGACCATGGCGGTGAGGAGGTAGACTCACTGAAGGAGCAGGGGTAATGAGGGTGTCTTGCCCAAGGGCCCTCCAAAACCTGGAGCCAGTCTTGTCAATTAGTGTTGACTACAACAGCCCCACATGTGGAAGGGGATTGCCTGATCATTCCAAGGAGGGGGCTCATCCCGTCTGGTCAATCTTAGGGGGCTCAAGTCTCCTCTGGCCCTCTCTTTTGAGATTCCTGCTGTCACAACAACTGAAAGAAATACAAATAGTTCATCTTCATTTCTAAAGCTGGCAACACTGACCTGCACAGCCAGCAGTGCATTAACATGCTTTTTTTTTATTCACCGGAAAATTTATGTCTTCAGTCCCAGTTCAACAAATGGTGTGTGCTTGAGTGATTGATCCATGTGTGCAAATTTATTATCTTGTATTAGAGGAATAAATCATGCATGCAAATCATGCATCAAAGTGGCAAAATGGGCCATAAATGCAATAAAAAATAAGGTATTTGAAAATTAAACAGATGGAGGTGGGTGCCAAAGACATTCCTTGACTGGGACACCATTTGGTCTGGGTCCAGCCCTGCATGAAGGCACACATATGCGGAAGAACTATGTTGCTAATTTTTATTTATTTTATTTAAAATGTTTCTTGGCCACCTTTCAGGGCAGAAGCCCTCCCAAGGCGGCTTACTGCAATAAAACACATAAAAACAGTTAAAATATTAGAAGAGATCATTTGTGATGCCCGTGCAACCACATTCCATGCAGCGTTTGGAATAGCAATGGGACACACAAGATCTCATTTTCTTAGTGACACAAATTGTGGTTTGAGTGCTGGGAAAATAGGCTGTCTGAGCCAGACAAGTTCTACTTTGAGGGAATATGTCTGAATGTCATGCAACAAATGAGTAACCATTACCATTTCTTATTTATAAAAGTGCCTTAAAAGCACTGTACAGAAATAAATTGAATAGGTCTCTGCACAAGAGCTTTACAATCTTTTTTATAAAAGGTAACATCTGCACATTCACCATCTATAAAATGATCAAGCTATAAAATGATCTTCACAACTATAACAGCAGTGAGTAGAAACTTGCCTTCTGAGAAAACAAAATCTGAAAGTCTCCAGAAGCTAAATTCCTAGCTCATTTCCACATTTCTGATCATGTCCTGCGTCTGCACTGAAACAGGGAATACACACTGCATAGTAGATGTGATCACATCCTTCTCTAATGGTCGTCTCGCCTTCAGCTAGAATGGCCAGCTGTTATCTCTAATCTACATAAGCTCTCAATTGAGTCAAGCATGAATGCATCTGTACATATTGCAGAATTTCCACAAATCCATCATTCCCTCTGCTTCCGATGTTCAGGCAGCGAGTGCCATGGCTGATGGCAGCACCCATGCACAAGGGGAAGGTATCAGCAGTTTTGTGCAGAAACAGAAAAACACCTTTGGGGGGGAACCCCTAAGCTCTCCACAAAAAAGAAGACTGAGGCCCCATGTATACCGGGCTTTTACTCCAGGGTGGGTGCGAGGCGAGGTCCCTCATGATAGACACAGTCACGACTTCACAGTCGCAACTTCACAGCCATCCGTGGTTTTTGCCCAGAAAAAGCAGAGTTCCAAGGGGTCATTTTACTGTGATTTTGGGAGTTTGCTGTGGGTTCCCCCTGCAGTTGTGGGCCATCTGCTCCTTCCCCGAACTGACTTCACATCTTACAGTGGGTGTGTTGTAGGCGTGACGCCCCTTTGCTCCCCCATCCCTTTGCAGCTGCGTAGTTAAGAGGAGCGTTTTCATTTATTTAATCACACTTTTGCACCTTCGTATCTTTGCAACGGTTGCTTTTGGACTCAGTACCCAAAGGCTGGGGAGGGTCTTGGGGGAGGAACATCACTCTGGGCACCATTTCAGAGTGTTGGATAGGCACGTAGTGCTCATGCTTGTGAGTGCGAACCATCGCAAGAGTAGGGATGGCAGAGAATTCCGCCACGGATTTCAGTGAGGCCGAATGCACTGGCATTTGGGCCCCCGAAACCCATGGCAGAACAGCCTCCCACCCCCCGCCACACCACGGAATCTCCCCGGGATGAAGCTTACCTGGGGCAGAAGCTCCGGCGGCAGCGGCGGCTGGTCTCTCAGCCAGCTGCTGCAGCCACAAATGGTGGCCGTTGTAGTGGCTGCCATTTGCGTCCTGCTAGGCTGCCGTGATAGGCTACGTAAGTATTTACATAGCCTATCACGGCAAAGAGCAAGGACGCAAACGGCAGCTGCTACAACATTTGCGCCGCTGCTCTTTCCGTGATAGGCTACGTAAATACTTACGTAGCTTCTCATGGTAAAGCCAGCCACACAAATGCATTTGCATGGCTGCCTTAACTGTGATAGGCTACGTAAATACTTACGTAGTAAATACTTACTACGTAAATACGTAGTAAATACTTACGTAGCCTATCACGGAAAGAGCAGCGGTGCAAACAGGGTAGCGGCCACCGTTTGCGCCACTGCTCTTTGCCGTGATAGGCTACGTAAATACTTATGTAGCCTATCATGGCAGTCTGGCAGGACACAAATGGTGGCTGCTACGACAGCCACCATTTGCGGCTGCAGCAGCCTGGCCGCGGGCAGAACTCCAGCTGTGGACGGCCCTGGCTGACGGCTCTGCAGAGCTGGCCAGGGAGGATTCCGGGGGGAGGGACAGAGCGCCTCCCCCCCACCGTGGAGCCAGGTAAGGGATTCGTACATTCCTACGTGAGAGTCTCAGGCTGGGGAACTGACAAACTGATGGTGTGGAAATGGAGGAGCACAAAACACCCAATTATTACCTAAAACAGGGTCAGAAAGACACAGCAGAGCCCCTCAAATATAAAAGAGCCACTGAAGTGTCACACCCCCACAGTCATGGGACTGCACAGCTGCACATTTCAGTATAATGGCAGAAAAAAGGGGGCACGGCGAGTCTCTCAGGGAAGCACGCAGTACACTACGAGTGTATTGCAGGGCATGCTGACTCAAGCCCACATTGCTGCACAGTTGCAATGGGGTGGAGGGTCAAAGCAATGCCATATAGATGGGGCCTGAGTGTTCTTGGGATGCTGACTGACTGTTGTGGGGGAATGGAAAACCGGGGCAGGGGAGTCTGCACCTATCTCTCTGGGCAGTACCCAACACTGCCAGCATGTTAGTGGGACCCACCATTAGCGCAGCTGGAAGCTAGCAGATCCTGAAGCAACCAGGGATGAGCCAAAATGCTCATTCCTGGAACAGGGCAGGTCAACAGAGCCTGCAGAAGCTTCCCATTCTAGAAACTAGCATTTCTGCTTGGTTCCAGGATTGCTTTCGGAACCACTAGCTTCCCATTGCACTAGCAGTGGGCCCCGCTGGTGCAACAGAAACAGGAGGAGCACAGCAGCAATATGGTATATTGCCTTAAGTATATCAGCAAGTTGTCTGTAGTATATGATCTCCCCAGAAACTATACCAGTTTGAGTTTGGAAAATTAGAAAAGAGTGTGTACCTTTCAAAACAAATTACAGGTGATCCTAGTTGGCAAGGTGAAAGCCATGGCCTTTATATCCCCATTCTTCATGACATCATTTTTAATATCTAATTTGGCTCACTCTATATTCCTAAGGCCCCTTCATGGATCACTGCCTTATTGTGGCGAAGGGGCTTGCTTAACTCAGTGAAGCCATAAGCTATGCCGTGCAGGGCCACCCAAGACGGGAAGGTCATGGTGGAGAGTTCTGACAAAATGTGGTCCACTGGAGAAGGAAATGGCAACCACTCCAGTATTCTTGCCAAGAAAATCCCATGGAACGTATCACAAGGCTAAAAGATATGACGCCGGAAGATGAGCCCCTCAGGTCGGAAGGTGTCCAATATACTACTGGGGAAGAGCAGAGGGTATTTCCAAGTAGCGCCAGAAAAAGTGAAGCGGCTGGGCCAAAGCCGAAAGGACACTCAGCTGTGGATGTGTCTGGTGGTGAAAAGAAAATCCGATGCTGTAATGAACAATATTGTTTAGGAACCTGGAATGTCAGATCAATGAATCAAGGTAAGCTGGAGGTGGTCAAACATGAGATGGCAAGATTGAACATCGACATCTTGGGAATCAGTGAACTAAAATGGACAGGCCTGGGCGAATTTAATTCAGGTGACCATCATATCTACTATTGTGGGCAAGAATCCCTTAAAAGAAATGGAGTAGCACTCACAGTCAACAAAAGGGTGGGAAAAGCAGTACTGGGGTACAATCTTAAAAATGATAGAAAGATCTCAGTACGAATCCAAGGCAAACCATTCAACATCACAGTAATTCAAGTCAATGCCCCAACCACTGATGCCGAAGAAGCTGATGTGGATCAGTTCTATGAAGACCTACAACACCTTCTAGAATTAACACCAAAAAAAGATGTCCTCTTCATCATAGGGGATTGGAATGCTAAAGTAGGAAGTCAAGAAATCACCGGGATAACAGGTAGGCATGGCCTTGGTGTACAAAATGAAGCAGGACAAAAGCTAATAGAGTTTTGCCAAGAGAACACGCTGATCATAGCAAACACTCTTTTCCAACAGCACAAGAGACGACTCTACACATGGACATCACCAGATGGTCAATACTGAAATCAGATTGATTATGTCCTTTGCAGCCAAAGATGGAGAAGCTCTATACAGTCAGTCAAAACAAGACCTGGAGCTGACTGTGGCTCAGATCATGAGCTTCCTCTTGCAAAATTTCGGCTTAAATTGAAGAACGTAGGGAAAACCACTAAACCATTCAGGTATGACCTAAATCCTATCCCTTATGAATATACAGTGGAGGTGAGGAATAGATTTCAGGGATTAGACCTGATAGACAGAGTGCCTGAAGAACTATGGACGGAGGTCCGTAACATTGTTCAGGAGGCAGCAACGAAATTCATCCCAAAGAAAAAGAAATGCAAGAAAGCCAAGTGGCTGTCTGATGAGGCTTTACAAGTAGCTCACGAAAGAAGGGAAGCGAAAAGCAAGGGAGAAAGGGGAAGATATATCCAACTGAATGCAGAGTTCCAGAGAATAGCAAGGAGAGATAAGAAGGCCTTCTTAAATGAACAATGCAAAGAAATCGAGGAAAACAACAGAATGGGAAAGACTAGAGATCTCTTCAAGAAAATCGGAGAACTCAAGGGAACATTTTGTGCAAAGACGGGCATGATAAAGGACAAAGAAGGCAGGGACCTAACAGATGCAGATGAGATTAAGAAGAGGTGGCAAGAATACCCAGAAGAACTATACAGGAAAGATCTGAATGTCCCTGATAGCCATGATAGTGCGGTCACTGAACTTGAGCCGGACATCCTCGAGAGTGAAGTCAAGTGGCCCTTAGGAAGCATTACTAACAACAAAGCTAGTGGAGATGACAGTCTTCCAGCTGAGCTATTTAAAATCCTAAAAGATGATGCTGTTAAAGTGCTGCATTCAATATGCCAACAAATTTGGCACACTCAACAATGGCCGCAAGACTGGAAAAGGTCAGTTTACATTCCAATTCCAAAGAAGGGCAACGCCAAAGAGTGTTCAAACTACCGCACAATTGCGCTCATTTCACATGCCAGCAAGGTGATGCTCAAAATCCTACAAGCTAGGCTTCAGCAGTATGCGAACCGAGAACTACCGGAAGTACAAGCTGGGTTTCGAAGAGGCAGAGGAACTAGAGATCAAATCGCCAACATTTGCTGGATCATGGAGAAAGGAAGAGAATTCCAGAAAAACATCCATTTCTGCTTCATTGACTACGCTAAAGCCTTTGATTGTGTGGATCACAACAAACTGTGGCAAATTCTTAAAGTGATGGGAGTACCAGACCACCTTACCTGTCTCCTGAGAAACCTGTACGAGGGTCAAGAAGCAACAGTAAGAACCAGACATGGAACAACAGAGTGGTTCAAAATTGGGAAAGGAGTACGACAAGGCTGCATATTGTCACCCTGCTTATTTAACTTATATGCAGAGTACATCATGAGAAACACCGGGTTGGATGAATCACAGGTCGGAATTAAGATTGCCAGGAGAATTATCAACAACCTCCGATATGCAGACGATACCACCCTAATGGCAGAAAGCGAAGAGGATCTCAAGAGCCTCTTGTTGAGGGTGAAAGAGGAGAGTGCAAAAGCTGGTTTGAAACTCAACATTAACAAAACTAAGATCATGGCATCTGGCCCTATCACTTCCTGGCATATGGAAGGGGAAGAAATGGAAGCAGTGACAGATTTTACTTTCTTGGGCTCCAAGATCACCGCAGACGGTGACTGTAGCCATGAAATTAAACGACGCTTGCTCCTTGGGAGGAAAGCTATGGCAAACCTAGACAGCATAGTAAGAAGCAGAGACATCACCTTGCTGACAAAGGTCTGTCTAATTAAAGCTATGGTTTTCCCAGTAGTAATGTATGGCTGTGAGAGCTGGACTATAAGGAAGGCTGAGCGCTGAAGAATTGATGCTTTCGAACTGTGGTGCTGGAGAAGACTCTTACAAGTCCCCTGGACTGCAAGGAGGTCAAATCAGTCCATCCTAAAGGAAATCAACCCTGACTGCTCCTTGGAAGGACAGATACTGAAGCTGAAGCTCAAATATTTTGGCCACCTAATGCGAAGAGAAAACTCTCTGGAAAAGACCCTGATGCTGGGAAAGACTGAAGGCAAAAGGAGAAGGGGACAGCAGAGGATGAGATGGCCAGATAGCTTCACCGATGCAATGAATATGAACTTGAGCACGCTCCGGGAGAGAGCGGAGGACAGGAAGGCCTGGCGTGCTATGGTCCATGGGGTCACGAACAGTCGGACACGACTGAACGACTGAACAACAACAACAACATATTCCTAAGGTGTCTGTCAAGTGGTAGGAATAAGCCTCACTCTCCAGGTTTGGCCAAGGACATAGAAGAAAGTCCATATCTTTGGTTTTAGGCAGGGGCTGAGCCACATTTCTATATATATGAGCTGCAGAGTTCACCTTTAATTGCTCAGACTGGACTGGATAGGCATGCCTGGTTCCTGGGCTGCACATAGTGTTCTCTGTCTTTCAAGTGGAGTAAATCCTATAACTGCTTCTAGAAGTGATTCCTTTTGCCAATGAGAAGGGTCTTCTCTAAGTGGGAAGATTTGAGAGAGCAAGAAGCCAGCTGACTTCTGAATAACTCTAGTTCAATAAGGCATGAATGGCTTCTGCAAATGCCACTTCCTGATCAAACACAAAGAGGTTAAAAAAGAAAGAACGGAAAGAAAATGCCATACTGTAAAACATCAAATCATTGTGCAAACCCTGAACTTCGACTGTATTTTTCTGGTGACTGACAGTCCAAAACTAGGAATGCCTTGGAAGTATTTCTTTTTTCATTATTGCTCCTGCTTTACCCTAGCATTCTTTTCTAATGCTATTCAGAAACTCTGGTTTTTCATGGTTTGCCTAATCCTATTTCCTTTTAAATCACATTAAGTCTTTAAGTATGTATTACAGAGATTGACAGGAATGAATGGACACCTTGCTAGGACAGGAGAATGGGTCTCTTCCATCAGGAAATAGGAATTGGCTGACACCCCAAAGAACAACACTTCCTTTTTTTTTTTTAACATGGCAGCGGATACTTGTCCAATGATTTGGATTTTCTGCAATAATTGCCCTGAAACAACACAAAGCAAACAAACAAGTTAGTTGTGCTAATTTCTATCACTTCTTTACAGAACATGCATAAGAAGAATAACAAGAAGAGGACATTTGAAAGGGAAGTGGTGGGAAAGCAAACTCCCCAAAGATGCAAAAAGTTGTGCCTCATTTTGAGTTAGGTCCCCACCTGTTCAAGTGTGGATCAGGCTACAAATGGTGATTGCTTTCTTCCTGCTTGCTAGCCTTCCCCTGTCTTCACAAGAACTCCCCCTGAAAAAAAAACAGAAACAAAAACCTCTTATTTTTGCAAAGGGGTTGATAATTACCTTGATCATGACAGGAAACAATGCTTCAGAGCATGCCCCAAATCAGGGTTGGGCACCTTGTGGCCCTTCAAGTTCAAATGTGTTTTGCTTACTGCTCCCATGATCCTTCACCCTTGGCTATACTGACTAGGGCTGACAAGAGTTGTAGGCCAAAACATCTCCAGTGGGGCTATGCAGAGACCCCCCAATCTGACTCAGAAGCCTCTTTGTAGCTTCCGAGGTGAGCCCAATTCAGCTCGGTCAGATTCGTGGGGGGCCTGACCCAACTTGGCCCTGAAGTGGGATTCAGATGGCAAACCCTGCTTTGGGTCCCCCCCCCCCGACGCCCCTGTGCAACCCCCCTGCTCCCTACCTGGGCCTCCTCCTCCTCCTTTGCCACAGCCGTCTCCCTCTCCATCGCTGTGCCGTCGGCACCTTCTCTGCCACCACTGCATTCTCCTCACTGCCGCCACTGTGTTTTCCATTGCTGCCTGCCACCATGCTACCTTTGCGGCAGCAGCTGCCTTCTTTGTTGACTCCGCCACCTTCTCCATCACCACTGCCACCGCCAGCTCCTGAGGCCTGGGCGCACGGTGACTCATCTTCTTGCAGGGAGTCACCATTTTAAAAATGGCAACTCCCTGCAAGAAGAGTCACCATCCATCCAGGCCTCAGGAGCTGGCAGCAGTGGAGAAGGCAGCAGAGAAAGCGACAGTGAAGGCAGTGATAGCGGAGAAGGCAGCGGCGGCGGAGAAGGCAGCGGTGGCGGAGAAGGCAGTGGTGGCGAGGAGAAGGCAGTGGTGGTAGCGGCGGCAAAGGCAGCTGAAGTAAGGACCTGGAGGTTCCAGGGGGGATGGGCTGGGGGGGCTGGGCCAGGGGGGCTGAAGCTCCAAAGCGCACCGAGTGCTTCGGAGAGCTCCCGACCCACTCCAAGTCACTTTGTCGTCCCCCCCCGCTTCACCTCAGAAGGGGCACAACGTGACCCGAAGCGGCCCGCTTCAACTCAGGGTTCGGGCCTCGGGCCGGAGCAGGGCACAGCCCTAATCTCCAAGGCCACAAGTGTAGTGTGTTTGCCCTTGAATGTATCAAAGACCAGGCCTTTAACATTGTTGAATATCATTCCCCTCACCTTCAAAATCACTAATGAATGACTTGGTACAGAATCAAGATATAGTACATCACTTGGCAACAAAAGTATACTTTCATAAAATCATATATTTCATTTTATTTATTTGTGACATTTATGTACTGCTAAATATAATAAAATCCCTCAGTGGTTCACAATAAATATGGCTCGTGCAAGGGATATACCGACCACACGAAATAGTGACAAACTCTGTGCAGTTCCAGAACAAACTGAAATAGAACCATTTCCGCTTCTATGATATATTTTGCCATACACAGGGTTGTTTTCACTTTGGACTTCATTTTGTCTAATTCTTGGCCCTCCTATTGTGCCAGTTCCCGCTGGAATGTTTATAGGAAGTAATGTGAAAGCCGTAATTCACTTCATATAGACCACCGAGCACGGGCACTGGCGCACCGCTCTGATGGTGACAGCAGGGGCACATGGCACTGAGCAGGGGTCCTGATGGCAGCAGGGTTGGTGATGGGCCCTTCTGAGCCACTGGGCCCTCAGCAAATGACCAACATGCCAACTCCTGACACTAGCTCTGTATACACATATCCTCAATGAATTTGTCTAATGCCCAGGAGAGAGGGGCGGATAGGTGCTCTTGCACTCATGCCCTGCTTGTGGGTTCCCAGTTGACAACTGGTTGGCCACTCTGTGAACAGAATGCTGGACTAGGTGGACCTTGACTTGATCCAGCAGGGCTCAACTTACATTTTTACCTAAGATAACATCAATCACCACATCTTGTGGTAGCAACATCCTGTCTACAAGAATGTTGATACTCTCAAAGAATTCTAAAATGTTAGCAAAGCAGGACATCCCTTTGTAGAAGTCATGGTGCTTCATCCTCAACCAGGTTTGATTTTTTGTATCATCATTATCGCCATTGCCTCTAATACCATACCAGGGTGGTTCCATGGCTATCCCTTCGGAAAGTAAAACAGGGCCACCCAAAACCAAGGTAGTGGTTTCTACATACTTGGGGACTCCCAGGCATACAAAGGTATATTTGTGTGAAAATTAAAAGGTAATTTAAAAAAAAAATGCAAAACAAAATGGCCTAACAAGTGATGAGCAAAGGACTGGATGCACCTGATCTTGTCTGAGCTCTGAAGCTAAGCAGGGTCAGCCCTGGTTAGTACTTGGATGGGAGACCGCCTGGGAATCAGGCTTCCTGCATTGAGCAGCGGGTTGGACTCAGTGGTCTTGTAGGCCCCTTCCAACCCTATGATTCCATGATATGATTCTATGATACCTACTCTCAATTACTTCAGAAACTGGAATGTCGAGGGTAGTTGAGCCATGGAATACTGAGGGTGTCAGTAATTTTTTTTTTTAAGTGGATAGATTGGGGAGTAAATTGCCCTGCTTGAATCCTGACAGTTTATAGTAACCTGAAGAGGCACTATCTGATTTCAGATATTATAAGTTCTCTTTTATTTGTTCTGTTAATGCCCTTCCTTCCTTCCTTAATGTTAAAGTCCTGTGCTGCAGCTTAGCTGACATATGCTCTTTAGATGTTCTGGCTTTCTTGCCGTGTTGCTGAACTCAAACAGGTATCTAACTTGCCTGGCTCCTTACCATTTTCCTCAGTGCTTCATAATGGGGCTGGCTAAGGCTCCTTTGTAAACTATTCCAAAGTATTTCCTATTGCTATATATAAAAGCTTTTGTAAACACAATCTGTCACAGACAATTAGGATAAGACAGCGCAGCTTCAAGAAGGGTTTCTGTGGGTAGCTCGGACAGATGACCTGGCTGCTATGGAATGCAGCCTCAACAGGTATAAACAAAACCATAAATATGAGTGATAAAAGGGGACAAAAAGTTACAAGAGCTCCTGTGTGAGTACAGAAATCTAACTCAGACTGGCTTAATCTATACTTCCCCCATTCAGCTTCCTAACAGATCATTAAAGCAGATAAGCATTTTACATACAAAGAAACCAAGGCCAAGATATGGTGAATCTGGCTAGCCTGGTAGAATATTACCAAGATCTTTCCAGTCCAAATCCAACACTCAAACCACAGACACACACCGTAAATAGTCTTTCCTGAGGATCACTTTCCACAAGCATGCTTAATTATTCAGCCAAGGTTCCATTTTGTCTATATTTTTCCTGTGGCAAAGAGGTCATGTGAGGGGTTTGAGCATTTGAACAACCTTAGAAACATGGGAGTAATGGAATGCTGAAGCTAAGCCCAGGCCTGACATGACCGCTCCACGTTTTACACGTAAAATGAGGAATTGCCTCCGAACACTGCCTTTGAGAGTTCTAAAACTCCATCAATGTTCCTACAGAAAGCTGCCTGTCATCTTGCCTCATAAACCTGTACATTTTGCATGTGAATCAGTGAACTGTACATTTTCATAAACTACCCTTTCCTCTGCCCTTCCCAGCATATGGATCTTGTTCAATTTCTCCAGAGAGATGTTAGCCTTGCTTCTGTATAACTCGCTGGTGTAGGCTAACCTGCCATTAATTTTTCAAGACCTCTGAAAAACTAATTTTCCTAGTGATATTCCCCCCCCCCAGGCAAGAAGTTCAGAGTGTAAATGTGTCCTCTGTATTTCCTTGTCCATATAATGAATATGTTTCTCACAGCCCAATTCAATGTAATATTACTTTTCTACCATTCAAAATTATAAATCTCTCTTTGGGGCCACAAATGGTTAGAGGTGGAGGAAGAAGACTTGGCATATCTTAGTATCTTGGGATAAACTTATGACTTATCTTTTAAATCACTTTCATTGTATGGCACTTGGCCTGGAAAATTCAAAAGGAGGAGGGTAGAATATAATTACTAGTTTCACCCTCAAAAAGCAGTGTCATTATCTTTTTCATTATCTAATGTGAAAACACTAGTACTCTTATTAATGATGGCCTGAGAGAAACCATTAGATTTAACCTTATTTTATAGCATCGATTTTAAAAATTCAAGAATGGAAGCCACATCACTAGTGTAAAATCATCTTCAGGACCAACTACTGCAAGTTGAGACAATTACAAGATAACTTCTAGCCTGTTCCAGGGTCACTGACCTTCTATAAAGTAGGATTGCCAGCTTTTTTTCTGGAAAGACTCCTCTGCTTTAAAAGTATGCTTAAGCTGTTATTTTTCAGGAAAAGCATCTGCTAAGGGCTCCAGTCTGGATCACGCTCCTGAGCCGAAATGGGCCGCCACTCTGGTGTTAGCACCCTAACTAGGGTGGCCACTTACAAATAGCCAAAGAAAAGTATATGCATCACCAAAAACAAAAGAGGACAAAGGAGGACACCGATTTGCATAAGATTTGCATATACTGATTTATATGTATAGATGCAAATTTGGAAATAACTGTTATTTGGTGGGTTTGGCGGTGGGGTGTCACCAGTATGCTGTTGATGCTCAGCTCTATTTCTCCTTGTCATCGGAGTCAGCTGAAGTGATGAAGGTGCTGGACCAGTTCCTGGAGGCTATAATGGGCTGGAAGAGGGCCAATAAACTGAAGCTAAATCCTGACAAGACAGAAGCTCTGTGTATTGGTGGTTCCCAAGTCCAGGAGTTGGGTAAGCAACCAGCCCCGGCGGGGGTTGCACTCCCCTTGAAGGAGCAGGTGCATAGCTTGGGAGTACTCCTAGATCCATTCCTGTCACTGGAGCTCCAGGTGGACTCCATGGCTTGGAGTACTTGGGGCCAGCTTCAGGTGATCCTTTCCTGGACAGGGATAACATAGCCATAGTAGTACATGTACTTGTAACTTCCCAATTAGACTACTGCAATGCACTTTATATGGGGCTGCTCTTGAAGACAACTCAGAAGTTGCAGCTAGTGCAAAATGCAGCCACTATACAGTTGAATGGAACATTTCATAAAGATCATATAACAGCAGATTTTTTTAAAGGAATTGCACTGGCTGCCAATATGCTTCCAGTCAGAATTCAAGGTCCTGGTGATAACATTTAAAGCCCTAAGCGGCTTGGGACCTCGATATTTGAGGAAGCGCCTCCCTCTATATTTGCCTGCCCAAGCACTGAGATCTGTTGGAGGGGCCCTCCTCTGAGCCCCACCAGTGCGAGACATACACTATTGTGGGACGTGGGAGAGGGCTTTCTCTGCTGTGGCACCCTGGTTGTGAAATGCCCTCCCATGGAGGCCTGATTGAAGTGTACATTGGTTTCATTTCGGCACCAAGTTAAAACATGGCTTTTTACCAGAGCCTTTGAGGGCTAAATGCATTTCCTAAAGTTGCACACTGTTTTAACTGTTCTATTGTTTTAGATTTTAATTGGTATTAGTTATTTAATGGTTTGATATGTTTTTAGCTGTTTAAATTATTAATTGTTTTATACTGTTTAAACTGATTTTATCTGTACGCTGCCCTGATATCTTAATGATATAGGGTGGGATACAAACGTTCTGAATGCATGCATGCATGCATGAATGAATGAATAAATAAATAAATAAATATTATAATTTAAATGGAAATATAATACATCTCACCATAACGTGGAAGACTGTGACCAGTGTCCAGCTGACCTGTATGCCTTGTTCAGTCACCTGTCCAGGTGCTATTGATGGCCACATGCTTCCAATGGTTCATTATCTTTAAACTGGACCTGGACTGGACAGGCCTTCAAACAGACAGCATCTTCAAAATAGAGGACAGTCCTCTGACAACCTTCAAAAAGAGGACTGTCCTCTGAAGAGGACATAAGCTAGCCTACCCCCAACTGCTATTTGCCCCCAAAGGTGCTGTTTGCAGGAACTCCAAAAATATGGGATTGCAACAGGCTGATAGCACCATAGTTCATTCACTTTTTACAAACTATCCAGACAAAGGATGACAATTAAAGAATGGTATGTAAGCAAACCACATTATATGGAATGTCATATTTACACACACACACACAAATCTGCTGGGGTTTTTTTTTAAAAAAAAAAGCCAAAATCACCCTGGGTATTTTATGGAGATGGAGGAAGGGTGGATAGATAGACCTAGTTCTCATGTAATGACAACTCAGAGTACGGGTTATAGGTTGTCACTGAATTGTGCATTGTCGTTCCATGTGAACGCTGCACTGTGGTTTAACTCTGGGTTGCTAACCACAAACAACCAAGAGTTCACAACCCAACAACAAATCACAGGTTGTGTTCCAAGGTTGTTTGTGCTTAACAACTCATAGTTAAAACATAGTGCAGGGTTTGCATGTAATGACAACCCACAATTCAACAACAACCCATGATTCAATGACAATCCATAATCAACAAATTCTCGGGGTTGTTGTTACATGTGAACCAGGCCACTGAGTCTATTTAACTCTTTTCCCTCTGGTAATTATTCAGCTGAAAATCACCCTCCCCAAGCCGGGTTTTTTTTTTTTTTACCAGCAGAGGGAAAGAGACAGGGAAGATAAGTGGAAATAAAAAACATGGAACACTATTTACCATGCACTTGGAGCCGTCACACGTTACTAATAGCATTGTTGCATGCTCTCCCCTTCCCCAAGCAGTGAGACATTCTAGAGGCAGAGCTACTTGAGTTTTCCATATTTTGGGAGTAGAACTCACTGGAAAACTGGAGTGTTTTTGTAATATTTGGTTTATTTACAAATATACAAGTACAACAAAAGTGGAGGCAAGTAGCACGGTATTCTAGCATACAGTAGATCCTCTGCCCCACATCCCCATGGTGCACATACTCATCACTGTCAGGGATGAGTCCAAGCGCCTTGAAATGTCTGACAGCTCCGATTCTGAATCAGAGTTGGAGCAGCAGCTAGATCACAGGCTAGGGGAGGGACCCTCCCTAGTAAGCCAAAACGCTAGAAGGGAGTCCTCCCAAGACCTTGACCAACAGATGGCCCAGACTGAGTCCCTGCCCCCCCCACCATGAGAACACAAGTTTCTGAGGAGGAGGAGGAGGGGCACGACTTGAGAGACCTAGAGCATGACACAAAGCAGGAAAAGTTATGGGCAGGGCTCAGACGCTCCACCCGGATAGTCACTCTTGGAAGCCAATGTAGGAGGGAGCCACCCTAAGGGAGGGACACCACTGTGAAGCAAGCTTGGCCGGGAAGTTCATACCCCAAACTGCCAGCTACTTTCTCTCCCTCTGGTTCGTCTCCTCTGCTTAGAGATAGTTGATTAGTTGTTTAGAGCCTGGGGGCAGCCTGAGGGTTTTCCTTGAATCTGCATCTGTAGAGAGACTAGGCTCTAGCAAAATAAAGCCGTATTAGCCTGAAGCTTTGTCTATTGTGGTGTGATTGCAAAGGGAAAGGACAATCCAATTCTGACAATCCCTTCCCCAAAGGGCTCTCACATTCCAGGCATGAATAAGAAACCATCCTTCAACTATAGGCCTATTTGGGCCATCCTCCTCACATAATTACAATCTTGTGCAGGGGAGAGCAGGGCTGCATTTGTGGGCCCTGATCCCTTTGTTATGTCCCTCAGTCATGCAGGATTCAAAATCCCACAGGGACCTTCCATGAACAGAGCACGTCCATCACTTCACAGAGGTTTCCCCTCTAACACATAGAGGGTGGTGGGGCTAGACAAGCAGAGGGCAGGGTCTGTAAGCACAGCCCCTTTCTGTCCCTCTCATGATTCTAATCATGCGAGGAGGAGCATCTGAATAGGGTTAATTAGTTCCCACAAGCCAGAGGTGCAGAACCTCAGGACCACAGACAAAATCCAGCCCACCTAAGGTACCAATCTGGCCTCTGTGGGTCCAAATAGCCATGCCCCTTCCCCTGCCCCCCCAACCATGAATACTTTGGTGGTTTCCCAGTTTTTGTGCATTTTTCCCCTATTCTAAAAGGCTGAAATGCCTCTCCAAAAGTTTACTGGCAGTAAGAGCTAGGGATTTGCAAACTCACCACTATCGGGGTTCTCCGGATGCCCGCCCAGCCCCTGCCCCTGCTCTTCAGTCCCTGGACGGTGCTTGAGCCTCTCTCCCACACTCCATAAGCAGCCCACATTTACCCCAGGAGCCTCATCAAGCTCCATGGTTGCCATTTAAAAAAAAGGTTGCAAAAATGCACGTTTTTGTATGCATGCAAATGCACATATTTGTGTGTGTAAAATGCGCATTTTCGCAAATATGTGCATTTTTGTGCATTTTCACAAATATGTGCATTTTTGTGATCACTGTTTTATTTCTCCAAAAACCATGACTGCAAAGCTTGGCGAGGCCATCAGGGTGAGTGCAGGCCATTCGCCAAGCTCAGGCAGGGGCGAGCAGAGGCTCAGCAAGCAGGGCTCGGGGCGGTGCAGGCAGGGGTGGTTCTGCCAGATTCCCAGACTGAATCGGGAACTTGCACCATCCCCAGTGAGAGCTTTAAACTAATATATGCTGGTATTTGGGGCATTTGAACCTTTGCCTTTGGCCCTGCCCACCACTGGAATGCAGCCCTCAAGAGCTTCTGCTAAATTAAATTAGTTCCTTGGGCTGAAAGAGAGTCAACACTGCTGCCATGAATAGACATCCTGGGCCATTAACATGCTATTTTCCTAACAAAGGATATGGCTTACCACCATTCATTTACTGGACAAATCATGCAAACAGATAAAATTAATATCAGCTGTTGAAAACATACCCTAAAGCAGGGTCACAAGTTTCCCTGAGTTACCATGACTTCCACAAGATATATCAAGGGGAACAGCTAAATCTCATTAATATGCAGACATAATTAACAGATTCAACATTTGAAATTTGCAGTATGATTATTTAGAGACAGGATATGGAACTCAACAGGTTTTTCCAATGAGATTGTCTCTCAAGTTGAACAATATGTATTTTAAAAATTCATACTGAGCGTCAGTGAGCAGATTGAGTGTGTAGCCCTGTAAAATGTTTCCTGTTCTCACCTCACATGAAAATCTTGAGGCACAGATGTTCCTGACTTCATAATGATGGAGTGAAAGAAATAATTGGAGAGTTAAAAGATACTACTCATGATACTGTCCAGATAGTAATGTGTTTTGTTTTCAAGGAGGCAAATCAGCTAACAAGGCTAATTAATGACCATGTGTGTTGTTAATTATTGGCTTCCATATCCTGTCAGCAAAAGCTATGGAACATCTGTGGGCAGAGGCGGGAGCCATAGGTTGATCCAATCATAGCAACTGGACACTACTTCCTGAGGACCTTGTCACAATAGGCAACCAGTGATGGAGGCAAAAGGAAAATCCCTTCACAGGGAATCATGCCAGTTTAACATGACAAGATGTATGGTTCATACTTAAGCATTCTACTGATCTACAAGACTAGGGCTAGATCTGCACTTGTGCTTTTTCTTGGTACTGAAGTGCACAGATAACTGCTGGAGCATATTACGCACTCCATATAGCACTATTCTAGCGTTAATTCCCGTTTTTTATTCTGTATAATCCAAAATACCGCAACAGATGTCATTGTGTTACAAGGTACAAATGCGTAAGAGGGATATAGAGTTACCATGATGTCATCGTATCAATATGACACGAGGTGTTGATTTGGCCTAGTAGTTCTATCACAAAAGGAGCTCTGACAGGCCTTATTTCTCAATAAATCTGAGTGTTTATTCTTTTCTAGATGCTCACTAACCAAGTGCTTTATCATCTGCTCTACAATTTTGGCTAGCCTCAGCTTTGGGCTGACTGGGCTGAAGTTTCCCGAATCTACTGTCCCTGCCCCCACCCTCTTTTTTTTTTTGAAGATACGGACAATCTTGAAGATAGTCTCTGATTTTCTTGAAAAGATCTCTAGGCTATCCCATTCTATTGTTTTCCTCGATTTCTTTGCATTGTTCATTTAAGAAGGTCTTCTTGTCTCTCCTTGCTATCTTCTGGAACTCTGCATTCAGTTGAATATATCTTCCCCTTTCTCCCTTGCCTTTCGCTTCCATTCTTTCCTCAGCTACTTGTAAAGCCTCATCGGACAGCCACTTTGCTTTCTTGCATTTCTTTTTCTTTGGGATGGATTGAGTTGCTGCCTCCTGAACAATGTTACGGACCTCCGTCCATAGTTCCTCAGGCACTCTGTCTATCAGGTCTAATCCCTGAAATCTATTCCTCACCTCCACTGTATATTCATCAGGGATATGATTTCGGTCATACCTGAATGGTTTAGTGGTTTTCCCTACATTCTTCAATTTAAGCCAAAATTTTGCAAGAAGCAGCTCATGATCTGAGCCACAGTCAGCTCCAGGTCTTGTTTTTACTGACTCTGTAGAGCTTCTCCATCTTTGGCTGCAAAGTACATGATCAATCTGATTTCGATATTGACCATCTGGTGATGTCTATGTGTAGAGTCGCCTCTTGTGCTGTTGGAAAAGGGTGTTTGCTATGATCAGCGTGTTCTCTTGGCAAAACTCTATTAGCCTTTGTCCTGCCTCATTTTGTACACCAAGGCCATGCTTGCTTGTTATCCCGGTGATTTCTTGACTTCCTACTTTAGCATTCCAATCCTATGAATCCTAATTCATTCCTATGATGAAGAGGACATCTTTTTTTGGTGGTAGTTCTAGAAGGTGTTGTGTAGGGATGTCAGAGAATTTCTCCACGAATCTCGGGGAGGCCCAATGCGAAATCGGTGGTGAAACGGTCTGCCATCCCCCCGCCACCCCTGGGACAGGACTTACCTTGGGCAAATCTCCCTGGCGGCAGCGGCGGCTCCGGCGGCGGCTCGGCAGCGGTGCGGCAGCAGTGCGGCGGCGGCCGGTCTTCCAACCGGCTGTCACCGCCGCCATTTCCAGTTTAAAAAAAAAAAAACGTGATAGGCTACGTAAAGATTTAAGTAGCCTATCACGGCTAGGTTTTAAAAAAATACCGTGATAGGCTACGTAAATGTTTACGTAGCCTATCACGGCTGAGTTAAAAAAAAAACACGCATACGCAAATGGTGGCGTCCATGGGCGCCACCATTTGCGTTCCTTATTTTGGCACATGTGGTCACCGTAAACATTTATGTAGACTACGGCGAAAATAAGGGGAACGCAAACAGCGTAGATGCTACGCTTTTTGCGTTCCCCTTATTTTCGCCGTAGTCTACGTAAATGTTTACGTAGGCTAGACGTGCCAAAATAAGGAACGCAAATGGCGGCGCCCATGGGCGCCGCCATTTGCATACGCGCAGCTTTGTTTGTTTGTTTTTAACTCAGCTGTGATAGGCTACGTAAACATTTACGTAGCCTATCACGGCTGACTGCAGGGATACAGCTATCACGGCTGACTGCAGGCTACGGCCGCCGCCATTTGCATTCCCGGCCGGCCGGGATTCGCGGCGGGAGGGATGGGGTGCCTCCTGCCCGGCCAGAATTTCGGGGGGGAGGGACGGGGCGCCTCCCCCCCCAGCCAGAATTTCAGGGGGAGGGACGGGGTGCCTCCCCCCCACCTCGAATCAGCTTTCGGGAACAGGTAAGTGACTTTCATACATCCCTAGTTGTAGGTCTTCATAGAACCAATCAACCTCAGCTTCTTTGGCCTCAGTGATTGGGGCATAGACTTGAATTACTGTGATCTTGAATGGTTTGCCTTGGATTCGTACTGAGATCATTCTATTGTTCTTGAGATTGTACCCCAGTACTGCTTTTCCCACCCTTTTATTGACTATGAGTGCTACTCTATTTCTTCTAAGGGATTCTTGCCCACAGTATAGGGGTGGACGAAAGTCCCTTACCTTTCGTCGAAGCTTGTTCGCGGGGGGGGGGGGAGGCGCTTTGCTGCTCCCCCCGCGAAGTTCAGGCTGGGGGGGGGAGGCTTCCTTATTTCCAGGGGGGGAGGCTTCCTTATTCGCGTTCCTTATTTGGTCGCTGTAGTCTATGTAAATCTTTACGTAGACTACAGCGAAAATAAAGGCAACGCTATGCGGGAAAATAAAGGCAACCAAATAAGGAACGGGAATGGCGGCTCCCTATGGGGGCCGCCATTATCCGTACGCGCTTTTTTTTTTTTTTTAAGTCACCCATGATAGGCTACGTGACGATTGACGCAGCCTATCACAGCTGACTTTGCAAATCTAGCCGTGATAGGCTACGTTAATCGTCACGTAGCCTATCACGGGGGCGTTTTTTTTTCTCTTTTATTGGAATGGCGGCGGCGGCAGCCGGTCGAAAGACTGGCTGCCTCTCCCGCCCCGCACGAACACCCGCTGAACTGCCGGCCGGACCCACCGAGGGGAGGGACATTCGGCGAAGGTAAGTCCCGTCCCGGGGGGGGGCGGGGGGCGGGGGGGCGGAGGATTTCTCCCTGAAACTTGTTCGGTGGGCCGAACACATTGACGCTCAGTCCCCCGAAGTTTCGGGGAGAAATTCTCTGCCATCCCTACCACAGTAGTAGACATAATGGTCACCTGAATTAAATTCGCCCATGCTTGTCTATTTTAATTCGCTGAATCCCAAGATGTCGATGTTCAATCTTGCCATCTCACGTTTGACCACCTCCAGCTTACCTTGATTCATTGATCTTACATTCCAGGTTCCTAGACAACATTGTTCTTTACAGCATGGGATTTTCTTTTCACCACCAGACACATCCACAGCTGAGTGTCCTTTCGGGTTTGGCCCATCCACTTCACTCTTTCTGGAGCTACTTGGAAATTCCCTCTGCTCTTCCCCAGTACTATATTGGACACCTTCCTACCTGAGGGGCTCATCTTCCGGCGTCATATCTTTTAGCCTTGTGATACGTGCCATGCGGTTTTCTTGGCAAGAATTAGGGATGTACCAAAGTCACTTACCTTTTACGAAATTTGATGCGCGGTGGGGAGGAGGCACTCCGTCCCTCCCCCCGGAATTCTGGCCGGGGGGGAGGCGCCCCATCCCTCCCACTGCGAATCCTGGCCGGCTGGGTCTGCAAATAGCGGCGGCCATAGCCGCCGCCATTTGTGTCCCTGCAGTCAGCCGTGATAGGCTACATAAAGGTTTACGTAGCCTATCACAGCTGAGTAAAAAAAAAACAACCCGCGCGTACGCAAATGGCGGCGCCCATGGGCGCTGCCATTTGCATTCCTTATTTTGGCACGTCTAGTCTACGTAAACATTTATGTAGACTACGGCGAAAATAAGGGGAACGCAAATAGCGTAGACGCTACGCTATTTCCGTTCCCCTTATTTTCACCATAGTCTACGTAAATGTTTACGTAGACTACACATGCCAAAATAAGGAACGCAAATGGCGGCGCCCATGGGTGCCGCCGTTTGTGTACACGGTTTGTTTGTTTGTTTTTTAACTCAGCTGTGATAGGCTACGTAAACATTTATGTAGCCTATCACGGTATTTTTAAAAAATCTAGCTGTGATAGGCTACGTAAATCTTTACGTAGCCTATCACGTGTTGTTTTTTTTTACCTTGGAAATGGCGGCGGCAGCAGCTGGTCGGAAGACCAGCCGCCGCAGCCGCCGCCGCCAAACCGCTGCCACAGCCGCCGCTGCCAGGGAGATTCGCCCAAGGTAAGTCCCGTCCCGGGGGGGGCGAAGGGGCAGACCGTTTCGCCACCGATTTCGGGGGGCTGAATGCGCTGGCATTCGGCCTCCCCAAGATTCATGGCGAAATTCTCTGACATCCCTAGCAAGAATACTGGAGTGGGTTGCCATTTCCTTCTCCAGTGGACCACATTTTGTCAGAACTCTCCACCATGACCTGTCCGTCTTGGGTGGCCCTGCACGGCATAGCTTATGGCTTCCCTGTGTTACGCAAGCCCCTTCGCCACAACAAGGCAGTGATCCATGAAGGGGCTTTCAAATGGTATGTAGACATTACTTGCAAATGGACTTATATGCAGGTATTGGTCTGCTTTTACTGAAGTTTATGTGTAACCTTTTTTTCCCCCTTTTCTCGAATATTGTAATGTTAGAAACTGAGGATTTTGAACATGTTGTTGTATTTTTATTTCATTCCTTTTTTGGGGTTTCGTAATGTTTTCAGTTTTGTAAAACTTCACAATAAAATATTAATTAAAAAAGGCAGTTAGCAGAGAAAAAAAACAAAAGGCAGAACAGAATGAACATTTACTAGTCCCATGTGCATACAAGGCGAGAAAGAGGGCATACCTTTCTTTTAGTGAATAAAAGGTAACATGGTTTACTCACAATTTCTTGCATAAAACTGCAGGTACAGCGTATAGTTTCAAACAAAGGTTGTTCAGTCCATTTCTTTGTGTTCTGTTGCACAGGCAGGAGTGCGAGAGAGCAAGCACGTGTGCTCCCAGAGAGAGCAGGGGAGCGGGAAGGGAAGGGAAGGAGCAGGGAACCACACTGTAGCTATAGAGAGCCTAAGGCTAACTATGCCAAAAATTCCCATCATTAACTAGCTAACTGCAACACTACCCCTTCCTGTAACTTGCAGAGGAGGTTGCAATATTACCAACAAGTTCTACTTTTTCTGGGTCAAACACAATTGTGGGAGAAAACAGAGGCAAATTGAGTTCCACCTTCTCTCTGTCAGCAGAGAACACTTCACCATCTTTCCAGAGCAGTGGATTGACCCCTTGCCTGTTCTTCATCCAAACGTAACCAAAAAAAGAAGCCCAGTTTGTACTTTTTAACATCCCTCACTTTAGTTTAGTTTGCTTTAGAAGGTCACAAAAGACGTAAAGTATTTTGTAATATTGTTTATTTACAGATACACAGGTTGAGCCTAGGCACACAGCTTAAGCACTCCAGCACAACCAAAATCTACTGCCCTGTCCTCAGTTTCCTCCAGCTGCAGGCTATGTTTATAAAACATAAACACATGTTTGTGTATAAAAACACTGGATTACAATACTCCTCAGCTGGGAGCGGGGGCAAGGTCTTCTCTGTTTTATTTATTTATTTAAGTATTTTTATCCAGCTTCTCAGCCAAAAAGGCTCCCAGAGTGCCTTACATATAATCAATTAAACAAGACAGCCTCTGCCCACAGGCTTACAATCTAAAAAGACATGACACACAAAGAAAAAAGGAATGGAGAGGGAAGTGGGGGAAACAGTTCTTTCCACAGGGCTGGTGGAATCGTTCTGCGTCCTGTCTCATCTCGGCCTGCTAAAATGGCAGCTGGTGATGACCAGGGAGGAGGAGCCACCTCCATGGAGAAGGTCTTGATTGTTCTTCCTATTCAGAACATTCCTCAAAAATGGCCCTGTATCAAGAAGCAGTTAGGTAGCTATTTAGCTCCCATGGCAACATAATACCAGGCTATTTACCCAACAAAGACACATTCCAGGCTAGGGCTGGCCAAAAGGTTTGGCCACTTAGCAGTCATTATCTTGTTGAAACCCTAATCTTAGAATTATAGAATCACTGAGTTGGAAGGTATCCTGGAGGTAATCCAGTCCAACCCCCAATCTCATAACAGTACAATAGCTTCCTTATAGAAAATCTCCTACACACAGTCGCCCTGAGACATAGCTTTTTGAATGTAGGAGCAGCCCACACGTCTGCCTTTGCTCCTAAACATGGTGCCCAGACACCAGCACTGATCAACTTTTGGTAGGAAAAAGATGTGTAGACTGCTTGTTGTTGTTGTTCAGTCGTTCAGTCGTGTCTGACTCTTCATGACCCCACGGACCATAGCACGCCAGGCCTTACTGTCCTCCACTCTCTCACAGAGTGTGCTCAAGTCCATATTCATTGCATCGGTGATGCTATCTAGCCATCTCATCCTCTGCCGTCTCCTCCTTTTGCCTTCAATCTTTCCCAGCATCAGGGTCAGCCATACGTTGCTACTGGGAAAACAATAGCTTTGATTATACGAACCTTTGTCGGCAAGGTGATATCTCTGCTTCTTACTATGCGGTCTAGGTTTGCCATAGCTTTCCTCCCAAGGAGCAAGCGTCTTTTAATTTCATGGCTACAGTCACCGTCTGCAGTGATCTTGGAGCCCAAGAAAATAAAATCTGTCACTGCTTCCATTTCTTCCCCTTCTATATGCCAGGAAGTAATGGAGCCAGATGTCATGATCTTCATTTTTTTAATGTTGAGTTTCAAACCAGCTTTTGCACTCTCCACTTTCACCCTCAACAAGAGGCTCTTGAGATCCTCTTCACTTTCTGCCATTAGGGTGGTATTGTCTGCGTATCTGAGGTTGTTGATAATTCTCCTGGCAATCTTAATTCTGACCTGTGATTCATCCATCCTGGCGTTTCTCATGATGTAGTCTGCATATAAATTAAATAAGCAGGGCAACAATATACAGCCTTGTCGTACTCCTTTCCCAATTTTGAACCAATCGGTTGTTCCATGTCTGGTTCTTAATGTTGCTTCTTGGCCCTCGTACAGGTTTCTCAAGAGACTGGTAAGGTGGTCTGGTACTCCCATCTCTTTAAGAATTTGCCACAGTTTGTTGTGATCCACACAATCAAAGGCTTTAGCGTAGTCAATGAAGCAGAAATAGACGTTTTTCTGGAATTCTCTTGCTTTCTCCATGATCCAGCAAATGTTGGTGATTTGATCTCTAGTTCCTCTGCCTCTTCGAAACCCAGCTTGTACTTCCGGTAGTTCTCGGTTCACATGCTGTAGGAATGGGGGAGAATTTCTCCCCAAAACTTCGGGGGGCCGAGTGCCAACGCATTCGGTCCTCTGAAGGTTCGGGGAGAAATTCCCCGCCACCCCCATGGGATGGGACTTACCTTTTACGAATGTCGTTCCCGGCGGGGGGTCCCGGCGGCGGTTCGGCAGGTCTTCGTCAGGGGCGGGGGCGGCAGCCGGTCTTTTGACCGGCTGCCGCCGCCGCCGCCATTACAAGAAAAGTAAAAAAAAAAAACACGCCCCTGTGATAGGCTACGTAACGATTAACGTAGCCTATCATGGCTAGATCTGCAAAGTCAGCCGTGATAGGCTACGTTAATCGTCACGTAGCCTATCACGGGTGACTTTAAAAAAAAAAAGCGCGTACGCTAATGGTGGCCCCCATAGGGAGCCGCCATTCGCGTTCCTTATTTGGTCCCTGTAGTCTACGTAAATCTTTACCTACACTACGGCGAAAATAAGGGCAATGCAAATAGCGTTGCCCTTAATTTCGCCATAGTCTACGTAAATCTTTGTAAATCCAAATTTGTTGGCATATTGAGTGCAGCACTTTAACAGCATCATCTTTTAGGATTTCAAATAGCTCAGCTGGAATGCTGTCATCTCCGCTAGCTTTGTTGTTAGGAATGCTTCCTAAGGCCCATTTGACTTCACTCTCTAGGATGTCCGGCTCAAGTTCAGTGACCGCACTGTCATGGCTATCAGGGACATTCAGATCTTTCCTGTATAGTTCTTCTGTGTATTCTTTCCACCTCTTCTTCATCTCATCTGCTTCTGTTAGGTCCCTGCCTTCTTTGTCCTTTATCATGCCCATCTTTGCACAAAACGTTCCCTTGATATCTCTGATTTTCTTGAAGAGATCTCTAGTCTTTCCCATTCTATTGTTTTCCTCGATTTCTTTACATCTGGCAGCTATTTCCTCTTTTCCTTGCCTCCCAATGAAGTCTAAGTTAGCAGCGCAGATGATCACCTGCTGAAGCCAAGAATCCTGTGGTATCACTCCTGATGCTGAATGTAAGAGGGTACCTTTTCTCATGGGTGGGAGGGCAGATTATTGTGAGTGCAAACTTGTCACTGCCATCTCCCTTCAGGGCAGAAACCATGAAAATGCAAAACTCTTTAAAAAGCTACTTTGAAGCGGGGGAGGGTCTGTGTGCAGGTGTGTTTTTCCCCTCTTGGCTGCAGGATTTTTCTTTAAATCTGCTCCTCACCCAGGAGGAAATGCCCTCAGCCACCACACTGTATATAGTATGATGCTGTTAGAACCAGGCAATGCTGTGTGCCACCTGCTTTCATCATCTGCAGTATGGAGAATTTCCCATTTGCACAGAGCCACATCTGTGTTACACGAAGAATACACTGGAAGCTTTGATATGTCCCTGAAGCTTCCTTGAGCTTTAGCTGTGCTTTCGGGAAGGCAAGCTCATGTGCTCAGTATGCCCTATGCCTACTTACCTAATTATATAAGAAATTATATGAATAATTGCCATATAATTGTCACTCAATCCCTTTTTACAGACTCCCACTGACACCAAAGCATTTTGAGGGATTTTTTTTTTTATTTTATTTTTAGAAATAAAAAGGGGTTTGAGAAACTACAAATGGATTTAAACACTTTGGGAATCAAGCAACACAACAGCAGTGGAAATTTAACTTGGATAAATTAAAAAACTTCACGCTGATAGAAAATAATCTAAGCCACTCATATACATTGATGAGTCCTGAATTTGCATGCTTCTCTGAAGGAAAATAAAAAGCAGAAGCTGACGTCAGGAGGGAAGAACAGGCAGATAATGCCTTAGAGGAAGAAATTAATTAGCATTAAGTTAGATGATTAAAGGTGACCAACAATTTATTATTTTTTTTAACACAAAGTAATTTTAGGGTTATGATCTGCACGCACAACATAGAGGGAGAAACAGCACCCAGAGTGTGTGTGCACTGAGGTGAAAAAACGTTAGAGCAAGGAAGAACCACCCACCTGGGCCAAATCCAGCAGTTCTTTCACATTGTTACACAAGAAGCCCCATCCGGATTGGACCATAGCGTGGGGTGTAGGGGTGTTTTTAAGATCTGGATCTGAAACCCTGTACCTACTCTAGTGAAAACAATGTAACAAAGACATGGTTGCTAGATATGGCTGATTCCTTTTGCCTTTGATCACTGGAATGTGGCTCCCTAGAACATCTCTTTTCCCAGTAGCAACGTATGGCTGTGAGAGCTGGACTATAAGGAAGGCTGAGCGCCGAAGAATCGATGCCTTCGAACTGTGGTGCTGGAGAAGACTCTTACGACTCCCCTGGACTGCAAGGAGGTCAAATCAGTCCATCCTAAAGGAAATCAACCCTGAGTGCTCATTGGAAGGACAGATACTGAAGCTGAAGCTGAAATATTTTGGCTACCTCATGCGAAGAGAAAAGTCACTGGAAAAGACCCTGATGCTGGGAAAGACTGAAGGCAAAAGGAGAAGGGGACAGCAGAGGATGAGATGGCTAGATAGCATCACTGATGCAATGAATATGGACTTGAGCACGCTCCGGGAGAGAGCGCAGGACAGGAAGGCCTGGCGTGCTATGGTCCATGGGGTCACAAAGAGTTGGACACGACTGAACAACAACAACAGAACATCTCTAAAATGGAATTCTGCCCTAGGGCTAAAAAAGGTTCAACCCCTCTGATGTATAGGGCACCCTGTAAAAGTTTGGTTTGATTTTGGGATTCCCCCCTCCCTGCTGCACCACAGCTCACCCTATTCAGTAGGGGGCTCGGACCCTCTGCGTAGCATTTTCATGGGGGTGGAGGGGCTGTGGTGGGGAAGAGTGGGGGGGACGGAAATCCACCAGCCCACTTGCATGTGCTTAAATCTGGATCCAACCCTTTATCAGTTTCAACTTGTGTATGAAAGTAAAGAAGGCAGACTGCATAGAAAATATAACCAATTGGCTGATATTAATGGACAGTACCCCAGATGGTTGAGGGGTGGGATAGAGTGTTATAAAACATTTGGGGAAATGGCACTCTTTTGAAGTGGAATACATAATATTCATTTGGATAACCAGGAAATTCAGCAATCAGGTTCAGATTATAATGGTTAATACTACATTTGAAATATATTACAGGAATTTAATACACTGAAACGTTAATTGCTTTACAGTTGCTACTTCTTTTCATTTTGGAAGGCATAGGAGCACTAATGGGACCAGTCATCATATTTTCTAACAAATAGCTTGATGCTTTTTCTTTGAATTTGCCCAGAAGAATCTCTTGCCTAAGGCAAACCCCGCCCCCACCCCCATCATCTTGGGAATATAAGTAGAAGTGAGCATCAAACTGCAAAATGTAGGTATTTCAAGAGTGAAAGCAGTGAAAAAAACAGCAAGAACTTGATAGCAAAAGTGAGAAAAATAACATGAGATTGTTAAGAGATGCATACTATGTATTTTATCCATTTTAAAAAATTATTTATGTTGATACCTTGCATGGAATGTTTGCCGGGTTTGATTTTCAGGGAGAAAGTAGAGCTTTTGCAGCAGGGCAAAACATCACCAACCTGCCATCCTTGTTTATATTGTTCCCTGCCTTTTTGTTCCCTAATTATCTGGTGCTTTGGCCCATTTTTAAAAAAATGAGATCTTTTTCTTCCTGCAAACAATGATCCTAGCCGAATAGGGGATCATATACAGGGCTGGCCCAAGACATTTTGCTAACTGAGGCAAAGGACCAAATGGCACACCCAGGCACAGAAGCAAACTGGACTGGCATTTGAATTTTACTCCAGCACTGGTGATGAGACAGTGTCCTCCACTGCAACCAAGGGCCTCAGCCTAGTTTGTAGGGAGGGGTGCAGGATAGGCTGTATGGTACACACAGCTCAGTCTTCTAACAGAAGAATTGCTCAGGAGAAATGACTAGGGTGCTGCCACTACTGCCCCCAGCATCTACTGCCTGAGGCAGTTGCCTCACTCTGCCTAATGTTCGGGCTGGCCATGATCATATAAAGAGCCTTTCAAAACTTTCTCCGCATGTTCAGTGAATGCATAGGGGAGGAAGGAGTGGAATTCCACTGCTGACCCTGCTCTCAACATTGGACCCATTCTCATCCCTGCCTACCCCTGCACGTATGCCTGTGCACACGTAGGAGCTCCATGGGACCAGGAACCTTGCACAGCTGGGCTTCCCAACTGCATGGAGCACCTACATGTACACAGGTCAATGTGTACAGGTACCCCTTTTCAGACCTTCCCTTCTACACACACAAGTTGGGATGGGCCCAGCAGATGCAGTCCCACTCCTCCATACGTTCACTTTTAGTGTGGAGAAAGTCTGGAAGAGTGTAATGATGTCAAAACCCGAGACAGCCAGTGAGATCTGGCTATGTGATAATCTCTTAAAGAATGAGGGCAATCTTCCCTAGACCTTAAAGTCAACTGAGAACGAGGGCAACACTTCCTAGATCTTAAAGCCAATTGAGAATGACAATACTTCCTTGAAAGGGGGTCAGGGGAAGAAGTTCCATAAATTTCTGTACCACAATGGACAGAGAAACTTGATTATAGTGGGTTGTATAGACAGCTGGTGAAAGTTATTGCGATCCAACGGTTTGGGTGTTAGGTCTGGACCTGGGAGAGCAAACCATTCCCCAATTCAGCTATTTACTCACTGTGCAGCCTTTAGGCAAGCTGATTCATCACAGACTCAGTCTCCTCACCTGTAACATGGGAAGAATGGTGACCTAAAGTTATTTAGGGAGCAATCCTATCTGGATCGATGGTCACCTCCAAGCCCATGGGCAACCGCTTATCCAGTGCAGGGTGGGAGCAATGGTGAGGAGCAGATCTCCTCTTTGCTCCTCCCACCTGGCATTTGTGGTTAGACAGCCGATTTCAGCTGTTTAGCCACGGGACCTCAGAGTGCAGGAAGCGGTGGTCAGATGACACATAGGATGTGTCATACCAGCATTTCCAGCCACCCTGCCCCGGGGAACACCCCGTTTTCGCCGCTCTGCGCTGCTCTTACTAGTGCGGAGCACAGGGCCGATCTGCGCTGGCTACAAGGCGGCACGGGAGGGGGTGGGGGTCATTTCCCAGAAACTGACCTATCCTATGGCCATCTAGCCACTGACTATAGGATTGCGCCCTTAACTAAGAAAACCTATCAAGGAGATGTCTAAGTCCCATTCATGCATCTTCATCGAAGCTGCTTACTACTTTGTCAACAGTGTGATACTCACTGAATGGCTGATTTATAGAAGTGATCCATCAACTGCCATTAACATTTCTTGTTCACATCTGCTATGGACTGTCATTTGAATTGGGCAAAACCTAGGAACCATTTGCCATGGAAGTCACTAAATAAACCTACTGTTTTTGCCATATCTATGGTAAACCATTTCTATGATTCTAGGCATCTTCAGGTATTTGAATGGCTGCCACACAGGTGATAAAGCAAATCTTTTCTCTTTTACTCCAAAACACAGGATACAAACCAATGGATTCAAATTATAAGAAAGAGGATTACAACTCATCGTTAGGAAGAATATCCTGACAGTATGGGCTGTTTGACAGTGGAACAGACTGCCTCAGAAAGTAATGAATTCTTCTGGGTTTTTTTTAAACAGAAGCTGGATGAACAACTATCACAGATACTGTAACAGCAGATTTCTGCAGCTGCAGAGGGCTGGATTGGATGACCTTTGAGGTACCTTCCAATTTCCAGTTATGGCTGTTCCTGGCTAACGATAGCCAGGATGGTTCATGCACTGGAAACGTCATGATTAGACTACTGCAATGCATTCTAAGTAGGGCTGCTCTTGTGCATGGTTCAGAATGCAGAATGCAGCAGCTAGGGGCCGCAGTGGGACACCCAGCCATGCTCACATTACACCTCGGATAAGAGAACCACACTGGCTGCCTATTAGGCATGTTCAGGGTTATATTGTTGACATACAAATCCCTACACAACTTGGGACCAGGATACCTAGCAGACCACCTTCCCTACATATTTTAAAATTATTATTTATTTATTACATTTCTATACTGCTCAACAGCTGGAGCGCTCTGGTCACAACAATTAAAACCATAAAATACAAGATGATAAAACATAATATAAACATTTAAAACTATAGTATGAAACCAAAATGAAAAATGCAAACCAAAATAAAACCTAGCAGCAGTATTATATATACCCAGCCGACATCTAAGATTTTGAGAGGGGTTGTTGGTTGTTCCACAACCAACAGAATGTTGGCACGTCATATCTCGAAGGAGGGCCTTCTTGATGGTGGCTCCCATTCCCTGGAACACCCTCCCACCTGTGCAGTTCAGGAGGCAGAAAATGTGGTATGTTTTAAACACCTCCTGAAAATGCACTTGGGGTAGTATCCAATGTTAGTCGTCCTTAAACTAGATCCATTGAAATGAAGGGGACTTTGGTGACTAACCTAAGTCCCATTCATTTCAATGGGTGTACTCTAAGTAGGACTAACTTTAGGTACTACCCTCATTCACCCAGGCTTTCTCTGGCTTGTAATCAGTGGAGGCTGGTGGCAGTGGGGCAGCACCTTGGATATCTCATTTAGAGTTCTGACTGAAACCCAGAGCAGATTCACCATCCCATGACATCAGAGCTACCAGACTGCACTGCTTGTAATTAATTGCAATTAATCAAATGCTGGTCCATCTTACAGTTCCTTGGATTGCTTTGTATTGTTATTGTAATTTAAATTCTTTTAACAGTGTTATTGTAAATGTAATTTGTACTGTTATTGTAGTTGAAATGGTTTTTAATGGTGTATTTAAATGTGATTTTTAACATTTATATGTAAGCCACTTAGGGTACAATGCTATGGCCGCCACAGGATAGGTCAGTTCCTAGGAACTGACTTATCCTATGGCCATCTAGCTGAGGACTAGCAGCCATAGGATTGTGCCCTTAGAGATGTTATTATATTTTGTGATATGTATTAATAAATAAACTAACTCTATGATTCTATTATCTACTGTAGCAGACAAAATGAAGTCAACCCAATGCAAGTACTACTATGCTGCTTATATTGTATACACAGGTCTCTGATAAAAACAGAAGAGTTGAAAGTTCTGTCACTTCATTTGCAGATATAATTAGGCTGCCAAGGCTGCTACAGCGATTCTATGCCTAAGTCCCCAAGGAAAAAAGGTCTTATGTTTATTAAAATAACAAAAGCTATTCTTACAGGTTTGATACGTTATCATTTTATTTGTTCTGTAATCTGTCATCTTTCCTATAGTCAAGATTTTTCAACCTCCTCTGCCTCCAACAACTTTTCATTTACTCCATAATGGGTGGCTGAGCATATATAAATTCCATATGTAGATCATTCCTTCAGGCATTTCAGAAGAGTTCACAATTCAACATCTGAATAAAAATGCCAGGAGATAAATGCTTACATTGAAAGAAAAAGGAGCAGTGATCCATGCAGGGTCAAGCCAATGGTCCGTCTAATTCATTGACATGGTTCGCACATAACAAGAAGACACTGTGGGGGAATTTCCCTATAGGGGTTCTCGTCACAGCAGTGGCCACCATTTTGAATAGTCAAGGTGCAGCAGGGGGCGGGGTGTCATAGCTTCTCATTATATGCAAACCATGCCTGGGTGGGTTGTTTGGGTGGTTGACAAGCCACCCACAACCCTAAAACAGCTCATGTGTTGGGGGGGGGGTTGTCAACCATCTCAAAAATCTACCCTCACCATTATTTAAGCCACAGTGAGTTGTGGTGTGTGCCAGTGGCCATTTTGAATATTCAAGCTGTGGCTTATTGTGTCATACAAACCTGGCAAGATGGTTTATATGAGAGCTAAAGAACCCTCGCATAAGCCATGGGCCTCTGCAGCTTGAATATTCAAAAGGGCAGCCAACAACCCACCATGTAAACCAGGCCAGTCTGTCTACTGACATCAGCCAACCAGATGCCCTAGGGAAGTTCAGAGTCAGAATAAACAGGTGATATTAATCTCTTGCTGTTAATCGCCATAATTTAGTAGTCAGGGATTTACTAGCCACCAGGCGATTAGAATCATGTGATAGACCGTAGAGGTGAGACTAGTAGCTCTGTCTCTTCTGTTGCCATCTTCATCCCCATTGTGCGCCATGTGCTAGAAGACAAATATCTGTAGCAGGTAGCCTGCTCTACTTGCATAGACTCCCAACACAATTTAGAATCCTAGAACACCAGGGTTAACTTCTAGGTTAAACCCTAGAAGAGAGGTGGGCATCTTTGGGGGCTCATTCAACCCCCTCGGACTACCTCCCAGAGGCCACACCCCTGTTGTTGCTGCTGTGCACCACCAAATTTTGGTGGTGCACAGCATACAATCAATTGTCAGGTTGCCACTGAACTTTGGTGTCAAACCATGGCAGTGGCCTAAAAAGGCCAAATTAGCTTTACACCAATGCTTTAATGCTAAATTTGGTCCCTTTTCACCACCATCGCAGTTTGCCGCTGAAATAGTTTTGCCAACGCTGCAAGTCTGGTGGCAGTGGGGGTCATACTTAAGGCTAGAGGGGACACATGTTGCCCACCCCTGACCTAGAAGATTCTAATTGTGTAAAGAATTGGAATGCCCAAACAGTCCCTGAATGTCTCTGAAAATGCAAATTTCCTTTGAATTATTGTGGATAATAACTACTGATATTAATGACCTTTGTACATTTATTATAGCACAACCTAGATTATGAGTTCCCCCTTTCTTCGTCTATATCTCCTAATTTGCTTACATAAATAGAATCACAGTGTTCAAGCACAAGACAAGTGATGGCCAAAACACATCCGTTCTATCTCCTAAGTGATAGGAGAAATGAGCTGGAATCCACGGTGCTCACATACTTGCATCCCATGTAATAGCGGCAATTTTTCTTCTTATGTTCTTATTTTCGCCGATGTGTTGGAAGAATCAGTTGGTTGCAGTTACATGTCCCTCTCCCATCCTTATATCTAATATGCTACCCCCACATGGGAGTGCAAGTTAAGTTGCTTCCATGCATCTTCCTGAAGATGAGAGCAAAATCAGAATTTCTCTTTGCTCTTGTTGAATGTAAACCAATGGGGGGGGGGGGACCATGAGAGGCAAAATGGTTTGCCAGGAGACTTAAAATAGCCTGACAAACCCTCAGACGATAGTGCAAGGTAATCACTTCTGTCAGGTTCGTAAGTGGCATTTGCTGTCCACAGTTAAAGGAGCACTGCAGTACAATATAAAAGGTATTCTAATTAAGCTCATCTAATCAAAACAAACCATAAATCATTACAATTATATTTTGAACATAATATGCAATTATTAGCACTCATTAACTATCAGTCAGGAAAATACTGCAAACCGATTATTGCTTCCTCTGGTGATGAAGGTTTGTAGCCTTGAGGTGCTCTTTCACCTGTGGCTGTACAGTCATCTTGCAGTAGTCAAAAGGTCTCAGACAACAGCTGGAATATGAAGGGGATCTCAGCTATTGTTTGGAAAAAGAAAAGAGCAGAATCAGAAACAGAGAGCTTGGAGTAAACAGGAAAAGTAACGTCCCTCTCAAACACTTAAAACCTTTGGTGATTTGAAGTGGGCTGGTTTGCACATAATGCTAAGCCATAGATTAGTGGTACATAGATGAGTCTGAGCAAAGTGTTGGGTTTGCATGCTCCCCGCTCCCCTCTCCTCCCTCACACATCCAGGGAGACTTAGGGGAGGGTCCCACACTACCTACTGCTAGCGGTGAGGACTGCCGATTCCCGTTGCGCGTGCACCTGGCTCCAGTGGTGGCAGTGTGCGCACAGCCCCTGCCACCACGAGCAGCGATGCAGCTCTTCTGGGGGCAAGCCCCCAAATGTCCAGAAACACAAGTTTCTGGAAAGTGTGACCAGCCCCTTCCAGAAACCTGCATTTCCAGTGGTTTGGGGGCTTGCCCCCAGAAGCATTACATTGCCGCTACCGGTGGCATGGGCTGCATGTGCAGCGGTGCCACCGAGGCCAGCCACACACGCACTGGGAACCGGCAGTGCTCACTGTTAGTGGTACGGCACCATTGGATCCTCCCCTTAGGGAGAGTTTAGTTTCACTTTTAATTAATCTTGGCTTAGTGTTACATTCGAACCAGAAATCTTGGTTTAAAACAAACTCTAGCCAGTTGCCAAACAAGCCCCTTTTAAACTATGAGTTTAGAAGCTTGTGTGTTAAATTAATTAGAACAAGGGTGGGGAATCTTTTTCAGCTGCATTCCCTTTTGGCTAAACTTACAGGAGCCACATGCAATCAGTGGGGAGTGTGGGTGAGGTAAAGTAAAAGGCAGTCAAAGCAACCCCCCCTCCACACACATCTACACACCCATTCATTCACACACACACAAAGCAGAGAGCTCTATCCCTACTTCACCAGCCCAATCAGCTTCTGTAGCTGCAGTACAGAAGCCCAGACTAATGAACCAGTGACAGAGTCCTCTGCTCTGGCAACCCCATATAGGCAATTGGGCTAGTGAAGCAGCTTCCTATTCAATGCTGTTCAACTGAGCAGTGAGAGGAGGACAAATCATGGGAAGGGAGATTTATACACGCCTCACAATTTCCAGTGGAAGGTGGTGGCTCCAATTTCGATGGAGGCTGTGAATCCATTTGGGGTTTCAGTAAGAACCAGCCAGAACTCTAAAGTGCTGAACCATATTCCCAAAATAGAATGGATTCACTGCTCCACCAAATTCAGAGCCACCAGCCTCCACTGACAATTTCCCTTCTCTGCTCAAGAAGGTGCTGAGCAGGGTCAAAGGGGGAACTGCTTCATCAGAGCCATCATCTCAAGTGCTCCAGGCATCTTGAAGTGTTAACTCCTGACCGAACAGGCTTCCTTCACCTTTCCCATAAGAAAGGTCGGGGAAGTTGAACAACCTGTGGCCCTCCAGCTGTCTGGGCCTTCAACTCCCATCAGCCCTAGCCAACATAGCCAATGGTGACGGATACTGGGAGTTGTAGGCCAAAACATCTGGCGGGCCACAAGTTGCCCACCCCAGCCTACTGTGTTGGAGCTGATGGGCCAGAAGTTCCCCATCACCAAACTAGAGTTTGTTTTAAACTGTCAGGAGCGCCCTAGCAACCTCTCTCAGTTCACTCCAATAGCCAACTCAAGACACAGACAAAAGGATTCTTTTCTAGGCTTCAGTCCTTTTACAACTTAATGACTCTTTCAGATGCTAATCACCAGCGACTAAGCAATGAACAGCAGAGTAGCCTATGCTCCGAGTAGGCAGTTGATCCCCGTTTGAAGGAGAATCACTTGAAGACCCTGAACTTATGGGCTAGGGAGAGATCCTCCCTCTTTCCCTTGGGTCCATGGGAGGTGGCCATTGCTTGTGCGCCAAACGGATGTTACGCCTTCTTTCCATGCCCTACATCACTCGTTGCTCCCTGCGTCTGCGTCGAGCATTTAGCAAGCCCCCCTCCTGCACTTTCTCACTGCCACGGTCACTATCTATCTCAGGAATGCTGGCAGGAGGAATCTCTGCCAGCTGCTGTGCCTTTGAGGGATGAGCGGGCTCCTCTCCCACGGATTGCTGATCCTCCTCAGAATCAGAACTGCTCTGGGGTTCTATCGGCTCAGTTTCCACCCTGACATAAACCAGTATCCCTGGTTCAAATGTAACACTAAGAAAAGGTGTGTGCAAGTCTAACGCTTCACTTATGGGCTGTTAATTATCCCAGGGTAACTCCTGACTAAATGAGTCCCAAATTGTATTTAAATCTAGACAGCATATTATTAAATGCTTCACATTGGAGCTTCTAAGCATGTGTGGGAAATCTAGCAAAAGTGTTCTTAATTTCAGGTTACGAACTCAGAACCACAGTTAGTAGGGTTCTGGAACCCTAACAACAGCCATTCTAAACACACAAAAAGATTAACAATAATTCCACGCCACCCACTTACGCTCCCCACCTGATGTATGACTAAGGAATCACCATAGTAATAATATGTCAAAATAATCACTGTGTCTCAAATATCGCTCTCCTGAGTCCCATGACTCAATGATCATTTTGGCAAATTGCAACATTGATTCTCTATTCATATGGCCACATCTAAGCAGAGAACTGGAGTGATGAGGAAGGAGTTCTCAGCTTTGTACTATGTATGCTGCATGATTTTCTTGGTCAGTTGTTAAGTCGTGTCCGACTTTTCGTGACCCCATGGAACATAGCATGCCAGGCCTTCCTGTCCTCCGCTCTCTCTCACAGTGTGCTCAAATTCATATTCATTGCATTGGTGATGCTATCTAGCCATCTCATCCTCTGCCGTCCCCTTCTCCTTTTGCCTTTGATCTTTCACAGCATCAGGGTCTTTCCCAGTAAGTTTTCTCTTCGCATTAGGTGGCCAAAATATTTGAGCTTCAGCTTCAGTATCTGTCCT
Organism: Heloderma suspectum; assembly: GCF_057233095.1. Lineage (NCBI taxonomy): Eukaryota > Metazoa > Chordata > Lepidosauria > Squamata > Helodermatidae > Heloderma > Heloderma suspectum. The sequence continues at coordinate 65,529,511 of NC_139462.1, read as the reverse complement.
TCCAATGAGCAGTCAGGGTTGATTTCCTTTAGGATGGACTGATTTGACCTGATTTGATTTGCAGTCCAGGGGACTCGTAAGAGTCTTCTCCAGCACCACAGTTCAAAAGCATCGATTCTTCGGCGCTCAGCCTTCCTTATAGTCCAGCTCTCACAGCCATACATTACTACTGGGAAAACCATAGCTTTGATTATACGAACCTTTGTTGGCAAGGTGATGTCTCTTCATAGTAAGAACTATGCTGTCTAGGTTTGCCATAGCTTTCCTCCAAAGGAGCGAGCGTCTTTTAATTTCATGGCTACAGTCATCGTCTGCGGTGATCTTGGAGCCCAAAAAAGTAAAATCTGTCACTGCTTCCATTTCTTTCCCTTCTATATGCCAGGAAGTGATAGGGCCAGATGACATGATCTTCGTTTTTTTAATGTTGAGTTTCAAACCAGCTTTTGCACTCTCCACTTTCACCCTCAACAAGACGCTCTTGAGATCCTCTTCGCTTTCTGCCATTACGGTGGTATCGTCTGCGTATCTGAGGTTGTTGATAATTCTCCCAGCAATCTTAATTCCGACCTGTGATTCATCCAACCTGGTGTTTCTCATGATGTACTCTGCATATAAGTTAAATAAGCAGGGCAACAATATACAGCCTTGTCATACTCCTTTCCCAATTTTGAACCAATCGGTTGTTCCATGTCCGGTTCTTACTGTTGCTTCTTGACCCTCGTACAGGTTTCTCAGGAGACAGGTAAGCTGGTCTGGTACTCCCACCTCTTTAAGAATTTGCCACAGTATGTTGTGATCCACACAATCAAAGGCTTTCGTGCAGTCAATAAAGCAGAAATAGACGTTTTTCTGAAATTCTCTTGCTTTCTCCATGATCCAGCAAATGTTGGTGATTTGATCTCTAGTTCCTCTGCCTCTTCGAAACCCAGCTTGTACTTCCGGTAGTTCTCGGATCACATACTGCTGAAGCCTAGCTTGTAGGATTTTGAGCATAGCCTTGCTGGCATGTGAAATTAGCGCAATTGTACGGTAGTTTGAACACTCTTTGGCATTGCCCTTCTTTGGAATTGGAATGTAAACTGAACTTTTCCAGTCTTGTGGCCATTGTTGAGTGTTCCAAATTTGTTGGCATATTGAGTGCAGCACTTTAACAGCATCATCTTTTAGGATTTTAAATAGCTCAGCTGGAAGACTGTCATCTCCACTAGCTTTGTTGTTAGGAATGCTTCCTAAGGCCCACTTGACTTCACTCTCGAGGATGTCCGGCTCAAGTTCAGTGACCGCACTATCATGGCTATCAGGACATTCAGATCTTTCCTGTATAGTTCTTCTGTGTATTCTTTCCACCTCTTCTTAATCTCATCTGCTTCTGTTAGGTCCCTGCCTTTTTTGTCCTTTATCATGCCCGTCTTTGCACAAAACGTTCCCTTGATATCTCTGATTTTCTTGAAGAGAACTCTAGTCTTTCCCATTCTGTTGTTTTCCTCGATTTCTTTGCATTGTTCATTTAAGAAGGCCTTCTTGTCTCTCCTTGCTATTCTCTGGAACTCTGCATTCAGTTGGATATATCTTCCCCTTTTTCCCTTGCTTTTCGCTTCCCTTCTTTCCTCAGCTACTTGTAAAGCCTCATCGGACAGCCACTTTGCTTTCTTGCATTTCTTTTTCTTTGGGATGGATTGAGTTTCTGCCTCCTGAACAATGTTACAGACCTCCATCCATAGTTCCTCATGCACTCTGTCTATCAGATTTAATCCCTTAAATCTATTCCTTGCCTCCACTGTATATTCATAAGGGATATGTTTTAGGTCATACCTGAATGGTTTAGTGGTTTTCCCTACGTTCTTCAATTTAAGCCGAAATGTTTCAATAAGAAGCCCATGATCTGAGCCACAGTCAGCTCCAGGTCTTGTTTTTACTGACTGTATAGAGCTTCTCCATCTTTGGCTGCAAAGTACATATTCAATCTGATTTCAGTATTGACCATCTGGTGATGTCCATGTGTAGACTCGCCTCTTGTGCTGTTGGAAAAGAGTAGGGGTGTATGAAACCCCGCTTACCTGGCTCCACCGGGTTCCGCTGGGGGGGAGGAGGCGCTCTGTCCCTCCCGCCGGAATCCTCGACGGGGGGGAGGCTCTCCGTGCCTTCCCCCCGGAATCCTGGCCGGCCGGCTCCACTCCGCGGCCAAGCCGTGGAGCCACCGGCCAGCTCCGGCCGCCCGCAGCCAGACATCCAGCCGCTGGGCAGCCCTGCAGGGATGCAAATGGCGGCCGTCATTTGCGTCCCTTTCTTTCGCAAGGAGCCACGTTTTTTTTCTAAAAATTTACGTAGTCTATCACGGCAGGGGGAAAACCCCAGCATACACAAATGGCAGTAGCCGCCGCCATTTGCGTATGCTGGGGTTTTATTCCCCCTGCCGTGATAGGCTACGTAAATACTTACGTAGCCTATCATGGCGGGGGGGGGGAAACCAGCGTCCGCAAATGGTGGTAGCTACCGCCATTTGCGTACGCTGGGGTTCCCCCCCCCCCGCTGTGATAGGCTACGTAAATACTTACATAGCCTATCACAGCTGAAGAGGAGCAAGCGAATGGCGGCCACAGGACGGCTGCCACTCGCACAGCAGCGCAGATGGGAGCAGGTAAGTGCTCCGTTTCATGCGCCTTTCATGGGGTGGGGACGGCAGGCACTTCATCCCACGTGCCTTTTGTGGGTTGGGGGGTGGGGGCTTCATTCCCTGACGGTTTTCGGGGGTCGAATGCACTGGCATTTGGCCTCACCGAGATCCATCGTGGAATTCTCTGACATCCCTAGAAAAGAATGTTTGCTATGATCAGCATGTTCTCTTGGCAAAACTCTATTAGCCTTTGTCCTGCTTCATTTTGTACACCAAGGCCATGCTTGCCTGTTATCCCGGTGATTTCTTGACTTCCTACTTTAGCATTCCAATCCCCTATGATGGAAAGGACATCTTTTTTTGGTGTTAGTTCTAGAAGGTGTTGTAGGTCTTCATAGAACCAATCAACCTCAGCTTCTTCGGCCTCAGTGGTTGGGTCACAGACTTGAATTACTGTGACCTTGAATGGTTTGCCTTGGATTCGTACTGAGATCATTCTATCGTTTTTGAGATTGTACCCCAGTACTGCTTTTCCCACCCTTTTGTTGACTATGAGTGCTACTCCATTTCTTCTAAGGGATTCTTGCCCACAGTAGTAGATATAATGGTCACCTAAATTAAATTCACCCATGCTTAGTCCATTTTAGTTCGCTGAATCCCAAGATGTCGATGTTCAATCTTGCCATCTCACATTTGACCACCTCCAGCTTGCATTGATTCATTGATCTTACATTCCAGGTTCCTAACCAATATTGTTCTTTACAGCATCGGATTTTCTTTTCACCACCAGACACATCCACAGCTGAGTGTCCTTTTGGCTTTGGCCCAGTCACTTCACTCTTTCTGGAGCTACTTGGAAATTCCCTCTGCTCTTCTTCCCCAGTAGTATATCGGACACCTTCCAACCTGAGGGGCTCATCTTCTGGCGTCATATCTTTTAGCCTTGTGATACGTTCCATGGGATTTTCTTGGCAAGAATACTGGAGTGGGTTGCCATTTCCTTCTCCAGTGGACCACATTTTGTCAGAACTCACCGCCATGACCTGTCCATCTTGGGCGGCCCTGCACGGCATAGCTTATGGCTTCACTGAGTTATGCAAGCCCCTTCGCCACAACTCTGCAGAATACTAGAGTATATCCCTGCTTTGAGGGAGAATGTGCTATTTTTCCCCTTTTATTACTGAGTTCAGGGAGTGAGATGAAAAACAGTTAAATTGCTAAACTTAGAGACAGTACATTATTTAAAGAAAATGTATAAACTATTCCCATCCCATAAGCATCTTTTCTGTTTTGCACTCTGCATACATAAAAGATTCATCAACTTTCAGTGACTTTGTGCTCTCATTAGACAACATAATACTCATCAGATATTTCATGCGCAACTAGAAACCTCAGCTGCATTTGTAGTGCAAACACCCAATATTGCCATAAATTAGAAATCAATCCAGCTCGATGGAATTTTGCAAGGCAAGTGCTCTATCCACCCACCCACACACCTGGTGTAGCTGAAAACGGGTTATACAACAACTCTCTTATATGTAGAACACCTCACTGTAGAGGCACAGTAATGAACAGACTATACAAGAAGGCTAAGTGTCATCCAGGCCAGAGCTCTGATTGTATATATTTATTAGAAGCTGAAGCTCAGTAGCTCCAGTTACTTAGCACAAGATATACTTTGTTTCCTTTAAATCCTTTAGTTTCATTTTTTATTTGCAATATAAACATTTAAGATAAAAAGGGAGAAATATTCCGATGTTTTCTGTGATTCTGTTTCCAGATTACTCCCAGAGCAACTGAGGGCAGGCAGAAAGAGGTTCAGAGGTCTTGGGTGAGAAAATCTACAGAGGATCATGCTAAACTACGAAAAAGGTCGTCCTCTAGTCTTCTCCTCTTTAGCTTATCCCAAAGCAGGGTTGAGGAACCTCCAGCCCACAGGCCTTGCCCGGATCATGGAAGTTCCCCAAACAGCCTGCGGAGGTTCTCTCCCCAGGCTCAGCCTCCTCTCTGCTAGGCATCCCTGGTGTTATCTCCTATCGCTTATCAGAGATAATAGCGAGGATTCCCTTTTGTGTGCCACTCACCATCCCAGTCAGGATGATGAACAGCACGTGAACCTAGCACTCGATTCAGCCAGTGGTTGGAGGACTGGCTCCTCCAGGCACCAGCTGAGTCCCTTTCTCCAAACAGAGAAGAATGGAACTCCATGCTTCTGTCTGCCCAGAGAAAACTAAAATGTATGCTGGAGAGGGGGCAGGGCTTGATGACATCAGCCAGCCCATCAGATTAGTTCTGAGGAACAACCTGCCCCCTAGGATCATAAAAATTAACCACCCTTCAATAGTAAGCAATTGTAGGGCCCTTGGAACCACAGCTGGAAGAATTTACCAGTTTCCTGCAAAAGGGAGACTGGCATGTCCCTACTGGGTGACTTAGAAAGCAATGAAGCTCTTCAGTCATCTATCTTACCATTTGCAGCCTTAGACCAGATTAGGTGACCTGACGCTTCTTCTCCATCTTCCATCTATGCCTGCAATGCTTCTTCCTCTTACTGCTCCTAGGAGGAGGGTTCTATGCCTCATCATCCATACCTCATCACCAGTGGGCTTTTAAAAGGTAACTTCATTACCCTGTTCCCCAGTGTGCAAGTCTCCACTGATGGGACTCAAACACAGCTATACATGATGCTACCACAGACAGAATATGTTCATTAGGTCCTAAGTAGGAGGGTGGGAATCCTCAAATACATGCAGATTTTTAAAAAGACAATGAAATTGTGTGAAAACATATAATTATAGCATCCCAGTTTTGTTTCTTAAGAGTAACTTGTTTGTGCATATAAAATTGGGTTCTATCCTTCTGTGCACAATCAACAATCTGGTTAGGATATTTAGCTTTCTTATATATTGGCACATATACAGATTTAGATTAAATCTACAAATTATTTAACGCAAATCTACAGTGTAACATTGGATAGCTTGTATTGCAAACAAACAAATAAAAAAGCACTTCTTCCTCTGAAAGGTGAATCCCAGCGAAAAATACAAAACTGAAACTGTCTTACATTAGCAAGTAGAAATTGGTGGTTAGGGATGGACGGATCAGTCTATTTCTGGTCTGTGTCAGTTTCACATGTGCATGCATAAGTCTGTTTTGCCCTGCTTTTGTATTAATCTACCATTTTCTTTTAAAATCTGCACAACATTTGCATGGGTGGGAGGGTGCTGTTGCACTCATGTCCTGCTTGTGGGTTTCCCATGGGCAGCTTGTTGGCCACTGTGAGGACAGAATGCCAGACTAGACAGACTCTTGGTCAGATCCAGCATGGCTCTTCTTATGTTCTTATGTAAGTTTGTATTTAAATACATTTTTAAATATGCAAATCAAACATATTTTCTCACGTAATTCTCAGTTCTAAACATATTTCCCTCTCAAAGTTTGCATTTCTAAGGGCAGAATCCTATGGGGATAGTTGACTGCCTCCAAACTCAGAGGCAATCCAATGCAGGATGGGCAGAGCATGGAGGGGATCTTCTCCTCTACACTCCAGCTACCCTGCATTTGTGGCTAGACAGCCAATTTTGGTTGTCTAGCCAGGGCACCTTGGAGCAGGGATGGGTAGGCTGGACAACACATAGGAAGCATCTTAATAGTGCTTCCCCTTGCTTCCCTGTCCCCAGGAACGCTCCCTTTTTGGCTGCTCCATGCTGCTCTTGTGAGTGCGGAGCCAGGGACAAACCATGCCACCTACGAGGCAGTGGGAGAGGGGGTGGAGAGACAGTTTTCTGGGAATCAACCTCAGAACGCTGGCTCTGAGGTCGGTTCCCAGAAAACGAATAATCCTATGGCCATCTAGACACTGTCTAGCAGCCATAGGATTGCCCCCTTTATGTATTTTATCCTAAAATATCCATTTTTACATGCATTTTGAACCAAGTACCACCAATTGTAAGATTCAGAGAAGTGCAAAATCCAAAGAATAACTCATTCTACTCCGGACATTCATCAAAGAGTTGTGGATCAGTTTGGCTTGCTTCAAAATGCAGACTGAATGAAATCCTCAAGCATCTCCTATCAATGGTGCTTGGTGTCACAGAGCTACAGGGAAGCAATTATTTTCTGCTCACATTTTGTGCTATTCCTGGATATTGAATAAACATTTTGTTTACATGCTAAGTATTATCAAGCGTAGACCTACTGGTCTCCCACAAATTAGCTAGTTCTCTTCCATATTATCTCAACAGCTTCTGCAATCCACACATTTCCCTTTTCATATTCTGATTTCCTATTCGAAAACAGCCTGATTCGTGAAAGAACAGTCCTAGAGTGTAGGAGGCTCACTTGCTCCTTTCCTATAATAGCAGAAGTACAGAAGCCTCCTACTGATACTCCATACTGATTTATAGCTTCGAACACTATGAGGCAGTAGGAAGGATGAAGCAATAAGAGAAAAATTAATCTTCCCAGCAGTTACAGCTCAAGCTTAATATCTGGGAAGGATAATTTCTTGAGGTTGCACTACCTTTTTTAAAATAAAATCCCTTTAAAGATGTAGGAGCAATACATCTACAGCAGTACATCTCTTCTATAAATAAAAAAATAAGTTTGCACCATACTTTTGCCTTTGGAGGGACACCATTTATAGATGACTGCTTAAATCACATGAGGGTGCTCAGCCCTGGAGCAGGGGTGTGCAAACCCACTCCATCTGGGTTCTCCAGGCACCCGCCAAGCCCCTGCCCCACTCGCCAGTATCCAGACCGTGCTCAAGCCCCTCCCGCGTTCTGCGAACAGCCTGCATTCACCCCTGCAACCTCATTGAGCTCCGTAGTCACCATTTTTTGAGAAATAAAATGGTGATTGCCAAATGCACATATTTGTTCATATGCAAATATGTGCATTCGCAACATGCGCATTTTTGCATACGCAAATATGCTCATTTCCAAAATGTGCATTTTCGCGATCACCATTTTATTTCTCAAAAAATGGCAACTGTGAAGCTCGACAAGGCTGCAGGAGTGAGTGCGGGCTAAGCATGGACAGGGCGTGGGCAGGGGCTCAGTGAGCAGGGCTCTAGGGTACGGGCAGGGGAGGTTCTGCCTGATTCCCAGACAGAATGAGGTGCCTGTGCCATCCCTACCCTGGAGTAGGGGAAACACTAGTGTGGGTACCAGGACATTGTGGGTGGTGAAGGGAGGTGGCAGCTAGCTCCTAATCACATGACTTTGTGGGGCATGAGAAAGAGCAGGGATAGCCCAATTAATTTCTGGTATGAGACTGGGCCCACACCTGCAATTTGCATTGCCAAAAAAATGATCCATTGAAATGAATAGGACTTTTTTCTTTCTTTTAACAATGCAATGTGGGGGATAACCTGGTTTAGGACTGAAGCAGGACAGAAAGGGCCAGTCCACTGGCCCCTAAGTAGAGTCTCAAGTCTGGGTCTGGTCCCCTGCACGCATTTCTTAGTAAGAGAGGGAGAGATGGACCTTCTAACTATGTCTTTAAAGTAACGTGCCATTTGGCCCTTAAACCTGTAGCCAATTGATGGGGCCCGAATGTGCTTCTTTTTGGTTCTGCAGTCCCAGGACTGCAGAATGGGTAGCAATGGGTAGCCCTGGGAGGTGCTTTCAGAATTCCACTTGGCATGGAATATTTTCTTAGACATCAGTGGGGTTATGTTAGCACAATGTTCTTCATATTCACCATTTCTCTGTTTATAAAAAGAAAATTGATGTTACCGTGATTTCAAGACTGAGGTTTCTGTCCTGCCGGGGTGTGTATGTGTGAAGGGATCCCGGACAGGTAAAGCACATACTTTGCATGCAAAAAGCCCCAGATTCCATCCCCAGCATCTCTTGAGGGCTGGGAAAGACTCCTGTTTGAAACCCTGGAGAGCGCTGCCAGTCAGCGAAGATCAGGGGTGTTGAACTTATTTTAGCCTGAGGGCTGCATTCCATTTTGGAGAAGCTCTTGGGGCCACATTCCAGTTGTGAGTGGGACCAAAGGCAAAAGGGGTGGAGCCAAAGGTAAGAGGGGCAGGACCAAAATACAAAAAAAAACCCCACCCCTGCAAATTTTAGTTTAAAGCCCTTACTGCCAGTAATTAAGTCTTAGGAGAGGCATTTCAGCCTTTTAGAATGGGGGTGTCAGGAGCGCCCTAACGGCCTCTCTCAGTACACTCCAATAGCCAACTCAAGACACAGACAAAAGGATTCTTTTCAAGGCTTTAATCCTTTTACAACTTAATGACTCTTTCAGATGCTAATCACCAATGACTAAGCAATGAACAGCAGAGTAGCCTATGCTCCGAGTATGCAGTTGATCCCTGTTTGAAGGAGAATCACTTGAAGACCCTGAACTTATGGGCTAGGGAAAGATCCTCCCTCTTTCCCTTGGGTCCACGGGAGGCGGCCGTTGCTTGCGTGCCTCCTTTCAGCACCCTCCATCGCTTGTCGCTCCCTGCGTCTGCGTCGAGCGTCTAGCAAGCCCCCCTCCCGCACTTGTTCACTGCTAGGATCACTATCTATCTCAGGAATGCCGGCAGAAGGAATCTCTGCCAGCTGCTGCGCCTGTGAGGGATGAGCTGGCTCCTCTCCCACGGATTGCTGATCCTTCTCAGAATCAGAACTGCTCTGGGGTTCTATCGGCTCAGTTTCCACCCTGACAGGGGGAATTGCACAAAAGCCAGGAAACCAAATCATCCGTGATTGGGAGAGAGGGGGTGGGGCAAGAGAAAGGTGATATGGCCTTCTGGGGAACCCCAAAGATCCTGACTGGGACCTCAAGAAAGCCAGATTTGCCCCCCCCCCCGCGCTGCCGCCTGAGGTCCTGCATTCCTGCTGCAGATAATACTAAACAAGATGAGCCATTAGTCTGACTCAGTATAAGGTGGCTTCCTATGATCCTATAAGTGCAAAAATCCCACTGAAGAGTATGGGATTTGTTTCTATTCCAGAAGACAAGATGGACTCTTGGAAAATAAGATAATTTGTACCTTATAATGGCTAACAGTTCCTAACCATCAAAACTGACTCAATTATTATCCTTTATTCTCTCTAGCACTTGTATATTTCAGTGCAATTCAGTTCCAACATACTAAGACAAGGTGAAAGATAGAACAAATATGGCATAAAACATAGCAAAAGACCACTGTCTTTAAAATGTAGCCTGCTGTGGCACTGGAAACAAATAGCTGTAAGGAGATTTTTTTTTTCTTACATAGCTACAAAGAAATGCAAAAGGTTTGCATAGCTGAAATAAGTACGAGGCATTAATCTGGTATTTCTGAAGATCAATAGGTCTTGTTTCAAAAAGGATAGTTTTTCCCTCCCTGAAAAGCATGCTAGAAATGGTTGGATGTGCCCCTTTCCCTCATAAGCCTGGAATAAGATTCTGATCACCATACATTTGTTAATTTTATGTAAAGGGGATTATAATCATATTCTCATTGGACCCAGGAAAATCTAAAGAATATAGCATTTCTACTTACCAACTTGAAAGGGGATATCATTAAACTGCTCTGTTGAATCTTGTCTATAGCTACTACTTAAGCATCTGGTCACGACACTATTCATTCAAAACAAAATAGCAGATTGTAACGTGTGGGCTGATATCTGAAGGCATTTCATGCACGCATTCATTTGAAAGCCTACATTTTACACGATCATTAGAGAGATTCTCTTTGAACTAGTTACCATATTGTTTTTTTCTCTCTACACTGTCTGTGGAATATGAAGAATCTAGAAAGTTTCAATGTCTTGTTAGCTTTTCTCTCCCCCCCCCCGCAGCTTTATTTTTATAGTTATATTAGCTGTAATATACCTGAAAAACAGAATGCAATTTTTTTTTTTAAGTGTTCAATCACTGTAACAAGGAAAACAACAACAGATCAAACAAATCAAATTATGGAGCTTTCAGGTCTGCCTGCCAGCAGCCAAGGATATTATAATGACAATTATGTCCATCCTTATTATGTTACAATGGGATTATGATTTTTTTTCTCTGTCTCTGCATGGATCCAGTAGGACTGACACTTAAATATGCTGCAAGATGAAAAATTTACTCTGACACTTGTCACTGCAACTTAAGCTTGAAAACAAGTGTTGTTCCTAATCGGAACCGACAAAAGTAGTGTACCATCTGATGAATATTACAATTTCTAACCAGCTCTGTGTAGGACCATTCGAATAACCAAACTGCCAGGCCCTTGTTGACAATGAGAGCTGCTAGGAAACATTACAGGGCAGCTCCATGCATGCAGATGGTTAATTATGATTTCATTGAGGAACCACTCATGAGATTACATACAGTTACAACACAATTAGCTCTCTTGTCTTTCCTTTCAGATAGATCTGCAATGTTCGAGGGTGTGTTTAGACTCTACAGGAGTTCCTTAACATCATTCCCTTTGCTATGTGAAAGTTCACAGAATCATACAGGATGTTGTGCGGGGTTTCGGTACCATCTGATTTGCTGTTGAAAGAGATGGTAGATTGTTTTCAGGTTATGGTTGAAGCATCCCCGCCTTTCTCCCCTTTCCTGGTGTGGTGGAGAATAAGCTTCGTCTATAAAATTAATTAGATTGCCGCATACTCTGACCACCTGCTGAAACTTCCACACCAAATATGAACTATAATTGTTAATATAAAAGCAGCAGCTCTGAAGCTACAGCACACCAGGCCTAACGTTCGCGGCAAGGGCAGTAGGATGCTGTCATAGTATTTATATGTGGCTGCCAATGAATGTAAGCCTGTGGAATCAGTAGGAAAGAAACAACATTCATCCTATACACACACACACGCGTGCACACACACACAGTTGAGGATCTTTCACCATTCTCAAAGCCTGCTCAGTTACTTCTTCAGAGAGAATAAGTGGGATTCCATGCTGTTCAGAAGGAGTAAACAGATCCAGGCCATCTTAACCAAGACATTTACACAGAAAAGAAACCAGAAGTAGGGGAAAGGCACTGAAGCCCCACAAAGGGCTAGCCTTAGGGGTGGGTGAGCTGGGCAGTCACCTGGGGTACCCATCTGAGCTGAAAGGGGGCACCAAGCTGAGCTGAGGGGGTGCCAGGCTGGGCTCAGTGGCTGTGTTTTTGAATGTACTGTCTGCAGTGAGCTAGGGTGGCAAAAAGCAAGTGTCTGTAACTTTCCCCCCCCCCCAACGTTCTACAGGTTGTTTGGGTACTAACCTCAGAAACGATCTTCCTTCAGTTACCTTTAAAGTATGTTTCTTTTTTCCATTTCCACATTGATGTCATTTGCGCTGGGTAAAAATCAATGGCACACAGCTTTACTTTGCGGCAATGTTCTGAACACTTCACACTTCAAATACCGTATGCACTATAAGCACTATATAAATAATAATAAAATTAAGCTGTAAGGGGTCAGCTGGCAGCGCATCGATCATTCTGCATGATCCTAGGGCAAGGAGGAGCTGGAGGTGAGAATTCTTGCAGGTGGCCCCCAGCTTTGTACATATATGCATGGGTCCTTGTAGGGAATAGCAGCAGGGCCCCCAACATCATGCCTGCACCAGGCCCCATAAACCCTCTGAGTGGCCCTGCAAAGCTGACTGGGGTAGGAAGGCACCAAAGGCACTTAGAATCACAGAATCATAGAATAGTACGGTTGGAAGGGGCCTATAAGACCATCGAGTCCAACCCCCTACTCAGTGCAGGAATCCAAGTCAGAGCATCCCTGACAGATGGCTGTCCAGCTTCAGCTTGAATGCTTCCAGCGTGGGAGAGCCCACTACCTCCCTAGGGAATTGGTTCCATTGTCATATTGCTCTAACAGTCAGGAAGTTTTTCCTGATGCTCAGCCAGAATCTGGCTTCCTGTAACTTGAGCCCATTATTCCTTCTCACCTGGGGTGCTACTTATCTAGGGCTGGCCCTGGCCCCACACCTGGACCACTGGAAAACTTATTTGGCTACCATTTATTTATTTATTTGAAGTATTTTTATGCTGCCCCTCAGCCAAAAGCCTCCCAGGGCAGCTTACATGCAATCAGTAAATCAAGACAGTCCCTGCCCTCAGACCTGCAATCTGAAAAGGCACAACACACAAGGGAAAAGGGAAGGGGAGAGAAGGGGGGCGGGAATAGCCTTTCAGCAGGACTGGTGGAATGAGCCTGCTCTCCCTCTGATCTCTGTCTATACAGTCTGCCGGAATAGCTGGAATGTTTTTCTTTTAACTGTTTGAAAGCCACCCTGAGAACCTGTTGAAGAGTGAGGTAGAAATCCAAGAAATAGATAAAATACTCTGGATCTTCTGAGATGTATATTGCCCCATGTATTTTCAAGCCTATCTTCTTATCCATATAATAAGAACTTCAAAGTGGTGGTGGTGTGTGAGTGTGTTTGTTTTAAATCAGAGTCTAAATTCTTAGGTCTAAAAAGCTGAAGAAAAATTTACAGAGACGAAATTTCAGGAACATGGTTTGATCTTCCAGTCTTTCTAACGGATAAAAAGAAAGGATACCATACGATAAACCTTAGTGTGGCACCCACACATATCTGTCTCTTATTCATAGGCAATCTGAATGTGTATATACCACACACACACACACTGTGTACTTAACATTTTCATAGAGGCAAGCATCCCAAACTTACCCCACTTAATCCTGACATGAATCTTCCACGGCATATAGAGTGATATCATATCACTAGATGGCTATTGACAAGGCTATGTATATTGAATGATCCAAAAAACTTGCCGGTTTAAGAACGGAATTAAGGCTATGTTGGTTCAAGCTTCACGAAGCCAGGAAACTGGAATCTTAGGCTGATGCCTTAACAGATGTGCCCCATGACCAGTAACGATGTTGTGCAATGTCACAAATTGTGCTTGTTTACAAACTTACCTTCCATGCACCCACACTTTTTCTGGATCTTTCGAGACCAAATCCAGATGGGGAGGATGGAGTGCCTGAGACCAGCAAAGATGTCCCACATCATCCTGGTCCTTTGTTGCATTATGAATTATCTGGATTCCTAGAGGAATCCTCCTGTGAGTTGGCCTATGCCTGTTTGTTGCTTGTAGGCAAGCATAATTTGTGACATTGCACCACAACATTACTGATCATGGGGCACATCTGTTAAGGCATCAACCTAAGCTTCCAGTTACCTGGCTTTGTGGAGCTTGAGAAACATGAGATAACCTTAACTCTGTTCTTCAACTGGCAGGTTTTTTAATCACTGAATTTCCCTGGTTTTTAAAAAGGAAATTTACCGAGGGGGGGGGGGAACACAAACTAAAAAAACTAAACACAAACAAATCATTAACTGAGTAGATGTGTACAAGTGATTAGATATATGCCCATATGTTCAGAATAGCTTACTTCTGAGTAAACCTGCTCAGGAACCCAGCATAGCTTTTTCCTTTTCCTCCCTCTCTTCATCAGTGAGAGTGATTCCCTCAGTCTTCAAAATTACTTCACTCTCATCTCAATTGACAGTTTCCTGCTACCCCTCCCCCACTGTCAGAATGCTGACAGGAACAGTGGAATTCAAAACACTGAAGTACTGGCGGCATTCTAGCTTCAGAGAGAAACTGAGCATGCCAGATATCTTTGCTAGCAGTTGCTGCCATATGCCTTCATGGGGCATAAAGACCTTGATAATTTTTAAACTGCTGCTCAGAATTTCACCGAACCAATGAAAGCCACACCTCCTCGACAAGCCTGAATAAAGTACATCAGTACTTTTCTCCAGACTTTGAAATACATATATGATATGCCGAACCACAGCTTGAGTAAAAAGTACAAATGTTTCCATTTTCAGCACTTTTTAATCTTCTGTATCTGGCAATTGGCATTGGATCAGTTTGAATTTTTGCATGATTGTAGACCTCACCAGGTAGATTATGGATGCCAAGTTTCAAGTTATTAGCTCTACAGGTGTCATTTTATAACCAGTAGGGGTTTGATGCTTATAATGATGGAAATTTGAGGGTTGGGAGGAGTCAACTTAACTCAACTCTCCCTTTAATAATACAATTTTATACAAGCACACACAAAAAATTAGAATGGGGGGGATAATTTTAGTTCCTATGGCTATGAAGATATGTTTGAATATGTTTAGATAATATCTGTTAAATTGTAAAAGATTGAGAGTAGCTGGAAGACATTTCCAGATGTGGAGCTTCAGGGTCCTGGAGAACTCCTTGCCTTTCCCCACGGCTAGCAGAAATACATAAAATTATGCAAAAATAGGCAAACTTCTTAAATTGGCCTAAATCTACAAAGATGACAGAATTCAGCTTTTCTCGGGATTGAATTTTGATGAATGAGGATGACGTTGTTAGCATTTGCGACCCAGTGAGCATGTGGCTACTGAGCACAAATAACTGAGCACATGGCCACTGTCCTATCCTGTCATGAAAGAATGGCCACTGACAAAACACAGTGTTCTGTTCCTGATAAGAAATGATATATACCTGAAAAAATAAGCTACACATCAATCTGTCTCCGTATTCAGCTGTTGCAGATGTAAATATAGTGGATGTGCCTTGAATAGGCATTTAGCAGACAGAGCATCTTGTCTGGGTCTCCCGGGAGACTTCATCCTACCTACATTTTCAGAGAAACAAACATACTTTGGGTCAAACTACATGATATGTTAACTACTCCTCTCTTTGTTCTTTACTCACTAGTGAGTATGTGGAACCCTGATCTGGACCACTGTGCACAGGTAGGGGAAGTTTAAACCTCTCCCCAGCCTCTTGTGTCTCTTTTTTAGCCCCACATGTGGGGGTTCAATTTCAGAAAACAAGTGGCTGGGGGAAAGTTTTACAGCAGAGCTAGGTAACATGTGGTCCTCCAGGTGCTATTGGACTGCAGCTCCCATTTTGGAGCTCTAGGGAACATGGAAAGCCCTTACACAACATGTCAAACTGAAATGTTTTTTATTTGTTGAGTATATTTTCCCGTTGATGTGTTTCTGCTTGGAAATATTGATTTATCTAGATGTACCTCAAATATACAATTGACTTGGTGCTCTGGAGTTCTATGCAATTAGAATCACGCACACACACAAAGGGCCTAGCCTTCCAGATATTTTCCAGGGTGATTTCACTGAACAAGGCTATCCTATCTGACAAAAGATACTTCTCTGTAGAAAAGCAAAGGATATGTTAGAGGGACACACAGATGCGAGATGAAACAGGCCTCTGGAGATAGCTTAGAGGCATCGATTAGAGACTAATGTGGCAAAACCAAATGAATTCTTTACATTACAGCTTTGCCACTACTCAATAGCACACTTAATATGATGTCTAATCAGTTCCAGTATTGCTAAAAGGCCAGGGAGGTTGGGCTTTATTGAACAAATGTCATGAAGGGCATAAATTCCACAGAAGTCCCTCGCAAGTACGGGAGGGCAAAGCCCGCTCAGGCACCTTCAGGCAGCTGCTGTGACATCGCACGAGGAGAGAGGCAGTCTCTGAGGAAACCATATTGGGGTTTGGAAGCACCCTTGAATACCCTGCAAGCCAGGCAGAGCGATGTTATGAACAGTGACAAGTCTACACCGGCACCAGAGTTGCTGCCCCAACCCACCCCAATCTTAAGCTTAGACTTGCTACCACAGCGACTCACAGTACTGAGCTGGACATTCGTTTGAGCAAAACAGTAAGCTTCCTTTGGGATCTGAGACCTTCTCTAACTATTTAGGAGGCTGGCATTTGTATTTGAAGTACATTTGCAAATGTACCCAAGGGAATATGCATAAAATGCCTCTGTGTGCTTTCATTATGGAGTGGGGGGGGGATCAGTTTGCTGCTCATCTACTTACCTGGATGTTTGGGTGTACATGTGTAGAACAATTCTTTTCACAACGTGGGAGAAAGGCACAGATGCACCAGCTAGACAAGTGTCTGTATGCCTCCCCGTGGTAAGTTACCACTTGGTAAATCTGTATTACCCGATATTCTCACATTCAAAAATGCTTGTGTTCCTAAACCATTCTTTTCTTCTGCTCACATCTGCTGCCTTTAACATTAAATCACCCATTCTCACGCTGGCTTTCCTTCATACGACAGGAACAGTTTCAGTCAGATAAAGTCCTTGAGGTTAGCCTAATTTTTTTTCTAATAACCAGACACAAGTGATTCACTTAAAGTAGTTTTTACAGACTACGGGTTGCATCCAGCAACTGGAAGTAAACTTCCACACTCTGGCCTTCCTGCAGCAGCCCCTGTAACCTCCCCAAAATGCAACACAGAAGGTTGGGGGACCCTGCTGAATGGGGTGGGCGCTATGGTGTCTGAGAGGAATTCCCCAAAATTGGGTAGGAGCACCTCCTGCAAGTGGAACCCTGCTCACAGAAGGCACCCCTGCCTAATTTTGCAGGATCCTCCCCACGTGGCCTGCACCAAAGCCCATTCCATTCAACAGGTTCCTGATGAGAGGGCAGGCAAGTCCATTTCCCAGCCTGGTTGCATGCACCTAAATCTGGATACAGTGGGCTGGATCCAAAGTTAGTCATGCTTAGAATAGAGCCATTGAAATAAATGAAACTTATTTGAGTCTTGACTAACTTTACTCCTAGTGATTTCAATGGGTCTAAGCAAGTATTTCCAGACAAAGCTTTTATAGCACCATCACCCTGCTTCATTCACAGAATGTTACAGGGGGAGGGGGGAGCGGTCCAGCCGATGACGACTTTTACTTGTAACCCCACCAGATTTGCCCACCACTTCTTCCATCTTTTTCCTTATCACAAAAAAATCTATTAAGGAAACAGGGGTGGGGAGGATCTTCAAGAAAATAGAATGAGAAGTATGTTAGAGTATTACCCGGATTTTCATGGAATTGGCTTTGGTCCATCAGGGATTCACAAAGCAATAAGCCGAGTGTACTGTACCTTTAAAATCTGGTTTTCGGGGGTCACACAGTGCTTGAAAGGAATGCACTTCCAGATGGGGTGGGGGAAGTAGAACTGAACGTCATCAAACTGGCAGGGGCTGCTCAACCAATGGGAAAGGCTTGTTTCCTACCCCTGTCTACTACATTATTATGAATGGAGAGCAACTAATTTTCCCATGTGTGCAGATTTCCCTAAAGAAACCAACATCCCCAGGTCTCCAGTGCAGCATCTGAAAGCTCCTAAGAGTTCCCTCCCTCACTCCAATTTCACCGCATCCCAGCAATCTGTTGCACAGTTATTGCTCCCACCCCATTTTTCCCCATGTGTGAACGTTGGCCTATTGCTTCCAACTTCCCTTTCCAACCGCCCCTTTCTCCTTCTCCCTGCTTGCAATGAGAAGCTCCCATAAACCCAAAAGATTGTTACTGCAGTAAAGCAATAAAGCAGGGAAGGGATTTTACATAACAATGGAGAAATTCCTTTACATCAGAGAAACTACAGAACGTCAAAGAAGAAGAACATCCCACTAGTGATTTAGGAGAGCAAGTGCTCTTTTGCTCTCTTAAAAGTCAAACAGTGCTTTAGGGCAAGTTACTAAAGTTAGCCTTTAACCCTTTTACTGCAGGGGAACAAAATTTATTTCTTACTTCTGAGTAAACATGAACAGAAGGGGGGATCTGTAAAGATTAGAAGCAGGCCTCCTAAGGTGATTGAGTGTCCCCACTACTGCAGTAATGTGAGGGGTCACTGCTGCACTCCTGAGGATTTTCTCAACAGGAATGGGAAAAACGACTTCCATTGGGGAAATAAGAGGGAATGGGTCATCCCACCCCTTGACCATGTCACTGCCAGGTCACAGGGTCAAGCCCAGGATTTAATGCAGGGGGGACATGGCACACAGTGGTAAAACCACCAGGGAGCCACTTTCAGTAAAAAGGTCAGAGTCAAAGGAGTTTCAGAAAATGAGGCTTTTCAAGAGGGAAATGGCTGGTTGGCAACGGATTAGTGACGACATCATATTTATTTATTTATTTATTTATTTATTTATTTATTTCTATACTGCCCAATAGCCGAAGCTATCTTCCGCAAATCTTCTTCCACAAAGGAATGCAGACTGCTCTAACTTCACACTAAATTGCTCGTGAAGACAGCCCCAAGGACAGGATTGCCACACAGTGCCTTCTGAGAGGCAGTGCTGGGAGCCCGAAGCACCATAAGTCTGGATCCAACCCATTGTTTTCAAATACAAGAGAACAATCTTCAATCACTAGACATTTACATGTTTCGGATGCTTATTTTCGTTTAACACATTTGTATGTTTGTAAAATATTTTACTGAAGAATTATTATTATTGATTATGAGGAAGATGAAGATTTTGCAGTTCCTGGGTTGGTGAAGAGTAAGTGTACCTGCTCTTGAACATGTATGGATTTTCTAATGCACACTTACCTGAGAGTAGGACCCCCTGAACACAATGGAACTTACTTCTGAGTAAACATGTATAGGCTTCCTCTGTAAATCGATTAATACATATTCTGTAACAAAAAATAGGGTTACAAACCTGTAAACATTATCATGCAAATGCAATCCTATGCAGGTTTACTCAAAAGCAAGTCCCACTGAGCTCCATGGGCGCTTACTCCCTAGAAAGTGTGCTTTAGATTTTACTGTAGAGTCTGAATAACGAACTAGTAAAGAGACAGAAGTCTTTGAAAAACATGACCCAAAACAAGAGTGTTTCCTTATCAAAGTAATCTAAACACTTTATTTTGGCTGTTGTTCTTTCTACAGCTCATAACAGCTGTTTTGTTTTGTTTTGTTTCTAGCCCCATTTGTAATGTACATTTGCTGCTTCACTGCTGCAAATGCTGTGGGCAATAGAAATAAATAAATAAACAAAGAGGCGGGGGGGGGGGAGTTTATGAACCATTCTTCTTTTTGAAATGCCAGCTTTAGTTTGCCTAGAGCTACATTTCACATATACGTTTCACATAATCTTAGCTTTAGAGGGGGGAAAGTATTAAGGGGAAGAGAAATGGTAAATAAAAGCAGAACAAAGAAATTAAGGCCCTGCATTGTAAAAGTTAGAAATGTAATAAGACTATATAATTTAATTGTTTTTAAACAGTTTATGCCCCATCTCTCCATGTGCACAGGGTAATCTACAACAACTTAAACGCATAATTAAAACACAAGAGTAACTCTTTAAAAAAATTATACAGTAAATACACTACAAGGTAAAAAAAACAACCCTAAATTATTTTAAAAGCAACCCATCCAAATGCCATTGCCAACTCAGTCATGTTTCTCTAACAGCCTTGAGAGATAAACATTGTTGCACTACATCTTAGAGCAGGGATGGGGAATCTCAGGCTTAGGGGCCAAATTTGGCCCTCCATGGTTCCCCAGATGGCCCTCCACTCTTCTCCTCACCCCACCCCCTTTCCCACAGCCACCAATCATTTGGTGGTTTCCGGGCTTTTGTGCAGTTTTTTCCCCTTCTAAAAGGTTGAAACGTCTCTCCTGAGGCTTACTTACTGGTAGTAAGGGCTTTAAACGGGGCCATCCCTTCCATGAGGTGGGGTGAATCTCCCCCCTCAGGAGGCAGATCCTGAAGGGCAGCGGATTCTTCCCCCAGGAGAACACCAGAAAGCCATGCTGGCTGCTCTCCTGCTGGGGCAAATGCAGCTAGCACAGCTCTCTAGAGCACCACCCGCCTGATGACTCGCTTTGAGGACCCCTCTGAGTGCAGCATCCAGTGGGCAGACTCTCTGACTAGCCCTGCCAGCTGCTCAGAAGAGAGAGCAGGCAGCACAGGTCTCCAGAGAGCCTGGCCCAAATGCCTTGCTGCGAGGGGTCCTTCCTTAGAGTGAGGCATTGGCGGAGAGGTGACCCTGGGGATTGCCAGTGCTGCCATGGCTGGAGGAGGAGGAGGAGGAAGGGGCGGTCTGTTATGGCCAGGGGTGAGAGAAGAGAGGGTAGAGGCGGGTGGCAGGAGGAGGATTGATGGCAACGGCCACCGCCACCATAGTCATCATTGGTGGAGGGGAGGAGGAGAAGGGCACAGAAGGCCCTACCACTGCCACTCCCATCATTGTCATTGTCAGAGAGAGGGCAAGCAAGCAGTCACTGCCACCACCATTGTCATGGGGGGACATAGAAGGCAGCAGGGGGGGAAGGAGGAGGTGGTGGGTGGGCTGCTGCTGCTACCATCATCATTGTTGTAGGAAGGGGTGAGTGGGCATGGGGGGGGCAGAGACAGGAGGGCACCAGCATGACTTCCCACCTCAGGTGACAGGTGTTGCACAAGCCCTGGCTTTAAGCATCAACATGCTGGCATTTTTCGTATTTTTGGCCCTGCCCCTTTTACTTTGCCTTTGACCCAGCCCACCACGGGCATTTGGTCTTCAAGAGCTTCTTTGAAATGGAATTCAGCCCTTGGGGTGAAAGACATTCCCCACTCCTGTCTTCCTCTTCTTCAGAGCTATAGCCATAAAGACCCAGGGTTGGATCCAGATGTAGTCAGAATAGACCCACTGAAATCAATGGGACTTCATGACTAACTTAACTCTCATTTGTTTCAGTGAGTCTACTCTAACTATGACTAGGTCTGGATCCAAGCCTCAGTTCCTCACTGTTAGCCTCCTAGAAAGTAAAAACACAGAGCAAGATTCTACCAGATCATGGGTTGGATCCAGACTGAGTCATACTTAGAGTAGATGCATTGAAATCAATGGGACTTGCTAATGTATGTCCTATTTATTTTAATGGGTCTAGTCTAAGTATGACCAGGCCTGGATTCAACCCCATCTCAGTATGACAACAGGGACCATGCAGGAGTGGGGCTGAAATGGGTAAACATGACTGGGGCCTTGGGGTCCCATGCTACAAGCCCATTACCATAAAAGGGTGGTAGGGATTAGGCTATTGTCTCTCTCTCTCTCTCTCTCTCTCTCTCTCTCTCTCTCTCACACACACACACACACACTATCTCCCAATGGTGCATATAGTTATTAAATTATAATTAAAATATAAATATATGGATAAGAAACTTGACCACCATCCATGGTACCAACATTGCAGCTTCCAGGACACTCACCAATTACCTCTGTGAAAAACTGAATCACTGAGTAGCAAGCCTGAGTAACTCCCCCTTCCCATTGACTGTGGGTGCAATCCGTAATACTCTGTTGGTGCAAGTGCCATAGATGTTAATGGGTAGGACCAGTGTTTGGTGGTGGATTTCAACCAATGACTGGAAAGGGCAATATTTGGTACTTTAGAAGACAAAGTTGAGGATGTTCCATCTTCTCCACAGTAAATTTAATTAACACAGTAGGCCAAAAACACTGTCGCACCATTTCATTGATAACTGGACTGGATAACCGGACTTTGCCTGACATAGCATGTCTTTCCTTGCCACATACTCTTGGTGTTTCCTTTTAGCTTAGGCAAGCTGGCCCAGAATCAAAGCAGGGTTCATATTAGAATACCCCTAATTTTGATATAGTTCTTATTTTTAAAGTTTGTGGGTCCAGAAGAGAGCAGGAGGACAAATTTATATGACCCATTTTATATGTGAGGTAATTTGTTTGTTTTATTTGTTTTTGGCTAGCAACTCAGGATGAATTGAGTTTGTATACAGTGCCTGGTCATGTGAATAGCTTCAACTGTTTATCCACAATCTCAATTAAAAACATAGCAATGATTGTGAGTGAAATGTTTACAGAGTTGACTTATAAGAACCATGGCAATTTGTGATAATAATGATGAACCTAGTCACACAACCAGTTCCATGTGCTGATCCAAACCAAGATGACATTATGAATTCATCTAGTTTGGAACAATCCCAAAATAGCTCTCAGTCTTATGCCAAAGATTCATAACAAAAGTTTTGTTGCTCCTTGAACTTTGAAAATATAAGTAAATGGAAAATTATTTAGGAAGAACAAGAAATAAAAAAAGACTATTCTTCTCTGTCACTTTTATACCTATAAATACATGCATACATAGCAAGACAAAAGAAGACCTGATCCACTGCAAATGAATAACTCAAAACTAAACTGTATTTTTATGTTAAGTTCAAAAGTCCTGCGATTCACCATGCATCAGTAAATAAAATATGACAAATATTCATTCAAAAGAAATCTCAAATTAAATTCCAGTCTGATAAAGGTCATTTGTCTTCCCTTTGACTCATATCCTGGAGTGAAAGGAATATAATATAAATTCTCTTTGTCATGAACCTTTCTCATTTCTCATTTGGGAATGTACATCAGATCACCGAATACTGGAACATGACAGAAAGAAATTTTGGCAAATGCATCACCTCAATCCGCTATCACAAACTCAGGTCTGGATAAAAGTGAAATTTTAATTAAGTCACTTACCCAGTAGACCACTTAAACAAAAGAAAAATTAAACCTAATCTAATTTATAGTTCTTTTCATCTTCACACACACACACACACACACACACACACTATCCATGGCATTAATTTATCCTGTTTTGCAATGGATTTGGAATGACTACAACTTTATAATGACATTGGAGCCAATTTCAACTGAAATGCTTTCCTCCATGTTGGACGTTTGGCAATTATTCCAGTGGAAGATCACAGAGACAGAAAGACAGAGAGACAGAGAGACAGAGACACGGGGGTGGCTGTTCATATGTGCAGGGGGAGAAGGTGGTTAAGGTAACTATGGGGCGGGAGTAGCGTAACCATGATGCACGCACCCATCACACGACTGGGAACCATGAGGCGCCGCGTGGTTCCCATGACAACCCCCCTCCATGGTTACCTTAGCTATCCTCCTGCCGCTGCCGCCAGTGATCCCAGCGGCCTGTGCACCATGAAAACACGCACCCCGGCTGCTCCAGCTGTTCCAATGCTCTGGTGACCATAGAGAAAGTCTGTGCTGGCTAGAACGTTGCCAGAAGTAGCAGATTCTGTAACCAGCGGACTCTATGGTTGCAGCCTGGAAGTCCTCCCAAGACGATTTTAACCACTGGTGAGCCCGCCAGACAACACGGTAAGCCACCCTGGGGCCCCTTAACCCTGTTGCAGGGGGTGGGGTAGCCGGGGTGGCTTATTAACCACACAGAACGTGGTTTTCTTCCCCCACATGACATGCTAAGCCACTGTGGTTAGCAGAAATACCCTAACCATCATGGCTTAGTGTTACATGTGAACAGGGCCAGAGAGAGAGAGAGAGAGAGAGAAAGAAAGAGATGTTACATTGGCACTGAAAATCCATCTATAAACTGATTTGTAAATGGAAAACCTACAAATGCCCCAACTCATGGATTATTCCTAGGAAAACCTTGGATTTTCAATTTCAATGTGACTTTTCTATTGGTTCAGATATAACTCAGTGTGGTGTAGTGATTAGAGTGTTGGACTAGGACATGGCAGACTGAGGTTCTAGTCCCCACTGAGCCATGAAACTCACTGAGTGACTTTGGGCCAGTCACTGACTCTCAACCTAGGAAGAAATGCATGATATAAACATTTTAGCATTATGTGCACGAGGCTGCTTCCCCTTCCCCACTTCTATATAAACCCAAATGTAACTGATATGTCTCCAGCAAAGGAGATCGTTACCTTGTCGTGGTGCTGGAGCTTGAGCACCTCAATGACGTCATGAGCTAAACCGTGAAGGGACACCCAAGACGGGACAGTCATGGCAGAGAGGTCAGACTAAATACGATCCCTGGGGAAGGAAACGGCAACCCACCCCAGTATTCTTGCCATGAAAACTAAATGGATCAGTACAACCAGAGATATATCGGTATACCATTGGAAGATGGGACTCCCAGGTCGGAAGATGGTCAAAATGCTACTGGGGAGGAACACAGGATAAGTTCAACTAGCCCCAGATGTGATGACGCAGCTAGCTCAAAGCCGAAAGGACGGCTAGTAGCCGATGGTGCTGGTGGTGAACAACGAATCCGATATTCTAAAGATCAACACACCATAGGAACCTGGAATGTAAGATCTATGAGCCAGGGCAAATGGGATGTGGTTATTGGGGTGATGTCAAGATTAAATATAGACATTTTGGGTGTCAGTGAACTGAAATGGACTGGAATGGGCCACTTCACATCAAATGACCACCAGATCTACAACTGTGGACAAGAGGACCACAGAAGAAATGGAGTAGCCTTCATAATTAATAATAAAGTGGCTAAAGCAGTGCTTGGATACAATCCAAAAAATGACAGAATGATCTCAATTCGAATTCAGGGTAAGCCATTTAACATCACAGTGATCCAAATATACGCCCCAACCACAGATGCTGAAGAAGTAGATCAGTTCTATGAGGATCTGCAGCACCTACTGGATAGTACGCCAAAAAAAGATGTTATTTTCATTACAGGAGACTGGAATGCTAAGGTGGGTAGTCAAATGACACCTGGAATTATAGGCAAGCACAGTCTGGGAGAACAAAATGAAACAGGACATAGGCTGATAGAATTTTGCCAAGACAACTCACTGTGCAAAACAAACACTCTCTTCCAACAACCTAAGAGACGACTTTATACATGGACTTCACCAGACGGTCGACACTGAAATCAGATTGACTACATCCTTCGTAGCCAAAGGTGGCGGACATCTATGCAGTCAGTAAAAACAAGACCTGGAGCTGATTGTAGTTCAGATCACGAACTTCTTATTGCACAATTTCGAATCAGACTAAAGAGCAGGGAAGACCCACAGATCAGTTAGATATGAGCTCACGAATATTCCTAATTAATATGCAGTGGAGGTGAAGAATAGATTTAAGGGACTAGATTTAGTAGATAGGGCCCCGGAAGAACTATGGACAGAAGTTTGCAACATTGTTCAGGAGGCAGCAACAAAAAACGTCCCGAACAAAAAGAAAACCAAGAAGGCAAGATGGCTGTCTGCTGAGACACTGGAAGCAGCCCAAGAAAGAAGGAAAGCAAAAGGCAACAGTGGTAGCGGAATTATTTTTAAACAAGCAATGCGCAGAAGTGGAAGAAGATAATAGAATAGGAAGGACAAGAGACCTCTTCCAGAAAATTAGACACATCGGAGGTAAATTCCAGGCAAAAATGGGTATGATCAAAAAGAAAGATGGCAAGGACCTAACAGAAGCAGAAGAGATCAAGAAAAGGTGGCAAGAATATATGGAAGATCTGTATAGGAAGGATAATAATATCGGGGATAGATTTGACGGTGTGGTCAGTAAGCTAGAGCCAGACATCCTGAAGAGTGAGGTTGAATGGGCCTTAAGAAGCATTGCTAATAACAAGGCAGCAGGAGATGACGGTATCCCAGCTGAACTGTTTAAAATCTTGCAGGATGGTGCTGTCAAGGTGATGCATGCCATATGCCAGCAAATTTGGAAAACACAAGAATGGCCATCAGATTGGAAAAAATCAACTTATATCCCCATACCAAAAAAGGGAAGCACCAAAGAATGTTCAAACTATCGAACAGTGGCACTTATTTCACATGCCAGTAAGGTAATGCTCAAGATCTTGCAAGGTAGACTCCAGCAATTCATGGAATGAGAATTGCAGATGTACAAGCTGGGTTTAGAAAAGGCAGAGGAACTAGAGACCAAATTGCCAATATCCGCTGGATAATGGAGAAAGGCAGGGAGTTTCAGAAAAACATCTATTTCTGTTTCATTGACTATTCTAAAGCCTTTGACTGTGTGGATCATCACAAACTGTGGCAAGTTCTTGGTTGTATGGGGATACCGAGTCATCTTGTCTGCCTCCTGAGGAATCTGTATAACGACCAAGTAGCAACGGTAAGAACAGACCATGGAACAACAGACTGGTTTAAGATTGGGAAAGGAGTAAGGCAGGGCTGTATACTCTCACCCTACCTATTCAACCTGTACGCAGAGCACATCATGCGACGTTCTGGGCTTGATGAAGCCAAGGCTGGAGTTAAAATCGCTGGAAGAAACATTAACAATCTCAGATACGCAGATGATACCACTTTGATGGCTGAAAGCGAGGAGGAGCTGAGGAACCTCATGATGAAGGTGAAAGAAGAAAGTGCAAAAGCTGGGTTGCAGTTAAACCTCAAAAAAACCAAGATTATGGCAACCAGCTTGATTGATAACTGGCAAATAGAGGGAGAAAACGTGGAGGCAGTGACAGACTTTGTCTTTCTAGGCGCAAAGATTACTGCAGATGCTGACTGCAGCCAGGAAATCAGAAGACGTTTACTTCTTGGGAAGAGAGCAATGACAAATCTTGATAAAATAGTTAAGAGCAGAGACCTCACACTGACAACAAAGGTCCGCATAGGTAAAGCAATGGTATTCCCCGTAGTAATCTATAGCTGCAAGAGCTGGACCATCAGGAAGGCTGAGCGAAGGAAGATAGATGCTTTTGAACTGTGGTGCTGGAGGAAAATTTTGAGAGTGCCTTGGACTGCAAGAAGATCAAACCAGTCCATACTCCAGGAAATAAAGCCAGACTGCTCACTTGAGGGAAGAATATTCAAGGCAAAACTGAAGTACTTTGGCCACATAATGAGAAGACAGGACACCCTGGAGAAGATGCTGATGCTAGGGAAAGTGGAAGGCAAAGGAAGAGGGGCCAACCAAAGGCAAGATGGATGGATGATATTCTGGAGGTAACAGACTCGACCTTGCGGGAGCTGGGGGTGGTGACAGCCGATAGGAAGCTCTGGCATGGGCTGGTCTATGAAGTCACGAAGAGTCAGAAGTGACTGACCAAATAAACAACAACAACAACTGATATGTATCGCTCCATAGATATTCTGTGTCAGGAGTAAGCAGTGAACAAGGCCATGTTAAACAGGCAGAACCTGGGATTTTGTCCTGCTGCATGAGAAGGAGACTTTTAGCTGTTAATAAATATTTGAGGATGCTAGTGGTAGTGATGCCCCCACCCTTAATCCCACACTTCTAACGCGTGTCTTGAACTAGAGTTGTGAGTGATTTGATGTGTTCACAGGTAGCAGCACAAGCACATCCTGGGAAAACCTTTAGAAATTAAACTGAACCAGGACATGTAGCATTTCTTATCTAGACATACATATTCAGGCTGCAATCCTAAGAGTAAACTCAATTGAGCTCAATGGGGCTTAGGATATGTGTATAGGATGGCACAGTTAATATATTTTGGCTTGTTTTAAAGGATGTTTTGTTTCTGCTCTTATTCTGTTGCGATTTTATTGTATTATTGCAAGCTTGTTTTAAATTGTACATCACTTTGAGAACTCTGGTGGGCAGAAAACTGATTTATGAATATGATCAGTAAGATAAAATAAAATCCTAAAGAACAATTTGATAGAGAACCAATTTAAATATTAGACCTGCCATTCAGACAGTGCAAAAAGCAATACTCTGTGTCAATATTGCATTTGGTGGTTGTCATATTTCAGAGGCTCTTTTCACATCCACCAGCATGTATGTATGAAGCATCTGCCAACCAGCACAGCTCCTGCTGTTGTCATACTAGATTGACTGATTGATTTCATTTCTATACCACCCAATAGCCAAAGCTCTCTGGGCGATTCACAACAATTAAAACCGTAAAAGACAACATAAGATATAATATTAAAGTTTAAAGTTTAAAACCACAGTATAAAATAAAAGGAAAAACCAAAATACAACCTAGCAGTGATGCAAAGATTTAAAATACAGGGAGGGAGCAAGTCTATGTCCCCTAGATAGTGTCTGGGGGGGACATAGGATTGTTCGGTTTCCTGGTTCTGAGCTCATAGGAAGGGCTTCAAACTGGGAGCCAGGAAACCACCTCACCCCCTCCACCTCATAGCCAGCGCAGAGAGAACCATACCAGCTACCTTTCTGCACTCCGGAGCATGGAGACAGGAAAAGGGGGATTCCTGGGGGCAGGGAGGTGACGGGGGCAACAGCCATACAACAATTCCTATAGCTGCCCCAGGCTCCTTCCTTCCACCTTCCCGAAGCCTCTGCTAGACAGGTGAAAACAAGTTCGGGGGCTTACAAGTAGCCAGGGCACATCCCATAGGATTGCGGCCTAACTTATTTAAAACAACAGAAACCGAAACTGAAAGTTTAGCCTGGGGGGTTTCTCCAGACAAGGGAAGGAGAAGTGAATGGAGGATTATCCAGATTTTTTCAAGGAGTCAGCTTTGGTGCGTTTTGGTCTGTGCAGGGCTCCACGAGCGAGTGCACTGCTCCAGTATAAGTCACTTCACAGAACATACTTCCAGGTGGGGTAGGAACATTGGACTAACCCCATCAGACTGGCGGGGGCTGCTCAACCAATAAGAGAGTCTACCCTCCACATCCAGGCTTTCCTTTCTCCTTCCACTGTTACTCCCATAAAGTGATTGATCGAAGCTTAGCACTAATTACTTCCTTACACCAACAAAGCAAACAGTAAGGAAACACAGCTGTAGATCCTGTATTACTTGATAAAATCCTGGGAGGTCTCATGAAATGGTCTTGCCAAAAATCAAACTCTTTCTCTCTCTTCTCCCCCCCCCCCGCCTTTAATTACTTCCTTTCAACAAAGCAAACAGTGAAGACATGCAGCATGGATATTTACGAAACAAGCCTCATTGACCACAATAGAAATTACTTCTGAGGAGACACCTGCTTCCCCAAGCTATGCCCGATTCTGCCAATTTCTTTTTTTATTTTCTTCCCCTTTAGAAGTGCTATCTCACTTTGTCACTATTGCACATTTGTCCAGCAGCACCTACACCCCCTATCTCACAATTGCTCTATAACAGTATCGCACAGTTCTGTGATAGAGGAATTGTCTGACAGAGGCATAGTGAGGTGGAAGAATTCACCTATCCTGAAAGGAAGCAGTTAAACAAATCATACCTACAAAGGGGTTGACACAGTCACTGTATCACTATCATGCATTTGTCCAACAATTCCTATACCCCCTATCTCACTATCTCGCATTTGCCAGCTATTCCAATACCCCCTATCTCACTGTCACACAATAGTGAGATAGGGGGTATAGGTATTGCTGGACAAATGCGCAATAGTGAGAGAGTGAAAGAGTGAGTTAGGGGGTGTAGCTATCGCAGACAAAAGCTGCTATTTCGCTTTAATGCTTTACTTTTTAAAAAAAAAAAGTTACAGTCTCCAGGAGCGCACCTATACTTTGCGGGGCTGGCCACCAGAGTTTAGTGGTAGGCAAGGTGAAGTAAATGCCATGAGATAGCTCAGAACGCTGATGGACAGCTGTGAAATGGCAGAAACAGTGGGGAAACACCCTTTCACTGGGGTCACAACCAGGTGAAAGACACACCCCTGGGCAGGGCTATCATGCCAGAGCAAATGGGGAGGGTGGTGGACACCACAACAGAAACACAGACAAGCTGAATTAAGGAAAACAATCAGACTAATAGTACTCTCAGAAGAACTGGTTTTTCCGAGATAAGCTCTAGGGAGGCTGCGGGATAGCCATGACATCATGTATCCCTAACAACCTCCAAAAGCAGCCAGCTTGGAGGAAATTGGTGGAGACACCCCCCTGGAATGTCCACGTGAGTATTTTTCTTGTGATTTCCACCAGATTGTCTGTCAGGATTAAATCAGCCCTGCTTCATATGACCAGTTTAACATATGTATATCCAGCGGTGGGGAAAATAACTTGTGTTAACTTCAGCTAGCACTAAATTGCTGTATGGAGCCTGTGGTTGCTGATTTATGCAAACCAGTGCGCTCTTTAGGCTAGCAACTATTCCTGAAGTAGACCAGTAAAGAAGAAATGTATTTTGAAAATGCTATATGCAAAATGCAGTAATTTTAGGGACAATTATTTAGGGAAGTTTGTTGAATTTTGTAGAACTAATTTAATAATGTCTGATGTACATCGGTGCTTTCAGATGTTTTGACTGAATGGTGTTCGGTTTTTCTATCCTTCTGTAATTTGTAGACATCCTGGTGCTGTGAAAGTGAAAAAGAAGAAGAAATTTATTTTTAAATGCATTATGTTCTCCATGCTTGCATATCTCTCTGTTTTACATGTTTTTATGCAGCTAACACAGCTCTCTGGGAAGGAAGTGTGGCATGCTTTCCCCCCTGTACAAGACCTATCTCATTGTATAGGCACAACAGAATTGTTAAAAAGTAGTTGTTAAAAAGTAAGGTTGTAAGGAGACGCCATTACTGAGGAAGCCATTTCACACTTTCTCTAGAAAAATATTTAAGATTGGGATCGATATAGGGATGTTTGGAATGAAAAATGCTAAAGATGGTTAAGATCAATGTTGCTAGGTCAGGCTCAGCAGGTTCTGCAAAGTTCTTCAAAAATGAAACTCTGTATTCGGACCTTCTGTGTATCCCAGGCTGATTTTGGATGAAATAGTGCTGGGCAAGATAACAGATCAATGTGAAGTACAATTATTGATGGTCAGAGCATCACCTGTGCCTGTGATTGCAATACTAGCTGGGGGCAGGGGGGAATAATACCTCCAAATTCATTGCTGATACTTTGACCAAATGACAACAAGTAACGTAAATGGATTCAGGAGGATTTGGATAATTTAGGTAATTAAGCTTGCAGATGGCTAATGCAATTTAGTGTAAAAGAATGTTAAATAATTGGTTTGGGAAATTGTACCAAATGGAACAATCATATAGTACAATGATTAGGGGGGAAAGATGCTTGATTATTGAGTGGGAAAACCAAAAGCTGTGCAGCAATACATACAGAAAAGTGATTTATTTTCAAAAGAATTAAATTTAAGATCGAGTCACAGCAGCTGGATTACTGTTGTTATCTATTATTTTGTGTACAATAAAGGTAAATTAAATTGAAGCACCCAAGGACAATATCATCCAGATGAAATATCACAATCTACAAATAAAGAGAGACACCAGCCATGATGAGTGGAAAGCTGATCCTAAGGCAAGTGATACAAGCATTAAAATTCATTAGTCAGTTTCCTTGCGGAGATAAGTTCTAGCTGGAAAACAGAGTTCCTGGTTGTGTGGAGACCCCAGTGCGCATACCATTTTGAACATGGGGTTCTGTTCCAATCTTCAAATGAACACAAGTAGGTTGGGGCAGAGCCTGCCACCACAATCTACCCCACCCACCCCCACCCATGTTCATTCACTCACCATAGACTGAATGTTGGGGAAAGGCTGGTGGCTTTGAAGGATCCTTGTTTTGCCCGGGTTGGATCCAGGATCTGCCTTCCATGGACAGAAGGGCTCAGATTATTATTATTATTAATTATTATTATTTATTACATTTCTATACAGGCCCATAGCCAAAGCTCTCTGGGCAGTTTGCAAAGGTTAAAACATTACAAATACAATAAGCAAAATTTTAAAAAAATGTAAGAAACAGACAGTATAAACAGAGACAACATATATCTAAAAACAACTTTGAGCAATCAGCCAAACCATAACACAAATCCAGGATCAATTAAAACTCATCACATGCTGCCAAATGCCTGGGAAAAGTCTTGACCTGGCACTGAAAAGATAACAATATTGGCGCCAGGCAAGCCTCATCGAGGAGATAATTCCACAATTGGGGGGCCACCAACAAGAAGGCCCTATCCCTTGTTGCTGTCTTCCTAGCTTCCCTTGGAGTAGGCACCCAGAGGAGGACCTTAGATGTTGAGCGTAGTGTACAGGTATGTTCAAGCCGGGACAGGCTGTCTGTCAGGTAGTGTGGTTCTGAGCCATGTAAACCTTTATAGGTTAAAGCCAGCACTTTGAGTCAGGCTCAGAAACATATAGGCAGCCAATGCAAATGGGCCAGAGTTGGACTTATATGTTCGGACCTTCTGGTCCCTGTTATCAATCTGGCCACAGCATTTTGCACGGGCTGCAGCTTCTGAACCGTTTTGGATCACAAAGATGCCTCTGCCTGATTTTTAGGGATCTCCATCCCTCCCGCATGACAGCTCACCCTATTCAGCAGGGTCACCTGACCCTCTGTGTAGCATTTTCAGGGGGATGGAGGCACTGCCATGGGGAAAAGGGGGCAAGGAACCCCACTTCTGCCAGCCCTGTTGCACACTCCTAAATTTGGATCCAACCCCCTGAGTGACAGAGCTTACTCATACAACGTGCTCATTAACCTATCAACCTTATTTTTAGGGCCAAACTAAAATGTCAGCTTTGCTCCCAGAGCAAATAGCTTCCAGGTATCCAGAGCCACGGTGTGGAATTTAACCACCACTCTGCCCTGCATGCCATAGTCCTGGTCCTAATTCCCCCCTCCCTGCAGCTGGCATTTTAAGACAGATAGAGATGTGCCATCTCAATGTGTTAAATGAGATGGCACATTTAGAGCCAGTTCACACCTAATGACAATCCATGGGTTATCTAACCCACAGCTTGTTGGGGCCATGCAGGACTGAGCAAGTGCACTGCCTTGCAATCACTTGCTGTTTCCGCTTTGTTTTTGGATTATAAAACAACCCAGGAATCTATGGTTTGTTTTGGGGTTAAAACTATGGGTTGTTTCTCCACTAACAACCCAGAATTCCTGGGTGGACGTTGCAGCAAACAACCCAGGAACAGGGAGTTCCTGGGTTGTGCCGTGATCCAGAAACAAAGTAGCACTGGTAAGTGATCACTTGCTCCCACGCAGCCTGACAAACCATGCGTTGTCAGTATATGCAACCCAATTCTTAACATAATGCGCACTTCAGCCCTTATTCTCTTGCTAGATTCATCTAGAGCTGTTGTTATTAGCAGGTTCCTTTTCTCAGCAGACCTGCTCTCTTTCTGTGGAACCCTGTGGTCAGACTGTTCAAATGGTCTGGATAGTGTGGCAGGAGGGAGGAGCCTGGTTGAGGGACCTCATGGCCTTCCAGTCCTTCCAACTATCTGGTTATAATTTACCAGTCTGTAAAAAATATATATATCTAGGGTGGCCACTTATGCATAGTCAAAAAAGAGGAAATGCATCACCAAAAAGAGGGTGAGAGGAGACATAGATTTGCATGTGGTAACTTAGAAGTATAGATGCACATTCAAAAATAATTACAATAAAGTAGAAATACAATATATCACTCTATAGTGGGAAAGCATGTGACCAGCTGACCTTGTGCCTGCTCAGTCTCCTGTTTAGGTGCTACCTGTTGATGGATAACTTCTGGGCCCCTGCTCTCCTTTCTAAAGGGTCTTTATCTTTAAACTGGGCTTGGACTGGACAGCCTTTCAAATAGCAGACACCTTCAAACAGAGGACTGTCCTCTAACAGCCCTTCAAATAGAGGACTCTCCACCGTAAAGTAGGACACATGGCTACCCTAGGCACATCTTATGCAATAATATAATGTGAACGATATAGATTAAAATAACAAACATTGTGGGCTTCTGCTGGAGTCAGTCCTGAGTCATTCCTTGTCCCACATCTCAAGTAATAATTAAGATGGAGAATCAACTCCAATATATCAACTTTAGTTGGGAAAGGTTGCATACATGTAAAAGGTAAGTCAAAATGACATAATGGCATCAGTAAATGGGATAGCCTGATTGGTAAAGGTAACACGAACTTTCACAAAGACAAATGCAAAGTGCTATACATAGGAAAAAACACACACAAATGAGAAACAGTGCAGCATTTATTTATTTTTAGTGTAGACCGCATGTAGCCCTAGCTATAGCTGATAATACAAGGAATATGATTCAAGCTCTGGCACTCAGGCCAGGACCATTTTAGAGTTTATTAAACATTTTATCCAGCAAGTAGCTCTACTCATAATTTGGTAAGATCTCATTCTTTTAAAGGTCAGGTTCATGATTTTGTACATAAATGTGAAAATCCCAGGGCTTTTGGACAACCCAGCTAGCTGGAATGCCCAGCAGGGCTGAGTATAGCTGTCATTGCTTCCCTTACATAAGGAATTATTTTCTAGAAACAAAAATGACACATGGCATGGATTCAAAGAGAGAAAGCTCCTGAGCCATCGTGTAATCGCTCTCCCATAAGCATGCAAATAGCATGCAGATTTTGCCATGTGAATGTAGAGAAATATGTGAACATTAGCTGTGGCCCTCTGTGCTTGAATGAGCTGCTCACCCCTGATGTAAAAGCATGATGATGGATGACATGGTGAGATTGGGGAAGTGAGGAAGTGGG
The DNA here is from genome assembly GCF_057233095.1 of Heloderma suspectum. Lineage (NCBI taxonomy): Eukaryota > Metazoa > Chordata > Lepidosauria > Squamata > Helodermatidae > Heloderma > Heloderma suspectum. Next base: position 65,494,942 of record NC_139462.1, on the reverse strand, counting down.
GAAGTGAGATTATGAGAATGATGTATAACAAAAGGCATAATATTACTCACGCTAATATTGCAGATTCTCATACAAAACAGGAAGTATCTGCCCCATAGCCATGAATGCCCCTTTCTATTCTACTCTGCTAATTATATTTTCAGCTAGAGATGTTATTGCAAGTACCCTGAGTGCTTTTCTCTGATTGCACTGGTGCAGTTAGATGAACTATTACCTATCATTACCTTTATTTCAAACTGTCAATTCTTTTTTGTCTGTAGCCAGAATCCTGGGAAAAGATGGCAGGAGGGAGGGAGATGGTAGGGTTGGGGTGGGGGATAGTCACGGTCTCTATCAGAAAATAAAATATCTCTGGAAAAAAATGAAGCAAACAAAATGTGAACAGGGAAAAGGAAGACAGAAGATGTGATACTTCTTGATAAATCATCTTTGTTGAAAGGTCATTCTATTCTGCAGCTATAGAAAATAACCCAAACCTAATGTTCACAGCAAGTATGGAGATGGTTTTGTCAGTGACCCCTTTCTGTCCTTTGTGCTTACAAAGTCTCAAAAATAAAATATGTAGCAATAGTATGGTTATGTTACATGTCCTTAGAAGAGTCAAGGAACAAAAGAACCTGACTGGTTTCAAAACAAGGAATGCACACATTTATGATAACAGAAATTATTAAAGCGTCTTTGGGGATCTTGTGGAAGGCCAAATGGCAGGGTGTGAAAACAAAAATAAACAAGTAAACCGATTTTTGTATTTTTTTTTTAATTAAAACTGATAACTCAGCTGAAATCTATTACTATCAAGTAAGTTCATTCAAGGGCCGCGGTGGCTTCGTGGTTAAGACGCTGAACTGCAGACCAGAAGGTCGGCAGGAAGCAGTTCGAGACCCGAGTGCCACGTGACGGAGTGAGCTCCCGTCTTCAGTCCCAGCTCCTGCCAGCCTAGCAGCTCGAAAGCAAGAAATTGCAAGTAGATAAATAGGCACCGCTTCGGCAGGAAAGGTAACAGCATTCTGTGCACCTCGGTGTTCAGTCATGCCAGCCACATGACCACGGAAGTGTCTTTGGACAGCGCTGGCTCTTCAGCTTAGAAATGGAGATGAGCACCACCCCCTAGAGTCGGACACGACTGGCTGGGGACACCTTTTTTACCTTTAAGTTCATTCCCTTCACCCTACCTAATATTATAATGCTGGTTTTGCCATTCCATGGTTACTGAGCATACTTTTTTTACTTCTACAAACCTTAGGCCTTTCCCGAACATGCTGATGCTTCCCTCTTGTTTCTTAGTGGCCCTATTTGGACTACAATCCTGGTGGCACTCATCACCTGAATTTGCTATTGGAAGGAGAGATTGGTCCATATTTTACTGATTTTGATGAGCCAAACTGAATCTACATCTGTCACATGAATCTACATCTGTCACATGATTCTCCACATCTTGGAAATTCTGTTTAAAAAATCTGTTCTCCAGTGTCAGTCAGCCCACTTTATCCCATTTTACAAACTTTCCATTTATACAGTAAAACACTGGAACCCAGAGTGATGTAGTAGATACATTACAAAGCTTGTACCGAGCAGTCCTGAATTCAAATTTCTAGATGGCCTTGAGCAAATAATTTTCTCTCAGCCTCAGTTATGGCTTCCAACGGGGATGTTATTGTCTTTTCTATTAGAGGGGTGCAGATGAATGCATCACTCTACGTTGCAACATAATGCATACTTTCCTGGGAGTACATTCCATCAACTATAGTGGATAGTGAACACACAAAACCATCTCCATGCTTGCTGTGCACATTAGGTGTTTGGGACTTTTAAATAGCAGCAGAATGGAATGGTGTTTGAAGAACGGTATTTATTGAGATTCATATCTACCCTTTTCTTCTTTTATCACATTCCTTTCCACTTTTTTTTTTTTTTAACGGAAAGATTTTAATTTTTGAGTAAATGCGGATTGTGCTGCACAGAACATTGCATACTGAAAAGTGCTGTATATTTACAGTGGCCTAAACCAGAATGCAACAAACTAGGAGTCTATTGGCACATTCACATCAGAAGCCATTTAAAAAGTCAACTTTTAAAAAAAAGAAAAAAAAAAGCTCTCTCTTCCACATTAAAACTGGACATTGGAACTTACATAATGGATTGTCATATGTGAAATGGGAAAGAAGTTTCCCCCAGGTCAGTGGTGTGTGTGTGTGTGTGTGTGTGAGAGAGAGAGAGAGAGAGAGAGAGAAAGAGAGAGAGAGAGAATCATCTGACAAATCATAAAACAAGGCTGGTTCACTGTGACTGGCTTGATAGGTTTTAGGTGACGCAAACCTGCCATATACTGGGTAGCTTGTCTCATTGCTTGAAGTACCATGATTGCTTACTTACTGAATTCCCTTGCCTCCAAACATCTCTTAGCCGGTGCATTTTGATCACCTCTCCTTTATGTTTATCTGTAGGTGCTGGAGGGGTATGTGATATGTGGCATGGATGTTGGTTAATGTGCTAAATATCTTGCTTTTGCGCGGAAGGCTGGATTCAATGCCCTTCAGGTCTAGAATCTGTGAATGCACAGATGAAAAATCTGATCACTGCAACATTTCAGTCTGTGAGACATGTCATCGTAAGATCTATTTGTTTTTTAAAAAATTTGGACAGCACAAGTTAAGTTTTATCTGTCAAATCATCTATGATCCGCTGAATGAGCCATGAACCGCTGATGTTAATTGAATGGTCTCTTCTAGCTGTACTGCTACCGGTGACACTTTGATGACCTCAAAGTGAACTTTGAATGATTTGAATGTTTTTTCAGGGTGTGTGCCTAACCTATGCCAGCGTCTGGCTTGCTTCAGCTGCTGCTGTACATGTATGGCATACCATACATGTACATGTATGGCATACCATTCAAATTTGCAGTAACATGCGCTAGGTCGCCAAACAATGTGGGAAATTAGCAGTTACAGAGTGCAGTGCAGAAATAGATTAGAGACTCAAAGATGCCTGTAACCCCAATTTGGCTGTCTCACCCAGCCAAGGAAGCTAACAGTGACTGCAAATTGATAGGGCCATTGACAGACAGATGATTGTGAAGGGGGCAAAGCGAGTGCAGTTGTACTACAGACGTCTGCTTAACATATGCAGTGACCAAGGTTAGAAAGTCTGTACTGGAGATGGAAGGCGAGAGACTCAGTTCTTCTCTCATGCAACTGCAACAAAGTTACACTGGGAATGCCTTTGTCCTCCTCTAATAAAACTGAGGGCAGGCAGACAAATAACCCTGCATATATATCCTATTTAAGCCCCGGTACGCTCATGTGCCCATTGCTGACTGATTGTGTGGACCCTTGATGAATCTGCGAGCCCCAATTGCCTTGCCTTCCTTCTGAAATTATTTATTATTATTTTATTTATATCCCACCCTTACTTGCAAAGAGCCCAGGGCAGCTAACAATCTATATAAAACATACATATCATCCTCCCCCACCTTGGTGCCCTCCAGATGTTTTAGACTACAACTCCCAGCATTTCTGACCACAGGCCATGCTGTCAGAAGATGATGGGAGTTGAAGTCCAGGCACCAGGTCGGGAAAGGCTACAATACATTGAGGGCTCAATCCTATCCAGATAGTCGGCAGCCTCCAAATCCAGAGGCTGCCAAATATCCAATGCAGGGTGGAAGGAGAATGGTGGCTCCGTGCTCCAGCCGCCTTGCATTTCTGCTAGATGGTTGATTTTACCCATCTAGCAGCCATGCCTTGGGGGGGGGGAGGATGCTGGAATGGCCATAGAAAATGGCATAATGCAGCCTCCCCAGTATCCTCCCCTCCCCGCCCCTGGGAACACCCCTGTTTCTCCATCTCCATGCTCTGTTTTATGAGTGCAGAGAAGTAGCCAGCGTGGTTGTCTCCACACTGGCTCTGAGGGGGCAGGGTGGGGTGGGGAGCATGGTTTCCTGGCTCCAGGTCAAAGCCCTATCTCCGACCTCATAACCAGAAACTGAACAAACTTATTGCCCCCCAGAAGCTGTCTAGAGGTCACAGGATTGCTCTCTAACGTAGCATTAAAAACACAACTTTAAAATCCCAAATATAACATAAAATACAATAAAACCACCCACAGAATCAATCAATCAAAGAGCAAACACAGCACTTGCCTATACCGCCCCCCCTCCAAATCCTGCACAAATAAATAGTTCTTTCAGGGGAAGGGGCTGGTCCATGCAATTCCTTTGAACTGACCTCTGTTCCTGAGAAGCTCAGCCCGTGTATTTTGTTGGCATCACCCTAGCACCTTGTCTAATAGGTATGATACAGCCTTCCCTACCCTGGTTCCCTCCAGATGTATTGGGCTATCACTCCAATCGGCCCCAACCAGTAGGTCTAATGGTCAGGAATGATGGGGCTTGTAGCCCAAAGCACCTGGATGGCATCGGGTTGGGCGAGGTTGGTCTAATAGGTCATTTGTTCTGGGAGAGGTTGGATGAGCAAGGGGCCTAGAGGTGGCAGCCAGGAACAGGAGGAACCTGATGCTAGCTACCTGCCTTTATTGTGATTGACGTTCATGACCTGTGTGTGTGCTCTGCCCTAACTGAATTACCAGGAGCTGCCCTCATATGAGTAAGCAAACAATGGGAATGGGTGCCATTAGCCCTGGACCTCTGGGCAGAAGTCCAGGGGCCCACAGCTCAGAGGTCCCCCAAATGACTACTAGAGAGAGATGGAAGCATCTCCCCTTAAAAAAAAAAAAAGTTCAGCAGTAGCAGATGTGCTGCTCAACAAAGTGCCTGCGGAGCTGTCTGAAGCCCTGCCTGCCTGCCTGCCTGCCACTGCCTTTGTTCTCCAGAGCACCTCTGAGCCTCATGTGGGATCCAGAGGCACTCTGGGTAACGAAGGTGGTGGCGGGCGCATGAGGCTGCAGCTGCCACCGCTGCACGCCTGCCACCGCTGAACTGTGTTGTTGTTATAGGGAAAGGACCCCTTCCCATTCTGGATGGTGGTAAGTAGGGGCTGGGATAGGAGAAGAGCAGAGTGACCAAGGTGGCCCCAGCATGCTGGCCACCATTCCTCCCTCTCAGGTGGGGAGGGATTGGGACAGGAATGGGCTCCTTTTTCTTCTCTTTAAAGAACAGTCACACAGGCAGTGGTAAACGTGCTGTCGCATAAGCACCAGCTGAGCTGTCTCCAGCACAACTGTTGTTGTCTTTTAAAGTAGAAAAAGGAACCCCTTTCCTTCCTCATGCTGGCTGGTATGGGAGGGAGCTTCTCTTTCTGATATTGCCTTGTATGTTGGAGAGGGGAGGAGTGTGATGAATGACCAGAACAATGGGGAAGGAGGGGATGTTGGGCTGTGGGGGGGAGCTGGCTGGACAAAGCAGGACAGCAGCTATGGAGGGGACAGTGCCATGCATGTGGAAACTGAGGAAGGCACCGTTCCCAGGGCTCCCTGAAACCTAGCAACACCACTTAGAAATGGAAATCTGGACAAATGCAAATGTCTTCCAATGACCACCACAGTCAAGTCACCTACAAAGTAACCTACAAACATGGCCCAATCCTGAAGTGTCCTCACCCTAAGATAGGTCAACAGGTTAAGAAACCACCTCACAGCACCCTGTTGTTCTAAGAACCTCCACCTGAAGCATGGAAGTATGGCATTTGTAATGCTTAGACAGCTAATTCAATCCAGAAGTCAGGAACCTCTGGAAGGCTCCTGTTAGGGGTGTGCATCAGATTTGGCCGAATCCTGAAGCAAATTGGGATGATTCAGAAAGGTTCAGGAGATGTCCAAATCAAAGCAGAGCTCCTCTGATGCAAATTGAAAAAACTCTGAATCCTTCAGAAGCTCTGTTAGTGATTCAGAGGAATACAGAGAAACAGAAGACAGGTCTATGAAAATTTAGACATATCTCCTTGAGCTCTCCATATAAGGGGAAAGGTAAAGGTAAAGGTGTCCCCAACCAGTCGTGTCCGACTCTAGGGTGCGGTACTCATCCCCGTTTCTAAGCCGAAGAGCCAGCGCTGTCCGAAGATGCTTCCGTGGTCATGTGGCTGGCATGACTGAACACCGAGGTGCACGGAACGCTGTTACCTTTCCCGCTGAGGCAGTACCTATTTATCTACTTGCAATTTCTTGCTTTCGAACTGCTAGGTTGGCAGAAGCTGGGACTGAAGACGGGAGCTCACTCCGTCACGCAGCACTCGGGTCTCGAACTGCTGACCTGCCGACCTTCCAATCTGCAGTTCAGCGTCTTAACCACTAAGCCACCGCGGCCCTTATATGTTCCTCCATATAAGGGGAACACCAGGGTAAAGAGAGACAGGGTGTAGTTTGTGACTGACAACGCTAGAATCATAAATCATAAAATAAGCCAGGTTGGAAGGGGCCTACAAGGCCATCGAGTCCAACCCCCTGCTCAATGCAGGAATCCGAGTCAGAGCACCCCTGACAGATGGCTGTCCAGCCTCATCTTGAATGCCTCCAGTGTGGGAGAGCCCACCACCTCCCTAGGGAATTGGTTCCACTGTTGTATTGCTCTAACAGTCAGGACGTTTTTCCTGATGTTCAGCCGGAATCTGGCTTCCTGTAACTTGAGCCCATTATTTGATGTTCTGCACTCTGGGATGATCGAGAAGAGATCCTGGTCTTCCTCTCTGTGACAACCTTTCACAGTGAATGGTGTTACCAGTACCAATCACAGTACTTTGCAGGAGGGATGGTGAAGTAATATATCACAGGACTGTTGCAGTATTCAATACTCTTTGCTAGTTTCCTCTCCCAGGAGCAGAAATATTAAAGAGGTTTTGGTGAAATCCATCGCACTTTTGGTGCTTGCTTGGGAAATGCCAGATGTTTGTTGTTCTGCCTTTGTCACTGTATGCTCCACATCCACCATCCACCCCTGTCCTATTGCACTTTTGTGACTTTGGTGCCAATTCAGCAGAAAACAAAAAAGACCAACTTCCTAGTCCCTGCACCTATCCATCTCAAATTCTTCAGGTTTCTTGCCTAGAATACCTCCATTATCATACAAATTCCCACCTCACCAAACACACACACACACACACACACACACACACACACACAGGGAAGGAAGGGGAAGTGAATCACTCCCTTTAAACAAATTTGAAGACTCTTGCTGCACTATCATTCTGATTTTTTCTGGTTTCTTAGCTACAACCACTTCCATGCCATATGACATTTTCATAACAGTTGTTCACACACAAAAGTAGGGTGCTAAGTGCATGCTTTTCTGGAAACGCCCCAAACTGTCAAGGCTGCTCTTGCATGAAAACCCTACATCTATTCATCAGAAACTTGGGAGCTTTGATCCCCTCAGAATGGGCAAGTATGCCTGGAAATATAATCCAATTCTGCAAAGAAATTTTAAAAAGTTCTTGGCAGTTCCCTTTTATCAAAAAAAAGAAAAAGAAAAAAAGCAAAGCAAAGCAAAAGCTAAAGGTGCCTAGCTCCAACCTCCCTACACCTATTTTTCTGAAATTTGATATAATTTACCTTTTCATAAGGAGTTACTACTCCTGCAAGTTATATTCATTTCTGTCTAACAGGAAAAACATTTTAGGCATTTGTTGATTTCCAATGATAGTCAATGGGAGAAATGAAGCTTTGCATTTCAGACCGTAAATTGAATTGGGCAGCCTCTGAATAGTCTCCCAAGGTTTGCCTGGCACATCACCCATCCTTCCTTATCCACATCTAGAACTTCCCTCCTCTCTCCATTGTAGAGTAGGAAGCCATTCCTATACAAGCCTTGTATACTAGGAAGAGCTTCCTTTGCTTGCAGCCCCTTACTGCCTTGTATGCCCAGACAGAGCTTCATACCTCCATCACAGTGGGTGGAATGCACCTGCAGACCCAAACAGACTTTGCCTTCCAAACAAACCTAAGTTTTATTTAAACAAAGCCTTTTCCACAGAGCTCTTTCAGGCTGTGGCCTCTCTCTCCTCAGGCCAGAAGCAGTGGGTGTTCCCCTCAACTTCCTGGCTCCTCCCAGGAAGCACATCCCACCTAGGTCAAATCCAGCAATTCCTTTGTATTGTTGCAACACCCTTTAGTAGGCATCCATTTCAGGAGCACAGCCCAATTCCACGGGGGCTTGGCCCCCTGCCACATATGACGGCAATAGTGGAGCCACCCATGTTTTGTGGGTCACTCAAGGGCCCAGGGAGCTTGTTCTTCACAGCAGGAGAAAGCAGTGCAGTTGTTAAGAACTGTTGGCTCTAGGACCAGGGTTGTAAGCCTCCTGTGCCCAAGAGCAGAGGCCTCGAGCTTGGTGCCTCCAATGTCTAGCTAACTTCCGAGTCTCCTTGCCTCTACCCATGTTTGTAATTTTTCTCAGGTTATAGGTACAAGAGAGGCTTGGTTTCACTGCCCTCCATTCCAAATAACATTTTTGAACTGCATTCCACACTATGTACGATTCAGGGGTTCCTAATAAAGGCTTAGCCTGCTGTCAGCCTTTTATAGCCTTTGTTCACTTGGGGCAGTATCTAATGGTAGTCCTACTTAGATTAGGCCCATTCACTTCAATGGGTCTACTCTGTGTAGGAGTACCGTTGGATACTACCCACAGGAATAAAAGCATTGTGTGCATAGTGGTTTTAAAGACTGTGGTGGTGTTAGACAAAAGTTCTTGCTTCTGGTTGAAAGAAAGGATGCCAGGCGGGCAGCAGTGGATCCAACACTATTTTATTAGTCGTTTTGCAAAACGGGTGCAGAGCAGTCTGGACCCCGAGATAAGCGTGCACAAGTCTTTTATACCCTTCCCCCCACAATCTTTCCGTTAGCCACAGGACATGTCAACTGACTGAGCCATTAGCTGACTCATTAGTCATGAGTGTGTCAATGTGCTTTTTGCTGATTATGCTTACGTGACTGACACGCCAGCCACTTATGGCGTCTCTTTTTCTAACAGTGGTTACCCCATTGTAAACTCATGGCCAGCAGCCTGTGCCTCTGTGAGTTTCAAATGGCCATAACCAACCAGGAAGTAAAGCTCTTTGTGTTCCCCTTCCTGTGAAACAGGAAATATACCCACTCCAATTTTATTTCTTCCCTGTCCTCTTGATATGGCTCAACATTCATCCATTCTGCCCCTTGTGTAGCCCACCCAGTGCTACTGAAAGTCGAAATTCTCCTCATTGCGTGTAGGCCTGCAAAGAATGCCTCACTGTTTTGCTAGCATCCTCTCTACTCCTTACTGGGCAAGCCATAACTCCTGTTGGGGAAACAAACAGAGTGAGAACATCCCCGCCTGAAAGATGAGACTGGGTGGGGATGGCTAAACTACCAGTTCACTCATACTCCCCACCTCTGTCTTTTATTGCTCCCTGAGTATTGTTAGACATAATCTGCCAGTGCAATGCTAGGGGTGGTACACTCATTTTTTTTTTTTTTTGTAAATATTTATGGGAATAATAAAGCAAATTTATTTATTTATTTATTTATTTCATTTCTATACCGCCCAATAGCCGAAGCTCTCTGGGCGGTTCACAAAAACTAAAACCAAACAACACACAATAAAACAATTTAAAATATATAGAACATTAAAACCACAATATAACAATACAACCACAATAAAACCTAGCAGCAGTACAGGAGTTTAAAATACAGATTTAAAACAGCAAAGATAAAAATTTAGAAAGCTAAAATGCCTGGGAAAATAAAAAGGTCTTCACCTGGCGCCGAAAGGAGTACAATGTAGGCGCCAGGCAAACCTCACTAGGGAGCTCATTCCAGAGCCGGGGTGCCACAACAGAAAAAGCCCTCCTCCTAGTAGCCACCCGCCTCACTTCCTTTGGCAGGGGCTCACGGAGAAGGGCCGCTGATGATGATCTTAAGGTCCGGGCAGGCACATATGGGAGGAGGCGATCCTTCAGGTAACCTGGCCCCAAGCCGTTAAGGACTTTGAATGTTAACACCAGTACTTTGAATCGGGCCCGGAAATGGACTGGCAGCCAGTGCAGCTGGAAAAGTACTGGCGTAATATGAGCTCGCAGGCCAGTCCCTGTTAACAATCTTGCTGCCCTATTTTGGACCAGCTGAAGTTTCCGGACCGTTTTCAAAGGCAGCCCCACGTATAACGCATTGCAGTAATCCAGACGAGAAGTTATCAGAGCATGGATAACTGTAGCTAGGCTATCTCTGTCCAGATAAGGGCGTAGTTGGTATACCAGCCTAAGCTGATAAAAAGTGCTCCGTGCCACTGAGTTCACCTGTGCCTCAAGTGACAGTTCTGGATCCAAGAGCACCCCCAAACTACGAACCTGATCCTTTAGGGGTAGTGCAACCCCCTCCAGAACAGGTTGAATATCACCTAGCCGGGCAGACGAACCACCCACTAACAGTACCTCCGTCTTGTCTGGATTGAGTTTCAGTTTATTAGCCCTCATCCAGTCCATTACCGTGCCCAGGCACTGGTTCAGAACAGCCACTGCCTCACCTGGTTTTGATGAGAAAGAGAGGTAGAGCTGGGTGTCATCCGCATATTGATGGCACCTCAGCCCACACCTCCGGATAACCTCCCCCAGCGGTTTCATGTAGATGTTAAACAGCATGGGGGATAAAACAGAGCCCTGTGGAACCCCATGGCACAATTGCCATGGCACAGAGCAATAATCCCCCAGCACCACCTTCTGGAATCGGCCATCCAAGTAGGAGTGGAACCACTGTAGTGCAGTGCCTCCAACTCCCAACCCAGACAACCTATCCAGAAGGATACCATGGTCGATGGTATCGAAAGCCGCTGAGAGGTCCAGGAGAATCAACACGGTCGCACTCCCCCTGTCCCTCTCCACTTAGGGTATTTCCCCACTTAGGGTATCTACTGTGTGCACCACACCTCAGCAACAGATCCTATTAGTCACATTAGCATGCACATGTGAATGAAGACACTGGCAGCAATTCCAGTAACATCTCCCATCCCGGGTAAATTGGGAGTTCAAGAATACACAAAAAATAGGGAAAATGAGGGAGGAGAACTACATTTTGAAGCAAGTGAAATATGTGGGATTTTGCAGAGCATGCCAGTGAAGTATAGGCTAATATTACTAGCTATTCAAACTGTAGCAGTTCAAAACACTTGAAAAATAGTCCCATCTATTTTTCATAGTCCCATCTATTGATCTCTGCTTTCATTCCAATGGACAAATGTATTCAGCTAAAGCTATATTATTATTTTCATGCTACAAAAGGCATGGATAGATATCTGAACACTTTTCTTTCTTTCTTTCTTTCTTTCTTTCTTTCTTTCTTTCTTTCTTTTACAAAAATATAATCTGTTGCTAATGCCAGGTACCAAGTAATCAGTGAACACTACAAAAAGAAACACACCCACACAGTGAGGTGAAGGAAAATGTCTTGGAGAGACAAGAGCTCAGAGCATCAGTGAAAGGTGAGAGGAAAGAGATGTCTGAAAATATTATTGTAGTTAACAAAATTGTACATTAGCCATAATTATATGAAGCAGCTTCACATACATTAACAACAAAGCTCATCATAATTCTAAAAGCACACTGATTGTATATGGTCAGCATGCAAATTTATGAGACAGTTTTGGGGGCTGATTAATCCACAAATAGATAATTTTTCAAGGGTTACAAATGTTATGCTTTCAAATTTGTTCTAGCTTTGATCAAGATTTTTTTTAAAAAAATCTATGAGCACAGCACCTAGATAGTGATCCATTTTGAATTATACATCTTCTATATGTCATACACTCATGAAGATATTAATCCACATGATTCTTGAGTCATGACATGTACAACTTCTGCAAGCTCCTAAGATCTCTGACTCTGCTTTTATACTCTACAAACATCACTTTAAATATGTACTCTTTCATTCATGCTCCCTGGAGACATAACCTGCTTATCTTATTTTCTTCTTCTATTTCTCATGTGGTAGCTAATTTTATTCACCATTTTTCAAGCAATAAAAAAACTGGAATCTGAGCACTATCTGGGCAGAGAATGTGAATTTCGTTTGGGTGTTTTTAGCAGCCATCAAATAGCTATGTACTTGCCACCATTGAACACTTTGTATGTATTAGACTTTTGGGAAGCACTCCGATATATGTTTGGACAGGAAAAAAGTCCTTCAACTCCCAGCATTTTCTAGCCAGCTATGGTGGCTGAGGCATGCTGGGAGTTGTAGGTCTTTTTTCTGGCTAAACATGCATAGGATTGCACCCTTACTCATGAAAGGTTCTTGCTTCCCTTAATTTCATCAAGTAGAATAAGCATGTGTCCAAATAAGAACTGGTCACTAACAAGCTCCCTTACATATTACCAGTGTTCACTTGTTGTGCTAAACATAGTTTCTGGCCTGAAAGGCAGCCAAAAAACATTTTAAATAAAAATAAATAAAAATTAAAATGTCATGAATGAGCCTAAGCAAGCCTTTCATTTGCACACTTCCTTCTCCTCCTCCCTTGTGGCCAGGAGAAGGAGTCTGGAAGTTTTACTTCTGTTTTTTCTTAACTGCAGCTTGTCGTGTCATCCAGACCAATGAACTGTAGTTAATGTTAACCACAGTTTGTTGGTTTGGATCAAACAACAAACCATGATTAAGCAAAAGTGGAAGTGAAAACTTCCATACTCTTTGTCCTGGATGCATGAGAGGAGGAGAGGGAAGTGGGAAGTGAACAAGCCTAAGGCTCACTTAGGTTCATTCTTCTGTCACGCTAAAGAATGGTTTTGCACAATGGTTCACAACATGCAGCGTCCTCCACCCACTCCCAGGGTGGCTCCACCAGCCCCACTGACCCCCAGAACCCCCCCAAAGTAAAAAAAGAGCCCTTTTTAATGAAAAAAATTGTGTCCAGACCACCACAAAGTAACAAAGAAGATCTGACTCTTCTAGGGATCAGTAGCAGTTATGGAGCCCTTAAAGAGTCCATTTTAGCTTGCAAACAAGGTAGATTTGACCTTTTTGGTGGTCCATAGTGCTCCACATTCTTTCTTTTTTTAATATTTAAAAATATTTTTTCAGGTTGGGGGGGCAAAAATAGCTCCCGGACCTCCTGAAGTTGCCTACCCCTGGTTTAGCATGACATGCAACCATGGCCATTATAACAAAAATAGTAGCTGGAAAGTGCCAACAATTAACCACTGCTGATTGGAGATGCCACTGAATTTGTAGCACTGCCTGTTGTAGAACTCCTACAGAACTGATGTGGGGACTGAATGGAATTTGGAGGTTTCCACTATTCAAGATGCTTCATCATTGCAGTAGGGCTGTGGACATTCACTGCAAGGCCTACTGCAATAAGGAAGCCTCTGGAACTACTGGAGACCATCATATTCCAATGCATTCATCACCAGAAACAGTATTTCTGGAAACCAGAACAGTGTGTGGTTTTCATTCTACAAATTGAACAGAATCCAGATGGAAAAATTCAGACTCATCATGTACTTATTCCTCAGTGGATTCTGGGGATTCAGCCCATTTTCATTGCTGATCTACCTCACAGATTTTGTAGAGGAGGAAAAATCTAGCCAGCCAGACTTTCTTGCCAGCTCTGACAGACGTGAACCCTTACAGAACATGAAGTATCGAAGTAGAAAACACATAAGGTCAGGCTACAAAGAACCACCTCTTCTACCCCTTCCTTACATGCTTTCACCTACCCCAAGTATACTTGTGTCAGTTCACTCCCACTCTTGGATAAAAGAAGCAAAGAAGAACTCAAGGCCTCATGTCTGGAGCAAAACGATATAGCTGTAGTAAAACTGCCAACATCTAAACCTTTATGTAAACAGGTGCATATTTTAGTTCTCATTCCCAGAGGCATAATGAGCATTCTTAAATATCGTGCAGGCAGCAGGGTGTTTTTTTTTTATTATCAAGCTCTTATTATATCAACAGAAGTCTGAAAAGATTTGCAGTAGAAAGTACTGCTAAAATATCGTAATTCTCTGAACTGACACGTTGTTATCAGTCTTATGGCTTTCTTTAGGGCTGTCATTGGATTATGGTAATTTTTCAGAGTAACAGATCTAATCAAAGTAGAAACCTCTAAACTACTGAGAGCTCAGGAAAGAGAGAAGTGCGGAACAAAGAGCTTTACACTTAAGAACTTCCAACCTTGGCAAGAAATTCTGTGCTCTGCCATATGTCCCTGCCCTGCCCCAGGGCAAAGCACAACCTCCCCAAAACATTGCTTTTCTATACTTTCAGCAAAGGGGGAAAAGGCAGGAGCTCCCACAGTCACCAATTTAAGCAAAACACAAAACAAAACCCCGGTATGTTCTCAGGAGACGAGAACACATTTCCTGTAACTCGGGGTGCTTCCTAACAAGGCTTTAATTGTGCTAGTGCCCTGCCTCAAACATGGAATTTTGCAAGGGTCCAAACAACGATAACTTCCATTTGTAACCCTTCTGCATTTTCCCACTACACAAAAAAATTGTTAAGGACAGAAAGATGGAATAGCTGCACTTCTGATTGGTAGCTCTAGGAGCTGGCCATCTGGCAGCATCCTTGGTTGAAGTTGCCAACTGAGAATATAAAATTGAATCATATTTTGGATTGACCTTAACCTCGATATAAATGTAGGACTGGTTCACACACATACTTTCTTCTCTATGTAAAAATCTGTCACCCGTATCAGCTACTGATGTACCTGTGATCATACGAAGACAAAGAAATGTGAACTGGGCTGTGACATATACAGCCAGCAACAATTTCTACCATCACGTTATCGCTTTTTCCAGCTGTCACAAGTGTGAGGTCATAGCCAAAGGTTCTCTTTGTCCTTTGACATGAGCTTCCTCCATTGGAAGAAATACCTTTTTCTGTCAGAGGAAGGGAACTTTTGGATCCAATATATGGGAATTGTTGCAGCTATTTATATGTCTTTGTGTAACTGTGGACACACATATGATGGAGCTCTCTCTGGATACTTGCATAGAGAAGCCAGTAAGTGTACAACCAAGCCTTTGGTCTGTCTTTAGGATCAGTTTTTAGGGCAACAAATGCACATTTGTTATCCATTTGTAGTCCACAGTCTAGATATCTTCCCTCCATATGGTACTTCTGGTTACAGAAACCCTACATATGTAGTTTTCTAGCAACGCATGTCCTATATTGTATATCTAGTAAACACAGGTGGCCCTACCATTATTGGGGGCATATTTAGATTTTCTGCCTCAGACAGCAAAATCTCTTGTGCCATCTTTCCCCAAATAGCATATTCATTTATATTGCAAGAGCTGGGTGGTATATGGTTGCTTGACTGCCATGGGCACTTACTGGATAATGCCATGATGTGAATACTGTTGAGTGACACATGATATTATTACTAATATGTATGTATATATGTATTTATTTACACTTCTATACCGCCAAATAGCCAAAGCTCTCTGGAAGGTTTAGGAAAGATTGAACCCTTAAAAGTACAATATAAACATAATATTAAAACCATTTACAAAACAATTTAAAACACTCTACAATAAAAAAATACACTTCTCTCCCACTCTCTAAGGGCTTAACTAAACATGACATGGGAGATGCATCAATGAATCTCTCAAAATCTTATTCCTGAGAGCCTGTACGTTTTTCTCTGTGTAACTAATAACAAGTTCTGGAGAGCAATTTGAATCATGGTTGATGCATTGAAGGAAAGGGTTATACCCTCTTCCCATATGTCACCAATCCAGTCTAAATCTCTCTCCCAGCCCCCAGCCCCAGTAGTCACTTTTACCAATAGGTTTTTTTAAAAAATAAAGTTAGGAGAGGCATTCGCACCACCTTCCAGGTTACATTCTGTCTGGTACTTAGAAAACTGTTCCAGGTACTTTATAACCTAAAAATACATTTCTACCTGATCAGTTCCAACGTCTCCTCCCTCTCTATTTCCATCCTAAAGGAATGCTTGCTTGGCCTGACTTGTTGTCTCACCATTCTAATTCTGAACTAGGGAAGGCAACTGCTGATCTTACTGAACTACAAAGGGGAAGATTGCCGGCATACGCACTGGACTGTACATAACTCAAGACATTTCCGGGATCTGAGCTCAGCTGCCTGTAGTGCTATTCGCCAAAGGGAAAATGCTTCAGACAGACATAGTAAAGCTTCTGAGCACTTTAGCGCAAGGCTGCAGCAGCCATTCAAAAGAAGCTCCCAATGTGTAGTCCTAAAGATAATCTGGTTCTATTTGGCAATGGAGAGGGCAAATATGTGTCTTTATGCTAAACTCAAACAAATTATTTGGAAATCAGGTTTAAGAGGAGGATTCAACCTTTTACCCCATCATTTCACTTAAATGAAGGAAAGATTGCCCTTAAGCAAGGTATTATTTTACCACTGGATTGTCTGAGCAATCCAGACATTGTAAATGGGGTAGAAACACACAAGCTAGAAAACAAGGTAAAAAGACAACACCGATGGGGAAAACCATTTTCTGAAATAAGGGCCACTTCAGATGCTACAATACATCTACATGGAAAAGCATTTCTATGTGGGAATTAGCATGAAATCCACCTGTGGTTTTGTCACATGTGATAACTGCACATGAATGTATTTTGGAAAGTGTAACAAATGGGGGTCTGCACCTTCCAACTTTGTGAGGTAGGACATGCTACCAACCACACCATTCTAAACCCACACTGAGTGGGTACAAAAATGCCTATAGATCATCTTGGCAATGGATAAACAAGTAAATATGTTTTCATACAAAATACAAACAAAGACAGCTATGAAGGGGAGTAATGGGAAATTTAGATTCATGAAAGGAAATATGCACATAATGTCACCAAAAGCAGCTCGTGGTATGTTTAAACTGAAGAAGAAAACAAAGATTTCCAGAAGAGCTTAGAATAAGAAAATGAAATTTACAACTGAATTAATTCAATTTTGCTTTAACTTGGAATGGGTGGTTATAGAGGGATTTGGTATCACTCATATTTTAAAGCTGTACTTTCTACTCCATTGCCAGAAAAATAAATGATGCATTTATTATGCAGATGGCAAAAATGCCACTTTATGATAGAAACATGTGGTTTGTGCATCTAAACACAATTATAAAATGAGGTTATTTTACAAAATCCTTTTGTTATATCCTTAATACATTTACATATTATTCTCCCAATTTAAAGTTGACATGCCTGGTCAGATGCAAAGAACAGAAGAATAGCTGTGTTTTTAAAACACCACCATCTGGAATCAGTTGCCCCTTACACTGGTAACAACATCTCATGGCATAATTAGAAGTCATGAATGCTCTCCTGCAAGGCACTCCTAGCTCTAAACTGTAATCAGAAGGAGACTGTATGCATGTATTCTCAAATAAATACAATAACTCAGAATGTTACAGCAAACCCATCTGTCTCATACACAGTTAAGTGTATATATGCTTCCCACATATTACATAAACAAGTATCCTGTTCCACAGGGGAACTTTTTCATGATTTAAAATACTGAATGTAATTCTAAAGACCATGAACACCTAAACTTCCCATTGTGTCTCACAACAGACACAGGCCTGGGGGGGGGGGGTGTTCCATGTTTGTGGAACTCACTCACTCCCAGCTGATACACAAAAGGCCCTATCAGTACTAGCCTTTAAATGGGCCTTAAACCTCCATTTTTCTTTCCAATTTTGTTTTGTTTTTAATTGTGCTGCTGGTTTGAAATTGTTTGAAATTGTTTTAGTTGACCTTTAAGGACATGTTGCCAGCCTGTGTATGATATATATTCTTTGCACATACTAGATAAAGAGGTATCCTGTTCCACAGGGTTTTTTTAAATTATTGAAATAAGGGCCAGCCCTACCATTAGGCAAGGTGAGTTTTTTTGGTGTTTTGACTGCATTTTTACTGCACTTGTGAGATTTTCTGCCTTAGGGCCGATCTACATTGTGCCCGCCATTGCAATGAATTCGGTGTCCTGTCGGGTTAAACACATTCGCATTAAAACGTGATTATCCACACTCACCCATTTTCCCCGTTGTGGTGGTTCATCGAATGCGCGAGCTCCGTTCACACTCAAGCGCTGTGCTGTTTTCCTGCTCTTAAATATGGAGGCTCTCACTGGAGGATCAGAAACTCTTCCTGTTTCTGCTGATTCCACGCCCACCACACTCACAGCTCTCGAAAGCCCCATGTCATCTTCTGGCATAGCTTTCTCAGCACTCAGTGTTTCCTCAGCAACAAGCAAAGGGCTGGATGTGCGCGCGCTTGTCTGATCTCAGAAGCTAAGCAGGGTCGTCCCCGGTCAGTAGTTGGATGGGCAACTGCTTGGGAATCAGGCTTCCTGCATTGAGAAGGGGATTGTTCTATCCCTTCATATGAGACTAAGTTTTACCCCCTTCTATCCCCTGCTTCAGCTTTTTTTTTTTTTTAGTTAAGGCATTATCTTCGAAGAATCGTGGCTTCTCTGCAATTTTTTTTCTAATTCAGGCATGATCTTCGAAGATTCAAAAATTCGAAGATGTGAAGCTTCAAATCTTTGAATTTTTGAATCTTCGAAGATCATGCCTGAATTAAGAAGTGCTTACTTCTGGTTTGTGATGTAGTGCTAAAGCACTGTTTTGGTTTACTCCTTTACTTAAAAAAAAGAAAAGAAAGAACTCTGGTGGCTAGTGGGGAAATGGCAGAAACATCAGGGAAATGCAGGTGGGGAAAACATTGGGGAAATACCCCTTGACTGGGGTCACGGTAAAAGGCACACCTCTGGGCAGGGCTAGCATATCCGAGGTCAGTGCAAGGGTTGGGGCACACAGCAACTATACTGGAGAGAATCTGACTTGAGGAAATGAATCAGACTTTAGCAATCTCAGGAAATCTGTTTTCTCCCTAATAAGCTCTGGGGTGGTTGCTGGATGGCCACAACATCATGTATACCTAACAACATACATACGCAGCCAGTTCAGAGTAAATTGCTCATGAAAACAGGCCCCTGGTGAGTCTTGGCACAAATGAAGTTACGGGGAGGAAGATACAGTGAGAGATTGTGCTAACAAGGAGGAGGTAGAGGAGAGTTGCACAAAACAAGACATCTATTTTTATGAAGAGTTGCTGAAGGATGGTAGGATGGGGAGGGATGGTTGCATAGTGGGAAACAGAATTGGTAGGGGGAGACTTTAAGTGCTCAGTGATGAAAGAAAAGCATTCTGCATATGCTCAGAGGCACTCTATATTAAGAACATAAGACCACTTGTGCTGCATCAGACCAAGGTCCATCTACTCCAGCATTCTGTTCACACAGTGGCCAACCAGATGCCCACGGGAAACTCACAAGCAGGACATGACTTAAATAGCACCTTCCCACCCATGTTCTCCTGTTGCTAACATTGTGAAATGTAAATAAATTCTGGTAATTCTAAATCTGCATGCATGTATATCCTTCAGAAACTTTGCAGGTTTCTTGCCTGGAGGACACCTCTAATGACCTGTGCATTTTCTTACAAATAGTCTTACAAAGACTACTGAGTGCAGATGAAGGGAAGGGAAAGCAAATCACTCCCTCCCCAAAATTGAAGAACTTCCCTTCCAGATGAATTGCTGCACCTATCCTTCTGAAATGTTGCTGGTTTCTTACTTAGGGACATGTCTAGGCAGTCTGTAATTTTCAGAACAATGGTCCACAAGGAACATAGGGAGATAAGTATGTTCTCTTTTGTAGACCTCAAAATGTTAAGGCCACTCTTGCACAATTCTGAAATTTGGCAGACAAGATCTCCTCTGATGGGGCAATGAATCCTGAAACTTTTGTCCAATTCTTCAAAGGAATAAAAATGTTATTGGCAGTTCCCTTTAAAAAGAAAATCAAACCTTGCACTTATTTTTCTGACATTGGGCAGGTGTAATCCCCTTCAAGGGGGTCTGAAATTATCATCCAGTCCTGACCAAGAGAAAGAGTGACTTTTTTTTTTTCTAATTTCCCATGGTAGTCAACAGCAGGCATAAAGACTCATTTTTCCAAACCTTGACTCAGGTTTGGTGCTGAGCTGAAGTGGACCGACTACAAATTGGCCTGAGCAGAAGCAGGATGTTTTCCAAAATGCTGAATCGGGGTCTGAGTTGAAGTGGGGTGGGGAGTCAGTACACACTTCTTATGTACGTATGTTATGTATGTATGCACACCTATATGCACACGTATGCACACCACACACACAGACACACACGCACATTAGAGGTGTGCCCAGACTCGGATGCACATGCAAATTTGTGTTATGGGCCTGTGCCCCGGATCTTTTAAGAACCTAGCAATGCCCCTGCCCTGAAATATTCTAACACCCTTTTTTCAAATTTAACACTAGATATTAAATGAGAGGTAGCCAGAAAAAAAATCCTCTGATATATATATATAATTTTTCATTGAAGGATTGAACAGTTCACTTCTGCAATATAAACATATGTTATCTTTTATAAAGCTTCCAGTAACAGATTTCTTTCTCCCCTCCCCCGCCCCTGCCCTTTCTGGTCAGGCAAATCCCTGATCTTATTATACAGATTTTGTGCTATGTCATCCATCCCTTTCAAACAGCATAGCCGTTTCAGAATCTACTGTTTCAAGCTTAAACTCAAATAAGTTCAGGGGTGACCTGAGGGCATAAACAGCAGAAAGTATGCTGCTACTGCAGTTCTGGAATCTTTTATCAGATATGTATTTCTAGCCGAATAAAAAGTACCCCCCCCCCAAAGAAGAAAAATTAACCATGACAAGAAAGGATTTCAGGTGACAGATGAACAGATCAAAACCCGCAACGAAGTTGCTTCCAGATGGAGGGCTCCTACCAATCAAAAAGCATTGTGCAGCTGTTCTATCTTTCCCTCCTTAATGGATTTTTTTTCAGGTAAGAAAAAAAGACAGAAAAAGCAGTGGGGAAATAACGAGAGGCTTACAAATGGAAAATGACAATGTCTGGATGCACTGCAAAATTCTGTGCATGATGCAGGGTGATTGCACAATAAAAGCTTTGTCTGGAAGCACCCAAAGGGCTTCTTCACATGGAGCTTTTATCATGCTATTGAGATTGGTTACTCATGCAAGTCCTTTAGATGACGTTGTTAACCTCCAGGACATCTCCCAAACTAAATGACCTTTATTCCATTATTTAAAAGACTGGAGATAATGAGATACCAAAATACAGTGCTGGAGTTCTGCTTGAGTTTCCTCATGAAAAGAGGAAAACCTACAATAAGAGGAATTAGACCAATGAAACATATGGAAGACTCAGATAAGGGAGGAAAGGAAGCGTGGGTAGAGGGAGTCTGTCGTGATCCTGAATTTGAAATGGAAGCAGAAAGCCCCATTTTAAATACAGGATTTTAGGCTGGTGTAGCGATGCTCAAAGAGTCTTGGGGCATCTTAAAAACTAACAAATTGAAGGCAGCACAAGATACTTTGTTGTTCTTGCTGACAGAACTAACATAGCTACTCCTTGGGAATTCTTACAACGGAAGACAAAATGGGAGACTTTTGATCTTAAATCCACGTTGAATACTTTACGATTGAGATATTGTCTACTTTATTCAGAATGCGTAAACCTGATTTTGTCAGAGCCCTGTTGACATCTGTTAAGACATTTCATGAAGGAGTAGTTGTAAGTACAGTAATCAATAACATACCAAATCCTCAACTATAAAGAATGTATTTCTGTTTACTGTTAATATTTATTCATCCAATTAGAAACACATGATTTCCTCCTATGTAGTGGATGTTGCCTTTTTGTTGTTTTGTTTTACTAAAAAAAGAAAAGAAATGGAAGCTTTTTAATGTGCCAAAAGTAGGAATCTAGGGAGAACAGTTTAAATCCTTTTGACATCACTCTCCTTTGAAGACAGGATAATGGCAAATCCTGGGATAATGGGAGCACTCCGCTTCTCCCTTTCTATGCTTTATCCTAGGATTTCAGTGTTGGCATGGGAAAAGCAGCCAGTCAAGAAATGTGTAAATCCATCCCACCAAGCTTTTCTTCACAGGCTTTCTTGACATGTGCCATTTACTTAAATAGATCTTAGTAACTTGGAATCTCACAACAGCTAGACAGGAAGGAGAGTATAATGCCTAGGCAATCTAGTAGCTACTCTAGTTTAGTTATGAGCTGCATACATTCATAATTACAGTGGTGCAGCTAGGTCATTTTAGACCCTGGACTTAATAGCTCTGGGGAAGGGGAACCTTAGACAGTCATTTTGTATCACTTTGGTTGTGAACAAATGCTTCTCTTTTCCCTCCCCTCATCTTCTACATTCTTTGGAGGAAAACAAAAACAAACCAAAAAACATGTTTGCCAACCCTGATTAAAAAAACAAACTCTGCGCATGGGCAGTTTTGCATTTTAAACCCACTTAATCTTAGCACTGTTGTGATTACAGGAATAAAATGAAGTTTGCTTCTGCTGCCCTGATGCTAAACTGGTATTTGGGAATAAACACCATTTTGCTGTAGAAAAAGATGTTTAAAAGAAGAAGAAGAAGAAGAAGAAGAAGAAGAAGAAGAAGAAGAAGAAGAAGAAGAAGAAGAAAAGGAAGGAAGGAAGGAAGGAAGGAAGGAAGGAAGGAAGGATGCTGAAGCAAGCATCATCAGTCTCAGTGGGCCTTGGGATTACCGTGCAAGCCCAAGAGCTGTTGCCAGGTCTGTTGGCCACTGCCCCCGTCACCTGCCGCTCACTGGGTGGCTATTTGCCCCCTCTGGACTTGGGGCCCTGAAATCCAGGCTTAGTATACCACTGCGTTATTACTTTGGTTCATTCAGATATACACACATGTGTATTCAGATGCCTATGTGAATTGGTAAAATTGTCTTATTTCTTTGGACTGAAAACACTAAGAGCTGTACTTTGTTTCTGTTTATGCAACACTGATCGAGGTGCCTCAGCCTTTTTAAAACCAAACTGCTGGCCAGTACTTGGCAGTGTAAAATGTGTTTGCATCTGAAGGAATTAACACATACAAATGACCAATGTAGACAGGGCACCGGGGGGAAGGGGGATCTTCATGACAACCGAATGAGAAGCACGTTGGAGTATTATCTGGATTTTCATGGAATTGTCTTTGATCCATCAGGGACACACAAAGCAAGATAAACCGAGTGTGCCATACCTTTAAAATCTGGTTTTCAGGGGTCACACAGTGCTTGAAAGGAACATACTTCCGGGCATGTGTGTGTAGGGGGGAGTAGAACTGAACGTCATCAAACTGGCAGGGGCTGCTCAGCCAATGGGAGTGCTGGGCGATTCTGAAGGCTGGAAAAGCTCAGTGAGGTCACAGCCGGGTGAAAGACACACCCATGAGCAGGGCTATCATGCTGAAGTAAATGCGGAGGATAGGGGCACTCAGCACCAGAATCATGGAGAACCCGAATTAAATAAAGCAGAGTAAAAGTAGTCTCTGAAAATCTGGCTTTTCCACCAGAAATCTCCAGGGTGGATGCAGATTGGCCATGACATCATCTGCAGCCAACAACCTCGAAATGCTCCCAGTTCAGAGCAAATACCCCAGGAGGGCAGCCCCTAGAACTGGGGAATATAACAGAGGGCAAGGGTGCAAGAACACCATCAGGAGAAGCACAAGGAACCGAAGGGCTGAAAGAACAACAGTAAGAGACACCGCCCTTTTGAACAGATAACCTCCACCTGATCAGCTTGTAGGTATCATTCTTGGAGCAGCCAATCTTAGCCAGAATTACAGCAAGCCAAAGCAGGATGAAGGGAACCCCCACTGCAGATATGGAGTAAGGGGATTAGCTGACATTGAAATACTGGGGCTTAGCTGACATTGGTTGGATTATTGGCTGGACATTGCAGCACTGGAGAACTTCAAGATCTCTGGAGACGGATGGAGGGGTAAAGGAGACAAGTAACAGTGTCATCCTATGCATGTGTGCTCAGAAGTAAGTCCCACTGTGTTTGATAGAGCGGATACCTTATAACTATCCCCTCTTCTGGTCCTTCCCCCAACCAGATTGTTCCTGGCGGCCTTACCAGCTTGCCTTCAGGTTTTGGACTGACCCGCTGAATGTCAGGTCAGTCCACAACAAAATCTCCCTCATCTATGAATTGATTGTGGATAAGGGAGCTGACCTGGTATGTATTACTGAGACCTGGGTGGGGGAACTGGGAGGGGTTGGTCTCCCAGCTGTGCCTTCCTGGGTACTCAGTGCAGCACCAACAACTGACTTGAGGGTCAGGGAGGGGGGGGTGCTGGGGTCTATAGGAAGTGCTTGTAGTAGCATTCCAAGCCCTAAAAGGCTTGGGGCCAGGTTATCTGAAGGATTGTCTCCTCCCATATATGCTTACCCAGACCATAAGATCATATTCAGGAGTCCTTTTTCAGGAGCCCCTGCCAAAGGAAATGAGGCAGGTGGCTACCAGGAAGAGGGCCTTTTCTGCTGTGGCACCCTGGCTGTGGAATGAGCTTCCTAGAGAGACTCATCTGGCACCTACATTGTGCTTTTTCCAGCACAGGTAAATACCTTTTTTATTTTACCAGGCATTTTAGTATTGTAGTCTTTTAGCTCTGTTGTTTTAAATCTACTATTGTATTTTAAATCTCTGCATTGCTGCTAGGTTTTATTGTGGTTGCACTTTTATACTGTAGTTTTAAGCATTTATATTTTATATTGTATTTTGTGATGTGAACTGCCCAGAGAGATTCAGCTATTGGGCGGTATATAAATGCAATAAATAAATAAAGTCTTAGTAAGTGTGCTTAGACCTGCAGCCTAAGAAGACAGAGAAGGAATAAGAAAGAAGAATAAGGAGGTTGATAACAAGATTAATCCTTTCCTGTGTTACCTATGGGAATGGATGTAAAAGTGTGCTGTAGCCTTGACACATTTTTGTCTTTCTGTGCTGTCACTTCCCTGCCCCCTTATTTCTCTTATTTCATTCTCATAGCTACTTGGATAAGGACACTTTTAATCATAGGTGACTGGTAAAGCTGCTGCTATTTCTTTCTTTCTCAGTATTTTAGTTTACACTAAATGCTCAATAGGTGTCACAGATCTGATCATGGATCTGCTATGCCAGCCTGGAAAACTTTTCTCAGTGTAATTGACATTCTAGACAAGTATGGCCCATTAGTTTAATGTCTGCCCCTGGCAAATAGGCGAAAAACATTTAAAGCTCTATTAAAGCTAGATTTATTCAACTTTTAGAAGAACAAGCTTGAGGAACAAACAGCATGGCTTCTGCAAAGGAAAGTCCTGCTCATCAACCTATTAAAAGTATTTGAGAGTGTCAATGAACATGTGGATAGGAGTAAGACAATATTTATTTCTGTTATTATTTATTTCAAATTATTTTTACAATGCCTTTAAGGGTGGAAGCCTCTCCAGGTAGAACCTTCTTAGTAGATATGATACAGCTGCACTTCCAAAAAGCTTTTGACAAAGTCCTTCATCAGAAGCTCCTGAGTAAA
Source organism: Heloderma suspectum (assembly GCF_057233095.1). NCBI lineage: Eukaryota > Metazoa > Chordata > Lepidosauria > Squamata > Helodermatidae > Heloderma > Heloderma suspectum. The sequence goes on along the minus strand of NC_139462.1, from coordinate 65,469,575 downwards.
CCTAGGAGATAAATGATTCTTCCTGTCGTTAACTGGTAACAAGCTAAAGGAGAACAGAAATAAATGGACAGTCCTCACAATAGAGGGAAGTAAGCAAAGTGCTCCTGCAAGGTTTTGTATTGGTACAGATGCTATTCAACATTCTTAAATGATTACGAGTTAAACTTATTCTTAAACGATCTGGAGTCAGTCATGGTGAGCAGTCACATAGCTAAATCTGCAGTTGACACCACATTATTCAGGATAGTGAAAACTCAAGGAGGCTGTAAAGAGCTCCAGAATGATCTCTACAAACTGAGTGAATGGGTAGCAAAATAGCTAATGTAAGCACTTGTGAAATCCCAAAAGTTTCTGGCTGGTCACTGTTGGAAGCAAAATACTAGACCAGAGAGGCTCTTGGCTTGTTCCAGCAGGGCTCTTCTTGCCTGCTTAACCCAATTCCTGTGAAGATGAAACTGATTCATTTGAACATCTCATTTATGCAGCTGGCATTAGAAGCTCATTTACCTCCTCCTGTGGTGTTTTCCCTGCAAAACTGGCACATAACAGGCACTCTAACTCAAAGTGATTTCAGGCAGCTAAAAAGAAAAAAAGCGGGGGGGGGGGAGAAAAAAAAAAGCTTACATAATCAGTGAGAGGTATGTACTGAGCCCAAGTTCTCTGATACAATCATACCGCTGGGCAGAGATCAAGCAGCGAGCAGAGTCAATTAGCACTTCGGAAGCTAGAACAGGGTGGCATGGCGTGATCGGGACACTGAAAACAGAGAAGTGGGGGGGGTAGTGTCTTCCTTTCTGCTAGATCCCTAGTACAACCCAGCTGGCACATGTGACATATGCTGCAGCTGGACTGAAATTATGATCATTATTAATACTTAGCATTACAGTACTTTTTGAGTGCCCAAAACATTTCATATGCATTGTACAAGTAATCCTCACAACTGGCCTTGAAGGCGGACAATTCATAATGTGCAGTGGTTCCAGATATGCTCTGCATGTACACTCTGGCTTGGCGTGCTTCTACACTCCAGCTTGCTTCACATGAAACTGCAAACCACTGCTTGGCAATATCGTGTGTGAGCCTTGGCCTTATGTGCACTCCCTTCACCTTGTCCCTTCCTCATCCCCCTTCCACAATCCTCTTCCCTCCCCGGGGACAGTCTGCGGCTCAGTGGCAGAGCACCTACTTTTCGCAACGAAGGTCCCAGGTTCAATCCCCGGCATCCCCAGGTAAGGCTGAAAAGAATTATCCCTGAATTCCTAGAGAGCTGCTGCCAGTCCGTGTTGACAGTACTGGGCTTGATGGACGAATGCTCTGACTCTGTGTACGGCAGTTTCTCGTGTTCCTTTCACAGCTAACCAAAGTTTGCCATTACCTCTAAACTGGCAAACTATGGTTTGCGGTTATCCTCCAAACCAGAATTGCAAAACTGCAGTTTGAGGGTTTGCTGCAAAAGAGGAGGTGTGGAAACATGCAAGGAGAGGAGGTAGCAGGAGTTGGAGGTACATAAAGCCGACACTCCCAAACTATGCATAAGCAAGCCTCGCCCTTGTGCATCTGAACTGGCCCTCTGTACCAGGTCAGCTGCAAAAAATAAGAGCAAAAGAGAAAACAAAAACACCTATTTTTTCTGCAAGAGTATTCTGCTTAATTTCCATTTTAAAATGTGTCTATGGATAGAACATGATAGTGAAGTCAGTGGGCAGCTATAAAGACTTGTCTCCTTGTTTGCAATGGTTAAGAGTTCTTACAGTGCTCAAAATAGGGCTGATACCTTAATAACAACATACAAAAAGAAGGAAGAAAGAGTGCAGTGCCTCAGTTGAAGTCCCAGGGGAATATTCTTTATGAGGTAACTCCTGCACAATGACTTTGATTAACCCCTTACTGTTCCAAAGTTATTTATTTTTCACTTCAGTAATGATTTTGCTCAAAATGTTGCCTGCAGGCTCTATTAAGGATGAAGATAATGAGATCTGATGTTACAAAATTGGACCTACATAAACCAGAGTATGTTAATCAATGCACTATCTTACTGTTGGTTAGATTCTTTGGATTGCAGGGCGGGGTGGTGGTGGTAAGGAGGAAAATAAATCCAAACATCTCTTTATAAATATCTTTGTAAATATTTCTGTCAGCCTTGAATTGAACCTTATAGCAGAAATCAGTTCCCTCATCCTGGAGGAAAGATGGAAATTAATTTTAGAATACTGAACGATCAAAAAAGGGAGAACAGACTCCCTCACCCTACACCTGATGGCTATCTTGACCTGGGCAGTAGGGTGAAGGGCAACTCCTCCTTGGACAGGACTGGCCCTATTATTAGGTAGAGTGAGGTGGCTACCTCTGGCAGCAGATTTTGGGTGCCATGAAAGGCAGCAAATGGTTAATTGTTTAATTTACCATGACTGTCTTTTGAATGCAAAGAAGGGGGCGACGCACTTGTGAGATTTTCCACCTTGGGTGCCAAAATAACTTGACTGGCCTAGGTGTTTGGGACAGGCAGGAAAATGTCTTGGGCTGGCTCTTTCCCTGGAAGTGCCTTCCCCCCAGACCAAAATCAGGGAGGAGAACAGACAATGACAGGCCAAGAGAACCCTATTGGGGCATTCCATTAATTATTTATGATGATGATGTTATTGTTATTTTTCAATACATTTATATCCCACCTTTCTTCCTCTTGCAAGAAACCGTTTACTGCGTATACCAACACACAAGCCAGCAGCAGGACCATGCTGCTTAGCCCCACCTCTGACATCACATGTGTTATGTAGTCCCACCCCTGGCATCCACATGTAGAGTGCAGATGCCTGAAGAGGCCTCCACATGGATGGCTGCATGTGAACTGTAACAAATGTGCATACAGAGGCCACCTCTCTGCAGACATCCATGGCCTATGAGCAGATGCCATGGGGTGGGGCTATGTGGTGTGGACCACTCCTGGCTGGCATGTTAGTATACATGATGTTGTTGTGTACACATGGCTGAGGTCAGGAATGCTCTGCCACACAGTTATTCTCGCTGCCAGCTGGACTAATGCTTTAAGGGTGCAATCGTATGCATATTTGGAGAGAGAGAAAATCCTACAACTCCCAGCATTTCCCCAGCCAGCATTTGGACTTTTTTCTGTCCAAAATGCATAGAATTATGCCCCAAGGGTGCGATCCTATGCTGGGAGTGGTAGGCCTTTTTGCTGTCTAAACCTGCATAGGATTGTGCCTGAAGTCTTTAATTTAGATAACTTTGAATTAATTTCTGCCACCACTGCCTAAGTACAATCATCTGAAAATGATGATTGAATGGATACAATCCAAGTCCTTCTTTCTTGCCTATATTTCTACCTTCGGCCCCTATCCTGAGGGAGAGTTCCAGCCGCGGTCGCACAAGCAACAAAGAAATGCCAAGGTGCAAATTATCCTTTGTCTCACTTAAATCCACCCAGGAATTGTTTTATACTCCCATCGAAATCATTACTCCATCCATTACACGGACAACAAATCCAGCCTGGGATATTTATACATGCTAATGGTTATTTAACTAACAAATTGCTGATTAATTAGTTAAATGCTCGTGCTGTGCTTTGAAGCTGTGAAGTGCCACGAAAGTGCTAAATATTATTATTGTATATACGGGAATGTGTGACTAAACTGTGAAAGCCGGGATCGAAGGCGGGGGGAACTTTGTGGCAGAAAGGATGGGAAGACTGTGCTCTTCACTCTTGCCATTGCTGGGCTGCCACTCTATTAGTATTGTTACAGCTCTGCAGTCCAAATGGGTGCGACCCAAAGTTTAAGGCAACCAGTTGGCTGCAGACTTTATAGCTGGTGGAAGTATTGAGATGGACTTCCTTATCCAGTAACTGTCTTCCCCGAGCCTGCCTGAGGTTGAGCGTACACATTATATATGGTTGTAGTTCCCTTGACTTTGCCGGAGGCTGTCCTGAATTACGCTAGTTTCACTCAAGTTGGAATCTGTGGGTTAAACCCTCCGCTGCTTCAGGGCACTAGACGACTCTCGGCTCCCTGGGGTGCCAAAGGGCAGGTTGAGGTTCAGTGTAACTTAAAGCAGCCCAAAGGGTGTTCTACATTTCACCTTCCTGCTGTGATGGCTCTTTTAAAGGGGCTGTCCCACATTCAGAACATCATGAGCAATAGGAATGGATGATACACAGAAAGCACCTGTGTGGGTTGCCAAGGCAATCCCAGAGCTTTGATAAAGGTGTGTTTTTCTCAGATATATTCCTGGTTATAAAGTCATTGGGTATTGCAGTCTTAGATGTATGGGTGGGTTGCCTGTGATTTGTGTTGTTGCTCTTAGCTCTCAAGCCAACAAGCCATAGGATGTTAAGTAAGGGCCCGTGATGAGCTCCAAGCTTGTTTGTTTCTTTGTTTGTTTGTGGTGGAGCTGTCCCTGTGTTTGGACTGGCATCCTACAAGCTCCTATCTCATAGCAACATCCCATAGAACATCCAGGGGGGACATCCAGCTACAGGCAGGATGTAGTTCCGGGGTCCCCCATACAGCCAAGCTTCCTTCGCTGATGTCTCAATCACTGATCACAGATAAGAGGGTATTCAAAGGCAGGTAACATTGAAATGCCCTGCAAAGAGTCCAGCTCTTGCAAAGATTTTGAGCTCCGCATTTCGCAGGCAGAAGAGCTGTTGAATTGAATGGAGGCGTGCATTTTGCAAGCAGGGGAGCCACTGCACACAGGAGGTGCTCTTGCAGTCATGTCCTGCTTCTGGGTTCCTGGTCAACAGCTGGTTGGCCACTGTGTGAACAGAATGCTGGACTAGATGGACCCTTGGCCTGATCCAGCAAGGCTCATCTTATGTTGCTAAGGCAGGAAAGCTGCTTACCTGTGAGTAGACATGCAGAGGCTTGGCATTTGGAATGCTTCTTGAAAGTACTGCTGGGTGATTCAATCCTGCTTACTTCTGAGTAGGTTTTAAATGGTAATAATCACATTTGGCCCCACCCACTCTGCCTTTGCCTCTGCCTACAATTGGATGTGGTCCCTGAGATGGTTCCCAATTTGCAATTCGGCCCTCAGGCTGAAAAAGGTTCCCAAACTCTGCCACAGAACCACAGAAGCTTTCCTTAAACTCAGACTATGGTATTTTGCCTTTTTTCCTGCATTAGCACACACCAAACCCACAGTAATAGCAGTAGTAATAAAAGCTCTAGGCTAAAACGTACCTTGAATGTATACATATTACAGAAAAGCTCCAGTCCAGAGACAGTGCTCCAAGGCTCTTTGTTTCTGTGAATACTTTATGCTTGTAAGTCTAAAAACGACAATAGCATATTAGCCTTGTTCCATTATCATCTATTAGTTCCAATCCCTGAACTGGGAGTCATGCAGTTCTTTATCCACTCAGGCCACATTGTTAACATTGCACATGGCCTGAGGGAGTAATGGATAGTTTTGTCTTAAAGGTGCTTAACTTAGCTGGATCATGGATGAAGTAACATGTCATTAATCAGTATATGATCAAGCAGACATTTCAATTCAATTTTGCAACATTTAAATTATAAAAAACAAAACTGCAAACTATGCTAACTTGGATTGCATAATATATATGAGAGTGCTGTTAATTTTTTAAGTTAACATGATCTTTATGTGGCCATCTAATTTTTACTTTGCTTTTCTTTTGTCTCTTTATATTGCTAATGTTTTGGCTGTCTGGCGGAAACAAGAGTGAGCCATTGTTTGTTCTGTTCAGTACAGATTGCCAAGGGAGTCAGTGTACATGGGACTGTGTGTGTGTTTCCAAGGCGTCTGTTTCTATTTATTATTCTGCTGTAGTCTTAATGTATAAAGACTTACTCCTTTCCTACATATGGACAGATCAGAAACATAAGCTGTATCTAAACAAATGGGTTTTTTTCCCAGGCTATATGAAAACAAAAGAACCAAAAGCATTAATGTTTAAGTGTGTCACTTAAAAAAAAAAATATCTTCCTGTCTTCCAGCCTTCCTGAATAGTCAATTCATTCAGTATATTTCTCACTGTGATTACCAGAGGCCTATTTTCAGTATTTAAAATTCTAGCTTCAAATAAAGTAGGGCTGCAGAGTTTAGAGCACAATCCTATGCAAGTTTAGACAGAAAAGGCCTACAAATCCCAGCATGCCCCATTGCTGGCTGGGGCATGCTGGGAGTTGTAGGCCTTTTCTCTGTCTAAACATGCATAGGATTGTGCCCTAAGGCTGCAATCCTATACCCAGTTGTGTGGGAGTAAGCGCTACTGAAGTCCATTTATTATCTGCTTTTCATTATTAAATAAGCCCAAGCAGAATACAAAACCAATAAAGCACAGTCAATCAGGCTTACTTCTGAGTAGACATGTAAAGGATTGCCCTGTAAAACATCTTGATCAACTAAAACAGTGCTTAATCATGTAGCAGATTTTACATTATATTTAATATCAATACTAAAATAAAACCCTGCATGTGCCATCTTTGTTGGAATAGTGATGGCAGAGGATCACACTAAAAAGGATGGAAGCGAAGGGTTAATTTGTCTTTAGAGTTTTCAAGCAGTTAAAAGGCCCAATGACAAGGGGTACTCAGGGTGCAGAACTAATTAATAGCTGTAGATGCATCAGACAGTCTTGGGGGCAAACAGTTCTCACAAAGGAATAGTAGCCTAGTAGCCAGGTATGGCCAAATAAGTTTCCTTTTAGCCTAAGCTTTAGGGCTTCTCCACCTGGGGCTTTTATCCTGTGATCGAGATTGGTTACTCACAGAAGTTTGTGGGTCCTTTACATGATGTTGTCACTGCGGAGGGCCTCTCCTGTGCTTTCCAACCATTCCAACTGTATTATTTGAAACAAAAATAATGCGCTAATAAAAAAACGTGATTTGCATTTGTCCATGTAAAGAGGGAGTTGTGCTGTAACAGCAGCACCATCTAGTGCCTGTATAATGAAACATATAGAACTTGCAGATAAAAGCAATCCCCAGAAGAAGAAAAAGAGGAAATATGTGTGAAGGAGCTTTGGCTATTAGGTGGTATAGAAGTAAACAAACAAACAAATAAATAGGAGCTGATTTTAATTCCTTAAAGAATCCAGACGCAGAAGCCCTGGTAACGTTGCAGGATAAAAAGCCTAGTGTGGAGAAGCTGCTAGTGTATAAAAATACTAGCACATCCACTATGTTATGTAGTGGTGGTGGTTTCATTCTGTTGGAAGTTTGACCTGATTTGCTCTGCTGCTTAGCCAGGGGACTATTTGTTTAGTACTCAGTAAAGTTTCCTAACTCCTTCACTTTCTGAATTCAGTCTGCTTTATTCAGCCATGTCTACAAACCATCTTAAGAGGCATTCCCTCCTTTGTGTGGGTCAACACGTAATGCCTAATCTAAGATGAAGCCTGATGCAACTACATATATTATCTAAAAACAAACTATTAGAAAAAAAAATCCACACATATAAATTTATAGCAATAATGGGAGGGTTTCCCCCCCCCTAACCCTAACTACATGAGTGGGAGATTGTGGTGGGGAGGGAAGAATTAAACCTCAGTTCGCATGTGCTGCAGTTCTGATCTGGACTGTGGACCCGCACTTACTGTTACATGATGTGCTCTAGTTAGACCTGTGTACAGACTTGCACATGTTCTAACGAGACTCACACATCTGCTTATAAGGAATCCTTAGACATTGGCAATAGAGTGTCTATGGCTAAGGAGGTGATTCCCACCCAAAGGAATTCACACTCAGACACTGTTGGAGAGGATAATGCCACAATGGCACATTTACTGAGGTTTACAAAGATTCAAATACACAAGCTGGTCTTGGGGGAATTAGCTGAGCAAATGGATTTAACACTTAGGACCATCTGGGGATGCTCCAGCCTTCACCAAGTCATGCTTTGGTGGGGAAATCAGCTGCATTCTTGGCGAAGCTGAGCTCCAGGCTTAAAAGTAGCTTTCAGGACTGTGGGAAGGAGTCTTCCCGAGGCTTGAAGCGCGCGTGCGCACATACACACACACACACACAGAGGGGGAGGGAGGGAGGGAGGGAGAAAGGAAAGTGGGGCTCCTTGGGCTGAAGCCTTTTCCTGCAGACAGGAACTAGTGCGCACTGCAATTCCTGGTCTCAGGTGAAGAGGAAGGAGAGCAGAGAGCCTTGACTAGGGGAGGCAAAGCAGCCACTGTTGGCACCTTGCTCTGGCAAGCAAGGAGCGTAGCGATTTCAGTGATTTCAGCATGCAGCCTTTCCTCTGGGAGGAGAGACTCTGCGTGATTTCAGCAGCAGTGTGGCACCATGCCCCTGCAGGGGTGAGGCACCTAGTGATTTTGCAGCATGGCCCCCCACTCTGGGAAGAGGGGGACTGGGGACTGCCCCAGCCTGAGGCTTCTTATACAGTTCAGAGAAAGGCAGTGACATCACAGCTCTGATGAGCCAGATAGGCACTGGAAATGGTGCTACTTGCCATGGGATGAAGACTGAGTTGCCCTTCCATCCCGTATAACAAAAGAGGGTGCTTGGGGATGATGGGTGTATAACAAAAGAGGGTGCTTGGGGATGATGGGTGTACTTGCCGGAAACAAAAGCCCTACTTTCCATCTCTTTTAACAAAAGATTACCTTCAATGTTAATAACTGCCTTAAAGACAGGCGTCCAGGCTGGAGTTCAACAATGGGAGCATATTGCAGGTAGCTGACTAGGTAACTTACCAGATATCATTCTTGCTATCCAGTGCATTCGCATTGGTGTTTTGCTGAATTTTTACCCCCACCTTTGCCTTTGGGTAATGTCCTTTAAGAAGTCCTCCAGAAACTGAATTGCCTGATCTAGTCTTGCATGATGCTCTCAGCCCCATTCCTGTGCCTTTCTCCCACCTTCGCTGGGGATGAAGATGCCTGGCATTTTGGCTGTGTCTCAAAATGGAGTCAGTACTGTTCAGTCAAAAGAGAGCTACTTTGTAACATTAATTTTAAGTGAGAAAACCCCTCCACAAAAGAGATGGAGCTACATGCTATATATTTAATGTATCATGTACTTTGAGGCTTATTTCCAAGAAAGAAGGACTGCAACTTAAATCTCATACGATTACTCAACGAATTGAACTAAGAATTATTTGGGCTGCAATCCTATACACACTTACCTGGAATTAAGTCCCACTGAACTTAATAGAACTTTGTTCTGAGTAGGATGCATAGGATAACATCATTAATTAGGTGATAGTCTGAAGACGACTCAGAAGTTGCAGCTAGTGCAAAATGCAACAGCTAGACTGCTGACCAGAACATCTTATAAAGATCATATAACACCAGTTTTAAAGGGTGCCAATATGCTTCCAGTCGGAATTCAAGGTCCTGGTGATGACATTTAAAGCCCTAAGCGGCTTGGGACCTCGGTATTTGAGGGAGCGCCTCTCCCTATATATGCCTGCCTGAGGAATGCGATCTGTTGGAGGGGCCCTCCTCTGAGCCCCACCAGTGCGAGACATACACTATGGTGGGTAGTGGGAGAGAGCCGTCTCTACTGTGGTACCCCGGTTGTTGAATGCCCTCCCGTTGGAGGCCCAATTTACGCAGACATTGGTTTCATATTGGCACCAAGCTAAAACATGGCTTTTTACCAAAGCCTTTGAGGGCTAAATGCATTCCCTAAAGTTGCACACTGTTTTCACTGTTTTATTGTTTTAGGTTTTTAATTGGCATTAGCTTGTTTAATGGTTTAATATGCTTTTAGGTGTTTAAATTATTTATTGTTTTACACTGTTGGAAGGAGCAATCCTATGGCCGCTAGTCAGTGGCTAAACGGCCATAGGATATCTGGTTTTCTGGAAACTGACCTCGAAGCCCGCACTCCGAGGTCGGTTCCTGGAGAACCCACCTTCCCCCACTTCCGCGCTTGCAAGAGGAGTGCGGAGCGGCCAAAATGGGGAGTTCCCAGGGGGCGTTCCAGGGTGGGGTGTGTGTGGAAATGCCTGTACGACACAGCCAATGTGTCATACAGCAGCCTCCTCCCCCGCTCTGCACTCCTACAGCTAGACAGCTGCAATCGGCTGTCTAGCCAAAAATGCAGGGCAGGAGAAGCATGGAGGGAACGATCCCCTCTGTCCTTCTCCTGCCTTGCATAGGATAGCTGCCGAGTTTGGAGGCGACCGCCTATCTGCATAGGATTGCACCCTAAATTCATTTCATCAGTACGCCGCCCTGAGATCTTAACGATATTGTGCCAGATACAAATGTTTTAAATAAATAAATAAATAAATAAATAAATAAATAAAAATAGTCTTAACGTAGGTTCATTACAGTCTATGTGGCAAACATTTCCCAAAAATGGATTTCTATAATTCCATTTCTTATCATTTTTTTAAAAAATCCAGACAGTGTAACAATCTCCTAGAACTGGAAAACAGAAAGAATCCCAGACAGTAACCTGTTCACATGACACAACAGCCCACTGTGGCTTAATTTACCCACAGAGCTGTTGCATTGTGCCAGGCAATGGCAGGCGCCATTTTTGCATCGTGCCTGTGGGCATCTGGCTTGCTGTGGGTTATCATGTGCAAAGCCAGGTGGCAGGGGTTGTTTGAGGGTTAGACAACCTTCAAATAACCCATGGCTTATTTTAAGATTATTTGAGAGTTGTCTAACCCTCAAACAATCCCTGCTGCCTGGGTTTGCACAACATAACACGTTGTGCCATGGTGGGCTGTCGTGATGTGTGAACAGGCCCACTGGGAACGCAAACCAATGTTAGTCCCATACATCTCAGAATTTAGATTTTAAGCATTGGTGTTGCCAGGTCTGAACTAGACGTGATGTGGGAAGTCCATGAACAGGGACCTCCATCTCTTTGTTCTAGATCAAAGCACTTGCGGGAGTGATTAAGATCAGAAATATTGCGCTGGGAGAGAGGATGGGGACAAACCTGTGGAGGATGGGGACAAACAAGTACTAACTAGGGCTGTGCAAGGACCCCCCGATGCGACTCGGAAGCTGGTTCGTGGCTTCGGAGGCAGGCCCGATTCGGCTTGGGCTGATTGGGGGGGGGAGCCTGACTCAGTCCCGAACCGGGATTCAGATGCCGAACCCCACTTCAGGATGCCGAACCCCACATCAGGATCCCCCCCAACGCCCTCGTGCAACCCCCCAGCTCCTTATCTTGCCACTACTGCCGCCTCCTATGTCGGCTCCTTCTCCTCCTCTGTCATGCCTCTTCCCCCAACACCACTGCCTCCACCTTGTCCGCCGCCGCCTTCGCCTTTCCGCCACCTTCTCCACTGCTGCCTTTGCTGCTGCCTTTTCCGCCTTCTTCTCTTTTGCCGCCACCTTCACCACTGCCTTCTCCTCACCGCAGCCTTCTCCGCCATCTCCGCCGCTGCCTTCCATCGCCAGCTCCTGAGGCCTGGACGTGTGCTGACTCTTATTGCAAGGAGTCGTTGTTTTTTAAATGGCAACCTCCTGGAAGTTCCTGGGAGTCGCCAAAAATGGCGACTCTCTGCAATAAGAGTCGGCGCACGTCCAGGCCTCAGGAGCTGGTTGCAGCAGAGATGGCAGCAGCAGTGGAGATGGCGGCAGTGGCGATGGTGGCGGAGGATGGCGAAAAGGTGGCAGCGGCAGTGGAGGCAGAGGCAGAGATGGCAGCGGCGGCTGTGATGGTGGTGGCGGAGGACGAGGAGAAGGCAGTGGTGGCAATGACGGCAGAGGAGGCAGGCAGCTCAGGTAAGGACCTGGAGGCACCAGCGTGGCTGGGCCGGGGCTGCTGAAGCTCCAAAGCACACTGAGCGCTTCAGAGCACCCCCAACCCACTCTGGGTTGCGTTGTGCCCCTTCCGTTTCACCTCGGAAGGGGCTCAAAGTGACCCAAAGCAGCCCGCTTCGACTTGGGGTTCAGGCCTCAGGCCGAAGCGGTGCACAGCCCTAGTACTAACCATATGTTGCCTGTAATTTTCCCCCAGCAGGTTGCACAGCAATTATGGGGAAAGGGGGAATTTTCAGAGCAGTCCTATATATATCTACTAAGAGGTACATCCCATTAAATGGGGCTTACTCCCAGGTAAATGGGTATAGGAAGTTTGGAAAATAGGACAGAGAGAAAGGGTTAATCCTCTTCTCTTTAAGCACTGCCATGAGTGCGGTTCACGAGAAATGGCTCCCCGCAAGCTTGCGGTGGTTTTTGCTATGCTATTAGAGACCATAAATATGAAGGTTTGGAAATGTCTGGTGAAAATCGCTGGAACAGGACAGACAGCCACTCTCCAGGGCAGCTTGCCATATGATGCGGCATCCACATTATTGTATTTTAAGTTGCTGCCTCTTCTACTGTTTGCATGTTTAAACTGGGTCTTGGTTTATAACAGCACATGATGAAAAATGTATAGCAGCATGGTTCTTTTTATATCACTTAGAAGAAAGTATAAAGGACAGTTACAATCAGTCTTATTTTAATGCGATCGGAAAATCATCCTCAAATTTCCCATTTATGGGTCCCTGATTCCCTATGTAGAGCATTTTATTTACCAATTAATCAAAGTTGGTGTGGAATTTCTTCAAGCACCACTAACTGGTTAGTAAATTGCTGTCTGTATCCACACATTTAAAAGCTTCATGCTGGCTTTGCATATGCCAAGACCCTGGATAATAAAATTTTAATAAATTGGATAATCTCTTACATTTAGATTTGCTCTTTCCTTTATGCTATGCTGCAGCATGGGTAAGGAATTCAGTATGAGGAGCAGACACAGTACAAGCTCTGTATGCATGTGAAAGGGCTGGTGTACTTTTAAGCAGTTATTTCCATGTATTTTTCATGTGACTGTAATGGACCAGGTCAGTCTGACAGCACTCATCTGTAGAGCTGGCTGGGTGCACCTGCAGGTAAACTCCAGATGCAGCTGGAATCTAAAGGGGCTTCAATGACCAGGGATCAAACTAAACTCAGAATGTGTATGCAACAGGGATTCATACAGGAAGTCAGGCACAACTAAGATGACTCATTGAAACCTGAGAGTCAAACTAGACATGATGTTTAATGCGTCTTTGCATCTAACATGCAGGGCTTTTGTTTGTATGGTGCCAGCACGGTGTAGTGGTCAGAGTGTTTGACTGGCACTCGGGAGACTCCAGACTCAGGAGAATTGGCCACGAAGCTCACTAGGTGACTTTGGGCCAATCACTGACTTTCAGCCTAACCTACCTCACAGGGTTGTTGTGAGGGTAAAATGGAGAGGATATGGATCATGTACACTGTCAAGGGCTCCTTGGAGGGCTCTCTCAGTCTAATCCAGTAGCCAAGTCCAGACACAGACAAAGGGATTCTTTTCAAAGCTTTATTCTTCTTTTACAACTTAATAACTCTACAGGTAGCAACTAGATCTGAGCTGCAGAATCCCTATGCCCTAAGTTGGAACAGTTGGTCCCCGTTTGAAAGGCAATTACTGGCAGACCACTGAATATAAGGACTAGGGAGAATCCCTCCCCTTTTCCCTTGGATCCTCTGGGCGCAACCGTTCTTTGAGCACGAACCCTTTGTCGCCGCTCTCTGCGTCTGCGCCGTGCATCCACCCAGTCTGCTATCTGTGCTGAGACACTCCCTGGACTGCTTTCTAAACTAGGAATGTGGGTGGGAGGAATCTCTGTCAGTTGTTGGTCCTGGGAAAAAGGAGCGCGCTCCTCTCCCGAAGGAGCGACTGCTCTTCCTCAGCAGCAAAACTACTCTGGGAATCTATGGGCTCACTGTCCACCCTGACATATACCGCCTTGGGCTCCTTGGAAGAAAGGCAGGATATAAATGTAATAAACAAGCAAATACATACATACAATTGTTTTTTAAAGGCAAATTGCATCAGCTAGGAGTGCTGACAATTAACAGGTTCAGACCCTGTGTGGAGAGGGAAAGTAAGCCTTTCCTGTACCCACCTCCAGTCGAGGAAAATCCTGATTTCTCCCCAAAGTAAATGCCAGCTTCAGAAAATGCAAACATATCATGTCTAGCCTAAATTTCAGGCTAGGGTTCAACAAGTCCATAGAGGCAGGTTATATTGAGTCAAAATTTGCAGTAGGTACAGGCAGGTGCTGTGGGCATCCACAGTGGAGTAGGAGAAACGCAGGAAATGGATGCAGAAGTGAAGGTAGTTGCCTAGAAACAAAGGAGACAGATGCTCTTAATGCTGGAAGCCATAAAGTTCAAGGCTGGAACTAAATGCAAGCAGGTCAGATGTCATGAACACAACGGATCTGTTAAAACAATTTGTCTCCGTTGTACATAAAAGAATTGGAGCTATACAGAAGTGGAAGTTATATAAACGGCTTGGACATAGTTTGTCCAATCAGGTGTTTGTGGATGGAACAAGAGAATGAGCATATTAACACTTGATGGATGCAGGACCCCAACTTGGCATCCTCCAGATGTGTTCGACTGCAATTCCCATCACTTCCAACCAGCAAGTTCATTGGCTGGGGATACTCGGAGTTGTAGACCAAAATATCTAGAGGGGAGCAGCTTGGGGAAGGCTGATATAGTAAATGCCCCTACTATTTAGGGGCTCTATGGCCTAGACCAGCCTTCCCCAACCTGCTGCCCTCCAGATGTTTTGGACTTCAACCTCCATCAGCTCCAGCCAGCATGGCCAATGATCAAGAATGCTGCAACTTGTGGTTCAAACCACATCTGAGGGCACCAGGTTGGGAAAGTTTGGTTAAACAGTAAGGTTCTTGCTTCACATCCAGCAGGACAAAGATTTGAGACCAAGCAACTCAGGCACATATATATAAAAATACCACGCACCCATTAGGATTGTAAAACTGGGGTTACTTCCCAATGACAGAGATCCCAGTGACTATTCCCTAGTATTATCCCAGGTGGTTCCCTAAGCTATGATAACAGCGGTTAGAATAGATCTGCTGTTCTGCCGTTTTCCAGGGCCTGATGGTGGTGGACCATCTTAATTGCCTTCCTGATAGGAGGGCAGAGATCGGTGGCCTCAGAAACTAATGGTCCAGTTATAATCACACTGTCTTATCAGTCACATTGATCTAAGTATCTTTTTGCAGACCACAGCAAGTATTAATTCCAACGAATGCCCTACAATATGCTTGCATAACCTGGGTACTGTGGAGGTGTGGGGGAATAGACTAATGGTCTACAGACAGCTAGTTTTTAGGACAGCTGAAAGTGGCATGATAGAAGCATATTGTCCTTCTGTACATGCACCTTTTTTCCCCCTCTTATGCCCCGTTGTTGTCACCGGTCAAACCAGTTTTGCAGAAAAACTACAGAAACTTGTAAAATGTGTTTACTGGAAGTGATAATTGTATCTACCTGCTGGGACCTACCGAGCTGTGAACAATATACAGTGCAGACCAGGACATCCTTTCTATTCTCACTTCTTGTCAATAGACAAGAGAGAACACGCTATGCTGTCATCAGAAAGGTGTCTCTTGTACCCTGAACATGGCAGCTAGTGTGTCTATAGTGTCATTATATAGTTTAGTCACTAGTTGGCACTGGACATGTTGGCAATCAGCTCCTGAGAAGACCCCCCTCCCCACAAAAAAAAGGTTGACGGCCTTCCAGAGCACCACCAAATGCTGACACAGGGAAGGAAAAATTAGCCACTACATCCTTGTGCCTCCACAGAAGTGCCCTCCATGTGTACTGAGCCTCTCTGAATCCACACATGTAACCAGAGTTGTGGACAGGTGAGGAAATGTAGATAGGAAGACATTTTTCTCCCTCTCTTAAAATATGAGAACCTGGGTTCATCCCATGAAGCTGATTGGTGGGAGATTCACAACAGATAAAAGGAAGTACTTCTTCACACAGCACATAGTTAAACTATGGAATTCGCTACCACAAGATATAGTGATGGCCACCAGTTTCGATGGCTTTAAATGGGAGTTAGCCTTCTCCTCCAAGAATTTGTCTATCAATGGCTATTAGGTGTGATGGCTATGTCCTACCTCCAGCACCAAAGGCACTATTTCTATGTACACTAGTTGCTGGGGAACATGGGTGGCGGGTACTGTTGCACTCGTGTCCTGCTTATGGGTTCCCGGTCACCAGATTGACCGTTGGTCTGATCCCGCATGGCTCTTCTTATGTTCTTATGCTGTTCTTATGAAATGGAGTAGATTATGCAATCTATTAAAATAGCTTCACAATCTTCCACATCAAAAAAACGCTGTATAGTAAGTATCTAATGCTTAACCACATCAGCAGCATCACTTGCAAAGGGTTTTAAACACCTGGGTCTGTAGTAATTTGGTTTATTCCATTTGAGGCATTCAAATGCTAGAGCAACTATGCAATTAGACATTCAGTTCTCCTTGGTGTGTGCTTTGACATTACCTTGAATTTGTCATTCTCTCTGTGCATGGAGAACATTATGCCCTGGGTTTGACCTTTTTTGTAATTTAATTTAGTGCAGCCTTGGACTTGTTTAGCTTAGGGTGCTATTTATTACAACTTCCAGGATGACTGAGAGATATAAATTTGCTACCTCTTGTGGGTTCTTTAAAAGAAAGGCTTACTGCTGAAGTTTTTTTTTTTTACCAGGTTATTTTCCCCTCAAGCTTTTGAAAAACAATGAATCTAAACATTAGCTTGTGGGCAGAGATCCGGGGAAGGGCATCCTCCAGTCCCAACTCCACAGAGTACCCTTTTAAAACAAGAAAAATTACTACTGCTGGAATTATTAGGTACTAAATGTCTCAGGATACTCAGCATATTGATATTATTCTTCAGAGTCTTCCTTCTTTCTTTTAATAGATAAATGCAATATAACATGGTATGAACAAAGAAGACTCTATTTGTGCAGCAGTCAAAGGATGCTTCCAGACATTGTCTTTATTGCACAATTACCCTGCCTCATTCTGGAATTTTATGGAAATGTGTGTGGTCCAGACATCATCATCTTCAATAATTTGTAATCATCCTGTGTTTTCCCACAGCTGCTTCTGTCTTTTTTTCTTAGCACAGAAAATCCATTAAGGAGGAAAAGAGGAATTGCTGAACAATGACTTTTGATTGGTTGCACTCCGAGCAGTCCAGCACTCACCTGGAAACAGCCTAAGTTACATGTGAACACAGTCAAGGAAAATGA
The DNA here is from genome assembly GCF_057233095.1 of Heloderma suspectum. Lineage (NCBI taxonomy): Eukaryota > Metazoa > Chordata > Lepidosauria > Squamata > Helodermatidae > Heloderma > Heloderma suspectum. Next base: position 65,452,506 of record NC_139462.1, on the reverse strand, counting down.
GCAAAAACAAGGCGGCTGCCAAATTCTACCTAAACTGGAATTTGGTAGTGAATTTAGCATTTCTGCCCTAGTAGCACTGGTCCTAGAATGGGGGGGGGGAATATATCCCTCCCTTCTTAATCAAGGTCCATTGGGTTCTGCAGTCCATTGGGTGGCAAGTTTCATTAGGTTCTTCAGCCCTCTCCATGCTAGCTTTCCTTAGAGTGCTCAGATTCTAGCACAAATTGATTAAGTTATCAGTCTATGCCAGCACCTTAAATCAGATTAACATTGGATACAACCCCAAGCCTCTGCATGTCTCCTCACAAGTAAACAGGACTGAATCACTCAGCAGCTTTCTCACTGGCAGGGAAAAGGTCAGATTTCCAATTGGCAGTTGATTGCTCCTGCTTCAACTCATAACTCTTCCTACTGCTGCAGGGAGCGTGGGAAGTTACAACTGGTTCATGGCAAAGCTGTGTTACAATAGCAGAATTGTTACTATCTTTTGGAAAGGGAAGAGAGAGAAGAAAGGAATAAGGGTCAGATTGGTCTGTGGCACGCTACTCTGAGATTTGAGTTTGGTCCTAATAAAAGTATTGTTTTACTGTGTCTCTAGAGAGACAGAAGGGGAGAGAGAAGGGGAAAGCTAGAGAGAGAGAGGGAAGGTAAAAGTTGCATGTGGCTTAAAAGTGGGTTAGGCCCTGCGAACATTAAAGGCCAGTGTGTTAGAACTGTCCCATAAAACTGGCTCTCTCAGCTGTTGGTTGGGTGCTATAGTTCCCACAGCAAAAACTCATGAGCAGTAGCTCAAGGCACACAATTCAGGCTATTAGGCATTTGCTAGGCCAGGCACCTTTAAGGGTTCACTGGGACTACCAGTCAAGCACTACTGAACAAAATAAGGGGACTCAGCAGGCTTTCAAGAGAGCATCAGGAGGTGGTGGCAGGACCACTGGGGTTGCTACTCAGCACAGTGCAGCACATGGCTACTGAGAACAGACACAGTTGATGATCTCATTAGCTTGTGCTGCAGCACTGTTACTCACTCGACAGTTGTGCACAGTACTGAAGTTGCAGCCCTGGTGCTTCTGCCATCGTCTCCTGATGCCCTCTGGTAAGGACACTAAACCCCCTTCTGCTCCACCATAGATGATGGACTGACATACTACCACATAAGCCACCACTACTCAACTACAGATGTGAGAAGTGTTCTAGAGAAGAAGTGTGGGGCCATTGCAGAAAAGGCCCTCTCTCGTGAACTTGTCCACCTAACTGCCCTCATAGGTGGGCAAGTGAGAAGGGCCTCTGTTGCTGATCTTAAAGTGCGGGCAGGCTGACATGGGTGAAGGCAGTCCCTCAAGTAAATTGGCCCCAAACCATTTAAGGCATTAAAGGTGCAACTCTATGCATGCTTAGACAGAAAAAAAATCCTACACCTCCCCAGCCAGGGCTTTTCCAGGTAAAAAATGTGAGTAGGGGTCAGACAAAATCTAATATCCTGCTTATGGATCTTTCATGACCCATCAATGTGGATTTTCAGTAAAATTTTCACAGTCATATTTTCCTTGTGGGAACATTCCCTATCCTCACTCCCCAATGGGAATAATTCTGAATGCACAGTGGAGGAAGAAAATGTGGTATTAGGCCTGAGTTTTCTAATCAGTAATCAATGAAAAATTGTTTGGGGATGGGGGGGGTGTCTGAGGGCCAGGGTGAAGACTGGCTCCTCAGAAAACCAGTGGGAACATTCCTTCAGAAAATCTTTCTGGAAATCAGGAGTTTACACTATGGCTGCATGGTTGCTAGCAATAAGAGCTTTAGGGAGCAATCCTATGCACATCTAGATAGAAAAAAGCCCTACAACTCCCATAATTCCCCAGCCAGGATGGGGGATGCTAGGAGTTGTATGCATTTTTAGACAGAAAAAGTCCTACGATCGCACTCTAAAGGTCAAACCCAGCACTTTAAATTGGGCTTGGAAACACACTGATAACTAGGGGTGGACGAAAGTCACTTACCTGTCCTGGAAGCTTGTTCGCGGTGGGGGGGAGGTGCTTTGCTGCTCCCCCTGCGAAGTTCAGGCCCGGGGGGGAGAGGCTTCCCGCCTCGCCCGGCCAAAATTCAGGCTGGGGAGGAGGCGCCTCGCCTCGCCCGGCCGCGAACTCAAAAGTTTTCTTTTTTTTTTTTTAAACGCCCCCGTGATAGGCTACGTGACGATTAATGTAGCCTATCACGGCTAAATCTGCAAAGTCAGCCGTGATAGGCTACGTTAATCGTCACGTAGCCTATCACGGGTGACTTAAAAAAAAAAAAAAAGTGCGTACGCAAATGGCAGCCCCCATAGGGAGCCGCCATTCACGTTCCTTATTTGGTCGCTGTAGTCTACGTAAAGATTTACGTAGACCACAGTGACCAAATAAGGAATGGGAATGGCGGCTCCCTATGGGGGCCGCCATTATCCGTATGCTTTTTTTTTAAGTCACCCATGATAGGCTATGTGACGATTTACGTAGCCTATTACGGCTGACTTTGCAAATCTAGCCGTGATAGGCTACGTTAATCGTCACGTAGCCTATCATGGGGGCGTTTTTGTTTTTTTTTTCTTTGATTGCAATGGCGGCGGTGGCAGCCGGTCAAAAGACCGGCTGCCGCTCCCACCCAGGACGAACACCCGCCGAACCGCCAGCTGGACCCGCCGCCAGGAGGGACATTCGGCAAAGGTAAGTCCCGTCCCAGGGGGGGTGCGGGGGGCGGGGGGGTGCGGAGAATTTCTCCCTGAAACTTGTTCGGGGGGCCGAACACGTTGGCGCTCAGCCCCCGAAGTTTCGGGGAGAAATTCTCCGCCATCCCTACTGATAACTAGTGCAGCTGGTGTAGTATAGACATATTTTTTGACTGCCTCACACACCCCCTCTTCTACATATGTTCACACAGCTGAAGCTGGTGTGCCAACTGCACCTGTTCTGAGAGATGTCTGATCTGGCCATGGTCACGCAAGCCTTAGCCTTTCTTCACACGGAGCTTCCAAGGCCATGCAATTGAGATTGCTCCTTCACGGAAGTTTGCGGGCGCCTTACATGATGCCGTGAACCTTCAGGGCATCTACTGCACTAAATGCCCTTTGTTCTGTTTTTAAATAGATCTCATATAATGAGCTATCAAATTACCCCATTGTGCTCTGCTTGAGTTCCCTCCATGAAAAGAGGAAAAGCTGCAAGAAGAGGAGTGATATCAATGAAAGATAATGAAAGACTTGGGGAGGGGAGAGGAAGGGGAAGGGGGAAAGGGGAGGGAGGAAAGGAAGCAGGTAAAAAAGTGAGTCGTCGTGATCCTGCATTTAAAACAGAAGCAGAAAGCCCCGTTTTAAATGCAGGATTTTAGGCTGGTATAGAGATGCCCTTAGTTACATTCCATTTGGACTACTCTACGTGGGGCTGCCTTTGAGAACTGTTCAGAAACTTCACCTGGTCCAGAATGCTGCAGCCAGACTGTTGACCCGGGGCTGATTACAGGAAGCATGCAACTTCCTTGTTACAACAGCTTCATTGGCTACTGGTCTGTTCCCAGGCGGAATTCAAAGTGCTGCTTATGACCGATGCAGCTTTGCATCGGGCTTCCTGAAAGACCGCCTTCTCCTGTATGAGCCTGCCCAGTTCTTAAGATCTTCAGGAGAGGCCCTTCTTTCAAGAACACTATCTTCAGAGGCATGTTTGGTGGCAACTCAAAAGAGGGCCTTCTCAGTTGCTGCTCCCTGGCTCTGGAACTCCCTGCCGAGAAAGGATGCCCTAACGCCTGCAGTCAAAGACCACTTTATTCAAGTGGGCCTTTTGTGTGTAAGAGGTCTGGATGCTGTTTTTACACTGTTATTGGTATGTTTTTAATTCTTTCTTATTTGTGTGCGTGTGTGTGTGTTTGTGAATGTTTTATTGTGTTTTATTGTGTTTTAATATATTTGCTTATTATTGTTTTGATCAAGTTTTATTAGTGATTGTAAGCTGCCCTGAGTGCCATTTTTGGTAGAAAGCTGGGGTACAAATCAAATAAATAAACAAATAAATTTTAAAACAAGCCACAACAGCACCCCCAAGCCTACAGTTACAGATCAAACATATTCCCTAAAAGCTGTCTGGACTGGCAAATGCCTCGTAGCCAGCATCTTATCTCCCCTTCCCTTCATGCATCTTTGTTGCGCTCAGACTCAACAAAAACAATTGAACAGCTCTATCTGACCAGATCTTTTAATTCACATCTCTTGTTGCTTCAGAAGATTAAAAGCAATTGGCTGTGTGGGGAGCACAGTGAAGGCAGCCCTGAGCTGCACCGCACTAAAGCTCTGGAGTATCATTTTCTTTTATAATATAACCTCATTAAATTGCTTGTAACCTATAAATAATCCTGCATTTTACAGAAATCCTGCTATGAAAAACAGTGCCCTGCTGGAATGTAACACTTGAGACTATTTTAAAAATGTGTTTGATTAAAAAATTAATTTTAGACTAACATTATAATAGCCTTAATATGAGCTTTATATTGCTCAACGCCATTCTCGATTAGTTCCTCTCACTGCAGTTTCCCATATGATTGAGCATCAATTTTAATTGAAAAATGTGGCTGATCATTAATGTCATTCAGACCAACTCTTTGATGTGTGTTTCAGAGATGAGATGATCCCCCTCTCCTTTAAACAATCTTTTTGGATCTATTTTTCCACTCTTGGGTGGATTTGTCAGCTGGAGTCTTAAATCTGCCAATGAATCCATGGCATTGAAGCTTCCTACAATGAAAGAGATACTTCTATGAGTAATGTCTGCTTCAGATGTAGCTTATACCTTGAAAGCGAATAGTCATGGTAAACTACAACAATACAAAATATTGGCTCCAGAAACAATGAAAGTCGAATGGCTCGGTTCATGCTTGAATGATGGCTCTTAGCATGTCCCCTGTTTTTGGAGTCATGGGAATTAAGGTCTTGATCCAGGCACATGTTATGTGAAACCATACGGGGGAAACTTGATAGTTCTGACCTTATATATTCAGTCATAGATAGTATGAAACAAGAGTTGTAACAAGAGGTTATGCTCTTAAGTCTGGATATATTAGATCTCTGCTTCAGAACCCATTCAGAAATAATGTTTTGTATCCATAGGTTGGCTTCTGGAATAATTCCTTGGATACATAAAAGGAATTTATGTAAATTCCTTATTATAATAAGGAATTCCTTATTATATAATTCCTTATTATGTAAATTAAATTCCTTTTACATAAAGGAATTATGTAAATATGGATACATAAAAGGAATTTATGGCAGGAATTTGGCTGCCATATTATACAATTGGTATATTCACCCAGATTGTAGCCATGCCATTCAGTCTCCCTCTGCATGATTAGCTGGCATGGATCCCCAACATGCTTTTAAGAAAGAGAGAGAGAGAGAGACAGAGAGAGAGAAGTCTCTAGCTGTTTTGCCAAAGGCAGAGAGGTTCTTTCTTGGATTCAGAGCAATGATTACACATGGGAGTAAGAGTCAAAAAGCTTTATTAACTATAGCAGGCCAAGTATTATAGTTAAGCATATGATGTTATAAAGCAAACCTAAGCAAAATATCTTACTCTGTTCTGCTGTTGGGAGCCCCAGATAACAACAGTGGACAGACTGTAGTTGGCTGACATGCAGCACCTCTGCAATCCTGGTCTACACTGAAGCTCAAACTGAGTGACACTCTGGAGAGACTTATATGCCCCAAATCTCCCATGTCTACGTGCTGTCTTTCACAGCTCCCTAATCACACCTGTTGTGATGGTCTCGTGATGTCTAGGCATTTTTTCATCTTACCCAAAAGATACGCTAAATAAACAGGTGGACCACAGCCAAAGAGATCCTCCTTGCCTTCCAAGGCCATGCCATCCTAACTTGTTTGAAGAACAAGGAGTCAGGCCAAGAAGCTAGAAGGCTCTTAAAGAGGCCTAAGAGGCCTGGTTTTTAAGGTCTCACAGGTGTTTCAGCCATAAAAGAAGCAGTTGTAGCATGTCACACTATCTCCTCGATCTACAAAGGTCTTCCAGGGAATTTCCTCTACACTAGCCCTTGTAGAACCTGAGGTACAAGGCAAAATGTGCAAACATTTTGTGAGAAATGACCCCAGCTTGCCTTCCATTGTTGTTAGTCGATGACAGAAGTCACAGCTGTGGTTGAGATTCAGTATATGACAACACTATGTATAGTCTAATGGTGTTATTTTGGGATAAACTACATGCTATATCAAATGTGTAGCATGTAGCTGATCCTAACTTCTTCTTTTTTTACTTTTATGTAGGCATGTGGGCCCCTGATCCAGATTAGGACCACCATGTGTGGGTAGGGGAGGTTAAACCTTCTCACCCAGCTGCTTGCCCCTAAATCTGCATGCGTGCATGCGCACACACACACACACACACACACAGTTCATGCAGAGGCTAAAGAAAGAAAACCTCCACTGGTGCCATTGAGGGCAGGTATGTATGAGAGGAGACAATCCTACAGGTAGACTGGCTCCAAGCTGTCTAGGGATTTGAAGGTTAATACCAGCACTTTGAATTGGGCCTGGAAATGGACTGGAAGGCAGTGCAAATCATGAAGCACTGGTGTAATTAATATGATCATACAGGCCAATCTATCTCACTACCCTATTTTGGGCCAGCGGAATGGAAGCAAAAGGCTTAGAAAAAATAAGTAGCTGCCAAGGAAGAGTGTCTTTCCCTGCTGCAATCCTGTACACACTTACTTGGGAGTACGTCCCATTGAACTCAGTTGGCTTACTTCTGAGAAGAACATGTAAAGGATTGCATTGTTAATTTCACTATGTACTAGAAGTAGCTGGGGTTTAAAATACTAAATTATTCAGTAGTATCTCAGTTAGGATTTAAAATAATTAAATTGTTGATGACTTAATGCTTTTCTCAAGTGCAGTTTGGAAGTTTGGGCATTGGCCAGTGCCCAAGGCGACTGTGGATTAGATTTGATTTAACGGGCATGGAGGCTCGGGGGATAAGAACAGGAAGAATACTGCCGTTAGCAGCTCAGTCAAGAAGCACTTCCAGGAGTACTTATCAAGCCCTTGTCTTCCTTTTCCCACTGCAAGCCCTTCCTTCTTGTCTCTTATTTGACACAGGGGTGGGCAATTTGTGGCCCTCGAGGTGTTTTGGCCTACAACTCCCATGATCTCTCATCCTTGGCTGCCTAGAGCCGATAGGAGTTGTAGGCCAAAACATCTGGAGAGCCACAAGTTGTCCACCTCTGCTTGAATAGGACCCTGACATGCAAGAATCTAGCAGGTGGAATTTGCCTTGTCATGGAGATAAAGTGATGGGGAAAGCTTCATTTGCTCAACTTCTATACAGTGGTTATTGTCCCCATGTGCCTCTGTGACTGGGTACTCTTACATAACACAGCACTGTCAGGTAAAAGGTATGTGCTTAGATTGATGGCTCTCAGTGAGCCCATAATGGCTACTTGCCTCTGTGTCTTCCTTGTTGCTGTTGGTTTTGGTGCATTTTTTGTGTACATCATGTAACATAATTTGACGGGTAATATACTTTTATTAGATTTTTGAAGAGCAATTGAGCTTGAACATTTTTATGATCAGTGATATTACTTGGATTAAATAGAAACAAAAACAGTGGTAAGCAAGAGCTCCATAAATAATAGCCTTTTGCTTCTCACTATTCATTAATTTTGTACGGTTTTAAAATAACATATGCTGGGTCTTAAAGGGCGAGAGGGCATCTCCCTAAAAAGGCACATATTCCTCCCTGACTCTGCCTCAGCTTCCCTTTTGGCTTGATAGACCCAATGAGGTGGCCCAATGGAGCCACTCTCTACTTATCATTGGGTTTTCTTGTGGTCAGGAGAGAGTGGTAGGGTGGCCACTTATGCATGACCAAAAAAAGAGGATAAAAGAGGACACCAGTTTGCATAAGCTTTGCATCTGCACTGTTTGTGTATAGGTGCAAGTTTAGAAATAACTATAATTTCAATAGAAATACATTACATCTCACCATGGTGGAGAAGACTGGCCAGGTGACCTGTGTGCTGTCCAGATGCTAACTGTTTGATGGGCAACTTCAAGGCTCTGGCTGCTCTCCCTCCTTAATATTCTTTGACTTTCAACCAGACTTAGACTGGACAGCCCATCAAACAGAGGACTCCTTCAAATAGAGAACTGTCTTCTGTCAACTCTCAAGAATACAGGACTCTCCTCTGTAGAGTGGGACACCTGGCCACTCTAGTTTTTCCATTAAGGGGCAACAGCCAGGAATTCCTTTTAGCAGCTTTGGCTGGTTTACCAGTTGTGTCCCTACCTAGAGAAATGGCTATATTCTTGTAACACACTCTCCATGGGACTGATGTTGAAAAGTGTTCAGAAGCTTCAGTTGGTTCAGAATGCAGCAACCATTTTAGGCTGTTACCAAAATGCACTGTGGAAGAAACTTGCTTTCTCCTCCCTGTGAGACCCTGAACCCTTAAGACAGGTTAGTAGGGAGGTTTCCTTTTGAATTTTTTTTAAAAAGTCATGTTGTTTTTTTTACAAACACTATGCCTTCCTTCTTGTTTATGTTCTTTTATATTATATAAAGGGCTGTTTAACAACTTGTTCCTGTGTTGCTGGATCCTGGTTCATTTTGAGAAGATTGCTGTGGAATTGGAGTGAACTGAGTAGCAACTGTTTTCTTTCTTCAACCAGCAGAAAAATCAAGCTTCAGAGAGAAGTTTTATTTATATTTTTGTTGTGGACTCAAGCGAATGACAGAACTTCGGGAGGGCTATGCTCTGTTTTACTGCTTTAGTGATGTGAACTGTTATGCATGTTAAATTCTTACATATGCATTGTTTTTAATTAAGAAATTAAAATGATATATGTTAATTGTCCTTGTACAAGGCCTTTGCTGTGAGTCCCTTTAGAGACCCTGAAGAAAAGTGTTACATTTGAACAGAAAAAAGTCCTACAATTCCCAGCATCCCCCATCCTGGCTGGGGAACGCTGGGAGTTAAAGGACTTTTTTTTCTGTCTAAACATGCATAGATTTACATCCTAAAGCTCTTACTGCTAGCAACTAAGCCTTAGGAGAGGCATTTCAACTAGGGTGGAAAATTGCACAAAAGCTGGGAAACTAGCAGAGGGCTGGATTTGGCTGCAGGGCCTGGGCTAGGTATTTCAAAAAGCAGGAGGTGGGAGAAGAAACAGAAAACTACACAAATTAGGCCAGAACAAAGCTGCATACCTCATGACTACAACATCTGGCTGGATTGTTGGACTATTCTGTATCTTCCCCCACTCCCTGAGTTTTGTACCACCTAGCTTGATGAAGCATTCTGAAGAACTTGAAAGCTTGCACAGTTTTGTGGAAATCTGGTTGGACTTGATAAAGGCATTGCCCAACTGTGGATTTTAAAACTTTGAGATTGTGAGCTGCCTTGGTTGTTTTTCACAGAAAGGTGCAATAGAAATGTTTTAATAATAAAAAATAAAAGTATTGTGCTCTATCACCTTTCCATTGATATGATTTTATATAGAATTGTCCCAAAGGGCTCAATGCATGGCACATACATGATCTTAATAAAATAATACTGTAAAGTATTATTATTCTATATTACAGATGAGAGACTAAGGCTGAGGGATTGGATAGCCTTACGCAAGTCACTGAATTCATGGCTACGCCAATATTTTAAGTGGGGACTTTCAGGTATATAGCTCATGCTCTCTGCTATTACACTACACCTCTTGCATTATTTTATTTTGTTTTCATTCCAGAGCCAGCCCTACTATTAGGCAGAATGACTCTGGGTGACATGAAAGGACAGCAAATTGTTAGCTATTTATTATTGTATTATTACATCCAGGGAGCAGGAGAGGTGCTTGTGGGAGTTTCTGCCTCAGGTGCCAAAATAACTTGGCCAGCTTGGTTGTTATGCATCTTGACTATTTATTTATTTATTCATTCATTCATTTCATTTCTATACCGCCCAATAGCCGAAGCTCTCTGGGCAGTTCACAAAAACTAGACTTCGGAGGGAAGTGCCACTAGCTGCTTTGCCTCAGGCAGCAGAAAGTCTCTGGCCGGCCCTGCATGGAAGGCACATTATGATACACAAACGCTACACAAATGCTCAATGTGCGTTCCTTCGTGTACTTCCTTGGTGAGAACCTACAAGTCAGGCTGCCATCTTTTTTGGCATGTACACATTTCATTATGTGCTTAAGGAAGGCAGTCAGTTTAAAGAACAAAACGGCAACCTCCGTGATATCATGAGATAGTGCTTTCTCTCCCTTTCCATGCAGGCAAATTTCTGCCTATTTAGAGAGGTACAATTATTGCCATCTTTGGGAGAGCCAGTATTTACTATGGGCAACAGGCTGATAGTACAGAAGCCAGGACAAAGGCCTAATAGGACTTTTATGTTTTCGTAATGCTGTAACGTTTGACTTGGCTCACAAACAGAGTCATCAGGAGCTATCTGCTCTGCAAACACCCTTTTTGTACTGCACCTGCTCTGTGTGTTTGTCCTGGAATAATAGGCTGATGATGGGGAAGGGAAGAAGAAGAACAGAGGCTGGTAGGTAAATGGCCTTGCTTTGGCGTCAGAGAGATTGGCCAGATGGCCTTTTGATCACATCCGAGTCTGTGATCTGTGATATGTCATTTTGATAATAGTGGACTAATCTGGTACACTCTATTCATTACTGATTAAAGATTGACTACTGTCAATTAAAACTTCACTGCAATGAAAATAATACTTCTAATGTATACCACCCCTTCATGGATCACTGCCTTGTTGTGGCGAAGGGGCTTGCGTAACTCAGGGAAGCCATAAGCTATGCCGTGCAGGGCCACCCAAGACGGACAGGTCATGGTGGAGAGTTCTGACAAAATGTGGTCCACTGGAGAAGGAAATGGCAACCACTCCAGGATTCTTGCCAAGAAAACCCCATGGAACGTATCACAAGGCTAAAAGAGATGACACCGGAAGATCAGCCCCTCAGGTCAGAAGGTATCCAATATACTACTGGGGAAGAGCAGAGGGAATTTCCAAGTAGCGCCAGAAAGAGTGAAGCGGCTGGGCCAAAGCCGAAAAGACACTCAGCTGTGGATGTGTCTGGTGGTGAAAAGAAACTCCGATGCTGTAAAGAACAATACTGTTTAGAAACCTGGAATGTCAGATCAATGACTCAAGGTAAGCTGGAGGTGGTCAAACATGAGAAGGCAAGATTGAACATCGACATCTTGGGAATCAGCGAACTAAAATGGACAGACATGGGTGAATTTAATTCAGGTGACCATCATATCTACTACTGTGGGCAAGAATCCATTAGAAGAAATGGAGTAGCACTCATAGTCAACAAAAGGGTGGGAAAAGCAGTACAGGGGTACAATCTCAAAAATGATAGAATGATCTCAGTACGAATCCAAGGCAAACCATTCAAGATCACAGTAATTCAAGTCTATGCCCCAACTACTGAGGCCGAAGAAGCTGAGGTTGATCGGTTCTATGAAGACCTACAACACCTTCTAGAACTAACACCAAAAAAAGATGTCCTTTTCATCATAGGGGATTGGAATGCTAAAGTAGGAAGTCAAGAAATCACCGGGATAACAGGCAAGCATGGCCTTGGTGTACAAAATGAAGCAGGACAAAGGCTAATAGAGTTTTGCCAAGAGAACACGCTGATCATAGCAAACACTCTTTTCCAACAGCACAAGAAGCGACTCTACACATGGACATCACCAGATGGTCAATATCGAAATCAGATTGATTATGTCCTTTGCAGCCAAAGATAGAAAAGCTCTATACAGTCAGTAAAAACAAGACCTAGAGCTGACTGTGGCTCAGATTATGAGCTTCTTATCGCAAAATTTCGGCTTAAATTGAAGAACGTAGGGAAAACCACTAAACTATTCAGGTATGACCTAAATCATACCCCTTATGAATATACAATGGAGGTGAAGAATAGATTTCAGGGATTAGACCTGATAGACAGAGTGCCTGAGGAACTATGGACGGAGGTCCGTAACATTGTTCAGGAGGCAGAAACTCAATCCATCCCAAAGAAAAAGAAATGCAAGAAAGCAAAGTGGCTGTCTGATGAAGCTTTACAAGTAGCTGAGGAAAGAAGGGAAGCGAAAAGCAAGGGAGAAAGGGGAAGATATAACCAACTGAATGCAGAGTTCCAGAGACTAGCAGGGAGAGACAAGAAGGCCTTCTTAAATGAACAATGCAAAGAAATCGAAGAAAACAACAGAATGGGAAAGCCTAGAGATCTCTTCAAGAAAATCGGAGATATCAAGGGAAAGTTTTGTGCAAAGATGGGCATGATAAAAGACAAAGAAGGCAGGGACCTAACAGAAGCAGATGAGGTTAAGAAGAGGTGGAAAGAATACACAGAAGAACTATACAGGAAAGATCTGAATGTCCCTGATAGCCATGATAGTGCGGTCACTGAACTTGAGCCGGACATCCTCGAGAGTGAAGTCAAGTGGGCCTTAGGAAGCATTAGTAACAACAAAGCTAGCGGAGATGACAGTATTCCAGCTGAGCTATTTAAAATCCTAAAAGATGATGCTGTTAAAGTGCTGCACTCAATATGCCAACAAATTTGGAACACTCAACAGTGGCCACAAGACTGGAAAAGGTCAGTTTACATTCCAATTCCGAAGAAGGGCAATGCCAAAGAGTGTTCAAACTACGGTACAATTGCGCTCATTTCACATGCCAGCAAGGTGATATTCAAAATCCTACAAGCTAGGCTTCAGCAGTATGTGAACTGAGAACTACCAGAGGTACAAGCTGGGTTTCGAAGAGGCAGAGGAACTAGAGATCAAATCGCAGACATTCGCTGGATCATGGAGAAAGCAAGATAATTTTTTTTTTAAAGTCTATTTCTGCTTCATTGACTATGCTAAAGCCTTTGATTGTGTGGATCACAACAAACTGTGGCAAATTCTTAAAGAGATGGGAGTACCAGACCACCTTACCTGTCTCCTGAGAAACCTGTACGAGGGTCAAGAAGCAACAGTAAGAACCAGACATGGAACAACCGAGTGGTTCAAAATTGGGAAAGGAGTACGACAAGGCTGTATATTGTTGCCCTGCTTATTTACCTTATATGCAGAGTACATCATGAGAAACGCCGGGTTGGATGAATCACAGGTCGGAATTAAGATTGCCGGGAGAATTATCAACAACCTCAGATACACAGACGATACCACCCTAATGGCAGAAAGCGAGAGGATCTAAAGAGCCTCTTGTTGAGGGTGAAAGTGGAGAGTGCAAAAGCTGGTCTGAAACTCAACATTAAAAAAATGAAGATCATGGCATCTGGCCCCATCGCTTCCTGGCATATAGAAGGGGAAGAAATGGAAGCAGTGACAGATTTTATTTTCTTGGGCTCTGAGATCACCGCAGACGGTGACTGTAGCCATGAAATTAAAAGACGCTTGCTCCTTGGGAGGAAAGCTGTGGCACACCTAGACAGCATAGTAAGAAGCAGAGACATCACCTTGCCAACAAAGGTTCGTATAATCAAAGCAATGGTTTTCCCAGTGGCAACGTATGGCTGTGGGAGCTGGACTATAAGGAAGGCTGAGCCCCGAAGAATTGATGCTTTCGAACTGTGGTGTTGGAGAAGACTCTTACGAATCCCCTGGACTGCAAGGAGGTCAGATCAGTCCATCCTAAAGGAAATCAACCCTGAGTGCTCATTGGAAGGACAGATACTGAAGCTGAAGCTCAAATGTTTTGGCCACCTAAGGCGAAGAGAAAATTCCCTGGAAGGCAAAAGGAGAAGGGGAAAGCAGAGGATGAGATGGCTAGATAGCATCACCAATGCAATGAATATGGACTTGAGCACATTCCGGGAGAGAGCGCAAGAAGGAAGGCCTGGCGTGCTATGGTCATGGGGTCACGAAGAGTCGGACACAACTGAACAACAACAACAACAATATATACCAAGAGTTATTAGGAGCCTAAGAGTTTGAACGCATCCCTTTCTGATGTTGGTTTCCTAGTTCAATATCCATTAATGTTCTGTTTATAAAATAATAATTGGGTTTTAAATAGGCCTGGAATTGCCTGTTCCAAAGCCACACCCTTCCCTTCAAAAATCTGACAGAGATCCCAGACTATCCCTTATCCCATATGCTGAAATACAACACTCCAAGCAGTCTGGATGTTATCCAAGAAATACCCAAGATGAATACCCCACACTCTGGATGCTGCATTGACAGATCTCCCATGCCACAAAAAGGATAAGCATGCATGCTAAACATAGCTTATAAGAAAGCAGAAATTAGAGGTCTGCAGCAGCACCAGAAAGTGAAATCCAAGAAGGTCTTCTTTCATATATGTGAGACCGTATGGTTTGACTGATACATTAAGTAGTCCTTTGGTCCTACATCAAATTCCAGTTTGCCTCTTAGGCATTTTATGAAATCCTAAGCTGAGAAGCTCAGATTCACCAGAACTTGCACTTTGGGCCCTGCCCAATGAGGTATGTCTACAGTGTCCATGACTTTTTTTTTTTCATAATAGTCCTCTTATAATATTGGAAACCACCTGCTGCTCCAAGGAAGAACTCCAGTTATGTGCATCTTTGTTACCTGAAACTCTGTGCTATAGATCCTCATGTGACCCCAACTTAACGTTAACAGCATTCAAATTCACCCAGGCATCTGGTTAACCAAATGTTTTGGCTAGCATGTAATGCAAATGAACACATTTTATCTATAGCTCTAATAGGAGAGGTTTCAGTGAGTTTTTAGTCAGGTATTTAGCACACCTTGGAAATGCTCCTAGGACTGAAAGGTTTACACATCCAGTTCTAAAATAGTACTAAAAGCTTTCTAACCACTGTTGGTGGCAAACGGTCCCCCCGCTTCTCTCTCTCATACAGCACGCTGCCCAAATACTTTGGCATTGAAAGTCTAACTTGATGATACTATTAGCTGGAGCCGAAATTCATGATTGTTCAATTTATCTTTGTTGTCCTCTGCGTTCTAGTCCTTTTCTAAGATTTTTATGAGATAGTTTTTGGTATTTAGTGCTGTTGGGAAAGCAGAGAAGAAGAAATATCAATCAAATTTTATAGGAACTGAAATTACATTTCTAGGACATTAGGTATGCTAACAACATGTACTATCACAAAAGTTTTTTTTTTCTTTTTCAAAACACTGAAAACAGTCTTACTGAGTGAGTCCTTTCTTAGCCCCAAACTTTTAAAAGTATGTGGAAACAATAATTCATGAAATCATTTCACAATACTCAATATATTTGCAAGCCCATTCCTCACACACTTTGCTGTTATGCAACATTTGTTCAATAGATATGAAGCTCCAAGAAGAATTGGTTGAAGATACAAGATGGAAATTTCAAAAAGAGGGCCAGGAACACTTACAGCACGGTCCTATGCACACCTACTCAGATTTAGAGTTTAGGTCATTATGGCTGTAATCCTAAACCCCACTGAGTTCAATGGGACTTAGAATTGCAGCTATAGAGATTTCCACAAAGATTGTCTGTGGAAAAGTTCCCACAGTTTTCTGAGGAGCCAGTGTTCACCCTGGGTTCTCAGACTCAACCCCCACAAAAATCTTTCATTGATTACTGATTAGTAAACTCAGACCTACTACTGCATTACCCTCCACCACTGTGCTTTAAGAATAATTCCCGCGGGGGCGGGGTGGGAGTGGGGAATGTTCCCATAAGGAAAATGTGACCAGAAAATGTTACTGAAAATGATTTGTCATGAAAGATCCATAAGCAGTTTATGGGATTTCTTCTGACTTCTACTCACATTTCTTACCTTAAAAATCCCTGTGAATGTTCAGTTATGACGTAACATTTTTTTTCACATTTGTTGCAATAATTATTTGAAAATCCTTCTCAATGTAGAAAACGAAGTGTTGCCACAAGACACAATTCAGTGTACATCTTGGGTCCACAACCTTCTTGTAACATGGGGACATTTGGGAATTTGATAAACTGCTGTGGGCACCACCACAAAATGGCTCCCATGGAAAATGTGGCTAATCACATAATCAAGAAGTGCAGGAGGAAAGAAATAACAAGAGGGAGGGAGAAATAGCAAGAGGGAGGGGAAAATGGAAAGAGCTGCTTCCTGGCCCTCCCAATCGTCTTCTGCCCACACAGACCTTCTCTCTATGTCTCCACTCCCAGCCTCTAGCCTGGCCATTTGGCTCTACCCAAACCTTTCCTCACTATTTCTCTCCCTTCCCCATCCCTAGCCATTTCTTCTCTCTCTTCCTAGCCCACTGCTCTTTCTCTCCCACTCATCCCACTTTATCTTACTGTCTTTCTCCACTCTCAGCCTCTAGCTTCACTATTTCTCTCCCCTTTACCCCTTTGCCTTACTTTCTCTTCCTGCCTGCTGAACAGCTGATCAGTGGCAGGTTTAGGAACACAAAGGAGAACTTGGCACACACACATTTTTCAATTTTGTATTACTTTTTTTTTTAAGGGTCAGGGAGTTGGAGGTCCCCATGGGCACCACATGGGGGACCCCTGGTGTACACATACACAGAATACAATGAATGCCACACTAGTTCCTCTCTAGAAGTAGTTGCATTAGTTGACCTACTTTGCCCTGTTAGGTGCTTCAATAACGCATTTCCCTGAAATCCCTCTGGCCTCAGTCAATGATGGTACATAGCACCTGCCTAACACATCCCCCCCCCCCCATCTAAGCTGACAACCCACCGTGGGCTTAACTCCTCACATCTCTGCAAAGAAATGCCTCTGGTCCAGCTGGTAGTCTTTTTCTAGCAGGATGAGGCCTTGGAAAAGGAGTTACAGATCGCTAAATTCTTTTCACTGTAGTACACATTGGGTCTCTTTAGTTATGAATGGTGTGCCATAAGACAACCCAAAAACACAGATCCCAACCCAGTGTTTGCCCCTCAGTCTGCACTGCAGCCGTGTGCTTGTGCACATCTGATGCATGCCTAATTTATCAGTGTGACACGAAATGCATGGATCAGTGGATACCATCATCCAATGCAAAATCAACCCATACAGAGAAAAGAACAAAGCAAATACTAGGTAGAACTTAGAAAATATAGTTTCATGATCTATTTTGCCTTCATTCCCGAATACATTTCTATTTCAGTCACTGTGGATGCACTATTAATATTAAACTGAAAAGAAAGTTAAAATCTTTCATTTTAGGCCATTATCCTATCTAAATTAAACTAAAAACCCTACCTGGAAGTAAGTCCTATTGAACTAAATGGGGCTTACTTTTGAGCAGATACATATTGGATTGTACTGTATATTTATGAATGTGCTGATTTTATTTGCAGCTCCTATCCTGTACTAAATTCATGGATACCATTGGAAAAGGAAAAATTTAACCAGAAGAACATATTTATATGCTAACACTCAATCCACTGATAAACTGGGTGTGATGAGAGCTCATGCCTGTATATATGTCCCTTCTGTGCTGGGACACTGAGCTTTTCCCACAATAAAACACACACACACCAGAAACTCTAATAAACCTTTCAAGGCTCTGCAACAGTATATGATAAAAGATCCAAAGTGGCCCTTATCCCTTCCAGAAGTGTCACTGAGGGATTGCCTCCAATCCTTTTATTGCTGCAAGAACGGTTCGGCTCATCCTGAGCAGAGCGAGAGGAGAATTTCAGAAAACAAACAGCCATCAACTGAAGTCTGGATGGAACCTTTAAATGTAAACAAGTATCTGATGCACATAAGTGCCAGCCAAGTAAGGAACATTAGTCATTACGAGGAATTTATAATCATGCATTTGTCATTTATATAGCATTTTTAATATGAAGAATGCTTTACCACCCATACCTTACCTCCCTAGCTTTCCATAAATCCAAATTTCACTGCATGCCTCATTAATTTCATCCACTTTATAATTATGTGCAGCCCAAAGGCAGAACTAGGGCAATTATTCTGTAAGATACCATCTTCTTTCTTAAAGAAAAAGACATTGTTCAACCCTATTCCCACAGCTTCCTTTGCAGCTCTGGGATGTAAAATATTGGCAACGGCCTTGTGCACTCCACTGTCCTCTACCAGATAAAATCACAGCTAGTGACTCAAAGTGCCCATGACTCATCATCTTTTCAAGCAGGTGTCCTACAAAGACGACATAAACAACATTTAATGCACATTCAAGTGAAGCCACAGGAACCCTGTAAATATAGGGCAGAGGTCTGTTTGTTCTGTTCCTTATGCCATTTACCTGTTCAGATGGCAACTGTGGTATTTGCTTACACATTTGTTTGTATAGTATGAAGTTAGTGTCTGCCTCCAGTCCCAACTGAAACCACAGCCCCATTTTGCCTGATATATTTAGGCATTGACCCAAATGCTACTCTAAAAAGTTTACAAACAGATCTGGTCTATGCATGCCACAAAATTATTTGGTAGAGACAAAGAGCTATGTAGAGTGGGCTGTACCACTTCAGGCTGCAAGTGGAGGATGACGTATCTTAATGTTCACCAACATTTTAAATAATATCCCTGCAAGTAAAAAGCTAGAACATCAGGGGAAAAGGTTCTAACCCAGCTTGTTTTCTGCTGCGCTAGTTTTCTACTTGCGGTGAGGTTTATGTAGGCACTGCATGATGATGGGGATAATTAAAAATGTGATTCTGCACCTGCTGTTTGAAATTGTACAGTCCATCCAAACCTCTACCAGTTCATTCAGGCTACCTGTGTAGCGCAGACTAGACCTCGTGAGTAAAGGGAGCTCCACAAGATGTTGCCTGTCCAGTTAACAGCAGAATAGTAATACCATAATAGCTGTGTAATGGAGTGAGAGGACAGACTGGCATATCTTGTAGCCTACTGTGTTAAATGTCCATCTTTTGAAGGGCACATCAAAGATTAAGCTTCAAGATATTCACATATCAAACAGTATGGACAAGTAACAACTATTCACCCCCTCAGGGTAAATGACAGAGCGAAGAGTAATGTATTTCATTTATGGGTCCCTGCCTATTAAAGTATCCCAGCTGCTCTATAATAAAACACCCACTATTGACTGACAACATACCATAATTATTATGCACATATCTTTGTGGTGAATAAACACGTTTCATGACCATGGAAGCATACAGGACCTGGCAAGATTGTAACAAAAATTAAATCAGCCTACAATAACTATAAATAATCTTGCGAATATTACACCTTCAAACCTACATAATCAAGCATGATCATCTTGATCACATTCTGGAGAAAAACTCCAGTGTTAGACAATGGAATTCCAGAGACATTACTGAATTCTCCACTTCATAATTTCCTGTGGAAGGCAGATTCATCTGTTGCATGCATCTTAAAATTTTAATTTCCATGCTTTCACATTTACTGAATACCTTTCAAGACACGAGATTATTGCCTGATTGGATGAGGCAGTTCACATGAAAACAAGTATACAATCAGCTAAGATGCACCAGATATATGACAAAGTCTTATGTAGGTAAATCTATGGATAGTGGGAGGCATCACTTTAAGCTCCTTTTGATTCTGAGCACAGGCACATAACTCTGTATCTTACTCATCTGCCACCAGAGGGAGCGTGAACCATTGACCTATTTCCACCCCACAAAAATTCAGCATATCAATTTGCCCTCTCTCCCTTGCTCTCCCCATTGGATTTAGAGGGATCAGTCGCCGTGCATCACGGGCAATGAAGTTCTTTGTCCCACCTCCCTTTCCTCGAATCTGCTCGAGCTCGGGACTACGTTTCCCAGGAGGCCCCGGAGCGCGGATGGATCACCTGATGTCTCACCGATTCCGAGCAAAATGGCGGCCCCCATGATGCGACGCCTTCGGCGTTGGCTTCGGCGTGAGAGTTTCTGCGTTGGGAATGTCGCCGGACTCCGTGGACGGGAGGGTCCGGTGGCCGCTAGCGCGCTCTGCCGGAGTGCAGGGGAGATTACAACGAAACAGAACTGGTATGACAGGGAATGGCCGGGCCCGGTGCTCGGGGTGGGTAGTTGATGAACTCGTGATTCTCGACCCCTCTTGCGCTTGCCCGCCTCCACTCCCTTGCAGTAGGATTGCTCGAAAGGCAGCCCATCTGGGCTCCCTAGGCGGACAGGCTCCCTGTTATCCTTCTTCCAGGATCTCAAGTCCTTTCCATAAACGGGGTGTCTATTCATTTGCGTGTCAGTATATCGCAGAGATCTGGATGAGGGTTACAAGTAGAGCGTAGTAAGTGGCGGTCAAAAGCCTTGCCTATTCTCATCGCTGAAGGTACAGTGCGGGTGGTAAAGCATTCAAGCTGATATTTCCTTTACCAACTGAAGACGCCAACATGTATCAGAAATTTTGGGTTGATCTGCTGTGTAGCCTGAGGACCCCTTTAGAAATGACACTTTCTCTGCAGTGTAGTGGGGAAAGCATTCATTGCTGTGGGGGGGAATTATGCAAGCGCGTGTTTTCCTGAGCGTGTGGAAGCTGCAATGTGCAGCACCTTCTAAGTGCATCTGTATGTGGCAACATAAATACACATGCAAATTAGATGATGTCCACATGTCTACACTGTTGTCTTTTCCTATAACTACAGGAAAATTGCACATTTGGAGCAGCCTTTTAGTTGCAATCCCAAGCACATGAGATGAAACTCTTCCATTAAAATAAATGTAGCTTGGTTTTAGTAGATTCATCTCTAATAAGAGAGACATCATAATGTTCTTATGTACATGACACATTTTTGGATCCTCCAACCTTAATTTTACACACTGTTCTCTAAATGCATGTTGCTTCAGGATAACCAGTAATTCTAATTAATCTGAAGGATGTCTACTTTTCTTAATGATTCCACTGCAGAGAAATATAAAAGCCTGAACTTTGTCTGGTTAAAGAAAGGGTTCTTTTAATATTTGAAAGGAATATTGTATTTGATATATTTGCTTAGTGTTTTTCTGTATTCCACATATCTCCCATCTTGATCTTCTGTCATTGCTATGGCATATGCTTGACTTCACCAGTGAAATATTATATTTGTGTCTGTCTTTGAACGTCCAGATAATTACTTGCAGAACCTCTCAAGCGGTTCATCCAGTAAAGGTGACTCCGTTCTCTTGCTCATATGAAGATTATGGATGTGAGGGCAGCAATTACTTTTCAGCAGATAGGGAGGTGCTTGTTCTTGTTCAGGCTGTTCAGAGAACCATCTCTTGAGTTAAAAAGATTATTTCTCTATTGCCAGACTACTGATGCTTATGCTAATTTAGTGCTAATAGTGCTGTGTAGACCCACCTTCCCAGCTTGAAAGTGACCATCTGACAGCATATGCATAATTGAATATGCCACCTGTCTGTTGGAGATTTCTCAAATTTAGAAGGAAATTAATTAATATTTATTTCTATTTCATAATCTCTATTGGCTGCAAAATTGGCACCTGTCCAACAAACTCTTCCTGTCTGGGCAAACCTTACTTTTGAAAGGCACATTTTAAAATTGATGTAAGACATTCAGGGTGTGAGCAGGGGGGCAGGGGTTGCCTTCTTTTAACATGCTGCTTTTTGTACAATTTTCAGCTGTGTTTAATGAAAACAGTTCACAGTATCCCTCAGCATTCGTTATATACCAGTGGTGGGCTTTCAATGTGCAACAACATGCTGTTGAACTCAGATGTGTTTTGTGTCTGTATTTTTTCTATCCAGCTGCTCTAGAAATTTAAATTGTATCTGCCCAGCTAGTGAATATGCTCTTTGACTTTCTTTTAGTGATGTTTCTTGGGCAGCAGTTGTGGGCCTGGAAATACATGCACAGATCTGGTCCAACTCAAAGCTTTTCTCCGGTTCACAAGTCCAATTTGCAGCACCACCTAACTCTTTAGTATCTTTCTTTGATGCTTCTCTACCAGGGACGCTGCCGGTAAGTTAGAATTCAGTCCTTATTGCTGTCTTGAATTAAAAACAAAACAGGATGGTCCTTGCTCCCGTCTCTGTGTTCTGACTTTTAAATATGATGATAAAGAGAGATCTAGAACAGGCAGTCACCATTAGTGTTTTAGTTCTTTGGTATGATGATGATAATGACAATAACAGTGACAGCTCAAGGCCACCAGGGAAGCAATACTTGTCTGAAAAGCAGGATAAAACTATAACAACTCTAAATGAATGAATAAATGAATGAATGAATGAATGAATGAATATTGTTTAAATAGAGCACCCATACAAAGTTTCATAAGAGAAAGAAGACATGTCCTCACCACTGGATCACTTATACTTGGGCACTCCCATGAGGGAATAGTTGTTGATCCTTGTAGTTGGCTCTGCTACAACAGGAAAAAGTATCATGGAATTGGTTCCCTGAACTTTGTGGCAATTGGCGCTGCATCAGGTTCTGATTTTTCTTCTTCCTTAAGTACTAAGTTATTAGATGCAAGATGGTGTGTGTCTGTAAGGGTACCACTAGGCAAGGCACTGTAATCATTACAGTGAGTAATGATGAAGTTCAGAAACTCCTTTCAAGCCCATAGTATGTTGTTATTATTAGGACTCCTGTTTTGGAGATAGACTGAGTATGCATGAATAAAGAGCCTTAGAAGTATTGGTGGGTTTTTTGTTCATGTTTGACAATCAGTGTAGTTGGACCTCTTGTGGGAAAGGAAGGTAGCCTTTCGGCTATTATTTATTTATCAAGGCACAATCCTACGGGGATAGGCGGCTGCCTCCGAACTCGGAGGCAACTGCCTATCCAATGCAGGGCAGGACAGCACGGAGAGGATCGTTCCCTCCGTGCTTCTCCTGCTCTGCATTTGCGGCTAGACAGCCGATTTCAGCTGTCTAGCCATGGGAAGGCGGAGCGGGGGAGGAGGCTGACGGACGTCACATAGGATGTGTTATACCAGCATTTCCACCTTCCCTGCCCCGAACGCCCCGGTTTGGCCACTCCATGCTCCTCTTCCAAGCACGGAGCACAGGGTCATTCCACGCTGCCTGCGAGGCAGCGTGGAAGGGGAGGAAGATCAAGCGGGCTCTGAGGTCAGTTCCTGGAAACCCACATATCCTATGGCCGTCTGGCCGCTGACTAGCAGCCATAGGATTGCTCCCTCCCTGTATTTATATAGCTGCCCCATAATGTAAGTTCTCTCCGCAGCTCACAAAAAAATACAATACACTATAAAATAATAAAAACTATTAGAACTAAAAACACAGACATTCAAACTTAGAGGCCCAGGCTAAAAAACACAAGGTATTTAAAAGGCCTGGGTGAATATGAATGTCTTCACCTTGTACTAGAATGACTATAAAGATGACACTAGGGAAGCCTCTCATGGGGACAGTTCCATAACCAAGGTACCACCACAGAAGAGGTCCTTTCCGTAGTGATCACTTGCTTCACCTCATTTGGGGGGGGGGGCACTCAGAGCAGGACCTCTGGAGAACATCTTAAGGTTTGGGTAGGGACATTTGGGAGAAGGCAGTCTTTTTGATATTTGTAAACCACTGGTAGAGCCCATGCTGCAGAAGCAAGAACACTGTAATGCAATTGTTGATAGCACTTGTAGCAAAGTCTCAGGAGCATGCCTGAGGCATTGGACACCTGTTGCCCATAAGAATAGCCCACACAAGATGACAACAATGGGAGACTGTGTGTGCTACAGTAGGCAGAGTGCTGGGTTTTGATGTCTGAAATCTATGTTGAAATTGCTGAAATACTTTGTTCACAGTAAAGTGTGAAGGGATGATTCGTACCTGAACAAACGGGGTATATGCAGTGTGTGTGTGTGTGTCTTCATGTATGCTTCTGTATTCTTGTGGATTTCTGTATATTTTAAGAGAAAATTGTTATTTCTTTTATAATTGTTCCCTAGTGGGAAATCTTGAGCCTAAGTGGAAGCTGGCTTCTTTTGAGATAAGAGCTCCTGATTAGTAGACAGCTTGATGGCTAACCTAATGAAAAAATGTGTTCTGCTCTTGTTCACTCCAACAGAGGCTTCTTATCTGTGTGAGACGAAAAAAAAGAATTTCCCTTTGCAGTATTTGGTAGATAAGTTGAACGAGGATATTGTAAAATGTTAGTACTCAAGCGTCAGAATGTGATATGGACTTCTGTTGTTCCATATTAGTATTAATGGATTTTTACCCTTAAAGGTAGCCTAAAATTAATTTTATATAAGTACATTTAAATAAATTACAGCTTCATGGTATTTACTGTACTAGGCAAGGCTGGTGGTGTTACCTTTAGCTATGCAGATGTGGGCTTTCTGATTTTAACAGCATACTTCAGTGTGCCTGAATTTTTACTAGCTGCACAAGGTAGTTAACAGAATATTACTCAAAATGGGATTTGACCTCTGTTGGCTTAGGCCTAAAATTCTGACTTCTTTAAAGTTAGCAGATGAAAGAAGAAGTCCATTAAAATTAAACAGTAGGTGTGTGTGTAAATCTCATTGTTTTCAAATGACAGCCATATTAATATTGATGCAGGGATTTCCAGACTTTCTCATAGCAAAAACCTAAAGCTGGGGAGGTTCAAGTAAAATTTTTTCAAATACTTTGGAGAGTGGTGAAACTGACCCATCTGGAGATGAGCAATCTGATCTGTTCTTGTTGTTGCTGCTAAAAGCAGCCATGAGAGAGGGTGATATGGGCTGTGGTCCTGGGGAGGGGATGTTAATCCGCCCCCTGCTAAATCTCGTATTCAAAATGGTTTGCCTCATGGACGAACATACAGATACCATTCATCGGGGTGGCTTGTTGGCTCTACTGTGTTGTTTTCTGCAGCCTCAAGATCCACCAACCAGAGCCTGGTATAAAAGACATATGCTTGGAATTAAAGAACAGGGTGCCTCTAAGCACATTCTTTTCCAATTTGTGTTCAATCCCAGGATTGAATTGAGCTCACAGTCTTTTCATGCAAAAGTCCACTCCTGGTTACTCCAAGCTTTTCTTCATTTTGTTGTTCCTGTTATTAAACAACTGGGAGCCAAAACCCCTCGCTGATCTACTTCAAATTCCCCCAAGATCTGCCAGTAGATCTCAATTTGCCTTCTGCCCATCCCTGCTATAATTCTTTTCTACTTTGGCCCCCACTGTACTTGCCGACCCAAGTGCAGATAGACTGAAACAATTAGTTGTTAAGTTAACTTTGGGTTGTTTAACCCACAGTTAACCCATAGCATCTGGGTTCGCATGTCATGGAGTAACACCCGATCAGAAGTTGCATATTCAAAATGGTGGGGGCATACACTGTGGCAAATCCTGGGTTAATTAATCCTGCCAAGTTTACCACAGTTACATGCACACTTATCAGTGGTTAATTCTGCATGCCTCCACTTCAGGCTGTCCCACCATTCACTTAAAACTACCTGTGTAGGTGTCTATGGTTGTGGACGTGTAGAGGAGAGTTGAGAGCATTACAGAGTATGGACTTTGATATTTATAGCCAGTAGGTGAGCCAGAAAGAGATGTGGAGTTGATGACTGGGATGTTTAAGGTTGAAGAGGATTAGGAGTGGAGCCATTTTAGTGCATGAGAGGAGATTGGAGAGCAGTCAGTTAAATGTGGCAAGGGGCTTAGTTCAGAGCTTGAGGGGGTTTTAGGCTTGCAGAGTGGGGGGCAGTGGTGGTGCTGATGACAGGATTTCAGAAAGTGTGATCCGGAAGAATGGTACATTGGAATTGGATAACAGGGGTTATTTTTAGAAATTACTCACTCGCACATCTACTGTTCTCTCATCCCAAACTGCCTTTTTTTAAGGGGGAGACAGGACATTTGGAAGTGGCCACCCACTTGACATCTACTGGGTGGAGAGTTTGGCCATCCACAGATTTGCATTTGATGTCCCTGCTTTAAGTAGCCAACAGGATCCTTTGCAAAATGCCTGTGTAACATTTAGCCAGCTTAATTCTACTTTCACAGTTTAAAATAAATATAAAATTCATCTTGATTTCAGTGGGTACCAAATGAGGTCAACACAGAGACTTTTGCAAGTCCCAGTTGTGTGCCAGTATTTTTTATGGCTGGGGAAAAAGTTAAACTGGGAGAGTGTACAGCTTAATTATTTTGAACCTGAAGTTCCATTTCAATAGTTAATTAATTTAGAAGATTAATCTTTCACTTGGGGAGTGAAAACTGAAGCACGATGAGCCAGGAAGATGAGGGAGAATAATTCTGTTTATAGGGGAATGTCTCTGTGTCTGTAAAGGGTGGAGGGGGAGGGGGAGTCTTCATTATCCTGTACTTCAGGATCTAAACATTTCTTTGATCTATCTTAAATTAGTTTTCATAGGCAGAATAAAAAATACACATCAGACTACATTATTAAGTTTGTTAAATCCCTTATGCAATTATTAATGGCACCTTATTTGAAGTACCAGGGGATTAAATGTGATGGGTTTATTTATCTGTAAGAAGGATCCAACCCTTTCACTGAACTTAACCAACACAAACACATTGATGATTAGCGCTGGGAATGTCTCTTTTTCTAATTTGTGTTGGTAATGCAGGACTGCCTTTATTGAATTTCTCTTTTCCACAAACGCCAATATTTGAGGGCTTTATTATGCAAGAGCTGCTTTATAACAACACAGTTGTGGTGGATTAGTGAATCGATGAACTTGTAATAGCTGCTAGACATCTACATTACATGTAGATTTCATGTTTTTTAGTTAATTTCTGTAACTCCTCGTATTTTGAAATCTGAGTCCAAAAACTATCTCACCTAGGTTTAAGGGATCTTTCCTTTCCCTGCCCTACAACACACAATTGTTTGGGGGTAAGTCACTTTGTCAGATCTAAATTTTTCATTGGCCTGCCTAAGCATGCGTATGTACGTGTACACACCTACCTCCATGCATATTCCTGTATTTTCTTGTAGGCAGTCAAGGATCAGTGTTGATGATAGATGCGATAGCTGCCAAAATGTGCATGCTTGCACCATGTAGCGTGCGTATCATTTACAAGTCTTTTACCTATTACATCAGCCCAAATTCTTAAATAGCTCCATGATGGTTGCCAAGGTTGAGCGGCATTGGTGTGGCGCACGGCTTTCACCAGGACCAACACACGTGGCAAGAGGCTTTTCCACCTTATGCTGCCATGGGAAGCACCACTGTACGGAAGTGTTGTTGGTACTTCGGCTGTAATATTTATTACATCTTTCTTCTGGCAACTTATTCTGGGACTATGTCCCATTGTGGTCAGTTGGATTTACTCCTGAGTAGACCTGCATTGGATTGTGCAGTGCAATCTTGTGCATGTCTACTCAGAAGTAAGTCCCATGTGTTCAGTGAATCTTATTTCCAGGAAAGAGAGCATAGTCGTACAGGCTTAATTTGATTCTTACACTATCTGCAGTTATATCTGATTTATTTCACTTATTTCCCCCTTTTTTTTTCTCTTTTTCTCCCTTTTGACATCTGTTATATTATACAGTGCTTTTCTTTTTTTCCCCTTGCATGTTGTATGTTAAAATACAAATCAGCAATAAAAATGTATTGATAAAAAGATCCATACTTGATCGGTATTTTTGAGTTTAATTTGGTATTATTAAAACAGACACCTGTGACTTAAGG
This sequence comes from Heloderma suspectum, assembly GCF_057233095.1. Classification (NCBI taxonomy): domain Eukaryota; kingdom Metazoa; phylum Chordata; class Lepidosauria; order Squamata; family Helodermatidae; genus Heloderma; species Heloderma suspectum. The sequence goes on along the minus strand of NC_139462.1, from coordinate 65,424,965 downwards.
ATGACCAATTCTGATAAGTATCCAGTAATGAGTGAGCAGCACTGTCCCTAAAATGTTTTGAAGACCCATCTTGCCATGTATCTGAATCTCTCCCCCTCCCTTCCCATTCTGCAGGCAATGATGATGTGGGACTATGACTGGCAGTTAAAGGAAGAGTGTGTGTGTGTGTGTAGACAGACAGACAATACAGAGAGAGAGAGAGAGAATGTGAGAGAGAGAGAGATCGAGATCAAGAAATAAACAAAATAAACTTTAGAGCTTCAAAGCAAGCACTAGGCTTGAATATTGACTTTCACTGTTTTTGGCTTATTAGGACTGAAATCTTGCACCCAATTTACCTGGTCCCAGTGAACTCAGTGGGGGTATGTCTGGATAGGGTTATGCTGTATATCTACCTAAATCAGCCTTTACTGGCCATTTGAGTTTCAGCTCATTACAACCTGATTCCATGTAGATACCTGGGCAGCTAAATAGTTAAAAACAAAGGTAAAATATAAGGAACAACTAGCCTCCTTAGGCAGTAATAATGATTGTTTTTTGTGTTTAGCAAATAAAACTGCTGAAAGTAGAAACACTTGCTGCATAAGAAACTATTATTTTGACACTAAAACAATTTAGTTCTTCAACGTTATCTGCAATCTCTAATTTTGGTCTTCGAGTCAGACCAAATCTCTAATTTTGGTCTTCGAGTCAGACTAATTGGCTCCATTCTGCCTCTGGTAAGCATTTCTGCTGAATGTTATACACTCTTTATTTTAGCTCTAACCATTTTCTCAAACATAATAAAACACCCAAGAAGCCATAGTAGTTACACTAAAGGTTTAATGGCATTCTAGTTAAGCATCCAAAATATGCTTTCATCCTATTACCTTACTAGATTCAGATCTTTGATATATATTTTTTCGGGGGTTAAAGAATTCTAAGGCCAAATCCATGAAGTCCTTTTGGGGTGAGGTGGAATGGAGGATGGGGTAAGGGGTTTCATGGCTAAATCGCCTAGCAATGATAAGATCTAGAGCAGTGAGTTCCATTTATTGACCAGCTCTTGTTTTTAAGAAGCAACTTTGCTCACCCCCAGACAAAGGTGAACTCCCTGCTGTACGGCTACTTCTTGTTTCACTTACTGTGCACTGGCTGCATAAGACTAGGCAGCTAGAGAGGATCTAGGGCTGGCTATGTGTTAATATACCTGTCCTAGAGAACATGATGCGGAAGGTTTGGGGGAGGGGGCGACAAAAGGAGATGCACGAAATGGAAGAGAATATTCTTTGCAGAACTATAATATTTGCTTTGTTATTCTCTCCAAATCTCTGCTGTCCCAGAGCTCTTGAGCATAGGTTGGGAACAATTCTGTCCCTGTTTAAAATAAGTGAGAATAGGAGCACTTTGGAGTTATATTAAGATAGGCTCAGTTATTCCTTTCTCTTTGAAAGGAATAATTTCAGCCCTAGTTTAAATCAGGGGTGGGCAACCTTTTTTTTTATCAAGGTCTGTATTCCCTCATGCATAATCTATCGGAGACTGGAACCAAAGCCCAAAGTGGCCAGGTCACACCTTTTCTCTTTCCGCTACCTCCTTTTCTCTCTCACTCCCTATTCTTTCCTTCCCTCCCACCTAGGTGTCTGCCAGCATAGGAACTGATCACCCTTGCTAGATGTCTGAAGTTATTGCTCTCAGAGAGCTTTGAAATAAGGCTGAGGGCCTCATGTCGCCATAGGGCCGCAGGTTGCCCACCTGTGACTTAAAATCCTAGTTAAACTGATGGTCAAATTAGCCTGAACAAGCACAAGAAAAGAAATGAAGACCCAATCCCTTATCTTTTTAGAGCAGCTTTGTAATTCCGATTTCCAGCATTTTCAAACATTCAGCCTGAGTTTTTTCCACTCCAAACCCTGAGGGTCCTGGAAGGTAAGCCTGCTGCATCAATAAATTGACATCACCTAGCATGAAAGTGTGAGAACAGAGGCTGGGTTTTGACACTGGATTTCACTTATTTATTGCAAGTTTGGAGAGCTTATCTTTTTCACAGGATTGAATATTGTCATGGAGAAACAAAAGTGTTTTCTAAGCAAGTTGTGCCAAGTTCTTTATACAAGGGGGAATGTATGGAGAGATTCTTGTACAGGTGAATAAAATACAAACATCTTTATGGTCAAGGGCCTGTTAGTAGTGTCCAGCAGCAAGCAGCTTTGATGTTACCACAAGCCTGGACAGGTTATAAGCATCATGGCTGCTCTGGCAGACATTGGCTTAGCTACTCTGATATCACAGTGGGGTTGGGCTATCAGAGTTGAGACAGCAGATACAAAGGGTAACTAGGGAGATGGTAGAATCAGCATTTCAAGGTCCACGAGCAACTGCAGCATCATTGGCCGCATATTGTGAGCTATTGAATTATTATTTATTATATTACTTTAATTTCTGTGCCATTTTTCCACATAAATGTGCCCGAAGCAACTGAGAACACAAGACCTCAACAGTGCAATGAACACCAGTTCATTTTAATACCAATTCATTTTAAAACATAGTACAGCCATCCAAATAAACAATTCATTTCAGTAATACCAACACTGTGCCTTTTTAAATTCATTACAAAATAGGCAGTAGGAATCAGTAAAACACTATCAATTGATATTGTTAAAATACATAAATATAGGGAAGGATCCAACGATGTGCTAGCGATATTAATGTTGCACTAGTATGAACCAACACTTCCACACCATAACTAGCCCAAGAGAATGAAAAGACAAAGTCGCAAGATTCATCTTGGGGGCAAAATTTTCAGAGATCTCTGCAGGCATTTTTCATAAATATTAACCCTTGAGGAAGGCCCAAATATATGGTGCAGGGCTGAAACATGCTGGCCTACTTCAAAGATTAACACTATATTTTTTTTCACCATCCTGAGACTTCATCTCTTCATTCTCTTGGATTATTTTGGATGTTCTCCAGTTTTGTTTGACCCTGGCAATGTAACTAGCACAATGGGAAAAAGTGTGATTTGCTGCCAGAATTCAGTAGCAAGTTGCTGTTTATCCCTAGCACACTAGTTATGTTGCGCAAGTGTTGGTTTGCCCTAGCACAACGTCATTTGTGCTAGCCCTGGGACATCACTAGATACTACCCAGTATAACCAGCAACCAGTTCATCAAAAATGCCAAGTGCAGGAAATAGCAACCAGAGATTTGTTAGAGCATTCTTCCCCAGTCTGGTACCTTCCAGATGTGTTGGGCTACAATTCCCAGAATCCCCCAGCCAACATAGCACATGCCCCATCTTCTCTTATTCTGGTGCAGTTATTAAAAGCTCCAACAGCAACAAAGTCCTGGTGTGGGGGTTGACACCAGTGGGGGAACCTCCCTCTGTGCTCAGGATGTTCCTGCTGCTTCAACAAGGAATGATACCTTACTAGTCTTTCCATGAAAACAGGCAGTACTTGACAATTATGTGCTATACCTGTTACATTTCCTCCCATTCCTTATTTTACAGGTAAAGCCATTTTCTTAGAAAGATGAAATCTGCTTGTTTTAGTAGGCTGCAGCTCCCCTCCTTTTCCTCTATTGCAAGGAACCTGCAGGGAACCTGCAACCCTCTAGAAGTTGTAGAACTCCAGGTCTCATCAGCCCAAGCCAGCATGGCCACTGATCAGGGATGGTGGGAGTTGTAGTAGTCTAGCAACATCTGGAGTGGCCACAGATGAGCTCATCTGTTGGAAGGGCTCGGGTGGGGAAAGGGATTGTGGGTAATCCCTTTTTTTTAAAGTTTAAAAAATATTCTTATTAAAATTGACAACAGAACTGGAACAGAAACTATCTGTGTGCATTTGGGAAGATTCAATAAATATTTTTCTTGAATGAGGGGTTTTAATTGTGGCCAAAGACCCTATAAGGGGCAAAACAGGCTTAATAACATTGAACTCCTTTGTAGGGTGGATACTAGGATAACTGTGAAAGATTTTGAACACTCTCTACAAGTGCTACCCAAATGCTTATTACTAATACTACTACTAGTAGTAATGCAATGGCCTAGGAAGGTGTTATGAAGACAGGTTCATTCTCATTCTCACTCTCACTCTCTCTCTTGTTTTGAATCAGCCTTCATATATAGTCGCCATAAATGAGCTCTCATCTCCTGGTCACCTTAACTAATTGGGATGTGACATACTGAAGTCTTTACTCATCATCGAGTTCAAAAGCGTTCATGTTAAGATGGACCAGGGGTCTGTCTATGCGGCTACTGTCAGCGGGTAAAAATCAACTCACTGGGGTCTTCAATACTAAAGAGCCCTAAACCAAAGGCACCAACCCTTAAACGTGGAATGTGTCATCTGTTCAAAGCATGTGTTCTCTCCCTGAGCAAATAACCCATACAATGCCTCCCCCACTCCCCCACCCCAACCTGATATGGATAAGACTTTAGATTTTAGCTGCTGAACCTGAGCTTCCCACACACGAGTAGAGACTTAATGCTTCTTGAAGGCAAGCAAAATGGAATGCACACTGTTTAAAAGGCAGTGAGTGGGAGAGGCGTTTGTTTCATTCTGGGTATCCGAGTGAAGTTGTGTGTCATGTTTCTTTAGGTCCTCAACAGGAGATGTGTAGAAGCAGCGGTGACAACGGGTCTTGCGCTGAACTGCACCATAAACAAGAAGTCCTTGTTTGACAGGAAACACTATTTCTATGCAGATCTGCCTGTGAGTATGTATTGAGCTTTGTTCCTCGGCAAATCGGAAGAGGGACAAGCCTGGAGAACGGATGGGGAAACAGCCTGGGAGAAGAGACTTTTTTTGTTCTCTGCCACTGTTTTGCCCATCCAAGCTGGATGCAGCACTATGCCCTGATGAATAGGCAGCTGTAGCCAGACTCTTGCTGATTGAAAGTGATTGTCCTGATTGCTTACTCTGGTGCTGTGCTGCATGTTTCCAGTGGCTCTGGGTAATTGAATTGGGAGAAGGCTCTGCGAGGGCCAGACTTCCTCAGCTCCCACTAATTGTTTCTTTGGGCTAAGACAAACAGTCCAATATTGATCTTTTAAAATGTGCATATTACAGACGCATACTATGGCCCAATAGACATCACAGGCATTTGCTCCTATTACTTTCAAGGATCGAAAACACAACGTTGCGTTTTTAAATCCCACTGATCTCTAAAGTGAATAAAGGAAACCTAAACTCAGGGAGTAATATCTGTGGATGTTACAAATTATGCTTATATTAGGATCAGCCCTGGTTTGGAGTCGAGGTTTGCTTTATTACGTTTGAGAAAGCAAAGCTGTTCTGTCCAAATCCATCAAAAAGACAAGATTTGCCATGGCTCTGTATTTCTGCTTGAAGCCACAATTGTAATGCTAGGGATACCTGAGAGGGTCTTTTTATGCTTCTTGAAGAATCTCTGTATTCCAGGAATGGAATGGAATGTCTTCTAGTTAAAAAGCCAGTGCTACAATCGCCCTTAACAAGTTGTTATTGTTGTTCAGTTCTATTACGATGGCTTTTATATCCCACATTTTCTCCTAGGAGATCAGAAGGGTGTTTTAGCAAGGTGAATTAGACTGAGATAGTGGATTGCCGAAGTCCACCTAGGGCCAAGCTAAACATGATTATTTTACTTAATTATTTGGGTATTTATAAATTGACCTTCATTAAAAAATAGGCTGGTAAATAATAAATATAACCCTCCCCCGCCTAAATTGTCACACAACAACAAAATGTAATACAAACAATAAAAGGCCCCATAAGACAGACTGACCAGTGTAAAATGCCCAGACAAACAAAAAAGTTTTGACTGGAGCCGAAATGATTGCAAGGTGGGCGCCAGTCACACTTCCACAGAGAGGGTGTTCCACGAACAGGGCACTATAACAGATAAGTCTCTCCCCCTAGTTGTCATACAGTGAGTACAAGGCACCTTAAGAAAGCCCCTTCCACTCTGCGCTGCAGATCCTAAGACAGGGGATGCTAGCATAGGGAGATATGTTCCTTCAGGTATTTGGTTCCTGAACCTTTAAGGGCTTTAAAGTTAATCTCCAGCACCTTGAATTGGACCTGGAAACAAAGAGGCAACCAGCGCAGCTACCCTGAGATTGGGTTAATGGGACCCCATCTGGCTGCACCTGTTAACATTCTAGCAGCTGCATTCTTCACTAGTTGAACCTTTTGGTTCATCTTTATGGGCAGCCTTTGATGATGTGTGAGATCAGATCTGTTGTCAGATCTACTGACGTCTTGAAAAAGAAAAGAAAAGCTTAAATAGCCATGGGGTGCTGGGAAGTGGGTGTTTAACCCTTCCTTCCTGTACTCTTTCACCAACAAAAGCACTACCCACCCCTGAGACTGCTGTCGGCTCTACTGGGGAGAGGGGTGCAATATGCATACATGAGCAGACCTCAGATGTGTTTAACCTTTTTTCTTTTTCTTTTTAAGGAGGTACTGCAGTGGCTCTTGAATCTAGTTGGGGTTTGTACCTGAGTTGGGATTTGAAACTGGGTGCATGATGCTGTATGCAAAGACCATTGGGAAACATACAAAATTGGACTGTTTTTCTGGCTCTTTCAGAAAGTTTGGCGCTCTGCAGATTCTAAAGGAGAGGCCATAACAACTTGATACCTACTACATTTTCTTAGCTCTAAAGAAAAGCCAGTTAAGAGGTGATATGATGGCTCTTCAGTTATTTGAAGAGGGCTGTCACACAGATGATGGAGCAAATTTGTTTTCTGCTGTTCGAGAGGGTAGGGCAGCCTCAGATTACAAGAAAGGGGATTTTGACTAAACATTAGGAAGAACAACCTGACAGTATGAGCAGTTTGACAGTAGAACAGACTGCCTCAGAAGGTGGCTAATTCCCCTTTGTTAGAAGCTTTCTAACAAAGCATCACCTATCTGGGATGCGGTAGACATGGATGTCTGAGAAATCTGCAATGGATTCAAATGAGTTCAGATTTCTGTGATTCAGTCTTGCGGATTCCACAGTGGACTGGCTTTTTCCAAGTCACACGAAGTCTGCAACTTGAAAACTCTTTTTTGTTGTTGTTTACTTTGGAGGAGGGAGATTTGTGCAAATGCACATTAACAGCAATGTACACTTGTGCAACTGGAACAGAATTCTCAAACATCGCTAAAAAATACATTCCATCAGTGAATGAACAACAGAATGTATGAAGACAGACAGGACGGATCTAACCAAATCAGTACATCCCTATCTGAAGGAGTGGATTCCCTGCATTGGCAGGGGCTTGGACTAGATGACTGTAGTCTCTTCCAACTCTGTGATCCTAAAGAGATGCAAACTGCACCAACCACCCCCTCCTTCAGCATATTGGTCCAAGAGAGGAAATGAGTACAAAATGCCCTGTTTGTTACGAGGGAAATTCGGCATTCCCAACTCCTGTAACATTAATACAGCAGGGGGCTATTTGAAACTGAGAGTCGCAGGCCACACCCCAAGTAATTTTCCAGTAACACACAGAACTGCTGTAAGCTGGCACTGTCACAAGAACCTGTTTAGGCTCTGTGATAAGCTGTTAAAGACACTGCCTCTCAGAGATAGTTAAGTCTCTCTCAGTTCTTTGAGAAAGCTAAATATTTTTCCAGCTTGGCCTTAAACAAGAGATAGCTGGCTCATAGTAGAGGCTGATTTTTTTTTCACAGATAGTCCTAGGTTCAATTAGACTTTCAAAACAAAATTTGCCTGTCTGTTGTACGACTTCATACACAGGACTCCTTGTTTTCTCCTTCTTCTACCACCCCTTTCTTTTTTGGTCCGTTTTTATATTTTCCCCTTTGTGACTTTGGCTCATTAGCTGCACATGACAGCCAGCACCCACCTCTTTTGGGAAAGCTGCAATTACTTTCGGGTGGAGTAGCAAGGCTGGCCAAACTTCCACCCACACACAGCCTCTCACAGGCTCAATACATTTTGATAAGATAAATGCCGCTTTGGGGGTCTTTGGCCAGTTGGATATGAAAAATGGGGTTTCAGAGACAAAATTGAATTCCTTTTGCTTGTTGTTGCTCATCATCTGGGAGTTTTAAAAGTCACCATTTTAAAGGGGAATGATGGAGGAGGAGAAATCTAAGTGGAAAGATTACACTGAGCCTACAATGTGTATTGTATAGATTTGTGGTTAATAATGGCTAAAAGGAAAAGCCCATCCGTTGAAATACAATGGTGATGATGGTTCATTTTGAAGTAGCTGATTACTGCTGACTGTTGAAATTCTAAATACAGGCTGGCTATCAGATCACTCAGCAAAGGCTTCCCATTGCTGTGAATGGGAGCTTGTCATACAGCCTGTGTACAGGGAAAAACCAGAATGAAATGGTAACCAGGACTGTGAGGGTCAAGCAGATACAGCTGGAGCAAGACAGTGGGAAGAGCCTCCATGATGATTTAAGGAGCCAGACCCTCGTTGATTTGAACAGAGCAGGTAGGTTTGGGATACGTTTCGTCCACGTAACTGTGTAAGATTTTTTAAAGACTAAATGGATAAAGGCAGAAGCTTTTACTCTTCTGCTAAAGCACATGGCAGGGAGTGTTCAGTGCTGTATCCATGTTGTTGGTTGGTTTTGTTAAGACATGTTAGCTGAAGATTGGGTTGATCAGGGGTTCAAGAGAACATTTATGACTTTCCCCCTGCTGATCTACATGTCTGGCAGCAAACACAGGGTTGGGAAGCTTGGCTGCTAGTTCTGTTGGCTGTTTACACAGGGAAGAGGGTGGGTCTTAAATCCTTCGTACATACAACACACCAGCTGTTTTTCTTATAGTCGAGGTTCTCAGACGGGAGAGTGAATGGGACCTGATTGGGGTCAGAATCAAGTTTTAGGCATAAACTGTGTAGAAACTTGCAGATGGCTGCTTGAAACAATATCTAGTGCAGGCTTCCCCAACCCGGTGTTTTGGACCAGAACTCCCAATATTCCTGACAATTGGCCGTGCTAGCTGAGGCCGAGAGGAATCAAGAATCATAGAATCATAGAATAGTAGGGTTGGAAGGGGCCTACAAGGAGTTAAAGTCCAAAACATCTGGAAGGCACAATATGGCCTAGATGCTGAACCGTAAAATGTGTACTCTATCTCCCCATGCATGTGTTGCCAGGTCAGGTGGGCAAAAGCTGCTCATTGAGGGAGCAGGGTGTTCATGGATGACAAGTTAAGCACCTTGCACCTGTTGGGTTCCCTGCTGCCACTGCTTTTCAATGGCCAGAGTTCCCAGTCCTGTGTCTGCTACCAGACAGATAAATCGGCCCCAAATAAGTGCTTGTGAGCAATCTGCCTAACACTTGGAAGAATGCTGGACATTGTTTTTCTCTCTGTAATGGAGAGAGCTGAGCTTTTGCGTGCTAGTTTTGCAAATACAACCATTTTGACAGAGATTAAATAATAAATGGTTCCCAGTTTCCTTGCACAAAGCTTGAGCACTTTCATGTACGCTCAGTTTTGATGTCTGATTTTCTGTCTTGAGATCAAAAGCTGCTGTTAGAAATCTGTTGTCTATCTCTGGTAGGAGTTGGCCTCATGGAGGTTGTCATGGAGCCCGATATGTGCTGTGGGGAAGAGGCTGCGGCAGCAGTGAGAGAGCTTCAGCTTATCCTGCAGGCTCTTGGGAGCAGCCAAGCAAACATGGCAGGTAGAGAACTGGGAGGGCATGTTTACCCTTCCTCAGCTGTAATTTTCTCCTCACAAAGGCACTTTCACAGCATCTGACTTACTTTTGCCTCACAGCTGCTTATCACTCCATATTATTGTGGTGGTGTTCTGTTTTGGGTTTCTTTTTCTTTGTAAAATCTTCAGTCTGAATGAGGTCACTTGCGCCTCAGGTGTCTTAGAGAGGCCCAGCTGCCTCATCTTCCGCTCAGACTCTTTTGTACTGCTAGGCCTTTTAAAATTTTGCATGATAAATCTTAGCAGTAAGGGAATGACTGATGGCTCCTGTGCTGTTTTTCCCGCCTTCCCTTGCCTGTCTGCTTATCCTACTCCCATGCTACTGTGATGCAGATTCTTTGGAACACAGTAATTGTAACCTGACTAATAATCTCCAGGTTCCCTTCAGCTAGCTGCAACGGAGCCTGGTAGTATTGGCAAGGTAGAATGGTTTGGGCTTCCGTTTAAAGTGCACGTTTGATATCCAACTCTTTAATATTTTAGTAGTGTATATGGACATGTGTATATATTATTTGCATATTAATCTGCCTAGAATTTATATAGCACCTCAGAGTAACCTAGATTGAGGTCCCCTCAATTTGCAAGCTGCTGTAATATAATATAGTAATGAACACCAATGTCTCTCTTGTCCTTGTTTCCTCATTAGTGTCCCCATATGTATCCCCAGGTACATATCTTGTGTGTACCTTGGCTCAAGTCCCTTTCCGTCACACCCTTGCCTCTGGTGTGCAGCTACACAATTTGCAAAAGCAGCAACAACTGTTTAGAAGCAAGCACTCTCTACTAGGGGCTGTCTGGCTCTGAACAGTGGACTGTAGCAAGCTGTTTCTCCCCCTCCCTATCAGGAACTATCAGTGGAGAAAAATATTATGACTTGAATAGGACATCAGCTTTCCAAATAAACTCTTAGTGGACTGTGGTATAGGTGGTAGCATCTGCCGCCTCTTGTCAGTTTACATGAGGCTTCGAATGATACCTCCTGACCTTGCCAACTCCATTTGTTATGCTTGTGATCACAAACATTTCTCCACGTACCTAGCTGCTGCTTGTGCAGGTTGCTTTTGAAAACCTTTTCAGGAAAGCATTCTTACCCAGAGAAGCTTCAGCAGCGTTATCCTTTTAGGCTTTATCCTTTTTTATCCTTCTTTGCGACCGTTACTTTTTTGATTTTGCGCACCTTCTGTTGTACAAGCACCCATTGCCTTCCCGTGAATCTATTCTTGGTGATGCATTCTTCGGTGAAGCACAGTAGTAACTTACACCGCTTTTTCTCATGGCAGAGGTTTGGCTGTGAAACTGTCGTAGGGCTTGCACCATTTGATGCTCTGTCTGTTAGAGAGTGTTCCTCCCGCAGCATACTATTTGATTTCGCTTTCTCTGTTATCTGAGCTATTTCCCACTGAGAGTGAACTTGCCCCCTTCCTGTCTTACCAAATCTCCCATTTGGGTGTGGATGACATCCATCCTTTCAACAGCAACCACCTGCAGTGAGCCAAGATCAGGGCAATGACTTCTCGGTGAGATAATCAGAAGAGGTGAAGGCACTACGAGGGGAGTAGTAGATGTCTCATTGTCATGCCCTACCCTTGGCTTTGTGAGAATCTCTAATAGGAGAGTGAGAAGGTGGTTGCTACCCATGACAGCAGGGCCTAAAGGCAACTAAAAATAAAGGTGAAGGCATCAATTGCCAAAGGGCAAGCAGTAGTTCATCTGCAGTAATGGGGAGTCTAAGAGCCTGCAGTTGCTTGATGCATGCCTGATCCAGAAACAGCATGGTGATACAGGACAATTCAGAGCTGTGAGTGAATCTTGGGCCAAGGGTTCAGGTGCTAGAGATTTGGCCCCACACAGTTAATAAGACCAGAACAAATACAGTGTCAAGTCTCCAGGTGTGCAGGCAGGGCTTCTGCACTCTGCAGTTCCATGATTGTCCTGTGGAATTTGGTCCAGAATATGACATTCTCCCGACAAGCGTAACATTCATATTTTAAAAAAGTGTTCCTAGACCTAAATATCTGGAAAGATGGCCTTGCAAATGTGTTGACAGTGCCTGGTGAAAATCGCAGGAGCCTGAGCTGTAGCTTGAACTTGGTTCGAAGCGGTTAGAAGACAAGGCTTCTTGTGGCTAATGGGAATGGAATAAATTGAAAGATGTGTCTCAAGGACAGGTTGTAGAAAGTTGGTTTTGCTTAGTGCTGACTTTGGATTATTTTGGTTGTGCAGAACGTAATCTGAGTGTACACGGGTCTCAATACAAGTAGGTGGATCAATGGCTTTAATCAGTAGTCTTCATGCTTTCTACCTTGAGGGAACTTTTTATTTATTTATTTATTTATTTATTTATTGCATTTATACCCCGCCTTTCTCCCTCTCGCAAGGAACTCAAGGCGGCGTACATTATCCTCCTCCTCACCGTTGTATCCTCACAACAACAACCCTGTGAGGTAGGTTGGGCTGAGAGTCTGTGACTGGCCCAAAGTCACCCAGTGAGCTTCCATGGCCGAGTGGGGACTAGAACCCGGATCTCCCGGCTCCCAGTCCGTCACTCTCGCCACTACACCACACTGGCTCTTTTTCCATGCTCACAAGCTGCCAAGAAACCCCTGCCCTTGGCTTTGTGTGTTGGCATATTCTAGGCCACCCACTCCATTCTCCTGGGGCACGGGCTGGTTTCATCGAGCATCTCTCTCTCACTGCATGGCCAGAGAAGGAATCCTGGAACACAGCTGATGCTCCTGTGCAGTTCCACACTGCGGAGAAAGAGCTGTAGTCTGATGCAGTATAAGGTAGCTGCCCATGTACTGACACAGGAAGCTGCTGCTTTATACTGAGTCAGACCATCAACCCTTCTAGCTCACCACTGTCTGCACCAGGGTGGGCCCCTAGGGGAAGTTTTACAACCCCCCCCCATCCCCCGCCTGGCAGCGTGGCCTCCACTGCCACCAGGCTGCCGGATTCCCTGCAATTCTGCTGGGAAACAAGGCACATGGGAATCGCGCATCTTGTTTTCCAGCAGAATTATGCTCTCCCCCCCCTCCCCAGCTGTTTGATAGGCTGGGGGGGGGGCATGATTCTGTGGAGAAACAGGGTAAACGAAGATCACACACCCTGTTTTTGTGCAGAATTGTCATTTCTACTGGGGAGTAGGATGCATGGAGAGTGCGTGCCTTGTTTTCCAGCAGAATTGGTATTTCGGGGAGGCTTGTCCCCCACCGCCCTGCCCCCACTGCCCCCCCCATTGATCTTCCCATTGAGGAAGTCATTGAGCTTCTGAAGAACTGCAGCTTTCCCTGAACTGAGTTTGAAAATCAGCCTGCTTAGATGAAGGGTCTCTGCATGTTGTAACCTTCGTATGCTGTGGTATGGTTTACTGGGAACATGGCGCTCAGTGGCTTAGTGGTTACGACGCTGAACTGCAGACTGGAAGGTCGGCAGGTCAGCAGTTCGAGACCCGAGTGCCGCGTGACGGAGTGAGCTCCCGTCTTCAGTCCCAGCTCCTGCCAACCTAGCAGTTCGAAAGCAAGAAATTGCAAGTAGACAAATAGGTACCGCCTCGGCGGGAAAGGTGACAGCGTTCCGTGCACCTCGGTGTTCAGTCATGCCGGCCACATGGCCACGGAAGCGTCTTCGGACAGCGCTGGCTCTTCGGCTTAGAAACGGGGATGAGCACCGCACCCTAGAGTCGGACACGACTGGTTGGGGACACCTTTACCTTTTTATTCATCTAGTTACTTCATGAGGGAGCTCAACATGAGATGGGTGGCTTTTGTGTTCTATCAGACCTCTGCTGAAAATCTGGAGAGCTCCTCCCAGTCATACAATACTGATCTAGTTGGACCAGTAGTCTTGACTTTGTGTAAGGCAGCTTCCTATGTTGTGTGTTCATTAATTTGCATCACTGGCTTCATATGTTTTCCAGTCATTGGCGCTTTTTCTCTTGTTACATAGCAGCAAACCTAGGTTTGCCACTGGCATTTTATCTAAGCCTAGCTCTCTGGTAAACATACTAGTTTGAGGGATGTGCTTGCCAGCACTTGCCGCATTCCTTCATTGCTGACTTAGGGGTACATTTAAAAAACATAATGGGTGAAGCAGCCCATTGATGCCAGAGAATTGGGGCTGTTGGATAGAAGAACTGGGGGCTTCCTTTCATCTGTGTACCTGCGCTTTGTGATGGTGTCTGAAAAGGAAGGCGACATCTGTATATACTTTTCCTTGTCTAGTGCTACTCAACACTATTACACTATTATTACACTATTAACACTATTAGTATGAAAAGGGAGTGCTCATATCTTTGGAAAGTGCCCTTGAGGAGACTTAATTCTGACAGGATGCTCAGGTTTTATCCTTTACAAATGTAATGCCTATGTTGTGTAAATACCCAATATTTGCTTCACTTTACAGAGCATTAACATAAGTGCAGATAAGATGGAAGGTGTGAAAATGTGTGTGTTTTTCTGTGAAGTTTAGTGGTATGGTATTTATTGGGGGATTTTATATTGCTTTACCAGTCTGACTGCCAGACTTTTAGATTCCTCTTTAGAAAGGGCATGGAGGAAGATAGAACTATAGCTCAGAAAGGACTCTGTGGATCTTCAAACCCACCCTTTGCTTGAGTGCCAGATTGCCCTCTGCATCACTTTATACTGGTCTGTATCTATTACGCTTTGGGCAGTTGGGAAGGATTCAAAATTGTATTTGTGGCAAAGATTACAGTTCCTTGAGGGGAAGCAAAAACAGGTTTCTGGCATCTGTCCTTAAGCTGTACATTTTCAAGGACACTTGAGTACATCTGCCCTGAACGGTTATTGGCTTTGTGACAGAGCTATGTGAAGCCCTTGAATGATAGTTTCATGCCAGTCAAAAGCCCAAACAAATGCCATATTCTGTCTTGATGCTTAGTGGTTTGTCTGCTTGCCTCTTCTTGGGGCATATTCTCATAGGACCATCCCATACTGCTTTAGTTAAAATCTCAGGAAACAAAATCTGAGAAAAGTAGGTGCTACTTTGCACAGTGTTTACACAACAGTTTTCCACATGGGTTGTGCTCCAGTTCTCTCTGCTATGACGATTTGCCAGGAATTTGCATCTTGTGCCGTAAAAACTTCTTGTGCAGCGTGTCCTTAAAAGTTTTTGAACTTCTGTCTTAGAATATGACTGCACAAATCTCATAGAGCTCTGAAGCAACACATGCTGGATTCTGCTCTAAAAGATTTGAAGTATATTCCAAGTGAATGTGGAGGCTTGAAAAGGATATAAAGGCTGCTTTCCATATGATCTTTGAAATACCTGGGAATGTTCTCAGTCATGTCTGTGTCTTAAGATGTGTGTAGATGCTCCATTGAGAGTCATGTACATATGCTTGTATCTCAGATAAAGATACGCCAACTTGGAACAAACCTCCAAAAGAGATTCCAATGTGTGTTTTGTTTGTGACAGAAGTGTGTCAATACCTTCTACTTATATCTTCGTACACTTCTAAGATGTAGTTATAAGGGGAGAAGCAGCCCTTGAAGTAATAGCAGCTCATCCTTGTTCAAACTTTTTATTGGATGTCCCGTACCAACCTCTTACAGATAGTATGTGATTAACCCCACATGGTGAAACCTACTCAACTTCTGATGTCTCCTCAGAGGGCCAGCTGAGAGTAGATGCCAACATATCTGTACATCGCCCTGGGCAGCTTTACGGAGTGAGGACCGAAGTGAAGAATATCAACAGTGCTCGATTTCTTGTGAAGGCAATAGGTAAATGAAACACTTCTTCCCATCTCAACGGAAAGGTTAGACATAGAATTTGGAATTCCATGCCAAAAAAACTCCTCGGTTTTTATGGTTGGGCAAGTTATGCCAGTGCAGACTTTTCTAAGTCTCTAAGGTGCATGTGTTTGTTTGTTTATTTATAACATTTATATCTCGCCTTTTTTCCCTCAAGGAACCCAAGGCAGTATACATAATCTTTCTCTCCATTTTATCCTCACAACAACCCTGTGAGGTAGGTTGGGCTGAGAGTCTGTGACTGGCCCAAAGTCACCTAGTGAGCTGCCATGGCCGCGTGGGAACCCATTATTTTGGTTCCCTAATTATGTGTTGGTGACAGGGGGTTTTTGCCTCACTTTGAGGTGTTGAAGAAGCTTATAAACAAAATCACAAATGTTTCCTAAAATCCTAATGCAAGTTAATTATCATTCAGTCATCAAGAAATATACCAAAACAGTCTAAAAGTTACTTCTGTCATCCAGTCTAGGATTAACATATTCCATCAAAACTCATTGTTTTTTTTTAATTGTGTTGTCCTTATGAAGGTGGACAGGATGGAGTTCAAATAGATCTTTATAGCAGCCTTTGCCAACCTGGTTCCCTCCAGATGTGTTGCATTACAAGTCCCAGCATCTCCAGCCAGCATGTCAACACATCTGGAGGGCACCAGGTTGGGGAAGGCTACCCTACAAGTAAAGTCCCACAATTTGTGCACCAACCATGTGTGGAAACAGGGATTTTTGATGAGTGGAAAGAATACCTATGACTGGCAACTCAAAGCTTCACTAGTTATATAACTATTTTAGCAGAAATATTCCATATTTGGGGGGTTTTAATCTACAACCCCAACCCCTATTTTTTAAAATAAACGCTCAAATTCTCTTAGCATTTTAGAACATTTTTTTTATTTGATTGATTTGTACCCCACCTTTCTGTCAAGAAAACGGCATCTACTAAATCTTAGAAACTGGATTTTTCACTCCTCATCAGGATCTCAGTTGACAATGATACAGGTTTCTGCAGCCCAAACTGTTTACCAATATGAACAGCGCAATCCCAAAATTCAGCTTTATACTGATAGAGAATATAGGATTGGGTTCATGGTTCTGGCTCTGGTGCAATACCAGATGTGGCATAGGATCAGGAAGTAACCTAATCCTACTGTGTCAGTGGCCAACAACCTGTTTGTGCAGCCTTGAAGGCTCAGCTTGAAACTGTAGATGTTGGCACAAGCTTTGGAGGGAGCTGATCTTGGCAGGGAGCATAACTGCACCGCCTTGTCAAGATTGGAATGAGTGCTCGTTCCACCGCTACTGCCATAATCAATAGGATCAGGCCACCGGTACTCTACAGCTGCCTGCACACCACTGAAAGCTGTATTGAACTGGCTGAAATACAAGCATGCTGGTTAGATTTGTTCTCCTTAATTCTATTTTACATGCTTTTAAGTTACTGCCTTATATTGCATGTAAGGTGTGCGCATAGGCTTGTTATATACCGCGTAACTTATTGACTGGCAGTTGATGCGTGGCTTTTGCTAACAACAACAAAAACAAAATCTAGTGATTTGTTGCTTAGTAGATACCAGTTTAGCTCTATACTAGCAAGGTGATATTTCCTTAGGTGGAGGTGATGCAGGAGATGCTGAGACAGGAAAAAGATGTTTGAGCCACAGAGAACATGGATGTGCAGTGTGGGGACTGCATGAGAGAAAGGCTGCTATGTACCCAAGCAAATGGCATGTTGGGCTCAGAAAATGGAAAGGGTACCATTGCCATTTATGAGTGCATATAGATGTTAGGGAAAGGGCTGTAGCTTTGTGGCAGAGTGCATGCTTTGCATGCATAAAGGCCCAGTTTTACTCTAAGTAGGCCTGAGAAAGGTTCCTGTCCAAAATCCTGGAAAACCACTACCAGTCAGTATAGACAGTCTGATCTAGGCAGACCGATGGTCTAATTCAGGATAAGACAGCTTCCTGTATGTGCGAGGTATTTTTTCCACCTTGGACTGAATAAAAGATATGTGAAGCATAAAACTTGCGCATGATCTCTAACAGAAATTAGTTAAGTAAACAACCTGTCACATAAAGGTGATGTACAAGAAATCAACCCTAGTCAATATGGTGACAGAATAACTGTTTCAGTTGCATTGCTTGTAGATGTTTCAGAATGGGCTTGTGTTCAAAACTAAACCCTGTGAAAAGGGTAGCTGCGCCCTGCATCTCTTAACTCTCAGAGAGCAGTTTAGCTTCTATGCAGCTCTTTCTTGCTAACAGGCTTTGCCTGCTTTTGTTACAGCTTAGAACTGTTCTTTCCGTTATTGTCTGGCAGAGAACAATAGGTAAGGGCACAGTGTAAATGAAATGGATTTGCTTGTTTCTTTAAGACTATGAGATACAGAGGCAAATTGAAGAGCTGGAGAATGGAGGGAATATTCTGAATGAAACTAGAGCCTTTGATTATAAGCTTGGGTAAGTTTTTCATTTTACTACTTGTGTGGAGGGTTTGTTTCATATTGTAAAACATGCCCCAAATAGCTCACTAAGGGTAGAGCTGCATTATTAGTCACAGAGCCATCCTGTGTATATCTGGCATTCTGATCCTAAACAAAAACCACCATATTTTTGCGGTAGCTATGGGGAAAGCACTGAAAAAGGCTGAACGTGGTGGTTCTCAGCCTGTGGCAACCTGGCTTTGTGCATTCACTGCCATCCACAGGATTTGGCTTTTGGCACGTATTGAAACTCAGATTCTATGCATGGTGGTAGCTATATGCCACCACCAAAGCGCATGGGTCCATCCGTCCCCCCATCTGTAGCCAGGTGGTCATGTGAATAATCACCCAGGTCTCATTGATTTCAGTAGAAAGATTTCCATGTAAATGAACCAAAGACAGCAGAGTTCACTGTTTAAATTAAAGTGGCTTCAGGTGTTCTTGTTGGGTTGGGTAGGATGAGGGTGATATGTTCTTGCTTGACATTACTTCAGGTAGCTGTATCATTCACATAGCTTCATAATATCACTTTCCAGACAGTTTATCTTCTCCATGGTAAGACTGTTAACCCTTTGAATCTAGTCCTCAGTAAGAGCAGGTGTCTGGATGCATGTAATATAAATTCTAGCCAGTATGTCCCACCAATTGAAGCTACTGGTTGATATGTTTATCCCTGCCCTTCAAAATTAAAGCTCATAAAATATGGAGATTTCAAATTACATCTGGAACTCTTTTCTTTCTTTCCATTTTTGAAACTTATAGCAGCTGTTTTCATGAGATATTTTTCAACAGTGGGAAAGCTATTATGTTTTAATTATGGCAAAATGATAACATGCTAATACGGGCAATATAAAGGTGAAATAGAACCTCATATTGATAGAGCTTTTTCAGTTCAAATGACCTAATAAAACTTCCTGGACTAGACTGGTTTAAAGGTATTAGCATTGTGTGAAAGCATCTATAATACCGAAGTTTTGTTTTGGTTTTTAGGCGCACCATAGCAATGAGGGATAAAGAAGGAAAACAAGATTATCGGTAATTATGTTTATTTGGGGTGTGCAGATAAAAATGCGCAGAAAGAGGCTGGTGGGATGTGACTTTCCCGCTCCTTCCAGGCTTTGGCAGCCCCCTGAGAAGTGACTTCCAAGGGCTGGGGGCCCTCCTGAATGGGGCAGGCTGTGGAGCAAGAAGCTGAGGGGTGAGCGGAGGAGTCTGAAAATTTGGGTGGAGGCACCACCTGCTCGTGGGCAGTGCTTCGACCCAATATTCAGGAAAACCCCTTCCCTGTCAGCCCCCCACACAACAGTCCACCCCTTTCAAGATGCTTCTCAGGGGACTGCTGGAGCAGGGGTGGGTGGGAAATTCAAGTTCTGCCAGCCCCTTTCTACATGCATTTCTCTGGATTCAACCCAATGGCTTTAAAATAAGCTTTTCATTGAGCGTTTGAATGTCATGCTTCCCTTTCGACTTCCACAGATTTCACTAAGTATTGTTGATAGCTATGATGATAGGATTTAGATTACCAACTGTATTTTTTTTTTAAAAAAAATGGGGGAAACTATCCTGGGTATGTTCAAAGCTACATAAATAGCATTCCCAATTGTCCATCATTTGGATTATCTGAACATTGTATGTGTTCCCTTGCTATATGGATAAAAGGTGCTGTACTTTCTTATCAACCCTTTGATGACTCACAATAGACTTTCTATTTTTCACAGCTTATGTATGCTGTAGCTAATGCAGTAATAACCTCTTAAGGCTTCATTTTTCTAAATTGCAGGACACTGAAGAAAGGGTTGTCGCTATTTTATTAGTCCTTCACGTATTTACTACTGTCAGCCCATATTGCTGCTTAAACTGGTTAATTTGGATTATAAAAGAAAAAAGAAATCAGGAGAAAGTGAGCAGGAATAACTCAAGGCAAAAACTACAGTGAAATTTGCTTTTTAAACTGTGCTCTTTTTTTTTAGAGCTGGATTTAAAACCACTGGGTGTGTAGCATAAATGTAGCTTCTATGAGGAATGCATCCCAGCTTTTTGCAACGAGAGATGGCAATGCTTTAATTGTTTAAGTGTGCAAATCCATCATTTGTTCATATAAGGCAGGAGTTGGCGCTTTAATCATCATGTTTCTGTGATGACTTGAATTAGCCCCTTCTTCAGTAGAACCCTTGGCCTTTGATGTTGTCACTCAGCTTTATTTACTATGGCACCCTGCTGAAGATGGCAACTTGGCTTTTAACGCAGCTTGCTTTTTTCATTGAAACTCCTCAGATTAATACAGGGAAGGCTGCAACCTGCATGAAACGCTCTTAGCAGCTGGCTGTCAGTCTTCCTTTTCCCCTTTGCCAGATTATACTCCCAGTTGGTCCAAATCACAGGTCCTGTTTGGCACTGAGAAGGATGAGCAGCATCTGCATTTTGTTTGTTTTTTTGGGTGTAAAATGTTTTAAATGTATTCCCGCTCTTCATTGCTGGCTGTTTTGACAACCAGTGGTGGATCATCAAAAAGAGCTTGAGACTATGCCTTGGCACAGGCCTAGCCTTATCTGTTGCTGCTCAGACAGCTACTAAGCTGTGGTCTCCACATATTTGGTCTGGTTACATTAAGTCACATCATTATCAGGCGGACCAGGGACTTTGTCACGTGTTGTTGGGATGCAGCAAATGGGTTTAAGTAAAAAAAACAAAAAAAAAAAACCGCACCAGGGGAACATCTCTTTGGTCTCCCCCAGATTCATGCCAGACCCAAACCTTCCTCCATTGATTCTTCATGATGCAAAATCTTTGCCTGCTGACACAAGCTATCAGCAAGTGGTGAACATTGATTGGCTTCGGGAGAGAATTCCGGACCTCCCCAGTGCAAAGAGAGCAAAGCTTGTTGAACGTTATGGGATTCAGCCTCAACACAGTTTCACCTTATTGGTAGGTCTATTGATTGAACATTCAAGTACACCAAGAAACTTCAAAGATTCAATGCTCAAGAAAACGCTCTTTAAAATGTCACATTAGCCAGCTGTCAGCATTGATAGATTTTTGCTATGTAGGAAATGTGTCCAACATACATTGTTATTTCTACTTGGATACACACCCATCAAGGGACTTGGAAACTATACTTGCTGTCTGTAATCTGAATAATAGTAAATCGATACATATAGGCAGTAAGTTATAGTCGTATAACTTTTGCCTTAAAGGCATACATTGATGTTCCAGGAGTCACCTGTAAGGCCCTGGCTTCTAGAGGTCACTGGGTAAGTCACTCAGCTGAGTACAGACTTCCTTTATTATTCCCTAAAATAACTCTCTGCCTACTGATTTGCAGAGAATGACAGGACTCTCGCTTTTATATATTTGACTGCACGTGGGTGAGCTATGCTCAACTTAGAATCCCACAGATCAGAACACGTTTGTAAATTAAATTTCATAAATATATTTAATGATGAAAAATGACAGCCAGAACATAGCCATTTGATACAAATAATAGTTCTAATATCCTAACCTCACAAAACTGGCTCTGTTCTTTAACAGCTATTCCACCAATAAACTTTTACCTGACCCTTCCTTTCTCCTAACTTTTCTCTCATTCCTGTCTTCAGCCCCTTCTTCTGACTTTCCCCACCCGTCACTCACTTCACCTCCCTGAACATTCCATCACACTACCCTGCTGTCAATCATTCTTCCATATATTCTTCACTTACACATACCCTTCTCCTATTTGCTGCTGTAAATTTGCCTCCGGTGCTGGTATTCCTGCAACACTGGAGCAACAGTATGTTCTCTGAGCTCACAGGCCCAGTGGTTAGATCTCATTCTCATGTCCTAGCTCAGTTGGGCCATCAGGGATTGTTTACACATTATTCTTCAGCTCCTGGCTATATTCCATGCAGTACTGCTGTCTGCAGCATTCAAATGTCATACACCATAGGGATCTTGCCTTTTGCATAGCTTTTGAACCACCCTGTGTCTTAGCAAAAATAAGTGGGCTATTTTCATTGAATGGCTTCCAGAACAGCACTTTATGGCTTTATGATATTTGATCCATTCCTTTCAGCATAACCTACTGTTAACATACCAACACTAGGCAGAAACCATGAGGCTTCTCTGGAATGTCATCGTGCACGTATCTGTCATAAACGTACTATATGAACAAGCCCTTCCATGGAACGTAGTGCGGTTATTAGCTTTGGAGATGCATTTAAGCTGTGAAAATAAATCAGCCGGCCTAACTTACCCTAGATTCCTTTCATACTACTAAGTCCTTAGCGTAGATTAACATTTGGCCCTTTTATTAGAAGGCTTTCTCTTCATCTCTTGCTGTCTCTCTGGTACTTGGTGTGTTTTCAGATTTATTCTGGATGCTTGCATAGTTGTACCGAAAGTAAATCAGATGTTTACCACGAGGATGATACCAGCCACTTGAAGTCAACAGTAATGCAGTTAATATTTGTGGTCCAAGAACGATTCCCTACCATAAGTTCTTTAAATACAAAGGCTTCTTTTCTTTTTGTGTTGATTCACTGAGTTACCAGCTAATCTAAATTCACTTGAGGCATGGTGGTTTTCTAAGCCTGTATCAGGAACACAAGCAGATTGCTAATGGGGAGGATGCATAAATCTAATAGAGAGTCTTTTCAAGTTAGAGTGCCCAAGTGTGCTCATTAAATAAATGGTATAGGTACTGAGATGCTTTCACAATGCAAGATCCATGCTCCCTGCCAACTTATTAGTGAGAGCATTATGCAGAGGAAATTGCATTAAAATATGTCATACTTCAATACTGAAAGATTATTTTCCCTTTGCTTATTCCAGTTGGTGTTGCATTAATTCTCTGGGGGAAGTAGGTATGGCTAATTTTCCACCAGACTCCTTAATTACAATGAAGTCTTATAACAGCAACTCTCTCTTTCTCTTACTTTTTACTTATACTTAAAAAAAAAAAAACATAACTATGGAAGTTAATGATGTAAAGTAAATAAAATAAGCAAGAAACTAAATCAACAGCAGTGACAATAAAATCAGTGTTGTACATGTTGTTGTTGTTGTTCAGTCATTAAGTTGTGTCCGACTCTTCGTGACCCCATAGACCATAGCACGCCAGGCCTTCCTGTCCTCCGCTCTCTCCTGGAGTGTGCTCAAGTTCATATTCATTGCATCGGTGATGCTATCTAGCCATTTCATCCTCTGCCATCCCCTTCTCCTTTTGCCTTCAATCTTCGCATTAGGTGGCCAAAATATTTGAGCTTCAGCTTCAGTATCTGTCCTTCCAATGAGCACTCAGGGTTGATCTCCTTTAGGATTAACTGATTTGACCTCCTTGCAGTCCAGGGGACTCGTAAGAGTCTTCTCCAGCACCACAGTTCGAAAGCATCAATTCTTCAGCGCTCAGCCTTCCTTATAGTCCAGCTCTCACAGCCGTACGTTGCTACTGGGAAAACCATAGCTTTGATTATACGAATCTTTGTCGGCAAGGTGATGTCTCTGCTTCTTACTATGCTGTCTAGGTGTGCCATAGCTTTCCTCCCAAGGAGCAAGCGTCTTTTAATTTCATGTCTACAGTCACCGTCTGCGGTGATCTTGGAGCCCAAGAAAATAAAATCTGTCACTGTTTCCATTTCTTCCCCTTCTATATGCCAGGAAGCGATGGGGCCAGATGCCATGATTTTAGTTTTTTTAATGTTGAGTTTCAAGCCAGCTTTTGCACTCTCCACTTTCACCCTCAACAAGAGGCTCTTTAGATCCTCTTCGCTTTCTGCCATTAGGGTGGTATTGTCTGCATATCTGAGGTTGTTGATAATTCTCCCGGCAATCTTAATTCCGACCTGTGATTCATCCAACCTGGCGTTTCTCATGATGTACTCTGCATATAAGTTAAATAAGCAGGGCGACAATATGCAGCCTTGTCGTACTCCTTTCCCAATTTTGAACCAATCGGTTGTTCCATGTCCGGTTCTTACTGTTGCTTCTTGACCCTCGTACAGGTTTCTCAGGAGACAGGTAAGGTGGTCTGGTACTCCCACCTCTTTAAGAATTTGCCACAGTTTGTTGTGATCCACACAATCAAAGGCTTTAGCGTAGTCAATGAAGCAGAAATAGACGTTTTTCTGGAATTCTCTTGCTTTCTCCATGAACCAGCAAATGTTGGCGATTTGATCTCTAGTTCCTCTACCTTTTCAAAACCCAGCTTGTACTTCCGGTAGTTCTCGGTTCACAAGCTGCTGAAGCCTAGCTTGTAGGATTTTGAGCATCACCTTGCTGGCATGTGAAATGAGCGCAATTGTGCGGTAGTTTGAACACTCTTTGGCATTGCCCTTCTTTGGAATTGGAATGTAAACTGACCTTTTCCAGTCTTGTGGCCACTGTTGAGTGTTCCAAATTGGTTGGCATATTGAGTGCAGCACTTTAACAGCATCATCTTTTAGGATTTTAAATAGCTCAGCTGGAATACTGTCATCTCTACTAGCTTTGTTGTTAGGAATGCTTCCTAAGGCCCACTTGACTTCAGTCTCTAGGATGTCCGGCTCAAGTTCAGTGACCGCACTATCATGGCTACCAGGGACATTAAGATCTGTACATGTACATAAAGCAAATTATGAACCAAGGATGAATAAGGTGTGTCCTAGTGAACACTTCGGAAAGTATATACACATGTATGTGTTTGGACTGTGCTGCTGATCTATCAAGTTCTCCAGAATACTCAGTGAACAGAAGTAAAAATGCCTCTGGTTTATCTCTGACTATACTGGTTTTAATTGCTAAAGGTTACTTGAAGGATCATTTCCTCCCTACCTCGATATTAAGACAGTTACCTGAGGCCCTCCAAGTGCCCCCACGAAATGCAGCGAGTTGGGTAGCTACAAGAGAAGAGGGCCTTTCTAGAGGTGGCACCTCATCTGTGGAAC
Source organism: Heloderma suspectum (assembly GCF_057233095.1). Classification (NCBI taxonomy): domain Eukaryota; kingdom Metazoa; phylum Chordata; class Lepidosauria; order Squamata; family Helodermatidae; genus Heloderma; species Heloderma suspectum. The sequence continues at coordinate 65,400,152 of NC_139462.1, read as the reverse complement.
ACCCTCCCCAGAGAGGCTTGTTAGGCACCTATTGTTATCTCCAGTGCCAGGTGAAGACCTTTGCATTCTCCTAGGTGTTTTAAGAACTGTTTTTAATATTTTATTTTGCTGCTGTTTTTAATTTGGTTTTATGTGCTGAAATGGTTTTATTCTTTGCTGTTGGTTTTATCTTGGTTTTATTCTGGGCTGTTTTTGTTTTTATCTTAAAGCTTGCATTTTATGTTTTTAATGTATTGTACACCACCCAGAAAAATTTGGTTATGGTCAGTTTAAAGCTACAGTAAATAAAAAATAAAATATATAAATAAATGTGCATAATCTTCTCAGCAATGCAAAAATCCCACACTTCGCCAAACCACAGACAATTATAACATTTTTCTAAAGAAAAGTGATGCCCCTACTTATTTTCAAAGCTAAAATGTCTGGAGGAAAATTATAATGCTGAAGTTTTACCAGACTTTCCTAATTTCACTGAACTTCAACTGCTTCTGCCCGATTTGTTTCAACAGTGTTGGCTTTTTATATGTGAGATCTGACGGTTATGAAAACTATTGGTGTAAACAGAAACTAAGGTGGGGATTGTTTATTTTGAGCAAATTTCCACATGTACCCCACCCCCACATTTGGGAAGCATCTACAGGCTTCACTTCTGTAGTACACTTCATGGACCAAATAAATATAAATACTTGTTCCCATTTGTTATAAAGTATTATAGTATTTCCAAAACATTACTACTTTGTTTTTGAAAAAAATCAGTAACGGAGAGCAGCCTTTTTTTAACCTGCTTGCGACTATTATTCACTTTTGTTAATAGAGAAATTTGCATCTGGTTTGACATTTTTGTGTGTGTAGCAGGTTTAGGCCCAGAAGCAGCTAATGAGCAAGTAGAGGTGCATTTATAAGCATATAATGAATTGTGCACTATGTCCCTCTATATTCTTTGATACAAATATTCTAAAATCACTTGTCCTTGTGGAAGATTTAGAGCATGTTCAAGGTCAAATGAGGCAGGCAATGCAGTGAGATCGACCGCAACTCCTGACATGATTGATTTCCCTGTAAAACCCATTGTGCTAGCAAGAGCATAGATAGAGCTCGTGTTGCAATAAAGCTCGGTTACACTAGCACAATAATATAATTTATGTTCATGGTAGTGTTGTGCATTGGTAGTGCATTGGATACTGCCCACTACTACAGCTTTTGAGTGGGCCTTATGGTCAAAGATAAAAATTTATGGGAAGGATAGATAAAAGTAAGTATGGGGTAGGCAACGTGGTGCCCTGCAGCTGTTTTGGACTACAGTTCCTATCATCCTTGACTACTGGCCATGCTGGCTTGGGCTGATGGGAGTTGTAGTTGAAAACATCTGGAAATCACCAGGTTGACTGCAGCATTCTATACCTACACATAGATGTTCATTGTTGCTGAATTCCTCCAGTCAAGCCTCTTATCTGACTGAGCGAGGGCTCTGCATGTTGTGGTTGACAGTAGGGATGTCAGAGAATTCCGCCATGGATCTCGGGGAGGCCAAATGCCAGTGCATTTGGCCCCCCAAAATCTGTGGCGGAACGAAGCCCCCTGCCCCACCACCCCACGAAAGGCGCGCAAAACGGAGCACTTACCTGGTGCCATTTACGTCCCTGTAGAGGCCGTGATAGGCTACATAAGTATTTACGTATCCTATCATGGCCTAAATGGGGAAGCGAATGGCAGCTGCCGTAGCCGCCACCATTTCCGTTCCTGTTTTTTTGCCATGATAGGCTACGCGGTAAAAAAAACGGGGGCACAAATGGTGTAGCAGCCGCCATTTGCGCCCGTCTTTCACTGTGAAAGGCTACATAAATATTTACGTAGCCTATCATGGCCAAAAACATGAACGCAAATGGTGGCCGCCGTAGCCACCGCCATTTGCTTCTGCAGGCTCCACACGCCTGAGAATGCACCCGGCTGGCGGCTCTGCGGAGTTGCCGCAGAGCCGGCCAGGTTAGGATTTTGGGGAGAGGTGCGGAGCACCTCCCCCCCACCGCGAATCACCTCTGTGAAAAGGTAAGCGACTTTCGTATATCCCTAGTTGACAGTTTAGTGATGCTCTGGAGGCAGCGTGCTCTATCCAGTACTTCCTGAGCAAGTGCTCTCCCCCAGCTTGTAAGAAATAAAGCCTCCCCTGACACTTTTGACGCTCATGAACATAGGTTTGCATGTATGAAATTCAAAATGGCAGAGGTAGCAGGCAGATCCACATCTACGTACTTTTAAATATGTAAGCTTTATACCAGATTCAAAATCTCATTAAGCTGTTAGGACTATGTGTATAATATATGCATGGCAGAAACTGGAAGTGCTGAAGAAACTTCACTTTGAATCGAATGAGGCTGGACAAGGACTAGAATTTTGGAGAGAACTGCATTTGGCATTGGATATAAGCAAGTACCATTCAAGGGCTGCCTTGTGCAAGCTTATTCCCTAAGCTGACAAACTGTCAGAGAGAGGAATATTCCATCTGTGAGTCATAGGATTACTCCAGTCTTCTGTACTGAGCGAGTGCTGGTTGGAGTCTGCTGTGCATTTTGATCAACTTCCCAACAATAAAAACTGTCTGGAAGCAAAAGACTGCTTCAGTCTTGCTTGCAATACAAAAACTGCAAGGACTAGAAGGCTTGTCACTCACAATTTTTTTTGTGCGCACACAGCCTGACTCTTAGTGCTTGCTCATCCACCTTTAACTACTAAATTTATCACCTCTGTAAAGACAATAGTGTGTTTTTTTTTACTCCCCCAAAGAAAGGGAGCCAAGCAGGTTGTATATGTTTGAAACCGATCCTGCTCTCTTCGGTTTGCTGGTTCTAGCCGAGCTGTTGGGTGGGTTGTGATGGATGGCCAAACCTATTTCAGCCGTTTTAGAAAGCATGACTATAAATAATAGTTACGACATTTGACAATACGCAGGGCAAATCCAAGCTGCTCCGCCATATTGCGCGAACTAAAACCTTCCAATCCCCGCTCCTCCCTGCCCCGCCCCCTTCACACCATTCTTTCCCTGTTCAGTTTGATGGATACAAATGCACCCTATAACCCTTTCCCTAACCATGTGGTGCCCACATACCTCTGTGATGCCATCAGATTTTGCAGGGAAAGGAAATCTGTATGTCTCAATTTACTCAGGGATGGGGGGGCGATCGGGTTAGTAAACGCTCTGTGTAGACCTACCCTAACCTGTGCAATTTAGCCAGCTGTCTGCAGAAAACCAATGTGCGCCATCATGAGCTGCATGTTGTGAAGACCATACCATGCCTTCAGGAGTGTGCGTGCCTTTGGTGGGTTAGGACCAGCAAGAGGATTAGCTGCAACTGCTCCGTATGAATCAATTCCATTAATAAACTACTGAATGGAAAGAGTATAGAACTTCAGCAGACTGGCAGAGAGGCTAAAGTCTTGTCTATCACGCCATTCCATCGAATATTCGTGCTGGCTCTTTTAGAAATACTGTGAAGTTATTTGAAGCCCATTGATCAGTTCAATGCTAAGAATTACTGAGAAGCCAAGAGGTTGTGAATATTGCATGTGTGATGAGCGCAAAAAGATTCTGGGTAGAGTTTTGCATGGAGAGAAAATTGGCTTGGCTGCTACCTTCTGAATTCAACATTCTCTTTCTGAACAGAATGAAGATGGATTAATGGAATTCTTTGAAACGGTGGTGGAAGCAACAGAAATGAATCCTCAAAAAGTGATTGGCTGGATTCTAAAGGATATACTTGGTTTTGTAAGACAACACAGCCTTGCAGTAAAGGAAAGGTGAGGCTTTTAGACCGCCATATTATTGATGAAGCAAGTCTTGTCCGCCAGCAACTAGGCTTTCATAATAGTAAATAATTTTGCCCCCTGATAGTACATGGATATCTGAATGACATATCTTATGATATGGGGTGCCACAGTAAGCTGCAAGGTTCCATGGATATTGTTCACCTGGTGCAGAGAATTATCCCAAACCTTCCTTATGTTTCCAGTGTACTTTATCCAGGGGAGAGGGACGGAATCAGCAGCTGAAGAGGCAAACTGTTTTGCAAGCCAGGTGGCAAGGGGAAGAAAGAGGGTGAATGCCCATAAGAATATGCATTAGAGTACAGATGTCAATCAGCATTGCATTACTCTCAGTGGGATGCACATTCCCATCCACAACAAGCACAAGTAACTATGCGTGACTAGCGCTGGATTTGGCCATGTAAGGGTAAAGCCTAATGTACAACATAAGCACTTTCCAGGACCATCTGTGTGTATGGCCCTGCAGGTCTAATTTTACTCCTCCGATTGTACATGTGCTCACATGTCAGGGGAAGGCATCAGTGTTTGTTTTAAGATAGCAAAATGGAATGGAAGTTGTGGTGTAACCAGCAACATTGAGCTTGAGAACATAAGAAGAGCCAGGCTGGATCAGACCAAGGGTCATTTAGTCCAGCATTCTGTTCACACGCTGGCCAACAGCTGTTTTTGGGACACCCACAACCAGGACATGAGTGCAACTGCAGCCTCCCACCCATGTTCCCCAGCAACTGATGTACATAGGCTCACTGCCTCTGATACTGGAGGTAGCGTATAGCCATCAGGACTAGTAGCCATTGATAGCCTTCTCCTCCAGGAATTTGTCTAACTCCTTTTGAAAGCCATCCAAATTGGTGGCCATCACCACATCTTGTGGTAGCAAATTCCATAGTGTAACTTTGCGCTGTGTGAAGTACTTCCTTTTATCTGTCCTGAATCTCCCACCAATCAGCTTCATGGGATGACCCCATTGCCATGCCTTTGTGCCTGTAAAATGTCTGCACTATGTGCCAGCTTGCTGCAATAATGTACATCAGTTTGCACAACTACTTTTGCAGGTAGGAAGAACTCCCAAGAATCTTGAATGCGCAAAGTTGTTCAGAAAAGCAAGAATATCTGACATGGACCACAAAACTTCCCATAGATATTTGGGGCATGGGGAGGTAAAGTGGAAAACACTGTGTAAAGAAAGAGACACTTCCCAGCTTTGATACAACCATGTTAAACAGGTGATGAATATCTTGTACTGTATTACCTCTACTTATTTCATTCATTTTGTGTGTCTAGTCCAGTTAGCCCTCTTCTTTTGGCTGAACTTCTGAACCTTCTGGAACGTGGAATAATTTCCTCTTCAGCAGCCAAACAAGTGAGTACTTTGAGCATAATCTTCCTCTCAGGCGTGTTTATGTCACAGTGCATTTCAGTTAAGAATTTGTAAAATTTGGGGTATCTCAGCCTTAGTTAAAAAAAAAAAAGTCTCTTATCTCCATAACCCTCATCTTTGTATTCAAGAACAGGAAACCTGCAAACAATAAAAGGATGCTGAGAAAGGCATACTCGTGCAATATGATCCTCTGCCAGTGTGGTATAGTGGTTAGGGTGCTGGACTAGGACTCGGGAGACCCAGGTTCTAGGCCTTACTCAGCCATGAAGCTCAGTGGGTGTCTTTGGGCCAGTCACTGGCTCTCAGTCTAACTTACCTCACAGAGTTGTTGTGAGGATAAAACGGAGAGGAGGAGCACCATCTAAGCTGCCTTGGGTTCCTTTGAGGAAAAAAGGTGGGATATAAATAATTAATATTATATACATACACACGCACACATCCACACACCCTACGTGTGGGTGTGTCTGTGCGCGCACACACACACACACACACACTGCGGAAATAAGCTCTGCTGACCTGGACCTGAGCTCTGTTGAGCAATCTGCATAGGATTGCAACCATAGATGCAAATTACAAGTGGTGTTAATAGTGTGTAGTTCCCTCCCTTCCTACAGTTCCTCTGGAGACGGTGATGGAGGGGGTGACCCCCACCCGCCCAGGCTGCTTTTGGCCCTGTGGAGGAAGAGAAAATGGTATATTTGCCCATGGGGCCAAACACACCTGGGCAGGGCATCTTGGTGGTGGAAATGTGGCGGAGAAGAATGTGTGTATGCGCGCACACACATGCACGTCGGTCTCCCAGTGGAGGCTGCAGCCTCTGTTTCAGGTGGTTTTTTTAGTGTGACTGGGGGAGCTATATGCAATTATTGTCACATGTAGTTTGCACCTCAGCCTCACATAAGGGATAGTTGTATGTGCTTTAAGAAGTGATGCTAAGAATCTTTTTTCCCCCTTTGTTGGTCTGACTTATTTTTAACTTGTGAATATATTTAATGTGGCAGGTAATCTAGGAACTGTCACTTAGACTAAATGACAGTCCCTTGAAAGTAGCTCTTTAATTTGAATGATCTGATAGAAGCAAGCCTCCTTGTTCCTATGAACAAAGTACCTTCTTAAATATATACATTATTGGTGTCTAATCACCATTTTTTTCAGAGTGACATGGCATATGTTCTCTCCTTCTGGAGTAGCAGCCATTTACATTCCTGCTTCGATATCTTGAATGGTGGTCATCTGCTTTACCATTAAAGCCACTTTCAGCACAATTCAGTTCGTGTCTACCGAAAAGTAAATCCCACTGAGTTCAATGGGACTTACTCCTTAGGAGTTCTGATTGCTTGGCAGCCCAGAGGAATTGTTTGCTTTCATTATGAGATGGTGTGAACATGAAGGTTGGTGCTTAGCTTGGGATGTTTGCATCGGGAGACTTTTTTTTAACATTAGCTCATCTTTATACAGTTAGTAGTACCCTGGTATACAAGGAATGTTAGGGCTCCTACTTACGATACAGAATTCCTACAGGGGATGGAGGTTGTAACATGTGGCAATTTTCCTTGAGTTTCTTTCACTTCCGGGAAATACACCCACCTGGCCATTTACAGCCAGGCACACCTTTTCCAGCACATTTGTGCAGTGCAAATGATACGTGTGAAATGTTACAATTTGCCACAAACTCCTGTACAGAATTGCCTTTTCTCAATTGCAAGCATTCAGGTGACTTGTAAAATCACATTCTCCCTTCTGAGGCTGCCTGGGTTTTAAGATCCTTGGGAGAAAATCTTCTCTCTGTCCTGCCACCACTGGAGCTGCACTGGATGAGAATATGAGAAAAGTCCCATTCAGTGGCTGCCTCCAGGCCAAGCTAGCGCCACTTCTGTTGTCCTGCCAGCAGGCAAAGGCTTTAATTAGTGGGTGCTATTTATTTCTTTTTTAATTGGTATGGTTTTAATTGATTTGTTTTTAAGTGTTATAATGGTGTATTTTATCTCTATTTTATTATTGTTAGCCACCTTGAGTGCTGTTTTTAGTGGAAAGGCAGGATCCAAATTTAATAAATCAATAATAGTTTGCCTATTAAGCATCTCAGTGTCCCACTAAAAAAAATTTCTTGGTGTTTGTCAGAATATTTATATTGTGTTAATGGCAGGATATTAAAAAACACACACACTAAAGAGTTTTCATGTTGTGTTACCTATTCATAATGGCACTCGTGTTCCGTGCGTCTTTAAATTAATAACTTCTTAAGATTTATATCCATCTCAACCCCCCCCCCCCGAGTCATTTCACAAATGCAATCTAACAACATATCTAAATAAGATGCCAACTTACAATGTCATTGTTTGGCTATCACTGCGTAATCCTATAAAATACAGTGCCCTTGCCACATTTAGAAGAGGACTTTGGTGGGCTAGATGTCTGAAGAATAACAAATGTTTCTAACGATTCTCAGCAGTAGGCAGAGAGATTGGATGGCCTGAGGGCAGAAATGACTATATACGTGCATACAACAGCAGATGAATTGCTGCATTTTAGAGTGGGGTGATTGAACTGCAGCAGTGAAGGCAGATCCAGCAAGAAATGATGGAAGGATCTGATGGGCTAGGCAAACAGAGACACGTGCACAAATACACACACGCACATCGTTGGAAGCTGCCAGCACCTTAACATTTCTCTTTGTGCTCTGTACAAATCAGTGAAGCTCAAATTGATAAGGGCTGTGAGCCGTATTAGATGTGGTACACGGCATAGCTGTGAGAGTGTGGCTAGGTGGAGATGTGGCTGTACTCGGCTTTATTCTGTAATTACAACATCCCCCAAACAAGCCTTTTCCAAGACTAGGCACATATAATCAGAGAGTCATTTCAGGTGTGTGCTTGTTTGCTCTGCTTATAGTTTATTAACTCATCTTCATGCAACGGGACATTTCAGACAGCACGTTGGCATGTTTTCCACGTACAAAAACTAACGGTGATTATGAACCCTATCTGGGAAACTGCACAGACCACAACATTTTAGGAAAAGTAGGGTGGGTGATACTTTGCACTGAACGAGGCCAGTGGGCCAATTAGGAAAGCATTACGTATTGTTATCCCTGATGAGCACAGGGCCTTTATCCTATTTCTTCCCTGTACTGAGGTGGTCTCTAGATACCGAGCAGTGCTTTTGGGGGATATGGAGGGGTTCATGCTCTCAGGGCTAGCTTGGTACTGCAACAGTTCATGTTTAATAAAAACTGCACCAGCCATGGGGACAGCCCCTTTAAGGACCTCTGTTGCCCTTCTGTTTGTTAAAGTGACTGACCAATGGAATTTGGGTGTATTAGCTTCCTGCCACCCAATCAGGAAGTCATCATTGGATCATTTAATTAAATTGGGGCCAACGTTCTCAAAAGGCTGCAAAAATTATCCGCCGGAGAAGGGAGCATTTGGAAATATCTGCTTGAAGGCAGATTCACACTTACCCTCCTGTCCAGATCGCATAGAAACCATGCATGGGATGCTGTCTGGCCATGCTTTAGTCATGTTTACATTAGGAGACCAGATGCTGTGGCTTAAACACACAGAAAGATGTTGTTAAAAAACACACACAAATAATTCTGATATATTTACTGGTAAATGTTTACACTATGACATGCCTTTTAGCCCTTTACAGTCTCACAGGACATGAAGGTTGCACAGTGGCTACACCAGATTGCTTTGTTCTTACACCCTCGTGGCCCTCAGAAAAAGAAATGTGACTTGGCACAACTTAGACTAACTTGAATAGCAGATCACTGCAGTTAAATATAGTGTGAACATGTAGCTTGCTGCATACCTGGAAGGAAGCATTGTAAGATTATTTGGGGCCAGGCGACCTTACTGCCCTGAGAGAACTCCCATCTGTTGTGGTGGAAGATTTATAACATGGTTACTCTAACCATCTCATTTTAAACTTGTTTTGTGGAAAGCATTGGTGATCGTGCTTGGGGAATGCTACATTAAAGAGCATTTTCTTAGTTTCAGTGAATTAGTAGCATGGAGTTTCCGGCACGACAGTCATTTCTGCCTTGGCAGACTGCAATTGCCCAAATGTGCAATTATTTCTTCAGTGCAGGATTAAGCGGAAGCAGCTGTTTTAAAAGCCTTCTCCCCCCTGCCCCCCCCCTGCAACCTACATCTCTGAAATAAGAGCAGAGGGAATACAGAAAATGCCTGCCCAAAGAAATTGCTTTTTTATAAATAGCCCTTTCTCTAGGGGTTTTACAAGGTATCGGAGCCCAGCTACAGAGCTGGAAAACACTATAACATTAACGAATAATTATTCCAGGCAGACACATAGGTTCATCCAGCTGTGTTTTACTGTGATGGATAAGTGGGCTGGAGCTGCCACCAGGTTTGCATTATAACATTCCACACCTTTATGTTCTATGACCTACCTTTGTTATGCAGCTGAAGTCCTATTTTTCCCCACTGATAGGCTTTTGACTGCTTAACCAGCAATTCTATTGGAAATGCATTTTGCAATTTCTTTTATCCATACTTCATGGAACAGGAGGACGTTATTTAGGATGCATATATGCCCGGAATATTGCCAAATCTATCTTCTACACATCAGAACATGCACTGAAAGGCAGTGGTGTGGAGAGATCCACTAACTACCTGGTTCATGTACAAGCCATAGTATTATGTGTATACTTGTACACATTACGTGTGTACTTGTACACCCGTCTGCATTAGTAATTTTGAATATGTACCATTTGCAGTTTAGACTAGTCCTTCACTAGCAGCCCCCCCCCTTCCTTTTTTTTTTTTTTTTTTTACTAACGGGACACTTCTGCATTTGCAAAACTAAGGGATGAGCTTATCTCTCATTCTCTTCCATTAGGAATCATGTAAGCTTTCCATGAAGACTGATGAATAGACATTTTAAAAATATATAATTGTGGCATGTTATCAAGCTGCTGTAAGCCAAAATATGGGACACCTTATTATGTTGAGCCTCAGAAAAGCTTAGTGAGCCAGAACAATAATCCATCTAGCCCAAAGTTTTTGTCTTGGACAGCAGCCATTGTTGGATGCTATAGATCCTAAAATTTAGAGGAATTGATATAAACAGTTGAGGGTGATCGCAAATATTTTCCCTGTTGGTCGCTTCTAGCAGTCTGAATCTTGTTGATGCTAGCCCAATCATATGGTTGAAAGGCATCAGTTGAAGCCTTTCATAGTCTTGCATGCCTGTAACACAAATGTATAATCTCTGCTTAGCACACAAGCCTATACCTAGCTTACTTGGAGAATTAGAAATGGCAGTCCAGAAACGAAGTGTTCAAGGGAAACTCATAAGTGGAAAATTTTGCATGATAAACATTCTGCCAATTTCCTCTGCACATCTTGATATAGGAAGTCACCACTAGACCGACACCTGATTTGGAGCCAGAATGGTAGTCCTTATGCCACTAACTCTTTGCTTTTTTATTATCACTAAATTCACTGTTGCCTTCTGAAAGACAAGAGGTGTTTTTCAAACACCAATTTTCCTTTATCTTGATGTTGCAGGTGTTGGAAGAGATGTGGAAGGGAAAAGGGAAGACTCCAGCTCTGATTGTGCAAGAAAAAAAACTTGAACTGATCCGGGACCGGAACGAGCTTAAGCACATATGTCAAGCTGTGATGGACGGCCATCAGAAAGAGGTGATATTGATAACGATCCCAGGAAATTGGGAACAAGAGGCTTTGACCCTTCAGGGTGGGCGATGGAGATAAAAGATTTGAATTGCCTTCTTCCTTTCAGATTGCCGTTTTAGTTTGGTAACTCTTTAGAGAAAATGGAAGAAATTACATTGTGACATGTGAAGTGCTCACAAGAGACAGTAATTGAACTGAGCCTTAAACCTAAGCCTTCCTGTCTTGAGAAACACTACACCAGCTAACTTGAATATTTCTTATAGAGTACAATATAGCAAAGAAGCATCTGTCTGCATAATAAAAGCAGAGTCTAAAACATCCCAATTTGAAGCTTCTAATCTTACAGTTAAATGTTGCTGTCCAATCTGCAAGGGGTTTTTGTTTGTTTGGGGGGATTTCTTGGTTAAAGAGGAGAAATCCTTCAAAGTATCCGACATTAGTCTTAGGAGTAAGTGCTTTTGTGTTCTCTCTAGAGCACAGAATGGGAAAGCAGTAATGAATAGCTTACATTAAGTAAAATGTTGTCTAGGTACTTATGCAGCTGGAAAAATGCTAACATCCATCAAGAACAATGCTGCCCGCACCCATAGCTCTTCAGTGCAGGCTAACAACTTTGCAGAGAGCTTTTGATAAAAAAAATGAAGATGTGCTAGGTCTGCCTGACCTTCATCATACCAGCTAATTTGTAGCGGCTGCTGAAAGCGCCTCTGTAGTTTCCAACTGGTATTGAAGCGCAAGCACAGATAAACTCAGCATTAGAACTGATCAGGACCGCAAGGACAAGAGGTCCATCACTAGGACCTTGTTTCTATAATGACATGGATTGGGAGAATGTAATTCTCCAACTAATATTTTAGATAAACCAGGCATAAAAAAAAATCAACGCCTGGTTTGATGCTGCTTTTTTGAATGAAAGGCACTACTCAAGCAGTGGGCTGTCTGTGCTGGCACTATGAAGTCTTACTTAGGAACTTCGTACCACAGTGCACTTTACCATTGGCAGCATAATCCTGCAAGGCCCATTCCAGGACCAGTAGCACTGTGTCCATCCCCACACTATGGATGGAATGATCATTGCAGGGGCCACAGGCTTTCTACAAGGGGAGAGCTATTCACAGCTTTTAAGATCAGAAAAATCAGGAGCAATGTGTCATAAAATGGCAGGACTGTGTGTCTGAGGATGTGAAGGATCCTTCCTGATGATCACTTATATTAACCAGCTGCGCAAGACTGCATATCAAGCAAAAGTTTTATTGTTGTTTATGCCACAGTCACTATCTAGTAGGCACCTGTGATAAATCTGCAGCCACCTTCTATGTGGCTTTGGCAATCGCATTCGAAAGTACAGTGCTAGCCATGGGGAAAGATATTATTCCCACACTCCAGCAACAACAGACTATCGTTGGTTGTTGGGAAAATGAGATTTCCCCTCAACAGCAGCACTACCTGGTGGGAACTTTCTTGGTTCCCCAGCAACAAGATAACTGCATATAATTGTCTATAGAAATTGTTTAAGTAAAAGCTCCTTAGAATTGCCTGGGCTATTGACCAGTGTACCTTGCTTTGCTAAGAAGGGCTTTTTAACTGGGAGACTAAATAATACTTGAAAATAGTCAATAGATCTGAAGGAGTATGTGGTGGTTGTGTGTTTTTAAATGAAAGTTAAGATTCACAGGGTAATAACAGGATCCCACAAGTCATACTGACATTACCTGGGTATTGCCAACCCTTGACTGTGGTTTATACGACGATTATCTAATCTAAATGACTTATTATTTAGCCAGAAATTGAAGACTGGAAGTTGTGAATGTATTGCTTCCTTTTAAGCTAACTTCCCAGGGATGACTAATCCCGATGTTTCTGTGCAGCCTCTGGGTTCAAAAGGCACATGCCATTGAATACCACTAGCTGGGGAACAGCAGTGGGACAGGGCAATTGCCCTCATGTCCTGCTTCTGGGCTTCCCAGAGGCACTTGCTGAATAGATGGACCATTGGTCTGAATCTGAAGGAGAGCCCATCAAGCCAAATGCAGCCCACCAATGGCTTGATAACCTAGTGTTTCTGCTGACTGCCAGTGAGTGGCGTGTGTGGTGTGTGTGTGTGGGGGGGGGGGGGTGCACGCACGCTTTGACAGGTCACAGTATATGGCTTGTGAACTATGTCCTGATGGGTTGCAAGTTCTTGAAGCCTGCTTTACATCTTTTCCTAGACTTTTATTGTTGCTGCTTTTGTATTCTGAGCATTCTTCCTTTCATCTTATCTGTGGGGCATTATAGGTTTCCTCTTAATAAGTGCCCGGGTATTCTCCCCCTTATATTCTCGCCCTCTAACACGAGTGCCCCTGTTCAAGGCTCTAGCCGGCTTTGGGATATTCTAAGCTGCTCTAGCAGTCAATTCACCCTCTTCTCTTCCCTCCCACTCCCCTCACCATGGTGTTCCTGTTGGCATGGGGGCACTGTGTTCCAGTATTAGGAAGGAGTGATAATGATGAATAGAAAACAAATATGCATGGTTTAGTGTATGTTTTTAAAAATCTGTTATTTTACTTATTTATTATATTTCTATACAGCTCAACAGCCGAAGCTCTTTGGGTGGTTCACAAAAATTACTTACCATTCTTGAAAAATACTATAGATGTCAAAAATGACTAGTGTTGAAGTGTTTGCTCCACTAATGAAATAACTTGGCCAAATGCTAACAAAAAGCTGCTTGTCTCTGCTTGTAGCGGACTTTCACAATAAGAGAGACCTTATAATAATATATATATATATATATATATAATAACCTTATTAATGGTTAAGACCGATTATTGCAAAAAATCTAATTTTATAATGCAAACACCCCTCATCAAGCAAAAAGGGCAGAGAAGTCTAGGTTGGCTTACCATTTTGTACTCCGGAACGGCACTGCACTGGTTTGCAAATGTGGAATTCTTAAATCTGTGTAATCTTGTTTATTCTATAAGACCGTGACTGAAAAGGATCTATAGCACACATAAAATCATTCTAAACTACTGGATTGAATCTAACTTAAGTTTGTGAAGCGTAACTAAAGAGAGCATCAGCTACTGGGCGGTATAGAAATGTCATACATACATACATAAAATTTAAATGGTCATGTTTTATGTTGAAAGTAAGAGGCAGGCTTTACTTTAGGGTGGTACATCAGGAATAGAATAATCAGTGATCCGGTTTGCATGTCGCAAAGAACCCAGGGCTGTTCAAGTAACAAGAGCAAGTGAACAAGAAGGCTGTCTGTCACCACTTCATTGCTCCCGCTGCAGCCAGACAGATCATCCCTGGGTTGTTTAGCCCAGCAGGAGTTGGCATACAGGCACCACTCCTGCTTGTTCATGACTGCTCAGGGTTGAAGCAAACTCTGGGTAGTGTGCTGTGCAAACTGGATCTATATTAGCCTACCAGATCTCAAGGTTTGCCCTGGCTTTTCTCACCATGAAAATGGGAATTTAGTAACAAGTCAGTTACTATGGTAATGTTAATAAAAATGACATCCTTCCCCCCCCCCCCCATACCCACAATTTCTCCTTCTAGGTTGCAGAGATAAAGAAGGGAAACCAAAAAGTGCTGAATAAGCTCATTGGACAGGTTCAAAGAACAACAAGAGGACGATCGGACCCTGTATTGGTGAAACAAATACTACAGGAGCTGCTATCATAGGAGCCTGGAGTGAAAATTTTGTATCTGGCTTGCCCATTCTTGACATTTTCAACAGCATCAGAGAGGTAATTTACCTGACAGCCTCTATACCGTTAGCAATCAAGCCACTGTGCAGACATCACTCAATACTTACTCATATCACGTTATTGTAACTGCTTTTCCATTTTTTAGCTTTTCCCAGGCCACTATCCTCTTAAGTGTCTGTTGACTCAGAAAATAAGCCATAAAAGCAAAGAACTAAAGCACTCAGGAGTCTTCTACAATAAAGAATATCCACGACTGATTATATGGTTAATTACTTAAAATCATATATTCTGTTACATGAGCAAGGGAATCCTTAAGTGTATTCTTAAGCAAAAAGTGATGTTGTATCAGGTCACTAAAGTTCCTTATACTATGAATTTCACCTGATCTGCATACTTAAGAATGAGTTCTGCTCTCTCTCTCTCTCTCTCAATAAAGAGAAGAAAATATATTGTCAAATATTGTCCTGATACTTGGTATTTGGAACATTGCAAATAAAAGTCCATTTTCAATAAATGTATTTGACTGTTGTCCATTCCTTTGTCTTCAGTAATAAGTTAATTTTGTATCGATTGCAATAGTCCATATTCTACCATGCTGTTCAGATATTGCAGGAGCAGCAGCTTTCCTCCAATTTGCTGCTATATACATTTTAGCTGTTGTGAGCAGGTATACAGGTCGGTATCATTAACCAAATCTTTAAGATAACACCACAGTACTACTTCAAGATTTTGCAGCAGTATTGAGCAGCCAGTGAGTCCTGGTATTTTCCCCGAATACTCTGTAATTCCCAAGATGAAAGAGGCGAGCAGCCTAAGGGAGCAATCCTAACCTCTTGGGGACAACTGCTGAGGGGCCATTGGATGTTGTAGGCTTGCCTTTCCACAGGCAGCCTGCAAGCTGAGGAGTTCCAGCCTCAAAAGCCTTCTTGTTGCAGCAGCAGAAAGTTCTGCCACCGCCACTGCTGTCCTCTTCCATTGCTCCAAAAGCAGTAGGGCCTGAAAATGGGCACATAATGGGTAGATCGTGGGAGGCTTTGGATCTTCTGGATCCAAAGCCCCTTCATTCCCCCAGATACACCCCTGGAATGGGGGAAAGCCACCCTAGAGCTGGCATAGTTATTTTTCACTCCCATTGAAACAAACAGGAAGGAAACTTTTAAAGGAAAGACCAGCACTGAGAAAAGGGGACCCCTCCACCCCAGCCAGCATGATCCCAGCAGGGCTTTGAAATGGTGGTTCCTCCACTACAGATTTTCCCTCTCCCACCCCCCACAGCATTGTTCTGTGTATGTATTATTTCAAGATTGCTGTTCTGGTAAACACCATTATGCTAGCAGTCCAGCCATTCTTTATTTTCTGTTTCTCAAGGGAAGAAAAGTTCCTTTTGACTTTAAGGACTGTTTAGAGAGAAGGAAGAAACCTATTCATTTCCTTAACAGACTTTTCCCTCATTGTAGTGATACTCTTCACCGCCACTAATAACCATGCATGGGATGGTAAGTTATTTTTAATAAAAAAAAAAAAAACTAAGGAAAGAACCCCTTTAAAATTAACGTTTCTGGAAATCTTAACTGTGATCTGAAAAATCACTTGTGTCCACAAGATTGCAATTCTGTTTAAGGTAGGCAAAAAGATATTATCAAGAAGCCTTTAGCAGCTTAGCTGCCTGTACTCTGCCATTTTAAGGCAACTCCTACTAAAACTACTCCTTACTCCAGGCTTCAGTTACTATGGAGAATAATTTGTTTTTGTCATCAAGCCAAGAGAGGTTAAAACAGACCTTTCAAACAGGTTTCAAGATTTCCCCAACATCTAAAGCAATGGCCTTGCACTTCAAGACCCAATAGAGTAACAAAGTTTTAAAATGTTTAGTGAATGAAATTTGTACATAAATATAACGTAACTTTTTATAAGCAATAAAGCTGTAATGTTTAAATCGACTTATTTTCCTTGAGAGAAGTAAACTACTGTGGATATTTTTGACCTTTTTTTTAAAAAAAGTGAATTGTGTATTAACGTCAACACCCTATGAAAGCTTGCATTCCTAAAACACAGATAAATGTCTCCCGGCCATCAAGTTGAAGCCGGCAGATGCTGTTCATGGCTTAGGATCATACATTTTTGTCATACCAGGTGCCCTTTTCTCTATTACAGTGTGGTTGCTGTTTTGCATTGGCTCAGTAGAGACATCCGCTTGAATAACACACATGAAAGGTTAAATCCGGAAGTCCCATAGGAGCACAGAGCTTCCATAAAGAAAAATCCTGGATATGGAAAACATAGAAGAGAACCCTCAGTCTGTTTTTCCAAGAAGTATGAACACCAAATGCAAGCAATTTGTTATTATACGCAGAGGGGCAATGTGCAACCATTTATTTTGTTTTATTTATTTATTACATTTCTAATAAATCACTCAAAAAAGTGAAGCTCTCAGCTGTTGGGCATTATCATTTACCACTGCACCACCTTGTCCCCAACTCCTGCTCCAGCAGAAGCCAGCCCATCTTGAAGCTAAAGCATTTGTTGTGATAGCGACAACCTGACAACAAACATGAATTCATAATCCATCAATTGCAGCCTTAGTAGAAGCCAAAAGTAATGAGAAAGGAAGTACTAGAAGACAGTTCTACACAGAGTTTTATGCTTTAATGTCTCTTGGTCTAGATTACATTTCAATTAAGTTAGAGTTAAATAGCACTTAGTATGAAGTTTGTACTATGTAGCTATTGTTTTACAGCATCTGCATCATACTTGGCATGTTATGGCAAACCACCTATGGGCTGAAAGATACGAGCAATCAGAAAGTATCCAACAAATGTAGCATTGTCAAAATTAAGAGAGAAGCCATTACAGATGCTGCCAACTGAAGAAGACTTTAGTTTCTTTTATTTTAAGGAATAACAAATATAAGAAATTAAGCAACATGTTCATTCTATAGAAAACCAAACCATCACTGTAGGCATTTTGTATCATTTCCAACGATATGCGGGTTTCTACATTTTTGCCTAACCTAGCAAACATGTACAGAAGTAGCAGTCTGTGTTTGATAGGTGATGCAGATGCACATCTGGATGTGTATTTCCATCCTGGGCATTATGCTCATGTGAGGCCCTAATAAACTGGCTGGATGCACATTCCCACTGGCTGTAGGTAAGCAGAACTGAATTGGGGTATTTTATAGTGTTTAATGAGTAATTCATAATAGCAGTTACTGCACATCTAACTCCATTGTCTATCGTACATGCCAAACATGACAGTGAATAAGCCAAGCATCCAACCATACTACAGGCTTGTTTGACAAATGTTAATGCTTGAATGATCATTTTGAATACAACTCTACACAGCCAAAGCACCTATTCCTAGTTAAAACAGCTTAAGCTGAATTACTGGGGTTGAAAATTAAAGTTGACGTTACTATCAGCTCCTCTGACAAATTCAACCAGAAAGATTTCTGGGCTGTCAAAATCTGTTCTCAAAGGACAGTAAAAGCAACTAGGTTTAAAAGTGCTAAGGACAAAAAATCAAAAAACCCCACCCCACTTTGGACAAATGCTGCACAAGAAATAAGGAACTGCTCACTATCGAGGCTTTGTGAAAAGAAAGTGCTTGCTTGGGGACAAAGCTTGCTTGGAAGGCTATTTTACAAGTGCCAAGGAGTCCTTGTATAAGAGAAAAGCTGGGGTCCTGGTTTTCAATTGTGTTCCTCACTCCTTTAAAGGTTATTGACCTCATGTGGATCATCTGTGCTTAACTGACTTTAACACCATGGTGAATACAGTGTCAATGCCAAGGGTGCTGGAAGCAACCACTTGTTGCAGTTGCTTAAATCGATTCAATGTGTGGTTGTGAACCTACCGTAAGCATTAGGGATGTGTATGCTATGTCTGGTTGGGTCCAGCAGGAGTAGGCTTTTGTCACGGCTCATCAAATTCTTTGCAATTGCAGGGCAATGCTAATCATTCTTGGAAATATCCTTAATCAGTGATGGGGGGGGTTTCTAGGGGAAAGTTGGCTCAACACTATATTTAACAATGGTAGAACTTATCCTTTTCAAATAAAACATGCAGCTAGCTTACCAGGAAAGGAGACATTAAATACAGGTCTATAACTGGCTAGGTTATTCTTAGTTATAGACCCAGTATTCTATCTCCCCTTTTTAGGAAAGCATTTTGTGCAATAGCTGAATAAATTCCAGTCATGCTTGGATGAAGCATCCTTATGCAACCTTTTTCCAGCAGGTTCAGCCCTGGCTATCTGACTGAGATGGCAGTAATGGATGCATCTGCTTCTGGAATTAACAAAAACTGCTGATTGTGCTGGACCTCTTAGCAGATCTGACGTCATAGATTATTTAATTAACCTTGAACAAATAGCCAGGGGCACTCCAGTAGCTTAAATCTTTTCTCTCTCACTTTATTCAGTAGGTGGCCTGTGGGAAGACTACCTCAGCACCATAGAACTGACCTGTACTGTTCCGGAAGTCTCTTAGTGTCCTTGCCATTTAACATCTATATGAAGCTTTTCGGAGAGCTCTGTGAGAATTTCTGGGGTGTGTCATCAAACTAAACAATACCCAGCTATATGTTTCATTAATTAGGTGCCCACAAGCTGCTGTACTAGGCTGCAATCCTATGCCCGTTTTCCTGGGAGTAACGCCTAGTCTGGACCCAGTGGCTAGAAACTGATAAACAAACTGGCTGAGACCAGGCAAGACGGAGATGATGCTCCAAGGAGAATTTTCTTTCATCCTCTCAACTCCCCCCTCCTCCCCTGCAAACTGTTGGAAAATCTAACCTTATACCAGCAAACAGTACAATGCTCCCTTGCCATAAAGTGCATGGAGAATGTTGTGGAGCCAATTTCACTCAGATTTCTCTACATAACACCACTGGGTTTGGCACAGGTGTGTGGGGAGATGCCACTTTCTTACACAAGCAGCTTTCTGGATCCTACTTTTGGCATCTGTCCTACATAAGCTGCTTTTGGGTTTAGGAAAAGCAGTGTGCTAATGTCTTAAAAGTTCTCAGAATGGATGAATTAATTGAATTTAGATATCATATTTAAGTCTTTTTACGTTAAAAAGTATTGTACACATTATTGTAAGTTTGAAGATGCTATGCAAAGTAATAGCCCAGGGCAGTCTTTTTGATTTAGAAACCACCATTCTACAACTGCATTCAAGATAGTGTACAGATAATTCTCTGTTTAGTACTTAGCTTCTGTTAAAATAGACCTTATGGATATTGTGGGTGGTAGTCTGGCTGTAGCCTAATGCCTACTGAATGCTGTGGTGAAAGCAGATGTGCTTTTAATGGAGGTTAATGGCAAACCAATGATTGATTCCATTTAAAGCCATTTATTCTCAGGGTGATCACACCACGCTGTGGCAATGAGTTCCATAAATTAATTTGGAATATGGGAAGTGGTATTTCCTTGTGTTGACTTATCTCACAGAGTTGTCATGAAGAAGAATGACACAAAAGCTGTAAAGCACAGTATAGCTAGATAGATATATTGAAATTTATGGCACAGCAGAAGCTGGCCCATACTACACCCCACACTAGTCATGTTGCAAATGCAGGATGCACATTACAGACTTAAGATCCTATAGAAAAAAAGAATAAGATGGCTGTGATCCAAGCTTCCTAATACAAGCAGCATAAGGAAGAAATATTGAACTATATATAGAGGGACTCTTTATATACTTCCCGTTGCACAACAGATTGTGCATGGTTATATTACCTTGCAAAAAGGGCTTCCTGGATCCAAAAAACCTGGCTTTCGCATAGGCACTCCACTGACCTCAGCATAAAACTAACTATTTCCACACAAATGAGTTAAGAATTGCCTGCACTCATCAATAAAAGCCCTACTTGGACTGGTACAGTAACATCTCATGTTGATTCCCCAGATAAATTGGAAATAAAGTTAATAAGTAAAATTTGTTTATTTATTACATTTCTATACTGCCAAATAGCCGAATCTCTTTGGGTGGTTCACAGGGTTTTGGCAGCTACTGGTTATCAACGGATTCTGGGCACACAATTTCACCCTGAAAAGGAATTGTGCAAAGCTCACAAAAGTGAGCTCATGGTATGGATCCTAATTCTGCTGAGAAAACGTAATTTCACTTACCAAGGAGTTACTTGCAAAATATCTACTTTCTTTGTCATAATAGCCAAACATCACTTTCTCACCATAGCAGGGGAAAATTCAGCCTTTAGCAAATGACCAGCGTAATAATCAAGGCAGTTTTCCTGGCTTGATGCAGTTTTTAACACCTTATAAGCTTACATTTTCAAACTGTATTCTATAAGAAACAGTATTTTTTCGATGTTTTTAAACAGTCACTTGTCACACAGCCCCAACCAATCAGGCAAGAACCTATTCATTCCATCAGATGCATCAAATGGACTGTGGAGTTCTTGGATATTAGACATGGGCCCATGGAAATATGCTAAGTCACACAAAAAGTAAAGAAACACAGGCCTGAATGCAAAGACCCCACATGCACGTCCTAACTATAGAAGAACTATAAAAGAACCAGCCACTTGACGTCAGTGGATGCACATCAGCCTCCATACATCCAAACCTAGCTGGTTGGTACTCAACCAGTAAAATGCTTTATCTGAGCTGACTTTGTTAGGGAACGTTGTTAGCTATTACTGTGGAAGCAGTATTTCAGGACTAGCTTGCTTTTTAAATGCCTTTTTGGGCTGGTACCCATCACTGAATTATCCCAAATAGCTTACTTATGCAAAGCAATCCAAAGCCACATTAACCAAGATGCAATTTTCACTTTCCCTGAGATGGCATTTATATAGGAATAATTACAACACTACAGCTTGAATTAGTGCTATAATCATGGCTTGGCTAATTACAGCAGAGCACTGCAGCACTTGATTCCAGGGGAGTTTTCGCAGGGTTTGGGTGCTTTTGACATGTGAAATACAAGCCAGAATAGCAAAGTCTTCTTGTATTTTGCACTCACATGGGTAAAGAACAGTCTGCTTGCCGGCATTTTGTGGCTGTCATTTTTACTTTTTAATGAACATAATTCTGTGGTTTTCTGCTGCTAACACTCTAAAAGGCCCAGAAAGGACTTCCTTTTAACTCTCTAATTCATATTGTTAATGATTAAATAGACAGACAGACATGGATGGATGATAGACAGACCTTCCTCTCCGCTCTCAGTGAGACTCTTAACTTTGCAAATGTTAATAGTGGTCTACATAAGAGGCACAACATAACAGCTCTAGTGACTGCAGCCTGGTAAATTGCTTATTAAATCACGCTGCCCTCAAACATGAACTATGGCCACAATTCAAAATAATATAGTAGAATTATCATGTCATAATTGAACTTCACAAATACTAGCCAGATCTTGCTTTCCGCCTTGGAATTTTAATGCTTCTGAAAAAGGCCAGTGTTTCAACCCCTGAGACTGAAACTCTGTTTTCTTGGGAAATGGCCACTGCAAGTGTATGAGCAGTGCAAGCAGCCCTGTGACTTACTTCTTTTAAAAAGATGCAATTAACATACATTTCACTCATGGGAAATGGCCTTACAAGGGAAGCTGCTTTAAGTGCCTTATAGTAGAAAAGGCAAGATATGCATCTGAAGTATACAAATGAATTAAAGGATGCAGAGCTCCTCCGTCTTGAAGTGAATGGGGAAATTCCATACCTGGCTTATCATGAACGAACTTGCTTGCTGGCACACACAGCCCATTTGCTCTTTCCCACTAATGTGAGCACTACACAACCAGCAAAGATTGTTTAGTGTGTTGTCCAAACAGGGGGCTCATGGCTCTCTTGACAAGCCAGAATCACAAGCCAGAGTTTGCCCTTGGTTTACAGTTCCTGGCTTGTCAAGAGAGCCACAAGCCAGGAGTCCCCCTCTGGACAACATGCTAAACAAACCCTTCCTGGTTTGTTTAGCAATCAGACTAGCAGAGAGGAACAAAGCAAGAACAAACAGGCTGTGTGCATAAACAGGCAGTTTGTTCAAAATAAGCCAGGATTCTCCAGAATTCACAGCTTATCTTTCTGCGTGAACACCATCGCTGGCTGGCAGCAACTCTCCAGGGTTTCAAACAGAGGTCTTTCCACGCCTATCTGAGGAACGCAGAGACTGAACCTGGGAGCTTTTGCATTCAAAGCCTGTGCTCTACCACTGAGCTACAGTCCTTCCCTGCTTGATATAGGACTGCCCAAACTGATGCCTGCACTTCACTGATAAGTGGGGAGCTGATCTGTCCTTCTCCAATCAAGGCTAACACAAAAGCTGGATTGAGTCAGTGTTGACACATCCCCTTTAACTGCCTGTGCCTGTTTAGGGATCACACAAAGAACTGCCAGAAGGACTACATAGTAAGAGGACCCCTGTTCTGACACAGTGCTCCAGTCTATTTTTCTGCACTACAGAATGAACACCTAAGCCTTGAAGTAAGCCTAAAAATTGCGAGTTGTTTTTTTGTGGTCACTCCCTGTCAACAAGAAGCAGGTAAAACATAAAGTGACTACATAATCAATAACATGGCTGCTTGGTTGGTTTTTAAAAGTCAGATCTTTTTTTAAAATATAATAACATTTACAGCATAAGAATTCTATTACATAGAACTGATTTCCAGTCATTCACGTACTCTGTGGTTAACACACACCACAGGTACAAAGTCCACATTTTAAAGAAAACCCTCACCTACATTAACTTTCAACAAGAACGGGACAACACAGTGGCTGCTGAGCGCAAGTTTTGAAATCCACTGCAGTTAATGAACACAAATTGTACAATCTGTCAAAGGATCCCTTCCCGTGGAATAGATAACAGGGCTAGAATTATGAGGTAACTGGATTTATTTACTAGCGGTGCAATCCTATGCAAGTTTAGACAGAAAAAAGGCCTACAATTCCCAACATGCCCCAGCCAGCTGTGCACCCTAAAAAAACTGAGCTATTGTATTATGATATCAACAAGCATATAAAACAGGCCCAAGAACTGGATTGTCAAGCCCTTGCCTGGAGAAGATGTCTACAACTCTCAATGCTTGGCTGAACTGAGGGACGGTGGTCCCCTTCCCCTTTGCTTTCTATGGTCTGCAATATTCTAATTCTTTTCACTGCAGAGGAGACCTGACAAAAGAGACCAGCTGGGGCAAACCAGTGAAGTGATGAAGAGGGGAAACAGGAGTTCCACTCTTGCCATAATTGTGCTTCTAAAGGAATGATCCACATTTTGCAGCAGGCATGTGGCAATCCGCCCAAGAGTGGTTTCCAAAAGTCTCATCTGTTCAGATGCCATGTTCTGTCAAGGAAGATACAACCTCTCCATACTACAATTAGTACCTCAATATGGAGTTTATCAACATGAGCAAAACTAACTGCTTCCAAGTTTCCATTGGTTTTAGAGTTGTTTCCCATTCTGACCTATTGTAAAAGAAAATGAAGGCTCTGAAGTACTCAGCCACTGATTATACAAAGCCAACTTCAGCACTGGAGGAACAATTACTCTTACTAGCAACAGCTGAAAAGCAGCTGTAATGCACCAATTCATCATGTTTGGACCTGTTCTAATGAGTCTCATTACTCACAAAAGAAAATGTTCTTAAGAAATTGGATACCAACTGCAACAGGTTCCAGAGTATATATCCCAGGTAACACCCTCCTCTCTACTACTAGTGAGCAATACATTTCTGCCATTCCTCAAAAGTGCAATATTAGGACAAGTCAACATACATCATAAATAAATAGCCAGTGTTTACAAGTACCATGAAGCTTTTCTTAAACCAAAATAACATTTTAACAAAAAAATATAGCTTAGAAAGGCGGGCTATTCTTTTCCATTTGAAAAAAATATTACTTATAAAATAGATGGTAATAACTTCCAAGGAAATTAAAGCATTTAACACTACTAAAACATTTACCTGAATAGTTCTCTTCAGTTTGTCAGTAAACGTATACAAACATGTTCTAGAAAAAAAGTTACAGCTTGCATAGAAACATTTTGTCATGTGCAAATCTTACTAAAATAAGGCTTGGGTGTTTAGATAGCGATCTAGTATTTTCAAAGAATGCTGAGATATGGCAGGGAAAATCTCCCCACAGTCTGCACTCTACGTCCATTTACTCATTTCATCTAAACTTCAAAGGAGCCAACAGCTGAGCGTCAGACTTGTCCACAACATAAGGCAATATGGTATGTATTCAGCGCAGCACCTGCTTTCATCAAGTCACAAGCTTATATATGTTGAATCCATTTGGATTCACAACTCCAGCAATTGGTAAAGCAGAATTTAGGCAAAGGTTTACTAACTCCCCCTTCAGTAGATACCTAAAAAATAATTTACATAAAAGGCGTATTGGATTTGTCACGTTGGGCGCAATCCTATGCATGACAGAAAAAAGTCCTACAACTCCCAAGATTCCCCAGCCATCTTGTAGTTGTTCACACAATTGTGCCTTTTTAACCCAAAGTGTCTACTGCGCAGTTTAAAGATGACAACTGAGGTAAGTAAAACCAAGGGTAAGAACTAGATAAAATAAGCAGTTTCACTAATACATCAAGTTTGTATGTTGCACAGTTGGAAATAAGGCCCAACATAAAGATGTAACAATTTCCCCTGAATCAAGTATTACCAGGAATATAAAGCATTCTTTTCCATTATAAGTAGCTCTGTCTTCAAAACAAAAGTGAAAATGTCTTTAAAAGTCTTAAAATTAATAATAATCCTCAAAATCACCAAATACTTTGTAACACAGAATGGAATGTTCCTGTGCAAGAGCTGCAAGCTCCTTGAGAAACTCTGGGAAGAGGGCAGCTGCAAGAACAGCGTTCCGGATGTGCAGAGGAACACTGGGAAGAGCGGTTCCTTTCTTTGCCTTACTTCCTAAGAAAGGCTGCAGGATGGCTTGGGAAGCTTCTGAAAGGTTCCTGCCTTTCCCCGCAACATTGTTGTGCTGTGCATAGTCTGAAACCCGAAAGAGAAAAATGATCAGTTTTGTGCTGAATTACACATGAACTTCGACAATTATACGAAGGTGAAAAGTACACAGAACTCCTGGGGCTACAATATTCCACTTACGTTGTACAGATTTAGTCTCTCCAGCATGCTATGGCACAGAAGCGGCTAGAATCATGATCAAGAGTCATTTCTACAGCACACTGAAGTGTGCAAAGTGTTTTAAGATTCTCACAACCACCTTAGGAAGGGTAGGTCATGCATATTCTCATTTTACCAACAGAAAACTACGGCTGAAAGTGGTTTAACTTGCCCGAGGCTACCAAGTGAATGCCTGGCTGAACGGTGATCTAAACTGAAGTCTCAGGGGTCTAGCACCTCACACCACTGGCTTTACAACTATAGGCAATGTGAAAGTGTAAACAGTGTTCACGCATGCTAATCCTCCAGTTGAGATACTAGTGCCATATAGCACCACCTTCTCCAACCTGGTGCCCTCCTGATGTTTTGGGCTGCAACTCGCATCAGTTCCAGTCAGCTTGGCCAATGGTCGGGAATGCTGGGAGTTGTAGTTCAAAACATCAGGTGAGCACCAGGCTGGTATAGGTAAAAACCTTTCCAGTCTCCTCTCCAATAGTTATGTCTGCATATACATCTGTTGTTCTACATGCTATTTATCCTAAATTAATTATCATAAATAAAGCTCAACATAAATCTTTCAGGATGTAAGAAGAAATGTGTTCCTAATTTTTTTATAATTTACTTATAAAATACATTTTCCTTACAGCTTTAAGGAAAAGAAAGCATTAATTTTACTGGTAAATTTGAATCTAAGCATCCCATGGTGACCTTATGCACAAATAGTTCAAATAGTCTTGTATCTACCCATTACCACGGGCCATTTCTACCTTATATTCCCTAATTGACATAACGATATGTGTTGATGGACAACTGGCCTCAGGCATTGCAATTTGATTGCTGGCATAGTGAGCCTGTCTGAGAGTCAAAGCTGCAGCTATCCAGGAATTTGTTTATTCTATAAGCATTAGTCAAGAGACCTTAAAAGCTGCTACAACATGGGGGGGGGGGGCAGCATGGAGAAAGTGTCTGTGCAGCCTCTACTTCAGGGTCATCAAAAAGTACTCAATATGGAGAATCTTGGCAAATGATCAAGCCTAAAAAATGTGTGGGGGAGTAGGGAGGAAAGTCTGATGGAGAACTAAAACATATTTTAAAAGGGAAAAAAAACTTCATGAATATTCACTGAATATTAGGAGTCATTTACACAGTATGCATAAGTATTTTGGAGATCGATTAAGCAGGGTAAAGAATATGATAGCAAAGATTTCATGGGAGGCCCTTGGGAGACACATAAAATAGTGCCAGGATCCAAAGAGGCATAAAACTAATTCCATTACCTCAAGGGCCCATTAGGCTTGTTTTCCCTCTAACAGCACTGCTCCACAACCCAGGAAAACTGCTTTTGAAAATGAGGCACGTTTCAAAAGCATGATATGACATGCAAGTCGGCAGTTCAAAGTAATACCCACAGGGCTACCACAAGCCACTGGCATGAACCTGAGCAACTCATTGGATCCCAGCCTTTATATGTCGGCTGCAAACTCAAACTCCATTGGACAATTACCATGCCTCACAACAGGAAGGTTTTCTGGAGTACAGTTTTCTGAATGAGCTTCCCAATTCCTATGAGCTCCAGTAAACATCTTAGTTACTGCATATACCCTTGATAGGCTAATAACCATTAAGAAGCATACAGTGGTTTCGCAGGCTCCCTAATATTAGAAGATGTCAGTATGTCAATTAGGAATGGAGAAATATTAAGATGAACCTCCAGGGCGGGGGGGGGGAAGGTGTCCATTGCTTCTCACAACACTACTGAAAAGCATCAAATAAAATCAAGCAAGGGGTTTACTCTGAAAAATAATAAATAGAGTGACTTCTTCACACATTCCACAGCTAAGCAATTAGTCATAATGGTTACTGTTCTTCTAAGATTCTGCATATTCCCCATCACTTCTGAACATAGCTTCTAATGAAAACTCATATCCACAACAGCTATACACAAACAGTCCTCCGACTGAGTAATTCTAGGAAGATGAGAACAAGGGCTTCTTGGTGTAGGAACTGAATTCTAAAATGAGAATACATACTGACTGCAATTCCAGAAAAGCATGTGCTGTGTTTTTCCAGAAGATTCTTTCTCAGCACGGGCCCTCACACAACATCCAAGTGACCTCTTAGCCCTTTTCCAGAAGATCCAGTAAACAGAGGTATATTGCACTTCCATTTAGCCATGGCTGCTGAAAAACCTACCACTGCATGAATTTGTCTAAAAGCTGTCTACCACTGCATCTTGCAGTGGTAATTACATGTTGTGTGAAACAGTACTTCCATTTGTACTATTACAAACCTTACCTTATAACAAAACCGACATCCATAATGGGGGGGGCGGGGAGATCATCTTTATTCAATTCCTCCACACCTTTCATAAGGTTATGAAGCTGTATTTGTTTTCCTTCTTTGTTATCTTTCTTCTAAACTAAAAATCCAGCTCAGAGCTATCCTTAATGGACCTCTTTAGAGTTCACTTGGGATTTCACCATCCTGAATAATTTGAGATCAGCAGCACAGTGGCACCTTTAAGGGCTGGACTCTGGAGCAGGGGTCTGCCCCCTGCAGCTCAGCTGACTGAGCAGGAGGGCCTCCAAACATACCAAGGACATAGGTTAGCCATGTCTCTGCCTACTGGCTGTGGAGCGCCAAATGTAGCTATGAGAGGGGAAGGGTGGAGGAGTCACATTTCTCTGTCCCCCTTTCAGATAGAAAGAACAAACATCTGCACACACAGATCTGGGACTGCTGTCGCCACCAATCAACCAAGTAGTTGGGTCAAGAGAGGATGGAAGCTTTTACCTCCCTCCTCTTCCTCCCCTCACACTGGCAAATGTCCATAATTCTCTCCTCACACAACTTCTAAACTCATTGCCTCTCCAAGCTTTTTCTGCCCATGTAGGCATTATGAGCTTGACCAGTTGCCGCTTACTCGGTCTTCTGGTGCTGCCATACATAGTCCATAGTCCTCCTCCTCCCTCTCAGCTCCAATGGCTGGAAAAGAGAAAGGTGCACAAATTCTGCACTAGTCCCCCAGACTTCTCCTGCTTTAATTAATTGTTCTACTGTTTGTTGTTCCGCACTTTGCTGCCGGAAGTTCCAAAGGAGCTCCCTTAGTGGCAAGGCTTGCTATGTGAGCATGGGGCATGCATTTGTTTGAGTAGAACAGCCTTCCTCAACCTGGCGACCTCCAGATGTTTTGGGCTATAACTCCAATAATCCCTGCCCAAACTGGCTGGGGCTGATGGGAGTTGCAGTCCAAAACATTTGGAGGTGATGAGTACTCAAATTAGTGAGTACTCATGTACCAAGGCTGTAGTAGTACATGCGGGAAAATGGGGGAAGAAGCGAAAGCTCATTTGTGAGCTTCTGCCGAGGACAGGATGGGGTGTTGCTGCTGCTATTGCTCCCCCTTCCTCCTCAGGGTCAACAGTGCTGCAGCTGCACCATTGCCCCCATATTTTCAATCACCTTGTGGCTCCTTTACTTGGCTCCACAGATAAAAAGAATCACTCCCCCGCCCCTTTTACACTTGAAGCTTGGTTTAGGATGGTGAAACCCTTACAGGCATAGGAATAGGTAAACTCTGCTACTACTAATGCCAAAGCTACTATTTAAGAGGTGCTCGTAACAGTCCATAACCACATGCCACACAGCAGCACGCACAACAGAAATGGAAGCTCTAGCCGAGGAAAGAATCATACATTCCCAGCAACAAAAACAGGCTTCGAAAGTGCTTGGAAAATCAGATATCCCTGCTGCAGCAGCACTGCCTTGATAGGTGACATCCACATTCTAATACAACATATTAATTGTAATAACGGAGTGACAATAATAACGGTGTGACAAGCTCCCTAAAATATGAAGTTTAAAAATCAGTGTTGAGATTTGGCAGAAGAGCTGTTTAAGGTAACTGGCTACTAGTGCACATGGATACGTCCTTTGAGTTTCTTAGTACACAGTTATTGTGCAAAAATCTCCCAAACATTTTTTTTTTTTTAAGTTATGGACATTTAAATCGCTGCCTGAGGATTCTATGCAGGCAACTGTTGAGAGTGAGTCGCAGAACATGAAGCTGCTCATGTGCTTCCTTAAATCACAGCCATTATGTTTTAGGACCCTACTCATGTCTTAGTAGCTGCAGTAAAAGTTGACTCTGGTCAACGCATAAGAACTGGCGGCGATGTATTCAAAAAGCAGCTGCAGTAGGAGAAGCTGTTCCATAGGAAAGGGTCCAACATCTCTTCCCTTCGCCCTGAGGGGATTATGGCTGAGCTTATTTTTAACATAGTCCACTCCACTTGAGAGGACGTATTCATGAGATGTTGGGCGTGCTCCTCACTCGTGACAATGCATGAACTGCAGAGCCTTTTCCTGCTATGAATGTTTCCTAAACGAATGTTTGCAACCACTCTCTCCGTCACATGGTCAGGCTAAAAATAAAGCAAGACAGGCACATATATTCTGCCAGTCCTGAAGAGAAGAAAAAGAGGGTTACTCCTTTAGGAGTTGGAAATTATAGTTAAAAGAAACCATGTCCTTATGGAGACCTTTTATGGAGGAAGGGTCTATCATTTGATCTAAAAGCCGATAAGTCGTAAAACTTATTGGGTCGACTTAAGCAAGTTACTATTTCAACCTACTCTACCTCAGAGGGTTGCTGTAAGGATAACACAGGAACACAGGAAGCTGCTTTATTATACTGAGTCAGACCATGGATCTATCTAGCCCAGTTATTGTCGACACAGACTGGCAGCAATGGCTCTCCAGGATTTCAGGCAGGAGTTTTTCCAGCCCTGCCTGGAGATGGCGAGGATTGAACCTCAGACCTTCTGCATGCAAAGAGGGTGCTCTACCACTGAACCACGGCCCCTCCCTGTATGCTGTCCATAGCTTCTTGGAGGAATAGTAGGATATAAGGGAGGGGAGGAAACATACCTACTGGTACAGCACATACTCTGCATGCAGAAGATCCAAGGTTCAATCCCTGGCACCTTCAGTTAAAAGGATCAGCTAGCAGGTGATGACAAATACCACTTCCTCAGATCCTGAGCTAGAAATCCAAATAATCTGACAATGTATAGGACAGTTTATGTTCCTACAAATGTAATATGATACTTAATTTTACCCTTACAAACAAGAAGGTAAAAAGGTTGTGAGAAAGTTGCTTCACCCTGTTTCTTCAGGACAGCAGCTACAGCCTATAGGGCTTTAGCTGGAGCACACTCTCATCATTGGAGAACTCTGCAAAGAGCCTTGATATGATACCGTATCCCTTCCATAAGATGTCAGAAGATAGCCTAGGCTTCCAAGGGTCCTTCTCATCTGCCTTTCAGGTCCAATGGGGATGAACCCCACACACAGCTAAATGACCAGGTGCCAACTATCCCACAAAATAAAGATTTTCTATCCTTCTGTATCTAAAAAGAAGGGGGCTGGTGGGATTTTTACAATATATTTAATCCCAATAATTTTAAGCCTAGCATATTATTAAATCAATTCAGAGCATGCTTGGGTAGTAGCGTAAACATAGTTTCCTCTTCATTTCTTCAAATCTTGTTAAAACAGGAAATATTAGTAAGACATATTGTTGTATGTTCTTATTACGAACTTGCCTTTGGTCAACGACTCTAGAGGAATATCCAACATGTCCACTCGTAAAAGCAAGTACTGTTGGGCTTGCATGAGAAGACCAGGGAAATCCTTTTCGATGGAAGCAAACTGCTCAATTTTGTTTTTCACAGATGCCAGCACCTGCCAAAACAATAGCAGCATAAATCTTCATATTGTCATTTCCGTTATGTACTGAATTATCTGTGTACTGTGTCTCTTGTGCTCAAAATCGCATTAAGGACTGTTACGGTGCCAAGCTCTGCACAGCAACATTATTAATGTAGCAACTTTAAGGCACCGTTCCGCAGCACCTAAACAAAAAGTTCAAGGCAAAATGTTTGCAAATCTCCTATTTAAAAAGCAGGGACCTATAAAACTGCCACACTCTAATGAGGCTTAATTATAAACAACAGAGACACACGGGGAGATCTTCAGTTTTCTCAGAATAACCCTGGAAATACTGCAGAGTGAGGCCCTAAGGAGTTAATCCTAAAATAGGCAAGGAAAGAAAATGGAAAACACCGAACAAAAGATAAAACAAATTGCATTTGCTTGCATTCATTTTTTATTGCTCTTGCCTCTCTCTTGGGTCTAAATTGAGATTGCAAGCTCCTTGGGACAAAGATGCTTTTTTCTTTTGCTTATGTTACTTTGCAGAGTGCCATGTACACTGATGGCTCTATATTAACAATAAATACAGAGAATGTAAAGAATAATCAACAACATACTATATTTATGTGAACATGACACAATAATGACATACCTGATACAATGACCGCACACTAGGCTGAAATACCATATTGGTATTGAGCAGAAAGGAACGGAGAAGGGGCTGTGGGTAACTGGCCAGATGAGTGATGATACCAATGAGCAACAAATTCACATGCAGGGAGTTTTCCAACATGTTTTCCAGTTTTGATAACACCACACTGATAAACGGTCCTGCAGATTTTAAAAAACAAACACATGATTAATTGTTAAAACAACATTGGACTGGAGAAAGGAAAGGCACAGTAATGTCAGGAGAACAAGCATCGAGCAGCATAGTTTTCAGCCCTATGGTCTTTTTGTGCTCAAGATGGGAGTGGCGAAAAGGGACCGAGGGGCTCTGTGTTTGTGCATCACATGTTAAGCACACCCTGCACTTTATCAAGTTGACTTAGTGCTAATTAGCTGGGGGACATGACTAGCAGGGCAGACTGGAGTCTAGGAAGAGATTCCCCCCCCCCCCGCATCAAATTGACTCAGAAATAAGCTAAGCTCTTCCCCCCCAACCCCCCATTAAATTTCCTGCCTTAAAATCCTAAACTCCTCCCTCCCACCCAGTTACCTACTCATCCCCCTTCTCCCCCACCTATTCCCCACCAAATCTCGCATCCCACCCCACTTATCAGGCTGGAGTGGCAGTGGCACCATGTCTTAAGCAAGCCACTGGAAGAAATCCCCCCACCCCTTCCCTGACACATGCCAGCAGTTGCCTCTGGGAAATATAGTTTCCAAGGGGCTAAATTAAATCAAGTAGCCCTTTGGAAAACTACATTTCCCAGGGGCTACTTTGCCTATCCTGGCATGCTTCGGAGAAGGAAAAGGGGCAGCTCCCCCTAAAGCTTGCCATGGCTTACTACTGCCTCCTGACCTGCTGCCACTCCAACCCAGTCAGTGCAGAGGGAGGGAAGGAAAGTGGAGGGGGCATGAAGGAAATCCTCTTCTGACTCAGATTAAAATTTGAGCTCGAGAAGAATTTGGGGGTAATGGTTGCCTGGGACCTGGGCTTTCAACTTCTTCATAGATAGCAATGTGCTTTTGTCCTGGTTGGTTGGTGCAAATGATTTTGCTACATTGACTTGTTCATATTATCCCAACTAGCACTCATCTATACTTTGCAGGACAAACTGTTACAAGCTCCCTGCTATAGACACAGCAGGGAATTCTGACTCATGTATCTGCTCAGCATAGTGATCCTGTGAGGGACTACACAAATCAAGACGGTGTAGCTCCATACATAGAGGTTTCAATCCCATCTTGAGGACAAAACTGCCACTAACACAGATATTATCCACTGGCACGCCTGTGCCCATGTTTTTGCTCATATTAGGAGGAAGGCAGTGAAAGTCTTGGAGGCATTTACAGTCTCTTCTCCTGAATGTATTGGCCAATGATGTGGTATAGAAGAGCTCGTAATGGCAAGCAGGGCACAGCTGAATATCGTTGCTTCGCTTGCTGTGCTTAGGATGCTGCTTCAGCATAATCTACGGATCAGGTTGCTCAGGCTTCCCACATAGTATGTAAAATCCAGAGTCAATTGAGGCCTGTTAACCTTTGCTCAAAAAAAAAGTGTCGTACAGATGGGGTTATTAAAAACACACCACTGGTTGTTTAACACGGCCAGGTTGCTCTATGCACAGTGCCATGAATTAAGAACCAGTTCAGCCTAATAAGATTGCTTGCACCCTTTTCTAGACTATAGTCAAGTTCTCCCAGGTTATCTTCCAGTTTTTTAAGAAGCTCCCATAAAACAACCTTCCTTATTACCTTCCTTTTCAGACAAATGTGATTGTGGTCTTTATTGCTAATGGGATCCAAGAGCAATAACTGTCTAAGAGACTAAGAAAATAGCATAAGCATGGATATTGAATGTTAAACTATTCTGGAAATGGATACACAGTTGTAGATGGAAAGGGGCTCTTGCTGTACAGACGAGTTGCTTCTGAAGACCTAAACATAATACATATAAATGGCCCTGTCACCACTAAGCTAGCTTCAAGCACCTTGTTAGATGAAGAATCTCAGGTGACAAGTAGAGGTTTACAAGCTTCGCAAGAGGAGTAGCACAGACTAATTAGATCAAAATTAATGATGTTATACAAAACTCACCATGCAGGCACAGACATAAAACTAATTGGGGTCCTATTCATAATAAAAGTTTTATTTGCCACATTACATTCCCATTACTGAAATGCTGATTGTGTCCTTGTTGGTGGATGAATGGGTTGGGGCTTGTATTGCATACATTATTAGAAGAAACGGATGCTATTTCTCTCACAAAGTATCAGTGTCACATACAAAGATCTGTTTATGTCCACATTGCCTTCTGGGAAAAAAAAGTATCTGTTCATTCCCTTGACAAGGAAACTTTGTTTCAGTGCTATAATCATATGGAAAAGGAATAATGAATCCCTACACTGTGATTGTGTTCCAAGCCATAAAACTGGCAACTAGGCAATACTGGTAACCAGATAACTTATTTATTAGCTATATTTCATATGACAATGAATCTCCAAATGCTACAAAAAAGCCAGGATGGGTGGAAAACAGGGAATTAAAGAGCCTCCAGTGTAAAACTTTGTTCAGATTACTGCCAAACCCAGAGTCTTTCAAAAGACTTAACATGCCAACAGAGCCTTAAAGGTAGTAAAAACAAAATCCCAGAAGAAGAACCTTGATGTCCAGTAAGTACAACAAATAATCCCTTCCATACTACTGCTACAACTAAGTGAGAAGGAAGACGCCACTGAATGAGCTGAAGTGCATTAATATTGCAGTCATTTGAAACATCACGTTTTCTTAATTTGGCTATAGCCACAAGATCTGTCTGGGTTTTGGCTTACCAAAGCCATCATCAATTGCTATCGTTCAAAAATCACAAAGGTATTTTAGTAAGAGAAATCCAATTATTGATGAAGCTTAATAAAATAATTTAAGCTAATTATTTTGTGTGCTGGTCAGGCAACCAGTGGAAGGGAAACTGTTTCTAGACCAGATTAATACATCTGATAGCAATATGCTCATTCAACTGTATTACCCAGTTTAAATGATGGATGGAGCTATGTGACACGTTGCCATATTTCGCATGCTCTTCTCCCCCCACCGTATTATCTGGATAATTCCTCTCATGATTATATTTTCTGGATCCTTTTAGGAACAGATAAATGTTGATGTAATATAATTTCAAATGAATGAGTAATACAAAATGGACATTTGCTTCAGATTTGTTTTTTGGTCATATTTGGCATTTCCAACTCATCTACCACCATTATTAAAACTATTGTTTGTTTTCTGGTTTTTCTAAGAGTATGAATCTTCATATCATAGGATACCAGGGAACATTAAGGATAACCTGTGTTCCAAGACACATAAAAGCTACACAAGTAGCTGTAAAAGCTATAAAAGCTACACAAGTAACACAGTCACTATTACCAAGCCAAAATTCAGTGTGTCTTGCTACACAACTGCTCTATAAGCCTATGGGTAAGTATGACACTGGAACCAAACTGAAGGAAACACAACACAGCACTGCTACAGACACTTCATATCTGGGGAGCAGGATGCCTCAATGTGCGCTTAAAATGGGGCAGATGCAAATAATGGCAACAGAGCTGCCATCTAGTGCTCAAAAGTGAGAAGCAAAAGTGGGTAAGATAGGACACTGCAACTTCTATTTTACAGCGAATACACAGGGGTTGGTTGGTTTTTTTGCCTCACTATAAATAAGATCAATTGCCAAATCTCTTTTTTCTAGCAACTGCTATTTCGTAGCACTTGGTCTAATAGTTCTATTACCCCTTTTCTTAAAATATATAGAAGCATCCCCTAGAACGATGTTCCTATTTCAGATTTTCTGTACAGGAAATATAAATCCCAAGCTATTGAAGTGGTCAAGTAAAATCTGAAATCCAAGCCAAGAACACAGCCACAAAAGTAACCATTCCACAAAGTGTTATTCAATGTCAATATAGTAAAGAGGTTCTTTCTTATTCATATGCCTCTTTCCTCTAGCCAGAAATTTATTATTTATTTAAAAGAGTTGGGCTAATTAGAAAATCCCACCTGTAAAGGGGATACTCTGAATCCTTGCAGGATTGCTGGGCCATACATCTTTTGGTCCAAAGGGTGAAGGCATACTTTCTGCTGATGGAGTATCAGCCGAAAAATTTTCAAAGTCCTCTTCCTCTTCCACTGGAGAGATTGCATCAGGAATAAGCAATTTTAGTTCTACGAAACCTGTAGAGTTAGAATCCAATTCTTTAATGATGTTATCACACTGCGAAATAAAATCTTCACTCTCTGGGCTCAGCAACCTCATGTTAGCATTGTGATCCACTTCTGGGCAAGCCAACTCCAGTTCCAAATCATGCTGTGGGGTTGATTCAATAGCAGCCTCATGGATTTCGGCTGTTGTGTGTTGAGTCAAGTTTGAATTTTCCCCGTTGTGCTCCTCTAAATCTGAATCTAATTGTGAACTTTTAAGGGGACCATTGGTAGGGAGAACCTTTGGATTATCTGCATTTTGAGATTGTGACATTAAAGCTTTCTCCTTTAGGCTGTCTGCTTCCTGCACATCCTTTTGGGCACATAACCTGTAAACCATAACATCATCCTGAAAGTCCGATTCCTCTATATAGGACCCTTTGATCAACATGATTGCATTTTTCTTCATTTCCTGAATGTGCTTTGGTGGTCCTGCAGGAGGCTGCGTGTCTACACTCTTTAAATCATCATGCTGGGGAGAGCCCATATCAGATCCAGGAGAAATCCCAGTATCATAGCTATCATCCCACTCCAGATCCAGCTGCATCTTTTCCCCCAGTGAAGTAATCTGAGAGGAACTACAGTTACTAGGGGTTCTGTACTGGAGTCGGAAAATGGGCTGGTCTAAGTTTTTACCATCTTCCTCAGCCAGTGTTTGGATAAAGGTACATGGATCAGGTTTTTCACCATCATATGGAGCAGACCAAACCTGGCAATCTTTCATGCAGTGGAGTATGAGAGTTTGAGCATCCCAAAGGTATTGTAGGTAACTAATATCAACAGTTTTCCCATATTCCACAATACACGTGGATTCTGCAATACCACTGCTTGAGGACTCTTCAAGGGAATCTGAAATGGAGAGGAAGAACAGTCAAAGTTAGGGTCTTCAAGAGTAATACAAACACATATTCAAAGACCATATGAGTATGCTTAATAGCTTGCTTAGGAGGTTATCACAGATGTGTATCACATTCATATATAGTGCCATTCAATAGACGATATATTTGTGTAGATATAGTTGACCACTTGAATTAGGCAAAAGAAGGAAGATTAGTCTCCGTAAGCTAGATATCCCCTATTTGCGAATGTAGATATTGTTTGGTCCGACCAGCTTTATTCTGTTGAGAAATCTGACATTTATTTCCACCTGTTGCTTCTTTTTACTTATTTATACTGGCAAACATTTACATCTTTTTTATTTTTCATATCACTTCCTAAAGAACATTTGCTTTTCTATCAACTAGTCCAAGGATTATCAAGATCCTAGGGGTAACAATTTGCAATGACGTAAAACAAGTGATTTGTGTTGCTGTTGAAAAAAACCCAAAACCCATATCCTGTCTCTGGCCAGGGGGGCAAGGGGGGCCTCTTCCTCCCATTTATTCTGACAACAGTCTCTGATGCAAAGATATATTGGTATCTGTAGCTCCTATAAGCTAGGATATTCCATATGGTGCAGTATAGAGGGAAGAGATCCCTACCAATGCACTGCCCAGGTTTTGCGCTTCTCCACTGGTCCAGAAAGAAGATCAATCTACCAAGCCCTTAAAAAACAAGATCAGTTTACCATAGTTGGCTGAATGAATTCTGTTCCATACTACTACTGAATGAATTCCTACTTCAGTTCCTTTTCCTATTGTAAGTTTAAGAAAATGCGCTTGAAGTTCTTGATCCTACTGAAGTTTAGTGACTCAAGGAGGCTCACCTTTTCTGGCTATCAAATAGACAACGCTGAGCAACAAAATGGCCAACTGACTGAAACGTATGTTTGTTTTATAGAAATAGACAAAACCTAACACAGAAATCTGGGGAAAGCCTGAATTTGGCAAAACTTCATGTGCTTCTCTCTACTACAGAATGTCCTTTATTTTTATGGATGTCTCTGTAGTGTGTTACTGCAATAGTTTACCTTGAACAAGAAAATGAATGAAATGTTTTTCACCATAAAAGGTGAATTTTTTCATTAGTATTGCAGTGCTTTCTCCATCTGACTGAATTGTCAGCCATAAACACAGAAACAATGAGGAGTTAAAGATCATGTCATTGGTCACTAGGAAGGCAATTTCCACAAAATTTCCAATAAATTTGTTCAGCTGACCTATGACCAAGATGTCCTGAGATATTTATGATGCCCTTATAGAAAAATACAAAAGTTTTGGGCAATTGGCTCAAGTTTTATTAGTTTGCATGGATGACATTTCTTTCCATAGGCTGCACTTTTGATGAGTCTGAACTTATTTAGATTTCATTTCCTCTTTATTTGGATTTCATTTCGTACTTATTTTCCCAGGCATCTAGACATTACTTATGGCACAAATGTTGTGGGCTGCCTTTGTGGTGTGCATTCTAGGCAGCGGGGGCAGGGGGAGATATTTTTGTGGATGTCCACTTTTCATATTGAATTGTTTTTAGATTATGTTTTATGGGGTTTGTATTATTGTGCTGATTATGTTTTATATTGATTTTGGTTCTTAATGTTACATTCATTATGGATTTCTGCATCTGTATAAGTCACTTGGAGACTTCTTTTTGCAGTGGGAAGCAAAGTATAAATCTAATAAATAATAAAACCATAATAATACCATCATAACAACTCCTGAGAGGGAGATCAGAGTGAGAGAGAAGCATTTGCCTAAAGGTATCTAGAGAAGTGTATGGCAGAGTATGGATCTGAACTTGGGTTTTCCATATGAAACCCACTGGTGATGCAGTGGGCCACTTGTAACTGCCTCCATCTCTCTTCCTCTACTCTCTCAGTTCAGAAATAAGAGCTTTCACTTTTTCTGCTTGCAAATGGCTCCCATGTTCATACACACCCGTGTCTATTCTTGGAGCAAATCTTTTCAATTACTACCAACTTTCCTGTGGGAAAGATCCCAGAAGAGAGAGGAAGGCAGGCAGGCAAAAATCACCTCAGACCCCTGCTCCAGCAGAATTATCCCCTCCACAGGGCCATGATTACCAACTGCCCTTTGAGACAGATTAATAATATGGTTTTGTAATGGTTTTTACTAATGCACTGTTGTTTTACTTGTAAGCTGCTTGGTAGAATTTTATCCTGATAGGCTGAATAAATACTTGTAATCAGTCACACTACTTGTAAGGAGATCTACATCTAATGAACATTACATAAATTTATGAAAGACCCAAAAGAAATATGGACTAGTTAGCATTCTGTTAATTAGAACAGTCCATAAGGGAAAAAGAGGTACTATCTACCGATAATATGAATTTACTAAATAGAAATCAGTCTCATGACCTTCATATGACTGGGTAACTGTTTTCTTGAACACAGGGAGCCAAGCAGATATATCTAGGCATTAGCAATATGTAAAATAATATACCATTACTATTTCATGTGTAAGCTCCCTGCACAAGCACTATGTACTGGATCAAAATGTGCCTTTCCACTTTTGGAAGGAGTCTTTCTTTTACAAAAGTGCTATTTTGCACCATGCACTAGAGTGAAATTAAATTAAAAGATTATTTTCTGCTTGCATCAGAAATTGCACAAGCCTGTTATATAGTCAGAAGCACTGAAACTTACACATAATCTATTATTGTACTGTGAAAAGTCTTGTACAAGCGAAAACTCTCTGAAAAGTGAACTGTAAGAAGTCTTGTACAAGTCTTGTGCAAACATTTACAGAACTGTGCCCACAGTCATTTTCCTTCTACACCTGGGTCTTTGGATCCAAGTGAATATAAATTCTAGGTTCTATGCAGTACCTAATAGTCCCTTAGCATTCTGCACACATCAAATAGTGGTAACAGTACTTAGCACAGTAATCCAAATGTTGTACAAAAGTAAATTGGTTTTCACGAAACCTCATGAGTTTGATGAAAGACAATACAGGCTGAGGAGAGTCCAAGACCTAGAAATCCTGGACCTGCTCAATGTCATCATCTCTCGGGTCAGTTTCTCATCTCTATAAGAATTATTAGTGGTTTATGTTACAGAGCTGATACTACCGTGGTAAGCAAGTGTTTTCACCTACCTCTGTAGGTGCTTTCATTCTACTTCTAGATAGAATATTAATCTAGCTAAACATTACATATGAGAGAGAGAAATTAAGAAACTTTATCATAATCATAAGCTCCAGACTTTGACTGTACCGTGCCTGAATACACAATGGAGAAGAAAAAGAGGAAAACCTTAACACAAAGCTTGTCCTTTCAGAAAAAAGGTGAAATATTTACCTGCTCCGTGTATGTTCTTTCTCCACAGGATATAATCTTTTTCTTGCCTTCCAAAAGTCAGAGTAATCCCACTAGA
Source organism: Heloderma suspectum (assembly GCF_057233095.1). Taxonomy (NCBI): domain Eukaryota; kingdom Metazoa; phylum Chordata; class Lepidosauria; order Squamata; family Helodermatidae; genus Heloderma; species Heloderma suspectum. The sequence continues at coordinate 65,359,579 of NC_139462.1, read as the reverse complement.
GCAGCAGACTGGAGTCAAGGCAAGCAGTCTAGCAGCAGAAACAGAATACCAGTCCCGTTCCCTCACAGCCCATCTTTGGCTGAACATGATGTGATTACAGGGTATCAAGTACCTAGAACAACAGAGCCTTTCATTAACAAATTACAATCACACCTTTAAAAAAGAGAGGAGGGGGGAGAGAGAAAGGTGTTCTCTAGCACAGAAGTGAAAAGAAAGTAGATTGAGATCTGTTGGTAGATTTGCAACTTCTGACTCTCAAGTGTTTAACATCAGCACAACAAAAGGTTTTTCTCCCCTTCTAAATTAGGCTGCTGAGATGGAAGAAAGCTTGGGGGAACTGTGTGTGTGTGTGTGCGCGCACGCACACACGTATGCAAGAGGGGAGTGGTGGAACTGAAAACAAATCCCTGGGTTGACTGTGTGCTCAGAGGTACCCTTGTTCCTTAATTCTAAGAGTATGCCATTGTCACCACCACCACTATTTTGCACCTGGCTCTCGCTGGTGGGCATCAGGTTCTAGTAAAAAACAAAGCCGATCCTATAAGCCGAGAGCATTCCTGTGCTTGCTTCACTTGGTTCCTTAAGATAAAGCACATAGATGAGGTAAATATTCACAATATGGCTGAGTTGTTGAGGACTGACTTGCTGAAGAACTACAGCGTCTGCAGGATATGGAAAATATGGCAGGACAGAACTACAGAAGACTGGGCTTTCTTTGGGAGAGGGTGTAGAAAGGCAATGGGAGTTTCTAGAGATAGTAGCAGTCAGTCAAGTGAACAGATAATTAAAAGGAAGAAGCAGTGGCAAATAGAAACCAGTAGACAATATTGTGATAAAGATACAAAATGTACAAATAAATTAGAACTGAAACCATTACTGCCATCTTTACTGGAAAAACCCAACATTGACAAAAACAAAATGGCTGTGGCATTTTGTGCCAAAGAATGACAGAACATTATCTGAACCTTGCTGAAAACTGAAAAAGCAGAACAGAAAAGCAAAATGTATATTTAGTTTATGCAATTGTATTATAATGTTTTAAATTATATTATTTTATTTGTTTTGGAAATTTGGAGCACTTTCAATCCATATTTTACATATTTATTTTAATTATATTTATACAAGTCAGATCTTTTTTTTAAAAAAAACTTTTTTACCTACAAACAGTGAGACTTTTGGGGTTTAAAATGGTTTTTGTCTAAAGCCTTAGGCATGTTAATTCTGAGCATTTTACACCATCTAACAACTATGCATTTGAGTTGGCTATATTTCCGGTTCTTATTATCTGGTGTCTACAATGTGGTGCCTGTAGGCACCAATGGGTGTTAGAACAGAAAGCTGCAGGTTCAAAAGAGCAATTTTGTGTTTTGGAGTTCAGGCCCCATCTCTGTCTCATACTTATGTTCTTGGGCAAGTTACTTTTCTTTTAGTCTCATCAGTTTGCCTTCTGGGAAACAGGTGTTTTGTGCCTGGCCAGAACCTAGCCCATTAGGCCTCCACAATCACCCCGCCAAAGCCCTGCGTGAGGTCTATCCCCTTCCCTGAAGCCCACCCCATGAGGAAGTTGAGGGACAAAGGAAGGTAGCCCTGTCAGGAGGTATCATCTCAAGGTGCCTGAAGCAACTTAAAGCAGCAGTGCCCAAAGGATTTCCTTGGGTCTTGCCTTTCCTGAGGAGTAGAGCTCCAGGGAAGGGAACAGGTCTTGCCCAGGGCCCACTCTTTCAGGAGCCACCACCTCAAGGCACCTGGAGCACCTTGAGGCAAGGGCTCCTAACAGAGAAGCTCCACCACAGCTCAGATGTTTCCTAAGCAGCAGGGAAGAAGCAAGATCACAAGGAAGAGAGGTTTAAACCTCCTTTCTCCATTACCTCTCCCCATGGCTGCTCAGGAAACAGCGAAGCGGATATATGGAGCTAGCAAAACAGAGCACTCTGTCTCTACATTGCCAGCCTGTACAGAAGCCAATCCGGCTGTTTCCTGAGCAGTTGGGGTGGGGGTGGGGAGATCCCAAGGGGAAATTTAATCACCACAATCTTTTCCCTTCCCCGCTACTCTGAAAGCAAATCAGCAGCAGTGAAGAGAAGTGAATGTGCGCGCACATGTCTCTGAGCAAGAGAACGAACATGTGTGTATGAAAGGATGTGTGTGTGTAGGGGGGGGAGGAGAGAGAGAGAGGTGGTGGCCCTAACCACTTTCAAATCTGTCCCTGCCCACCCATGGCATGCTCTCCCCACCCAAAGGTTAATCAGGAAAGAATGCAGCCCTCCACCTAAAAAAGGTTCCCTCCTGCCTGTCTACAGTAACTAGCAGCAGCTCTCCAGAGTTTCAGGCAAGTTCTTTCCTCTACCCACCAGGATATGCTATCAAACCCGAAACCTTCTGCATGCAAAACATGTGCTCTGCTACTTAAGTTACAGCCCTCCACCTAGATCACCAAATTACATAAAAGACTGAGTGACTGTTCTGAACGCTGCTAATTCAGCTTTGTAAATTACCAGCCTCCCTCATTTAAAAGACAAGTAAAGCTTGTTAATGAATTAAAAAAATAACTGATAGAGATGTATCATAAGAAACAATGCTTAAGACTAATGCTCAACGACACAATGTTCAACTCAGCTATTTTTTTAAGTCACAATGAGGGTAGCCTATACCAGTAACAAAGGTATAACTGGTCAGTAGTTGGAAAATGTATGAGTAAAGAAGTAGAACGTGTTTTAAGCCATAGGCTTGAAAACAGTTTTATCACTATAGTTTAGCTATCACAATGATATATTGGGGGAGGGGGTGGCATTCATCAAACCTTTAAACCATGGAACATGTAGTTGAGAGTCAAGAAATATATTCCTAGCTTCCCTTTCCAACTTTTCAGAAATGACACATTACTCTGTATGCAGAAGAGCCTCTGTTAATTTAGTCTTAATGAATGCAAATTCCTTCACCAAGTCTGCTAAATTGGTGAGAAGCCTACTTTCATCCTAAGAGGCTTGTGATTTTTAAAAACATTCCTCTTTCTTTCTTTTTTCATTTTGCTTTCTTTCATGTCACTAGACATCTAAGATTGACATCAAGTTCCCAGATGTGTGCACATAGTAAAATAGACATGCGTGTGATCTTCACCCGTGGCATTGCACACAGAGAGTTTTTGTTCCCCCTGTTCTGTGTAGAGAAGACATGTATGCAGCAGGCATATGATACTAATCATCAATGAGGAGTTTGCACTGCAGAATCGAGAGAAAGATTTTTTTTACCTTAAAACTAGTTGTAACATCACATCTTCACAATGCAAGCTGATAAGTGTTCTGAACAATGCCAAGGACACCACACAGAGCTGGGAAATGATAAGGACAGTCAGAATCTGTAACTTTCCATCCTTTCCTGAGGTACAAAATCATTTTACATTACAGAGTAGCACACAGCCTGAATTCTGGTATTTTTGAGAGAGATCAGATGCACCTAATTTGGTTAGAATGCCTAAAGTTAAGCATAAAGACAGATATAAATAGATACATGCTGGCATCTATACAGAAATGTTTTTAAAGAGCAAGAGAAAGAAAAAGATTTCCAATTAGTCAAATGCAATTGTTTTAAAAGGGAACTGAAATGTAATTAGCCCCAAACATTCAAATATTTATATAAGAATTATTTTTTTTTCTTATTTAGATAGATTTATTATTCAGCCATATACAAATCAAATTCTATAGAAATGGTATTCTACTACGTGTCTGGGACACACCCATCCAACTGAAGGCATCTGAAGGAAATGGCTCAGTTTCTGACAAATTCAGAGAAACCTCCAGTCTAGTACCATGACATTTTTTACAGTGATTAAATATAGCTCCTTAAAAATGGGATAGGAATAGTGTTTCTATGCCTTTTGAGGGAGAGGCACATTCCACTTCCTGAACATTTCCTGAAGAAACTTAAGACTAGTTCGGTTACACAAATTGAATAGTACCTGCAATTTACAATACAATAGAGATGAAATATTGAGAAGATCTATTGTGAAACCCATTTTGTTTTGCTGAAGGGGGAGTTTGGCTCATGTTGAAATACCTTTGCTACGGACTTAGAGACTACTAATCCACCTAAGAACACAAATGGTGCATTGCTTGTCTGACAATGTAAAGAAGTCAGTGTCACTCTACACATGAAAAGCTTGGAGTAGGGATGTTATTTGCATCCCACCTGCATTCAAAGGTGGTACGTTCACATGGATGGTTTTCATGGCTCAATTTAAATACTCCCACTCAAATCTTGTTGTATTGGGGCTTCCCTAACACAAAAGAGAACAGCTCAAGCTTCCCTACTTGCAACAGTTTCTTTCTAATTAGCTGGTCAAAGAAACATCGACCTCCGATCGCTAAGCACTGTAGTGACAAAGGGGTTCCCTCTTCCTGGCAGTTACAGGATATCCTCAAGATGTTTCCCCCTTCTATTCCCATTCCTGCTTACTAGAACCATAAGTCACTCTTGATTAAAAAGTTACATATTCTACTTGAAGAAGCGAAGGTCAGTTAGCGCTGTGGACAATGCAGCAGTCAAAGCTACATACAAATCCACCCCTCAAAGAAGTGGTGAGAGAGAAAAGCTTGTGGCACTTACAGAAGGCCCACCTTATTGGCTTGGAACACAAGGTGACATTAAATGAAAATTCATCCTGTAAGGCAACCTTCCCCACCTAGTGGGGTGTCCCCTAGATGTTTTGAATTTCAATTCCCTTCAACCCCAGCCAGCATGGCCAGTGGTCAGGAACCCTAGGCATTGCAGTCTACAATATATGGAGGGCCCCAGGTTGGATAATGTGGTGTATGATGTTTATTTTATTTTTACCCCATATTTCTACCAAAAATTGGCACTCAAAGTTAATTAACAGGACACTAGGTGGGATTCTGTGAAGGGAGGTCTTAAGTTTGCTTGTGCATTCTATATTGTAACGGTTCTTGTTCTAGTGCTGCCATCAGTTGAAGTTGTGGAAAATACACTGATCAAAATTATGAACTTATAGAGGAATGGTAAATTGGGGGGGGCATTTATTTTAACAAAGGGCAGGTATGAAATGAGAAAGAGGGAAAGGCGGATTTTAATTTGTTCATGAGACAAAAGGAAAAGTATTTTATACACATGTTCAAGCGGGTAAGAGTGCTTGTACATTTAATCCTAGCAATTATTACAAAATCGTTCCATAATAATAATGCATGGGGATTTTATACTATGCTAACATGCTGGAAGTTGCAGCGCTGGTTTCTATACTTGGCTAAGTTACACAGCAAAGAATTCATTTAGCATCACTGATGCATTCTGGTGGAGCTCCTGAGCTCCTTCACAATACCTGCCCCTCTGTCAATGGAACAAATAATTATGGTTCAGCAGAGACCTCATTGGCAAGCTGCTACTTACTGAAGCTGTTTGGGAGTTTTCGCAGTTAATATCTTTTGGAGCCGGCATCACAGCGGAAAGTATGCATGCCGCATGCACGCCCTACTTGAAAATGTTTATTTGGCCCAAGATGTCAGCCTTAAGACACTAATTTAATGCACAAACTGATCGTCTGGCGCTTCTGCCCATATGGTACTCTGCAGTTGTCATATGCAGGAGTGTCTCCTGCATCCTTTTATAGGAAATAAGTGCCAGCCAAAGAGGGGCTCAGGAGGGCAGCTGACTGAATGCAGACTGAAGCAGGTGTTCTCGTTTCAGCATGTGATTAACCTGCTTGCAAATGGAAACTGCTATTATATTAACTATTTCTGTGACATAATTAACTTGCATCATTCTTTGCAGAAGGGGTCCTTGACAGCCCATTCAAGACCAAAGAAATACTTTAATGCTGTTCAAGTGGATAGCATTATCACTCCTAACATCATATAGGTCAATGTCATTATACCAAAGCAAGACTGTTCATGCTGCAAAGAGGACCACTTCGTTCCATTTCTCTAAACTGAGACACAGTGAAAAGATGAAATCTTGCTTGGGAACATGCTAGTAATATCCTTTTTTGAGGAGGGGGGCGTTACTTGGCAAGTCTGCAGTTAAATTTCAATCTGTCAAAAATATGGTGTCATTAGCATTTTTATAGAACTCCCCTTCTATGCCACTTCTGTTGTTGATTACTTAACACACACATAACAACAACAACACAGTTAAGTGGAAAGAAAAACACTTCAAACTCCAATTCAGTTTTATGCTGCTGCAGGGTTGACTTTACTGCTGACTCGTCGGTTTTATTGTTGTTTACATTAATGGTTTTATTGTTTTAATTGTTTATACAATTAAATTTTATTGTATTTCTATGGCTGTTTTAATGCAGTGAGCCCAACTTGAGAACTCAATTTAGACAAAAGAATAGGATATAAAATTAAAATAAATAAATGAATAAAATAAACACAAATTGAGTATCTGAAAAGCTACACAAATGGGCACTGCCATCACTACAATCAAACACCATAAAAATACTAGTATCAGTTTCCTGATCTATTTGGACAATGTTATGTTTAGACGGCTGAGACTTTGGAATTCTAAACATCTCAACATTTATTAATTGTAAATAAGTTTCTAGTCCTCATGGTTGCAGAATATAGTAACATGATTTGACTGAATGCATTAAACAAGGATGCACTCACAAAGCAAGAGGCAGCCTGCTCCAAAACCAGAATCTTGGACTAAGGAAAGCTGTGACAGGGAAAATTTGAAGTAAACTGTAGAATGTATGTTGTCAAGCTTCAGATGGGAAACAGCTTTCTATATGTGCATAGACAAGGTAAAAATGGACAGGATGGCAGACTCAGACTGGAAGTTCAAATGGTTTCACTGGGTGATCTTAGGTACATTTCTATCTCTGTTATCCTAAGATGCTCACTATAAAATTGGAATTAAGAGTGACCTTTTGGGATTACTGAAGGATCGGGGATGGGGATGCGGGGAGAAGAGCTTATAAATTTATTTAGGGATATACCAGGAAAAAAATGCTGTTTTATAAATAACATTTGTTTTCATTATTAAAGACCTCATTTGTTTCATTATTCATTCATTACCTTCTTTTCACATTTGTTACTCTTCATATTTAGTTCATTAGCATTCATACAAGTCATATTCATAATGTGACACACATTTGTTTTCATGAACAGGACTTTTTTCTTTCTTTCAAAACCCTTCTTTTTTGCCACTTTTTTTGTTTGTGGTAGCAGCAGAAGCAAAAGTTCTCTTGTCACCTGGCAACCACCATTTCATTTCTTGAGATGCCTTGAAAATTGTTTTATTCTGGGGCATTCAAGGGAGGTGGGGTGGGGAATCCCAGATTGCCTCAGAATGATGCAACATCTGGATCATCTGGGGAAATAAAATGGTGGCTTCCATAAGGCAGCCACCTAGAGGACTTTGTCAGCTATCAGACAAGGTAAGCCGCACCACCCCCAAATGAGTAAGGAAGAAATCATGAAAATGGCCTCTATCCATATCTATTCGTTACTGGCGGCATAGTCGCCTTTCATAACAAATGAAAATTGAATCGATCAAGGCCCATCCAATTAAATTTTTCATTTGTTTCAAAAAGAATGCATACCACGAGTATTCATAGACCTAGTGAATGGTCTGGAAACAACTGCTTTCAACTGGTCACTGAAACTAAGATTTTGCGGGGTGGCACTGATTAATGTCTGAATGGAAGACTACTGGGAATCCTACTTCAGCCATTCTGAGTTCTAAAAGAAAGCGTAAGATCGAAGTGTAATTAAGAAATAAACAGAAATTCAAATTCTCCTGACAGAAGAGTGCCGTAGGCCTATGCTGGTACTACTGGAGGTTGTTTATTTGTAAGCAACAAGGTGAGTGCCTAGTTACAGGGCTGGTTCAATGGCAGCCTGAGCATACAGACCTGGTTCAGACAACATGATCGCCACCATGGCTTAATTTACCTGCAGGGACTGTCACATTGTGCCGGGCACCTCCAGGTGGCATTTTTGCATGGTGCTCATGGGTATCCAGCTTGCTGTGGCTTGTCGTGTCAGGAGAACCCAGCTGGAAAGAGTTGTTTGAGGGTTAGACAACCCTCAAATAACCCTAAAAGAAGCCATGAGCTATCTGAGGGTTGTCTAACCCTCAAACAACCCCTGCCACCTGCATTTGTATGACATGACAAGACTGTGGGTTGTCATCTCATGTGAACCAGGTCATAGTGTCCAAGGAGAAAAGGGACCTCTAGATTGTCAGATGTGCACGCAGCTTCTGGGACATTGTTGCAGTCAGTCCAGGATTGCAGATATTTGACAGTCATTAGGGAAGACACTAAAAGAGCCCTAAGACAGCAGATGATAGCAACAGAAAATGTAAGCCACTCGATTTCTTTGAAGGCTACCTGAAATATGTCCAACATGTTCTGCGGGAGCCTTTCAACATTTATAGCAAAATCACTCCCTGTGGGACGAATGGCACTTTGGCCCCTCCACTACCATAACCAGCTCCTTTAGTGGCCATTCCAACTGGTCATTGCAACTGTTGTGTAATGTTATATAAGAGATGATACTTGAATTTCCTTATTTTCCTCTTTCATCTTTTCCTTTAGTACTGAGTCTATTAAATTGTAAGCTTAAAGACAGGGACTTGTGTTTAGACACTAATGGTGCAATTCTATGCCTGTTTAGACAGCCAGCATTGCTGGCTGCGGCATTCTGGGAATTTTAGGCCTCTTTCTGTCTAAACATACATAGGACTGTGCCTTAAACGTTTTATACATTTTAGGCACTTTATGATTGCACCCCAAAAGCATATAAAAAGCAAGCTCACTCAAGAGACATAATAGATACATATTCAAATGAAAAAAAATATGAACACACTTGTCTAAAACAATTCCACATACTAAAAGATGACCAATATTTCTGTTAGTCTCATCTCACCCGAAATGGAGTGTTTATGCGACTTGTGAGGGTGTCCAGGATGTGAACACTCTCATGGCGATGCAGCAGGATGAACCGAAGGAAGATTTTGAGTAAAGCTGGCTCTGAAACACTCCGTAAGAAGAGATCTAAGTATGCAGTTGTAGTCATTACTTCCTCCACAGTCACCTGAAAATGATCACAGACCATATCAATCTTGCTCTGATTATACCGGCTACACAGCCTCCACAGTGATGCTACAATAGGGTGCGTATATAACAAGCACAATTTATTTTTTTAAAGTTCTGGCTAGACCCACTTAAAAACAAACAACTGTGTGCTGGTTTGAGTATTTTGATTAGCTGGGAAGAGAAGGATGCAAATAACTAACCCATTCCCTAAACAATTCCAGTACATGGTTCTGTGTTGAAGCTGCTATTCATTAAACACCAAAGGCCCGCTATTTGGTATTCAGAGAAGGTATCCACAGCAGATAGGGGATTTATAAGTATCCTCCTGCTACATTGTATTTTCCCTTTACCTTTCCTGCCTCTACACTGTCACACATTTCTCAACAATTGGACCAAATTCTCGTGGACACATTTGTCAAGAGTGGGTTAACAGAGTAGGAGCCATAAGGGCCGCTGGGGTAGTCACGTATGCAGAAGCCACCTGGAGGTTGATTGTTTTTAGCTGGTTCTCAGCCTGCAGCTCATGGTCATGATTTGGCCGGCTAATTGGGAAAATGATAACAGCCGTGCTTGGTGGGAAGCGGCAACCTTGTTGAAGGGTGGAGTGGGGTGTCCCAGGCCTGGGTTTGGATTGGGTGCCTAGCATCTGCCTTGGGTTGCTAGGGATGGGCAATAGAGAAGGGGTGGGTGTCTCTTCTTGGCCCTGATGGTACTAGGGTGTGCTGCTGGTTGATGGCTATCCTAGGAGGCCCATACTTTAGAATGTATAGGATGGACTAGCTAGTTTTATTGTTTTGCTCTTGGGAGTGTGCACCTTGGTGTTTGGCGTTTCTGGTTTTGCTTAGAGTCTTGTACCTTGCTTGTAATTTCCTTTACAACCTACCCAATCGCTCCCTATTCCTTCCTCTTTGTTCCATTCCCCTAATAAACGTTTACCCAACTTCTAGTTGGTGTGATGTGTCCTGAATAACTTCAGTGCTAAATACAATGCCTGTTGGCCTGGGAGGGAGCTACTGGGTTAATCTGGGGGAAATTGAGGCCAAGTTTGGCCTGGTCTACCTTGCAGGGTTGTTGCAGTAAATACCGGCAATCCTTCACAACACTGATTCCAGTTCAGGATGAATGTAAGTAAGGAATAAATAAATAAATAAATAAATAAATAAATGACCCATGTAGAATACCGAATTCCTGTGCTATGGAAGGCAAAGTTCCATAAGTACAACTTACCATAAGAAAGCTCGGGCTTTGCTTGCAGAACTCCCTCATTGGATTGTGGGACTATATTGGCCTTGTAGGCCCCTTCCAACCCTACTATTCTATGATTGTGCAACCAGGTTACTAGGTCAAGAGGTAACTACAGCTGTCAACTCTAGCTAGCTGCAGGCCTACCTATAGGAAGTGGCTAACATTGCTGAAAAAGCGTATCGGCAGAACTGGCTTGTAGACAACAAGGGTCCCAAAAGTAAAACAAATGTGTCCAGAGGCAGATGCCACTAGAAAGGAATATATGCACTAGGACTAAATTTCCAATTACACATCAGCCTCACCCAGTGGATATTTGCATTTATAATCAGAAGTAGTGACTTTTACTTTGCTAATGCAGTCTTTTAAAGCACATTTATCAGTAGATGGCTGATATTCTGGAACCAACCTTTGTGACATGCGCCAAGAGTGCAAAGTCAGCATTTTCAAAAAATAGTTACATGTGAGTTTAATAAGCTTGAAAGTACAGATACAAATGCAGATGGTTCTGCCTATATGAGAAGGAGCATTAACCATCTTTTGTTTACTATCCTTCACTAAATAAACAAGAAGAGGTATTTAATTTCTTTTCTTAAGAAAAAGATTTCAAGCTGTCACTTAAAAGCTAAGAGAATTTGGAAAGTACTCCAATAGGTGGCATTTGCATAAAATGCTGTAAATTATTTTTAAAATCTCTTGAGTCTTTCCATGCAGCACATTAGCTGCATATGAGAGAATATCTCATCACTTTTTTTATTAAGCATTTTAAAAATTGTAATCAAAAGCATACATCTTTCTTGGCTAGTAACATAATATTCTTCAACTAAATGAAATGGCGTCTTAATACTTTATACTTCTGTTCATATCTACATATCAAATGACAGCTAAGTACAACCCTACAGCATTCATACATTGCAAAAATGCCATATAAAGCCCTGCGGCATTCTTAGGAGTCAGCTACCACAACTGCAACATGATTTTTTAAAATTCATTTATTTACAACATATATATACCAATCCAAATCTCAGATTCCAGAGTGGTGAACAATAAAAGATAAAAAGATAAAAGAATAAAACATATTAAAATTATTATTTAAAAAAACAGAATACCAATAAAAACCGTGGCTGGTTAGTCAAGGAAGGCCTTCTGAAATAAAGATGTTTTCAGGAGGTGCTGAAAACAACACAGTGTTGGCACCTGCCTGACCTCCCGATGCATGGAGTTCCATAGAAAGGGGGGCACCACACTGAAGGCTCTTCTCCAGATGGACTTAGGAGAATTGGGCCATAGGGCCATGTGGAACCAGCAAGAACGTGCCATCTGACGACCTCAGTGACTGGGCTGTTTGATAAGGGAGAACGCGCTCTCTCAGCTAACCTGGTCCCAAGTTGTTTAGGACTTCATACACTAGTACCACAACCTTAAACCTGGCCTGGTAGCAAATAGGCAGCCAGTGCAGTTCCCTCAGCAAAGGAGTGGCATGCTGAAAAGGAGCAACTCCTGACAACAACCAAGCTGTTGCATTCTGCACTAGCTCCAGTCTCCGGAACAGGCTTAACAGCAGCCCCACATAGAGGGCATTGCAGTAATCCAGTCTTGAGGTTACCAGCACTTGTACCACTGTGGTCAAGCTATCCCTGTCCAGGAGAAGCTGTAGCTGGCGAACCAGCTGAAGCTGGTAAAAGGCACTCTGAGCTGCCAAGACCACTTGGGTCTCCAGCGACACCTATGGGTCTAGGAAACTGATAGCTGAGAAACAGTTTCATGTTCTTAAGTGGCTGAATTCTTTCAGTGGTTCAATGTGATTGATCAGTTACATGAATGGGAGAATTCTTTTTCTGTTACTGAGCAGTTTAGATCACATAGCAGGACTGGAAGACAGATTTTTGCTATGGGGGAGGCATTTTGGATATTCACTCTCAAATTGCTGGCCTCTGGAGGCCTGAATGAATGGACTGATTTGTCAGTGTTTCTGTAAACCTTCCTTGATGAGTACTGCGCCTTTAAATTATGAACAGCATTTTTGTATATATACTGTTGCATTCACGTCCTGATTTACAACTGCTGTAGCGGCATCTGGCGACTGGTCTTGGGAGTATCTACACATCGGGAAGTGTGAGCTGGAAAAATCAGGTGAAAATGAACTGTAATTCTTGATATGGTTATGTTAAAATTTGGGAAAACATTTCACATTATACTTGTGATTATTTTTCCTTTTCAGAGGGATTACTCACTCATAACCCACAAATTTAGTGGGCTATTTTGCCCTTACCGACCGGTAAACCACTGAAAGAATTTAGCCACTCAGGAAAGTTTTTGTAAATTGTCATTAATGTCTACAGGAGTATCTGAGGAAGACTTTTTATTGTCAAAACGGAATTACACCGGAGGTCTGTAGACTGGTAGATATAACTGATGTAGCTGTCTTTATAAAACTGATTGTCAGATATGACTTCCAGATATAACTGATATAGCCATCTTTATAAAACTGACTTGTCAGATATCAGTGATATAGTCGTTTTTGTAAGGTCAACTGCTAGATATAACTGATATTGTTGTTCTTGAAAAATTGACTCTACAAGTTATATGTTTGTTTCGAAAAACTAATTAGCATAATTGTACCATTAAGTATTATAAATTTTGTAAAATACATTTAGCTGGTCTAATACAGTGTTGCCAGATTCTTACACTTAGAGTGTTCATTTTGAATGTGTTACTGGGGTCCTTTTCTTTTCTGTTCTGTATCAGCATACTCATGGCACTTGACTCCAAATCCCCAGTGGCTTCATATAGATGTCGAACAACACTGGGGACAAGATGGTACCTTGCGGAACTCCATAGCTCAATTGCCAAGAAGCCGACAAGTGCTCACCCAATGTTACTCTCTGAGATCAGCCCCTCAGGTAAGACCAGAACCACTGTAACACAGTGCCGCCAATGCCCAGCCCACGGAATCAATCCAGGAGGATACCATGGTTGATTGTATCAAAAGCTGATGAAAGATCAAGAAGAATTAACAGGGTTGCACTCCCTCTCTCCCGATGAAGGGTGACCAAGGCTGATTCGGTCCCGTAACCAGATCAAAACTCAGACCAGAATGATTCTAGATAATCAGTATCCACCAAGAGTGCTTGCAGTTGCACTGCCATCCTCTCAACTACCTTCCCTAAGAAAGGGGTATTTGTGACTGAGCGGTAGTTGTCAAATACCACTGGGTCCAGAGTGGACTTCCTTGGGAGTGGTCACACTACTGCCTCCTTAAGGACAGCAGGAACCACTTCACGGAATGATGCATTTACCACTCCCTGGACGTACCCAGTCATACCCCTTCAGTTTCTTTTATTAGCCAGGAGGGACAAGGATCAAGAAGGCACACCGTCAGTCGCATTGCTGCAAGCACCTTGTCCACATCATCAGGCCGCAGCAACTGAGACCGATCCCACAAAATCAGGCAGATGGTGGCGCCAGACACCTCAACTGGAACTACACTAACAGCATCAGTTTCTCTGTGGAGACAAGCAATTTTGTCCTCAAAGTGTGATGCAAAAAGATAACAGCGGGTCTTTGAGGGGACCAGAGCTCCATCTGCTGGGAAGGGTTTTAACAGCCTACGGACCACCTGAAAGAGGTCCACTGGATGGCTACTTGAGGATGCAATAGAGGCATCAAAATAAGCCTTCTTTGCTGCCTGCATCACCATGCAATAGGCATGATTATGTGCTCTAGAGTATGCTCAGCTGTCTTCACTTTGAGTCTTATGTCATTTGTGCTCTAGCCAACATCCTGCCTGTTTCAATGACCACAGCTGCCCAGAATACCAAGGAGAAGAGCAGGCTCTAGAAAGTTAGAGAGGACACTCAGGTGTAATCAAGTGGATGGCCCTCCGCACTTCACTGTTCCACAGAGAGACTAGGGTCTCGGCTGGCTCACCAGCTGTCTCAACTGGAAAATGCCTAAGAGCACTCAGAAATCCATTGGATTCCATCAGTCTCCTGAGGTGGACCATTCAAATGGGTCCCCCACCCCTGCAGGAGGGAAGTAATGCCGTGAGCTCAAATCTCACCAGGAAAATGTCTGACCATAACAATTATTATTGTTCATAACAATGGGGTTACTTTGACCCCCAACCCCAATTTTCAGACCTATCTCACAGTTTGGAGCAAAGAGCAAATCAAGGGTATGTCCTGCTTCATGTGTTGGGCCAATGAAAAACTGAGACAGTCCCATGGTTGTCATTTTCACTGTAAGTACTATTTTCTTCCTCTTGTCTCAAGCTCAAAATAAAGAACAAATAAAGTCACATCTAACTAGGAAAAAACCCAATGTTTGAAAACATTGTATGGTGAAAAAACCCTACTCTTCCTCAGAATTACAAACCACATACATTCATCCTGTAGAGTTGCTGTTATTGGCTTCTCACTTTAAACCATTACAGTAAAAAAAAGATTAAAAAGAGAGGAAAAAACGTATCATGTATTCTGTACCCGGCACATACGAAATGTGCAGTCTCCAGCAATACATTATTTATGAGGCTTGAGGACTTGGTTCCTGAACAAACAAACTTACAGTCTAACCTTGATTCTGACAATAGTGTTTACATGTTTTTAAAAGGGGGAAGGGAGAACTGAGCATCCCCTGGGCTTTGGCTGCCTAACACCTGTCCAGTTTGAAAAGTTTTTTCAAACCTTATTTAAATGTTCACACATATACACAACAGATCTTAGCTCATTTAACCAGCTGGAGTTAACCACCTAAACCAGGGGTAGGAAACTTGTGGCTCTCCAGATCTTCTGGCCTGCAAATCCCATTAGCCCTAGACAGCATAGCCAATGAAGAGAGATGATGGGAGTTTATTTATTTCACTTCTATACTGCCCAACAGCTGAAGCTCTCTGGGCAGTTCATAAAGAATAAAATCACAAAGTGCAGATTAAAAACAGTATAAAATATAAAAGCTTGGAACTACAATATAAAAATACAACCAGAATAAGTTGTAGGGCAAAATATCTAGAGGGCCACAAGTTGCCCATCCCCATCCTAAACCAAATTATTTTAAAAAAAGTTAAGACAGCAATCCTGTGCCCCCTAGACAGCATCTGGAGGACATGGGATTCTTCGGTTTCCTGGTTCCGAGCTCAGAGAGTGGGCTCTGAGCTTAGCACCAGGAAGCAGCGCTCCCCATCCCCTCCCCCATCCCATTGCAGTCAGCACGGACAGAGATGCACCGGTTGCTGCTACCAGCTCGTAAATGTGAGTTTGTAGGGGGAAAGGGGGCGGGGAGGTGAGGAGACTAGGGATGTGGGAATACAAGGTATCCCCAGCTGTCCCAGCTTCCTTCCCTCCCTCTCCCCAAAGCCTCCACTAGATGGGCAAAATTGCCCATCTAGCTAAAATGGAGAGTGGGAGGCACCTCCCACTATGTACTGGGTACTCATAAGCCTCCAAGTTTGGAGGCTTATGAGTAGCCAGGAAGCATCCAATAGGATTGTGCCCTAAATCTTTCAGAATCAGATTTTGTTGGCATGTTTAACGTTGCCAGATCCAATGCTCCAAGTCTCTGAACAACACTGCACCTCTCTCCATGTTTACTTACTTGTCCTCTTGCCCACCCTTCTTTCCCTACCTGTTTTGCTCCACTGAAAGCCTAGGAGGAGAGCAGCTGAAAGGACCTAAATGCAGCAGATACAGAGGCAACAGCTTTGCTGGTGTGACTCAGAATATTTAAAGGTCTAGGCACCAACTCCAGGCAACCCACCCACTGGAAAGGTTCTGTACACACAAAAGGGGGTTTCCCTACAAGCATCATGAGAAGCTGCTTCAAAAAAATTAAGTAATAATGATATATTAATAACCTATAAGAAAACGAGGGACTGTGCAATATAACCACTGAAACTTGGAAGAGGGTGTCAACAGCAACTTTGATACGATGCAGGCAAACAGCTGTTCAGAACTGAATGTTGACAACCACACCAGGTGTACCCAAGCCCCTGTATGTACATAAAAGAGATTGCTGTATCCGGGAGTTTCCTCCCACTTAGACATTATCTTACAAAAGGTATGATATTATGCAAGAAGAATTTTTTATAGCCCAAAAGAGGTCACTTTGTAAGTGTACCTGCTGGTTTTATATAAACTTTTTAAAAGTACAACTGTAAGGCATTTTCCTTCCAAATTTACAACAGTGGCTGAGAATCACAAAAAATGTTTTTAAAGCCAAAGAAATACATCGTGCAAATATAGGCCAGGCTCTCATCCTCACTGCAGACACAGCAAGGGACTAATGGAAGAGTACAATAGGAATAACAGAAAGGAATAGTGGAATAACGTAAAATGCTGCAGCAGGTGCAGAGGGAGAGAGGGCTGGACTCGCCCTGTTTCTATCACTCCAAGGCCATGTCAGCAGCAAAACAACACTCCTAGGTAACAACTTCAGCAGTAACAGAGCTTTGGCTGGCAGAATGACATCAGGAATTCCCTTTGGGGGAGTGCTTCATGGAGATGGTGTGCTTGTGAGGGGGGAAAAAGTAACTGATCCTTGCACACACCGTTTTACATGAATAAATAATTGAATACAGAGGAGACATCTTTCCCTCAGTCCTCAGTGAATGAGGGACCTATGGGAGAAAACATCCTCAAAGGGATGCCAGCTGTACTCTTACCTGGAGACCTTGCCATGTTTTTCATGCTCTGGTAACCCTGAGGATTTATTATTGTAATGTATGTTGCAGGAGGGCTGCCTTTGAAGACTAGAAGATGCAGCTGATCTAGAAAGCTGTTGTTTACCTTTTGGCGAGTGCATAATTTAGAGAGCATATAAAAACCAATGTGGACCAAGTGACCCGCTACCACTGAGTTTCCAAGCATGATTCAAGATGATGGTCTTGAACATTAAAGCCATATACCATCTTAAGCCCAGCATATCTTAGGATGTTCCTTTTGAAGAACTTGCTTTAAGATCTTCTGAGGATGACCTGATCCAGTACCATATCCATGGAAGGAGCAATCTTTAGCTGCACATATTAGGCTTTTCTCTGTGGTAGTGCCATAACTGTGAAATAATCTTTGCTGCCCAGTTTTTGATAACAAGTTAAACCCTTTTTATTCTATTGGGTTTATCACCTTTTGTTTTCAACTTGTACAGGACTTTGTGTTTCCCACCTCCTAGCTGAGCAGAGCAGAGGAAGCTGCTCCAGCTGGTCTAGGGGCTATACAAGCAAGCTCCCGGAGAGCGAGCAATCAGAGCAAGTGAACAGGAGTTTGGCAGGGGAGTTGCAGTGGAAGAGGAGACAAAGGCAAAGTGGTGAATGGGCTTGAGTAAGCCCAGGGGACTGTCCTTTCCATTCTGAGTTGCTGTGTGCTCACCATGTGCTCCTGAGAGCTCCAATTGAATTGAAGGGGTGTGGCCCGAGTACTTCCAGCAGCTGTGTCGGTGGGGAGTTTCAGTCTGTTTCCCGCCTCCTAGCTGAGCAGAGCAGAGCAGAGGAAGCTGCTCCAGCTGGTCTAGGGGCTATACAAGCAAGCAAGCAAACTCCCAGAGAGCGAGTGATCAGAGCAAGAAAACAGGGAGAGCAAACAGGAGTTTAGCAGAGGAGGTCAAGGGGGAGGTCCCTAACAAATTTTGTTTTCCATTTTTTTTCTTGTAACACACATTTCCATACTAGTGGGACTCTGTTGTTAACCTCCAGTCAATAGAGGACAAAGCACAGGCTATCCCCGTACCATAAGAAAGCTAGAAAAATAAAGGGAAAACAGACTATGGAAGGAAAAGACTCTCCAGTGGTGATGACCTCCAAGGTGTGTGCAATGGTTGTTTTCTTGCCTGAGATCAACATGGCCTACACCTGCAACAAGTGCAAGCTGATCATGCTGTTGGAAGAAAAGGTAAGAGGACTGGAGCGGCAAGTGTCAACCCTCCAGGGAATAAGAGAAGATGAAGAGTTCTTAGACAGAAGAATGGAACTACAGCTGCAAGTACAGAAGCTAGAAGAGCAACAGCAAGCTGAGGCAGAAAAGGAAAATGCTGAGGAGAGGAAAAATGCAGTAGAGGATACTCCTTGGAAAAGGCTGACAGGAGCAGAAGAACTAGAAGCCACTCTGCACCAACAAAGTACATTTTCAGGTACTTGAGGATGAGTCTGGAGGACAGCCTGCAGAGGAAGAATTACAAGGGGCACCACATGACCGCGAACTAGAGGCTGAAGGTTAGTCAAGCAAAGGCAATGAAACCAACAACAACAACAAGAGAAGAGTAGCAGTAGTGGGAGACTCCTTGCTGTGTGGGATTGAAACCCAAGTATGTCGCCAAGACCCATGGACTCGCCAGGTATGCTGTCTCCCAGGAGGGCAGATTAGAGACGTGACTGAAGGGTTGCCTACACTCAAAAAGCCCAGTCACTGACTGGTATCCCTTTCTTCTCATCCATGTGGGAACAAATGATACTGCCAAGCGGAGCTATGAAGACATCACATCAGACTTTGAAGCTTTGGGAAGGAAACTCAAGAACTTTGGGGCCCAGATAGTTTTCGCATCCATCCTTCCAGTAGTTAGAAGAAGGACAGAAAGGGAAAGAAAAATATTCCGGGTAAATGACTGGCTATGAAGGTGGTGCAAACGAGAGAGATTTGGATTCTGGGACCACGGGCTATACTTCCTGGAAGATGGACTGTTGGCAAGGGACAGGTTGTACCTCACAAGGGCTGGGAAGAATGTGTTTGGCCACAGCATGAAGAATTTCATCAGGAGGACCTTAAACTGAATCCTATGGGGGAGGGAGATGTAAAGTTGGGGGTAACAATGGACGAAGGCTCATGCACCGCAACGGACACAACAACAGCTCCAATAGCACCCAATAACACTCTTCAAAAACATGTAGGAAGAAAGCCAGACTATAAAGCACGTGGTCTTCGCTGTCTATATACTAATGCCCAGAGTATGGGAAACAAACAGAACAAACTTGAACTCTTAATACGAGAGGGAAATTATGACTTGATAGGTATAACTGAGACTTGGTGGGATGACTCTCATGACTGGAATACAGCAATTGAAGGATATAACTTGTTCAGAAAGAACAGAAAGGGAGGTGGAGTTGCACTATATGTTAAAAATAGATATCTTTGCACAGAAATACAGGAGGATGAGCTTGGTAGCCCCATTAAGAGCATCTGGGTTAAAATAAATGGAGCAAGGAATAAAAGGAACCTGGTGGTCAGAGTCTACTACTGGCCACCCAATCAAGGAGAAGATGAGGATGAAACTTTTGAAAAGCAAATTGCCAATGTTTCAGGGAAGCAAGATGCAGTAGTAATGGGGGACTTCAATTTCCCCGATATTTGTTGGGAGACAAATTCTGCAAAACATGGCCCCTCCAAGAAATTCCTGATGTGTGTTGCTGATAACTTCCTCCAACAGAAAGTGGAGGAAGGAACTAGAGGATCAGCTATCCTTGACTTGATCATAACCAACAGAGATGACTTCATGAATAAAGTAGCAGTTACGGGAACTCTGGGGGAAAGTGATCATGTTATACTTGAGTTCTTGGTTCTAAAAGAAGCAAAAGCCAAGTGTAACCAAATGCATACTTGGATTTTAGGAAAGCCAGTTTTAATAAATTCAGAACAATGATAAGTAAGGTTCCATGGCAAGCATCTCTAGGGAGAACAGGAGTCCAAGATGGGTGGGAGTTTTAAAAAAATGAAATTCTAAAGGCACAATTACAAATGATTCCAACAAGAAAAAAAGGCGGAAGGCAACAGAAGAAGCCGATGTAGCTTCACAAAAAGCTTAGAGATGACCTGAAAACAAAAAAGGACACGTATAGGAAGTTGAAGGAAGGCCAAGCTACAAAGGAGGAGTACAGGCAGGTAGCACAGAACTGCAGGGATGACATCAGGAAGGCTAAAGATGAGAATGAGCTGAGGTGAGCGAGGGATGCTAAAAGCAACAAAAAGGCTTTCTTCAGATACGTGCACAGTAAAAGACAGAGGAAAGAAATGGTGGTTCAACTATTAAATAAGGATGGCAAAATGATAACAGATGACAAAGAAAAGGCAGAGGTGCTCAATTCCTACTTTGGCTCAGTCTTCTCCCAAAAGAGGGTCTATGACCCCCCTGGCAAAGGTGAAGTACAGGCTGAAGGGGCAGGATTGCAGCTTGCGGTTGATAGGCATATGGTCAAGGAACACCTAATTACTTTTAATGAGTTCAAATCTCCAGGGCCAGATGAACTGCATCCTAGAGTCATAAAGGAACTGGCAGAAGAGCTCTCTGAACCACTGCCTATTATCTTTGAGAAATCATGGAGGACGGGTGAAGTGCCAGATGACCGGAGGAGGGCTAATGTTGTCCCTGTCTTCAAAAAGGGTAAAAAGGAGGAACCTGGGAACTACAGACCAGTCAGTCTGACATCAGTCCCTGGGAAAATTGTGGAGCAGATTATAAAGCAATCCATCTGGAAGCACCTTGAAAACAATGCCGTGATTACTCGAAGCCAACATGGATTTGTCAAGAACAAATCCTGCCAGACTAATCTGATCTCATTTTTTTTTAACAGGTAACCTCCTTGTGAACTGTGGGAATGCTGTGGACATAATATACCTTGACTTCAGCAAAGCATGATATCCTGATGAGCAAACTAGCTCAAAGTGGGCTAGATGAAACAACGATCCGGTGGATCCACAGTTGGCTACAGAAGCGGACTCAAAGAGTGCTTATCAATGGGACCTTCTCAAACTGGGGAGAGGTAACGAGCTGGGTACCGCAAGGCTCAGTCCTGGGCCCAGTGCTCTTCAACATTTTTATTAATGACTTGGAGGTGGTGGTGCAGGGAATGCTTATCAGATTTGCAGATAACACAAAACTGGGTGGGATAGCTAATACCCTGGAAGACAGAAATAAAATTCAAAGTGATCTTGATAGAATGGAGCACTGGGCCATTTCCCAGCCAAGACTTAGCAATAAGTAGCGTAAAATAATTATCAAAAACATTCATCTTGAAATATGCTGTACCTGAATAGCTGGTTTTCTGTATATTATGAACCCCCTTAAACCAAAGGCAGCATTCTGAATATTGTCTTTCTATATAACCAACAATCTCATGCAAATTTATTTCTAACAGCTATTCCAAGGAAGAACACATATGAGAGATCTACTTAGGTGTCAAGGTTACCGTGCTCTGCATATTGTGGTAGAAATTGCCATAAATGAGGAAATTAAACAAATATATGTGGAAAGCAAATGTGAAATCCAGTAATATTTTTATAGACCATTAGTAGTAGTAGATATGCATACATAAGATCCTTAAACTCATGAGTGCAGCTGTATTAGTCATTTAAAATTACTCAATACAGCATTTATGTTATACCATCAAGTCTTATGGGAAAACATACTACAAACATCCTCCTAGATTGTCTCAGAAGGTGTATGAGAACTTATGACTACAGTAATTACAATAAACAAAACTAGGAGTGCATTTTGGAGAAGGAATTTCAAAAGAGGCTCCATACTTCTTTACAGGCAAAATGAATACCAGAAAGAAGTTTGCAATAACTATGATATAACAGATGTACAACACAGTACCCCATTATCTGAACTTCAGTTTTCTTTAATCAGTGCATTGCAATGTACAAAGCACCCCTATTCAAATTAGTATACTATTAATATTATGTTCTTTCATTTTAGTTAGCAAGCTGGGGGCATGTTAGAAAGAGAAAATGTGGGTGAAGTCTGCGAGGTGTATGTGTGCCCTATTTTATCCACCCTTTTAAAATCAGGTGAGTAAGAGAGATAGCTACAGAACATCATCCTCCGACTTGGAGGAGGAGGTGCAGGGAATGCTGATCAAATTTGCAGATGACACAAAATTGGGCGAGATAGCTAATACTTTGGAAGACAGAAACAAAATTCAAAGTGATCTTGATAGAATGGAGCACTGGGCAGAAAACAACAGAATGACATTTAATAGGGATAAATGCCAAGTTCTACACCTAGGAAAAAGAAACCAAATGCACAGTTACAAGACGGGGGATACGTGGCTCAACCACACTACAAGAGAGAAGGATCTTGGAATTGTTGTAGCTCACAAGCTGAACATGAGCCAACAATGTGATGTGGCTGCAAAAAAGGCAAATGCTATTTGGGGCTGCATTAATAGAAGCATAGCTTCCAAATCCCAGGAAGTACTAGTTCCCCTCTACTCAGCACTGGTTAGGCCTCATCTGGAGTACTGTGTCCAGTTCTGGGCACCGCACTTTAAGAAGGATGCAGACAAGCTAGAGAGGGTTCATAGGAGGGCAACGAAGATGATCAGGGGGCTGGAAACAAAACCCTATGAAGAGAGACTGAAAGAACTGGGCATGTTTAGCCTTGAGAAGAGAAGACTGAGGGGAGATAGGATAGTGCTCTTCAAGTACTTGAAAGGTTGTCACAGAGAGGAAGGCCAGCATCTCTTCTCGATCATCCCAGAATGCAGGACACGGAATAATGGGCTCAAGTTACAGGAAGCCAGATTCCGGCTGAACATCAGGAAAAACCTCCTGACTGTTAGAGCAAATGCAATATGAAACAGTTCTTTCAGAAGAGTGAAAAGGTCTTTCTTATCTAAGTCAGCCAAGAGCTGTGTATCCTGAATACAAAGGTCATCATGCCAGTTTCACCTGTTCGATATTTCATGAATGTACAAAAAAGCAAAAAGGAAGAACCCACTTTCACATTTTAGTAAGCAAGTTTCATCTGTTTGACCGTTTTGGTTTCAGACATGCTTTTAGCTTTTCCTCATATCCACTAGATGGCATACTCTAACCTTCTCTATCCAACGTCTTCTTTAAAGATACAACAAATGGCAGTACTAAAAACTAACATGTGATCAACATACATTTGGATAGCAAGGAAAAGATTAATCTGAAGCCACCACCACTTTTATTAAATCCAGTAAATAACAAAGCAAATTGAAGAAGTTATTATTTATTTGGCTCTTTATGAGGACAGCTATGATTTATTTTATATATTTTACCAGATTTGGGGCAGGGGAGAGAGCTCAAATGTTCTATTACTTTATATTATAAAATCTTTATTTTAAATTCTGATTTGATTTCCCATTCTTCTTTCTATCTATTTTTGAGCTCTCCTTCCAGCACTGTTAACATGAAGGTATCAATTTAATGGTGTGAAAGCTTATGCCACAATGTATTTATTCGTCTTTAATGTGCAGCAGGAACAACAACAGTTGTTGAATGGCACTGGGTTATTTAGAATCAGCAGTGTATTTGGTAGAACTTTATCACTGAAGAGGTTATATCATCATCTGACCAGTTTTAAACCAATTCCTCGGATGTGTCCCCTAACTCAACCACAATGTTAAGACAGTAAGAGCACAATCTCATACACCTCTACTCAGAAGCAAGCTCTATTCAATTCAATGAGGTTTATCCCCAGACCAGATTCGTAAACCAGGTATACGAAAGCAGCCTAAGGGAGCAATCCTGTGGGGCCACAGGGTAGTTCCAGTTTCCAGACCTGAAGTCAGAGAAGCGGAACCTGCACTCCGGCCCTCCTTTCCGCCCCCGCCCCTCACAGCTGGTGAAGAAAGAACTGCACTGGCTGCTTTCCAAAGTCAGGAACTCGACCTTGGAGGATTATTAATCAGTGGCCAGGGAAGGAAGGAGACAGGAGAGATCAGGATAGGAGCTATTGTGAGCCCTCTCCACCCTCCTTCCCCTCCAAAAGAACCCAGCTAGACAGGCAAAGAAGCCAATCTAGTGAAAATGCAAAGCAGGAGGACAGGAAGAGGAAGATCATCTCTACTGTACCCCCCACACTGCACTGGGTGATCTGAATTCAGATGCTTACGATCATCATTGAGGGCGGAAACAATAGGATTTCAGCCTAAGTCATTTACACTGCAATCCTACATCTGTCTATTTAGAAGTAAGCCCCGTTGAGTTCAATGAGACTTATTCCCAGGTAAATGTGTACAGGACTGCAGCCTTAAAATTTATGTATGTTTAAAACAAATATAAAAGGAAAAGGTGTCCCCAGCCAGTCGTGTCCGACTCTAGGGGGTGGTGCTCATCTCCATTTCTAAGCTGAAGAGCCAGCGCTGTCCGAAGACACTTCCATGGTCATGTGGCCGGCATGACTGAACACCGAGGTGCACGGGACGCTGTTACCTTTCCCGCCGAAGCGGTACCTATTTATCTACTTTCAATATCTTGCTTTCGAACTGCTAGGTTGGCAGGAGCTGGGACTGAAGACAGGAGCTCACTCCGTCACGCAGCACTCGGGTCTCGAACTGCTGTCCTGCCGACCTTCCGGTCTGCAATTCAGCATCTTAACCACTAAGCCACCCCGGTCCCTTAAAACAAATATACATAAGTGCAAAGCTGCCCTCAAATTTGTTAATGAAGGGTGGTATAGAAATATTTTAAATAAGATAAATTAAAATAAAAGAACATTTAGGGTGGCTGATAATCACTGGAAGCGGCAGTAGCTCCAGGCCAGACTCTCCAAACCTGGTGCTCTCCAGATGTGTGTGTGTACAGTTCCCATCATCCCCAGCCAGCACAGTGACTTGGCGGGTTCCAGGGCTCTGAGTATACCGTCATCTGCAAGATTTTCTGTAGATCTAAATATACTCAGGAAAGGAAAGGGAAACAGAAACGTCTAGCAAGTGTATTACCAGATAACAAGTTTTATTTGCTGAATGCATTATAGTCTGGGGATCTGGCTACTCTTTGGCCACCTCACTCGACATTTGTCTTAGCAAGAATGAAATGATCACAAATTTCATGATAAACTGGCCTTTTTGACAATGGAGTTTATTTTACTCCTTTCTTCACATACCCAAATTTCACAGAGGAGAAGCACCAATATACTTGTACCATCTTGGCATACAAAAGGGAAAGGGGTCAAAGTGCTGTCACACATTTGGAAATCTTTCTTCTCTTTAGTAGGTGCAGAAGCTTAAACCAGCACTTGTAATATTTAATTTCTATTTCTGATGATAATGCAGTTAACCTCATTTTGAGGCTTACGTGTAGATGCCAATTATGTTTTGGATTGCACTCACTAAAATTCACTAAGAATTTTTCGTGTTTTTGGCACCCAGAAGACAAGGTTTGTGTTTCTTTACAAATATGTACATCACATAAAAATACATAAATACCCATTAACTTCTATTTCTATTGTTGTTGTTTTTGCGCATGGTGAAGGCACAAGACACAAAGGCAAGTAGTTGGGGAAAAAAGAGCTCAAGAGTCTTAACAGGTAAAGACGACAGGACATGCTGAGAAATCCAAGGGAAGGAGGACACTTTTTGGCAATATTAATAATTCTATTAATTACCTACATGGCAGGTTGTACTGAAACCTTTCAAATGCTAATGAGACTGTCACAGTGATCTCTCATTTAAATAGCTGAAATGCTCCTGCTACAGCAATACAAGAACGCATGGTTGAAATACTAGTTCATGCTTGAGGTGTGTGCCACGCACAAGATTAAGTTCTAGTTCATTAAAGCATAACCTGATGAGTTTAGAGACTGCAGCTGAAGTACATCACATTCATTTAGGGAAGATGTTCAAAACAGTCTAACAACAGTGTCTCATAGGTTTATGTTACAGAGAAGGGAGCAAAGAGGATAATCAACTATCAGAGCTGTATACTTTGGCTATACTTTTGCTACCAAAACAGTTTAAAGTCAGATAGATTCACACATGCTGAAATGTAATTCACTTCAGCTATTAAAATGATGTGTTGTATTTATTTGAATAACCTGAATTTTGCAAACCATGTACAAAAACTCCAGTAGGGAAATAAAGGGGGGAAATTAGTCGTGATACAGGTCTTGCAATTCAGTTCCTTTGGAGACAGGGGAAGGTGAGACTAACCCAGTAATGAGTAAAACTACCTGCTGGCCTATCTGATAAGTCATGGAACTAACACAGAGAAGATTCTCCATACAAATTTGAACACCCAACTAACATTGCAGATCCAGTCCCCAAAAGGCATCTGAAGTAGAAGTGGGCATTTATACTTACATTAATGCAACAGAAAAACACCAGGGCTATAAGCGGAATTACAGACCTATGTTGTTCTGTGTATCAGTGCACAATGTACAGAAGTGGTTCTCAGAATACAGCCTGGGTTCTATTACTCAAAGTTCTTGCACAATGAAAATATCCTACCATAATACAGGGATACCTGGAGTGTAGCCCATCATACATTATAGTCATATAGCAAAATCACGAAAAGTCAGCATGGGACATATTATTTTTTGCCAAGCAAGAGCCTAATTTCAAACAAACAGTCCATAATTGATTATTCATGTGGCTAATGGTGAAAACGCGACCCAGGATTGGCTCAAGACATTTTGTTGCCTGAGGCAAAGGACAAAAGGGCACTCCACCCCAAATTCCACGTACAGAAGCCAAATGGACTAGCAATTGGATCTTACTTCAGCACTAGTGATGAGACCGGGCAGCTGGCTAGTTAGGGGTGCATGGCAGCCTGCGTGCACAAACAGCTCTGTCCTCCAACACTTCGTTGTACCTGCCCATTCCCCAGCACCTACTGCCGGAAGTGCCTGCCTCACTCTGTCTAATGATAGGGCCAGTCCTTACTCTACCCTACTGAAGGAAGGTCGTATTCTGCTCTTATCACTGCCAAACACACAGGTGGTTCAAGTAAAGAAAGTATGTCCAAATTGTTAAGCTTAGATTAGTCCACCCGCATCCTACATATAATATTCTTAGGCCACTGAATATTGCTATTCATTTTTATCAAACAAAACACAAAAATCACTGACCTTATGGAGAGCTGGGGCCATAACAGGCACCAGAAACCCATTATAAATGTAGTTCACAAGTTGGCTGTGAATCAAAGGATGTGCCACCTGAGAGAGAGAGAGAGAGAGAGAGAGAGAGCGAGAGAGAGAGAGCATCTCGTGTATCATACATACATTGCGAACTTCACACATTTTGCAGAGTATATAAAATAATTAAAAATAATTTAACCTTTGATAAGGCCCTCTGACCATCTTTAAACAAATGATGAGATGAAAAGCATTCCACTCACTATGGCTTTAATTCTATGCACACGTATTTGGGCGCAAGTCCCAATAAACTCAGATGGGCTTACTTCTGAGTAAACATATATAGGACTGAGCTGTGTAAATGAGGAAAATATAAGCAAAGATCAGAAGGTTTCTCATATGTCATTCAATCTAGTAGCGCAAGATGATAAATTAGTAACTGGTAAATTAGCTTGCCGAGGTCATTTTAAAGCAGAAGTAGGCAACCTGGCACCATCCAAATGTTTTGGAATACAAGTCCCAAAAGCCCCCGACACCATGACCATGGTCAGGGATTACGGCAGTTGTGGTCCGAAACATCTGGAGCGCAACAGGTTGCTTGCCTGTTTTAGAGCAACCAAGCTATCATTTATCATTTACCAAATTACAGAAAAGCAACAGAAAATTATTATTTTGTTATTACCACCTTGTGGTGAGAGACAACATAGAAATGGATCATGCAAAGCATCCAATGACTCCCTGGCAACTGTATGTTCTCAAAAACATTCTTGCTGGTGAGGGAGAACTAGACCATTCATTATTAGTGATTTCAAAAATGCACGTACGTACTCACACACACACCGTTGTCATAAGCAGAAAATGTTTGTCTAAATCTAGACCACTGAACAACTACAGAGGGCCTCATTTTCATCTTTTACAGGTGTGAAGTTTGTCATTACCTACAGCAAAAGCTACTTTATATTAGCAAGTAAATTAGTTGGGGGAGTTAATGAAGCAGCAAAACAGAACAGAGCCTGGCTGTCATGATACAGCAAGATACAGCTATTTTCAGACTGTATCTTGCTTCAGGCTGGGCGCACAGGTGCCTAGCAAACCAATGAAGGGCACAGTCTTAGGAAAGGTCAGAATGGGGCAAGAACTGGTTTCATCTTTATATCCCACACCAGAAATTAGTGTAAAAATTAATTTGCAAATGCAACAGACTCGATAAAAAACAAAGGACATTTAAATATACAAATACAAAATCATTGTTGGTTCTTGTAGCTAGAATGCTTATTCTTTAACTATAGTTAAGGAAATGTGAGTGGGCTGCAAGGTAATACCCTCCCTTCCCAGAGCACCTCTTCTTGAGAATTTTCCTCATTATCCCCAACTATGGGTAAAAATTGTGTTGGCACTAACCTTAATGAGGTTCACTTTAACCAGGATTGGAAAACAATGACCTGGTCTGCAAGTTCTTTAACCCAGGAATTGCAGGGATGAGCAGAGCACGTTAGCCATGCGCTTGTCATTTCCACTTTTAATTAACAATCCAGGAACGCGCCCCGTTCCTGGGTTGTTTCACGATAGGTGAACCCAGAAACTCTGGCTTGTTTATGGGTTAAATGACCCAGTATTAACCCAATAACAAACCATGGGCAATTGTTGGGTTAAGGTTCGGTTGTTTAGCCATTAACAACCCAGAGTTTCCATGTTCGCACATCAGGAAACAATCCAGGAGCAAGGCATTCCTCAGTTCTTAATCAGAAGCTGAAATGGCAAACACACAGGGGTAGTGATGGCCACCAACCCGGATGGCTTTAAAAAGGGGTTAGACAAATTCAGGGGATAAGGCTATCAATAGCTACTTGCCATGATGTCTATATATTAACTTCAGTATTGGAGGCAGTATGCCTGTGTATACCAATCGCTAGGGAGCAAGAGTGGGAGGGTGCTATTGCTACTGTGGGTTTCCCATTGGCAAATGGTAGGCTGCTGTAGGAACAGAAAGCTGAACTAGGTAGGCCTTTGGTCTCAACTAACACAACTCTTATGTTCTTAGAGTAGATGCAGATATAGGGAAGTATCCAATGTTAGACCCATTGAAACAAATGGGTCTTTAAGTTAGTTATGACTAATTTAAATCCCATTCATTTCATTGGTCTACTCTAAGTAGGACTAACACAGGATGCTACCCATAAAATTTATGTAACATAGCCTTTTAAAAGGTCTAACTACAGATAAATCCCTTTTGTAACATAAATGAAAAACAGGAGAATTCTTTAACTGCTCATGCAAACTCTTCCTCTGAGGTCTCTAGCTCGGCACCTATGGACACCACAGTGCCCATGGACAGCCATTAGGGGGCCTCTAAGTCCCCTTGCCCTCTCACTTCAAAAAAATGTTACACTTTATTTTAATTTCTGTTTAAATTAACAGAGGCCAGGCAGATTGAAAACTAAGTACTGGCCTCCAGCACCATATGTATTACCCCATAATGCCTCCGGTCCCCACTTCAGTAGAAAATAAAAAATGGAGGGCAGCTATAGGCTGGTGCTTCGCTTTGAAGCACGTCCAGCTGTCCAGAAAAAAAGGGGAAAGGAGAAAAATGTAAAGTAGGGGTCCTGGAGGGAGGGGAAGAAGAGAGGAGAGGAGAGGAGAGGGAAATGTGTGTGTGCACGTGTAGTCTTTGCCTTTGTAACTGCTAGGAGGAGGGACATTTCTGTATTGCAAAAATAGCTTTCATTGAAACAAATAGGACCTATTTTTGCAATACAAAATGCAGGTGCAGAGGCCCTGATCCAGATCAGGACCATAGGAGGGGGCAAAGCTTTAAAGTTCCCCACCCCTCACAGTCGAATTCCGATCCAGATCAAGGCTTCTGAGCAGGAGGTTCACACTGCAAAAAGAGGTCATGCTGAAACAAAGGGGACCTCTTTTTGCAATGCAAAATGCAAGTGTGGAGGGCTTAATCCAGATCAAGAACATAGCGGGGGGCAAAAGGTTACAGCCCCTCTACAGTTCTGATCCAAATCGGGACTGTACACTTGCAATTTCTGAGAGAGAATGTATGAGAATGAGTGGAGTGGGGGAGCTCATTCTGAGAGGGGGAGTCAAAGGGCTGGTTCACATGATTACTGCAGCCCACCATTGCGTGTTTAAACCATGGCAGGGGTTGTTTGAGGATTACACAACCCTCAAATAACCCTATAACAGAGCATGGGTTATTTGAGGGTTGTTTAACCCTCACACAACCCCTTCTGTTTCCGTTTGAAATCTGTTTAGATGTGGAGTGGTATACAAATGTTGTAAATAAATAAATGACAAGCCATGGCTTGAATAGAAAATTTGGCACCTGAGGGCACCACAACTTGGGTGGTCCTGGGTGGTCTTTTGGAGCATAAAACTGTAGTTTTGTGACTGGGGGAGCAGAACAGCTAAAACATGCCACCACCACAGCAGCAGCAGCAGCAGCATTTCAGCAAATAAACCTTTCTAAAAAAAGAAGCTGAGAGCACAACTAGATGTGGGCAGTGGTTGTTTAATTGCAGTGTGTGTGAGAGTGAGAGTGTGTAAGAGAGAGAACAAACTCACTGGGATTATGGTACTGGGGGAGCTGGGTTAACTCATCCTGTTTCTTGATGAACCCCCCTCCCCATGCCATGCCCTTTACAGCAGCCATTTTATGAAGGTGCCCAAAACACTTTCTCAAAATTCAAAATGTGACTACGGGCCCAAAAACTGGGGGGGGGGGCTGCTGTAGTGTGGCTAGGGGAGCCCTAGCTTCATTAATTCCAGCGGGCTGAGCTGAGGGAGATGAGAGGGACAGCAGAGCCATGCGACTAGCGCTGCTAAAGACCTCCATCATGAAGGCTCCTCCTCCTCAACTATTACCAACAGCAGCCATTCCAGCCAGCTGTACTCAGGGAGCCAAGCCGCAGAGCAGTCCCATTCTACCAGCCCTGCTGAAATAATTAATTCCCGCCCCCCTGCTTCCCTCCCCATTCCTTTTTCCTTGAGTGTCATGTCTTTTTTAACTGATTATATGGAAGCCACTCTGGGAGCCTTTTTTGGCTGAGGAGCGACATTAAAATACTACAACTCGATGATGATGATGATGATGAGCAATCCTACATGAATCAGAAAAAACTACAGATCCTATAGGGTCTTGCTGCAATAAGAATTCTGAGTGCAGCATCAAAGAGATATAAAATCTGGTTTTATCATTAGACCAGATAACAACAAGGAATCAAAAGAGAGAAAATCCAGTTAAGGAATAATAAATAACAAAGAACATGAGAAGACCAAACAGAATTTAATGTGCCTTCCTGAAATATACTGATCAACTCAACCACAATAAAAATGGTTCACAGCTATTGGGGTATATGTGTGTATATTTATTTTACTGTTATGAGGATCATAAAGCAGTATGGTAATTAACTCAGAGAAGCACAGTATTTCCCTGAAAAATAAACCTTTGATTTTAGAAATCAATAAAGGTTGCTCAGCCAACCATCTAGGAAGTGGATAATGTTCATAAGAATAAACTTGCATCTCATTTATTATCTAAATCCCAGTTACGTCAATTCTTGCTTATATGCACAGCAATTGCAATATCATTAATATAGACTTAATAATTAATTGTCTGAGCTCTATTTCTAAATAACCACAAAAAAACTGTCAACATATATTTTAAAATACTGCTTTGATAAGCAGGATCACTTTTTAGTCCAGTACCTGTATTACTGCATTGCAGAACTCGAGGGAATTCATAAACTGGACAAGAGCTGGAGACAGAAGCCAGTCATCTTTCAACAGACAATGCCATTCTTCTCCTTTGTCTTCCAGCTTTGTAGGCAAAGATGAATATAGGCCACTTAAACCTGTTGCTAGCACCTGAAGAACAAAAAAAAGGGGGGGGGATGGAGAAGAGAGAATGCAACTTTTAAACTCGTGTGTGATAACCATTTCCTTAAGATGTCAGAACGGGAAGGTTCATTCAGTTTCAATTTGGGATAGGAGTGGGGAATACTGGTAAATGATTTCCTTTCAATAGCTGCCATTTTTCTGAACATCATTCCAATCTCTGCTAATGGCAGGTTTTACACATCCACGTGGACATTATTTCCAACCAAATGACTGCAGAGTAAGCTGCTGATCTTTTTTTATCCCAATTAAAATACTTTGAATATATATATAACCAATAGCCTGCAACTTATTTTAAAAGAGCTGTGTAAACTGAGAACTGTTTGGGGTTTTCAAAGCCACGGAATTGGGCAGCTACATACTTTTTGCAGCAAAATTGCACATATAGACCCAGTTCGCATGTAACTGGGTCCGTGCAGGAACTGAATAAGCTAGCACACTGCCTGTCGCACACTCCTCCCAACAACCCACGATCAACCTGGTTGAAGGTTGTTGAGCATGACATGTGAACGTGAACCACTGGGTTGGTTAGGGGCGATACAACCCAGTGGCTAACCCAACAACAAACAATGGATTAGCTCCTAAACAACTCAGCACTCTGGGTTCACACATCATGCTCAACAACCTACAACCCTGCTAATCTTAGGCTGTTGATTAAAAGTGTAAGTTGTTGATGTGCTGCAGCAATGCACCCACTCTCTCCTGCTCGTGCATGGCAAATTGTAGGTTAATTCATCCATGATTTGCCGTTATGTGTGAACTGGGTCATGCAGTGTTATTAGCAGCACTAAACATGCAAGTATGAAAGGGAAGAAAAAGGCAAGGTTCCTCCTGTGCAAGCACCAGGTTATTACTAACCCCTAGAGGGACGCCGCTTGCGCTGGTGTTTTCATGGCAGACTACAGCGGGGCGGTTTGCCATTGCCTTCCCCAGTCGTGACTACCTTTCCCCCAGCAAGTTGGGTACTCATTTTACCAACCTCAGAAGGATAGAAAGCTGAGTCAACCTGAGCTGGCTACCCAAGACCCAGCTTCCGCTGGGATCGAACTCAGGTCGTAGGGAGAGTTTCGGTTGCAATACTGCCGCCTACCACTCTGCACCACACGCGGCTCAATGAAAGGGAAACATGCCTCCAAATCATCAAGGACATTTGGAGAACACACGCAATTGTGAGACAATAATGGTTTCCTGCAGTACATCCACTGGATATCTGAGAGATTGGACATGACTCATACTTTTCAGTGTTTAGTTTTGGAAACACATAAAGGAATCACATTTGATGCTTGAAGTATACATCAGCTCTTAGATGTGCATATGGTAGGATGAACAGGCCTAGATTTTTATTTTTTGGTTAATTACACACACACTAGCTGTTGGATTTTCCCCCTGTGATTTGTAATTTTTCATCTGTTTCTGTTTCTAAACAAAGGCCATAGGCATCATGATCAGGTTTGGACAACACACCACGGGCTGTCACAGGTTATTTAACAATGAGCCGCAGCACCTGTGGATACCACAGTGCATATCAACTGCCGCTTGGGGGTTGCTGTGTTGTCAAACCCAGCAAACATGGGTTATGCGAGCGTTAAATAACCCTCGCATAACCCTAGAAGGAACTACTCTAAAACAGACCATAACCCATGCTCACTAGGTTTGTACGATACAACCACCCACGAACAGGGACTGCATATTCAAAATGACAGCCACACCATGGATTAAATAACCCACTGTGGACTGTCATGTCATGTGAACAGCCCCACTGAAAAGAATGCCCAATATTTACATGCAGCTCACATAATGGCTTCTGGTACTGGCTTCCCACTCTGCCTGTCAGGATTGACCCAAGCAGTGCTACAGGCCCTATAGTTTTAAGTCAGAATCTAATTCAGTAGAGGACCAGGATGATCCAATCAGATCCAATTCAGTCATAAAAAACCCGGAGCCTGAGAGAGTTTAGCTCAGCTTCGTTTCTTATCTGATGTCAGGTTGAGGGGGAGGGCGGGCTAGTTGAGCTTGCTCAGGCTTTGTAATGTCAGAATGACGGGCGCTTCACTCTGGCTGGCTTTCGCAGGGAGGGAATTACTCTCTAGCCAGCTGTAAAGTCTGACCTTGAAAGACATGCCTACAGCTAAGAAAGTTGATAGCCTCTCTGTGGGAACCAGACAGGCTGGGGAAGATTCAGTGAAGGAGGAAGGGGCTTCCAGCTTGTTTCTTGGAATGGAAGTGTCTATAGAGAGCAAAGTAAAAACATCTTCTTTAACGTAATGCTGACTTTCCAGCAAGGATCTCCTGTCAGTTAGATTCGTCAAGAAGGAGGGCTCTTGCAGCCTCTACCCTTGCACTGAAGCAAATGTCAAGGCTACAGAGTTTTGCTAGGAACATTCTAGTCTTTACTGCCCCAAATCCTTGCTGTTTGGACTTACTACTGTCTGAGCCGCTCAAAGCACTTTTCACCCAGACTCTACATCCAATCTGTACCTTTGACTGTTTGAACCTTGAGAACCTGCCATAGGATATAATGCTGGAAATAAACTTGAACCTTGGACCAACACAAACAAGACTTCCTAAAAGAGACTAGGTAAAACTTTATAGGTTTAAGCTGTCTGTCTAAATGCAAATAATCTAGACAGGAACCATAAAACGTATTATTTTTTAAACATTACAGTTATTGATGTGAACTGGTAGAGTGACATTTTTAGATTTCTTCCAACAATCAATGGAGAGACCTCAAGAATAAATGGTATCAGTCATGCAACTTTAGTTTTACAAGAGCCAGTTAAAGGTATCCTACTTGTAAGTCATTTCGAGTACTTAAGACGATTAAGTTTGATTTTCCAGAGGACCCAAAATGAAACATTGTTTTGATTGATGGACAAAATAGACTGCCGGTCTTATGTTTCCCTGCTTTTGCTGGAGTATGTTCTTTACTGGCTTGTTCTATCACCTCAGCTACAATTAACAGAACTGTGGGAGGAAAGAAGTTATAGCCTGTCAGAGTGAGGCTTTAGAAAAATTAACTATAACAATATTCCTGGATGGTTGGTACATTTTAGTCATGTAGACTAAGAAAACTAATAAATACTCCAACACTTTTATTCCTGAAGGTGGCTAATCTAGCAGCTTCCATTTGTTAACAGGTGGTACTCCTGGCAGTTGTCAATTTCCTTCCCCCACTCCTCCATTTATCTTTAAACTATTTCAAATGAAGACTGAGCAACAGAAGAATGTACATGGAAGATAATTCTTCTGCCGCCCTGACTCCCCCCGCCCAAGCATGCTCCACTGTTGCTCTTCCTCATGCATTTCTAGTTGTTCCAAAAGATAGGGTGCTACCCTGTCATAATGCCTGTGTAACAATTCGAAGTTGGTACTCCTACTCTTCCAGTCCTCTATTTTCTGCCATATACCTGCTCTACATGACTCATCTCTCAGAGATTTAAGACAGTGTGACCATACACTGTGTGTACTATCATGTACTTACTGTAGACATGCTCAAGGGACATTTGCCTGGGAAGAGCAGACCCCTTGTTATATCACAAATGGCTTGCTGTATGGCTCTTGAAGAAGCATACACGTCCAAAGCCTGCTCATACAAAGTTGCTTTATACGGAGTCAGATCATTGGCCCATCTAGCCCAGTACTGTCTAACCCTCACAGCAACCCAACAGGTTCTCAAGGACTTTCCCAGCCCATCTACCTAATAACCCTTTTGACTGGAGATGCCAGGGATAGAACCTGGAACCTTCCACACACAAAGCATATGCCCTAAACTATGCTATGGGTGAACCCAAAGTCCAAAGCCCTATGAAGAACAGAGAGTGAGACATGGTTTTTCTGTACTAGGATCTATAGCTTTCTACAGTGTAATGACCATACCACATGAAACCTCACAGATCCAACCAAATAAAGGCCCTTAACTAAGGGCAGGCGGCCGTTCGACCTTTTCATTATGGGAGGCGATTTCCAAGGACCAAATCTCTATACCTTAGCTGTAACATCTAGCATAGCTAGATTTGCTTTCTACAATGTTTGTTTTTTTTCAAGCACAAGTTCATTCTGTCCCATTTCTTCATTAATCTAAAGCAGGAAAATGTAAGTCTGCACAAAAATGTGTATGCATTGTCATACACATTTCTGAGAGTGTGAACATTTGCACACATTTTTGTATGCTGTTTTCCCTAATATATGTGTTTTTGTACTCCATTTCCCCTAGTGTACGCATTTTTGTGTGCATTTTTATCAGAGAACATTTGCAGAAGGACAAAAGTCGAAGGATAATTTTATTTAGGTTCATATATTAGTTTGGGAAGTTCAAATTAGATTGTTGTTGTTGTTCAGTCGTTCAGTCATGTCCGACTCTTCGTGACCCCATGGACCATAGCACGCCAGGCCTTCCTGTCCTGCGCTCTCTCCCGGAGTGTGCTCAAGTTCATATTCATTGCATCGGTGATGCTATCTAGCCATCTCATCCTCTGCCGTCCCCTTCTCCTTTTGCCTTCAGTCTTTTCCAGCATCAGGGTCTTTTCCAGAGAGTTTTCTCTTCGCATTAGGTGGCCAAAATATTTCAGCTTCAGCTCTAGTATCTGTCCTTCCAATGAGCACTCAGGGTTGATCTCCTTTAGGATGGACTGATTTGACCTCCTTGCAGTCCAGGGGACTCGTAAGAGTCTTCTCCAGTACCACAGTTCGAAAGCATCAATTCTTCGGCGCTCAGCCTTCCTTATAGTCCAGCTCTCACAGCCATACATTACTACTGGGAAAACCATAGCTTTGATTAGACGGACCTTTGTCGGCAAGGTGATGTCTCTGCTTCTTACTATGCTGTCTAGGTTGGCCATAGCTTTCCTCCCAAGGAGCAAGCGTCTTTTAATTTCATGGCTACAGTCACCGTCTGCGGTGATCTTGGAGCCCAAGAAAGTAAAATCTGTCACTGCTTCCATTTCTTCCCCTTCTATATGCCAGGAAGTGATGGGGCCAGATGCCATGATCTTCGTTTTGTTAATGTTGAGTTTCAAACCAGCTTTTGCACTCTCCTCTTTCACCCTCAACAAGAGACTCTTGAGATCCTCTTCGCTTTCTGCCATTAGGGTGGTATCGTCTGCATATCGGAGGTTGTTGATAATTCTCCCAGCAATCTTAATTCCGACCTCTGATTCATCCAACCCGGCATTTCTCATGATGTACAATGCATATAAGTTAAATAAGCAGGGTGACAATATGCAGCCTTATCGTACTCCTTTCCCAATTTTGAACCACTCGGTTGTTCCATGTCTGGTTCTTACTGTTGCTTCTTGACCCTCATACAGGTTTCTCAGGAGATAGGTAAGGTGGTCTGGTACTCCCATCACTTTAAGAATTTGCCACAGTTTGTTGTGATCCACACAATCAATGGCTTTAGCGTAGTCAATGAAGCAGAAATAGACATTTTTCTGGAATTCTCTTGCTTTCTCCATGATGCAGCGAATGTTGGCGATTTGATCACTAGTTCCTCTGCCTCTTCGAAACCCAGCTTGTACTGCCGGTAGTTCTCGGTTCGCATACTGCTGAAGCCTAGCTTGTAGGATTTTGAGCATCACCTTGCTGGCATGTGAAATGAGCGCAATTGTGCGGTAGTTTGAACACTCTTTGGCATTGCCCTTCTTTGGAATTGGAATGTAAACTGACCTTTTCCAGTCTTGCAGCCATTGTTGAGTGTTCCAAATTTGTTGGCATATTGAGAGCAGCACTTTAACAGCATCATCTTTTAGGATTTTAAATAGCTCAGCTGGAAGACTGTCATCTCCGCTGGCTTTGTTGTTAGTAATGCTTCCTAAGGCCCACTTGACTTCACTTTCTAGGATGTCCGGCTCAAGTTCAGTGACCGCACCATCATGGCTATCAGGGACATTCAGATCTTTTCTGGATAGTTCTTCTGTGTATTCTTGCCACCTCTTCTTAATCTCATCTGCTTCTGTTAGTTCCCTGCCTTCTTCGTCCTTTATCATGCCCGTCTTTGCACAAAACGTTCCCTTGAGATCTCCGATTTTCTTGAAGAGATCTCTAGTCTTTCCCATTCTGTTGTTTTCCTCAATTTCTTTGCATTGTTCATTTAAGAAGGCCTTCTTGTCTCTCCTTGCTATTCTCTGGAGCTCTGCATTCAGTTGGATATATCTTCCCCTGTCTCCCTTGCTTTTTGCTTCCCTTCTTTCCTCAGCTACTTGTAAAGCCTCATCAGACAGCCACTTGGCTTTCTTGCATTTCTTTTTCTTGGGGATGGATTTCGTTGCTGCCTCCTGAACAATGTTACGGACCTCCGTCCATAGTTCCTCAGGCACTCTGTCTATCAGGTCTAATCCCTGAAATCTATTCCTCACTTCCACTGTGTATTCATAAGGGATATGATTTAGGTCATACCTGAATGGTTTAGTGGTTTTCCCTACATTCTTCAATTTAAGCTGAAATTTTGCAAGAAGCAGCTCATGATCTGAGCCACAGTCAGTTCCAGGTCTTGTTTTGACTGACTGTATAGAGCTTCTCCATCTTTGGCTGCAAAGGACATAATCAATCTGATTTCGATATTGACCATCTGGTGATGTCCATCTGTAGAGTCATCTCTTGTGCTGTTAGAAAAGAGTGTTTGCTATGATCAGCGTGTTCTCTTGGCAAAACTGTATTAGCTTTTGTCCTGCTTCATTTTGTACACCAAGGCCATGCTTGCCTGTTATCCCGGTGATTTCTTGACTTCCTACTTTAGCATTCCAATCCCCTAGGATGAAGAGGACATCTTTTTGTGGTGTTAGTTCTACAAGGTGTTGTAGGTCTTCATAGAACCCATCAACCTCAGCTTCTTCGGCCTCAGTGGTTGGGGCATAGACTTGAATTACTGTGATGTTGAATGGTTTGCCTTGGATTCGTACTGAGATCATTCTATCGTTTTTAAGATTGTACCCCAGTACTGCTTTTCCCACCCTTTTGTTGACTATGAGTGCTACTCCATTTCTTCTAAGGGATTCTTGCCCACAATAGTAGATATGATGGTCACCTGAATTAAATTCGCTCATGCCTGTCCATTTTAGTTCGCTGATTCCCAAGATGTCAATGTTCAATCTTGCCATCTCATGTTTGACCACCTCCAACTTACCTTGATTCATTGATCTGACATTCCAGGTTCCTAAACAAAATTGTTCTTTACAGCATCGGATTTTCTTTTCAAATTAGATTAGTTTGTATTAAAATGCTAATCAAACAAATTTCATGCCCATCCCTACTTACTAAATGAATCCTCACAACTGGTAGCTGCTCCTGGAGACAGTCATTTCTGGTACAGAAAGTCTTCACAAAGTCATGGAGCATTATAGCCAGGGCATGGAGCACTGCCAGGTAGAACAAAACTCCCACAGAAGTAACATTTACAGTACAAGCATATGCATGTCTACGTCCATGGACTTCACTGGGACTTATTCCCAGGTAAGTGTTTCTAGAATTGCAGTCTAAGTGTATCTCAGTCTTTAGGCAACATGTAGTCTACATATCATGGTTAGGTAACTTGGTTTTAATAAAAAAAAGGTGTTATTGACTTTAAACTGTTAATCTACCTCATTTTTGTGGAGAAAGCCTTCAAATTCTGAAACTGGAATGTGTGACCTAAACAAATAACACTAGAAAAGAACAACATAACAATACTGGGGTCTGCTAAGAAATCCATAGCTTTAAGAATACTAACTTGTCTTTTCAACTAGGTGTGTTTGGGAGAAGGGCACACATTTTGGTACAAGCTAAATGTTGAGCGTTTGCTTCTGCACTCTAACTAGTGTTATTTTAATTATAGGGGAGGGATTTGGATTTGCAGTATAATATCTTCTCTAGTTTCAATTTAATTGAATTAAGTTGATTCATTTCAATCAGAATTGAGATTATTTTATTGCATCCATAGGGAAACGATAGTAAGAAACCCTTTAATCTTTCTGTTTTTGCTTGAGTGAATGCTAGATGCCAACCAGATCCCTGAGGCATCATGGTGAATTTTCACAAAGGCAGAACAAAGCTCCTAAAACTGAAAGGATCACACTCACAAGACCCACATATTATGGGTATTTAAAAACTTAGCCCTCAGGAGTGGACTAGGATACTTTATTGTAGGCTGGGGCTAGCTACCTTCATTGCTGGCCTGACTTCAACACACTACTAAGACAATCATTCTAATTAGGAATGTGTTTTGTCATTTGTGGCCCCCTACTGTTTGAAGGTTAATATAGTTGGCTTCAATCTTCAGAGTAAAAAATATTTCTAAAAATTAATTGGCAAATGTAGTTATGGAAGTTACAGCATAGATCTAATAAGGGTATCTACCTCAGGAACCTTAAAAAAAGAGAGAGTCCTCTTCAGATGTATCCATTTAAATGAAGTCAACAAGAATTTCTCTTGTGCTGGAAACTAATTACTTAATATTTGCAGAGCACAATGGCAATTTTGAAACTTAAAAAAAAGATTAGAAATAAGAAAGTGGTTTCACAGTCTATTATTAGAAAACCTTTACATGCCATGATCCCTGTTGTCCACTCTCCACCTTTTTCATCTCAGGAGGCTATGAAAAATGATGTCAAAAGGGACGTTGGCTACTACTGCATCTATTGTTAGGATAAAACGTTCCTAACTATATAGGTATTTTGAACCTACTCAATTTCACTGTTTGGGGAGAATACTATAACATTGGGATGGGGAAGAAGAAAGGAACACATTTTTAGAGATTTGGGCCTATGTGCTTAACCATTGAGTTAAGCCTCAGAAATTTGAGACCGTTGGGGGAACAAATACCCCAAATGGCTTGTCCGGTTTTGAATTCCTACTGGAACAGGAACTGACATAAGAGGTTCAAAACTGTGGCACCCTCAAAATACTAAACTCTAATATATAGCACAATTCATGCCTAGGACCTATAAACTTTGTTACAGAAGATGGTCCCTGCATCCCAGGAAGAACATTATAGCAGACCAACATGGCCACATCTATTGGCCAAGCTGCCAGAAATAACTCTGGTCTAACTGCCAGTTGCCCTGCAGAAGTGAGGGAAAAGACACACTAGACTTTGTCACCAACCAGACCATCAGGTAGAACAAGCACCATCAGGTAGTTGCACCAATTCTATAAGAGCAAGAACACCTGCAAAAGGAGCTCATCCTGCTCCCAACAGGATACAGAGATACGGCTTTTTGGCTTACCACTTCATTCTGCCATTGTCAAATCAATCTCACTCCTCTACCTTTCCCCCCAATCCACTGTCCTTCTGCGTCTTCTCTTATTACTTTGTAAGCCTAAGCCTGTGTAACTTTCCCCCCCTTTTTTCTTTTTTTTGACAGCCATGAGCTGCTTTGGGAGACAGAAATTGCCTAAAAAGCAGGATAAGCATATAACAAAATAAATAAATGAGGCAGCAAGTCAGGGGATAGCAGGAATGAATTCATGCAAAGTCCAGTAGTAGCAATGGAGAGATTATGTGAAGCTAAAATGGTCTGAGAAATAAACATTGTTTTAAAATTAGTCTCTGATTACTTTTAAGGATAAAAAGGGAAGCAGCTGTTTACCTCTAGGAATCATCATGCTTACTAGCCTCACGGTTAGATTACTGCTATGCTCTATGTGGGGCTGCCCTTGTGCATGGTACAGAAGCTGCAGCTCGTGCAGAATGCAGCAGCTAGGGTGCTCACTGGGACACCTAGCTATGCTCACATTACACCTCTGATAAAAGAACTGCATTGGCTGCCTATTAGCTACCAAGCCACGTACAAGGTTATGTTGTTGTCATATAAAGCCCTAAACAACTTGGGACCAGGATACGTAGCGGACCACCTTCCCTTATACATACCCAGGTGGCCTTTAAGACCATCAGAGGACACCTTGCTGGTCATTCCAAAACGAACAGAATGTCACCATGAAGTACCCTGACAGTGGGCCTTCTCTGTAGCGGCACCCAGCCTCTGGAAAACCCTCCCTCATGCAGTTCGGGAGGCAGAAAATGTGACATCTTTTAAACGCCTCCTAAAAAAAGGGTTGTTCACACAGGCTTTCCCTGGCTGTAAGTAAATTAATCATGCCACTCCATTTTAGTGCACCTTGAATTGTTATTACTACAGTTGGAAGTGTCTCCAATGTTGAGTTTTTAATGTTGTGTTTTAATGTTGTGGTTTTAATATTGTATTTAAATGTATTTTAATATTTATTCTAAACCGCTGAGGGATTTTATTATATTCAGTGGTATACAAGTGTCACAAATAATAAATAAACCAACCAACCATCCATCCATCACTGATCTCAGGGGAGCTTAGGCAAATTTGGCAAAATGCCTGTCACTGTGTTGGGTGGGGGAAGCAGAAGAACAACAACTAGTTAACTTCTGTAAACCACCCAGAGAGCTTCAGCTATGGGGCAGT
Source organism: Heloderma suspectum (assembly GCF_057233095.1). NCBI lineage: Eukaryota > Metazoa > Chordata > Lepidosauria > Squamata > Helodermatidae > Heloderma > Heloderma suspectum. The sequence goes on along the minus strand of NC_139462.1, from coordinate 65,317,168 downwards.
TTAGAAAAATAAATAATAATAATAACAACAACAACAACAAACAACTAGTATTTGGCTGCTGTGAATTCAAGATGACTTATAGTACTAAGTAACGTTAAGATAATTAGACCCGAATAGCCACCTACATATTGTATTTTGATATTATCTCCACTAAACAGCATGCACTTAGTCCATAATTTATTCATTTTGCACTACAATTAGTTTTCTGTTATTTGGATAAATCTGTACCATCTTTATATATTAATAACATTTAATTAAAATAAATAAAATTAGCTTTCTGTTGAGAAAGCAAATTGTAGTAAAGCAATGACCACAATTTGGTACTGGTTTATCATTTTTTTAAGGGTTGCATATTTTTTTCTTTTAAAAAGCATCTGTGCTTCAAGAACTAGCTGGGTGTTTAAAGGAATACAACTCTTTTCACAGATACAGTGGGATGGACCTCCTGAAATGGGTTCAGAGATTTCACCCACTGACATCATTTGCAATTTCTAAATAGCAATAATAAAATTACAATGCATCCAGTAAACTCAACTCTGCTTTGATCAAAACTTTGCTGGGGAAGAGATCAAGATAGGATGGATAGACAGACAGACAGACAGACAATTTTTTTTTCTTCAAAGGGCAGGGTGAGAAGTTAGAAGAAACTTACCGGACAAAAGTAAGTGTTTTCTACTATGTGATTAGCAACCACATTGTTTTCTGCAGACAGTGACATTATGAAGAGCAGCGCATCACGAGCCTGTTGGCCGACAGTCCCTTCTCGATGGATGAAAGGAATCAAGAGAGAAAAAATTAGGAAGTTTGCAGCTCCTTGGTCCTCACTGGTATGGAAAAAGAGTTCCAAAATGGATGGATCTTTGGCTAAGATTGAGCACAACTGGTTGAGAAGACCCACCAGCTCTACTTCCACAGCTGGTGTAGTGGTTCCTGAACAAGAACTCAACAACATCATCAAAGGTTTCAGGATGGGTTTGTGATGCAGAAGGGGCTGGTGGGACTGAGTGCCAAGCATCTCATACATCTTCAGCTGTTCAATTTTCATCTCATCTGTGAATTCCCGCCTGAGACTCCAAAGAAAGAGCTTCTCCATGATATTTTCTGTGACCACAAACTCCAGGATAGGTCCCATTGCAGCATCTTTTGCTTGTTCTTCAATTAAAAGGAAGAGCATATGCTCTACATAATTCTGCACAGTGCTGGCCTCATCCGGAGGAATTACACCATATTTTGCCTGAATATTTTTCAAAGGGTCATGCTTCTCTAAGATTTTCACAACCTATGGCAAAGTGAAACGACTTCTAATAAATCTGAGCACACCAGTTTCAAATATTTTTTAATTCAATCTAATCAATGTTAACACTGTTTTTCACAAAACTCAAGCCTTAATTGTTGCCAGATTGAGTCCATGTTTTAACTCCTACTGTAAAGACATCTGTAGAACAAATAGCTTCATTGCAGGAAAGTGCATCTCAAATGGTTCTCAGCATGGAATGCAGGGACAGATAATTTAATCAAGTAGCAAATCAGTTGTGAATTAATTAGATGAATTTGCTTACGAATGACTTATTTGCAAGACAAGGCATGAGCATTAACACACTGGGGTTAATGCAGTATTGGTTGTTTCCATGCACCGGTCATGCAACCGGGATTACCCTAATTACCCATGCTGCATCGCACGTCGCTGTGTCACCTGAAACTGGTGCACAGCATGGACGTAGTGCATTTTCACCCATCCTACAACCCATACTGCAAGCTGTGGGTTGTGTGTGTGTGTGTGGGAGGGGGGAATGCACTATGCCCACACTGTGTACTGGGTTCAAACAACACAGCAACCGATGACACAGTTCAGGTAATTAGAGAAATCCTGGTCACATGACAGGCACAGGCAGGGGAAACAACTGACGCTGCATTGCTTCCCCCACTGATCATCCAAACCCAGACAATGAATACTATATATGATTCTGTCCAATGGTCTACATCCATTCCCACACAGTTTAACCAAAGGTTCATCATTTATTTAATAAATTTAATATATTTGTTTTCGGCCATGACCAGCCTGACATATTTTACTGCTCAGTGTGGCGCAGACAAGGTGCATGGTACCCAAGGCCAATGCAGTTATTCTGGCACCTGAAGTAGAAAATTCCACAAGTATCTCTCCCCATCCTGGGAAGTAAAAATAGTAAGTCAGGAACTATCAATTTACCGCCTTTTCATAACACCAAAAATCTACTCCCTGAGATGGCTGCCTCACTATGCCTAGCGGTAGGCCCACCACTATCAACCCTGAAGGGTTCTCATAATTGCCTTATACTACAGCTTTGCAAGAACTACCAATGGTTACAATCCTTTAAAATTAACTAGGTTAAGTACAGGAAGGATGGTTTGTTTCGGCCTCTGAGCTGCAAATGCCAAATTCAGAAAACTGACGATGTCTCCGTAACTCAACTCCTGGGGAAGCAGGTTAGATGGAGTCAGGATTCAGTATAAGGCTGCATACTTTACTTGTATAAGGTACTAAGATTCTAGGGTCAGTCGACCATCTACATTGGAAGGATCTAAGGTGGCAGGTAGAGGTAGAAGACCACTTGCTTGTAGATCTGTGCCAGTCGGTGTCAAGAGAATACTGGATTCAAAACAGAATTATCTGTTTAATTATCCGACCCTGAAAAAGGCCTTAATATTTATTGTATGTATGTATGTATGTATGTATGTATTAGATTTCTATACTGCCCCATAGCCAAAGCTCGCTGGGCGGCATGCCAACACAAGTGCTGCTTTGATGGGATTTACGCAGCCTAACCATGTGCAGGAGTGCAGGCAATGCCAAGATAATTGAGCTGTTTCTTTAACTCCCATGGAGCCTCAAAACATGACAATTATATTCCAAGTTTTATTCATTTGCAATGGAACCTAGATCTCCTTGTTCTGTCCCTAGCCTATCCAACAGAGTTATGTCCCTTTATTGCAAACACAATGTGCTATTAACTAAATAATGGAAAAGCAAGATTCTACAGTTTTCCAAACGACGAACATAAAATTTACTTTAGTGTCAGCCAATAAAGGAATAGCTTATATTTTGGCAATACAATGTCCCAATATTTTTTCCCCTGAGCGAATTCCTGCTAATGCAACCAACTTTAAAAATCAATACAAGAAGAACAGCTTTCCTGAGCTCCATTACCTGTGTCCAGTGGGTTTTAAAAACTATCATGCAGGTTTCTGGGTCAACTCCTTCTAGGCTCACAGCCTGATGATTTTTCCTACCACTTGTACCTGTGGACATCATAAACACTTCCAAAGGACAATTCTACTAGGCCATATTAAATTTCCTTTGTAGTCTGTGTAGCAAATCACTGCATTACAAGTGTCACGTCAGGGTAGCCATCTTTGATCTGCAAAGAAATCAGATTTCAAACAAATAAGCATATGGGATGTAATAGGAACAGAAAACAAAAAAAAAACCATCATCGATTTCTAAAATGTACTAGGAACACTGACGTTATAAACATGGCACGGGGTCTACTGAAATACAAGAGTGAAGGCTCTCACTTTCTTTGGATTATAAATGGTTTTACTAGATTAATCCCCATCTCTGACCAGTATTCATTGATTGATTCTGTGCTCTCCTTGCAGCACACTATAACTGGGGGAACATTATACGAAAAGTTATCATTCCATGTTAGGTGAATAGTAAGGTAAAGTGTGAATATCGTAGAGGTGGATTCTTGGCTTTAGAAAGGCCACTGTGGGAGCTACTGATCGGAAGAACATAAAAAGTGAATAAATGCTAAATTTGGTATATGTGAAAATACTTCATACCTTTTCTTAGGTTACTAAGCAATACTAACAATGGAAGCTAAATACACCTGCAAAGTTGAGGGCTTTTTAAACAAGACTTTCTGGCACAAACAGCTATTGACTTGAAAACACTTGACTTTTCTTGTTAATAAAAGCAAACCGTGTGAAACTGCAGTAAGTTAAAGAACTCAGGGTGTAAGCAAGCATCATGGTTTGTACCAACGGTAAAGTGCCATTATAAAAACAAAAAGAAATTCCTATATGTCGTTGAAGTATAATTTTGTTCAGATAAATGTGACAGCTCACACAAATAACATAGTGTGTAAGATCCATGGGTAACATAAGCAGCTGTCCACTCACACAAGTATCTTTCCCCTCCCCTCCCCACTGCCATCTCCTTCTACTTATGCAACCTGCCTGCACCAAATTTTGGATGATTCCTCCCTCCCACTACAGCCCATGCTAGTCAAGGGTGTCCTCCAGCCCTCTAGAGATATTTTGGGGGGTCACAGGGAAGGAGGGACTGGCAGAGATCCTTGTGTAAGTACAATGGGTGTGATCCAACACACGTTTTAGTTCAGTGTTTTAGTTTTTATATTATAAAACTTGAACATCTCTTTATATATAATCAAAGCACAAAACATACCTCCAACATACAGTAACATTTCAAACATAAACATTTGGAATATGCCATGAAACTATAGTTCTCTCAAGCATCAAGGATTTAGCATCTTAAACACTGACTCATTTTTATTACTTAATCAGATTTAAATATGTTTGTACATGTATTTGGCTGCAAGCAGATCAGCTTTAGGTTTTACTTAGCCTTACCAAATCTGGAAATTTCTACAAAAAGGCGAGTGCAGGAAGAATATAGGACTTGTAAAAGGATATCATGGTTTATGCTGTAAGATTCAGTTAAAAATTCTTATACACAGACATAATAAACCCAGATACAATATAGAGTCAAATTGGCATGATACAAAATGCCACACGGTGTCCTGCAAACTCAGTGCCAGCCCACAACAGTTGTGAGTATGCACATACACAAGTGCATGTCATGGTACAGACTCTGTTTTTACTGCCATAGATGAACCCAGTTATTCTCTTAACAGAGAAGATAGGCAATGTTTTTGTTTTTATTTATGCATTCATGCTTTCTGTTGCTATCTGGCACAGTGTTCCCGGATTTAGGGAACTTCAGAGGAATTTAATGAAAATGGTTAAAAAATGTGTTTTGCTATGTGCTACATATTACCAACCTTGCTCCACACGTAGTCCTCGGTAAACCACCTCGGAAGTAGTCCATCTTAATTACTGTGCTGTTTGACAAGTACAGCAATTAGGACAGAATTTGCTGATTTAACAAGTGTACTTGACATTATGAAAAACAAACTTAAAAGACCTTTGCAGCTACAGGGGAAGTAAATATGAACTGCCTCATCATCCTAATAATCCCAAGAAATAACGTTTTAAAGCAAAACTACCCAACCAATCTGTGGTCACAGACAACATTGCAACAGATTCTACATGTCTCTAATACCCTAGCTGAATTGTTATCTCAAGTCATAACTGCATCACACAAAAGAGGGAAGGGGTTCACATTTTTCCTAGATAGATTATTCTTTTGTTGAACTCCTCCATCAGTGAGGATGTGTTTCCAAATGTTTAACACAAACATGCTCCTCTATAACAGATTGAAAAAACATCCTTATCCTATACTTGACAGAAAGTAGAAAAATCCAAGATTCTTTTAAATATTTGACAACTGTTAGCATAGTTTGTTTCTTTGCCCTTTGCCCTTCATGGATAACTGGGGAATGACCGCGTGGATCCAGGAAGTGATTAATGCCTCTTTGAGGGAGGGGATGGTCCCAGCCACCTTGAAGGAAGCAGTCATGAAGACATTTCTTTAAAAAATCATCCATGGACCCTGAACATTTTAAGAATTAATTGGCCACAATTAATTGTAATCCCCACAAGGTACTTGAGTGGGTGGTGACTGAACAACACCAGGGGCTCTTGGGTGATTATCTGAACCCATCCCTACCTGGTTTCAGGCCTAGTTTTTGTAAGTACACTGCCTTTGTTGCCCTGATAAATGCTGGGAGAAGGATGGGGGAGTGCGACCCTGCTAATTCCACTGGACCTCTCAGCAGCTTTCAATACCATCAACCATGGTATCCTTCTGGATAGGCTCTCACGGTTGGGAATTAGAAGCAGGATGTTTAGGTGGTTTTGCTACTACTACCTTTCAGTGCCAGGAGGTGTCATCTGGACATTTGGTCTGATGTGCCATTAATATGTTGATGACTCTTAGCTATCTCTCTTTTTCATCAGATTCAGGAGAGGCAGTGGAAGTACTGAATCAGTGCCGGAAATCAGTAACTGATTGAATGAGAGTTGGATGAGGGTCAATAAACACACTCAATTCCGATAAGATGGAAGTTCTGTGAATAGATGGTCAGGAAGGTGGTGTTCAGTCTGTTTTGGATAAGGTTGCAACCCCCCTAAACAAGAGGTGAGCAACATGTGACCCACAGGCCACATGTGGCCCTGCTCCCCCCCAGTTGTTCTCCAAAATCAGCAAAAGGAAAATACTGTAGTTTTATGTTGCTATGGAGCCACTATGAAAACAAACTAAACTAAAACTAAAATTGTTTTTAGTAAACCTCTGTAGTGGTTTGCTGCCAAATTTCAGAAGCAAACCACTGATTTTTTCCTTTTTTGCTGCCGCCGCCACCACAACAACCAACAAGGGGGCTGGGACAGGGGAGAGAATTAGCCCCTGGATCACCTGAAGCTGCCCTGCCCTAAATGATCTGGTTCACCATGTAGGAGTACTCCTAGATGCATCTTTGTTACCACTGGAAGCCCAGGTAGCCTCTGTGGTGAGGAATGCCTTTCATCAGCTTAGGCTGATGCACCATTTGCAGGCTCTTCTGGACAAAGATAGGTCTGGCCACAGTTATCCATGTTCTGGTAGCACCTAGAATTGATTACTATAATGCACTGTATGTGGGACTGCCCTTCAAAGCTGTCTGGGTACTGCAATTAGTATCCAATTCAAAACATCGCTGCCAGGCTGTCTTCAGGGGATGAACTAGAGCTCCTAGAGACAAACCACATCAAGGAGCATCCTATGCCAGAAGAACAGGAAGCAGACCAGGAGGAGCCTGGTTCCTCAGTGGAAATGGCTGTGGGTCAATCCCCACAACAGTAGGGGAGCTCCACCTCTGAGATGGTGGCTAAGCAACCACCTAGCCCCAGCATCTCAAGAGGCAGGCCAGAACAACCACTGTGAGAAGAAGTGTCTGGTTGGAGGGGAAGGGTCCTCATGGGCTTCCCTCATGAGGTGGTCATCTTGCAGAAGCCTCAGGTGTGCTGAAGCTGAAACCTGGGTGGGACTTTAGAAGCTCTAGCTTATAATCCTCTGTCCTGGGTAGAGAAGGCCACTGGAACAAAATCTTTACACCAGCTCTATTCCCTGACCACCTTGTCTCTGATTTCCTAGCCCTCCCTCTGCAAGACCCTGGATTGCCTTGTGACTGTGATCAGACTCTTCCTTGCCTAGTACTGTACTCTTGCTTGAACCTTGCTGGCCTTGAACTTGGAATGCCTATTGACTTTGCATTTGTACTTGTCCTTGCCTGGTACTGTGCTCTTTGTGTGAACCTGGCTGGCTTAGACCCCAGACTGCTTCTGACTCTATGTTAGGACCTTCTACATCTTTGGCTCACTCATAAGCAGGACACAGGTTATTGACTGGGGCCAAGCAGTGGGACCATACTTGGTCAATATTGAAAGAATAACACTGGTTTCCATTGTGTTTTCAAGCACAATTCAAAATACTGGTGCTTGTCTTTAGCCTTATATGGCTTAGGATCCAGGCACCTGAATATCATATCAACCTGCCTACGTACTAAGGTAATCTTTGGTGGCTCTTCACCAGGTGCCACTGCCATCTGAAGTAAGGCAACCAGAAACAGAGCCTTCTCAGTGGTGCCCAAGACACTCATAACTCCAAATATGCCCACTGACCTAAACAGGTTGGGGACTATTACCCTATACCAGGGATGGACAGAAAGTAGATCTCCAGGTGTTTTGGACTTCAACTCCAAGTATTTCTAACCATTGGCCATGCTGGCATGGGCTTTTGGGAGCTGAAATCCCAAACATCTGGAGATCTGCCCAACACTGCCCTACACAATTTGTGCCCTCACATGTTCAGGCTGAACACCTGAACAGACCTGAACACCAAATTCATGCTAAGTGTCACCAAGATACTTCTTTGTCCAACAGTAATCAAGGGCAAGAAAAGATTTGTCCACAAGATAATTTTTGTTAAGCAGCCCTAAGGCCATACAACAGTGAGGGCATTCTGGAAAATATGATAGAACCCAAAGAGCATCAAATCTGCTAAGTTGCCAGTGTTTGCAGCACAATTGTTACAGCCCTCCGAAGAAGGCCTAACAAAATAGCAAGAGGCTAAAACACTTCAGCCTTTTCATCAATAAAATTTTTTATAGCATCCTGAGACTATTCTCTTCTTTTGTGTTGATCTTGGATGTTTATCCGCCTTTCACCTTGGAGTATTTTTGCTGAGTGTATGAGAAACAAAACCACGTATTTTTAAAAGTCGTCTGGAAGTAAAGGGCAAGACCTAGGAACAAAGGACTTTAAGAGTTTCTAGGCTATACTGATTTACTGTGGTAATACATCTGCACGGTAAGTTCCAATATTGTTTTTAAAAAGACTACTCCTTTTATTGCTTTCCCTTTTTAGGTCACCATTTTGACAAGGGATGTTAGAACATTATTATAAACACTATCGTTTTACTACTTTGTACACAAGTCACTCTGGATCTTTCAAAATACCCGACGTTTACAATGCTCAGTACTAAAAACAAAACAAAACCACATAGCACTACCAGAAAAAAACTGTACTATATTCCAAGATAAAGCCACTTTAGTCAATACTCTGGCATCTCCCGCCAACCAGAATTATTAGAATTGTTTTTTAAAGCCTTTTTGAGGTTACCTTGAGGAAAATACAGACAAGGTTCTCTTAGCAGCATTCTCCTATAAAATAATCTATGACAGGAACGTTCACCAAGACTAATAGTTCACAGTGCTGTATTATGAGCTAAGTTTTGAAACAATGACTACACAACACAGTGGGGAAAATAAACCCTCTGATGATTGATTTATACTATACAGAATACATTCTCACAAGAGGTAAGTGTAGCAAGAAATATTTGGAGAAGGAAATGAGGCAAGTAACTTAACAAGGAGTAATCTGGAGAGTGCCAGAATATTTTCTTCTCAGGAAGTGTTCTATTAAGTGGAAGCATTTCAACAAGTGAATTCAGTTTGTGTTTTGTTTCTTACAGGAGTGCAGAGGGTTGTTTTATCTAGAATCAGAGCTGGAACAAAATAAAGACACAGACCTTCTACCCAGTTATCTTGGCTCCCATCACAATGTCACTTCCAGTCTTCTGCTACAAACTGAAGCAGGTAGCAAACAAAAAACTCAACAACCTCAGGCCACTCTCACTTCAGAGTATTTTCACTTGCAGGAATAGGGGCATGAAGTTGCCTTCTCTGCACCATTCCTACAATACGTCAGTACAAGAACATTTTCTGGAATGGCCCCTTCACATCCAACTAAGATGTTTAGTGTGTACAGATGAAGAAAATCAATCTATGAATGGATTAGGTTACCCATTATCACCATGTAAATGGACATTTAATCTCCTAGCATGGGAGTTCTTTTCTAATTGACCAATACTGTACCTAGAAGATTAAGGACTGCCTTTGTTTGATTAAAAAAAGACTGCTTTTGTGTGATAAAAGGTTCTATAGGCCAAAACTGCAATACTATTATAAGAGGTGGAAAACATTTAGGAAGGAACTTGCATATTCTACACGTCTGCACAGGCGCAGCACAAAATTTGGTATTTGATACAGAATTAAACAGTCTGCAAATCTTAGTTTTATGCTTTTTTAAAAGCATATTTCTAGCCCTTATGGCAGCAAAGGTAGGCTTTAAAGAACATAGACTAGTCCTGGTAAGTCTCTCGCGCCACTGAAACCTATCAGGAGATTTCCATTAACAGGGCTTTCCTTAGTATTGAATATAAAATGTCAATTTTCATGACCCTATCACACTTTCAAAAATTCTTTCTGCATCTCTGAGAGCTAGATACATTTTCCCTTAAAGGGAAAGCACAGGTTCTTAAATGGTCTAATAAAAGCCTTGTTGCTATATGAGTTGTGAGATGGCACATACCCTGAGAAAGATGGTGGCAAGACTGTGTGTACCAGTCCTTAGCAGCAGATTATATCCCTCACTATCTCTTTGTTTCTCACGCCACCTTCCTACCCCATCTTACTCGTTAGCAGGAATAATTTCAAAAGCTGCAAATTTAAACTGCTACACAAAGTGATTTGATGTGACAAGATTGCAGTCAGACTTAACAGTCTGTGGAGTTCACCTGAGAAATCTGTGCTTTCCCTATTTAATGCAGAGTACATTTCTGAGTTGCCAACTCTTATAAAGCAGCACAAGATATTTCACATTTTTCTTCAAGTGAATCAGTACACTGAAATATTTTAAAATATGTATGTAGCTTACACAGTAGTAAATAAAACTCTTGAGGTATACCCTCTGACCCAGAACCAGAAAAGAGGAGGAAAAGTATATTACCTTTCAAAACACTGTTTCTTTGGGAACTGAACTCATGAATGTTGTATGTTTGATCTGGGCAGCAGTTGTTTCCTATGAACAAAGAAATATTAGCAATAAAATATTGTAGCAGCTGAATAGCATGTCAATTAATAAGGCTGCAGAGACCTGAAACAGATCTAAGAACGGCACACCACAGAACAACAACTAGGCTCCAGCTACATACAAACAACTATTCGTAATAGGAAAGACATTCCCCTTACTGCTGCCATGGAATAAGGTTTGATCCAGCACTGCTAACTGCAAATGTAAGGGAAAGGGAGAAATAGGAGCAGTTTGCTGCACCAGACTGCCTTAACACTGAGAAGTGGCAGTGGAAGCAGGAGGTGTCTCAGCACCATGCAAGTGCACAGTTGCTGATTTAATAGCTATCCTTGCTGATATGAGAAACCCATGCTGAGGAACACTGTCACACCAGCAAATGTGCACTTATTGACATGCCACCTGCCTTCGCCACTCTTGAAATGAAATGGGTGAGAAATTTCCCCCCACCCTTGATTGCCACGTAGCATCTGCTGGCAGTTCCACCCAGAAAACTGCCTAACCACCTAAAGCTAATAGGAAGAGGGGAAACCTTGCTGAAAGGAGGAAAAAAAGGCTATTAGCTCAATAATTTCACTTTTGAGGGGAAACTTTGCAGCTTTTAATAAGGCTACATGAAAGCACATATAATTTGACACTTATCCTCACCCATACAAAAAAATAATAATAATAATGTTTTAAAATCCTAACAGTTCTAATTTAAAATTTGACCTCAGGTCTGAGCCCTGGGGGGAGATGAAAGTATGTTACTCTTTATGGGCAACTACTGACTATCCAGAAGTCTGGACTGGGCAAATTCTGGCTGTCAAGATTTTTTTGGCCTACAATTCCCATGATCCTTCACCATTGGCTATGCTTGCTAGGGCTGATGGGAGTTGCAGGCCAAAACACCTGGAGGGCCCCAAGTTGCCCACCCCTGATTTATGGGCACTGCCAAACAGGCATAATGCCCACAACTGTCATAAAAACAAATGCACACAATTACTATAGCATGCTAGTCATGCTTCTGGGGGCTCGTTGTGGATTTATATTATGCAGCTTGAGGCACTACCAAAACTCAAGACAATAGCAGGGTGCATGCACACACATGCACATACATACACACTTAACATGTGTATCAAGACACAATACCACCTCCAGTTCTCTGACAATGTTCTTTCAATACACAGCAATAAGTATTTCTATTCTGCCCTTATTGTCCCAGAACAAAAAATTAAAATCATAGAAAGACATGTCTAATCTGGCAGGATCTAGTGAAGATGTTCAGCACTGAATGTCTTTGCTGAAACTGCTAAGCACAGATGATTTAAGCAGATGACTGAACTCAACTGATTAAATCTTTTCCATTTTCTGCTTCTGAATCACAAATACCACCACTCAACCTGAACGTGACAAAATTATTCTCACCAATACAGGCAAAATAAAAATGGATTATGTTGTTGTTGTTGATTCGTTCAGTCGCTTCTGACTCTTCGTGACTTCATGGACCAGCCCACGCCAGAGCTTCCTGTCGGCCATCGCCACCCCCAGCTCCCCCAAGGTCAAGTCCATCACCTCCAGAATATCATCCATCCATCTTGCCCTTGGTCGGCTCCTCTTCCTTTTGCCTTTTACTTTCCCTAGCATCAGCATCTTCTCCAGGGTATCCTGTCTTCTCATTATGTGGCCAAAGTACTTCAGTTTTGCCTTTAATATAATTCCCTCAAGTGAGCAGTCTGGCTTTATTTCCTGGAGTATGGACTGGTTTGATCTTCTTGCAGTCCAAGGCACTCTCAGAATTTTCCTCCAGCACCACAGTTCAAAAGCATCTATCTTCCTTCGCTCAGCCTTCCTTATGGCCCAGCTCTCTCAGCCATAGGTTACTATGGGGGACACGCTGTATGCATATGGACATCAAGATAAACCATAGTGACGGGAACAAGCCAAAATGAGCGTTGGACTAACATCCTGTGGCCTGGCTGCGAGGAGGAGTTTGGGAACATTCACTTCCATTTTAGAAGCAGTGTGTCTTTTTGTCTGCAACTGTGGTTAATCTTAACTATGGTTTGTTTGAAACAAGCCAATTTCAAACCATGGGTTATAAAACCAACTTGTTTAAAACAAGCCATGGTCAAGATTAACCAGTTTGGGGTTCTGACACAATCCTAAATTGTGGTTAATCAAAAACAGAAGTGAAAACATCCAATCTCTTCCTCACAGGCACATGGAGAAGAGGAAAGGGAGGGAGCACTTGAGGCCACAGCTCGCTGCAGCTCATTCCCATCATAATAAACCATGGTTTATTGTGACATCCAAGTTCTGTCATTAAGAAAAAGCAGCAACCAAAAATCCTTTCCAAGTAAGTCAGTCATTTGGATATTCATTATAGAAATCAAGATTACAATTCTGCAGATTCAGTTACAAGAGATCATGCGTTTTACTAAAAAAAGCCAAGTTTGTTTTTGGGGGGAGAGGGGGATTCAGCAATTGGATCTACTACACCTGCTTTAAGGTGAGTTTGTTCATTTTGCCCATCAAACGTCTTTCCCAAACAGATTCAAGAATAAGGCAGGAGGAGGCTCACAGAGTTCTTAAGGAAATAGCAACCCCTAGGAGGATGAAACTAGTAACTGCATGAGTTTTTAGAAAGAAATATGGATACAAAAATACAGTGCCACAGGGGAAAAGCCACATATCCATATCAAAGTTAATGAAAACATAACTAAAACTGAAATAAGACATTTGCAAAAATATTCTCTTTCCCATCATTTCTCTCAAGACTGCAAGAATCAAAGTCTCCTATCAATCACATCTCCCAGATACACATTTAATGTTTTCACCGTAAGACATATGGTTAATTCATACTGAGAACATGAGGATCCTCTGCTGGAACCTGTGAAGCAGCCCTTAAAAAACCTGATGAATGACATAATTGATTACTAAAGTAGTTTGTGGTTGTAGATTTCACCCCCTTGTTTTTAGCCCCTTTACATGCTGTATTTATCTCTGTTTTTATTATTTGTTGTGTTGCTAATTTTAAAGGTATTGCTTTATTATTGTAAGCAACTCTGGACATTATTTTCATGGTAGAATACCAAATAAAAATAAATAAACAGAGCACAGGTTTCCAAGGTGTCACCTATCACTTTTCTGTTTCTGGTATCTGTAAGCTAGCTATATCTTAGAAGATGCTGACATGGTCAACATCTGCATGTTCTCCTACTTCCTTATAACATAGATATTGAAGTTATAGTTATTATAGAACAGGGCCCCTTTTTACAATGTCACCGCACCTGCAACAACCTACTACCTAAACTATTCCTGCAATACTTCCACAGAAGAATTTCCTTTTAATGCCACAACTGAAAGTTCATGCCTACCATAACATACAAAAAGTATTTTTTAATTTATTTATAGTCCTTAACTAGCTACTCAGTTCCAACAGGAACCTACATCAGAAGAGAGAGCAACCACATAATGGAACAAGATACTCCAAGAAACTTTCTACAATATCCCCCCACGTGCATCTAGTTATTGCCTACCACTACATATTGGATGGGCAAAAGATACTGAGGGGTGGGCAGTGGAGGTGGGGGAGAATTAAAGACTGGATCAGAAAAGCATATGGGAAACTTGGATACATCTCTACTGGTAATAACTTCCTCCATCCCCAGGGATGGAGTCAATTCTAGAACAGAAATATGACCTCCATCTATAAGTGAAAGTGATTAGGTAGATGAGGCTTATCAATAGCCATTTTTCTGCACAACTGTGGCAACCAGGAAAGGAAGCTTTATAAATAAGAGAACAGTTGGCATTTTTTCCTTTCAGTCAATAAATGTGCCACAAATGACTAAACACAGGTCTGTGGGGACAGACAGGTAGTAAAACAGTTTGTGGGCTTGGCTACCAAAATCAGTAAAAAAAAAAATAAAAATCAGTTTGCTTCATTTTAGTATTAGCATGAGAGTTGAGAAGGAAGCCTTCAGCACCATGCCTACAATACCACGATCTAAAATACCTTTTTATACTACACTTGGTTCCGAGAGATGTCTTTGTGACTTCTATGGAACCATATATGAATATTGGAAACACCATCCTTCTTCCCCTTCTCCATGTGTGTCATTAGGTAACAATCCTAAGGATCACTCATTTCTAGATCACTCATTTTGTAGAGGTTTTATAATAAGAAGAGAATTTGACATTCTGTGGGGCAGCAGGGCAGGGTGGGGGGGCAGGCGAAGTTACACCATACCCTGACTTTCTTATTGCCCCCAACTCCCATCAAATATCTTACAAAAATCTGAGAAAATTATTATTGTCACGGGATGGAAATGAATAGGAGGCACACACAAAAGGTTCTCCTGAATGCAGGCCAATTTCTGTCTAAACAGTGGCTATCAAGCAAATTCAGTTCACTAGGACAAAACCCATCATTGTACTAGCACTGAAAATGAATCGCTCCAGGCTGAATTCCCCATACTCACTAATAAATTTCCTGAGCCTAGAGATCCACATAGTCAGAATGACTAATATGTGCATTAAGCAAATGTATTGCCATAGTAACAGAGACACTACACAGCTATCTACCTGCCACAGGCTGCTAAATTATTTAGCATGCCAATACTACAGTGACACTGTGTAAATGATCGCATTCATTAACAGAAGCCCCGGCACTGAAAAACTGTAAACACGACATCTAGATTGATTGCTATTTATTAAAAGAAAAAAACGCAAATTGCACTGATGTTAAAGCAAAAGGCACAGAAACGGGAAGTGAAAAATATGATATGCGTTACTATATTACCTGTACAAACAATGGGCAGTGTCCAATTGTGTTCTTGCATGTGTGGCCAGTACCACTGGTCCTGGTGTGCATGTGATCAGCCCGGAAACACGCATTTCTGGAAGGAGCACAACCTGCCCCTCCCAGAAACGAGCATTTCCACTTGTTTCAGGGCTTGCTTCTGGAAGGGCTTGCTTCTGGAAGGGCTTGCATCACGGACACCAGTGGTAGGGGTGACACGTGCACCAGGGCCGGTGGGGCTGGCCATGTACACACCAGCAGGGCTGGCCACATGCACAAGAGCACAATTGGATACTGCCCGAAGTTATGTTAAGTATTAAAACTTGTCATCCTTCCTCACTTAGCCAGTGGAGTTCTGAAAAATTATAGGAAATCATCATTCTGACTAGCATATATCAGATGCAGGACTAGCAGTGCGGACAATTGAAAACATAATCTTTCCCTTTAATAGCACACGGAGATAACTGAGTGCCAACAAGATTGGTGAAAACTGAACCACTGATAGACAAGAAGGAAGGGAACTTTGAGGTATGCAGAAATACAAAACATTAAAGAAAAGGGTAGGCCAAAACCCCACAAAAACAGCTTAATGAGTACTCAGTGACATTGAGCCATGGAATGTTGAATGTCAACTGGAAGATAGAAACGGGAAACTAGGAGTGGGAATATTAATTGGCCTGCTTGAGCCCCTCATAGCAGGGGTGGGCAACCTGTGGTCCTCCAGATGTTGGAGGACTCCAAGTCCTATCAGCCCAAGCCAGCATTGCCAGTGGTCCAGAATGATGAGACTGTAGTCCAATAACATCTAGAAGGCCACAGCTTTCCCACTCCAAGCTTATAGAATCCTGAACAAAAGACAAGACTAGTTAGCTGGCTGGAACCCTGAACAGGAACAGCCCTTTTAGGGGGTTAGAATACACTGCAACATTTTCCTGCAGATTAACACCAGTATGTTATAAACTTTATCCCTATACTCCAATGCTATACACCAGTGCTCCAGCCCATACATAATTCAGCTCAGGTTTGCAGGTCTGAAGAGGGGGTAAGAGTAGATTATACAGAGCAATCATTGGGACAAGCCACGACGATTCTGAAAGACAATTGCAGCTTTTTAGCTTACGAAAAAGGCAAGTACATACATGATAGATGTATATACATGGGATGGAAAAAGTGGACAGGTAGAAAAACATCTTCCTAGCTCTTAATACTAGAACCCAGGGTTATTCAGGGAAGCTGAACAGAGGAAAATTCAGGACAGATAAAAGTACTTCTTCATGCAGTGCACAGTAAAACTATGCAATTCACTACTGCAAGATGCAGTGATGGCCACCAACTTGGACAGCTTTAAAAGGGGACTAGAAAAATTCATTGATAAGGCTATCAATGGCTATTAGTCACGATGGCTATATATTACCTCCAGTATCAGAAGCAGTATGCCTCTGTATACCAGTTGCTGGGGAAACAATAGCAGAAGTACGCTACTGTATTTATGTCCTGTTGTGAGCTTCCCATAGGCATCTCATAGTTCTATCTGGGGAAGAGAGACAGAGAGAATGAATGAGTAGTGAGATGTTCTTAGAGCTCTCTCAACATCCAGCAAAGGGCCATGAACATTTCAAAACCCATTTTTAACTGAGCAAGAAACCAAGCGTATATACAATTATATTTTAATACATTTCCAAAATAGCGTTATAACTGTTTAGCCACAAATATAGTGTGAGCATCTATTTTATCTACTTAACAGTGCAAGTCTACTCAGAAGTAAGCCCTTTAAAGCTCGATGAGAATTAGTCCTAGGTAAGTGTGTCCAGGACTGCACCCTAAGTTGGTTAAAAACCAAGGCCACTGTGATGCAATGGGCAAACTGTCATGTACAGACATGGGACAGGGAACAGACATATACTAAAAGATAAAAATGCCATTCTTAGGATGTTTTATATATTGTATTAGCACTTTTTAAAATATATTCCCCTTCATTTTCCATTTTGAGATTAACAGCACTGATTTATTCTAAAACAAGCTGGAAAAGTTCTTCCTGAAGCAAAGGGGATGGGGGCAACTTTCGTTTCCTTTCTCTGGGAAGAAGCAGAGTACTTTTCCTACTTCTTTAATTATTCTTCAACCCAGCCCTGGGGTATGTTTTTTCATTCCACTTTCTATTTCAATGAGTCTCTCATAGGGCCTCTCATATGAAAATCTGTTCAAGCAAATAAGCAAACTAAATTCAATATGCAATATTGGTAACATGCCAGTCTGAACACTGTTCAAGTGAATGGCTAAATCTTAGCACACAAGAGTAGTTCACTCACGCAGGAACAAACCAACAAAGAATCTCCTGTAGTGTTCTCCAAAGCTGAACATTGTTAATTTACACATAAGGAATCCTCAGCAGCAACATGCATTATTGAAGTGCTTCCTAGAGTCTGCAGAGCCAGACATTCAAATACCTTAGAAAAAAAAACCAAAAAAAAAAAAAAACACCAGAAACTATTTGCTTCCTTGTTTTGGATTTTTAAAGGAGTGCCTTGCAGTCTGAACAGGTCAGACTGCATCTCAAGCAGACTGGATCTAGATCACTATATACTGCACTATTATTCTAGCAAAAATGGCAAACTTTATCAGCAACTGTGGACTTTACTACAATTACCCATCATTATATTTAGATTATATAGCACTGGAATGAAAGAACTAGATGGTGGGCAGAGAGGGGAGAGAGGCTACATTATCTTCTAAGAGAAGGTGTTTCCAGCAGTCTTCAGTATCAAATCTGCTAATGTTACTTTTGTGGGCAGTAAACTACTTACCATAAGGATATCACACAGTGCAGAGATGTTCATGTTATTGCTGCTTTGCTGGCAGGGTTTTGTATTTTCAAAAGACAGAGCATCCACTGCTTCTCTGTTAGAGGCTGAAGCACTGAGATCTTTTGCACAAAATTAATCTTAAATATGAAAAGTATGGCTTTATCATGGCATCTATGACAAACATATTTTTCTTCCTTTCTAAAGGGTTTTTCATATTCTAGTTCTATGGAATATAGAGGAACGGTTCTATGAAATTTGAAAGCCTTCCAGACCAAAGACTGAACACACCACGTTGTGAACCCTGGTTGGTCCTAATAAAAATGTATTATTTTATAGGATCTGTTTTAAGCTTTCATACAAAATCTATCACCACACCTCATCTGGAATACTGGTTGCTCTTCTATAGTTCGCTTTTGTTCAGTTCAATCATGTTAATTAATTATTCCTATAGCATTTTTAACATGCAAAATGTTTTACAAGCTTTACCTTGTTTGTCTCACTGATTTATTTTTACAGACAAGGAACTGAGATTGATAGCTACTTGCACAAAGTGCCCAGTGAATTATTTCTCCATGTTCCATCACTCTGTTGATAATATGTCAGTCCTCATTGAGACTTCCGTGGATCAACAATGTTGTTGGCAACTAAATATAAACTTTTAGTTTCAATGAACCAGTCTTCCTCTCCCCAAACCCAAATCTTCTGCAAGTCCTTTCTTAGACTACCTGAGCTTCAACCACTCTGTGCACCCCCAATTAACTCTCCCCCCTCTCCCTGGAGAAGGGCTATAGCTCAGTTATTACGTCACATACTCTGTGTGCATAAGATCTCATGACTGGCATCTCAAGTTAAATAGATCAGATTAAATAGCAAGGCTGGGAAAGACCTCTACTTATGACGGAGAAACTCTGGAGAACCTCTGCTAAGAGAAAACAGTATCTTATGTGGTCTGATTAAGTATAAAGTCATTTCATATGCCCTTATTACTTTTTTTTTTAATCAATCCCCACCTTTCACTTAAACTTTGTCCAGTTTGCCTTACTGGTTAAGAGTGTGCATATGTGTGTACCTTGCATTCTTATAAATATCATCATGCAGAGTCCAGGTTCCAAACTCAGGACTCTCTAATGCAGATTAGATCTTGTATATTATACATACCCATAAAGAATGAGAACATTCATGTCTCAGCTCTTAACTAGCCATCCTGACTGAAAGTACAAAAGTTAAAGTGCTAATATATACAATAAGTCATCTAGGACGAACTTCTCAATTGTAGCCCTTCTGGTCAGAGACAATATCAGTTCTCTGCGCTCCACAGTATACAAGTCTAAATCAATGTTAAACAGTAGCAGAAAAAAATTACAAGCCTGACTTACAAAAGAGATGTGTTTTTCTAAACCAGACTAAGCATCATTCCCAAACTTGCTTTCTGTAACATCTTGCCTGATAAAATGATGTGGAAATCTCAAAAGCTTTCCCACAATTTTGTGCATTTTTGTGCAATATTCTAAATAGTAAATATTTCTTTCTTTCATCTGTCCCAAGTGTAAACTGAAACCTACATGACATTTAGTAGAACCTAATTAAAGTCTGCCACATTTCTTCTATTCCATCTTAAGAGTCTGAACATGTAGACATCATGATGTCAATATCAAGTCAACCTTTTTCTTCAATCCACCCCCTCTCACACTTTTTGTAACATCTAGCCTGAAGAGATCTGGTGATCTCAACATTTTCTGGGTTCGTCCTAATGAAGGTATTGCCTAACAGTGGATCTTTGAATTTTTCTTTTGGAGCAGGACTGAGTTTTATAGGTAAATAAAAAAATACCTTATTTAGCAGTTCAGGGCAGGATACTACAACTGGAGGGAGAGACATGGCTACCACCTGAAGAAAGGACTTTACTTTGAAGGTTATCTTCCCTCCAATCCAATAAGGTGACATCACCTTATTTGGTTTCTATTGGCGTTTTTAACCTTGTGCACAATGAAAATTAACATCCAGCTTTACAAATATAAAAACCATTATGTTTCTCTTTACTTTTGCTTTCTGCCTACCAAGGAACCTGTGTGTTTCAACTAAGGTTGGAGGCAAATCTGAGTAACTACTGGATTTCATATTTAGAAAAATATTCTGAATACCATAAATATTACATATTTGTTCATCTCAATAGTCTGAACTAATAGTTTCAAATGCAACCTGAAATCTAAATAACACCTAGTAGAGCCTAATTCCTTTAACTTTTCTTCCATTCCATCTTAAGACTCTGAACACACAGACATCATGAGGTCAACATCAAGTCAACCTTTTTTTCACTCCACTTCCCCCCTCACACTTTTTGTAAGATCTAGCCTGAAGAGATCTGGAGATGGCAAAATCTTGCACAGAGTTTTTGTGCATATTTGGTCAGTCCTAATAAAGGTATTGCCTGATAGAGGATTTGGGCATTTTGTATGGGCCAGCACAGCTTACTTTGTTTTATCAGATTTACAAGGACATTTTTGTTTGGTTTACCTTAGTTTTACTAAAACCTTTCTTGTTTAAGCATATTGTACCTTTCTGGCAGTATAAACATATTGATGCTCATAGCCAAAGTTTCCATCGCAATTATTTTAAGCAGTTACTGCTTAATTACGTTAATCAGAAGGAGCAGGAGTAGACAAAATACCAAGTAGTGTAGGAGCTCATCAGGGGTTACTTTGTGGACCTAGTATGAGAGGGAACTTACCAACAGCCTAGAGGCCCTAGCCCTTTTCATTCATTCACTCTCTCCTCTCCCCAGTTAGAAAACCAACATCTGTCCACCCATATACCACTTTCGTTTGTACCTGGAATCTCATGTATAGCTCAAAGCAGCATTCAGCTGGGTTCAGGTTGCTTTCTAAATGTCAAAAAGACAGCAGAAAGACCTGTTGCATAATAATATAGTAGCCAGTGAGTACGAACATGACTGCATTAGCTTTCAGGTCATATATTAAAGGAGCAATCCTATGCGTGTATAGACAGAAAAAGGTTTTGACAGCTCCCAACATTCCCCAGCTAGCACTTGTAGGACTTTTTTCTATCTTTTTTCTTTGAGTTTTTTTTAGTATACATGCATACATTTGTATATATCCACAGCAATGAATAAATACATACGAAATGCATATATATAAAAATACAACTTACTAGCAATTATACATAGGCTTTAACAAAAGCAGAACAGATATCCAAATAGTATCCCTTTGAAGGTGGTATCTATATGCCAGCCATTCAAAAGTTGAAAGCTATAAGGTAGGTCATTTTTCTATCTAAACATGCATAGGACTGTGCCCTAAAACTGCTGAACAATTCCACATCACAGTGTACCACATAAACAAAAACACAGTACTGACTTCAATCAAGAATTCTAGCTTAACAGGACAAAGCAAATAAATATCTGACTCTCTAAATTATGGCCATCGTAAGACTTTACTGCAAAATTCCTTTATATAATGAAAGATTACTAAATCTTGTAGTTTTTTCTCATTGCTATGTACAGAATAATCTGTTCTAGTTCATAGCTTTTACAGCACGTCTGCAAATATTCCCATAAGCCTTTGACAATTTAATCTAGTGTGCAGATGGTTTAAATCTCACCAATCTAACTGCTTTTCTTTTGGAAAACAAAATATGTTGTTCTGTGCCAGAAGCATAACAGAAGCACATACTGAACTATCCAGTGCATAATTTTAACAGCCCTGTTCCATAGCCAATTTTTTTTTGGTCATCTATATCATTTAACTGCAAGCTCTGAGACACTGCTTGAAAATGCAGGCAGTAGCGTCCACATTGCAACGATTCCTCTCCAAGGCTCAGTGAAGGCCTGAAATGTCAGCCCAAGAAGAATGCAAAGATTATATTCTTAAAAGTAATATCTAGCAGTTCTATTTATTTAGTTAATGAACCTATATACACCCTTCAATAAGTATTTCTACAGCATTAAAACAATACATACTAATACAGCAATAAAACAGCAGCATAAAAATCCACTCATCATGTTAAAAGGCCAGGGACTCTAAAAAGATCTTTGCCTGGCATCAAAAAGATATGGACATAGGAGCCAGGCGAGCTGCTCTGGGAAAAAAATTCCAGACGTGGGGAGCCACAACTGAGAAGGCTCTCTTAGCAACCCTATGAGGTAGACAAACATACCTCATAGGTTTGCTAAGGGAATAATGCAATGATTCTATGTGACCCTTAGCTCCTTGGATTAGTATACACATATGAGAAATAATCTTTTAACGATTTTGTAAACTGGTCCTGAGTTTGTAAGCTGGTTGGGCATCACCTATGAACCTCAAAGCCATGGACTCTTTAAATGGCCTTTGAATGTATGGATTATGTTTCATATGGGGAACCATTAACAGCAACTCCCTCAAAAAGGATTGGCTGAGGCAGCAGTAATCAAGCTATAGTAACCTCTCCTATGTGTCATTCTCCTTCCAATTCCTTACACACCATCCAAACCGTTTTCTGCTTAGCCTATATTTTTTACCTAGGTCTATGTGTTGGCTCTCTTGTGCTACGCCATACCCAAGTCGCAAAATCAGGGAAAGAGAGTAAGCCAGGAAAACACCGAGAGAAAGAAAATGTATGAAATATTTAGCCTCTAAAAGTGTACTGACCTGCATATTTTCTTCACTTTACAATATTTCCCTATAGAAAATAGTAACACACCCATTAATTTGGAGAACAACAAAATGCTGGTCAAGGGTCAGCAGCAAAGAAGTTGCTTACTGCTCAGGATGTAAGTGGATTATGACAGTTTCATTTTTTAAATCAGGTTCCAGAGTGATAAAGGTATTTATTAAGTATTTCAGGAACTCCTATAGCACTTTTCTGCACAGAATAAAACAGGATACTAGTAGGGAGATAGGAATACTGCTTCAAAATAGAAACACCCCATGGGACATGTTCCCTAAATACATACGATCTATAATATCTACCTGCTTCTACTTGCATATATTGTTTCAGCATCTTACAACAGCAGAATTGAAAACAGGGGCACAGGCAGCCTGCACAGAATGCTGGACTAGATGAACCTTTGGTATGATCCAGCATGGGTCTTCTTATGTTCACTCCCACCATCAAAAGTGCTTGCCTTTGGTTTCAGCTAACAATTCCACTGTACTGTATACCATTAAAATGCAAAGAGTGTTCTCTTGTTAATTTTTCACTTCAATAAACTGCAGCTCTTCTTTGAGAATGTATTTAGCTGAAGCTCTTAGAACAGCCTCTCTTTAGTTATATCAGTTCTCATCTTTCATCTCCCAGAAATATATCTTTCATTTGCAACTCAATTTATAAAAGAACTTGACCTCAGAAAACACAGCAGAAAGAAAAGCATTTCTGGTCTATATATTGTCCTACCTGATCCAGTGCCTGAATGGACCACTCATTAATTTTAAGGTTTTAAAATAAATTGCACTAAGTATTTACAGAGAACTAAATATCTGCATATGAATTGCTTAACTCCAGATCTGTAGTTCCCAATGGAAGAGAGATTTATTGTAATATAATAATGCAAATAGAGCTTTATAGATGTCAGAAACATTAGGTTCAAATGGACACACAATCCACTCTTCTGACCATTTTCAAGGAAAAAACAGATAGTGTGTAGCAGTCGTCGTCGTAGAAGAAGAAGAAGAAGAAGAAGATGATGATGATTTTAGTACTGGGGTCAATGCAACTTGAATGACCCCAAATGATAATTATTGCATAAACTGGGATTAAGCAGAGGGGAATAATGCACAAATTCTCTGCAAATCAAACCTACCAACAGGGTGGAAAAGAATCAATGATTTTTTAAAATAAAAAATGGAATTTTAAAATTTTGAAATATTAAAAAATCATAAATAAAATACTATATTTCTCACACTTAAAAATAACATTGTAACAATTAAATCTCATCATAAATATGCTAAACCTACACTTACAGTACCATAAAAATAAAGTTACTTACCAATCAAACAGGGATATTCATTTCAGTTTTTCGTCGCATGAAAATGGATCTGTCCAGCCTAACTACCAGCTCCTGCTTCTTGAAAGTTCTGGGCTTTCAGTTTTCTCCGACTAAAGTCACATGTACAAAGACACAGGCTAGGTAGGATTCTTGTTGTTCTGTGCATACACACACACACACACACACACACACACCTGAACAATGTTAACAGTAAGAAATAATATAACAATACATTCTGGTTGTATTGTTACATTGTGCTTTTAATGCTTTAATATTTTATATTGTTTTATCCTGCATTTTTTGGTTTTCATTTTTGTGAAATGCCCAGAGAGCTTCAGCTATTGAGCGGTATAGAAATGGAATAAATGGAATGAATGAATGAATGAATGAATGAATGAATATGAAATCCCAGGACCCAATTAAAAACCTTATCATATGCTGCCAAATGCCTGAGAACAGAGGAAGGTCTTAACCTGGCACCGAAAAGATAACAATGTTGGTGCTAGGCGGGCTTCACTGGAGAGATCATTC
The DNA here is from genome assembly GCF_057233095.1 of Heloderma suspectum. Lineage (NCBI taxonomy): Eukaryota > Metazoa > Chordata > Lepidosauria > Squamata > Helodermatidae > Heloderma > Heloderma suspectum. The sequence continues at coordinate 65,292,471 of NC_139462.1, read as the reverse complement.
CACAATCGGAGGGCCACCAGTGAGAAGGCCCTCTCCCTTCTTGTCACCTTCCAAGCCTACCTCAGTGGAGGCACCCAGAAGAGGGTCTTAGATGACGAGCGAAATATGTGTGTAGGTTCTTGCCAGGAGAGGTGCTTCGTCAGTTATTGCAGCCCCAAGCCAGGTAAATAATACTCTGTTTAGTTGGAAATTAAAATGCTTTAGTGGTCAGATCTGCACCATTGTTCAGGAAATACATGAAAACGTTTCAGTGGGAAACTCGATTTAAATCATTCATTTAAATCGACCTTTTTTCTTGCTGACCTTGACTTAAATCAATTCCCCCTGCCTACCAACGTGGGAGTGAGGCACCCTCAGCTCTATTTTTCCAATTCATGAATCACACACAGAAGGCATTCCATAATATTTTCACTAATTTTTATCAACATATTTTGAATAAAACTGAAAAGTTAACACAGCTATATCTTTTTAAGGATAGACAATGTCTGAGAAACATGTCTGATCATCTGCTATTGGGCTTTTTTAAAACTCTGTTATGCTGAAATTCTACCAGACGCACTTGTAAGCAGACGAAAAGGTGAATTAAATGCCTCACTTGCTAATTGCTCTAGAAAATAATGCTGCTATGGCATAATATTTTCTTATGCCAACAGCCTTAAATGGAAATTCAACTAGGTAAAAAAACAAAACACAGCACCACCCAACTTCATGCCAAGATCACATGAACAGCAAGAACTGGATTTGCTTTGCACAATGGGTCACAAGCACTTTCTCAACCTTGCTTACAATACATCTGTTCTATTTTGTCTGTGCCAATCCATACATATAAATTATAAATCAGAAGAGAAAGCAACTTAATTTTTTTAGCAGAAGGATGACCAGAAGCCATATTCACAGTCCATGTGGTGTAGCATGGCATGGCATTTCTAAGCAGGAACTGAAGTACTGACAAACTCATGCGGCCAGTTCAATCTTTAAACAGACAGGATGTGTACCTGCAATTGTTGTGGCAGCATAAGAAGGATGGAAGGGAAGGACAGGATAGTTTATCTTCTCCTTTCTTACAAGGAAGTCAGGGCACACATCACCGGGGGGGGGGGGGGTTATCTCACAGCAACCCTGTAAAATACATAAGGCTGACAAACAGAAACTTGCCCAAGGCTACATGCTGAGTTTCATGGCTGTGTGCGGTTTTGAACATGAATTTTCCATGCTCAAACCAAATATTCCACCCATTGCACTACATTGCAGGGAACGTGCTTTAGTTTGCAAGCTGCTTGTTCACTAGGGAAGCAATTACTACTTGTCAGAGACAAGCAGCAAAACTGCACAAGAGAACTGTCACACAGTTGCCAGCTGAACAGAGCAAACAAAGGTTTACCAACATATCTGCTTGCATCTTCAAATCCATACTGATTCATGCTTCTAGCTTCCCAGATTGGAAGGAAACTGTAGGGACAGTAAGCAAGTATCTGTCAATGCTAGTCAACATCAGGTCCTCAAATGCCACAGCATGCCTTTGGAGTCCCTACAATACTCCTCCTTGAAAGCCAGTTGCAAAATCAAAATTCTTTGTCCGTACTGGCAACATACAAAAACTGTCAAACTATTTTGATTTTTCGGTCCCCATTCAGCAAGACTGGATCTGTGAGTCCAACAGCCACTAGGAAACACGGGTCTTCACTTCTTAAGCAAGCATCTTCAGCTAACAGCCCATACAAAAACATTAGGCAGTATCCAATACTGCTGCTCTGCTTACGTCACTGACATAGCACAAGGGTAAGCATCCTTTAGCGCAAAACCAGTAGCGTATGCTGGCGTGATGGGTTATCTGGGGAAATGCATTGAAACGCACATACTATTGAAACACACTTACTCTTGTTCAGTCGTTCAGTCGTGTCCGACTCTTCGTGACCCCATGGACCATAGCACGCCAGGCCTTCCTGTCCTCCGCTCTCTCCCGGAGTGTGCTCAAGTTCATATTCATTGCATCGGTGATGCTATCTAGCCATCTCATCCTCTGTCGTCCCCTTCTCCTTTTGCCTTCAGTCTTTCCCAGCATCAGGGTCTTTTCCAGAGAGTTTTCTCTTCGCATTAGGTGGCCAAAATATTTCAGCTTCAGCTCTAGTATCTGTCCTTCCAATGAGCACTCAGGGTTGATCTCCTTTAGGATGGACTGATTTGACCTCCTTGCAGTCCAGGGGACTCGTAAGAGTCTTCTCCAGCACCACAGTTCGAAAGCATCAATTCTTCGGCGCTCAGCCTTCCTTATAGTCCAGCTCTCACAGCCATACATTACTACTGGGAAAACCATAGCTTTGATTAGACGGACCTTTGTCAGCAAGGTGATGTCTCTGCTTCTTACTATGCTGTCTAGGTTTGCCATAGCTTTCCTCCCAAGGAGCAAGCGTCTTTTAATTTCATGGCTACAGTCACCGCCTGCGGTGATCTTGGAGCCCTAGAAAGTAAAATCTGTCACTGCTTCCATTTCTTCCCCTTCTATATGCCAGGAAGTGATGGGGCCAGATGCCATGATCTTCGTTTTTTTAATGTTGTTTCAAACCAGCTTTTGCACTCTCCTCTTTCACCCTCAACAAGAGGCTCTTGAGATCCTCTTCGCTTATCTACTTGCAATTTCTTGCTTACGAATTGCTAGGTTGGCAGAAGCTGGGACTGAAGACGGGAGCTCACTCCATCACGCAGCACTCGGGTCTCGAACTGCTGACTTGCCAACCTTCCAGTCTGCAGTTCAGAGTCTTAACCACTAAGCCACCACGGCCCCTTTTACCTTTCACCCTCAACAAGAGGCTCTTGAGATCCTCTTCGCTTTCTGCCATTAGGGTGGTATCGTCTGCATATCGGAGGTTGTTGATAATTCTCCCGGCAATCTTAATTCCGATCTGTGATTCATCCAACCTGGCGTTTCTCATGATGTACTCTGCATATAAGTGAAATAAGCAGGGTGACAATATGCAGCCTTGTCGTACTCCTTTCCCAATTTTGAACCATTCGGTTGTTCCATGTCTGGTTCTTACTGCTGCTTCTTGACCCTCGTACAGGTTTCTCAGGAGACAGGTAAGGTGGTCTGGTACTCCCATCTCTTTAAGAATTTGCCACAGTTTGTTGTGACCCACACAATCAAAGGCTTTAGCGTAGTCAATGAAGCAGAAATAGACGTTTTTCTGGAATTCTCTTGCTTTCTCCATGATCCAGCGAATGTTGGTGATTTGATCTCTAGTTCCTCTGCCTCTTCGAAACCCAGCTTGTACTGCCAGAAGTTCTCGGTTCGCATACTGCTGAAGCCTGGCTTGTAGGATTTTGAGCATCACCTTGCTGGCATGTGAAATGAGCGCAATTGTGCAGTAGTTTGAACACGCTTTGGCATTGCCCTTCTTTGGAATTGGAATGTAAACTGACCTTTTCCAGTCTTGCGGCCATTGTTGAGTGTTCCAGATTTGTTGGCATATTGAGTGCAGCATTTTAACAGCATCATCTTTTAGGATTTTAAATAGCTCAGCTGGAAGACTGTCATCTCCGCTAGCTTTGTTGTTACTAATGCTTCCTAAGGCCCACTTGACTTCACTCTCGAGGATGTCCGGCTCAAGTTCAGTGACCGCACTATCATGGCTATCAGGGACATTAAGATCTTTCCTGTAAAGTTCTTCTGTGTACTCTTGCCACCTCTTCTTAATCTCAGCGGCTTCTGTTAGGTCCCTGCCTTCTTTGTCCTTTATCATGCCCGTCTTTGCACAAAACGTTCCCTTGAGATCTCCGATTTTCTTGAAGAGATCTCTAGTCTTTCCCATTCTGTTGCTTTCCTCGATTTCTTTACATTGTTCATTTAAGAAGGCCTTCTTGTCTCTCCTTGCTATTCTCTGGAACTCTGCATTCAGTTGGATATATCTTCCCCTTTCTCCCTTGCTTTTCGCTTCCCTTCTTTCCTCAGCTACTTGTAAAGCCTCATCAGACAGCCACTTGGCTTTCTTGCATTTCTTTTTCTTGGGGATGGATTGAGTTGCTGCCTCCTGAACAATGTTACGGACCTCTGTCCATAGTTCCTCAGGCACTCTGTCTATCAGGTCTAATCCCTGAAATCTATTCCTCACCTCCACTGTATATTCATAAGGGATAGGATTTAGGTCATACCTGAATGGTTTAGTGGTTTTCCCTACGTTCTTCAATTTAAGCTGAAATTTTGCAACAAGAAGCTCATGATCTGAGCCACAGTCAGCTCCAGGTCTTGTTTTGACTGACTGTATAGAGCTTCTCCATCTTTGACTGCAAAGGACATAATCAATCTGATTTCGATATTGACCATCTGGTGATGTCCATGTGTAGAGTCGTCTCTTGTGCTGTTGGAAAAGAGTGTTTGCTATGATCAGCATGTTCTCTTGGCAGAACTCTATTAGCTTTTGTCCTGCTTCATTTTGTACACCCAGGCCATGCCTGCCTGTTATCCCGGTGATTTCTTGATTTCCTACTTTAGCATTCCAATCCCCTAGGATGAAAAGGACATCTTTTTGTGGTGTTAGTTCTACAAGGTGTTGAACCCATCAACCTCAGCTTCATAGAACCGATCAACCTCAGCTTCTTCGGCCTCAGTGGTTGGGGCATAGACTTGAATTACTATGATGTTGAATGGTTTGCTTTGGATTCGTACTGAGATCATTCTATCATTTTTAAGATTGTACCCCAGTACTGCTTTTTCCACCCTTTTCTTGACTATGAGTGCTACTCCATTTCTTCTAAGGGATTCTTGCCCACTGTAGTAGATATGATGGTCACCTGAATTAAATTCGCCCATGCCTGTCCATTTGAGTTCGCTGATTCCCAAGATGTCAATGTTCAATCTTCCCCTCTCATGTTTGACCACCTCCAGCTTACCTTGATTCATTGATCTGACATTCCAGGTTCCTAAACAATATTGTTCTTTACAGCATCGGATTTTCTTTTCACCACCAGACACATCCACAGCTGAGTGTCCTTTAGGCTTTGGCCCAGCCACTTCACTCTTTCTGGCGCTACTTGGAAATACCCTCTGCTCTTCCCCAGTAGTATATTGGACACCTTCTGACCTGAGGGGCTCATCTTCCAGCGTCATTTCTTTTAGCCTTGTGATACGTTCCATGGGGTTTTCTTGGCAAGAATACTGGAGTGGGTTGCCATTTCCTTCTCCAGTGGACCACATTTTGTCAGAACTCTCTGCCATGACCTGTCCGTCTTGGGTGGCCCTGCTTATGGCTTCACTGAGTTACGCACGCCCCTTCGCCACAACAAGGCAGTGATCCATGAAAGGGATATATTCTATTACTCCAACCTAAATAGATAAGATTGGCTGTCCCACCAATGCAACCACACAACACATTACATTATACTGGTATGTGCAAATGAAAATGTTCAGGAGCACAGTGTCAGGAACCCATATAGTAATTTGGCTTCCTTTAGAACACATATGCTAAGCTTGAGCAAGAAGCATTTTAAGAGTTCCAGTATAGTAAATACCAGCTCTCACTATAGCCCAGTTCAGGCATTTGCCTGAACATGTGGAGGCTTAAAGTAGGTAAAGGATCGGAGCCATGAATGCTAGCCCCACCCCCTACATCTCCAGGCTCTGACCCCCTCCAGCAAAGTCTGAATGGGAGCTCTACTCACATTCATTTGAATGTGAGTAGAACTCTCTGATGCATCCTGCCTTCAGGATTCCAGATCATGCAGAGAGTTCTACTTGCATTCAAGCAAATGCAAGTAGGGCTCCGGTTCAGACCTTGCTGATTCAACACAGCAAGGTCTGAACTGAGGGGGCAGGGCCAGCACCCCTGGATACACAGGGGAGAGGCCAGCATGCACAGTCCCAACCCTCTACCCACTTTACATCCTCATGCATTCAGGTGAATGCCTGAACAGGCTTGGTGACAGCACATTAAGAGTAAATATCCACCACATGAAATTGGCATAATAAAAGGATTCATGGTAGAAAAGGAATGTGAAAATCAGTCCTTAGTCTATACTGAATGGACGTAAGGGAGATGAGGGCTTTGATCTTCCTCACAGGCCAAAAAAGTAAGTCAACTGTTGCCATTTCAAACCAATTAAATTATGTTGTTTATATCATGAGGAAGAATGCATAATTGCTTGGCAGCATAAAATTAAAACAGAAACAACATAATACAAAAGGCATATATGTGTACATTTGTTAGAGGGGCTACTCACACCTCACAGTAGCAGGTGTATCATACAAACTGTGACCCATCAAGTGGAACACAGTCCACCAGCCATGAGTGGCCGCCCACTAGGGGATGGATTTGGGCTGGTAGATCGCTGCTATGCAGACCTGTAGGATATTGCAGTGTTTCTTGAAAACGTAAACAAGGAGGGAAGGTGGAAAGAGTCGTACTGCCAAATCTGGCAAACTATTTCCAACAGCTTCTGAACAGGCATGTATCCAATACTAATCCCAATCAGTTTCTGTTTACACCTTCATTTGATCGGATGACTGGCATAATCTAAGCCACAGTTCATGAGTAAACACCACAGAATGCTTTATGTGCCTTTGGATTTTGTGAGATTGTTAATGAAAACTGGAGTGAGTTCCTTACTTATGCCTCTTTTTTGACAGTTTTTATTTATTTAATTTATATCCCGCCCTTCCTCACAAAGAGCCCAGGGCAGCTAACAATCCTATATAAGCAGCTTATATAGACATCGTACACCACATAAACATTAAAATCATGACTCAAAAATCACAACTATATAATAAAATATAATAAAACCATCAACGCAATCAATCAAAAAACAAATACAGCACTCGCCTATATCCCCAAAGCCTGCACAAATAAATATATCTTTTAACTGGTGCCTAAATGACAACAGCATTATGCTCAAGTTCTTCTTTAAGAAAATTTTAAATTAGCTAATCAGCTATAACAAAGTCACTTCCAATTCCTTCTAATGCAATTGGCTATTGCATAAAACTGTGGGCTGCTTTACATGTAATAAATTGCTCAAGGAAGCTTTTGGTAACACAGTTTTCTCCTACAGATACATACCATGTATACACAGCCAATTATGGCTGGTACTATCCCATCTCTAATATTAATTCCAGTAAGTCAGAGCAGCCTAGTTCTGTTTCCCTACCATCCATTCTTTAAAATAGCAATGTCTTGTATTTTAAGGTGTTGTTTGCAAAACTAAAAGCTAACACTTCATCATAATATCACATAATCATTTTAATTTAATATATCAGAAACCCAAGGTTAAAGTTTAAAAGTACTCTACTATGACCCTTTGAAAAGCAAAGGCTTCTGACTTTATGCCAAATGACTTAGCAATTGCAACTGGCTCAGGAGACAACAGGGAGGTGAGAAAGGGCAACTTGAAACTGAATCCATGTCAAAAGTCAAGTATGTACTTATTCCTTCTTGGCTGCACAGCCATCTGTACAGCTTATTTTGGGGGCCCAGTGTCAGAGTAAGCAGGTTCTTCGTGCACTCTACAGGCTGTGTTTGATAACCTTTTTGAAAAAAAGAACACTTTAGTTGACCTTCTTTGGTGATGCAACTTAGCTTGAATATAATTACAAATTAATAGTAAGTTTAGCATATACTGTATGTAAAAAAGCAGCTCAGTTGTTACAACTAGAGCCATTAATCTGGTTGGAGATGATGGGAGCTGTAGTCCAACATCTGGAGTCACAACTCAGTCCAACACCTGGAGGGCACCAGTTTGGGGAAGGATGTTGTTGTTGTTCAGTCGTGTCCGACTCTTCGTGAACACATGGACCATAGCACGCCAGGCCTTCCTGGCCTCCGCTCTTTCCCGGAGTGTGCTCAAGTCCATATTCATTGCATCAGTGATGCTATCTAGCCATCTCATCCTCTGCCGTCCCCTTCTCCTTTTGCCTTCAGTCTTTCCCGGCATCAGGGTCTTTTCCAGACAGTTTTCCCTTCGCATTAGGTGGCCAAAATATTTCAGCTTCAGTATCTGTCCTTCCAATGAGCACTCAGGGTTGATTTCCTTTAGGATGGACTGATTTGACCTCCTTGCAGTCCAGGGGACTCGTAAGAGTCTTCTCCAGCACCACAGTTCGAAAGCATCAATTCTTCGGCGCCCAGCCTTCCTTATAGTCCAGCTCTCACAGCCATATATTACTACTGGGAAAACCATAGCTTTGATTATGCGAATCTTTGTCGGCAAGGTGATGTCTCTGCTTCTTACTATGCTGTCTAGGTTTGCCATAGCTTTCCTCCCAAGGAGCAAGTGTCTTTTAATTTCATGGCTACACTCACCGTCTGTGGTGATCTTGGAGCCCAAGAAAGTAAAATCTGTCACTGCTTCCATTTCTTCCCCTTCGATATGCCAGGAAGTGATGGGGCCAGATGCCATGATCTCCATTTTTTTAATGTTGAGTTTCAAACCAGCTTTTGCACTCTCCTCTTTCACCCTCAACAAGAGGCTCTTGAGAGCCTCTTCGCTTTCTGCCATTAGGGTGGTATCGTCTGCGTATCTGAGGTTCTTGATAATTCTCCCAGCAATCTTAATTCCGGCCTGTGATTCATCCAGCCTGGCGTTTCTCATGATGTACTCTGCATATAAGTGAAATAAGCAGGGTGACAATATGCAGCCTTGTCGTACTCCTTTCCCAATTTTGAACCAATCGGTCCGGTTCTTACTGTTGCTTCTTGACCCTCATACAGGTTTCTCAGGAGACAGGTAAGGTGGTCTGGTACTCCCATCTCTTTAAGAATTTGCCACAGTTTGTTGTGACCCACACAATCAAAGGCTTTAGCGTAGTCAATGAAGCAGAAATAGACGTTTTTCTGGAATTCTCTTGCTTTCTCCATGATCCAGCGAATGTTGGCGATTTGATCTCTAGTTCCTCTGCCTCTTCGAAACCCAGCTTGTACTGCCAGAAGTTCTCGGTTCGCATACTGCTGAAGCCTGGCTTGTGGGATTCTGAGCATCACCTTGCTGGCATGTGAAATGAGTGCAATTGTGCAGTAGTTTGAACACTCTTTGGCATTGCCCTTCTTTGGAATTGGAATGTAAACTGACCTTTTCCAGTCTTGCGGCCATTGTTGAGTGTTCCAGATTTGTTGGCATATTGAGTGCAGCACTTTAACAGCATCATCTTTTAGGATTTTAAATAGCTCAGCTGGAAGACTGTCATCTCCGCTAGCTTTGTTGTTAATAATGCTTCCTAAGGCCCACTTGACTTCACTCTCGAGGATGTCCGGCTCAAGTTCAGTGACCGCACTATCATGGCTATCAGGGACATTAAGATCTTTCCTGTAAAGTTCTTCTGTGTACTCTTGCCACCTCTTCTTAATCTCAGCGGCTTCTGTTAGGTCCCTGCCTTCTTTGTCCTTTATCATGCCCGTCTTTGCACAAAACGTTCCCTTGAGATCTCCGATTTTCTTGAAGAGATCTCTAGTCTTTCCCATTCTGTTGCTTTCCTCGATTTCTTTACATTGTTCATTTAAGAAGGCCTTCTTGTCTCTCCTTACTATTCTCTGGAACTCTGCATTCAGTTGGATATATCTTCCCCTTTCTCCCTTGCTTTTCGCTTCCCTTCTTTCTTCAGCTACTTGTAAAGCCACTTTGCTTTCTTGCATTTCTTTTTCTTGGGGATGGATTGAGTTGCTGACTCCTGAACAATGTTGCGGACCTCCGTCCATAGTTCCTCAGGCACTCTGTCTATCAGGTCTAATCCCTGAAATCTATTCCTCACCTCCACTGTATATTCATAAGGGATAGGATTTAGGTCATACCTGAATGGTTTAGTGGTTTTCCCTACGTTCTTCAATTTAAGCTGAAATTTTGCAACAAGAAGCTCATGATCTGAGCCACAGTCAGCTCCAGGTCTTGTTTTTTCTGACTGTATAGAGCTTCTCCATCTTTGGCTGCAAAGGACATAATCAATCTGATTTCGATATTGACCATCTGGTGATGTCCATGTGTAGAGTCGCCTCTTGTGCTGTTGGAAAAGAGTGTTTGCTATGATCAGCATGTTCTCTTGGCGAAACTCTATTAGCCTTTGTCCTGCTTCATTTTGTACACCAAGGCCATGCTTGCCTGTTATCCCGGTGATTTCTTGACTTCCTACTTTAGCATTCCAATCCCCTAGGATGAAGAGGACATCTTTTTGTGGTGTTAGTTCTACAAGGTGTTGTAGGTCTTCATAGAACCCATCAACCTCAGCTTCTTCGGCCTCAGTGGTTGGGGCATAGACTTGAATTACTGTGACCTTGAATGGTTTGCTTTGGATTCGTACTGAGATCATTCTATCATTTTTAAGATTGTACCCCAGAACTGCTTTTCCCACCCTTTTGTTCACTATGAGTGCTACTCCATTTCTTCTAAGGGATTCTTGCCCACAGTAGTAGATATGATGGTCACCTGAATTAAATTCACCCATGCCTGTCCATTTTAGTTCACTGATTCCCAAGATGTCAATGTTCAATCTTCCCCTCTCATGTTTGACCACCTCCAGCTTACCTTGATTCATTGATCTGACATTCCAGGTTCCTAAACAATATTGTTCTTTACAGCATCGGATTTTCTTTTCACCACCAGACACATCCACAGCTGAGTGTCCTTTCGGCTTTGGCCTAGCCGCTACACTCTTTCTGGCGCTACTTGGAAATACCCTCTGCTCTTCCCCAGTAGTATATTGGACACCTTCCGACCTGAGGGGCTCATCTTCCGGCGTCATATCTTTTAGCCTTGTGATACGTTCCATGGGGTTTTCTTGGCAAGAATACCGGAGTGGGTTGCCATTTTCTTCTCCAGTGGACCACATTTTGTCATAATTCTTTCCCATGACCTGTCCGTCTTGGGTGGCCCTGCACGGCATAGTTTATGGCTTCCCTGAGTTATGCAAACCCCTTCTCCACAACAAGGCAGTGATCCATGAAGGGGGGGAAGGATGCGGTAGAGGCTAAGCCAGTATTTATATTGAAATGGTAAATGATAAGTTACCAAAGTAATGAAACCCACAGCATGTTTCCTCCTTATTGTGGAGTGATTCCATAATGCTCCGATCAGAAATTAAAATATTATTTAAGATGTGTAACCTTGGCTCATCCCACAACCTCACTATGGCAACAGACATTTTTTCATGTAAAATATGGCAGAAATGCCATACAGGGCTACTTTTTGAGTTTCTTGCATGGTAAATTACATTTAGAACAGAGTTACTGTGCACAAGTATAAAAACGAAGAATAGGTGCCTAATAGTTCTAAGGTTGGTAGAAAAATTATTTAAAAAATTACTAAAAGGTGGGCTAAAGACATTGAAATAGACCATCCTAACTCTTATTGAGAAACACAGTTGTTTTCAGACAGGATTATTTACTCAGATTTAACTGAAGCGCTTCTAACATAGTACATATATTAAGGGAGCAATCCTATGGCTGCTAGACAGTGGCTAGACGGCCATAGGATATGCTGTTTTCCGGGATCCGACCTTGGAGATCGCAATCCAAGGTTGGTTCCCAGAAAACTGACTTCCCCCCACTTCCACGCTGCCTCGGAGGCAGCGCAGAACAGCCCCATCCTCCACGCTTGCAAGAGGAGTGCGGAGCAGCCGGAAAGGGACGTGGCTGGGGGCGGGAGAGCGTAACTGCCTGTAGGACACATCCTATGAACGACACATCCTATGTGTCATGCAGTAGCCTCCTTCCCCGCTCCATCCTCCCGCAGCTAGACAGCCGCAATCGGGTGTCAAGCCGAAAAAGTAGGGCAGGAGAAGCACGGAGGGAACGATCACCTCCGTGCTTCTCCTGCCCTGCTTTGGATAGGTGGTCGTCTCCAAGTTCGGAGGCGGCCGCCTATCTAGATAGGATTGCTCCCTAAATCTCTTTTGCCAGTTTCTGCAGAGGTACACATTACTATTAACAAAGCACCTAAAATTGCGAGGCATTTACAAAACAGGCTATGCCCACAGCTTTATTTACAGTCTAAAAGGCAACATAGAAGTGTTTCCTCAACAGTGAGCTACACAAAACACTATGCCATATTTTACAAACAGGGCTGGTTCACAAGATGACATTTAACAATGTTATGTATGGCTGTTAGGGGAAACGTTTGCACATGTATGAATCTCCAATTTCAAATTTCAAGTGCCATAGCATGGAGACAAAAAGTTGTCAGTCCTGGGTTTAAACAAATTATCACCTACATTCTACTCTTAAGTGTGGTCCTTCAAACTAGTCCACGCTGTCAGAGACTTTTTACATACCTCCTTGCTACTTCCTTGAGTATTCCTTGCTTCCTTCCTTGAATAGTCCACAAACTGCCTCACCCCAGCTGATTTAAGTGTGCTATTTTCCATAGGGTTGATATTTAGGGAACTTGCATGGCAAATTACCTTAAGGACTAGATGTCCAATGCAACTTACCTTTGTTATATAAGGCATACTTCTAGCAATATGACCACACTCTCCAAATTACTGCTACTATTCCACACTCATGTGTGCCAATTTATATAATGACTTTGCTCACACATAACACTAACCTATGGTTTATTTAATTCATGATTTATTGACCATGGGTTGACAATCAAGCAAACCACAGTTTGTTTTCTCTATCTCTGGGTTGTCTGTTTCCATCTCCTTTGATGGTTCCTTCCCTGTATCCAAATGCCTTTGTGGCACTGTCATGTAGAGGAGCCTTCCCTGTATCCAAATGCCTTTGTGGCACTGTCATGTAGAGGAGCTAGGTGTGTGTGTTTTTTACCACTCTTGCAAGCAGCCTCTGTAGCCTGGCAAAACAAACAGAAACAACCCATAATTCTGGGTTCACACGTAACCACCACCAATGATTTAGACAACCCAGAGTATACAACCAAACAAACCATGGGTTTTCTTTCTGGTTGTTCAGGGGTAGTATCCAATGGTGTTATTCCACAAACTCAAATAGCGCTAGTAGAGCTCCACCAAATTTTTCCATTGTGCAAGTCATTATGCATTTTACTTGCACAACAGGTTGCACAATGAGTTACACAATAATGTGCAAGCAGTTGCACTACTGGTTGCACAAGCATAATGCACAAATGGTTATGCAACAGGTTGCACAAGCATAATGCACAACTTTTGTGCAAAAGTAACTTTAGTTGGATTTTCCTGTTGCACTTAGTTCGAAACCTAGTTTCCACTAGCACAATGTCATTTGCACTAGTGGAATGACACAGCTGGACATTGCCCCATGTTAACAAACCATGGCTTGTTAGTGCAGCTGGGTTCACACAACACAACCCAGTATTCAACAACTCATACCATGGGTTAGTGCTATGCGTGAACACAGCCAATGGGCCAGTTCGTATGACATGACAGCCCACCATGAGTCTGTGGCACATGTGGGGTGCGTATGGCTGCCATTTTGCATATCCAACCCCCACTATGGGGTCGTTGTGTTGTGTGAATGCAGCGAGCATGAGTTATGTGAGGTCATGTGGTGGCAACCTGGATATGGAATAGCCTCACCAGAGATGCATGCCTGGCACCTTCTTTATACTCTTTCTTATTAAATTTTACTCATAAAATGTTTTACAATCATTCAATGGCTATGTTTGGCCATCGGTTTATTTTAGAATAATTCATTTATTATGTCCTAATATTCGGTTAAGACACGTCTCGCAGGACTTGTGTAAGCCCTGAAAAGGGGTGGACAGATTAAAACTAAGGAAGTCTTGTATATATTTAATTACTTTTGATCATTTGCCATTATAGTTTTCATTTGATACAAAGAAGTCAACAATTTCACCCACTGAAAACTTAGGGACAGCTGAATTTTACCACTTTACTAACAGTGACTCACCAAACTATTCCCAAGATGTACGAAAAATAAGGACCAGATTTTTTACTATTGTCTTCATCTAACATGCAAAGAATGCTTATGATTATTATAAAACATACAATTATCTATCATTCTAGGAGTACCCACTATTGTTACAAAAGGATTTTGTAATTTTTTTGGAGGAAACTCCTCTATATTTATCTGTCAAGTCACCTCCATGAATATACTAGAAGTATAGTTTGTGCTGACAGTTAACACGCTACCAATTCAAATTATAGGGGTGTGTTTAAAGTTCCTTGCCTCTATTTATGCTATGAACTAAAATAATAGTTGGTGAAAAGCATGACTCATAATATTGCTAGCTGGAAATGCTGCATGTCTTCATCTTCATTAAGTGAATCAGCAGTTGTCCAGCCCTTTCTGGTTCGGCGATATGTATAATTGGCTATTCATGTGGTACACTTATCTAGGATTCCAGCTGTAACACTGACACTCAGCTAACAAATCTCTAACATTCACATTTAATAAACATTGCATATGAACTTTTGTTGTGGTCTTCACAGACTTTTCCATATTTGTAAGCTTGACAGGAGGATGTATGAAAATAGCATAGATCACCATTCTCAAATTGTCCCCACACATAGCAGGTTGGCAGCGCAATGCCAACACCTTTCATCGGAATAACACATATTGCACACAGTATTGAGACTGGCTTATTTAGCTTTGTGTTCGATTGTGGACAAAACAGAAACCTATGAATTTCATGAGTCAAGTCCCTCTCTCTCTCTCTCTCTCTCTCTCTCTCTCTCTCTCTCACACACACACACACACACACACGTATCATCAGCTCTGTTTCATTAAGTACATCCACTAAAATATATATATTTCCTGTATTACACTCAGGCCCCTGTTAAGATGCAAACCACCCTTAACATTTAGTAACCAAATATCATTAACACTTGATAGCTGTGTATAATGAGAGGTTGTTTAGATTCAGTAGCTACATGTTAGCAGTATTCCCATTAGGTCTAAACCAATTACAAGGGATCTAAGGGAGTACAGAGGTTGAACAACCTTATCCCCTCAAGTTTATTCTTCATAACAAGGCAGAAATCAGGCTGCCCCTGTGCCCTACTTGCCCTGTGGGGCAATAAGTGTTCAGTGTTCAAGACATTTTCATCTAGCACTTGTCAAAGGCATTCAATGTAAAGGATTTCAGATGGGTGGAAGAAGATTGTCAAATACATAGCTAATATCAATATCACTATCCTTAGCTCCATTCTTTAAATGTATTCAGCTTAAATCCTTTCTACATTCAGTTATTATCATTTTTATTCAATTGCTGTTTAAGAGATAACAGTACAGTTCTATCTTCCAGTCACGCCAGCTGGACAAGGATAAGGATTGCAACTAAACCCTTCACACAGGCATAATTCCAAGTTATTGTATTACATTTTCAATATTACGCCATCGTAACATTACATCAGTGCGATAGCATAAAGGATAAAAGGAACAGAGTTGGAGATGTGTTGGAGAACCAGCAGAAGAATGACTTGCTTAGTTGGAATTCTGCCCTCCCACAGGATTCAGCCCTATCTCATCCATGAACATAAAGTCAGGCTAGCAAAGTAACAGGCATAAGTAACTACGCACGCAAAGGCATAAACAGGGAGACTAGAAACTGTCCATCCAACCCGTTCCGTCCCTCCAGCCACATCAGATAAGAACAGACTAATTCACAGCGCAATCCTATACTTGTCTCAAGATGTGTAAGTCCTATTGAATTCAATGGGAATTACTTCCAGGTAAGTGAGTATGAGACTGCAGCCTGAAAATGAATGATTAATCCTTCCTGCTCTACCTGCCGTCCTCCCTAAAATCCACACATACCAGTTAGGTTTTGGGAGAAAAAAGGTCTCATTCACAGAAAGGGGGCTGTTTCTCCAAAGACTTGTCACTGGGGGGAGAGGGGAGGCCACAGGCTGTATCTGTAGATCAGGTTTCCCATGCCCGCTCTTCACTGACTGGCAGCAACTCTCCAGGTTTTCAAATGGGATATTTGCCAGCCCTTTTGGGAGATGGCAGGGACTGAACCTTGGACCTTCTGCATGTGAAGCATGTGCTCTACCACTGAGCTTCAGCCCTTCCATATATTGTCTCCTTTTTTTAACTTCTGTTTTGCTTTTGAAGTTGCTGCTGGGGGTGCACAGGATCCCAACTAGTTACACTACTGTGTAAACACCCCAAAGCAGTACCATCTTAGCTGGATCATCAGCTTGCCCTGCAGGGCTGCAATTCTATGTTTAATTTGGAGTACACTCCCCTGAAGTCAGTAGGACTTGCTGGGGA
Organism: Heloderma suspectum; assembly: GCF_057233095.1. Lineage (NCBI taxonomy): Eukaryota > Metazoa > Chordata > Lepidosauria > Squamata > Helodermatidae > Heloderma > Heloderma suspectum. The sequence goes on along the minus strand of NC_139462.1, from coordinate 65,276,329 downwards.
TCAAGAAATCAGAAAGACAGAGAGATCCTCATAGCATTATTTATTTATTTATTGCATTTATACCCCGCCTTTCTCCCTCTCGCAAGGAACTCAAGGCGGCTTACATTATCCTCCTCCTCACCATTGTATCCTCACAACAACAACCCTGTGAGGTCGGTTGGGCTGAGAGTCTGTGACTGGCCCAAAGTCACCCAGTGAGCTTCCATGGCCAAGTGGAGACTAGAACCCAGATCTCCCGGCTCCCAGTCCGTCACTCTCACCACTACACTACACTGGCTCTCATTAGTGATATTATTTGCAAATCAGTAGCATATCACATTTAGGAATGATCTGACTTTATACTGCCAATAATTTTGTTTTTTTTAAGTAACATTGCAAACTATTAACCTATATTCCACTGGATGTTTTTTTTTATGTGGCCTGCAAGAAATCCTATTAATCTTGTTGGAGAAATTTCCTCAAATGATTTCCCAAAGTGCTTTGAAACTAGAAGAACTTTGCACTGACTAAAGACAAACCAGTTATAACATGGTATATTTAATGAGATATTCGCCCACAACCCTGCAAATTTATTTAAGGAGAGTAAACACCAGTTGAGCGAGAAAAAGAAACACCAGCTGCCTCTTGCTTAAGCGCACACAAGATTCCTCCTCTCATCAAGGGTTTAAAGCTCTCCCACAAAAGTCCCTTTTGCGTACAAGAACACTGTCTGCTAACCTTTCAGTTATATATTTGTAGCTCTGGCTCTGTCTTCAAAAAGTACAAATACTTCATGGCTTGATTTTTAATCCTCTACTCTGCAGTCAGGCCTGGCTGAAGCCATCTGGTGCCCTAAGAAGAACATAACGAAGGCAAAAGGGGATAATTTGCCCCAACAACATGTCTCACTACCATAAGTGGATTTAGTAATAAGAAATCAAAATCATTTCAAGCTCAACTCCATGCTCCAAATCTAAGGAACAGGCTTTCTTCCTTTTCATGTTAAGCCAGGACCCTCTTAGATGTCCTATTTCAGAACTACCACAGAATATTCCCTGAACATACCTTCCCATTTCATTTGAACATACCTTCAGTCCCTGTCAATATTTCTGGATCCCCCACAATATATGCATATCCCTCTCCCTTCTCCTCCAGAAAGAACAGTGCTGTTGTTGCCTCTAAACCCCATGAGACAACAGCCCTATTCAGACATTCTCTTAGTGGTTAACTTTAACATATAAGGAGAGGAACACAACAATGGAAAGGGTGGGACTGGAACTGCCCATTGCCCTCTAATTGTGGAGGGTAACTTTATGAAGGGAGCCTCCTATATCCATGGAGGGTTTCCATATAACTGAGAACGCTGGAAAATGAACAGGACAACGGTGTGGCCGGGGCTAGAGCACTCCTTCTCCTCACACGTTAAAGTCAACCACTTAGAGAATGCCTGAACAGGGCTACTGACTTCAGCTCACAGGTAACTAGTGGGAACCCAGCCCCTGATGTTTGCAGTACAAAACCTTTAAGTTCAGGTGCTATTTTAAACAAGTGGCCTGGCAGTAGCCTAAAGGCCTCCTTAACAGTATAATCAGATGGCCCATGTATCAGGACCAAAAAATCTCCACATTTATCCCATTTTCACTATTCCTTTACTAGCAGTGCCTCAGTATACTTCAAGAAGCTTAAAGTTAGACAGGTAATAAAGGAAACACATCGTTTTAAAAAGCAGCCACCAATGTCTCTTACTATGCAATCCGATACACATCTACTCAGAAGTAAGTCCCATTAAGTTCAATGGGGCTTATTCCCAGCTAAGTGGATACAGGATTGCAACCTTAAACACAGTGCGTGCTCCCACTTTGCTAAGCAGAAGAGAACTGGGGCGGGGGAAGCTTTTCTTTCAATATCTGTTTCTTTGTGAAGGTTGAGTACCAGTGTATGTTGTTGTTAATATCTGTTTACAGATATAAAGTTTGCTATGGAAGAAGTAGCAAGCACGCAAACTTTCAAGCAGCATTAGTCTCCCACAAAGCAAAGCAATTTGCCCTTCTCCCAAACACAGCAGAGGAGTTAGTTAAGACAGAAAGACAATATAGCAGGGTGGATAAAAATTGATGCTTTAAAAAAATCACCAAAGATGGATTTTACCACATTTACATTGGATTTTTTTCAGTCCAGTAACTATCAGATCTTGTTTTGACCTACCAGTCACAGGTGTTTCATTTTTGTTTGCTACTGTTTTTTGTTTGTTTTGTGAGGGCAAGTCTGGGCCAAGAGTGAAGCAGAAAGGAGCAACACTGTTAAGAAAAAGAGAAGACAAAATTGTCCCGTATGCATCTTCCTGTATTCTCATACTAAGGCTGCAATCCTGTATCCACTTACCTGGCAGTAAGTCCCACTGAACTCAATGGAACGTTTTTCTCATGAGACATGTATAGGATTAGCCTCAAACTGTCATGGGTGCCAGTCATAAGAGAGACCCTACATGGGAATATTTTAAAGATATTCCCTCTATAGATAAAAAGGAAAGCATGTAAAATATATACACTGATACAAAGAGATGCAAAGCCTGCTTGTAAGAATGAAACAGTGTAAATAGCCTATTTAGTTGTTAATTTACAGATAGTCAGATTTGCACCATTGTTCAGGAAATATATAAAAATATATATGAAGAAGTTTCAATGGGAAATTTGATTTAAATCAGTGGTTTAAACTTTACCTTTTTCTTGCTGATTTAAATCAATCCAGCCTGGTTTAATGCTCCTCCATAAAAAAAAAAAAAAATCCCAGTACATAGAAAGGTATGCGCTGGCCTTCTCCCCAACATGCTGATTTTCTATAGGTAGAATTCTTTCCCCACCCCCATGCAGCAGCATTTTATTATGGAAATCCCACTTGCAGCCTAAAGAGGTATAGTTGAAACACAGGTTTATCTCCTCATCTGCTGCATGTGAGAATTAAGCTTCAGATTTTTGTCTCCTTCAGTGGCTACAATCCCATGGCCAAACTATTTCTTTCTGTTCCCACCTGAGCAGGTGGGAATATGTTCAGTAGCTAACCACAGTAGCCATCAGTGATCATTCAAGCAATCACTAAATATCAAGTTGCACTTGAAATGAAGAGCTTTCCTAAATAATTTTTAATGTTGCAATCCTTTTCTATGCATGTTTAGACAATCCTATGCATGTTTAGACAGAAAAAAGGTCCTACAACTCCCAGCATTCCCCAGCCAGCCAAGGGAGTTGTACGACTTTTTTCTATCTGAACATGCATAGGATTGCGCCTTAAGAGTTATAATTAATATCAGCTGCTGAATATTGACTGAAGAGCACAGACAAAACTTAACAACAGTTTACGCATCAAGTTGAAATCTATTAGCTGAAACCAGAAGTTGGTTCTACTCCTATGGCTAAAGGTAAACCAACTTCTAAATTGCTTGTTAGCCTAGCAACTTGAACATCAAGAGGCATGGCAAGGAGAAGACACCATAAAAAGGTAAGTTTTTACCATGATGCTTGGCAAAAAAACAACCCACAAGAATATTTTTAGAGCATGTTCTTGCATCCTGGTCATTCCAGAGGGAATGCGCCACCACAGAGAAGGCCTGTTGCGATGTTACTCACAGACGTGACTCTGGAAGTTGTGGCATGAACAACAAGGCCTCCCCTGAAGATTGTAGTAGTCTAACCAGTCGATATAGAGACAATCTTTCAGGTAACCTGGTCCTAAGTTGCTTAGGGCATTATATGTCAATACCTGGCTTTATATGTCAATACCCTGAACCTACCTCAGTAGCAAACTGTCAGCCAGTGCAGATTTCTGCAATAACACAAGAATTCCCGACATAACTTCAATCTAGATCACTATAACGCATTCAGAGGCTCAATTATCATTATTTGAAAACGAGGTGGCAGAAAAAAAGGCAGTTTTAAAAGCTGATTATTGATTTTATCAGTGTAGTAGCCAACATGACTACTTTATGTCCATTCATATACTTATTAATAAAATACACTAACTTTTAAGATCAAATGTACAAATATTAAGCTGTTGTAAATGTTTTGTAATTTAGACAAGAAAAAGCATCTAAACACATTCACATGTCAATTAGGAGTAAACAGCTTCACTATGGATGCTATCATTACTGGTTTCCTTTACTGAACCATGCACAACTTGATACCCAGGAAGTCAAATTGTGCATGGTTGAATCATAGAATAGTAGAGTTGGAAGGGGCCTATAAGACCATCGAGTCGAACCCCCTGCTCAATGCAGGAATCTTCATCAAAGCATCCCTGACAGATGGCTGTCTAGCTTCATCTTAAATGCCTCCAGTGTGAGAGAACCCACTAATTGGTTCCATTCTCTTATTGCTGTAACAGTCAGGAGGTTTTTCCTGATGTTCAGCCGGAATCTGGCTTCCTGTAACTTGAGCCCACTATTCCGTCTCCTGCAGTCTGGGATGATTGAGAAGAGATCCTGGCCTTCCTCTCTGTGACAACCTTTCAAGTACTTGAAGAGCGCCATCCTATCTCCCCTCAGTCTTCTCTTCTCAAGGCTAAACATGCCCAGTTCTTTCAGTCTCTGCTCATAGGGCTTTGTTTCCAATCCCCTGATCATCTTCGTTGCCCTCCTCTGAACCCTCTCCAGTTTGTCTGAATCCTTCTTAAAGTGCTGTGCCCAGGACTGGACACAGTACTCCAGATGAGGCCTAACCAGTGCTGAGTAGAGGGGAACTAGTACTTCACAGGATTTGGAAGCTATACTTCTGTTAATGCAGCCCAAGTTAGCATTTGCCTTTTTTGCTGCCACATCACATTGTTCATATTCAGCTTGTGGTCTACAACAATTCCAAGATCCTGCTCACCTGTAGCACTGTTGAGCCAAGTATCCCCCATCTTGTAACCGTGCATTTGGTTTCTTTTTCTTAGGTGTAGAACCTTGCATTTATCCCTATTAAATTTCATTCTGATGTTTTGATAGAAATAATGAGTTTCTAGTAATGATAGAAACTCAACCACCCAGGTATTGTGGCCTGCCAGGTGCTTCCTAAGTCCTGTTTTTGTAGTGCTAAAAAGGCAGCAAACACAGCAATTTTATCAGGTGCCTGATGGACCATCCTGCATGGCTTCTTTTAGGTCAAAGTCACTTACTGTGCAGGCCTACCGGATTTCTTTTGTCAGACCAGGCTACAGGTGATGACATTTTTTTGGTAGACAATTCTTTCCTAGTAAAGGAAAGCAATTATGCAAGCCTATTTTCATCAAGGAATTAAAAAAGCATCTTGTGGTGTTAGAAATGCATGCATTGAAACAACATTCCCATGCTTTCTCAACCCCAATGTATGTGCCTTTTTTAAGTAATGTGAGCTAAGTGTTAATTATATAATTATTATTCCCCTTATCTCCAATCTCCACTTGTACAATGTAACCAAGGGAAGAAATTATTAACACCCTATTAAGAGAAATCTACTATAGCATCATGCAGCCCAATCATGCACATGTTCATTCATAAATAAGCCCCAATGTGATCAACCAAACTTAGGGTGTAATCCTATGCATGTTTCGATAGAAAAAAAGTCCTGTAACTCCCAGTATTCTCCAGTCAGCCGTGTTCCCCAGAAACGAGAAATATCAAAGTTCCATGCTCAAATACCAGAAAATTAATTTGGACTGCAGGGCTCTGATCAAGAATTCCCTAGTATATATTTAAGGTTTACATTTGTTATGGTTTACCTTTGTTGCAGTGTACCTGTTTCATGGTCAATTGGTCACACTGTTTATACTTCCCCCTCTATTACCATATACCTGCCAATTGACGACAACACTTCGCACAACTGATGAAACAATACAGGAAGTTATAAAAGCCTGCATTCATTTTTAACAATCGGTCAGCATAGTTTGAGATACACAGGTAATATAAATTATATCCAAAGTCACAGAGAACTTAGCTATAATTTATATTTGTCTCAAATAAGAATAACCGTTATGTAAAAGGACAATTCTGTGCAGTTATATATTCAGAAAATATGCATCTGATATGAAGTTTCAAGAACCTATATTGTTGCCAACAGTGGGTTTTGTTTTGTTTTTGGTAATGTACAAATGCAATAAATGAAATAAAGATTAAAAACAATGTAAGTATCATTTCCAAAGAGTTTTGCTCTGATAAGGGCAGGCATCTGTATAGTAAGAGCAAACTCTTTTTCCCCTTTAACCAAAAAGAAAAAGGCGATTAAGCTGGATTTCCTAGTGACCTACATAATTTTCTCAGCTTGCCAGTTACTATTAGTGCAGGCCACCTAATTTCGGTGCAGGGGGGGAGTGGTACCCGCCTAAGCCGTGGGGGAGGGGTGCGCAATAGGACGGTCGCTGTAATCGATCTGAAAACAGAACAGTAATTCTGAGGAGCGATGTCAATGAGCTTTACTTCGCATGTTGCTGCCTCCATAGCTAAGGAAACAGCTGCCTTGTTCGCCCCTCCCACAGCATCATCAGCCATTCCCAAACGGGAGCGGATTAAGTTTGTTACCTTGGCAGAGAGACCGGTTTTGTTTGGGCAGAGTTACACACATGGGGGGGGGGGGGAGGAAAGGCACGGCAAGGCAGGCGCTGCTTTGAGTCATCTAATGGCCTTACAAACCCAGGCAGGGAGCACCCAGCCCTTCTTCCTTTGACGTTTGCAAATTGCAGCGCTTTGCGTTCACGCCTTTGCAGCCCGGGCACGCTAACAATTAACAAGGGGGGAGAGGGAAGGAAGGCACATTAGGCCGAGGCAAGATTCCAAGCGTTCCTACTTAAGCAACAAGTGTGTTTGCAGAAATACTTTTAGGCACGGGTGGGGAGAGAGCGGACCGAGGAGGGTCCGATCTAACTACCGTCTCGCGCCTCCTTGCGCGCCGAGGGCTGGGGAGGAGGGGTGCTGTTTGATTCCCCTCGAAAGCTTGGCAACTACCGTGACCTCCTGTTTGGAACAGCCCCACACTGAAGCCTCTGGGAGGAGCAAGAAACGCAAGCGAGCCCAACACCCGACTCCGCTCCTAGGCCCCAGAGTGGTGATCCGAGGTCAGAAAAGCGTCACCTCCCTGGGTGGCAACCGCCTTCCCAGTATGGCCACCCGCTTCCAGTCGGACCGTCCGCGCGCGCACTCGTCTCTCCCGGTTCCCCGACAGCCCCGTCCAGCGCAAAGAAGCACACGGCTCTTCCCTCGCCTGGAAAAGAAAATGCCTCCCCTAGGAACACGTGGGCGCGAGGAGCAGCAGCAGCAGCTGCAAGATTAGCCACAAAGGACTTAAAGAAAGCGAATACCTGGCGGCCTAAAGCGGCTCCGCTGCCCCGCCGAGAGGTACCGTCGGTGGTGATGGTGCCGCCGCCGCCCGCCCTCGGTCGCCGGATACTTCCGCCGGGGTACTAATCCTCGAGCGTCCGGAGAGTAGAAAGTTTCCTTCTCGACGCGCGAAAGGCGGCGAGGCGGCAACAGCCCGCAGCGGGCCGCCGTGTTGCCTCAGCCCCGCGCAATCCTCTCGGCGCCGCCTTGCTGCCTTTGGGGAGAAGAGAAAGAGGCGGGGGAAGCGCTGCTAGCAACAGCAGCAGCAGCAGCAGGTAAATCCCTCCCAGCGCCGGAGGAGCAGGAGCAGCAGCCGGCTCTGAGCAATGATCCTCCGAGCGCTCGAGGGCAGGGAGGGGAGGCGGAGGAGAGGCAGGTCCGCCGAGTTCTTCCTTTCCTTCTCGGCTCACGGACTCTCCAGAAAGAGTTAAGACAACTTGGCGGGCGCGTGGCACAGAGGGGGAGAACGGCGTGGGGAGTTTGTGTAACAACGACGCGGCCCGCGCGGGAGCCGAGTCTGCCGCCTCACAGTTCGAGACGTGAAGCCAGAGCAGCGGAGTGCGTCTCCTGGACGCTGCAAACCGTCCTGTGTTCCCTTGCTTGGGACGAAAAGCCCTTCGGACTAAGTGGGACTTACTTCCTAGTAAACATGGCTCGGCTGTGGCTCGATTTCCCCCGATGTAAACTACCCTACCCAGGCTCCGAGGAGTCTTATCTGCCTGATCTTTTTAGGGTGGAACTCGCTTAACTCCCATAAATCCTGCGCAATTCCCCAGGCCCCAAGCAATGGCTTCTACTACCACTAGTAAGCCTGAGGTGGAGAGTTGTCGCTTTAGCACGCTCACGCAGTGGTTCTCGTTTGTCTTTCGTCCCCCAAATCCCAAGGGTTCAAGGAGAACTACCTAATCAGTAGACCGAATTAGAAATCCCTTCTCTCCGACGAGCGGTATTGTATCTCATCGGAATTGCAAAGACCGGCTTAACTTCAGTTTAAAAGCCAGCTGAAAAAGATCGTCTGAGGAAAGTCCTGGGAATCAGTCTTTGAAATGAGTATAATACTTTAATATAATAATTGAATAAGAAATTATATAGGATATGGTTCCGCCCAGTTTAGGAACATTGAAGCCTCACTTAAATCAGTGAGACTTTAAAGTGCCTAATTTCGGCTGGGTTATACTTGGAGCGTTCACAGCAGTTTATGTACATTCCTTGCTTACAATAACCCTGTAAGGTAGATTAATATTTATATTTTAGGTGCCCTCTTGTCTAATAACCACTTAGGGAACAATTCTATGTATGTTTAGATGGGAGAAAGGGTCCTACAGTTCCCCACTGTAGCATGGCTGGCTGGAGAATGCTGGGAGTTGTAGGACCTTTTTTCTGTCTAAGCATGCATAGGATTGCTCCCTTAATAAGTTGACTTGAACAGTTTGTACAAAGCAGCCACAGAGAGAACACCTTTCTTTGTAGGGTGACCATAGAATAAACACTGGAATTCAAAACAGGGCAGCATCAACACAGGAAATCTATGACACAAGATGATTAGGCAAAGAAAATGTGCAAGTTAAACATGCTATATTAGCATACTTAATGGGTGTTAAATCCAGTAGGTATTTTTTCATGACTATACTTTGTAGGGTGTGATAAAAATTCAGATTTAACATCCAGACAGAAATAGTGTAATAGAATGAAAGGATGGTGCTAGAAGGAGGGGGAAGGGAAGGAGAAAAAGGGATCAGGTGCAAGTATAGCACAGTTCCAAGAAGTTTGACACCTGCAAACAGCACTGAATGATCTTGCAGCCCCTGTACGTGGAGCCTAACATTGGTTATACATGCTTTCTGGACTTAAGTCTGTGGCTTCTGGACTTAAGTCTGCCTGGAAGCCACATCTTGACCTGAAACCTTGTTCCCAGTCCCAGATATGTAGGGAAAGCTCTGATTATTTGTTCTGCACATGCTTAAAGGCTCTCTTTAATACTTCACATGTGCCAAAGCTGAGCCCCAGCAGTTGACACAATGCAAACGCAAATTAGGCATGTATTAAGCCTTTACCATGTGAATGTATTTATAATTTTAAGTAACCCATTGCTGTTCAACCTGAACACATTATTTTTGCTCAGTGTAATTTGCTGCTTCCCAGGAGTAATTTTGTTCCACTTCAATTCCAAGATGAATGAGAACAAAATCACTACCATAATAGACAAGCAAGAACAATGGAGGTTTCTTTGAAGCTGTCCTTATTTGCCAGTCAGACTGGAAGCTTTTATCAGTGGCCAGGACAGAGCAAGTATCAAAGGAAACCATACTATTCACTGAGAAACAGGTGACCTGCACATTTTCACATTTTAATGTTTAACTAGGAGGGCTACTAACTGGTTTTCCTTTGCTACCTGAGGAAATGGTCTACTCCTGCCTTCTTACTCACCTGTCCCTACCACTTCCACCACCTTTGTCTTTATCATCCACATATATTATCTCTTTCCTTCTCCTGATAGCCAGGGAAGACTTTCAGATATGTTGTTTATTATGGGAAATCCAGAAGTCAACCATGGGGGTTATTTTATACTGTCCCCAACTGACATGTTCAGCTGGTTTCCATAATTTCCTTAAAAATTATGCCAACCCCCCCTCTAGCTATCATCCATCGTCTCCCCCAGTAGGGCTTTAATAAGCAATTAATCCATTTCTTTCTGCACTTGAGGCATTTCAGGGTGCTTCAATTCCTAATAGAAAAGCTGGTTGCCAGAGGATGAGTGCAACTTAATGTTTATCAGGGGTAAGCATAGCAGGCTTAAATATATAGGAACATTAATGTGGTAAAATGGAAAAATAGGTTTATTCTTAGGAAATCAAATCCATTTGGAATTCAAATATACAAGAAAATCAGCAGCATGTTTACGCAGAGGTAAGTCCCATTATGTCCACTGGGGCTTACTGCTGGGTAAGTTTGCATAGCACTGCAGTAAAGGTATTTTTAGAGAGCAATCCTATGCCCCCTAGACAATGTCTGGGGGACACAGAATTGTTTGGTTTTCTGGCTTTGAGCTCAGAGACAGAGGGCTGACCTCAGAGGCAGGAAACCACACTCCCGCACCCTACCCCTTAGAGCCGGTGTGGAGAAAACCATGCTGGCTACTTTTCCAACACCCAGAAAACAGAGTGTGAAGACAGGGAAATGGGGGCATTCCCTGGGGAGGAGACTGGGGCAGCAGCCATACAACAAATCCTGTGGCCGCCCCAGGCTCCTTCCCCCACCTTCATACAGCCTCAGCTAGATGTCTAGCTTAAATGCGGAATGGGAGGCACAACGCACCTCCCACTCTGCATAGGATACTCGTAAGCCTCTGAGTTCAGAGCCTTAGGAGTACCAAGGTGGATCACATAGGACTGCGCCCTTAACTTTGGTTTAAAGCAACCTTTCTTTACCCCATGATAGTGTGAAAGAGCCAAGGCACTATTTGCATAAGTGAAAGATTATAAGGGTTAAAAATTGTTCTTCGAAAGCCAGCATAAGAGACAGCTTCTGTTGTCAGTATTGCCCCAAGCATGTTATTTAAAACAAAAGGGCATAAACATTTGTTTATTTAATTTATATCCCGCCTTTCCATTAAAAATAGTGTTCAAGGCAGCTGACAATAAAATACAGACAAAATGTTACATAATTGAATATAACCACATTGAAATACATTGGATAAAAGAAATAAGCAGCACTCACCAGTTAAAAACCTAGCTCAGCAAACAAGACAGCTTTGCAGCCAAAAGCCTGCCTGAATAAAACTGCCTACCGGCAGAAGGGCAATAAAGATGGACATAGCCTTGCCTCCCTTGGCAGGGAGTTCCAGAACCTGGGAGCAGCCATGGAGAAGGCCTCCTCTCACATTCACGCCAAATCCCAAATGTGGTAGGACAGAGAGACCTGGTTTACATGCAATGTTTAGCCAATTAATTGACCGGGCCACACCTGGGCAAGCGTGCTGCTTCCACTTTGCATCCATTTTCAATGTCTGATGCAACATGTAAACCCTGGATTGTTGAGAGGCAAACAACCCAGAATTTTAACCCAACAACAAGCCATGGGTTCAGACTTTTGAGTTATTTGTCCCTCAACATCCCAGAGTTCCTGGTTCACATGTTTCATCAAACAACCCAGTTCCTGGGTTTTGATGAAAGCAGATACAAAGCACAAGTGGTGGGTGGAAGGCAGTGTGTTCATTTGCTGCTGAGTGACTATGTGTTTTTTTTAACCCATAGCTCATTGTTACATGCAAAACACCATAGAGGCCTCTCCAGAGGATCTTAAAACCTGAGCAGGGAGAACCTTTTAAGGGAAAATGCAGTCTTTCAAATAGCCTTGTCCCAAGTTATGTAGGGCTTATAGGTCATAATCAGCCTTTTGAATTGTGCCCCAAATCAGACCAGTAGCCAGTAAAGCTGTTGTAACAAGACATTTATATGTTCCCTTTAACTGCCTCCAGCCAATAGTCTGGCCACAGCATTCTGGACCAGCTGAAGTTTCCAAACACTTTTCAAAGGCAGCCCCACATAGAGTGTGTTAACAGTAATGCAAGTGGGATGTAACTAAGGCATGTGTCACCATGGCCAGATCCGACGTCTACAGGAATGGGCATAGTTGGCACACTAGCCTTAGCTGTGCAATGCAGTCCTGGGCATCCAATTTCATGGATGAATCCAGGAGTACACCCAAGCTGTGAACCTGTCTTCATGGGGAGTATAACCCCATAGAAAAAAGTTTGAGCCCTTATTCCCCAATGTGTCGCTAAACTGACCAGGAACACTTCTGTCTTGCTGGATTAAACTTCAGTTTGCCCTTAGCTAGTCCTTTACTGACATCAGATACCGATTCAGAACTTGAGCAGCATCCTTGGATTTAGATGGAAAGGTGAGAGAGAGAGTTGGCCATCATCAGCATACTGGTGGCATTGAACACCAACACTCCATGCAGTCTTTCCCAGCAGTTTCATCTATACGTTAAAGAACATAGGGTCACCTTGGCCAATGGCCACAGCATCAAACAGGAGTCCCCCAGCAACACCTTGTGAAATCACCCCTGTCACTGTAAAACAGTGCCTCCAAGTCCCAACCCAGCTAGGTTGTCCAGAAGGATACCATGGTTAATTACTTCATGGTTAGGAAGCTCCAGCTGCATCTGAATTTCCTGAGCTAGAGACACTTGAGTGATTAAAGTCTATCAGCACTGGGCAAAAGAGTATCCACCCCCTGGTTTTATTGTGTGCTCCTTAGTTTTAATTTTTGTGAGCCGCCCAGAGAGCTTCAGCTCTTGGGCTGTACAGAAATTAATTAAATAAATAAATAAAGCCTGTGAGAAGCCAAACAGCCAGCTAATAGAATTTCTACTTCCATGCTAATATATGGCAATTTGAATTAAGCACTCTTGTGTTGTGCAATTAGAAAGAACTGGGAAGGATATAGTAATGAGTTCACAAAGTTCACACCTCATGGGGTAGACTGACAGAATTTAGAAAACTCCTGTAGAGTATTTACTTTACAGGACACTCAAAAGTTGATGGGGAATTAACTAGGCGGGAAGAAGGTGGAGCAGGAAACATTAGATTCCTGTTATCATGGCAACAAGTCCAGAAGAGAAGAAGCAGGAGGAAAACAGACAAGGGTGCCATAAAAGACATGTCTACTCAGAAGTAAGTATCACTGGGTTCAATGGGGTTTACTCCTAGGTAAGTATTGCAGCTGCAATTCATACATAGGTATTCTTGTTTGGTTGGTTTTCCTAAGCTGTTTGAGATTGATCTGAATCAACATCATCTTGCTGGCTGGGGATTTGCACTCCAACACATCTGGAGGATACCAGTTTGGGAAAGCCTGATCTAGAAAGAAGAGGATATTATATCACAAATTGTTCTTTTAACGTTTCTGTCAAAGACCCTCCTCTCATTCTAGGTTTCTCAGGATTCAGTTCTTGAGCTCCTTACCTTTATTCTTACACACTTCTTGGCAATCCTATTTCTCTTTCTAGCTTGCAATATCACGATTCTGCTGATGCTGTCCGTATCTTGGTTTCCTCCTCTTCTCCATCTGTTCTTACCAATATGTCTAACTGTCTTACAGCTATATCTGACTGCATGTTGGATTATTATATCTCAAACTGAATATGTGGAAGACTAAATTTATTGTGTTTTCTCCCAAAACCTTTAGTTTTGCCTTCTGCTGCTTGAGTTGACAATATCACTCTCCAGTCTTCTCAGCAACTTAAGAGTTTGGATGTTACCTTTGATCCATCTCTTTGGCTCATATTTCTGCTTTAGCTAAAGTTCGTTGGTTCTTTCTATAGAACATTCAAAAAATGTGTCCAAAAATGTGGGGAGCTGCAGATGGGAGGAGGGGAAGGAAACTCCTGATGTGCAAACAGAGGTCCACTTGTGTAATGTTGAAGTTGACCCTGGCCCCATCTACATGGGGGATTTATTCTGATGCCTCTGTGCCTCACAGACAGTCATGGCACATGACGTTTCCCCCCTCTCTACAGCAACCACGGGTTTTCATGCCGTAAAAGCTGCATTTTTGCAAAGTCATTTTGTGACAGATTTTCCCGTTGCACTGGCTTCAGTGCAGTTTGGGAGTGTGTGTGACCTCAACTAGTGATACTGGCTCTGGTGATGATGGGGGAAACAGCACTGAAAGGAGGAAGGGAAAGCTATGTTATCTGCGCCTAGTCAGAGGAGCAGAGCTTCACATAAGGTTAATGACTTTAAAAGGTGCACTTTGTTAGCACAGAGCAGAGAGAGGAGTGGAGAAGCCTATTGTTTTAAATCTGCACTTATCCAGAGGAGTGCACCTTCGCATAAGATGAATGACTTTAAAAGATGCTTTGTTTTTCCCCAAATGAGCCTTAAAGTCAACCCATTGCTTTGGGTTGACTGTTGTTCTTTTGAAATTTCCACTTCTGCCCTGAGTCTTCATCCACATATGCCAGAACTTAATGCTGTTTCTTGTGCAGCCTGCCACACAAAAGCCGTTCTTTTCTCTCTCTCTCTCTCTCTCTCTATATATATATATATATATGCCGGGTTAATTGGCTGCATGCGCCACTGGAGCAGCAAATCCAATTTGATAAAAGCACAGTTTTAAGCTGAATCGCATTGGAAAGCATCTGTGTAGATTGCCCCCTTAGAATGTGGAACTGTCTTCCTATAAATATTTTGCTAGCCTCTCATCTCCATACTTTCTCCTCTCTTATGGGTTGTATCCGCTTGCACCCTTCCGACAGGGGAAACTTGCACTTCCATCTTGATGTAGGGTGCTTCCAGATGAGGTTTTTATTGTGCCATCATCCTGCTTCATTCACGGAAGTTTACTGGGGGTCTAGACATCACTGTCACCCACTTATAACCCTTCTGTGTTTTCCCACTGCTTTTCCAATCTTTTTTCTTACTGCAGACAATCTGTTAAAGAGATAAAAATGGAATAGCTGCACGGTGCTCTCTAACTGGTACTGCTAGAAGACCATATTCATTGTTTTTGTTTGTTGTTTCCTATTCCTAAATTATTGTATTCAACTCTCTTATGACTGTTCACTCTCCAAACTTGTTTTTAGGTTGTGAACCTTGCTTGTTTCTTTATTTCTGTACAGAACTGTGTGCATATTGGACATTTTGTAAATAATAAATAACGATAAATAAATAATAGTGCTCTTGCTCTGCTGATATTAAGATAATAGTAAAATGTTCATACTGTACTTCTCTTGAATATTTTACCCTGGCAATCCTATCCTTTTGAAGGTGCCCATTCCTTCTTCACTCTTGTGGCAGACACACTGTTTCACATAACCAGTTTTCTTGTTATGCAGGAATCACAAGTTTACTTTGTTTTGAGGAATTCTGATGTGATAAACTGTCTCCGATAAATGCAGTAAGAGTGTTAAGATCTCAGCTCACACATTGTGGCTGAACCCACTTGAGAAGGCTTCCTGTGACATAGTAAGGTATGATTTGGACATATATTGGAACATTCTTCTGCTTCTGTAGTTGTAGCTTGAACAGCAGCTTGGTTAACAGATATTAGCAAATGGTAGTGTTTTTCTCCATGCCAATAAAAGTCTCACCTACTGAATCAAACTGCTGAACTGTTAAAGGCCCAACAGCAGACCTAGCCAGATTTTTTTTTTCTGCTTGGATGGAAACCCTATTTTGAGGATGAGTAGATAACGATGCACCTAAATCTTCACAAAACTCAACGGATGTGCCTGATCTTGTCTGATCTCAGAAGCTGAGCAGGGTCAGCCCTGGTTAGTACTTGGAGGGGAGGCCGCCTGGGAATCAGGCTTCCTGCACTGAGCAGGGGGTTGGACTCGATGGTCTTGTAGGCCCCTTTCAACCCCTTTTCTATGATTCTAAGTGTTTTTTTTAATTGCATGATTCCAGCCCGAGGTCATAAATGATTATATGCCGGTACCTATGATTCTGTTAACGATATTGCTAGTTTTTCAAATATTCTACTCTTGTGAATGTGTTATCTTTGAAGCTCAGGTCCTTTCCTGCTAGCAACAAACTACACAGATACTTGTATTTTTTTTTCCCTTGGGTGGGAAAAGCATTTGGAGCAGGTGATTTAGCCACTAGGAAAAAAGATTAAGCACCAGCATCTCCCACTGCTCCTTCGCTCAAACTTGCAGCTTTCCAAGTGTGCAATTAAAAAGAAACTTGGAGGCTTTGTTGCACATATCTGAGTATAATGTGTATTTTGCCCCAGAGTTGATACTGAACTGAAATAGAAGCAAAGTTTACCTTTGGGAAAGTTTCATTCTATCCACAACTGAAAGTAAAGTTAAATAGCTATTTAAAAAAAGAAAAGGAAGCTGACATTCTCAGGGTGTTTCATAATGTAACTGATTCCATGCAAGTCACCAAATTGCATGTGTATATTTTATATCATAAGATAAAATTGCCCTGGGTTGTTTTCTAAATCTTGAGATTCCAGGAATTATCACATAGTCAGTTTGATGATTCCAGCAGTGACTGCAATTAACTACATACAGAATGCCCAACAGTATTTTAACTGTCATATACTACTCCCGTTTTAGGGTAAGTTAATTGGAAAGAAAAAAGGGACAAGATTATGAAAATAAAAGTAAGTAATATGAAGAACTCCTGTGCAACCAGATTACATATTGTGCCAATTTATAACAAGTAGGACTAAGGATGTGTATTGGATTCAGATGAGGCATGAGCAGAATTGGGCTGCTTCTGTTGGTTCCTGAGGTAAAGCGAGTTTTCTCCAAAGCCAACAGAACTGAAGCTGCTTCAGAGTAAGGCTTAGTTTGTGATATGTGTTTTGGAAACACACAGACTTTATGTCTCCTGCAGACTTTTGATTTTGTTTTTCTAAACACTGCAGGGGGAGGAGATAGAATGTAGTTGAGGGACTGACAGGTCACCTTCTAATCCTAGGGCACCATTAGCAGGCTGCTCGGTGGCAGGGCAGGCACTATAGACTCCCCTGATAGTTGGCAACCATGGAGGGGATCAGTACAAGAAAACCTTTTTTACATGCAGCAAGACAAGGGCAAGAAAAATGACAGCAAAGTGATCTTGCCTAATAACCCTGCAAGTCACTTATGCAAGGTCAGATCTAGCAATATCAATCTAATCAAAACTGCAGATATTCTGTAGCACAAGAACAGGTGAATGCTACTGTAATTATGCATGCATATGGCAGTCCCGAAGTGATCCCTCAAGACGTGATCAAATCAGTGCTCAGATGTAAGTCAGAGGATTTCTCAACGTCATTGCCCATTTTAAATTATCCTTCTGTATATGAAATGGCTGTGGCAATAAGCTGTCCCAACCACATTGTTGGACACCTTGGGATCCTTCTGCAGGTTCTTTCTGTTTTGTCATGTTAGGGTTAACAGCCTTTTGTGCCACTGAAAGTTTTTTTCAAACAGGAAGAAAACCCCGAGTTTTGAGCAGTCAGTGTGGCAATTCACTAGCACAGTTCCATCATGCTCCCAAAATCACTAACAGCCTGGCCATTTGAGGCAGGTACCTTTTTCTGAAATTAGTATAGTGCCAGTTCACTATATCAGTTCCAGTTATGGCTTTTGGTCCCATGCTGTACTGAGACCACACTACTAAAACCACCTTGGTCGCCTGTCCTACCCGCTTTTCAGAGTGTGACAAACTGTGGAGTTCCATTGCTTTCAGTCAAGCTCTGATAAAAATACTAAGAGGTAAGGTATGCTATTGTACTGTCACGTCTCTGCCACTTTTTGCCCAAACTCACCAGAGCCTGGTCACTTGGGTTCTCACGACAGGCGGAGAATTACTGCAACCCCTTTTTCAGTTAACCCATTTTTCCTTCACCTGCTGAGACTCAGGAGTTTCAATGCACCCCAAACTTGAGCTTCATAAATGGGTTATTCAGACCCAAGGAGTGGTATCTTTGCAACTTATACTATTTTCAGAAGGGTTTTCGTCTATAAAGTGTAGCCTCCTACTTTGTACCCTATTTTCTCTTGTGTGTATGTACTAGCCATAGGTAACCCTGTCTTGTCATCCCCCTTTGTGATAACAACTGAATGCCAGGACTAAGCTGATCGCACCACGCCTTTTTAGGACAAACTAGGAGGATGGCATTACTTAAGAAGACCTGTGCTGGATCAGACCAAAGGCCTATGTAGCCCAGCATTCTGGCCTACCATCTGCCTGTGGGAAATTCACAAGTAAGACATGAGTACAATAGCACAGTCCCACTCATTTTCCTCAGCAACTGGAGTACATACTGCCTCTGATACTGGAGGTACCATATAGCCTTCAAGACTTGTAGCCATGGATAGCCTTTTCCTCCAAGAATTTGTCCAACCCCCTTTTAAAGCCATACAAATTGGTGGCCATCACTACATCCTGCGGTAGAAAGTTCCACAGTTTAACTATGCACTGTGTGAAGAACTTCCTTTTATCTGTTTCGAATCTTCCACCATTCAGCTTCATGGGATGACCCCGGCATCTAGTATTATGGAGAAAAACGTCTCCCTATCCACATTGTTCACATCATGCATAATTTTAAATTATGCATAATGCACTATGTAGAGTGATTTTGTGACTGATGGTTACTTTAAGGGTTTCCTCAGTGCTTTTTTCCCCTTCAAAATGTTTCTTCTCCCACCTGAAACTCCCCTTAACTATTGGCATACAGAAGCTGCCTAACATACAGCTTCTAATGTCACCATTGAATTCTCCTGGTTTTGTTTCAAGTATACATTCTTAGAATTGGTGCGTGCTCATTTCAATAAACTAGAGCTCTAGCATCTTTTGCTTTTAGGATTCTGTAATAGCAACAACAATAAATGGCTAGTTAGGGTTTGCAGACCAGCAGGTTCAGCCAGCTTGTGTTTATCTCATAATGTGTTTCTTTTTTTCTCAGTTCTTTTGACTTTTAAAAAACAAACATGTAAAACTGTTTTTCAGCAAATCTTTTGACACCCTGTTCCTATCTCTGTGACTACAGTAAGAGTCCTTAAATGGCATCCACATGGTATGGGAAATTAAAATACAGTAATTTTTCAATTAGTTTTATAACTTTAGCATGCTTCTTCAGTGCTTAAGCTGATGCATACATAATTAGGTAGATGTTATAGTTGCTATTATATACATAGACATTGCTGCCATAGAGCAAGGTAAGAGGTAGCAGGCACAATCCAGAGAAAGTCATTTGTATTTAAGTATCACTGAAGCCAAAGAGACTTGCAGCCCTGTACGATGAACTTGCAATTTAGGTTGATTAGTCTTGAGTAAACATCATTGACAGGGGTGTGTTACTTTTAAGGATCTTGCAACACAGTCGCAAAACCTAATCATACTTTGAAATCAGGAGCCTGAGAAAAACGTACCCCTCAACCCTATTTTTTTTTCTTACAATGCTTCTTTCTTCTCTGTCATCTACATTTGATGTAAAACATCGACTTAAGGAGAGCCTACTAGATTTAAGGAGAGCATATTTATTGTTGTTTGTGGAAAATTTATTCAACAAAAACGTTGAACAGGAAAAAAAAATACATTAAGAGCAGAATCTAAGGGATTAATGCTCGATGGACTGGGGGTCTGATTGTGGAATCCTCTGTCTATCCAAAGAGAGCCAGACAGGGCGGGAGGAGGACAGAGGCTTTTACAGCCTCCTTTTCCTCAGTTTTAAACATTTACATCTAGCTAGGTCTCTCAGTCCATCTAGCTGACTTTCTAGGCAGTGAGTGGGATGTTGCTGGAGATTGAGCAGATCCAGGCTACTCCTCTTCCTACCCACTGGAAAGTCCCCTTTTCACCCTTCCCAACCTCTTCCAAGGATCCTGTTGCTTCCCCAGAAGAGAAGCCACAGTGATGCTTTCCACAGCAGCTGCAAGAGATGCGGGCAGAAAAATCTGCACTCTGATTCCACCTCCAAGGTTGTAGCTGTGTTAACAGCTGCAGGTGGGTGGAATCTGCACCATCCTATGACTCCTCAGTCACAGCCTGAGAAGCCGTAGGATTGTTCTGACTATTTACATTAAAATACAAACATATAAAATTATTAAAAGTGGGTACAAAGACAAAAATACAAAAGTGCAGCACTGTAAAAAGTGAAATTATAGATCGGTAAGTCTAAATTGCCTGGGCAATAGGAACAGTGCTGCAAAGAAATAGGAGCATTGCTACTTCCTTTCACCAGGTGTCACCCTTGTGGAGAGCCATTTTGAGCAGCACTGCAATGCCCAAACACTGCATCTCCAGTTCTGCTGCACCTCTTTTAGCCATGTCTCCCAGCCCCACATATCAGTAATTGCAGAAGTGAGAGCAGCAGAAGGGGGCTTCGTGGGGAAATGCCCTCCACAATCCCCTACCACCTCAGCAACCCTTTAAATGGCAGCAAGGAAGGGACAAAGGAAGACTAGCAGTTTTCCCATTGTTTACATGAATCATGCAAATCCCAAAGGCAAGTTCCAGCAAATCAAGTTTTTTAACTTACCCAATATGCTGGTACAATCATGTAGAGGAGGTCAAGCAGCGGCTGCAATGCTAGTGGTAAAAGCTACTATTTTGCCGAGGACGGAAGGAGGCAGGCACTGGAGAATCACAGTTTCAGCAGAGATTTTGGTGGCATATCAGTGTCAGGAGGACATGTGGAAGGCTTCACAAAAGGCCATCAAAGGTCACATATAGGCCATGTGTTTCCCACCCCTGTTTCATACCCTTGTGTGTATATACCTTCCAACTTAGGATAGCACTTCATGTCCTCGATGAAGAGGGCTCTCGTGCCCCAAAATGCAAATATGCAACTATGGTAGCAACAATAATTTTCTGAAGTTTCTTCATCAGCAGATCAGCTACTGGTTACATTAACTACAGTTCAGAACTGAATTACAATAAACTTATTAACATAAACAAAACTGAGTATGTCTTGATGATTAAAGGTACATCAACTCTCAGCTGTTGTGTTTGGTCACAGTAGGCAGTGTCTCTGACAGTGAATGGGTTCACACAACAGCCCAATGTGGCTTGATCTACCCATGGGAGCTGTTGTCTTGTGCCAAGTGTCCGAGGGTGCCATTTTTGCATAGTGCCTGTAGGCACCCAGCTTGCCGTAACTAGACATGTTGTGTGAACCCACATGCAGCGGGGGTTGTTCGAGGGTTAGGCAACACTGAACCCTAAAACAAGCCATGGGTTATTTGTCTAAAGGTAAAAAGGTGTCCCCAGCCAGTCGTGTCCAACTCTAGGGGGTGGTGCTCATCTCCATTTCTAAGCCGAAGAGCCAGCGCTGTCTGAAGATGCTTCCATGGTCATGTGGCCAGCATGACTGAACACCGAGGTGCACGGAATGCTGTTACCTTTCCTGCCGAAGCAGTACCTATTTATCTACTTGCAATTTCTTGCTTTCAAACTGCTACGTTGGCAGGAGCTGGGACTGAAGACGGGAGCTCACTCCGTCACGCAACACTCGGGTCTCGAACTGCTGTCCTGCCGACCTTCTGGTCTGCAATTCAATGTCTTAACCACTAAGCCACTGTGGGTTATTTGTCTAGCCTTCAAGCAACCCCTGCCACCTGGGTTTGCAAGACATGGCAAACCAGGCGCACACAGGCACCATGCAAAAGTAACACCCAGCACAATGTTAACAGCTCCCATGATACAAACATCCAGTACCAAATAGCCCTTCCCTGGTACTATGGATGTACGAAAGTGACTTACCTTTCGCGGATTATGTTGATGGGGGAGGCGTTCCGTCCCTCCCCCCAGAATCCTGGCCGGGGGGGCGCTCCATTCCTCCCCCCGGAATCCTCGAACGGCCAGCTGTGCTCCGCGGCAGCTCCGCAGAGCAGCCGGCCAGGCCTGGCCCGGCCAGAACCGTCCACAGCCGGGTTTCTGGCTGCGGAGGGCTCGGTAAAAAAAAAACACGCAACGCGTACGCAAATGGCAGCGGCTACGGCTGCCGCCATTTGCATTCCTTCTTTTTACCGTCTTAATCTACGTAAATATTTACGTAGACTATGACGGTGAAAATCAAGGGGAACGCAAATAGCGTAGCGGGCGCCATTTGCGTCCCCTTTTGATTCCCCGTTTTAGCCTACGTAAAGATTTACGTAGGCTAAAGCGGTGAATGAAAAAGGGACGCAAATAGCGCCCACTACGCTATTTGCATTCCCCTTGATTTTCACCGTCATAGTCTATGTAAATATTTATGTAGATTAAGACAGCCAAAAAGAAGGAACGCAAATGGCGGCGGCCGTAGCCGCCGCCATTTGCATACGCATTTTTTTTTAAACCCACCCCCAACCATGATAGGCTACGTAAAGATTTATGTAGCCTATCACATCTTTTTTTTTCTTTTTTTTCAAACCTAGCCATGATAGGCTACGTAAATCTTTACGTAGCCTATCACGTCTTTTTTTTTTTTATTTCCCCCACAAGCCTGGAAATGGCAGCGGCAGCTGGTCAGAAGACCGGCTGCTGCCTTCACCGGAGCCGCCGCTGCCCGGAAGATCCGCCCCAGGTAAGTCTCATCCCAGGGGGGGATGGGCGGGGGGGGTGGCAGGCCATTCCTCCACAGATTTCAGGGGGCGGAATGCATTGGCATTCAGCCTCACCGAGATCCGTGGCGGAATTCTCTGACATCCCTACCTGGTACAGGAAAGGGCTATTTGGTAATGGAATATTCCACTTCCAAGACAAGTTGAAATAAAAGGGTGGGGGGGTTCCTAAAAGCCTCTCTAGGCCAAAGTAAGAAAAAACTATAGGCCATCCTCAGATGACAAAGGAAAGCAGCAATTAGAGTAATTCAAAATTACGGGCTAGTGTAATTTCACATAAGGTCAATCAGACGAAGCTCAAGGTCAACAGAAATGTGGCTTTATGACAAGTATACTAGCTGAATTACTTCCTGGATCATTGTGAATTAAAGCTATTCGTAAAGAACTACCCTGTAGATTATCACCATCCATATTTAAGCAAACTAAAATCTGTATCTTCTCTCCTCTAGCATTCCTTTTTACAAGTGATTTTAATTTCAACGCAGTCCCACAGTCACATTTTTTACAGCACAAAATCAATTAGATACACAGAACTGCTGGCTGTTCCACTTGGTTATGACAAATAACTACACCATCTGATATCAATTATACAGTCACACAGTGGCAAACAACACTATCATAGCTACAGGACTATCACTAGATAACTTTCTTTTTACTATCATAATATGATAGGATATTTTTATTATATAATCTGGGATTCATTTTATACTTTGTATTAGAGTTACACTATTAACACCATCAGCAGAAGCTGAATTAATCGTTTTCCAGAGTGGTAGCTGTGTTATTTCGTTGCAGCAAAAACAGAGTTTTGTGGCACCTTAAAGTCTAACAAATATATTATGACATAGGTTTCATGAACTAAAGACCAGTTCATCAGATGCATACAGTCATATCCTGTGTATATCCTGCAGGTATACGCATCTTTGGGGGCAGGAGGGGGAGTAAGCAGTGAGGTCAGAGAGGAATAAAATGCAGAAAGTACAGACAGCAACAGTTACATTATTAACAATGGCCATTCACAAAACAGTTCTCAGTGATAACACAGACATCCTGGCATTGTTAATCTAATTTCAATACATAGTCTGTTCAAAATAATAATAACCTATCCTGATTAAAGCTGCAGAAGAACAACTGGACCTCTTGATGATTTTTCAGCCATTTCATGGTGTTGTCTCCCTTTCAAGTATGGCTATTTTAAGGTCATTTCCAGAGTGTCCTGGGAGGCTGAAATGTTACCTACTGGTTTTTGAAAATTGCCGTTTCTGTTGTCAGATTTGTGTTCATTTATTATTTCGCATAGAAATTGTCTGGTTTTCCTATGCAGAAAGGCATTGCTGGTAGATGATGACATATATTACATGGGGAAATGAGCAGGTGAAAGGACCCCTGATGTTGTGGATGACATGACTGGGTCCTGTAACAGCACTGCCAGAGTAAATATGGGGACAGAGTTGGCACCTGGGTTTGTTGCAGGGTCTGGTCCCTGTACCTGTATCTTTGTTATTTGGTCTGTTGCTGTTTGTAAGTACAGTCAGGGCCAGAAATATTGGAACAAGGATAACTGTTTTGGCAGTTGGCCTCTGTACACCACCACATTGAAGGTGAAAGGAAACACACCCAGATGGGAGCGGTCAGGACTTTCAGCTGTAATTCAAGGGGTTTGACAAAAGTGGGGCACTAACCATCCAGGAAGTACAGCCAGTGGCATACACACACCCCTATCGTTGGTGGCTCATAAGTAATGGAACGAATGGCTGACAAGCAGCTGCATGGCCAGGTGTGGCCTGTTTCCTGGGTACCCCATGACCAAGCAAGCAGATAAAAGGCCTGGAGGGGGTTCTGAGTGTTACATTTGTATTTGGTAGCTGTTCACTGGAACTCCCAATGTGAGGTCCAGAGAGGTGTCCATGCAAGTGAAGGAGGCCATCATTAGGCTGAGGAAACAAAATAAACCCATCAGAGAGATAGCAAAAGCAGTGAGAGTGACCAGTACAACAGTTTGGAACATCCTGAAAAAGAAGGAATTAACTGGCAAGCTCAGCAACAGCAAAAGGCCTGGAAGACCACGGAAGACACCTAAAGTGGATGACCACACAATTCTGCTCATGCTGAAGAGGAACCCTTTCACAACATCTAGCCAGGGCAAGAACGCTCTTTCGGAGGTAGGCATGTCATTGTCAACATCTACTGTCAAGAGACGGCTTTATGAATGTAAATACAGAGGCTTCACAACAAGGTGCAAACCACTGGTAATGCTCAATAACCGAAAGGCCAGATTATCCTTTGCCAGCAAACACCTAAAAAAGCCTGCCCAGTTCTGAAATAAGATTCTTTGGACTGATGAAAGCAAGATTAACTTGTACCAGAATGATGGGAAAAGAAAAGTATGGAGAAGGAAAGGAACAGCTCATGATCCAAAGCATACCACATCATCTGTCAAACATGATGGAGGCAGTGTTATGGCATGGGCATGTATGGCTGCCAATGGAACCGGGTCACTGGTGTTTATTGATGACCTGACTGCCGATAAAGCAGCAGGATGAATTCTGAAGTGTATAGGGCTATACTTCCTGCTCAGATTCAGCTGAATGCTGCCAAACTGATAGGACGCCACTTCATATTGCAGATGGATCATGACCCAAAACATACAGCAAAAGCTACCCAAGAGTTTCTCCAGGCAAAGAAGTGGGATGTTCTTCAATGGCCAAGTCAGTCACCTGATCTCAACCCAATAGAGCATGCTTTTCACTTACTGAAGACAAGACTGAAGGCAGAAAGCCCCACAAACAAGCAGCAGCTGAAGGCAGCTGCAGTAAAGGCCTGGCAAAGCATCTCGAGGGAGGAAACTCGGCATTTGGGCATGTCCATGGGTTCCAGACTTCATTGACTGCAAAGGATTTTCATCCAGGTATTAAAGGTGATCCTTAAGTTTGAGATGATGTTGGTTTGTTCCATTACTTATGAGCCACCAACAATGGGGGGGGGGTGTATGCCACCAGCTGTCCTTCCTGAACAGTTAGTGCCCCACTTTTGTCCAACCCCTTGAATTACAGCTGAAAGTCCTGACTTCGCTCCCATCTGGGTGTGTTTCCTTTCAACTTCGATGTGGTGGTTTACAGAGGCCAACTGCCAAAACAGTTATCCTTGCTCCAATATTTCTGGCCCTGACTGTATGTTAATTAGGTTATCAATGCCAGGATGTCTGTCCCATCACCAGCAAGACCTTGTGAATGATCACTGTTAGTAATGTAATGGTCTGTACTATCTGCATTTCATTTCCCCCAACCTCAAGATTTACTGCACGCACACACATCCTCCAGTTCAGGATAATACTTCCTGAATCTGATGGTGTGGACTTTAGTCCATGAAAGCCTATGCCATAATGAAGTTATGAGTCTTTAAAGTGGCGCAAGACTCTTTGTAGAATTAGGGAGCAATCCTATGGCCACTAGTCAGCGGCTAGACAGCCATAGAATATCTTGTTTTCCGGGAACCAACCTCGGAACCCATGCTCCAAGTTTGGTTCCCGGAGAACTCACCTTCCCCCCCTTCCGCGCTGCCTCACAGGCAGTGCAGAACAGCCCCGAGCCCCACGCTTGGAAGAGGAGTGTGGAGCGACCAAATCAGGGCGTTCCAGGGGGCATTCTGGGGTGGGGAAGGCGGAAATTCTGGTACAACACATCCTATGTATCATCCAGCAGCCTCCTCCCCCACTCCGCCTTCCCGGGGCTAGACAGCTGAAATCAGCTGTCTAGCTGCAAATGCAGGGTAGGAGAAGGGCGGAGGGAACGATCCCCTCTGTGCTTGTCCTGCTCTGCATTGGATAGGCAGTTGCCTCTGAGTTCGGAGGCAGCCACCTATCCCCATGAGATTGCACCCTTGATCATTTATTATTACAAATGCCAGGGAATGGGGCATAATCAGATATCAAAAGTGAGTTGAAAAATTCTGTTCAGCATTTCTTAAACTTGTTGAAATAATTATTTCTCAAATTATGTTTTACAGCAGGAAATTGATTTTTTCCCCCTTGAAACACAAACAAGTGACCTTTTACTGTGTAATTTTAGTGAAGAACTTACTAGGCCCTCCTTGTTGATGAAGCTTGACTCTCAAAAGTTGACTCTCTTCTCTCCCCACTCCCCTTTCTACCAATAATACCTACCTATCCATTTTATCTTGGAACATAGAGACCAGAATTTTCAAAGAGGGAGCGGGGGTGGGTTCTTGTGGAAATATGACTAAGGCTGCAATCCTATAGCCACTTGCCTGGGAATTATTCCCACTAAACTCAATGTATCAGTAACCAGTAATCAGTAATGTGGAAGCATGGTTGTGTACTTGTTCCGTTCCTGTTTAACTAAAAAAAAAAAAAAAAATGCCATAGAGCTCAGATGTGAGTAGCTCTTTGCATCTGTCACAAGGAAAACTGTCTACAATACCTTATGCATACAACATGGTACTCTTGTCCTACACTCCATGGGCATCTTTAGACTGCTTGCAACATTAAGTTCTTTTTTGCAAGGAGAACTTGCTGAACATTAATTACAATGAAAGTAAAGTGGTCACCTTTGGGAATATAATAGCTATATCTCATGCTTAGATTCCCATATTAATGAACAAGTAAAACCATACTGATACTTGGGTATATTCTAACATAGAGAAAGAGAACATTATCTCAGTGTTGCTAAGCTGAATGCCAACAGTAGGAGATCTAAGGTTCTGCAGCACAGCGTCCAAGCTTTATGTCCAAGTTCTAACATGCAGAAATGTGGGGGCAGGATGGGACATCTAATTTTAATCATTGTCAAAGAAATTTTGAAAACTGTACTGCGTGTGCCTAAATGCTTGCCATGATCTTTTCTGGGAATTGAAACTTGAGTTGTCCCAAAAGAAATAGGAGCTGAACTGCACATTTTAAATTATTGGTTCAAAACTAATACACGCACACACTACTACTGCTGCTGCTACTAGATGAAATTACCAAAAATATATTTGCTAGAAAAAAATTGCTAGAACAAATTCAATCTAGCATGGTTGCATCAAATATCTGGTATCAGAGGATAGTCTAAATTATTAATTGATATGGTTCCCACCATCCCCAATCAACTAACCTCACAGTTCTAGGAAGTCTGCTCCTAAGCAGAAATTAAAAAAAAAAAAAAGCTGATAGATGTGTAAACACAAAGTTACTTCTTTTCCTGGGTCACTGCAAAGGCTGCTTCCTAGTTTAGTTTAAATATAAGCATATTTGAATATGTACACTCTGGAAAAAGCTCTCATCCGTCTCAGAGTTCAGTTAACACCACATGCATTTAGAAGATATAAAACTTCTTGAACTCTGCACTATATCATGCGGAAAGATGAGGAAAGTGAAGATTTGCTGCACTATTTATTCTGTTGCCCTATAACAGACAATATGAGGAACTACTTCTATTCTCCTGAGTGGTTGAAGGGACATGAGCTTTCGAAAACAGATTTTTCTTTTGAATAACAAGGTCAGCCAGAAAATGGCTACTTTAGCATTAACACTAGACAAACAAAATGCTTTATACATTTACAGCGCAATCCTATGGGGGTAGTCAGCCACCTCCAAACTCAGAGGAGACCAACTATCCAGTGCAGGGCGGGTGGAGTGCAGAGGGGATCTTCTCCGTGCCCTGAATTTGCAGCTAGATGGCCAATTTCGGCTGTCTAACTGGAGCACCTCAGAGTGGGGGTGGGGGGGAGGCCGGACGGCACATAGAAAGTGTCATACTGGGGTTTATGAGGTCCCCTCCCCTCAGGACACCCCTTTTTGGCCACTCTGTGCTGCTTTTCCAAGCATGAAGCCAGGGACGACCCACGTCTCCTACAAGACAGCAGGGGAAGGGACGGGGTGTCAGATTTCTGGGAACCGACCTCAGAACGCTGGCTCCAAGCTCGATTCCCAGAAACTGAAAAGTCCTATGGCCATCTAGATGCTGTTTAGCTGCCATAGGATTGCGCCCTTATGTGCTTTACTGCAATTTGGATAAATGATAATTTATGGAATATGCATTTATGGTTGTGCTTGAATTAATTAGATACTGTTTATCCCTTAGATATTTTAATTATATACACATTTATTAAAACTTGTTATGACTGAAACAAATGTGAAATGAACACTTCAGTTCTCCTATTCTGATCAACATATTCAGCAATTTCTATAATTCATTTTAGCTTTTTGAAATTAAAGAAAAAACACCTCCTTATTTAGAATCTTCTTTGCATTAATATTTTCCTCCAGGTATATAAGATGACTATACTCTGTGTGAATTAAAGAAGATCAGATCCAATATTCTATTCCAAGAAGCCAGATATCATTTTCCATTTATTCACTTTTACTGAATATCCACATATTGTATCTAATCTTCATTAGTTGTAACTTGTAATATGACAGACCCTCTCTTTTCTCTCTCTTTGTAACCCAAAACAGCCCCTTCATGGATCACTGCCTTGTTGTGGCGAAGGGGCTTGCATAACTCAGTGAAGCCATAAGCTATGCCATGCAGGGCCACCCAAGACGGACAGGTCATGGCAGAGAGTTCTGACACAATGTGGTCCACTGGAGAAGGAAATGGCAACCCACTCCAGTATTCTTGCCAAGAAAACCCCATGGAACGTATCACAAGGCTAAAAGATATGACACCGGAAGATGAGCCCCTCAGGTCGGAAGGTGTCCAATATACTACTGGGGAAGAGCAGAGGGTATTTCCAAGTAGCGCCAGAAAGAGTGAAGCGGCTAGGCCAAAGCCGAAAGGACACTCAGCTGTGGATGTGTCTGGTGGTGAAAAGAAACTCTGATGCTGTAAAGAACAATATTGTTTAGGAACCTGGAATGTCAGATCAATGAATCAAGGTAAGCTGGAGGTGGTCAAACATGAGATGGCAAGATTGAACATCGACATATTGGGATTCAGCGAACTAAAATGGACAAGCATGGGCGAATTTAATTCAGGAGACCATTATATCTACTACTGTGGGCAGGAATCCCTTGGAAGAAATGGAGTAGCACTCATAGTCAATAAAAGGGTGGGAAAAGCAGTACTGGGGTACAATCTCAAAAACGATAGAATGATCTCAGTACGAATCCAAGGCAAACCATTCAGCATCACAGTAATTCAAGTCTATGCCCCAACCACTGAGGCCGAAGAAGCTGAGGTTGATCGGTTCTATGAAGACCTAGAACACCTTCTAGAACTAACACCAAACAAAGATGTCCTCTTCATCATAGGGGATTGGAATGCTAAAGTAGGAAGTCAAGAAATCACCGGGATAACAGGCAAGCATGGCCTTGGTGTACAAAATGAAGCAGGTCAAAGGCTAATAGAGTTTTGCCAAGAGAACACGCTGATCATAGCAAACACTCTTTTCCAACAGCACAACAGGCAACTCTACACATGGACATCACCAGATGGTCAATATCGAAATCAGAGTATGTCCTTTGCAGCCAAAGATGGAGAAGCTCTATATGGTCAGTAAAAACAAGACCTGGAGCTGACTGTGGCTCAGATCATGAGCTTCTTGTTGCAAAATTTCAGCTTAAATTGAAGAACGTAGGAAAAACCACTAAACCATTCAGGTATGACCTAAATCATATCCCTTATGAATATACAGTGGAGGTGATGAATAGGTTTAAGGGATTAAACCTGATAGACAGAGTGCCTGAGGAACTATGGATGGAAATCCGTAACATTGTTCAGGAGGCAGCAACTCAATCCATCCCCAAGAAAAAGAAATGCAAGAAAGCCAGGTGGCTGTCTGATGAGGCTTTACAAGTAGCTCACGAAAGAAGGGAAGCGAAACGCAAGGGAGAAAGGGGAAGATATACCCAACTGAATGCAGAGTTCCAGAGAATAGCAAGGAGAGACAAGAAGGCCTTCTTAAATGAACAATGCAAAGAAATGGAGGGAAGCAATAGAATGGGAAAGACTAGAGATCTCTTCAAGAAAATCAGAGATCTCAAGGGAACGTTTTGTGCAAAGATGGGCATGATAAAGGACAAAGAAGGCAGGGACCTAACAGAAGCAGATGAGATTAAGAAGAGGTGGAAAGAATACACAGAAGAACTATACAGGAAAGATCTGAATGTCCCTAATAGCCATGATAGTGCGGTCACTGAACTTGAGCCGGACATCCTAGAGAGTGAAGTCAAGTGGGCCTTAGGAAGCATTAGTAACAACAAAGCTAGCGGAGATGACAGCATACCAGCGGAGCTATTTGAAATCCTAAACGATGATGCTGTTAAAGTGCTGCACTCAATATGCCAACAAATCTGGAACACTCAACAGTGGCCACAAGACTGGAAAAGGTCAGTTTATATTCCAGTTCCAAAGAAGGGCAATGCCAAAGCGTGTTCAAACTACCATACAATTGTGCTCATTTCACATGCCAGTAAAGTTATGCTCAAAATCCTACAAGCTAGGCTTCAGCAGTATGTGAACCGAGAACTACCGGAAGTACAAGCTGGGTTTCGAAGAGGCAGAGGAACTAGTGATCAAATCGCCAACATTCGCTGGATCATGGAGAAAGCAAGAGAATGCCAGAAAAACGTCTATTTCTGCTTCATTGACTACACGAAAGCCTTTGATTGTGTGGATCACAACAAGCTGTGGCAAATTCTTAAAGTGATGGGCGTACCAGACCACCTTACCTGTCTCCTGAGAAACCTGTAGGAGGGTCAAGAAGCAACAGTAAGAACCGGACATGGAACAACCGAATGGTTCAAAATTGGGAAAGGAGTACGACAAGGCTGCATATTGTCGCCCTGCTTATTTAACTTATATACAGACTACAATATGAGAAACGCCGGGTTGGATGAATCACAGGTCGGAATTAAGATTGCTGGGAGAATTATCAGCAACCTCAGATATGCAGACGATACCACCCTAATGGCCGAAAGCGAAGAGGATCTCAAGAGCCTCTTGTTGAGGGTGAAAGTGGAGAGTGCAAAAGCTGGCTTGAAACTCAACATTAAAAAAACGAAGATCATGGCATCTGGCCCCATCACTTCCTGGCATATAGAAGGGGAAGAAATGGAAGCAGTGACAGATGTTATTTTCTTGGGCTCCAAGATCACCGCAGGCGGTGACTGTAGCCATGAAATTAAAAGACGCTTGCTCCTTGGGAGGAAAGCTATGGCACACCTAGACAGCATAGTAAAAAGCAGAGACATCACCTTGCCGACAAAGGTTCGTATAATCAAAGCTATGGTTTTCCCAGTAGTAATGTATGGCTGTGAGTAGGGATGTACGAAAGTCACTTACCTTTCCGCAGATTATGTTGATGGGGGGGGAGGCGTTCCGTCCCTCCCCCTGGAATCCTCAACAGGGGGGGAGGCGATCCGTTCCTCCCCCCCGGAATCCTCCATGGCCAGCTGTGCTCCATGGCAGCTCCATGGAGCAGCCAGCCAGGCCCAGGCCAGAGCCTTTTGCAGCTGGATTTCCGGCCACGGAGGGCTCTGGGTAAAAAACAAACACGTACGCAAATGGCAGCGGCTACGGCCACTGCCATTTGCGTTCCTTATTTTTGGCCGTCTTAGTCTACGTAAATATTTACGTAAACTATGATGTCGAAAATAAAGGGGAACCGTAGCCGCCGCCATTTGCGTTCCTTATTTTTGGCCGTCTTAGTCTACATAAATATTTATGTAGACTATGACAGCAAAAATAAAGGGTAACGCAAATAGCGTAGCGGGTGCTATTTGCACCCCTTTTTGACTCACCGTTTTAGCCTACGTAAATATTTATGTAGGCTAAAACGGCGAATCAAAAAGAGACGCAAATAGCGCCCGCTATGCTATTTGCGTTCCCCTTATTTTCGCCGTCTTAGTCTATGTAAATATTTACGTAGACTAAGAAGGCCAAAAATAAGGAATGCAAATGGCGGCGGCTGTAGCCGCCACCATTTGCGTATGCATTTTGTTTTTCGTTTTTTTTACCCAGCCATGATAGGCTATGTAAATCTTTATGTAGCCTATCACATCTTGTAAAAAAAAAAAACAAACCCCGACAAGACTGCAAATGGCGGTGGTGGCAGCCGGTCGGAAGACCAGCTGCCGCAGCCGCTGCTGCCGAAGCCGCTGCCAGAGCCGCCACCGCTGGCCGGAACATCCGCCCCAGGTAAGTCTCGTCTGGGGGGGATCCACGAGGGGGCGAGGGGGGCAGACCTTTCTGCCACAGATTTCGGGGGGCCGAATGTACTGGCATTCAGCCTCACTGAGATCCGTGGCGGAATTCTCTGCCATCCCTAGCTGTGAGAGCTGGACTATAAGGAAGGCTGAGCGCCGAAGAATCGATGCTTTCAAACTGTGGTGCTGGAGAAGACTCTTACGAGTCCCCTGGACTGCAAGGAGGTCAAATCAGGCAATCCTAAAGGAAATCAACCCTGAGTGCTCATTGGAAGGACAGATACTGAAACTGAAGCTCAAATATTTTGGCCACCTAATGCGAAGAGGAAACTCCCTGGAAAAGACCTTGATGCTGGGAAAGATTGAAGGCAAAAGGAGAAGGGGACGGCAGAGGATGAGATGGCTAGATAGCATCACGGATGCAATGAATATGGACTTGAGCACACTCTTGGAGAGAGCAGAGGACAGGAAGGCCTGGCGTGCTACGGTCCATGGAGTCATGAAGAGTTGGACACGACTTAACAACTGAACAACAACAGCAAACCCCAAACAGACTAGAATTTAGAGCTCTTGTTTCAGAAGAGAATTACAGTGTTTATGACTCTTGGAGATTTTGCCTTGTTTTTTGTTGTCATCCTGCCACTCTCTGGCCTTATGTGGAACTACAACGTTCTTTGCTAAAACAAACCTGATGTTATTGCAACATCCTTCAGTGTGGCTTGGGCACCATCCACACAGAAACACTGAGACAATTCTATGCAAAACTGGGTTTTCACCGTTTCAAATTTCCTCCTTCCATGGCACACGTTGCCAACTCATGTGGTGTATACGGGAAAAACCGCTGTCTCGGGGCAAATGTCAGCAGTAGAGACCACACTATTTTGTGCATACGTAGGTGGAATCCCGCAACCGAACAACATGTGATCAACAAATTTCCTTTTATTTTTTACATTCATTAAGCTTGGTGAGAAAGAGTGGTGATTTTTTTCATCCCCAAAGCAACCTGCTGACTTTCTCAGGAGTGAGCCTCATTGAACAGCATGTGATTACTTCTGGGCAGACGTGGTGATCAGCATGCTTTCAGCATTGTTCCTCGAAGCAGAGAAAGGAGCTACTCAGGAAGGTGGTATGTGGGAGGGGAAGGGCATTGCAGGAGTGAAAAACTACTCTCTGTGCAGGGTGGGGGGCATCAACATTTTCTCCATTTTTTTTGCCATACAGTAAGCCTTCAGAGGTGCGATAGCATGATGCTGTGTGGAGATCCTTTTGTTTACAAAGGGAACCCAAAAGCAACCTGCTGACTTTCTCATGACTAAGCCTCATTGAAAAAACTGATTTACTTCTGAGTAGACATGGTTATCCATGTCACCTCAAGGAGAAAGGAGAGAACGGGCCCCATTCATATTCAAAGGTGTGGAGATACACTACCTGGTCAGTGTAGGGAGAAGCTGAAGGTTAAGTCTTTCCACTCCCTTGCTCCCCCGTAAGAGCAGAGATTTAAAACAGGCTTGCACCTCGTCCCTGTCCCTGCTCAGAGAAATGCAGTGGAAGACACCCTGCCAAGCATGACCACCACCAAGGAGCCAATGGCAGAGTGTCCAGGACCCCACCAGCAGGGTGGGCAGGCAGCAGAATGGCGGCTCCTTACAGTGCCCCTTCACCACCCCACTTTGCTCACTTTCTCGCCTCTGCTCCTCACATCTGTTGTTGTTGTTCAGTCGTTCAGTCGTGTCCGACTCCTCGTGACCCCATGGACCACAGCACGCCAGGCCCTCCTGTCCTGCGCTCTCTCCCGGAGCGTGCTCAAGTTCATATTCATTGCATCCGTGATGCTATCTAGCCATCTCATCCTCTGCCGTCCCCTTCTCCTTTTTCCTTCAGTCTTTCCCAGCATCAGGGTCTTTTCCAGAGAGTTTTCTCTTCGCATTAGGTGGCCAAAATATTTCAGCTTCAGCTTCAGTATCTGTCCTTCCAATGAGCACTCAGGGTTGATTTCCTTTAGGATGGACTGATTTGACCTCCTTGCAGTCCAGGGGACTCGTAAGAGTCTTCTCCAGCACCACAGTTCGAAAGCATCAATTCTTCGGCGCTCAGCCTTCCTTATAGTCCAGCTCTCACAGCCATACATTACTACTGGGAAAACCATAGCTTTGATTAGACGGACCTTTGTCGGCAAGGTGATGTCTCTGCTTCTTACTATGCTGTCTAGGTTTGCCATAGCTTTCCTCCCAAGGAGCAAGCGTCTTTTAATTTCATGGCTACAGTCACCGTCTGCGGTGATCTTGGAGCCCAAGAAAGTAAAATCTGTCACTGCTTCCATTTCTTCCCCTTCTATATGCCAGGAAGTGATGGGGCCAGATGCCATGATCTTCGTTTTTTTAATGTTGAGTTTCAAACCAGCTTTTGCACTCTCCTCTTTCACCCTCAACAAGAGGCTCTTGAGATCCTCTTCGCTTTCTGCCATTAGGGTGGTATCGTCTGCATATCGGAGGTTGTTGATAATTCTCCCAGCAATCTTAATTCCGACCTCTGATTCATCCAACCCGGCATTTCTCATGATGTACTCTGCATATAAGTTAAATAAGCAGGGTGACAATATGCAGCCTTGTCGTACTCCTTTCCCAATTTTGAACCAATTGGTTGTTCCATGTCTGGTTCTTACTGTTGCTTCTTGACCCTCGTACAGGTTTCTCAGGAGACAGGTAAGGTGGTCTGGTACTCCCATCACTTTCAGAATTTGCCACAGTTTGTTGTGATCCACACAATCAAAGGCTTTAGCATAGTCAATGAAGCAGAAATAGACATTTTTCTGGAATTCTCTTGCTTTCTCCATGATGCAGCGAATGTTGGCGATTTGATCACTAGTTCCTCTGCCTCTTCGAAACCCAGCTTGTACTTCCAGTAGTTCTCGGTTCACATACTGCTGAAGCCTAGCTTGTAGGATTTTGAGCATCACCTTGCTGGCATGTGAAATGAGCGCAATTGTGCTATAGTTTGAACACTCTTTGGCGTTGCCCTTCTTTGGAATTGGAATGTAAACTGACCTTTTCCAGTCTTGTGGCCACTGTTGAGTGTTCCAGATTTGTTGGCATATTGAATGCAGCACTTTAACAGCATCATCTTTTAGGATTTTAAATAGCTCGGCTGGGATACTGTCATCTCCGCTAGCTTTATTGTTACTAATGCTTCCTAAGGCCCACTTGACTTCACTCTCTAGGATGTCCGGCTCAAGTTCAGTGACCACACTATCATGGCTATCAGGGACATTCAGATCTTTCCTGTATAGTTCTTCTGTGTATTCTTGCCACCTCTTCTTAATCTCATCTGCTTCTGTTAGGTCCCTGCCTTCTTTGTCCTTTATCATGCCCGTCTTTGCACAAAACGTTCCCTTGAGATCTCCAATTTTCTTGAAGAGATCTCTAGTCTTTCCCATTCTGTTGTTTTCCTCGATTTCTTTGCATTGTTCATTTAAGAAGGCCTTCTTGTCCCTCCTTGCTATTCTCTGGAACTCTGCATTCAGTTGGGTATATCTTCCCCTTTCTCCCTTGCTTTTCTTTTCCCTTCTTTCCTCAGCTACTTGTAAAGCCTCCTCAGACAGCCACTTGGCTTTCTTGCATTTCTTTTTCTTGGGGATGGATTGAGTTGCTGCCTCCTGAACAATGTTACGGACCTCCGTCCATAGTTCCTCAGGCACTCTGTCTATCAGGTCTAATCCCTGGAATCTATTCCTCACCTCCACTGTATATTCATCAGGGATATGATTTAGGTCATACCTGAACGGTTTAGTGGTTTTCCCGACGTTCTTCAATTTAAGCCGAAATTTTGCAAGAAGCAGCTCATGATCTGAGCCACAGTCTGTGCATGTTTACAAAGCAGAGATCGCAAGTTTCCCTCCCTCCGAACAGGGCTCCTCCACTCCTCCTCTCTGCTCATTGCTGTTACGGAGAAGGGCAGCCGCCCCTTGGCTCTGCTCCTTACATCTGAGAAGGTGTGTGTACAAAGCCGCGATGGTTCGCTCCTGCGCACCATCGGGGCTTTGTACACACACCTTCTAAGCACCTGGAGAAGTGCTTATGAGTGCAACTTTCCTTCCTCTGATCTTTTCATCTGTAAAGGAGAGGGAGAGGAGTGTGCATGTGCCCACCTGCACGCAGCTTCCTCTTTCCAGCGGCCCCAAGCTCAGCAGGAGCAGCAGAGGCGGCAGTGCAAGGGAGGATTCACGGCGCCCCTCTCTCCCGCACCGGCAGCAGTGGCGCCCTAGGCTCCACAGAGGCCCTTCCCTGGAAGGAGGAGGTGGATGCAGCAGCCCCCCAGTCCTTTTCTTTTTATTCCTGCCTCTGCACTTCTGTAGCTGCAAAGGGGTGGAACCTCAGTGGAAGTCAATGGGAATTATTTCAGAGTTGACATGTTTACCAGGCTGTTCCTAGAGCAGAAGTGGAGATTTCAAAAGAACAGAGGCAATCCCAAAGCACAGGCTCACCTGGGGAAAAGCAAAGCACCTTTCAAACTCATTAACCCTTTAGCAAAGCTCCCCAACTCCAGCTAGGTGCAGATTCAGAACAATAGCCTTCTCAGCCCTCTCGGCTCCGTGTTAAGTGTAGTGCAAGCTAATGAGAAATACTTCTGAGTAGATATGTTTAGCTGGCTGATTTCAGGGCAGAACTGGAGATTTCAAAAGAACAACAGTCATCCCAAAACACAGGCTCATTTGGTGGGAAACAAAGCCTTAACTTCCATGCAGCTGCAAATGAGTGAGGCGGGCAGAAAACAAAAGCACAGAGGCATCCCACAGTGGTGATGTAAGACCTGAACACACCCCTAGGCATGCCCACCATACTGAGCCAAATTTATTTTGGGGAATTGGGGCACATTGCATGAACCGTGTTGAAGTTGCAGCAAGAAGAAAATCCGGCACAAAACGCCTTTACCAAAATGTGGATTTTCAGGCAGGAAACCACACTGTTGCTGTGAAGTGGCAGCTCTATCATGTGTCCTGAACAAGACTGAGATGCAGCAGCACCCAAGTAAATCTGTCATGTAGATGGGCCCACAGTAAGATGAAGGCTGCAAGCTATGACCTACTGTTTCTTATTACTGCAGATGCTTATTTTTATTTATTTACTTATTTAAAAGATATAGATATATACAGTCAGGGCCAGAAATATTGGAACAAGGATAACTGTTTTGGCAGTTGGCCTCCGTACACCACCACAGTGAAGTTGAAAGGAAGCACACCCAGATGGGTACTCTGTATTTACATTCATAAAGCTGTCTCTTGACAGTAGATGTTGATAATGACATGCCTACCTCCGCAAGAGCATTCTTGCCCTGGCTAGATGTTGTGAAAGGGTTCCTCTTCAGCATGAGCAGAATTGTGTGGTCATCCACTTTAGGTGTCTTCCGTGGTCTTCCAGGCCTTTTGCTGTTGCTGAGCTTGCCAGTTAATTCCTTCTTTTTCAGGATGTTCCAAACTGTTGTACTGGTCACTCCCACTGCTTTTGCTATCTCTCTGATGGGTTTATTTTGTTTCCTCAGCCTAATGATGGCCTCCTTCACTTGCATGGATACCTCTTTGGACCTCATGTTGGGAGTTCCAGTGAACAGCTACCAAATGCAAATGTAACACTCAGAACCACCTCCAGGCCTTTTGTCTGCTTGCTTGATCATGGGGTACCCAGGAAACAGGCCACACCTGGCCATGCAGCTGCTTGTCAGCCATTCGTTCCATTGCTTATGAGCCACCAATGATGGGTGTGTGTATGCCACTGTCTGTACTTCCTGAATGGTTAGTGCCCCGGTTTTGTCAAACCCCTTGAATTACAGCTGAAAGTCCTGACTTCGCTCCCATCTGGGTGTGTTTCCTTCAACTTCAACGTGGTGGTGTACAGAGGCCAACTGCCAAAACAGTTATCATTGTTCCAATATTTCTGGCCCTGACTGTATACCACTGTATATCCAACAGGATTCCTAAGCGGTGAACAATAAAAGAAGAAAGCAGAATCAAACTACAAAATTAAAATATTTTAAATCTGATTATAATAAAAAAACTGTGGCTGGTCAATCAGGGATCACCTCCTTAAAAGCGGCAGTAACCACCCTTTTTCAATAGCATTCTTACGGTCATCTGTGGATAGACTTAAAGCTGGAAGATTGAAATTCAAATTAGAATTCTACCATGGACTTATAAGGCAATATTCTATTCGATACTACTGCTAATGTAAATTACATTGAACTAGTGTAAGCGCCCTCTAGCAGAACACCAATAGCATTTGCTGACATGATGGTTTTCCCTAGAAACGCTATTGGCAAACGCTATTCATATTATGTTAGAAGTTGCTTTCACTAGAGCAACGTAATTTACAGTAGCGATTGTGTTGAATAGGTTACTGCCCGTAGGGTGGCTGGGGTAGGTAACAGTTTCTCAGTTCTACATCTGTAAAACGGAAATAGGTGTAACCCAGTTCAGAGGGTAACTGAGAATCAGGGATGGCAGAGAATTTCTCCACAAATCTTCGGGAGGCTGAGTGCCGACGCATTCGGCCCCCCGAAAGTGTTGGGG
Organism: Heloderma suspectum; assembly: GCF_057233095.1. Classification (NCBI taxonomy): domain Eukaryota; kingdom Metazoa; phylum Chordata; class Lepidosauria; order Squamata; family Helodermatidae; genus Heloderma; species Heloderma suspectum. The sequence goes on along the minus strand of NC_139462.1, from coordinate 65,237,266 downwards.
AAATTCTCCGCCGGCCCCCCGCCCCCCCCGGATGGGACTTACCTTCGGCGAATGTCCCTCTTGGCCGTGGGTCTTGGCAGCGGTTCGGCGGGGCCAGCGGCCGATCTCCCGACCGGCTGCCGCCATTACAAAATAAAAAAGGAAAGTTAAAAAGAAACACCTGTGATAGGCTACGTGACGATTTACGTAGCCTATCATGGCTAGATTTCCAAAGTCAGCCGTGATAGGCTACGTAAATCGTCACGTAGCCTATCATGGGTGACTTTGCGCGTACGCAAATGGCAGCGCCCCATGGGCGCCGCCATTTGCGTTCCTTATTTGGACAGGGGTAGTCTACGTAAAGATTTACGTAGACTACGGCGAAAATAAGGGAACGCTATTTGCGTTGCCCTTATTTTTGCCGTAGTCTACGTAAATCTTTACGTAGACTACCACTGTCCAAATAAGGAATGCAAATGGGGCGCCGCCATTTGCGTATGCGCTTTTTTTTTCCAAAGTCACCCGTGATAGGCTACGTGACGATTTACGTAGCCTATCACGGCTGACTTTGGAAATCTAGCCATGATAGGCTATGTAAATCGTCACGTAGCCTATCACGGGTGTGTTTTTTTTTCTGTACTTTTTTTTTCGCAGCCGGGGAGACGGGGCGCTCCTCCCCGGCCTGAATTTCGCCGGTGAGGGATGGGGCACCTCCCCCCCCCAGCCTGAATTTCGGCCGGGCGAGGCGAGGCGCCTCCCCCCCTCGCCTGAACTTCGGGGGGAGAAACGAAGCGCCTCCCCCCCACTGCGAAGCAAGCTGCGGACGAGGTAAGTCCCTTTCGTCCATCCCTACTGAGAATGAACAAAAACTATAGCTGCTGGTATTTTTTATAAGTACCTGATTAATAACAATTACTCAAATACCGCACATGAAATAGCAATTCACAAGATTTACGCTTAGATTATAATTTCTATTTCAACTTCAAAGTAGTATTTTGTGCACAGTAAAACACACATATTTACTAAGAAGTAATTTCAGTTAAACCTTTCCTTACTCTCTAGAAAAATTAAGCCTTTCTCAATTTCTGTCTTTTTATTGTTTATATTCGCATTTAACTTAATTGTTTGTAATGTTTACAAATATTAAAATATTTTAATGAAAAACAAGAAAGCCTAAGCTCATGTAACTGCATGTGTGGATATTCCTCCTCTGCTCCTCTTCTGTCAGTCTTTCCTCCTCTCTCCCCATTCTCTGCCTCTCTATCAAAATTTATATTAAAAGAAGTTTGATGCAGGAATCTATTTATTTTGCTTATTGTACATGGTAAAGTGGCATGTATATTGATGATGCTATATAAACAATACTATTCTTGTTTGCATTTGAAAATATAATAAAAATAACATTCCATTGGGTATGTGCAAATATTATTTCCCTTTCTATTAATGATATACTACCACTATCTCCTCATGTGTTTGTTGTAGGAGTTTACGGAGTTTCAGGGCAGATCATTTAAACTCAAGGAAGACTTGAACCCAGCACCTGTTGTTTTAACTGTTAAGCATCTATATAGGTTTACAGCAATTCAACTGGAAAACTGTTACTTTAGATAGTCATCTTTTTAGGCTGGGATATTTTCCAAGAATATCAAACAAAGATAATGTAATCTCAATTTGTGCTTTCAGGAATGAGTTACTACAGTAAGCTGGATCTGATAAATATAGTACTTTGTTTGAGTCATGATAAGAGCCACTTGTCCTGGACAGAATGTCATCACTCTGTCTCCACAGCATCAAGAAAATGGTTTAAAGTGAGGAATAATATAATCCAATAGATGCTAGTCTGCGTTCATATTTAAGTTCCATTCATTTTCTGGGCTCAACAACCTAGCAGAATAATTTGTAGCAAAAAGTGATAATATTCTGCTATATCAATGTCTCTGTCTCGCAAACTCTGCACCTATGTGTATAATGACTAGGTAAAGTACTTTGTCACCTCCTCTTCCTTTTTTCTAGAGCTCTTAAATATTTCTTCTTGAATATTCATGGCACTCGGTCAAGCTTTCAGGCAGCAGTCATTTTATAATGTTATTTATAATAAATGTTTTGTGGAACTATTTTATGTTCTCAATACTGGTAATTTATTGAACTTTAAAGGCAAAAAGAATGTTCTTTGAAGAAATCAGCACAATGTAGTCCTTCTGCAATCACACAGTGGAAATGCTTTCAGTCATAAAGAAAAGCCCCAAGAAGTTATACTATCTGTCAGAAGAGAATTGAATGTGATGGCAGGGGTTGCATGTATATATTAAGTTGTGCTTTTAAAGTTGTTTGCTTTCCCTGTCAAACCCAGGATTCCAACTAGATTTGTCTTTTATATTTTTATAATTATGGACTCATTATGAGCCACCTGGTCTAATTCATCTACAAAAGGTCTTGACCACAGGCAGGAGTCCATGGGGCATGTGACCGCCTGAATGTGGCTTAGGTTCTAATCCTATGATCCCTAGACTGCCCCAGGGGCCATAGGATTGTTTGGGAAAACCCCTCTGAGATTTTAGAGCTCCAACCTTGGAGGGGTTTTACTGACATCAGAGGCCACAGCTAGCTCCACTCAGCCACTGTGGAAACCCTCCCAAGGTCAAAGGTTCAACCTTGGGAAAGGGACAAATGGATGTGGAAGGGGTGCACAGGTAAGCAGGAAGGGAGAGGCCAAGGATCTGGCAAATCCAAGACCCTCTCAGCTCCCAACCATGCCCCCATTCCCAGGAAACTTTTAGACCTGCTCAAGAGCGGGTCTAAATGTTTCCTTCCCACTGTGTCCTTCCATGGATGGAGAAAAAATAGAAAAAGTCCCACCTCTTCCTGGCTTCTGCTCAAAGCCTCTGATGATGTAGATATTATTATTATTATTAATAATTTATATACTGCTTACAATATTTAAAAGTATATCTTAAGCAGTTTACTAAGGGAATACATAAAACTACACTAAAATAAAATGTTTATAAAAACATTAATATTCACAGAACCATAATTAACAAACAGTCTGGAGGCTTTGCTCAGAGACACAAGACTGCTCTCTAAGTCAGGCTGTAGTTGCAGTATCTGTAATAGCTCCAAGCACACAACATGCTCTGACAAGGGCTGCTGTGCCTTGGACCTTATGACATTAGCTCCCGTGTTGGGAACACCTTCGCTTGTTATATAACTGTCAGCCATTGAACTTGCAAGGGCACAGGAGCCTGCCTCAAACAAGTAGGTTGTCAGATTCACAGAGGAACAACTGGGATCATCTTCCTGGGCATCAGGTGGGCCTCCCTAATGTTCAGCACGGAACAGGATGTAGGATTGATCCTATACCTGTGGGATAGTGGCCTATGGAGAGTGCCAAAACCCAGCCAAACCCTGACTGAAATGGATCCAGACAATTGGGCTCATTCCAGAATGTCTGGAACTGGTCAGCAACTACCCACTCAAGGATTTGGCCCAGGAAAATAACATTTGCCACCAGTCTAAAGTTGTTAGGATCCACTGGGTCCAGGGAAGATTTCTTCAGAAGTGGTCTTACTGCCACCTCTTTCAGGTGGCGCAGGCTGACTCCCTCTCACAAGGAGGCATTAATTGCCTCCCTGGCCCAGCCTGCTATTCCCTCTCTGCCAGATTTAGTAAGCCACAAGGGGCAAGGATCTAATATGGGTATGATCATACAAACTTGTCCAAGCACCGTATTAATGTCCTTGAGCTGAACCAGCTGAAACTCATCCAACAAAACTGGACAAGACTGCACTCTGAATACCTCACCTGATTCACCTGCTATAACAATGGAGTTTAAATCTCAGCAGATACAATACATAGCAGGTAACCTCCTTAAGGGCAGCATATAATAAGCCCCAAACAAGCCTGAAAAACTCCACTGGAAGTCACACAGAGGATGAAACAGAGGTGAAGATGTAATGAAGTCTACTAATCAAGAGAGGCACTCAAGAACAATCATGTCAACCACCCAGGTCTTTTCTGCATTCCACAGATCAACCAGAGCCAACTTTAAATAGTATAAGCAAAAGTAGAACTTCACTCAGTATTGACTCTTCTTTTGATTCAAGACAAAGGTGGATGCACTTATTCCTGTGATGATGAATACCATATATTATATATGCCCTGCTGCCAGGGTTGGACTTCCTGTGAAGTGTCCATATTGGACAGTAGATTCCAGAGGTGGTGGATATCTTTTTCAGAAAGAGCATAATTGTGACTTTTCACTGCAAGTGATTTATGGGTGGGGAGAACAATGTGGTCATTCCTGTTAAAGATTAGAAACCAGAGGGGATCAGACTGTAGTTTCTAGTTGCCAAGATGTGAAACTTCTATATTCAACCCTTTCCTTTCCCCATAATCTTTAGTGCCGGTCTAACCTGTTTAGAAATATCCTACCAGTTTCCCCAGGATTTAGGTATTTTGCAGTGTGTGGGGCATTAATGTGCAAAAGTATGCAAGCATGAGTACTTTCATTGCTAGTCTGCATAGGAGGGAGGAAAGTCATTTCTTCTAGCCTTTCTTGCTGTTTGTAACATAAGAAAGCAATAGCTCTGTAGCAAACACAGAAATTAAGACTAATGTTAACAATGTAACATGTATAAGCTCTTGTAGAAACTTGACAATGATATAAGCTATAATGTTGTCAAGAAAAGTCCTTTTTCATTGAGAAAGTGAGGACCAATATCCAACTTCACTTTGTTCTCTGAAATAAGAGAGAAACTTTAGGTTGCTTTACAATATCACATCGGCATTCCCATGTGTAAGAAATGTACCAGAAGTCCCATTACAACATTTTTCAAAATGGTCATATTGTCCTTTTGCTATCTTCAAATCTAACCTTTGACTGAAACAAATGGCCCAGTTATGTTTAGTACAAATGATCAGTATAGTTGTTATTCTCCCTGTTCCTCTAACAATATTTTATTTAAGTATCACATTTCTATACCATCCAATAGCCAAAGCTCTCTGGCTATTCACAATAGTTAAAACCATAAAATACAGCAACCTGACAAAACGCTATTGGGCATATCCAATCGTGTCATTTCGCTAACGCAAATGATGTTGTGTTATTGGAAACTAGATTCTGAACTATGTGCAAGAGATGAATCCAACTAAAGTTGCATTTGCGCAAGTGGATGTGCATTACACGTGTGCAACCCATTGCGCAATTAGTTGTGCATAACCTTTGTGAAACCACTTGCACATTCTGCTTCCGCAATCCATTGTGCAATAAGTTGCACAAGTGTAATGGGCAACATTTGCACAACTGAAAGATTCAGCGGAGCTCCACTAGCGCTTTTTGAATTTTCCCAGTATAAAACTTTTTAAAGTTTAAAACTAAAAGTAAATGACAGCAGTAAAGATCTAAAAATACAACAGCAGATTTAAAACCATAAAAACTAAACAACTGAAATGCCTGGGAGAATAAAAAGGTCTTCACCTGATGCAAAGAAGACCACAACATAGGCACCAGGCAAGTCTCTCTGGGGAGGGCATTCCACTACCAGGGCACCATAACTGAGAAGGCCCTGTCCTTAGTAGACACATGCCTAACTACAGTTGGCGGTGGCATCTGGAAGAGGGCCTCTGATGACAATCTTTAGTGGCTAGGCAGGTATAAGAACCACTCCCCAATGCTTTCTTTTACTTTTTCCTGTGTATGTTTCAAAATAAATATTTTGTTTATTTAAATTAAGGGATTTTTGTAACACCTTCATAGTAAAAGCAATTTGTCTTCATCCAAAGAGCTATATATTGCAAGGGGGAAAATAGTATAAGGGCTTTGCAGAATATACATGTTATGTATAGTGTTGTGCTCCATCAGGAAATCCATCTGTCCTAGGTGATGGTTCAGACGAGGAGGCTCAGTGTAGTCAAGATGGGTCATGACTTCCGGTAGGAGCCATGTCGCCCTGGCAAGTGTCCTGCGGAGGCTCCACAGGTCACCTCCTCAAACAGCTTTTAAAAGATTGAAAAACCTTTTCATCTTCCCCTGGAATTAAAAGGGGAAGCTAGAGTACCATCTGGATAAGATCTTGGAAGAACAACTCCTTTTGCAGAACAGCAGAAGAGCTGGACTCTAAGGTCATCTACTCAAAGATGACTTGGACTCTAAGGTCATCTACTTTCTGGAGCGTCATCTACTCAAAGCTGTTTTGAAACTCCTATGTAATTAGGAGACTTCAGGGCTGACGAGTTCCAAGAGTATTTATGAATTAAAAATACCAACAATATCTGAGGACCTGCAAAATCTGTTGAAGTGACTGTTTGTAATTATACTTACTTGCTTTCTTTATGGAAGAGGAGGATGGTGGCATCAAGGGGAAGGAAAAAAGCCACAGGACCACCGCCAACTCCCCTAACCCCTCCCTTGGCAAAGGTTTCTAGAGATGCTGGAGATGTAGAGGAGTTCCTGGCTCTGATAAAAACTTTGTCTTCTCAATTAGCAGAACAGGCTAAGAGGCTGGATACAATCCAAGATTCTATTACTAACCTTCAAGGGGCTGTGGATTTAATTAATAGCTCTTTGCAAAAGATGGAATTGAAAGTTAATGCCCTCCAAGACCAGGTGTCTGCACAAGAGACGGCTATGCATGCCTCCCATAATATCCTGTCTGCGAGAATTTCCCAACTGGAGGCATATACTCATAGAGCAAATCTGCGTATCCTTGGTATCAAAGACCTGCCTGCTGATATAAGTCTAAATTCTTGAATAAATTTCTGCATGAGCTACTTGCTCTGCCATCTGATTATTTATTTGATATTGAGCATGCATACCATGTTCCAGGTCCAGTTTGTGGCATCAAAGGGACTGCCTATACTGTTATAGTTCAATTTGCAAGAGTTTCTACAAAAAAACATATTTTGCGCTTGGCAAGGGAAGTGGGGGAACTTTTGGGGGGGCCAACACGAGACAAAGTTATGTTATTTCTGGATTACAGTAAAGAAATTGCTGACAAAAGAAGTTAATTTATTTACCAAGGCGAGAAATCAGGCAAGTCAAATGAATCTGCAATATCATATCAAATATCCTGCTATATTTTGCATTCCTTTTGAAGGCCAGATGAAAAAGTTTTTAAATCATGAAATGGCAGAGGCTTGGCTAGCTGGCATTCAAAGTAAGGCATGGGAGACATCTTCCCCAGCCTCATGAGCTGGGAACTTTTCAATTCTTCTTCTTCTTCGGATTTGTTTGGGTTATAAGGTCCGGGCAGTATGCCAGTCCCGAGGACTGTTTACATATATCCCCCTTTTTTTCCTCTCTTTTTCTTACTTCCTCTTTTTTTTTTTACATTAGACATGATATACTCTATAATAAAATTCCTGTTTGTGTGTGTATAGATATTATACATTCATATATAGATTTAGAAATATTATCTAAAATATAGACAGCATAAAGTTATTAATATTACTTATCCTTTTTAATTTCCTTCCTTTTTATTATTATTACTATCATTATTATGAGTAGTAATATTTTTGGCAGGTTAAATTGTTAAGCTTTACTATTATATGTTAACTGAAGGGCAATATATGGTTATTGGAAATGAATTGTAGCCTTGCTCCCTTGCTATAAGACTGATGATATGATATTGAAATGTAAGGTTGATTATCTATGCTGCACTGAATTATAATATTGGCAATGTTATACGTATAACTTTTAAGTAGAATGATACTTGAAGTTTGTGTGTAATGCAGTTTAAATTTAATCATTTTAAGTAACTTTTTAATATTTTTTCTTTTTCTTTCTTGCTTTCTTCCTTTTCCTCCTTCTGTTTTTTTTTTCTTTTTCATTATTGCTGTGTCCTCCTAAGAATACTGTATTGTTGGAAACTGTAGATAATAACTAGGTTGTTGGTACTGTTTATTTCATTTATAAAGATAAAAAAATAGAAAAAAAAGTTTGTTTTTTTTTTTTTTTAAAGATGACTGGGTCATAACTGGAACTAAGGTTAGGTTTCAGAACTTTGGCCAGCAATCCTGGAGCTAGAAAACTAACAACTTACTCCAGCAGAGTCTGGGAGCAAATGGGGGCTTTTATAGTCAGGCCAGGAGAGTCTCTCAGGAAACTCTATCCCTGCAGTTGCTGCATCTGGCTGTTAAAGGGCCAGCAGCCTTTTTCTCCAGCCATTGGCTTCTCCTAGGGAATTAAGTTTGGAGAAGGGCGTGGGGAGCCAGTTGAGGACTAGTACCCAGGGTCTCCCTGTTCACTAGAGGTGTCCAAAGTCCACTTCTCAGAGTCAGAAGGCAGTGGCAACTCCTGGGGGTTGTGTGGGCAAGACATGGGGTCCAATGCAGTGGGCCCCATTCCAGAAGGACCAGGAACTGGTTCTGATGCCTCCCCAGAATCACTGTCACTGGAGGCTTCAGTTTCTGGGGGATGCCAGTCCTGGGCCATGATGCATAGGTATAATAATTACTTCATTGGAAACTGTGTGTACTTTGCATTTACATCATTACTTGGGAACCCATCACCAACCAAGGCTTCCTGCCAACTGTCCACATGATTAAATCATGATGTGAAATCACATATGGTTGCCTATGTATATAACATGTATAAGCTTCATAACGTAGCATTTCCAACAAGGAACTGGACTCCATGCAGGAAATGTATCTTATATAAAACAGCTCTAATTTTCTTAATATATCAAAGTGCACTACAGATCTATCCTATATCCCATTACAAAGCCTTACCATGGCATTTCAAGAAGCTGTTCAGATAAAACATAGGAACCTGGTTAATAGAAGAGAAAAGACTGCAGACCACTAAAATGTCATTGTCAAAACTATTCTAAAGCCAAACCATCCATTGAACCCAAACAAAAATTAAACCACCAGTACCTTGCCTCTAACAACCTGAGCTTATTCATACTAATTAATTTCCTGGGTCACCCGCTCTTTTGAATAAACTCTTATCTTCAATGAAGTAATGCCATATTGGTAATAATATTATTGTCATATCACAGGCTACATTTTCCATACTGGATAAATGCACTCTTTCATTTCCTGACATTTCTCCTTTCTTAATCTATTAACCTTTTATATTCCATCCTTAGGTTGCCTTGCAGTCAGAAATTGAATTAATATTTAGGATATATAAGCAATTCCTAATCAGATATGTTTGCTATCACTGTTAAAAAGACATTTGCTACTTTCTGATCGTAGGTCAGCCTACAGAAATATACACACGACACCTTTCTGTATTTTCCTTGTAAAGATTACAGCAAATGCCATCTAACAATCCAGTCCATGGAGGAAAGTGGGAATTACAGCTCAGTCATCCAGGCACACAAAAATCTTCTACATTAGCAGCATGGCAGACAAGCCCTTACCAGTCACCACAGCTTTAAGCTTCAGTAATTCTTGACTCCTATTAGTCAGTTAATATAGCCCCAAATACCTCAAAAGACACCTAAAATTGCTCCTCCTTTCACATAACGGAGTGGACAATTTCGGACAATTCCCCCTCCATCTGTGGCCAGCACACTATATCTTACATCTTTCCAAGAGTCTCCCAACTCCCAGAAGCAGATTTTCAGGGGGCACAGGGGACTTCAGAGGGAAGATGGAGGTGAGAAAGTCTGATTACATGAGCTCTGTTCCGACCACAGAAGGGAAGTTAGGATCCAAGCCAGAATATTCAATAGCATGGTGTTCCATCCCAATGCTTGTCACTGAATAGAGATTTTGCTCATGCCTAATGTTTGATTGGTCAGAAATTTTCTGCAGGTTAGATTTTCAGTGCCTTCCAGTGGTGCAGGTAAGTAATTTTCAAACTCTGGACTTAACAGTCTTCTTGGGGGCAATGGAGGCTGGTGGCTCCGATGTCAGTGGGGCTGTGAATCCACTCTGGGTTTCCGCCAGAACTAGTCACAACTCTAAAGGAGCTACCCAAGGTACTACCCACCAGCCTCCACTGCCACTTTTTAAATGTGCATTACTTCACTTACTTCAAAATGTGGTGAGCCCCCCCTGCTGCATTTGGGGGCCCTCCTGCTCATTCTGCTAAGCGGACCCTTTAACTTCTGCCTCAATGTCCCGCCTTGACAGCAGCACTTGTGACTCCTTCTATATGTGGCTTGCCTCCCTTGCTTAAGCTGTGCCATACTGTGATCTGGATGCTGCAGGCTGAATCTACAGGTGGATGGATTTGCCTTATTTTATGATTCTCCTTGATGCTTTACTCCAGTTGGGTATACACAAGGTCACATCATTATAATTATTATGAAACTATACAGGTACACATAGGTGGCTGAGAAGATTAATACACATGATACTGCACATAATTATTTCAAAGCAGTATGCGATTATGCAAGTAGAAAAACACTGCACTGCTTCCGCACCTAGGGCTTGTTCTTAATTTTCTTCATAAATTAAAGTTGCTATCTAGTAAGAAGTTTTTGTTGTTGTTGTTGTTCAGTCGTTCAGTCGTGTCCGACTCTTCGTGACCCCATGGACCATAGCATGCCAGGCCTTCCTGTCCTGCGCTCTCTCCCTGAGGGTGCTCAAGTTCATATTCATTGCATCCGTGATGCTATCTAGCCATCTCATCCTCTGCCGTCCCCTTCTCCTTTTGCCTTCAGTCTTTCCCAGCATCAGGGTCTTTTCCAGAGAGTTTTCTCTTCGCATTAGGTGGCCAAAATATTTCAGCTTCAGCTTCAGTATCTGTCCTTCCAATGAGCACTCAGGGTTGATTTCCTTTAGGATGGACTGATTTGACCTCCTTGCAGTCCAGGGGACTCGTAAGAGTCTTCTCCAGCACCACAGTTCGAAAGCATCAATTCTTCGGCGCTCAGCCTTCCTTATAGTCCAGCTCTCACAGCCATACATTACTACTGGGAAAACCATAGCTTTGATTCTAGTAAGAAGTACCACTGCATTTAATTACACATGTGGACAAGAGCAGAATGGCCCAGTATTCTTTGAAGGAGGGGTCAGGAGAGGTATTCTAATGTTTAATTTCTTTTCATTTTATTAAAATGGACTAAAGAAGTGATATTTTAATTTAGTTATTCTCACACTGGCTTCAGAAAGCAAATACACCATAATTAAGAAAATGAGCCATGAGTCATCACCATAAGCCCAACGAGTGGCCATAGGCTAGCCATTAGTTCTCAGCCTTGTTTCCCATCCGCATCTGTAAAATGGGGATAATAATACTGGTTACTCTATGTTGTAAGGTGCTACTGATATTATGCATACAAAGCATTTTAAGCTCTTAGTAAAAATGCCACGTAAATACCAACAGCTGGAACCTAAGCAAGTGTACTTGAAAGTAATTCATACTAGCTTCAGTGGAACTTAACCCAGCTTACAAAGGATTGCAACCTAGTTGTTGTTCCTATGCTTCTTATAAGTAGTTTTTCCTACTTCCTACCCATTCTCACCATGCATAGGAGTCTACCTTATATTGTCAGGCAAATGCTCCTAGCTTTGTGTTGGCCTGAACGCAACTAGGGTGGGAGGGCCTAGATCAAGAATGTGATGCAACTGGAGGGGGAGGGGGGAAGGTTCAGAGAACCAGCACAGGGCCCCTATTCAGACTGGGAGCACAATCTAAACTGGGCTTTGGTCATTGATGTGAGCTTGCTATTTAAAAGAAATCCTCTCTGTCCTGTCCAACTTGGTTCAAGGCACCCAGAGGGGCTAAAATCAGCAAGGTACGTACAGGCAAGGGCCTGCCAAGTCAGGTCGGGTCTAGTCCAGTCCAGGCAAGTCCAGCATAAGGGTGCTGAATAACCAGGCAAGTTAGACCAGACGGGGTCTTCCAGGATCTTGGCTAGTTCCCAGTTAGCTGAGATTCAAGCAAGGGGAACTGTTGACGCAGCAACAGTCAAAGGCTTTCTGAAGCCTTATAAAGGCCAGCAGCTCAAGACCTACAGTTAACTCCTCCCTCTCAGAGAAGTAGTTTGTTTCTTAAAGGGCTACTGCCTGATTTGTAGCCGCTTTCTCCTACGGGGTGGGAGTGGTGAAGGCTGTAATGGGGGAGTGTCTTCTGCATCAGCAGAGTCAGGTAGAGGCACATCCTCTGGCCTGGGAGGCCCTGGCCTAATGGGGACTGGATTAATGGAGGGAATTTCCTCTGCCTCCAAGTCCTGTTCGGAGCCAGAAGACAGGTCAAGGCTGGGGAACATGACATCACCCCCCCCCTCAGGTACTGCCCCCTTCTGGTTTCAGGAAGCTGGTTTGGTAGGATAGTGTTTGTGGAATTGGCAGAGTAGCCGAGGGGCATGTATGTGGCTACCTGATTCCCAGAAATGCTCCTCTGGTCCATATCCCTTCCAGTTGACCAGGTATAGTAATTTTCCCTGGTGTATTCTGGAATCCAAAATATCTTGGACCTCAAATTCTTCCTCCCCATCTACCTGCACTGGAGGTGGTGGGGGATGGCATCTATGTGGATCATCATCAAGGAGGTATGGGATCACCAAGGATCGATGGAAAACAGGGTGTACTTTAACTGAACCAGAGAGATGAAGACAAAATGCCACCAGATTTACTGCACGGGTGATGAGGAATGTACCAAGAAACCGGTAGTCTAATTTTTGTGATGGGTGGATGTTGCAAAGATACTTCGTGGACAGCCATACTAGATCTCCTCCTTTTAGAGGTAGTCCAGGCTGTCGTTTCTTGTCTGTATATGCTTTGTATGTTTCTTTGGCCTGATCAAGCAGGCCTTTCAAATCAATTACTGTCTGTAGTTCTTCCAGCAATTGGCTTGCTGCAGGCACATTGGTAGGTGGACAAGGATCAGGGAAATAGTGCAGATGGAAGCTGTAGTTTGCAAAAAATGGAGTGTATTGGGTGGAGGAGTGGCCCAAGTTATTATAAGCAAACTCAGCAAAAGGTAATAGCATAGCCCAGTTATCTTGTTGATATGTGCTATAGCAGTGCAGATACTGTTCTAAAGTCTGATTGGTGCACTTAGTCTGCCCATCTGTCTGGGGATGAGAGATGCACTCCTACCCGCAGTGCCTGAAACAGCCCTTTCCAGAATCTTGCCACAAACTGAGGCCCTTGATCAGAAATAATATGGTCTGGTAAGCCATGAAGTTTTAAAATGTGGTTCAAGTAGGTATGAGCAGTCTTCCTGGCGGTCAGGGTACCCATACAAGGAATTAAGTGAGCCATTTTGGTAAATGTGTCCACCACCATCAAAATAGCTGTGTACCGCTGGGATGGTAGTAATTCAGAAATGAAGTCTAGCGTCACTATCTTCCAGAGCCCCTCTGGTGTGGGCAAGGGGTGAGGTAGACCCTTTGGTCTTTGGTATGTGCACAGGTCTCACACGTAATAATATATCGGTGTATCTCTTCCCTCATATTGGGCCATCATGACATAATCAAAGAACTAAGAGGCAGGCCAGACCAGCTGGAACATAGAGGCAGGAGTATATGTAGAGCAGCCCATCTGTAACTTGATTACCTTTTGGAGGTGGCTCCTCCTCTTCAGTGATGACATGGATCTGGGTTTGCACATAGGAGTCTTTCTGCTGGTATTGGTGAATTATGGTTAATAAATCTGGATCATGTGTAGCAGCTGCAAAGTTCCGAAGGTGCAGTAATCTGGTCTGGGGAGTTCTGTATCTGGATCTTGTGTGTATTCAGGTTTTCAGGAGAGAGCATCAGCCTGGCGACTATGAGAATGTGGAATATAAACAATACAGAAGTCAAATTGTGAAAAGAACAAGGACCATCTGATCTGGCGCTGATTGAGGTTTTTTTGCTCTTTGCAGATATTCTAGATTGTGAAGATCATGCACTGGGGAATACATGAACTGGGGACCAGATCTATGGCACAATCATATGGATGGTGAGGAGGTAAAGTGTCTGTTTCATGAGGACTGAACATATCTTGGAAGTCCATGTAGTCTGGCAGGATCATCAGGCTGGATTCCGGAGGTGAGGTGGCAGCTGCCTGGAGTCGGTCTTGGCTAAGACAATTCCACTGGCAATATTGTGAGTCAAATGAGATCTTCTGGATGGTCCATTGAATCAAAGGGTCATGCTGAGCTAACCACGTGATCCCCAAAATTATTGGAAAATGTAGAGAACCCACCACATCTATGGTTAGTGTCTCCTGATGATCCTGGATAACAGTCCTAAGAACCTGAGTTTCATACCAAATAGGCCCTGAGGACAATGGACATCCATCGATGGCTTCTACAGCAACAGGATTAGTCTTTGGAATGGTGAGTATCTGATACTGTGTCACAAAAGAGATATCAATGAAGCAGCTAAAAGCTCCAGAATCCAGCATGGCCCAGGTGCATATAACACGACCATGCAAGAAATGTAAACTCAAGGGCAGGCATAAATGGGCCTTTGGCTGACACATTGCTGGGGACCCTTCTGCTGATGGCCTAGCCACTGTGGGTCTGATTAGAGTGGGGTCTGGGAGTTTCCCAGCATCTTAGCTGGACAATTCGATGCGAAATGGTCCAACTGACCACAATATAAACATAGGTTCAGGTGACAATGATGATCTTTTTCTTCTGGGGCGAAGCAGGGACAAGCTCCACCAATCTGCATAACTTCTGGTTCATTCTGGGTGTGGGGGTGAGGAACAGATTGTTGGATTCCAGTACTAGTAGGTAATGAAGGAACAGGTCTTCTCTGGGTCCCTTGACAGGTTTCCAAGCAACCTTCAATGCACAGACAGTGATTTCTGAGGTCTGCAAGGGTGTCAGGTAATTCTGCCTGGAACAACTCATCTCGGATTGGATCTCCCACCCCTTCCTGGAATTGATCAACAAGAGCTGCTTCATTCCATCCTAAGTTTTGTGCATATAAACGAAATGAGCTAGCATAGTCCAGCACAGACCAAGAACCATGGCGGAGACGCCGAATCCGACGATTCGCCATTTCCTTCTTCTGTGGGTCTTCAAAGGCTTGGCAGAAAACTGAAATGAAAGCAGTCCAGTCATTTAAGAGAGCACTTGATTCCTTAAGATATGGAGTAGCCCATTTTGCAGCACTGTCTTTCAGTAGGCTGAACACAAAACACACCCAAACTCGATCCGAGGGGAAGTCTTCCAGATGAAGATCCATGTAAATTTGGCATTGGGCTAAAAAAAATGGGAAACAGTCCCCGATCTCCCCTAAACTAAGCTAATCAGACACCTTCCTCTGGTGAAGGAACATTGCAGCAACCTTAGCAACCTGCAACTGTCCCCATAGGCTTATGTTTTCTGCTGAGAGTTGGGAAATCCGCACCCAAAGATCTTGGTTCTCAGCAGACAGCTCCTGATTTTCTGCAACCAAAGCCTCCATTCCATATGGGCTAACTCAAACTGTCTTTTCCAACTTGGTTCAAGGCACCCAGAAGGGCTAAAACTAGCAAGGTACGTACAAGCAAGGACCTGCCAAGTCAGGGCAGGGCAGGTCAAGTCCAGTCAAGTCAAATCCAGTCAAGGCAAGGCCAGGCCAGGCCAGGCCAGGCCAACCCAGCATAAGGGTGCTGAATAACCAGGCAAGTTAGACCAGATAGGGTCTTCCAGGATCTTGGCTAGTTCCCAGTTAGCTGAGATTCAAGCAAGGGGAACTGTTGACGCAGCAACAGTCAAAGGCTTTCTGAAGCCTTATAAAGGCCAGCAGCTCAAGACCTACAGTTAACTCCTCCCCCTCAGAGAAGTAGTTTGTTTCTTAAAGGGCTACTGCCTGATTTGTAGCCGCTTTTTCCTACGGGGTGGGAGTGGTGAAGGCTGTAATGGGGGAGTGTCTTCTGCACCAGAGGAGTCAGGTAGAGGCACATCCTCTGGCCTGGGAGGCCCTGGCCTAGCGGGGACTGGATTAATGGAGGGAGTTTCCTCTGCCTCCGAGTCCTGTTCGGAGCCAGAAGACAGGTCAAGGCTGGGGAACGTGATATTCTCCCATTAAAGTAAAAGGGAGGGAAATCCTTTGTGCCAGGCCTGGGGCTCTTTGCAGTCGGAGGATAGGATGCAGCAAATGTTCTTCTCCTGTCCTAACCACGATTCTGTCCTGTTTCAGCTACTCCACCAGCATATCTTTGCTGGCAGAATTGTGGGCCAGCAAAAATTGTCCACTAGTGTATCTGTTATGGTGGCAGCATATTTGGCATTTTACTGGCATGACAGGGCTTTGCCGGATCCTATAGCTCCTAAGCTGGTGGATCTGCAATATAGAATTGTGCCCTGATGCATTCTTCTGCATTATCCGGACATGTTTCATTTTGCAAAAATGTAAAAAATTTTGTATGTAAAATTGCAGTTAGTCAAGATTTTTCTTTCAGCTCTGCTTAGTGAGAACCAAGCTTAATTTTTTTATGCTTATGTCATCACACGCTCCTGGAATTTTTGTGGCTATTAGAATCATTGTGTTCATTAGTTTTTATCTTAGGAATGTTGACACAACCTCTACATATTTGCTTTATATATCTATTAGTCTCTGGGTGTTGGCTGCTTCTGTGTTAGTTGTGTGACTAGTAGTGATAGTGGGATTTATTTTGCTACATTTTCTTTGCCTTTTCTCATTTGCTTTATATGCTATCTTGTGCAGATGTGTAGATCCTTCCCTGTTTTCAAAGATTAAGTTGCATCATAGTTACCCACAGCAGTGAGTCTCAATTTGTCATGATGCATGGTAATTAGAAGTAAAATATGAATGTATCAGGGAAGGAAATGTAAGAAGTAAATCCTCTGATTGAGTTTCCTGGTAACTTCTTGTTATAACTGAGAACATCTCTGCTGGAGAATATCTCAGGAAACATGACAAATAGCAAAATTCTTTTTCTTTATGAGATTTCTACCACAACCAGAAAATTTATAAAGTAGAAGCTTGAAATGTAACATAATGCTTTTTAAAAAGTATTTTTGACATCTCATAGTCAGGAGGTCGCCCCTGCTGCCTTCTGAAATCCTCAGGTAGCCAAAATCAACATGCAGACAATAGGGCTATTTTCCAAGGCTTTATTCCCATTTAACCTAATGACACTTACAGATGCTAATTGCTTGCTCCTACAAGTGAGACTTAAGACAGCTGCCTACTCGGGGGTTCTAACCTTAGGAATCAGTTGATCTCCGTTTGGAGGGGAAGGCGGGAAACCTCTGTACTTATGGGCTAGGAGGAGAGAGTCCACCCTTTTCCCGTGGGGCATTGGGGCGCTGCTGTTGCCATCGCGCCAAGCGGGCTGAGCACCTCCTCTCAGTGCCCGCCATCTCCCACTTGACACTGCACTGGTGCCTAGCATCCAGAAACTACTGTTGTGCCTCCCTGCCAGGGTCACTATGACTCTCAGAAATATGTACTGGGAGGGGCTTTCCCCCTGGCTGCTCCTCTGAACAGCACGCAGGTTCCTCTCCCACAGTTTCTATCTCTTCCTCAGAATCAGAACTGCTTTGGGGCTCTCTGGGCTCTGATCCAACCCTGACACTCACGTATTTAAAGAAATGTAGTGAGCTTGGAGGGTTAGACAAGAGGGAGTTAATGGGCCAAAAGGACCACGAAAGTTAGTCAAACTGGCTGGCCAGGAGATACGTTGCCATGGGAACTTAATAGACAATTGATTCTTGATACAGCTTTATTCTGGGAACGTTCTAACTAGGAAAATTGATCAGAGAAGGGTACAGATCTGCCCTACCACAACCACCTAGATGAGGTAATCCAGGTGTCCATGTGTAAAGGAAAACCGAAGTTCCAGTTAGACATTGGGGAAGACACAAACAGCTGAGCTTGTACACATCTTAGCATGCTGGTTGTTTCTCTAGGAATCTGATGTAGAAGCAGTGAACTTGATACCTTTTTAATTCTAGTTAATTAAGATTTCTGTGCGATTGTAGTTTTTTTACCAGTGGATATTTGCAGTTATCATGCTACCTATATTCCATTTGCAGCAAATGCCTATACCATGTTGAACCCACTCGATCACTTGTTCCTTTTTATCTTCATCTCTGTCAGACCTTTTGTCAGATCCAGCACCTCACCACTACCATTTTATCACTGGCAGAACTGCATGCTGTGATGAGCTGCATGATAGACACCTCCCTGTTTTGTAAGCAGTGGTGATTTCTGTACTCTTGATTTTAAGAGAGAGACAGTGGCATAAGAGATGAGTAGACTCCTTGGAATGAACCATGTGCTGTGACTGGTGTGATGACATAAAGAACCCAAGCTCTTGGGCACCAATATTTGTAGGTGCAATGTGCAATTGAGAGTTGCATTCCAGTATTTCTCACAGATTAGCAAAGGATGCTAGGCACAACTCTTAGACTGTGTGTAATTTATGTATTTATTTAATTTATATACTTTTTATAACAAATCACAGAACTGCTTACAAATAAAAAGTAACAATATACACAAGCACTAAAAGACAATACTATAAAACTCCACAAATGCATCAAAGCCAACCAGCAGCAAGATAATACATACCAAAGACTGTTCAGTAGAGGGAAGACTCAAAGGTTTCATCAAAAAGACCCAAAGCCCTGGAGGAAGAGCTGGGGGAAGAAAGCTGGGTCTTACTGACAAAACAAACTTATTGAAGATGCCTGACACACCTCCAAAGGCAGAGAGTTCCATAACGAGGGTGCCACAACTGAGAATGCCCTTGCTCAGGTCACTGCTGCCTTGTCCATAAGTGGGACCATGAGCTGTGCCATGGTGTCTATCCTTTGCAACATTGCAAAGGATGCTGAGGTACACCTGTTACCTTGTGTGGTACAGCTGCTGGGTGCGTCAAAAGGCGCGGGGCTGAGATTGCAGTAAGACTCCCCCATGGGTTTTAGACTTTGTAGAATGTATTTTAATGGCGTTTAATTTTTGTAAACCACCCAGAGAGCTTCGGCTATGGGGTGCTATAGAAATGTAATTAATGAATAAATAATACTTCTTATGGAAAATGACAGTAATGTCATTTCCCTATTGTTTTATCATTAACAGTGCTTGAGTTGCCTGGGGTAGGGAGCAATCCTTGAATTAGAGCGGGGTGGGGAAGACAGGAACACCCTTAATGAAATCCACATGTCCCACACCCTGGCGTTTCGCCGTTGTAGCCAACTCACACATGGACGCAGCCTTCTAACAACACCAACTGGGGGATCCTTGAGGGAGTGAGCCCCTCACTGGCTTCCCTCTAATTTGGGCGCTGGTGGTGGGGAACTTCAGTGCAAATTTGAATGGGTGGTAAACAGCGCAGACACTGGTGTAATAATGGCAGAGTTCCAAGCAGGCCGGCGTCATGGGTAGGCATGGTCGGGCACCTGCTGAGGGCCCGCAGTCCAACGGGCTCTTGTCAGGGCCTCGTCCTGCCTCCTCACCGCTGCAGCCGGCTTGTTCACCTGCCTCTAGCTCTGGCCCAGATGGTGGGAAGGAAGAACAGCGGATGCTGCTGGCTCTGTGCCTGCCAAGGAAGCAGGTGGTAGCAACGACGAAAAAAGGCGGGAGAAGCCGGAGCGGCCGGTGACCCCGCGGCGAGCAGGCGGGCTCCCTGAGGGAGGAGGCCTTTGGAGGGGGCCTCGCCCCAAGGCTCGCCAAAACCTGGCGCCGGCACTGCTCCCCGCCCCCAACGCAGGGGAGGCAGCAGGCACGCTTCCCAAGGGTCACTCGCGGGGGGGGCCGCCCCCCTCAAGCCTTTGAGGAGGAATAGCGGCTGCCGTTAGGCGCCGTTGGGCGCCGGGAGGGAACGTTTGAAACGCCCTTCGCCGCCTCAGGGAACCTCCGGACAAAGGGCGGGGCTTCCCGGGACACGGCTGCCGAAAGCCTCCCTCGCCGCCTCTCCTCCCCGCCGGCCCACGGGCGCCCGCCGCAGCCAGGAGGTCGCTCCCCCCTCGCCTTCCGCGGCGCTGATTGCTGCTCGCGGCTCCAGGTACCTCCCCCTTCTCCTTTTGTTTTAGTGTCAGGCAGGAGCCCCGTTTCCTGTCGACGCCGGAATGTTGTGAGCGGGCGGGGAAGCGCCGGCCTCCTCCGACGCCTCTCGCGCTCCCTCCCCTCCGCGGCGGGGCCCGTCGCTCTCGCTCCCCCGCGGCTGCCCGGAGCCCTTCCCGGGAACTGGGGGGGGGGGGAGGAGGAGGAGGAGGGGGGGTCAGGAAGGCCTCGGGGCAGCCGCGGGGAGCGCCATTTACGCTTCCGAGGGAGGCGGGCAGAAGGAGGCGGGAGAGCCGGGCGGCCGCGGGGGAGCCGGGGCTCTGCCTTTCGGCGCCCGCCCGCGGCAGGTGCAGGCGGAGGGCAGGCGCTAGAGCCCGCCGCGCACACCATGGAGGAGACGCGTGCCTGAGCGCCCTCTTTGTCCCCGGCGCCGATGGCTGAAGCCTGGAGGCTGGAAGAAGACGAGGAGGAGCAGCTGAAGGAGCTCGGCAGAAGGCACCGGAGAGCCAACTTGAGCCCTGCCTCAGGTAAGCGCGGCAGGCTGCGAGAGCCGAGCCGAGGGGCGCTTGGCAGGACAGCTCTTGTGCCAGGGCTGGGCTTCCAGCTGGGCGAGGAGGACACGGGCCACGGCGCCGATACACTCCGCACGCGCCTGCCTCCCTCCGGGACGTATTCACGGGCTACAGACCCGGGGAACCGCTGGGCGAACTTGGCGCGGCTGTTCGAGCTTGTGATCTGTCCCGCTCTTCCAAGCGGCAGTTCCCCGCGTCCTATGGGTAGAGCCACATTTGAAATCCAAGGGAAGACAATGTGGCACGGCAGGGCTTGTTGTTCCTTAAGGTAGGGGATCGGGGTGGGAGTCAAGAGATCCCACAGGGTTTGGTCAAACAAACCCTTTCGGGTGTTTAACGCAGGGTGGGCGGAAGGTAGATCTCCGGGTGCTTTGGCCTTCAACTCCCAAAGCTCCTGCCTGCCCGTGGCCAATGATCAGGAATGTGGGGAGCTGAAGGCCAAAACATCTAGAGATCTACTTTCTGCCCAGTCCTGGTTTAAAAGTTCCTCCTTGATTCCACACACCTATTTTTGAATATGCAGTTAATTTCCTTGACAACAGCATACCTGCAGTGCAGTTAACAGGATACTGGTGTCATGTGTTCCTGGTGCTCTGATCCCATCAAGATTGGCTCTTCCTTAGCTGTGTCCCAACAACATATGGTTTGGACTCTGCCAAAAAGGGAGCATTTGTACTACACTCACAGGAACTTTTTGGGTTTTTCTTTCAGTGCATGCAGCAGTTGGCCCAGTTATTGGTTTGAACACGAAACGTACAGATATACAGGAGACTTGTGGACAGGCTCATAGACTACCAATACTTTTTTCTGGTTATGTGGTGGTACAAGCAACTGAGGGTTATGTTGTCTGGGCCAGGGAATATTCTTCCCATTGCCTGCCAAAGAAAGGAAAGAATCACTGCTGGATCTCTTTGGCAGAATGTTCTGGAACTACACTGCATCTTATCACACTGGTGAGTCAGAAGATGTAGTCACCCATGGTTCAGTGAAAGGGTTCAAGGAACAAATTCCAACATGCTTTATCTTCCTGAGCGATGTAGTATACTGTATATTTGAAGTACAAGTTCTTAAGAATTTTGAACATTTATTTACGGTTTATACATCATCATGAATTTTGTAATCAAAATGACCAAATTTTTCAGTAACTTTTTCCTTATCTACCATCACATTTTATTAAAAATCAGTATGTCTTCTGAACAAGAAAGGGGCCGTAGCTGTTTGGTAAAGCACATGCTTTTTCATGCAAAAGGCCCCAGGTTTAGTCCCTGGCATCTCCTGGTAGGGTTGGGAAAGGCTCCTGCCAGAAACTCTGGAAAGCCACAGCCAGTCAGGGTAGACCAGCCTTCCTCAACCTGGTACTTTCCAGAAGTTTTGAACTCCAGCTCCCATCATTTCTAGCCAGCGTTGGCTGTGCTGACTGGGAATGATGGGAGTTGGACCTCAAGACACATCTGGAGGCCACCAGTTGGGGAAGGCTGGTGTGGGCAACACTGAGGAAGATTGGTCAGACTTGATACCATTGGTCAGACTTGTATAAGGCAGCTTTCTAGATCCATATGTAGCAGGATATTGGCTTATCAAGACACTTACGAAAAGAGAGAGAACACTGAAGGACTTTGGACTGCAACTTTGCTAACTTCCCTGAATTATCAGCAGTTTCTATGCTTGCACAGCAGTAGACTATTCTGTGTCTAAAAGGTGTTTTCTTTCCTCATCCCTTTGGCTATGACCTTAGTTGTCTTGTACCCTCAGAGGTTAGCTTTTATGCATTTTAAAAATCTTACTAATAGATATACAGTTGTGTAAATGCACAAACCCACACAGATTTACAGACTTCTGAAGGGAATGGCAGATTTCCCCCACCGTTCACCAACTAGAAGAATGTCTTTGGATCTTTTGTGTGTTTGGTGGCAGAACTTCTGTTCTTGCTGCTTAATTATGGTATATACAGTTGCATTTGGGATGTTTTATTTATTCTGTTTTATTAATATTGCACTCATACTCCAAGGAGATCAGAGCAGCTTATACACAGTCTCTCAGGCAGTCATCTATCCCAACAACTTACAGGGCCAGACCTACTTACCTTTAGTAGTAGAACAATGTTAGAACCAGTAGAACAAATAGTATGTTGATATCCTCAAAGGCCGGCTGTGGTGGATTTGCTTGTGGATAGACACTTTGAGGACAAAATTGCTTGTCTTCATAGCAATTTCATTGCCAGTGTTGAGACAGGTCCTGTTGCATTGTCCAGTGGACCAACTTACCCAGTTTTGTGGGATCAATTTCAGGTTGTTTGTTTATTTGTTTGTTTATTGCATTACTATACAGCCGAAGCTGTCTGGGTGGTTTACAGAAATCAAAACATTAAATACAATATAAAAAGTTTAAAAGCCATTTACAAAAAAACACATAAAAGCACACAGACAAGATACACAAACAGCATATAACTAAAAACAACATTGAACTATCAGTCATAACTAAAGACACATCCAGGACCGATTAAAATTCATCATGTGCTGCCAAATGCCTGGGAAAAGAGGGAGGTCTTAACCTGGCACCTAAAAGATAATAATGTCGGCACCAAGCAGACCTCTTCAGGGAGGTCTTTTCCACAGATGGTGGGGGGACCACCACTGAGAAGGCCCTCTCCCTTGTTGCTGCCTTCCGAGCTTCCCTTGGAGGAGGGCCTTAGATGCTGAACGTTTTATACGGGCAGATTCGTTTGATGAGACCTGATGATGTAGACACATGCCCCCTTGACTCTTTGCCCATCGTGGGTTATTAGGTCTAGCCAGGGAGACCTGACTGGGTGGGTCCAGAGAGTGGTAAATGCATCTTTCCTTGAGGGATTGGTGCCAGCCATTTTTAAAGGGGGGATTGTGAGACCACTCCTGAAAAAGGTCCCAGAAGTCTATGATAACGACTGCCCAGTTACAAATACCTCCTAATTATAATTTGCTCTTGAAAAACATCTTTGGATTGAGGAGTCCTGTTTACTTAATATACAGGTGAAGTCCACCAAGTTGTATAATTCACTAAGATCACTTGCTGGCAAGTTTCTTAGATATTAATGAATGCTGTACAAGAGCATGTGCATGCTCTTTTGCAGTCCTATTCATTGACCAACTTTAAGATCAGGGCAGGTTTTGGGAACCGTCTATACTAGTAGGTATTAAGTGATACAGTTCATCCCATTGTCAATCGAAAAGGGGCAAAAGGCAACAACACAAGGCATGGGCAGCTGCCACATGTTCACCTAAAACAGCAAAATGTCTAAGGTTATCCTATCCTGTCTGTTGCAAAGGGGATTGTGCAAATGTTCCAGGTGGACTTTGCCCTAAGTCTACAGTCCCACAGAAAATGATTTCTGTACGACAGGACTACTAGCTGCATAAGTGCATGCAGAACTGTTGCCCAAACGGCTGCAATCCTAAGCAAACTTACTAAGGGGTAAGTCCCATTGAACTAAGTGAGATTTACTTCTGAATAAACATGCTTAGGATTGCATATGTAGCTGCATCTGCTTAATGTACTAGATTTAGTTCTCGCATTTCAGTGACCATGAATGTTGCAAATCAGGCACTTGCTGTGCAGATAGATAATCTCCCATGCTATATTGTTGTTCTAATGCTGTTCTTTTTCAAATTCCATTTCTTTGTAGATGCATCAGTTACGTTTCTGTAATTCAGTTTTGCAAAGGTTAAAAAAACTGGCAAAATGTGTGTGGTTTGCACTTTGTGTCTACGTTTCTCTAACTAATGTACACTTCACAATAGCTTTACTTCTTCTGCACTCCCACATTAAACTTGTACTGACTTGTTCTTGATATAGAAAATACTAGGTGGATTTAGGACAGCAAAATAAGGTTGTGCCAGAAGCTTTACCTTGGCGGTCAAAACACTATCAGGGAAATTATACAGGTGGAGGTAGTTTGGCTGAAATTAAATCAGAGTTGGAATATAATACAAATGTTTAGCAAAGTTTCTCTTTGACCTACGGTACTCACTGGGTTCACACATCACACTAAGCCCCCCTGCAAATAAGTTGCAGTGGGGTGGTTGTTCACTGAAGAACCCACAGTACGCCCAACAGACGATTGGGCTTGCTGTGGCTTGTTCTCCCCTCCTTCCCGCTCAGTCCTCCATACAGCTCTGGCACATTTCTCAGGTGCCTTTGCAGCAGAACCCATCTTGTCTCCTCATCCTGGCCCCCTCCCCACTCTGATTATTATTTTGTCAGTCTTTCACAAGTGCACACTTAGGGTTGTCCAATATGTGTAATCTTGCCTGGTCAATTTCCTTGTATGTTTCAGCTGTCAAAGGGAGCAGGGAAGTGGAGTAGGTGGAAATTGACAAGACAAGGCTGCATATAGGCTAATTTGTGCACAGTTTCGAATGACCAGGGGAGAGGTAACAGTAACAGAAAGGAGGACCCAGTGGTGCAGTTCAGAAGCACAGAAAATGCAGGGGGCGGACAGGCGAGCAGAGCAAGTGCGTCAAAAGGGGGAGTATAATATCTCCCTCTTGGCGATGTGATCCTCTTGCTTTTAAGTGTTGAACTGACAGTTTTCAGTGTCCTCCACCTTTTCAACACTTCCCTGAGTCTCCACCTACTTCAGAAAGGGGAGATATTAACTTCCCACCACCACCACTTCTCATGTCTCCTTTTTGAAGCACTTACTGCTGAAGTTACTGTGCTTCAGTGGATGCATGCAAATCTCCCTGACAGTTTTAGGGGGGAAAAAAACCCTGGGAAGGCAGCTGCATGGGATGGAGTAAATGGGGCCTCATTGCGGTGTATGTGTGCAAGTACTGCTGGTACAGGTGCTCCATTTGCTCTGTCCCATTCAGCCCCCCTCTAAGGATTAAAAAAAACCCTGTTGGGAATATTTGCACAAATTTAAGGACTGGGATGTAAATCAAGGAGAAATTCATGCACTTATAGCAATGGAGCAGTTACTGCAGGTGCATAAATTTCCCCTCCATTTCTGTCAGGGAGATTTGCCCACACCCACTGAAGTGCAGTAACTGCTCTGAAAAGGAGCTGTGAAAAGGGTGGGGGAAGTTAATATCTTCACTTTCTGGAGTAGCTGGAGACTCAGGGAAGTGTTGAAAAGGTGGGGGGTGCTGAGAAGTGTCAGTTCAACACTTAAAAGTGAGAGAATCACGTCACCAAGGGGGTGATATTGTCCCTCCACTTTTGGTGCCCTTGCTCTATTTGCTTTTATTTCTGCATTTTCAGTGCTTCTGAATTGTGCTATTGGTCCCTCCTTTCTCTTACTGTTATTTCTCCCCTGGTCCTTCACAACTAAGTGCAAATTAGCCTACAGTCAGGGCCAGAAATATTGGAACAAGGATAACTGTTTTGGCAGTTGGCCTCTTTACACCACCACATTGAAATTGAAAGGAAACACACCCAGATGGGAGCGAAGTCAGGACTTTCAGCTGTAATTCAAGGGGTTTGACAAAACCGGGGCACTAACCATTCAGGAAGTACAGCCAGTGGCATACACCCTCCTCCCCATCGTTGGTGGCTCATAAGTAATGGAACGAATGGCTAACAAGCAGCTGCATGGCCAGGTGTGGCCTGTTTCCTGGGTTGTTGTTTATTCGTTCAGTCGCTTCTGACTCTTCGTGACTTCATGGACCAGCCCACGCCAGAGCTTCCTGTCAGCCATCACCACCCCCAGCTCCCCCAAGGTCGAGTCCGTCACCTCCAGAATATCATCCATCCATCTTGCCCTTGGTCGGCCCTTCTTCCTTTTGCCTTCTACTTTCTCTAGCATCAGCATCTTCTCCAGGGTATCCTGTCTTCTCATTATGTGGCCAAAGTACTTCAGTTTTGCCTTGAATATCCTTCCCTCAAGTGAGCAGTCTGGCTTTATTTCCTGGAGTATGGACAGGTTTGATCTTCTTGCAGTCCAAGGCACTCTCAGAATTTTCCTCCAGTTTCCTGGGTACCCAATGACTAATCAAGCAGATAAAAGGCCTGAAGGTGGTTCTGAGTGTCACATTTGCATTTTGTAGTTGTTCACTGGAACTCCCAACATGAGGTCCAAAGAGGTGTCCATTTGAGTGAAGGAGGCCATCATTAGGCTGAGGAAACAAAATAAACCCATCAGAGAGATAGCAAAAACAGTGGGAGTGACCAGTACAACAGTTTGGAACATCCTGAAAAAGAAGGAATTAACTGGCAAGCTCAGCAACAGCAAAAGGCCTGGAAGACCATGGAATACAACTAAAGTGGATGACCACAGAATGCTGCTCATGGTGAAGAGGAACCCTTTCACAACATCTAGCCAGGTCAAGAATGCTCTTGTGGAAGTAGGCATGTCATTGTCAACATCTACAGTCAAGAGATGGTTTTATGAATGTAAATACAGAGGCTTCACAACAAGGTGCAAACCACTGGTAACGCTCAAGAACTGAAAGTCCAGATTAGCCTTTGCCAGCAAACACGTAAAAAAGCCTGCCCAGTTCTGAAATAAGATTCTTTGGACTGATGAAACCAAGATTAACTTGTACCAGAATGATGGGAAGAGAAAAGTATGGAGAAGGAAAGGAACAGCTCATGATCCAAAGCACACCACATCATCTGTCAAACATGGTGGAGGCAGTGTTATGGCATGGGCATGTATGGCCGCCAATGGAACCAGGTCACTGGTGTTTATTGATGACCTGACTGCTGATAAAAGCAGCAGGATGAATTCTGAAGTGTATAGGGCTATACTTCCTGCTCAGATTCAGCCGAATGCTGCCAAACTGATAGGACACCGCTTCATATTGCAGATGGATAATGACCCGAAACATACAGCAAAAGCTACCCAAAAGTTTCTCAAGGCAAATAGGTGGGATGTTCTTCAATGGCCAAGTCAGTCACCTGATCTCAACCCAATAGAGCATGCTTTTCACTTACTGAAGACAAGACTGAAGGCAGAACACCCCACAAACAAGCAGCAGCTGAAGGCAGCTGCAGTAAAAGCCTGGCAAAGCATCTCAAGGGTGGAAACTCAGCATTTGGTCATGTCCATGGGTTCCAGACTTCAGGCAGTCATTGACTGCAAAGGATTTTCATCCAGGTATTAAAGGCAATCCTTAAGTTTGAAATGATGTTGGTTTGTTCCATTACTTATGCGCCACCAACAATGGGGGCGGGTGTATGCCACCGGCTGTCCTTCCTGAATGGTTAGTGCCCCACTTTTGTCCAACCCCTTGAATTACAGCTGAAAGTCCTGACTTCTCTCCCATCTGGGTGTGCTTCCTTTCAACTTCAGTGTGGTGGTGTACGGAGGCCAACTGCCAAAACAGTTATCCTTGTTCCAATATTTCTGGCCCTCACTGTATATGCAGCCTTGTCTTGTCAATTTCCTTGCATGTTACTTGCTCCACTTTGAAGTTGTCTTTGACAGTGGAAAATACAAGGCAGGACTACACATATGGGACAGCCATAAGGGCGCACTTGCATCCCTGCAAAAGACTGGCAAAAAATAAAATAAAATTACAACCCCACTTGTGCATTTTTGAGGTGAGTGAGTGCGCGTGCGCACATGTGTGTGTGCGCATGCGTGCATGTGCACACACACGCACGCACAGACACACAAGCTGGGGAACAAGTGAAGGTCCTTCCAAAGTGCCATTTCACCATCGGTAAAGGGCAGTCACTGGCAAGGGAGGCTGGTGGTGGCGGCACTGGTTTTTTTGCTGCTCTTGCTAAGTGGCTGTGTAACCGATCCCAGCAACCCACCATAAAATTGGTCTCCCAGGTTCGGATGAAATAACAACTCACCGTGGCTGGCTGCCCGTGGTGGGTTGCCGTGTTGTGCAAGCCCAGTCAATGTTATAACATTGGCAGAACATAAGAAGAACTCTTGCTTCTAGATTAAAATGTGTTCCTTATTTATTTAATGTATTGTTGGGATTTTCATGCCATTTTTCTGTTAAAGCTACTTGGGCAGTGTACAACAAATCAAAAACAATTAAAAAAATTAAAACATTGAAACGAAAAAATATTATTAAAGACAGCAATGCTGCGGAGTCTTATGTGAGTCCCATTTCATTAATATACACTTTATTGGATCTGGGTGTGTATATATAGGACTTTTTGAACTTGAGGCAACTTTTAGCAAAGAATTTTGAAGTGCATTCCATTGGTGCTACTTTGTGTTTCCTGTGGTTTAATATTATCAGTCTGCAAATACTAATATTTATTAAAGATTCCATTTTACCTGGTTGCTTGCACTGGGCATTTAAAACTACAGTCTTATACCCACTGACCTGGGAGTAAGCTGTTGCTGTATGTTCCCCATCACACAGACGTACAACTCATGTGCATATGGGTAACGACCAATTTAAGTGTAAGGGGGGCTTTAATCAGGGGTGTGGTGTGGACACAGTAGATTTTGCACTATGCTCTTAAGAAAGTCAGGGAACCTAGGGCTGCTGGGAGGCTGTACCCCTGCTTCCCAGGAATAACATCAAGCCAATGGGGAGACCAACCTGGCCCATCTTTTGGCCAGAGAAGGAGCAGTTGCAGGGAGCTCACTTCCCCCTCCCGGCCAGAAAGAATACTCTGCCCCAACTGATGGTCATCTTGGGACTGTAGAACTAAAGGGAAAGAACACTCTGGCTCCATCCATCGACCAAAGAAACAAGAGCCACCAATTGCTATTCAAGCAAGAACACCAGCAAGGGAAGATCACCCTGCCGACCTAGTCTGGGTCAAAACAAAGTTTAGCTCTGGGGAATGAAAAGAAAGCTCAGGGAGATTACTTGCCTCTTGATTGATTGAGACGTGACTAGCCATAGCAGGGCCATAGCAGTACAGGAAAAGATAATTAGCTACCGATATTCAAAAGAAAAGATAACATTATGGCCATCCGAGTAATATATGGACCTGCTGACCATTCTACATGGTGGGAATGCTTTAGAATTGGACCAAATTTCCCACTAAAGCTCTGGATTGTAATCAAAGGTATCCTCATGGCTGGGCAGCATGAAAGGCACCTGCATGTTTCCCTAGTTACAGGGAACAGCTCCCTTAAATCAGTGGAGGAAGCACATGAACAGTGGGGCTCCTGCAGCAATGTGTCCATCCACTTTAACAGTATTCCTGCACTGTTTCCATCCTGCTGCTGCCAGAACCAAAATGGCTTCTTGAGCCAAGGGGTCAGAGTAATGACAATGAAATACATATCACACAATTTATGTGTCCAGAGACCCAGCATATCTGAGTTCCTCTGTAATGAAGCCAAATAGAAATCAATGGGATATACTTTTGAGTAGACCTGTATAGGATCATGCTGTAATATTATGACTCTTTCAAATAGAAGCATCCCAGTTGTCAGCCAGAATTGGTCTTCTCTTCTAATCTTATGTAGTATGTGGTATGGAAACTTGGGCCCCTAATTTATTGAGGACAGTTCTGTGGTTTAATGTTGTCAGTTCCTGTGATGCTGTTTTACTTTTTACTCTGTGCTGGGGTCTATAGGCAGAAAGATGGGTTAGAAACATAAAACATAAATGTAAAATATTGGCTGACCACTAAAACAATTACGTTATGCAGTGTATAACATTTGTTTAATCCTGTATATATTTACTTAGAAGTAAAGATGTGTACAATGGGACTTACTTCCTAGTAAGTGTGTTTAGGATTGGAGCCTTAGTGAGCAGTTGATATTTTACAATAACTATTATTATTTCAGCAAACCTTGACTTGCTGTTATGGCTAGAGACCCCTATTTAATGATTGGGATCCAAAGAGCTACTTTGGGCATGCCTATTTATTTATTTATTTGCTGCATTTCTGTACCACCAATAGCCACAGCACTCTAGATGGTTCACGAAAGAAAGCTGAAACCTGTAAAATACATAAATATAATAAAATAATGTAAAATCTAAAACTGATTATAACAGTCACAGAATAAACCAACATAAAACCAACAGAGGACAGCAGCAATGCAAAAGATCTAAAAAGCACAAACACCTTTTTAAAACTGAAAAGATTAAAAAACTTGGGAGGGGTTGAGTGCATCCAGTGGGGTCTTTGACTCTTTTTGCTTGAGCTGCAGACATCTATGCTGTGCCACAAACTGCTTTGAACAATCTCCCCAGTTGCAAAAATTGATTGCTATGGAGCATGTCGTGATAGCGTTTGAAAAACATGAGCCCAAAGATTCCTTGGAAATGCCTGAAGTTCTTTGGTCCTGGACTATGTGTTCTAGAGAACAATAGAACCACTATCTTGTTAGTTTCTCTACCATAATACAAATAATGAAGTAGAACGGCAAATAATAAAATTGAATGTAAAAACCAGACAGGAAATTCAAAATAACGTGTTAACTGTTAGAAAAATAAAATGTTACCAAGGTCTCTTTGAAACATTTGGAAGTCCAAATCATGTCACAAGGTTGAGGACTGAGAACTCATATAGAGGTCTAAACCTATCCAGCGCCAGTTCTCTCATCCCAGGTGTGTTTATATGATCTTTCCAAAGAATAATGACAATTTTTCCATACACCAGGAGCAGATTTATAGTAAATGGACATATGTAACCAACCAAGGTATAGTATAGTTACAGTGGATATATTGTTTCCCCTCCTAGATACGATTTTGCGTCCCTTCTTCCCAGTTCCTCGGCGGCAACAGGATCTTCTTTGGCCAAGGAACAGGACATTGGGTGGTATGGGATAGTACTAAATATTGTTTTGGGGTGGATTTTGCATGCACTTGGGTCTGGTTGATTACTATATATTAAGTCCGATATTAACTAGAGACTCTGTATTGGGTATGGTGCTTTTTGTTTTGTTGTTGTTAGGCTTTTACCTGCAGCATGTGGCTTGATTTGTCTTGACTGAATCATCCAGATTTGTTCTGCAGCACTGGTTAAAATGGATAGGATCAGACAGTAGTAGAATACAAGCAAAGGTTTATACAAGTTTGGCAAAACATCCAACTACCTTCATTGATGCTGTGCAGCTACATTTCATAGAGTGTATATACTTTGCTCATGGCATGCCGTGATCAGATTGCATGGCTTGATTTGTGAAGGACTGCTTGGTAAAGTATCCTACCTTTTAGGCAGAGCTGAATTAATTGTGCCTTTGATTCCTTCCAGTTATTTGATGTTACGATTCATGTCTCTCCTTGGTAACCAGTGATTATGCATACGCAAAATACCTCATTGCATTTGAGCGAAAGGATTATCACTTATGAGACTGCTCCAAAGTCCAAGGAAGTCAGTGGAAGAATCCATTGAAGTCAACTGGCTCTGGACCAAGTACTGTTGGAATAAATTAAGGATGCTAACAGAGGCTCTTTTGCTGTTATCTATCGCAGCTTGTCCTTGGAAATGAGCCAACATCACTAAGCATAAAGTCTGTTTTTATTTTACAGAAAAGTACTTGTCTATTGACATTTGTACCAGGGGACAAGTAGAACCATAAAAACATTGCATTTTTCAAACAACTGTAAAAACTTGTTCAGAAAAATGAAATATAGACTTTTTAAAAAGAAATTTAAGCTTGTCAACGGGAAAAGAACTATCTTTTTTTTTTTTTTTAATCCAAGCAAACCACTCTTACATATGATCAAAAGCAACATTTATGGGAAGAGTCAAGTGAGTTGAATTGAAATTGACACAGTGTGATCTTATCTCTTTGGAAAGTGTTGGAATATGAAGAATATGATGCTGGTCATCATGGTTATCTTGATCCCGCCCACGAGCTTGTTCAAATAATTTACATCAGAAGGCCATTGCATCCATTAAGATTCAATTCCAATGCTAAAAAGACAGCATGGAGTTTGGGGAGCACGGTCTTTAGACTATATTCACAAACAGAGACTACAGTATGAACAAAGGCAGGAAGCCGATATATAAAATGAGTCTTTGCCCATTAAAATCCATATAAAGGTTTTGGTTTACTCAAACTTGTTCCTTCCTTCCCCTTCAGAAATGTTGCAAGCCATCAAGGACTGGTTCTGATTATAACCATGATCTAACAGTAAACAGGGTTTTCTTTTAACTAGGGTCCTGTTTAGTGTCAAACCATGGTTAATATCTGTTCCAGCATAGCTTTGAATCATATTTAAACCTTGTTTGGGGGTGATTTCTGCATGAGATGGATGAGGCTAGGCATACAATATAACATCTAAATCCTGATCTCTTAACCATAGTTAAGAGATTTGAGTTGTTCAGCTAATGCACTTCTTTCAGCTTCTGGACTGGCTCAAACTTATACATCACTTAGGGTGCAATCTTATACATGTTTAGACAACAACAACAAAGTCCTACAAGATCCAGCATGCCCCAGCTATCCATGTTAAACATCATAGCATTGCACCCTTAGTGTTATATTACTTATGACTTACATGTTGAATGCTTCTGTTGAAAAGCATTGTGTGTTATGTGTTACGAAATGATGTGGAAACTCTCTGCGGTGTCTGCTTTTTTATACATGCAAATTGAAGTTGCTGTCATTGGTGATAAACATGCATATGTAAATTTGCCTTCTTCTCTCAGACTTCTTGTTCCATCACCACCCAGGGGGTGTTTCCACCAGTGATTTACTCTGAGCCAGCTGCATGTTGAGGTTGTTAGGGACAG
The DNA here is from genome assembly GCF_057233095.1 of Heloderma suspectum. Classification (NCBI taxonomy): domain Eukaryota; kingdom Metazoa; phylum Chordata; class Lepidosauria; order Squamata; family Helodermatidae; genus Heloderma; species Heloderma suspectum. Next base: position 65,204,265 of record NC_139462.1, on the reverse strand, counting down.
ATGACGTTGTGGCCATCCAGCAGCCACCTTGGAGCCTATCAAGGAAAAACCGGATTTCCTGAGAATGCTTAAAGTCCAATTCTTTTCCTTAAGTCAGGTTCTCTACAGTATAGTTGTTGTATACCACAACCCCCGCATTTAGCTCGGCTATGTTAGCCCTGCCCAGGGGTGTGCCTTTCACCATGACCCCAGTCAAGGGGTGTTTCCTCCCATTGTGCTGAATGAGGCTTGCCCTCTGAGTGCTCACAGAATTTACAGAGATCCCCCTCAACTGACATGGCACAGCGCGATCTCAAGGCTCCGATTCTCCTTTGTTTGGTTTATTGCATTAGGAAGAAACTACTTCCACCCTTCTTTATAGAGATCCTGCAGGTTAAAATGTGGGCTGGTTTCCGTCTTTGTGCTCTCCCCCCGCTTTCCCAGCACAAGCATATGTCTGTCTACTTGGAAGTAACTCCCATTGTGCTTAGTGAGGCCTGCTCCTGAAATGCAGGTGCATCTGGACTTTCAGGAGAAAGGAGAAAGGGGAGGGGGGAAGCCTCTCTTATTGGTTGAGCAGCCCCTGCCAGTCAGATGAGGTTCACTCTAACCTCTACTCCCACCAGGAAGTATGTTCTGTGAAGCAATATTTATTGCTGTGGAGAACCTGCTCATGGTGCCCTGCATGGACCTGTTCAAAGCAAAGCTGATTCCTTTTTAAAAATCTGGTACTCCTCCTTTAGCTTCTCCTTCTGTTGTCGTGGAAACATGGCCCCAGTCTGTTGACTGGTGGAAAATAAATTCTGAGATCCTTCATTATTAAAAACACAGGATGTCCCCCCCACTACTTTTCTGCACGCTCTGCAAGTTTGGTTTCCTGTTGGCTGCTCAATAGCCTAAGTTCTGTACTTTTTTTAGGAACAGTCTTGTTAAAGAGTGATTTTACAGACTCATAGTAAATTTTTTTTTATAAATCCTTTAGGTGTAAGAACTTTCCTTGTTAATGTGTGTTCGTTTGAGCTAGATGGGAGATTTGGGATCCCACCTAGCAGAAACTGACAAGGTATGATAAGCTCTTAAAATGATTGTTCATTGTGGACTTGCGTGGCATCTTTTTAAAAGATAAATATTTTTATTAGGCTGCTATATCTCTCCCTATAGAAAGTAGTGTGCAATTAGTATTTCAGTATGTTTTTCAGTATCTAATTTTGCGTACCTTTCTCTCTTTCTCAGCTTTCTGAAACATGAAGAAGTGTTTACATAGAATCATAGATTAGTAGGGTTGGAAGGGGCCTACAAAACCATCAAGTCCAACCCCCTGCTCAACGCAGGAAGCCTACAGCACCTGTTATTCCCAGGTGGTCTCCCATCCAAGTACTAACCAGGTCTGACACTGCTTAGCTTCCGAGATCAAATGAGATCGGTCGCATCCAACCCTTTGCTGTTAAGCTTTTTTATAATAAGATGGACATTTTTCAAATGTACATGGCTCTTTAGAAATGACATGATTATAAATTTAATTGAAATCAGGCTACATCTGGAGTGATGTGTCTGGTTTGGATGCCACATTTTAAGGAAGATATTGACAAACTGGTGAGTGTCCATTGGAGGAATTTAAGGAGAGGCTGGATGCCATCTGTCAGAGATGTCGGAGTTGCATGCTGCATTGCAGGTCCTACATTCAGCAGGGGGTTGGACCAGACGACCTCCAAGACTCCTTCCAATTCTCTGATTCCATTATTTACTCAGCTTTTCCCCCTGTTTCCAAAGTATTAGCTTTACCACTTCCATTAAGTGGTAATGGAAGAGGGGAGGCTCGGAAGGTGGCGCCAAGAGAGAGGGTCTTCTCAGTACTGGCCCCCCGATTTTGGAATGATCTCCCCACTGAAGCCTGCCTGGCACCTATCTGTCAAGGGCTCCTTGGAGGCCTCTCTCAGTCTAATCCAGTAGCCAAGTCCAGACACAGACAAAGGGATTCTTTTCAAAGCTTTATTCCTCTTTTACAACTTAACAACTCTACCGTTAGCAACTAGATATGAGCAGCAGAAAACCTATGCCCTAAGTTGGAACAGTTGGTCCCCATTTGAAAGGGAATTACTGGCAAACCCCTGAACTTAAGGACTAGGGAGAGTCCCTCCCCTTTTCCCTTGGATCCTCTGTGCGCAGCCGTTGTTTGCACACCAACCAGGCACTACGCCTCCTTTCTGTGCCCTCCATTTGGTGCCGCTCTGTGCGTCGGCTTCGCGTGTCCATCAAGTCTGCTTCCCGCGCTCTGTCACTCCCAGGACTGCTATCTAAGCTAGGAATGCTGGTGGGAGGAATCTCCATCAACTGTTGGCCCTGGGAAAAAGGAGTGCGCTCCTCTCCCAGCAGCAACTGCTCTTCCTCAGAATCAGAACTACTCTGGGATTCTATGGGCTCAGTGTGCACCCTGACACTACCCTGTCATCTTTTAAGTGCCAGGTTAAGACTGTCCTCTACTCCCAGACATTAAATGGGATATGATGAAGCATTCATGCCAGCTGAACAGGTCTAGTATTTTATTGAAATTTGTTTTTAGCGGTTTAAATTGTTTTAAATTTTGTATATTTTAAATGTTTATGCTATATTTTATTGCTGAATTGTTGTGAACTGCCCAGAGAGCTTTGCTACTGGGTGGTATAGAAATCATATTATTATTATTATTATTATTATCATCATTAATAATAATAATAATAATAATAATAATAATAATTAGCAGAACCATAAGCCAATTCATGCAACACTTGAATGGTGTGGATGTTACTGTGGCATAGCTACTTCCCACAGAATTTGCTTCACATAGGATTGATGATACCCATTTTGCCATTGTAAGTAACAACATTGGTCAGGCCTCCCATGTGACCACCTGCTACACACAAGCAGTGTGGCAAGCAGCCATACTGAAGCAGTGTCAGTACTGTTCATATATTTTATGAAGGAGACCTATGAAATGGAATACCAACTGGGGCTTTTAAAGGAATGTCAAGCTTTCTCTGGTTTCCTGGTAGGGGTAGGCTGCTGATGGACTGCTGGCTTCTTATAGATAAAAGAAATAGTAAACAATGGGCCTTGTTGAAGCAAGCTATCCCCATTCATTTAACAAACGGAGTCAACTTCAAAGATATAAGCTATGTTGTAAAGGTCAGTGTTAGATGGTGTTTTGCTGTTGACGTATTGGTTAGAACATTTTCAGCAGTTCTAAGGTGGTGGGTGGTGTAAGATTGAAGGGTGCAATCCATAAGCTCTGTTCAGCTTGATCCCTATTAATTTGAATGGGACCAGCACTTGGTACATTGTGCTGGCATGCAACAGGAAAAAGGAAGGGAAGGGAGGAGGGGGAAAGCATTTGGCCCTGTTGCTCACTCCCGGCTTCATAAACCATGGCAGACCCATATGTTCATAGCACTCAGTATGCAGATGCTGCACTAAGATTTTCTCACACTTCATAATTTACCTGCTCTGTTGCTGCAGTCTGTTCAAAATGATCTCCTGATATAGGGATTCAAGAAGTTTGGAAGAGATTCAAGGTCATTAATAGCAAAAGAAACAAAGGCTCTGAAAGCCAGGTTGCAGGATAATGGGGAAAGGATTCTCTTTTTCTTTCTTTTTTAAAAAGCATATGAATTTAACTCCTATCGCAGTGGCTGAAACTACAGAAGCACTCTTAGACACTGAAGGGTATCCCATTTATATTTTGTTGAGGGTTAGTTCATGTTGCTTATAGCTCATTCCCTTATATTGTCTCCTGCTGCCTGTGCTCCTGCATATAATAAATATTTTCTTAGAATCATAGAATAGTAGGGTTGGAAGGGGCCTACAAGGCCATCGAGTCCAACCCCCTGCTCAATGCAGGAATCCAAGTCAGAGCATCCCTGACAAATGGCTGTCCAGCCTCGTCTTGAAGGCCTCCAGTGTGGGAGAGCCCAACACCTCCCCAGGTAATTGGTTCCATTGTCGTATTGCTCTGACACTCAGGAAGTTTTTCCTGATGTTCAGCCATCTGGCTTCCTGTAACTTGAGCCCATTATTCCGTGTCCAACATTCTGGGATGATCAAGAAGAGATCCTGGCCTTCTTCTCTGTGACAACCTTTCAAGTACTTGAAGAGTGCTATCATATCTCCCCTCAGTCTTCTTTTCTCAAGGCTAAACATGCCCAGTTCTTTCAGTCTCTCTTCATAGGGCTTTGTTTCCAGTCCCCTGATCATCTTTGTTGCCCTCCTCTGAACCCTCTCCAGTTTGTCTGCATCCTTCTTAAAGTGTGGTGCCCAGAACTGGACACAGTACTCCAGATGAGGCCTAACCAGTGCTGAGTAGAGGGGAACTAGTACTTCCCGGGTTTTGGAAGCGATGCTTCTATGAATGCAGCCCAAAATAGCATTTGCCTTTTTTGCAGCCACATCACATTGTTGGCTCATATTCAGCTTGTGATCGACAACATTTCCAAGATCCTTCTCGCTTGTAGTGTGGTTGAGCCACATATCCCCCATCTTGTAACTGTGCATTTGGTTTCTTTTTCCTAGGTGCAGAACTTGGCATTTGTCCCTATTAAATTGCATTCTGTTGTTTTCTGCCCAGCGCTCCAGTCTATCCAGATCACTTTGAATTTTGTTTCTGTCTTCCAAAGTATTAGCTATCCCTCCCAATTTTGTGTCATCTGCAAATTTGATCAGCATTCCCTGCACCTCCTCCTCCAAGTCATTAATAAAAATGTTGAAGAGCACTGGGCCCAGGACTGAGCCCTGCGGTACCTCACTTGTTACCTCTCCCCAGTTTGAGAAGGTCCCATTGATAAGCACTCTTTGAGTCCGATTCTGTAGCCAACTGTAGATCCACCGGATCGTTATTTCATCTAGCCCACTTTGAGCTAGTTTGCTTATCAGGATATCATGAGGCACTTTGTCGAAAGCTTTGCTGAAGTCGAGGTATATGATGTCTTTTTCCTGTACACTGCATAGTGGATTGTTATTTCAGGGTAGCAGTGCTTTTGTTCATGATAGTGTGTCTCCTGTAAGTTGCTTGTGTCTCCTGTAAGTCGACAGTGACTACTACAGATTTGCAGTTTGTCACTTGGGATAAGTAGCCATTCCCAGGCAACCAACTGAGAGGTAATTGCTCCTAGTCAGGGTGCTAGGAGCAATCCCAGCCTCATCCACAACAATTCCCTATTGCATTTATCTCCCTGTTGCATCTGCTGGTGCAGTGAGCTATACATGTAGAGTTAAATGTAGAGTTGACCTCCACATGAAGAAGGACTACTCTTGTTTCCAACACTTGACTCGGATATTGGGGCTTAGCACAGATCAAAGTAAAACACGCACACACAGGCCAACACAGTCCTAAAGTGTTCCAAGAAAAGAGATGCAAGAAGCTTCCTGGAGGAAGCTATTTAGGACCAAAACAGACATTATTTTAAATCTGTGTCTAGCAGCAATGTCTTTTGTTCATTTTAACTCTAGAATAGGTACAGGGGGCGTGATTCAGTTCTTTAAAGCCCCCCTATCTCCCCCACTAGGGTCTCAGTTCAAATCAACCCCATGCACCTGCTTATGTCCCATAGCCTTTCTCCCAGGTAAGCTCCCTTCTGATACTTGATTTTTACTGAGGAGAAAAGACCCTTGGGTTCAGGCAACCTGTATGCAGGAGAAATGTTGGTTAGCACTCCCCTCACCCTTTTTTTCTACAACCTCAGCCTCTCCCTCACATGCTGGGAGAGACTGTGGCAGATTATAGGTGCACATTGGGAGAAGGGAAGATAGCATCTCTTACTGCACTTAAGCCATGTGCACTGCTCAGGTATCAGAGCAGCATTTTAGGCTCCAGCACTGGGCACAGCCAGTGGTTGCCAAAGAGGAGTCCACTCATGGTTACTAGTGGTGACCAGATTCTGTTCACCAGCAAGGGATGATATTATTACTACTACTACTACTACTACTACTACTAGCATTTCTATACCACCCCATAGCTGAAGCTCTCTGGGTGGTTTACAAAACTTAAAACATTAAGTACAATATAAAAAGTTTTAAAGCCATTTACAAAAAAGCACATAAAAGCACACAAACAACATATAATTAAAAACAACATTGAACTATCAGACATAACTAAAGACACATCCAGGCCCAGTTACAACTCATCATGTGCTGCCAAACGCCTGGGAAAAGAGCTAGGTCTTAACCTGGCACCAAAAAGATAATAATGTTGGCGCCAGGTGGACCACATCAGGGAGCTTGTTCCACAGATGGGGGACCACCACTGAGAAGGCCCTCTCCCTTGTTGCTGCCTTCTGAGCTTCCCTTGGAGGAGGCACTCGGAGGAGGGCCTTAGATGCTGAATGTAGTGTACGGGTAGGTTCATTTCAGGAGAGGTGTGCCGTCAGGTATTGCAGTCCCAAGCCGTGTAGGGCTTTATAGTTAAAACCAGCACCTTGAATTGAGCTCGGAAGCATATAGGCAGCCAGTACAAGCAGCCCAGAGTTGGTCTCATATGTTTGAACCTTCTGGTCCCTGTTAACAATCTGGCCACTGCATTTTGCACAAGCTGCAGCTTCTGAACCATCTTCAAAGGCAGCCCCACGTAAGGAAAGGTTTCAGCATATGCTTTCATAGGGAAGCCAAGCAGAGCCTCTTTCAAAATGATGTCAGGTTGCATGTGTTAGGATGCAGAATCAGTGTCATAGGTTGGAGGAGAATGGTTGCTACCAATGCATATGCACATGCGCACGCACGCACACATACGTGTAGCCTGCCTCACTTCCCTGAAAAACCCCCTTGCTGGGAAGCAGGTACAGAAAGGATGCATTTGCTTTTGCTGCTGTAGAGCAGGAAGTGAGAAAGCTTTCCTTTGCTTGCTACTAGTTACAAAAATTGGCCTCCAAGTTCAGCCAAAATTTGTGTACTCCTGGCGCAGAAAGAGGATAGTGCAGGGAATGCGGCTGTTTTCTGTTGTATTAGTTAATTAATGATTCTTCATTAATAATTATTTTAATTCATTTATCATGAGATGTCTAACCATCTGTATCTCAAAAGCTGGAGACCTGTGAAAATTATTTCACAATTGCCTTGGCTAATATTTTAATCCAAGAATCAAGAGGGAACAACAAGAACTAGTGTGATACAGTGAGAGACTGATCTGTTAATTGGGAAGTCTCCAATCCAAGTATTATTTTTGCTATAAACTCATAAGGTGACTATAGGCAAGCCATCCCTTCTCAACCTAAGATATCCTCTCCTGCAAATAATACAAGATCATACATGTGACGGACTTCTTCATACTTTAAAGTATAAACCACAGAATAAATACCAATTATTATTTAATTGCACAAGCCTCTGTGCACTCTAACTATGGTGTTGGCTCTCCCTGCCTGTTCTGCTCTTTTCAGCACAGAAACCAGTAGTGCAGTCCCTGGCAGAGCCAGGAAAAAGAGTGCACAGCATTGCACTTTTAACTGGGGACAGCTGGTAAAAAGATCATGGTGTTGTCATAGGTAGGCAGGCTGTCTCATGAGGTAGGATGAATCCCCTGCCTCAGGCAGCAGCATAGGGAGAGTGACAAATTGCATCCCCTGCCCCCTGCCAGGAGCACCCCCCCCACACTGCTGCCTCACTCCAGCAAGGCTAACATGGCTGCTCTGGTAGAACCCTGCTGGCCACTCTCCAGCTGTGGCATTTGCCACAGCAGGAAACTGGGGCCAGCAGGGCTCTTTGGAGCTGCCGCCCACCCTCTGGCTCACTCTGAGAATTTCGGAGCAAGCCAGAGGGTGGAGGCTCTGTAGAGCCACATCATCCAGAGAAAACAACTCTTCAGAAAGCCAACCAGGCCTGAAAGCTGACCAGGCCCAAATGTCTGGCTCTGAGGCAGAACCTCCTTAGAGCTAGGCATTTGGGCCTGGCCATGGACAGCTCTCTGAAGAGGATTCTTAGAGCAAGCCAGAGGGCAGGTGATGATGGAGGCAACAGCAATGGAGTGTGTGTGTGTGTGGGGGGGGGGATGCAGCAGCAGCAATGGGGACAGCAGCAGTGACAACAGGGGGTGGCAGTGGCAATGGGGGCATGCATGTGCTCTCCCATCTCAAGCGGTGGGAGAGCTTGCACCAGCTCTGGTTGTAGAGCCAATGGCACTGTGTCGACATGAGAACAGCACATATAGTTAGTATAAGTCTGGGGTGCTAAACTCAACAGGAAGTGGGAGAGGCAGTTATATTGTAGCATCTGTTTCCCTACAATAACTTGGTTCTTCAGTGGGAGGCGTGGACTACCTGTGGTGCTCCTTGCCTGTAACGTAAAGGCTATGACAGAAGGCTGAGCATATGTGGCCTGGACGCGCAAGAATTGGGTTCGTGAATAAGGACTTCTGGTTCCCAAAATTAGCCCTGTGGAGATCTGCCCAGACAGAGTCAAAATGTATTCTATTTAATACTAGGCCACGTTTGGACATCACTTTAAGCCATGGTGGCTTAATAAGCTACTCACAGTAGCTTATTTTTGAAATGGTCCACGATGCCCTGCCACATGAGCAGGCCAATAAACTACTGTGAGTAGCTTATCAAGCTATTGTGCATAATCTGTTTTTCCCCCTGCCCCGCAGCAGTTCTCCTGCCCAAGCAGTGACACTGCTTCACCCACAGCAGCCTGTTTTAACCTTCCACAACAGGTTTTAATATATTTTAACCTTCCACAATATCCCAATGAGAGGGGAGAGGTGTGGGGTGAAGTACAGGGGCTTAATTCAGCATTTCCAGCATCCCGACAAGGAGATGGTGGCTCTAAAGCACTGGAAGTTTGCAGGATTGGGACTAAACTTCACACACAGCCTCCCCTAGTCAGGAGGTACCTGATGCACCATCAAAACCCTGCACAATTGCCCCATAGGAGGGAAAATCCCAGGTACAACAAAAAGGGGGGTAGCACAAAGAAACCCTTGTGAGTTTGAGCAATTGGGACAAAATTCTCAATTGTGCGTTTCCCCCCATAGCCATTGCTGGCATAGATGCCTTTATTATCCAAAATCAACAATAATAAAGCAGAGTTGTGCATTTCACTACCATCGCCACCCCAACATTGCTGGCAGAGCTGCTTCTGTTCGCTATAGCACTTTAGCAAAATCGTTCAAAAGCATAATTGTGCAAAAGTGCAATTGTGTTCCCCCACCCACCCATAGCCGTTTTGCTTCTTCGTGGAAAAGTGACTAGAGAAGGAGAAAGTGGGTGGGAGCTATAACATCCTGACAGTTTGCTGGAATGGGGCAAAATTGCATAGGTGGGCTACTGTCATGGGAAGCCTTCAAGTGCTGTAGAGGATAATTGAGCAATTTTCCTTCTTCGTGGAAAAGTGTGCATAACAGGAAAAAGGGGGTGGGAGCTATAACTCCCTGACAGTTTGCTGGAATGGGGCAAAATTGCATAAGTGGAGTGTGCTCATGGAGAGCCTTCAGGTGCTGAATGTAAATTCAGTCCTGTTTAACCTCAGAACCTGCACCAAATGGGTCCGAAGCACCCCAGTGGGTAACCAAGGAAATCCTAACAGACAAACATCACTACAGACAAAATTGTAAATTGAAATCTATTCAATGCTTTATTTCAGAGAAATATGAAATATAAAGAAAGTGGCATGGTGGTTATATGAGCGTTAGAAACTTTCTCTATTATTGTAGGGAAAGAGAATGCAACAATAGAAGATTAATCAAAAGAACTGCAATTGCCAAAGCTGGTATTATGAACTTGGCCAATAAGATAACAGCTTGAGCTTCTAACATTGTTATGATTCCTCTTTCCAACTTTCTCCTGTTTACTACTTGCAGTTCAAAGCTAAACTAAAACAACCTAAACTAAGTGTTAACCCTCCCATTACCTCCTCCTGCTTCTTACTTAAATACAAAAGCTATGCTAAAGCATTACTAAGTTCCTCTAGGCATATGACGAATAGAGGTAGGAGTTAGAGTCAAAGGAAAACCCAAGACCTGGAAATAATTCCATTTGCCACCTCTGAAGATGGAATTCCAAATCCCCTCCTCAGAAATAACCTCCAAGTCTCAAGCTCAGAAAGCACTCTAAGTCCTAAACTCAGAAATAATTCTAAGTTCTACTTTCAGGACATATCCTAAGTTCCAGAGTCTAAGAGGCTAAAGATGTCCATAGTTACCCAAATCCTTGGGTCTGGTGGCACGGCAGAAAGAGTGAAGTGAAGTAGCAACAGCAGCAGGAACCAGAGCAACAAGGAGCTCCCATTATCTGTGCTTTTATACCCCTGTTCTTGTCAAAGGTAGGGCCCAAGGAGCAATGAGATGATCATCTTCCAATCAAAATGGGGTGCACGTGGCTAGAGCATTTGCTCACCAATCAGAAGAAAGGTGTCTCATCTGTCTCCCACAATTTCATGTGTCTGGGGAACATGTCTGGCACCATTACAAATGCGTTATTTTGAAATGTCCCAAAATATGACCCAAAGTCTGCCATCTGGGCATGTTATCTTGATTGACACAGTTCTCTCTGGTATATCCTCTTTGAATTCCCTGTCATCTTTGGCCATTTTTGGTCATATCCGCCCAAACACCTCCCAGTTGTTGCTCATCCTCAGGGCTACAGCTGCCCCGCCCAACTAGCATTGAATAAGGACATTCTCTTATCAGCAGGTGTACACCATGAGATTTCAAAACAGTACTTTCCCTCCTCTTAGTAGGCATCTGAGCATGCTCAGTTCTGCTGTTCATCTCACTTACACACTCTGCCAGCATGTTGTGGCCTTGAGCAAGCTCTGTGAAGCCGCTTTTAAAGACAGCCGCATTTTCCCCCCTTTCTTCAAAGACAGTCCTGCAAAATCTTAGTTAGAGTCTCAGTTAGTGAAATAATATCATTTAGCATAGAATCAGACTTCACGGTCTTCTCACCCAGGGGTCAAGAGTCTGGAATATAAAACTGGTTATGAGTCTGGGGTCTTTTAGGGGCTCTTCTTGTAGGTCTCCGCAAAACCCTCACTCAATTCCTTCTACCATTCCAGATCAAATCAGCTGTCTTTACTCTTTGTTAACCCTTTTAGTACCAGATTAACACTGTAGTGGATAATTGCATAATTTTCCTTCTTCATGGAAAAGTGTGCATAACAGGAAAAAGGGGTTGGGAGCTATACTCCCTGACAGTTTGCTGGAATGGAGAGAAATTGCATAGGTGGGGTGCCTTCATGGGAAGCCTCCAGGTGCTGTAGTGGATTATTGCGGAACTGCATTTCTTCATGGAAAAGTGAGCAGTTCTTCCCCTATTCCCCCATTTTCCCCTATTTCCCAGGTTGAGCAGTTTCAAAGTAGCAATCAGGGAAGCCTGTCACTGTGTGACTTCGCTGTAGCAGGGTAGTACAATAGCAGGAGGCTGTCAGGGAAAGCTGTCATTTTGTAACTAGTGCGGTATCAGGGAAGGCTGTGCTTGTTTGGCTGCGGTTGTCCCTTGACTGCTCGTCAGATCTCGCAAAAAGAGCTGTGCAGGCTGGAGCAGAGCGGCCACAACAGTTTTGACTGCTCTTGTTAGGCATCTCTGTAGGCGATCAGAGTAAGACACACTGAGCATCAGACAACACAACCCACTGTGGGTTAAATAACACTTACTGCAGACCGTGGGTTATCAGAGTGACTTATTTTGGCTGAATAAATCATCGTGGATTAAATATTCCCGACAGATAACACGATAACCAATGATGGGTTAAATAAGCCATGGTGGCTTATTTAACCCTTCGTGGATTATCGTGTCATCCGAACCCAGTCTCAGTCTGGTTTTGCAGTGTGTCTAGGCAGCAGACTATGTCCTCACTTCATTCTTGAAAAGAAACTGTTTTCAGATGATAACTGATTTGAGCCACTGTGCTCTGTGGGGTTTACAATTCTTACATTTGAAAAAAGTGTGCAAGCATGTTGTGGCAAACACTTGTTAAAGTAGAGTTTACACCCCATGATGTCAAAAGCATTACAGAAGTGTACTATCAAGTTCCCTTCAGGGGAGGCATTGTCCAGGGTTGCCAAATAACTAATCCTGCCCACACTGATCAGATTAAGACTTTACAAACCATGCTTAGTGAAACAGCCATCTAATATGGCTTTGCTTTCACTGTATACAAAGCTTCAGTTTTTATCCCTACACATTAAGCTACTAAAATAAAAGTATTGTTACATGCTAATCACCATAAGGGCAAAATGTGTAGATGAACCTGCAATCAAGATACAGTTTATTCTGGTTAATATGTATGGAATCGTTATTATTTAAATTGGTTCTCATAACTGCAGCATCTTGGAATTCCTTATATTTAGGCTTGTTCATTTCCATAATTTGTCAAACTGCATTAAGGCAGAAAGAGACAACTGATGTCCAATTTTCTTTTCAGTTCATTATTAAATTAATTCTATCAGTTTCTTTTAGCCTGTAGTATGTTGCTTAATTCTGCAATCCAGTGCGGATTCCCCTGTACAGCGGCACAGAAGGGAATCCCTCCTTTACTTCCAGTCCTAACAACAGGGATTCCTTTCCCCATCTCTTCCCCAAGCCCCCAGTACCCTCTGGGTGGGGGGAACTTGGACAGGGGGTGGAGCTTGTGGAACAGAGGGGATGGGGCCCATGGAGGGAACCCAAGCCTCCACAGGTCACATTGATTTATTTATGCTACGATTTATTTATTTATTTAATAATGCTTGTATACCACTTGATATAACAAAATCTCTACAGCTGCAATCCTATGCATGTTTAGACAGAAAAAAAGGCCTACAACTCCCAGCACACCCCAGCCAGCCATGCTGGGAGTTGTAGTCCTTTTTTCTGTCTAAACACGCATAGGATTGCGTCTTAAGTGGATTACACAACAATGTGTTAAAAATTACAATTAAAATACTGAATTTATAAACAGTTACAACCACAACAAACAAATACAGATAAGTAACAGAAGCAATAAAAACAATTAAACCAATGAAAAACAATCACATGGAGCATCATCATGCGATGCAATAACAAGCTAGGGAACGCTTGCATAAGCAGGTACGTTTTCAGGAGACGTTTAAAACGCACCACATTTTCTGCCTCCCAAACTGCACGGGGGAAGGCATGTGATGACTAGCATGTCTCCCTGTAAAACCACAGAAGAAACTCTACATACCATTGAGAGATTTGTCATACTGCTCTACAACCTAACAAGCACTTCCACTGATGTAGACAAAGCCTGAAAAAAACTGTTTGCAAAGAGGAACACTGTAGAAAGAGTTCCATCAATGCCAGCTGAACTTACTTATTTAAAATATAACTTGAAGAGCATTTAAAGACAGTGGCCTTGCCTGGAGCCAAACACTGTTTCCGAGATCTGTCTTTTCTTCCCAAAGAGGCTGGGGCTGGATTTGGGTGGATGTTGGACTATATGAGCCCCTCTAGACAACAGTCCCAGAACCTTCCCAGGCTAGTTATGAACTGCGCTCCTGTGGGGGTATGAAAGGTGACTGGAAGTGCTGTGACTGCAAAAGCTAACCCTCTGTGCTCTTCTGAGGGAGAAGGCTCCAACAGTTACACTGGATAACCTGAAACCATCTTGTTCATTGTGGAAGTTCGTTACATTGAAAACTAATATCACTTTTAAACCTATGTCCAGTTTTCTACTTGATTTATATATATATAAATACTGTACAGTGTATGTATATATATATATATGTATGTATGTATGTATGTATATAAAATTTACTTAAGATATTTGAATACCGCCTTCAAGGGAAAAGACCTATTATTGGTGGCTTCCAATAATAATACCATAATAAAACAATACTCTTACACTCAAAATCAACTATTAATAAAAACCAACTGAAAACCAAAAGAGACTATCCAATAAAATATAAAAACACCAATCCACATTTAAACAATAGTAGCTAAAACCATCTCAGTTCAACATCCAGTAAAAATCGCTCTTAAGGAAAGGCCAGAGATAACAAGTGCATCCTAAGGGCTCTTCTAAAGCCTGTAATGATGTGGCCTGATGCACCCAGTTGGCAGCATATTCCACAACTGTAGGGCCACAGCCGAGAAAGCCCACTACCTTGTGTTTGCCAAGCTGATTATCTTTGCTGATGGATGTATGAGCAGTGTTTTGACAGCTGACCTCAAAGTGCAGGCAAGCTGGTATGGGTGAAAGTGGTCCTTCAAGTAACTCGGCCCTAAACCAGTTAAAGTAGGGGTGGGCAACTCGTGGCCCTCCAGGTGATGTTCGGCTGCAACTCCCATCATCCCTTGCCATTGGCTATGCAAGCTAGGGCTGATGGAAGCTGCAGTCCAACAGCATTTGGAGGGCCACATGTTCGCCACACCCCGGTGAAGGCTTTGAAGGTTAAAACCAGTACTTTAAATTGGGCTTGGAAATGCACCAGCAGCCAGTGCAACTGGTGCAGTATAGGTGTCACATGTTTGGACTGCTGTGTCCCACCAGTACTCATATGGCTGCATTCTTCACCACCTGAAGTTTCTGAACCATCTTTAAGAGTAGCCCCGCATAGAATGTATTACAGTGGTACAGCATGAATGTCATCAGAGCATCAATAACTGAAGCAAGATCCTCCCTCTCCAGATAGGGCTACAGGTAGTAAAAGATAGGGCCCTAAGGTAGTAAAAAGCACTCCTTGCTTTTGCCATCACCTAACTTTCTGAGTTAGTGCAGAGTCCAGGAGAACGCCCCAACTGTATATTTCAGGGATGGGGATTCCAGCCCACAGGCAAATTTGGGCAGCCCATCTGGTTCATGGAGCCTCAGGTGAGTTCCTCCACCTTCCCTGCACAAGGAAGGAAGGCAAAGGAGCAGCAAAGCGGGCTTCCCAACTGAAGAGCTGCTTTGGCCAGGGGTCCAATGATATCAGGGAGTGGAGCTCCACTGTCTGACACCTACCCTGCAGTCAGGCACTATGGCGCCAATCCAACCCCCTCTCCAATATATTTCCCCGCCCCTGGCATACTTGGTCCTTCAAGGCAATGGAACCCCATCTAAGACCAGTTGTAAACCTCCATCCAGAATAGTCAGTTTCCCTATCCACATCAACTCCATCTTGTCTGAATTAGGTTTTAGCTTGTTTCCCTCATCCAACCATCTCCAGATGCTAATTCAAGAGTTCCACAGCCACCCTGGGACAAGTCAATGGAAAGAAGAGCTAATATTGACAAATCCTAAGACATTCTTAGAATCGACCCACTGAAATTGATTGAACTTAGGTAGTTGTGACTAACTTGTCCCATTGAAATGGGTCTACATGAAGCATGACTGAATTTGGATTCAAAATATTATTTCAGACATTTGTGCATATGCACATGTGTATTATGTCAGATTTCTAAAAATTACATATATGTGATTATTCAGTGATATCCTGGTGTGTTTTAATTATTTAATGAACTGTGATCATATAAACTTGTTTCGTATATGAGTCAATGGGGCTGTTCACATGACACAACAGCCCAGCATGGGTTATTTCACCCAGGATAAGTTTGCAATGCGTGCAGGGTGGGAGTGGGTGGCGGGTGCCGCCGCCATTTTAAATATGCAACCCCCACTCAACGGTTGTTGGGTTGTGTGAACCTGGCAAAGGTGGGTTATACAAGGGTTAAACAACCCATGGTCTCTTTTAGGTTGTTGAATCCTCGCATAACTGACGCTCGCTGGGTGTGCAATTCCGAAGCAGCGTTGGATATGAAAACATGCTCCTGAAACACAGCTCATCAGATGTTAAATAACCCACAACAAGCCACGGATCTGGTCTCTATCTGTTATACCATGCTTAAATAGAAACATTGTTTCAGTCAGCTATGCATGCGCACACGTGTGCAATCACATGACTGAATATCTGAAAATGAGCATTGATGTCAGGGTGGACACTGAGCCCATGGAGTCCCAAAGTAGTTCTGATTCTGAGGAAGAGCAGTCGCTCCTGGGAGAGGAGCGCGCTCCTCTTTCCCAGGGCCAACAGCTGATGGAGATTCCTCCCACCAGCATTCCTAGCTTAGAAAGCAGTCCAGGGAGTGACCGAGCGCAGATAGCAGACTTGGTGGATGTGCGACGCCGACGCAGAGAGCGGCGCCAGATGGAGGGCGCGGAAAGGAGGCATAGTGCCCGGTTGGCGCGCAAACGACGGCTGCGCCCAGAGGATCCAAGGGAAAAGGGGAAGGACTCTCCCTAGTCCTTAAGTTCAGGGGTCTGCCAGTAATTCCCTTTCAAACGGGGACCAACTGTTCCAACTTAGGGCATAGGTACTGTGCTGCTCAGATCTAGTTGCAAACGGTATAGTTGTTAAATTGTAAAAGAAGAATAAAGCTTTGAAAGGAACCCCTTTGTCTGTGTCTGGACTTGGCTACGGGATTAGACTGAGAGAGGCCTCCAAGGAGCCCTTGACAATTATGTATTGGTCCACTTAGGGTGTAAATTTGATGCTTTTATCACAAAATGCACAATAGGTTTGCTACGCCACTGCACTATATAGCCTAGTCGCGCTTACACAGGGCTGTCTCTAGGATAAATAGAGCCCTGTGTGAGGAGCGTCCTCAGCACCCCTGTATCAACTTATAGCTATCTTTAAAGAAATATGTATAGTGGTTATAGTGTTAAATGTATTTGTAGTGCTTATAGTGCTTGGTAATCTCACCTCAAAGTTAACCAAGTTCTGCTGATTTTATCTAGAATATATTGCATCAGTCTGGAAATAGAAAAAGACATACTTTAAAGTTAATTAAGGAAGTTCATTTTTGTAGTTAGTACCCAAACTGTAGACCTTTGGGGGAAAAAAAGGTTAAAACACTGTTTTCTTTCACCCTAGCTTATCATAGACAAGACCAGTAGTGTAGTGGCAAATTCAGAAATGTAAGGTCCCTTCATGATAGTCACAGCCACACCCCCTCAAGCCACGCCCCTTCTAAAATTATACAACCTTGTAAGATTAGACAATACAAATGAGTTTTCAGTCACTTTGTTTGAAGTATCTGGTCACCCTAACTCAGAATTATTAAAAGGTCCATTTGAAAAGAAAACACACACACACAGTCATGTCCAGCAACTTGCTAGAAAATATTATTTGGTTAATCATAGAATCTCCCTTCATGGATCACTGCCTTATTGTGGTGAAGGGGCTTGTGTAACTCAGGGAAGCCATAAGCTATGCCGTGCAGGGCCACCCAAGATGGACAGGTCATGGCAGAGAGTTCTGACACAATGTGGTCCACTGGAGAAGGAAATGGCAACCCACTTCAGTATTCCTGCCAAGAAAACCCCATGGAACGTATCACAAGGCTAAAAGATATGACGCCGGAAGATGAGCCCCTCAGGTTGGAAGGTGTCCAATATACTACTGGGGAAGAGCAGAGGAATTTCCAAGTAGCGCCAGAAAGAGTGAAGTGGCTGGGCCAAAGCCGAAAGGACACTCAGCTGTGGATGTGTCTGGTGGTGAAAAGAAAGTCCGATGCTGTAAAGAACAATATTGTTTAGGAACCTAGAATGTAAGATCAATGAATCAAGGTAAACTGGAGGAGGTCAAACATGAGAGGGGAAGATTGAACATTGACATCTTGGGAATCAGCGAACTAAAATGGACAAGCATGGGCGAATTTAATTCAGGTGACCATTATATCTACTACTGTGGGCAGGAATCCCTTAGAAGAAATGGAGTAGCACTCATAGTCAATAAAAGGGTGGGAAAAGCAGTACTGGGGTACAATCTCAAAAACGATAGAATGATCTCAGTACGAATCCAAGGCAAACCATTCAACATCACAGTAATTCAAGTCTATGCCCCAACCACTGAGGCCGAAGAAGCTGAGGTTGATCGGTTCTATGAAGACCTAGAACACCTTCTAGAACTAACACCAAACAAAGATGTCCTCTTCATCATAGGGGATTGGAATGCTAAAGTAGGAAGTCAAGAAATCACCGGGATAACAGGCAAGCATGGCCTTGGTGTACAAAATGAAGCAGTTGTTGTGTCCGACTCTTCGTGACCCCATGGACCATAGCACGCCAGGCCTTCCTGTCCTGCGCTCTCTCCCGGAGCGTGCTCAAGTCCATATTCATTGCATCAGTGATGCTATCTAGCCATCTCATCCTCTGCCGTCCCCTTCTCCTTTTGCCTTCAGTCTTTCCCAGCATCAGGGTCTTTTCCAGAGAGTTTTCTCTTCGCATTAGGTGGCCAAAATATTTGAGCTTCAGCTTCAGTATCTGTCCTTCCAATGAGCAGTCAGGGTTGATTTCCTTTAGGACTGACTGATTTGACCTTCTTGCAGTCCAGGGGACTCATAAGAGTCTTCTCCAGCACCACAGTTCGAAAGCAAAATGAAGCAGGACAAAGGCTAATAGAGTTTTGCCACGAGAACATGCTGATCATAGCAAACACTCTTTTCTAACAGCACAAGAGCCGACTCTACACATGGACATCACCAGATGGTCAATAATGAAATCAGATTGATTATGTACTTTGCAGCCAAAGATGGAGAAGCTCCATACAGTCAGTAAAAACAAGACCTGGTGCTGACTGTGGCTCAGATCATGAGCTTCTTGTTGCAAAACTTCGGCTTAAACCACTAAACCATTCAGGTATGACCTAAATCATATCCCTTATGAATATACAGTGGAGGTGAGGAATAGATTTCAGGGATTAGACCTGATAGACAGAGTGCCTGAGGAACTATGGACGGAGGTCCGTAACATTGTTCAGGAGGCAGCAACTCAATCCATCCCAAGGAAAAAGAAATGCAAGAAAGCAAACTGGCTGTCTGAGGAGGCTTTACAAGTAGCTGAGGAAAGAAGGGAAGCGAAAAGCAAGGGAGAAAGGGGAAGATATATCCAACTGAATGCAGAGTTCCAGAGAATAGCAAGGAGAGACAAGAAAGCCTTCTTAAATAAATAATGCAAAGAAATCGAAGAAAATAACAGAACGGGAAAGCCTAGAGATCTCTTCAAGAAAATCAGAGATCTCAAGGGAACGTTTTGTGCAAAGATGGGCATGATAAAGGACAAATAAGTCAGGGACCTAACAGAAGCAGATGAGATTAAGAAGAGGTGGAAGGAATACACAGAAGAACTATACAGGAAAGATCTGAATGTCCCTGATAGCCATGATAGTGCGGTCACTGAACTTGAGCTGGACATCCTCGAGAGTGAAGTCAAGTGGGCCTTAGGAAGCATTCCTAACAACAAAGCTGGCGGAGATGACAGTATTCCAGCTGAGCTATTTAAGATTCTAAAAGATTATGCTGTTAAAGTGCTGCACTCAATATGCCATTGATATGCTACTGTACAATTGCGCTCATTTCACATGCCAGGAAGGTGATGCTCAAAATCCTACAAGCTAGGCTTCAGCAGTATGTGAACTGAAAATTACCGGAAGTACAAGCTGGGTTTCGAAGAAGCAGAGGAACTAGAGATCAAATCGCCAACATTCGCTGCATCATGGAGAAAGCAAGAGAATGCCAGAAAAACGTCTATTTCTGCTTCATTGACTACGCTAAAGCCTTTGATTGTGTGGATCACAACAAACTGTGGCAAATTCTTAAAGAGATAGGAGTACCAGACCACCTTACCTGTCTCCTGAGAAACCTGTACGAGGGTCAAGAAGCAACAGTAAGAACCGGACATGGAACAACCGATTGGTTCAAAATTGGGAAAGGAGTACGACAAGGCTGTATATTGTCACCCTGTTTATTTAACTTATATGCAGAGTACATCATGAGAAACGCCAGGGTGGATGAATCACAGGTCGGAATTAAGATTGCCGGGAGAATTATCAACAACCTCAGATATGCAGACGATACCACCCTAATGGCAGAAAGCGAAGAGGATCTAAAGAGCCTCTTGTTGAGGGTGAAAGTGGAGAGTGCAAAAGCTGGTTTGAAACTCAACATTAAAAAAACTAAGATCATGGCATCTGGCTCCATCACTTCCTGGCATATAGAAGGGGAAGAAATGGAAGCAGTGACAGATTTTATTTTCTTGGGCTCCAAGATCACCGCAGACGGTGACTGTAGCCATGAAATTAAAAGACACTTGCTACTTGGGAGGAAAGCTATGGCAAACCTAGACAGCATAGTAAGAAGCAGAGACATCACCTTGCTGACAAAGGTCCATATAATCAAAGCTATGATTTTCCCAGGAGTAATGTATGGCTGTGAGAGCTGGACTATAAGGAAGGCTGAGCGCCGAAGAATTGATGCATTCGAACTGTGGTGCTGGAGAAGACTCTTACGAGTCCCCTGGACTGCAAGGAGGTCAAATCAGTCAATCCTAAAGGAAATCAACCCTGAGTGCTCATTGGAAGGACAGATACTGGAGCTGAAGCTCAAATATTTTGGCCACCTAATGTGAAGAGAAAAGTCACTGGAAAAGACTCTGATGCTGGGAAAGACTGAAGGCAAAAGGAGAAGGGGACGGCAGAGGATGAGATGGCTAAATAGCATCACCGATGCAATGAATATGAACTTGAGCACCCTCAGGGAGAGAGCGGAGGTCAGGAAGGCTTGGCATGCTATGGTCCATGGGGTCACGAAGAGTCGGACACGACTTAACGACTGAACAACAACAAATCATAGAATCATAGAATAGTAGGGTTGGAAGGGGCCTATAAGACCACTGAGTTTCATCTTGAATGCCTGCAGTGTGGACTAAAAAGGTTAGTCCTTTTTAATTCAAGAAGCATAATAATAATAATATAATCATAGTTTATTAATTATTATTATGAAGAGCCATTGCAACTAGGTGAGAAGCAATGCCCCATTAAAATAAATGGAACTTAGTCCATGGTGACCCACAACTTCTTTAAGGTTGCAATTCTATACACATTTATTTGGGAGCAAATCCCATTGAACATAATGGTACTTACGTCTGAATAGACAAGTAGGATTGCCCTACAAGGCTACAAGCATAACTACACTCACTAGGGGAGTAAACTGAAGTCCAAATCAGCCCCCTGTCAGTAGCCACACATGTAGACAAAACACACTCGAGTGGTGGGTTAGGAGCAGACTTTTACTGGATATATAACAAACTTACATCTCAAGGTAAGCTGGCTGAGGTCAACATCACTTTCAGGAGGAAGAAGGAAGAAGATAGGAAAGTAAAGGGAGGAGACAAGGAAAAGGCAGAAGAGGGCTTTCATTCCCTCCCACCTTACTCATATTAACCCTTCAAGTTCAGGCTGAGTGACTCATAGCCCCAGTCCCTCCAACATAAACTCCACTGAACACATTGGCACTTATTTCTGAGTTAACAAACCTAGGATCCCGCTGTCAACCAGAGGGGTTGAATCCAACCCCAGGCCCCCTCCTGTTCTTTAAAGGACAAACTTGATGTGCAAACAAACAGCAGGTGAAAACTTTTCATTGCATGGTGCTAAAACATGATCCCCTGCTAACGTCTGCACATCAAACCCAGTAGAATCCCTCTCCCACACACAGCAAACCTCACGCATAAACACGAGCAACAGACAGTGGTGGCGGCAACGCCCCCCTGCCGCTCCTGCCATGGCCAGCAGCAGCAGCAGCTCTGAACTGGTGGCTGGTGCTGCAGGATGACGAGGGCAGCGCTGGGTGTGCAGGCACAGAGTAAGGATGGGCAGCAGGGTGGGGAAAGGTCAGGAAGCTGAGGGGCTGGCTGGGGATGGTCAAGTTGTGAGGTGTGGTGGCTGCTCAGGGGGTGGAAGGCAGAGAAGCCCAGAGCTGAGGAGGAGAATAGGGAGTGCCGAGAGGAGGCTGCAGAGCTCCCTCAGGCTCCCTTTCTCGCCCCCTTTGTCTGGCTGGCTCTACGTGGTAGGTAGTCGCCTGCACACCCTTCCTCTGCTCCCTCCTCCTCCCGCCGCGTCCGCCCCAGAGCAGCAGCAGCAGACTGCGACCCTGCTGGGAGCTGGCTCCAATAAAAGTGCAGGAGCAAAGCACCGGTGTGACCCCAGAGTACTACACCCCCGAAAAAGACACTCAACAAACATGGAGTCACTGAGCTCAGCTTGGCAGCCCCTTCAGCTGGGTGCCCAGTGCGAGCACCTAGCACTCCCACCCCTAACACTGGCCCTGGGCCTTCACTTTTGCCTGGCTTCTTAGTACTGTAGAGCTGTCTGCTCCTACTACCCCAAGGCACAGGGCGGAGGGCTGCGTATGTATTATATTGTGCATACTATAGTGTCACTATCTCATGATTTGGACTTGACTTCTAGTACACTTGCCAAAAATGTTAGCCACTACTGCACTTCTTCGTCAAAGAACTATATTTGTATTCCAGAGCTGGAAAATATTTCAAATTCCTGGGTGTGAGTCTAACATTTTTATGTGCCTTCAAGCCCCCGTCTTTATCTATTGGTGGCAAGTTGCAAGACAAGTATAGCTATAATACTTGAATTTCACAGAGTTGTTATCCTGTTCATAACTGGAAATTCGAATGAGTGAATCTTTTTTAAAATTGAGACTCTTCTTTCTTGCTACAAAGTTAAGTATAATTTGTATGCATTGCCCTGAATGAGAATATTTACGTTATGAAACCCTTTTTATTTATGGGATAATTTTTTTTAGTTACTTTTTTTTCTTTAAAAGAGTTTTGACACTGTTGTGTGTTGGATGCTATTCCTACGCCTGTTTTAATCAGTAAATTGTGCAAGTCCATCTGAACCATTTCCTGTTTAAACAAAGAATGAAAGGGAAAAAGGAATAACATTCACTTCCTGAATGACAGCATTCCAGTTCTGAGACTGGCTGCAATGCAGCTGCCAATCAGAAACAGGCCTTGGAGGGAAGTTCTCGGATGCTGTTTACATGTTCTGTGATTTCTCCTTCTCACTTCTTATGTCGTACAACTTGGAAAATCCTCTTGGTTAGTTGCAGTTACATGTCTGTGTGAATAGCCAAGAAATTTTAATTCCAGCATGAAATGGAAAACAATCTGAAAAGAAATGTCTGTCTGATCCTCTGTAGCCTCAGGTAAAGTGATTGCTATGGTTGGAAGCGTGAGGATGAAAGAGAAAGCTTTTTCCTGTGTGTCTGAGAAACTTTTTATGACAGTAGCTTGAGAAGTTACATTGTTGTTCAATAGCAATGAACTGTGCTTTGCACTTTGTTTGATTAAACACAGTGCAAAGCGCAGCAGAAATAAAAATAAAGTATTGTATTGCTGTGTTATAGATGTGACACTGGCATTTATAACTGACAATGGTTGCTGGGTGGTAAATAATAATTTTGTCTAGAAAAATAGAAGGACCAAATAAAAATGGAAAACTACAGCAGAACTGGAGACGATGACATTACATCTGCGTACTAAAAGGAGCAGCGTAGATAAATATATTCTGCTTGTGAGTCATGTCTGTGGGTATAATGTCAAAGTTCATATTAATGCAAGGTCTTGAATGTAAAAATATTTTAAAACTTTGTGTTGTGGTTTCTGAAATGAAATGAGAGACATTTTATGGTTCAGAGTTTCATAAGTTAGAAATCACTTTTAGGGAGATGGTTTCTGATACAGAAAAAGGCTGCTGATTGAAATGTATTTATTTATATTGCATATACATAAAATACTATATGTGTATATAAATTGAAAAGTTAGGAAGAATCCCCATGGGGTTAATGGAAATATAATTATTGAAAATAGATAATTCTTTGTAAATTCTTTGTAAATAGATAATTGTTTGTAAATTCTTGTATCAAGAATTGATTCAAATTCTTGTATGTACAAAGAAATAGATAATTCTTTGTCAACTAAGAGGGATCCAACTAATAAATCTGTTACAATAGAATATTTTGTAATAGTCTAATAATCTTTGTGGGCTTTCATAGTTAGAACTGTTTCTTCCCAAATTTCCTGTGAAAACCTATCACACTAAATTTGGAAAAAAAATAAATCAGTCATGATGAAGTGAACCACTCCTCCTTTGATAACGTATACAATGCATTCATTGTTTGGATTTCTAAAAGGCAAAAATGCTTTCTAGAACAGTATAACTACAGAAGCGCCAAAAGTGCAAATTATCTTGTCTTATACAATTTAACTACGCCATAGGTGTCTGTCATCTTGTTAGAAAAACTGAAAAAGTCTACTGATAATTCCCTGAATAAAGATGTATTTAAGAATATGGCAATACTTTGATGTCTGCAAGTCCAAAGGAGCCTAAGAGTTAATGCAGAGCAGAAATACAGACTGTGTTTGCCAGAATGTCTGCAGCTTCTCCCATCCTTTCCTAGAGTCTGCCAGCTGTGATTCATGGAATGATTTTTATGTGCTGACTAATCCAGTGGTTTTCTTTTCCGCTGTGCTCTCACTTTCTTTGCAAAACAAAAGTCTGTTGCTTTTTCAAAAGAATATTTGTTAAGCTTAAAAAGTAAACACTGTAAAGATGGAGAAGTACTCTTTAAAGGGGACAAGCAAAACCTAGCTTTTAAAGAAAATATATTAGTGTAAAATGTGTGATGGTGGTACTTGAAGGATACTAAATGAAATTAACACTTGTGGTATGTCTTTTCTCTTCCAGATCGTTCTGAAAGAAACAAACCTGACCATCGCTCATCAGGGTGAGATCTTTGTTCCCATTCTTATTTTGTGATTTTTGTGCAGGAAGTGCGAAATCTGGCACTTAAAATACGAACTCAGTTTTGCATTTTAGATCTGGTCTGGTAATTAAAGGGAATACAGACCAACACATTGGACCCTTTTATTTTTCCTAATAGGCAAAATGTTTCATCGAGTCCAGATGTGTTCTCTTTCCACTTCTTGCTCTCATTTTAATTTTCCTTCATAGTATGGCAAAAACAAAAGGCTTTAAAATGTGCACAGTGTTAATAACTGTTGACCAAACTTTTAATTTAATTTTATAGCTGAAATCACTTCTTCTATTTAAATGTAACAGTGAAAAGTGCACCTAGTCTGTAAATATTGATTTTCAGTGTTATGAGCCATCGCAACACTAAATTCAATCACAAAGCAAGAAAGGCATTTTGTATATTAAGATCCTTTCATAATTTAAAGTTTCTTCTAATGGGGTAATAATAAACGATATTCCAGCTTTCTGTATGTTTGTGACACAAAGTATCTGATACAGGTAGATTTGCCCTGCACCCAAATTATGTCCCCTGAACTGCCTCTGCCTTCATGCAAGTGACAAGAATAAGAGGGAATGCTAGAAGCAGCTAAGAAATCTGTATCTGCTCTAGGGTGGCCACATGTCCTGTTTTACAGAGGTCGATCCTCTATTTTGGGGATCTGGCAGAGGACAGTCCTCTATTTGAAGTTGTCCTCAAAGTCAAAGAACTACAAGGAGGGAGAACCAAAGCCTATTTAAATTATAGTTATTATTTCTAAATTTGCACCTATACATATAAATTTGCATATGCAAGTGTTATGCAAATTGGTGTCCTCTTTTGTCCTCTTTTCGTGATGCAATTCATATTTTTTGACAACGCGTAAGCAGACACCCTAGTCTGCTCTGCTTCCTGCTTTGTATTGTCTGCATCCCTCTCATCCTTAGGA
This sequence comes from Heloderma suspectum, assembly GCF_057233095.1. Lineage (NCBI taxonomy): Eukaryota > Metazoa > Chordata > Lepidosauria > Squamata > Helodermatidae > Heloderma > Heloderma suspectum. The sequence goes on along the minus strand of NC_139462.1, from coordinate 65,178,807 downwards.
ATGTGGTTCTATATGTATTCCCTATTTTATGGAGATTAATCCAAAACATACAGATTTATAATATGCCACTATGAGAAAAGCGGAATAAGCACAGTACCCCACGCTAGAGAGCCTAGTAGATTCAAAGTGTTCAAGTAAAAGAACCAAAATACAATCTATAATGGTTGTTGTTGTTCAGTCGTTAAGTCGTGTCCGACTCTTCATGACCCCATAAACCATAGCACACCAGGCCTTCCTGTCCTCTGCTCTCTCCTGGAGTGTGCTCAGTTTCATATTCATTGTATCGGTGATGCTATCTAGCCATCTCATCCTCTGCCATCCCCTTCTCCTTTTGCCTTCAATCTTTCCCAGCATCGGGGTCTTTTCCAGGGCGTTTTCTCTTCGCATTAGGTGGCCAAAATATTTCAGCTTCAGCTTCAGTATCTGTCCTTCCAATGAGCAGTCAAGGTTGATTTCCTTTAGGATGGACTGATTTGACCTTCTTGCAGTCCAGGGGACTCATAAGAGTCTTCTCCAGCACCACAGTTCGAAAGCATTGATCCTTCGGCGCTCAGCCTTCCTTATAGTCCAGCTCTCACAGCCATAGATTACTACTGGGAAAACCATAGCTTTGATTATATGGACCTTTGTCGGCAAGGTGCTGTCTCTGCTTCTTACTATGCTGTCTAGGTTTGCCATAGGTTTCCTCCCAAGGAACAAGCATCTTTTAATTTCATGGCTACACTCACCGTCTGCAGTGATCTTGGAGCCCAAGAAAATAAAATCTGTCACTGCTTTCATTTCTTCCCCTTCTATATGCCAGGAAGTGATGGGGCCATATGCCATGATCTTCATTTTGTTACTGTTGAGTTTCAAACCAGCTTTTGCACTCTCCACTTTCATCCTCAACAAGAGACTCTTTAGATCTTCTTTGCTTTCTGCCATTAGGGTGGTATCGTCTGCATATCTGAGGTTGTTGATAATTCTCCCGGCAATCTTAATTCCAACCTGTAATTCATCCAGCCAGGCGTTTCTCATGATGTACTCTGCATATAAGTTAAATAAGCAGGGTGACAATATGCAGCCTTGTCGTACTCTTTTCCCAATTTTGAACCAATCGGTTGTTCCATGTCCGGTTCTTACTGTTGCTTCTCATACAGGTTTCTCAGGAGACGGTAAGGTGGTCTGGTACTCCCATCTCTTTCAGAATTTGCCACAGTTTGTTGTGATCCACACAATCAAAGGCTTTCGCGTAGTCAATGAAGCAGAAATAGACGTTTTTCTGGCATTCTCTTGCTTTCTCCATGATACAGCGAATGTTGGCGATTTGATCTCTACTTCATCTGCCTCTTCGAAACCCAGCTTGTACTTCCGGTAGTTCTCAGTTCACATACTGCTGAAGCCTAGCTTGTAGGATTTTGAGCATAACCTTGCTGGCATTTGAAATGAGCGCAATTGTACGGTAGTTTGAACACTCTTTGGCATTGCCCTTCTTTGGAATTGGAATGTAAACTGACCTTTTCCAGTCTTGCGGCCACTGTTGAGTGTCCCAAATTTGTTGGCATATTGAGTGCAGCACTTTAACAGCATCATCGTTTAGGATTTTAAATAGCTCAGCTGGAAGACTGTCATCTCCGCTGGCTTTGTTGTTAGTAATGCTTCCTAAGGCCCACTTGACTTCACTCTCGAGGATGTCCAGCTCAAATTCAGTGACCGCACTATCATGGCTATCAGGGACATTCAGATCTTTCCTGTATAGTTCTTCTGTTTATTCTTTCCACCTCTTCTTAATCTCATCTGCTTCTATTAGGTCCCTGCCTTCTTTATCCCTTATCATGTCCGTCTTTGCACAAAACGTTCCCTTGAGATCTCCGATTTTCTTGAAAAGGTCTCTAGTCTTTCCCATTCTGTTGTTTTCCTCGATTTCTTTGCACTGTTCATTTAAGAAGGCCTTCTTGTCTCTTCTTGCTATTCTCTGGAACTCTGCATTCAGTTGGATATATCTTCCCCTTCGCTTCCCTTCTTTCGTGAGCTACTTGTAAAGCCTCATCAGACAGCCACTTTGCTTTCTTGCATTTCTTTTTCTTTGGGATGGATTGAGTTGCTGCCTCCTGAACAATGTTACGGACCTCCGTCCATAGTTCCTCAGGCACTCTGTCTGTCAGGTCTAATCCCTGAAATCTATTCCTCACCTCCACTGTATATTCATAAGGGATATGATTTAGGTCATATCTGAATGGTTTAGTGGTTTTTCCTACGTCCTTCAATTTAAGCCGAAATTTTGCAAGAAGCAGCTCATGATCTGAGCCACAGTCAGCTCCAGGTCTTGTTCTTACTGACTGTATGGAGCTTCTCCATCTTTGGCTGCAAAGGACATAATCAATCTGATTTCGATATTGACCATCTGGTGATGTCCATGTGTAGAGTTGCCTGTTGTGCTGTTGGAAAAGTGTGTTTGCTATGATCAGCGTGTTCTCTTGGCAAACCTCTATTAGTCTTTGTCCTGCCTCATTTTGTACACCAAGGCCATGCTTGCCTGTTATCCCGGTGATTTCTTGACTTCCTACTTTAGCATTCCAATCCCCTATGATGAAGAGGACATCTTTTTTTGGTGTTAGTTCTAGAAGGTGTTGTAGGTCTTCATAGAACCGATCAACCTCAGCTTCTCCGGCCTCAGTGGTTGGGGCATAGACTTGAATCACTGTGATGTTGAATGGTTTGCCTTGGATTCATACTGAGATCATTCTATCGTTTTTCAGATTGTACCCCAGTACTGCTTTTCCCACCCTTTTATTGACTATGAGTGCTACTCCATTTCTTTTAAGGGATTCTTGCCCACAGTAGTAGATACAATGGTCACCTGAATTAAATTCGGCCATGCTTGTCCATTTTAGTTCGCTGATTCCCAAGATGTCAATGTTCAATCTTCCCCTCTCATGTTTGACCTCCTCCAGTTTCCCTTGATTCATTGGTCTTACATTCCAGGTTCCTAAACAATATTGTTCTTTACAGCATCAGAGTTTCTTTTCACCACCAGACACATCCACAGCTGAGTGTCCTTTCGGCTTTTGCCCAGCCGCTTCACTCTTTCTGGCGCTACTTGGAAATACCCTCTGCTCTTCCCCAGTAGTAAATTGGACACCTTCCAACCTGAGGGTCTCATCTTCCGGTGTCATATCTTTTAGCCTTGTGATACGTTCCATGGGGTTTTCTTGGCAAGAGTACTGGAGTGGGTTGCCATTTTCTTCTCCAGTGGACCACATTTTGTCAGAACTCTCTGCCATGACCTGTCCGTCTTGGGTTGGCCCTGCACGGCATAGCTTATGGCTTCACTGAGTTATGCAGGCCCCTTCGCCACAACAAGGCAGTGATCCATGAAGGGGACAATCTATAATGCTAGGCTAAAAAAAGCCAAAGAGCAAAAAACGGGTTTCCTAAATAACCAGTCTGACCTAGGGTGGGGATTTGTTTCTGTTCTGAGCCATGGCAATCCACTAGGTTCTGAATGTGACATGCATACTATTCACAGTGATAAATGCTTAGTAGTACAAGGGTTAATGGGTCAGCTGTGTACAAGGAAAGTCACAAAATTGTCTTACCAGTTTTGCTAGCAATTCTGGGTTCAGATTGTTCACATACTTGATTTTTTGTTTTTGGTTAAATCCTCTTGGTTTTTTTGCTATCATTAGTTACAGTAAGCTATATGACTTATTTTCTCTTCAAGTCAGTAACAAACATCTCTTAAGGGGAGAAGCTCTGGGCAGTATTCCAGCTCTTCTGTTGATGATCGCGAATGTTTGATTTAATACTATCACCAGTGTGCCGCAAGTAAAAGGAAAAAATCCCAATGCTTTGAGGAATTCCATACACAGGTGACATCCAATGTTGTACTAGCAGACTTCAGCCCAGGCAACACAACTTTCCTTTCCTCTGCTCACCCTTGCAACCTCCCCACACTCCCAAACATCTCCTCCAGAGGATCTGCCAAATCTCTGTAGGAGGTTTGGGGGAGGAGGGCACATGAGGTTGCAGGGGGAGGGGGAATCCATTTCTCTGATGGATGCTATTCCATTGGACGATTGACACCATTGGGGACAACCCAAACTTGCCTGCCTTAATTCCCTGCCAGGTTTCTATTGTTGACTGGACAACTGTTTTGCCCCAGTGAAAGGTTTGTCAGGATCAAAGAACAAGCCGTAGAGTGAGAACAGCCAAGCTAGGGATGGGCAACCTGTTTGGCAAGGAGGAGTACTGTGGAAAGTTTTTTCACACTTTCCTCTGCAGTTGTCAGCTGAAAAAATATTTATTTATTATTTCGTTTCGTTTCGTTTGTATACTGCCCAATAGCTGAAGCTGTCTATGCTGTTCACAAAAAATGACAAACCACAAATACAAGACAATAAGAACATAGTATAAACATTTTAACATACAAAATTTGAAACAATTTAAACAGCTAAAACAACTTCAATAAGATAATGGACTTGATAAAGACAGTTGACATAAATGCCCTGTTATCTACTCCTGTTAAATGCCTGGGAGTATAGGACAGCCTTAACCTGGTGCCAAAAAGATGACAGCGTTGGCACCAGGCAGACCTCAGTGGGGAGCTTGTTCTGGAATTGGGGGGCCACCACTGAGAAGATCCTCTCCTTTGTTGCCACCCTCCAAGCCTCCCTCAGAGGAGGCACTCAGAAGAAGGCCTCAGATGTTGATTGTAGTGTCTGGGCAGGTTCATGTTAGGAGAGGTGCTCCATCAGGTATCGTGGTCCCAAGTGATGCAAGGCTTTATATGTTAAAACCAGCACCTTGAATTGGGCTCTGAAACACACAGGCAGGCAATGAAATCTGGCCAGAATTGGTGTTATATGTTCAGACCTCCTGGTCCCAGTTATTAATCTGGCTGCCACACCTTGTCAATGTCCTCAATCTGTACCAACTGAAACTCATCCGAGAAAACTGGGCAAGGCTGCTCTGGGTACCTCACCTGATTCACCTGCTGTAACACCTGAGTGGATATCCAGTATTCTGGTGGATGCAAGAGATTTTGTCCTGGAAGTGCCTAGCAAATGTATTACAGTGGGCTTTGGATGGATCCACAGTGTCCTTAGGGCCACCACGTAACAGGCCCTGGATGACCCTGAAAAGCTCCACTGGGCAGTACATAAATAATTTGGTAGAAGCAGTGAGATGTTGTTTCTTTGCCGCCTTCTCTACCCCTGAATGTATGTGACTGTAGGCACACCAGTGTTCAATTTTATCCACTTGGAGTTTTTCTTAATCTGCACTGAAGCCATCTTGCTCTCAGCTCCGGGACATACCATAGAGCCATACGAGCTCTGCTGCAGAGAGGGAACTCAGGAACAATCACGTCAACTGCATTCTGCATATGGTCATATCTGCATTTTGCAAATTAACCAGAGTTTCACGGGGTGCCAGCCATATTGACAGGAAAACTTCCTAGAGCATTCTGGAAACTATCTGGAACCATTAGCTTCTGGGGGCAGACCATCTTAAGAGGTTCCCCACCCTTGCAGAGGGGAAAAGCCACCGTCGGTCTAAATCGCAACAGGAGGTGATCTGACCATGACAAAGGGACCAATGCAAAGTCCTCCACGTTTAGATCATGATCCCCATGACCGGCTGAAAAAAACAAGTCTAGAGTGTGCCTTGCTACATGTGTTGGGATCATGACATGGTGGGATAGTCCTATGGTTGTCATGGAGGCCATGAAATCCTGAGCCGCCCCAGGCAAGGTGCCTTTTCATGAATGTTGATGTCTCCCCAAACCAACAGCCTTGGGGACCTCAGCATCACATCCGAGATCACCTCTGTCAGCCCAGTTTGGGAGACTGCTGGGTAGCGGAGTGGGCAGTACACCAGCAGAATCCCCAGTCTGTCCTGCTGGCCCAACACAAGATGCAAGTACTCCAGACTAGTAGTCAGATGGACAGAGAGCCTAGAGAAAGAGAGAGAATTCTTATAGACAATGGCAACCCCCCCCCCGCAACTCTCAAGTCTGCCCTGATGCTGAACCAAGTACCCCAGTCAGCACAACTGGGAGAGACAAATTTCTCCTTGTTCACCCACCCAGGTCTTGGTTATGCATGCCAGATCAGCCACCTCATCCACTGTTAAATCATGGACAAGGGAGGTCTTTTTATGGACCGATCTGGCATTTAAAAGCAGCAACCAGAGACCCAAGGGCAGGGTGATAGGGCAACCACCAAACCTGCAGATGTGGGGAGGACCAGAACATGGCACAGTCATTAACTGTCTGGGCTACATTCCCCTTACCTGGTGAGCTCTCCTCCCAATGTCATATCTCCCTTTATCCGTCACTACATTGATTGAGGCTGATCCCCCCACTTGGCCCCACATCCTCCCTCCCAGGCACATAATCAGGCCCTGAGAAGGGAATCAATCCCCCACCAAAGATTCTAAACATGGCCCCGCTGGAGTCAACATGGCCCCATGGCTTGGCTGGAGTCCACCAGGAAAAGGACCTTCAGTGTGGTGGCTCCCTTCCCGTGGAACTCCCTGCCTTTGGAGGTCAGGCAGGCACCAACGTTGTGCTGCTTTCGCTGCTTTCTGAAGACATCGTTATTTCAGAGGCCTTCCTTGAGTTACTACCCACAGCTTATTAAATTCAGAATTTGTTTCTTTTAAAATGTTTTAATTATTTTAATGTCGTGTTTCATTCTTTTGTCTTTGTTGTTCACCGCCCTGAAATCTTTTGATGCGGAGCAGTATATAAATATTGTAAATTAATAAAATAAATAAATAACCAAATTGGCCAAGATGTTAGGGGGTGGCCCTTGCATCCCCCAGAAGCAGCTCCCCCCAAAGGGGTGATCTCTTTTGGGTTTGTTGCTGCCCCACTTCTGGCTGGGCAGGTAAAGGCCTTTCTCCAGGGTCCAGCATAGCTATCTCGCATTCTCAGTCAGCTGCGGGGAGGCTTTCTCCTCTTGTCAGGTATGCTAGCTGCTCCCAGATAGCAGGAGTAACAGTCCAGCACACAGCAGGCAGACAATCCAGGGCGATGGTAAGAAACAGCTCACCTGCCCTGCAGGGTGGCCCAGCTTCCTTGACTGTAGGTTCAGGTCTCGATTAGCCCAGCTTCTGGGCCAGCCTTCCCCCAGAGTCAAGCACAGCTGGATCATGTTGTCAATCAACCCAAGGGATGCCTTCTTCCCCTGCCAGCCACATCAGCCTCTCCTGACAGCAGGAGTTACAGTCTAGCACACAGCAGGCAACAATGCCATTGTTTTACAACAATATAATTAATTAATTAATTTCTTAATCGCCCATCTGGCCAGTCACCCGGCCACTCTGGGCGATGTACAGCATTACAACAGTTTCAAAACAATAAAATTCTACATTAAAACATCATATTTCTAAAAATACCCTAACCTACCCCAAATGCCTGCCTGAACAACCACATTTTTAATGTGTGGCGGAAGCTCATTAAAGAGGGGGCATGACGGAGTTCCCTAGGGAGGGAGTTCCACAGAGTGGGGGCCACCACAGAAAAGGCCCTCTCCCTCGTCCCCACCAGTCTAGCTGTCCTGGCTGATGGGACAGAGAGAAGGCCATCCGAGGCTGATCTTGTTAAGCGGCCTGTCTGGTGCTGCTGGAGGCGCTCCTTAAGATAGGCTGGGCTGGAACCATATAGGATTTTAAAGGTCAAAATCAACACCTTGAATTTGGCCTGGAAAACAACTGGTAACCAGTGCAACTCATTCAGCACCAGAGTGATGTGATCACGCCAGTGGCCACCTTTAATCAGGCGAGCCGCCGCATTCTGTACCAGCTGCAGCTTCCGAACCATCTACAAGGGTAACCTCACATAGAGCGCATTACAGTAGTCTAGACGAGAGGAGACCAGGGCATGTACTACCGATGGGAGCAGATGGTCGGGAAGGTAGGGGCGCAGCTGCCGTATCAGATGGAGTTGGTACAGCGTTGTCCGGCTCACCACTGACACCTGAGCCTCCATGGACAGCTGGGAGTCCAAAATGACCCCCAGGCTGCGGACCTGGTCTTTCAAGGGTAGCCATACCCCATTCAACACCAGGTCAACATCCCCCAGCCTCCTCTTGTCTCCCACCAAAAGTACCTCGGTCTTGTCAGGGTTCAGCCTCAGCTTATTCCTCCCCATCCAGCCACTCACCGTCTCCAGACATTTGGACAGGGATTCTACAGCAAACCCTGGTGAAGATTTGAATGAGAGGTAGAGCTGTGTGTCATCCGCATATTGAGGACACCGCACCCCAAACCTCCTGATGATAGCGCCCAGCGGCTTAACATAGATGTTAAATAGCATCGGGGAGAGGGTGGAACCCTATCGTTTACCAAGTGTGACTTTCAGAATATAATCACTGTGGTGGTGTATCCTATTGTTACACCCTCCCCTGAGAGGTTCTGGGACAGCACTACAGGGTTGAAAGATTACTGAAGGCCATGTATTTTTTAATATTTGTTTACAAATATATAATTGAGTATCGAAAACAGGCAAGCAACTAGACAGCAGCCTTGGTTTCCTAAAAAGTTGCTGATAACTCCCTCTTCTACACGGATGGTAACATTTTGGCTTTGGAAAGATTCAGGCTTGGAGAATGAGTCTGCTATTAGTATATAGGATAAATTCTCCATATAATGCATTAGGAAGGGATGAAAACAAACACAATGCTGAAACAAAACTTAAATCTAGGTTTCAGACAAGAAGTGCAAATATAGGAGCAGACCTGAATCTAAATGCAATAAAGCCATTATTATGTCATTTGAAAAGAAACTTGAAGGTTTTTAAAAGTACTGTGATTCTTTGCCTATTGTATTAATGTAGAATTCTTCTATCAACTGATACCCTCATCTTTTTTTATGGCAATTTGGAAGATTTTTTTGCTGCTGTGGGCAGGGCAGGTGAGAGTCCAGGGTCTGGAAATTGGCCCCCAGACCACCCAGAATTTCCAACCCCTGGGCTAGAGCCTTGAGGCTAAGTTTGTATATGCTAATGCACAAAAATAATAAATGCGCTTGACCACTGTCCAACTTGTTTAGGATGACTAGGACATGTGGTATTGTATCCTGATTATGTTACTAAAGATCATGAGATGGATTAGAAATCAGAAGACTAAACAATACGTAATTTATGAGACCCATTCTTTGCCTTCAGGGTACTGAATTTTTAAAATTCGTGTTTTCAAGAGTCTCTCCACTATCTTAAGGCCTAAGTGTCTTTTGATTTAAAGTAAATTAGAAAAATAAAAATAAAACTAGCAACCTGCCCATCATTATGATACATGGGATACGTGCAAGCAAGAACTCACATATTGCAAGAATGCCTGGAGCAAATAATACCCCCTTGGTTATGCAAGGGCAAGACTTCCACTGTTATAAAAGGTCTCATAATAGACCCTTTGCTCTCATCATAGCAGTGTCCTTCAATGAAGAACTTTGCTTTTTCCTATACCATTCATTTCACTTCTATGAAAGAAAGTAAAGGGATTCAGGCAGAAACACAATTACTATGGGAGCTGAACCTTGTGCCAGAGTGACACTAGCATTTGAGAATCAAGCTTGCCCATAGACCTGCTCAGAATTTTGTTCCTTAGGCATGCGTAGTATGTTACAGAATCTTGGGAAATAGTGTGTGTGTGTACCTGAATTTTATAAATTACCCACCTGTGGTATTGATCAATATCTCTGTATAGCTTCAGTTAGACAGTTTTTCATATCCTGCTATCTGAAATAGCATGGTCTCTACTATTGAGCTTCAGTTTGAGTAATACAATTGTAAAGAAACTACAACTAGTTTATCTAAAGCCTTTTTTTTTAATAACCACTTTAGAAGCTTGGGACTCAAATCTGTTTGTCTTCTTTTGTTTTTAACTTCAGTTCTTTTAAAGAATCTTTAAAAACTTTATGTTTTGGAAGATATGGAAAGGGGTAGTTTCTGAAAGCACTGTTTTAACTCTACCCTGTGGAATGCTACATAATTTATGAAAATAAATTAAAAATAAATAAATGCAGGCTTAATCTTTGCACCCACTAATCTTGTTAATGTTCTTTTAAAAACATAATTGAGAGTTAAGAAATATGCAGAAAGGGCTATTTGAAATAATTTTCAATACATTCAGCTCCATTAAAAAAAAATAAGGCACACTAAACAATACTGTAGTCACTTTCCATTTTGCTTCTAACATATTATTAGAGATGCACATTATTTTGCAGAACAAAAAAGAATGTGATTCCCTGCCTGGTATGTTATCTTATAATGCAGTACTGTATATTATTATCTAGCCAAGATGACATTCAAATAACTGCTGTTTTGTCTGAAAAGCTTAATTAAAATGAATGGAGAGCTGTAACTTTGGAATGCAGAAATTGGAACTAAACGGGAAGAGAATTTCCAAGTCAGATTATTTGATTACCTCCTGACACCACGGAATAGAAGCCCTCTTGCAACTAATGTTTTAGGAAGCTGTTTACTGCAGGCAAGTTTCTAGGCTTTATTGAAATTACTTGAACAGAGCAATCCTATGGGGCATGAGAAGGAAAACCTGAAGTAAAGGAACCGCCTTTTCCTATGCCTGCCAGACTTGGCAGGGCAGAAGGTGGTGGGTGGGGCCATTTTTCCTTTTTCTTCCTTTTTGGGGAGCGTTTAAAAAATGTTTCCCTCCTATTGATTTCAGTGGGAACGAAACATTCTATGCTCATTCCAAGGCTAGCATGTTTTACCTGCTTTCAGGGGGCATGTCAGGGGAACAGGAAGGCTTTGGTTCCTGCAGACAAGAGTTCTGCCATCGGAGGAGGTTGTTGGATCAGAGCTCTGATGTCAGAAGAGCACCAGCTGTGGACCTCTCTGCAGCCCCACAAAGGAGACTTACAAGATCGGATCTCCTTCTCCAAAGGACAGAGATCTGCCCCTCAGAGAGGGAGATCCTAACAATCTTATGGTCCCTGGGACACCCTTCCAGGAACCATAGGATTGCAGCCTAGATGCCTGAAGGTTACCTCATTTTGTTACGTAATTAACACAGTTTGGCATTTCATTTGCATGAAAATGGTGGATATCAGGTACATCCTGGGAACATGTTGTTGTTTTTATCCTGAAATTGTGTAGCCTAAATGAGGGGTTGGGGGCACAAAACCCAGCTGTCAAGAATGTTGAAGCAGGCTTAGAAATCAGTTTGGGCTTCTTTTATCTGAATTTGCCATTTTTTTGTTTCTGATCATTTAGCATTCTTCATCATTCCTCCTTCAGATGTTTTTGCATCATTTGCATCATTGTTTTTGCATTCATCATCAAAATGGGAACATGGAATATTTATGTTAGATGGTAGTTTTCTTCAGGCAGGAAGTTTGGAAGAATTGTCAAAAGGAATATGGGAATTCCCATTCCCTCTCCCCGCAAACTGGTGCACCTGTTCTTCACAGGAGCACTTCAGCCTGAGTTTTTTGGATGCCCTGCAGACTGCCTTTTGCATGCTGTATGTGGAAGTGAAGGAAAGACAGTCAACATTGACAGTTTTGATGACTGCATTTCAAGCTGGGATTTAAGGGGTGTGTGTTTGGTTTTGTTAGAGGCATTCTTCCCATCAGTGAAGATTCCTTTCAGGGGCATGGCGTCCTTTCAGAAATGTAGCTAGAGAGCTAGTGTAGCAAAGTTTGGCATTTCATTAGTACAGCTCTACAAGCTATGCTGCTGCATCTGGAAAGGCACGTTTAGAGAAGGTGTGGTTGTATTATACTAATTTCAAGTGCATGTGCAATGCATATTCTTCAAAGGCCACTCTTGCAAGTTTGCATTTCTAATGTCATAAAGGGTGTAACTCAACTGACTCAGCAACTACATAGAACAAGCTGCTATTGTGAAGAAAGATATATTTGTTTTTGTAAGGACCTCTTTATCTTAAAAGTATCTATAGAGACAAATTCCAGGAGGGGAGCTAGTTGCAGCAAAAACAACAGAGCCTGTGGCTCTTTAAAGACTTAAGTTCAGAGAGAAGGTGGAAAAATCATTTGTTCATTTTCCAGTGTTAGGCCTATAGATATAGGTAACCTTGAGTTAGGCTCTGGGCCACAAAAGCTAATGCCATAATAAATCCATTAATGCTTTATGATGCCAAAGGTCTCTTCATCATTAAAAAGGTTTTATTTTTTCTGCTGTGCTATGACGATGATTATTTGTACATGGTGTTATTGTTTCTGAGATGTGTCTGTTGACGTGCCCAGGCATCCTTTGCTTTTGTAGTGATGTTGGTGTGTAACATGTGGTGTCTTAATTTAAAGCTGTTATTCCACTGATTACTGTTATTATTGCATAATGTTGAAATGGGTGAGGGTTTGTGATTTATATGAGCTTTTTAATATTATGTTGAAACCCAAAGTAATCAACGCTTCTGTGAGAACTGGTGTTTAAGAGCTAAACTAATCTGGGTAGATTGCAGAATAATGCATCATTATGCACACTCATAGAAATATTGGCATACAGTGGAAACATCCCCGTGGAGGACAGAGTGCAAAATGCTTATGTCCCTGGCTAGCAAGCTAATGTTTAACTGGGGTCATGGTTTGAATTGAGCAAGAGCTGAAGGGCCAGAAAACCACCCAATGACTCACTCCTTCACAAGCCAACACGGTCAGAGGGCTGTTTAACCCCACCCCACCCCCGTCACAGAGTGAAACCAGCAGATGTTTTGACAGTGTTTTGGGGAGTGAGCAGCTGACGTGCACGAGGGAAGAATGAGGACAGAACATGTGTTGTCATTGGCAAGGGAGGTGGGGGGTTAAAGATCTCTTTGTCTGCATCTCAGGTCTTGGTCTACATATGCAGCGCAATATGGTAGAATCCTGAGGTGGTAGAGTAGACTCTACCATTTGAAACCAAAGGTGGGGATAGTCTTTTTGAAGATCTTCTACATTTTTTTTTAAAAAGCCTCCCTGGAAGAAAAAAGCAGACCACTTAACACATCAGGTTCTAGTGCAGCCTGCTCCCTGTTATGCTAGTTTTGTACTTGCAGTGAGATGTGTCGGTATTTTAAAATTTTATTTATTTTTAGGTAGAGGAGCATTCTAAAATGCAATCAGCCACTTTTATTATGAAGTGATACATTTGATTCTTCCATCTCAGAATTATTTGTGTCTCACTTGTTCACTTGTTCACCATTGGTGTCAGGGCCTCAGGTAAGGAATCTTTTCAAAGCAATAGTAGAGCCCAGAGGACATAGTCACCTTCTCCTTTTTCCCCACAAAAGGTTTCCTCTTCAAGTTTCCCTTCTGAACAGGAGCTGTTTGGTGTAAATTTGAGTTGCCTTTTCTGTTCTCTCTTAATGGCTAAGGAGAGTCATCAATAGCAGCTCTTTTTCTGTGGATAAGAAAGGTAAGCAGGTTTTCTGGGGTGGAGAGGCTAGTGGGTAAGCAACGAGTATAAAGAAGATCCCTTTCTCAATGGAAGACTTAAATATGGTGCTGCAAAACTCTCAGTTCAGAGAACCTAAGATGAGCAAAGGCATATCTGTCTGTCTACTCAGATTTATATACTGCTTTACACAGAGGTATCAAAGCAGTGAACATAAAATATAACGCCATCAAAACAACAATAAAATATGACAATGAAACAACACAATAAAGCGTCACTCAGTGTGTAAAACTGAATACTCTACTGTGTGCTACAGACCACAGCTGGCTGGATCACAGTTCTGGGAAAGCCTGTGTGAAGAAATGGGTCTTGAGAAAATGTCTAAATGTCAGAACTATGTAGTCCAACTCCAGCATCCTGTTTCCCACAGGACCAACCAGATGCTTCAAGGAGGACATGAGCGCAATATTTATTTTATTTATTTCATTTCTATACCGCCCAATAGCTGAAGCTCTCTGGACGGTTCACAAAAATTAAAACCAAACAACACACAACAAAACAATTTAAAATATATAGAACATTAAAACCACAATATAACAATACAACCACAATAAAACCTAGCAGCAGTGCAGGAGTTTAAAATACAAATTTTTAAAACAGCAAAGCTAAAAGTTTAGAAAGCTAAAATGCCTGGGAAAATAAAAAGGCCTTCACCTGGCACCGAAAGGAATACAATGTAGGCGCCAGGCGAACCTCACTAGGGAGCTCATTCCAGAGCCGGGGTGCCACAGCAGAAAAAGCCCTCCTCCTAATAGCCACCCGCTGCACTTCCTTTGGCAGGGGCTCACGGTGGAGGGCCGCTGACGATGTTCTTAAGATCCGGGCAGGTACATATGGGAGGAGGCGATCCTTCAGATAACCTGGCCCCAAGCCGTTAAGGGCTTTAAATGTTAATACCAGCACTTTGAATCGGGCCCAGAAATGGACTGGCAGCCAGTGCAGCTGAAAAAGTACTGGTGTAATATGAGCTAGCAGGCCAGTCCCTGTTAATAATCTTGCTGCCCTATTTTGGACCTGCTGAAGTTTCCGGACCGTTTTCAAAGGCAGACCCATGTATAATGCATTGCAGTAATCCAGATGAAAAGTTGTCAGAGCATGGATAACTGTAGCTAGGCTATCTCTGTCCAGATAAGGGCGTAGTTGGTATACCAGCCTAAGCTGATAAAAGGTGCTCCGTGCCACTGAGTTCACCTGTGCCTCAAGTGACAGTTCGGGATCCAAGAGCACCCCCAAACTACGAACGTGATCCTTTAGGGGGAGTGCAACCCCCTCCAGAACAGGTTGAATATCACCTAGCCGGGCAGACGAACCACCCGCTAACAGTACTTCCATCTTGTCTGGATTGAGTTTCAGTTTATTGGCCCTCATCCAGACCATTACCGTGCCCAGGCCCTGATTCAGAACAGCCACTGCCTCACCTGGTTTTGATGAGAAAGAGAGGTAGACGTGGGTGTCATCCGCATATTGATGGCACCTCAGCCCATACCTCCGGATAACCTCCCCCAGCGGTTTCATGTAGATGTTAAACAGCATAGGGGATAAAATAGAGCCCTGTGGAACCCCATGGCACAATTGCCATGGCACAGAGCAATAATCCCCCAGCACCACCTTCTGGAATCGGCCATCCAAGTAGGAGCGGAACCACTGTAGTGCAGTGCCTCCAACTCCTAACCCAGACAACCTATCCAGAAGGATACCATGGTCGATGGTATTGAAAGCCGCTGAGAGGTCCAGAAGAATCAACAAGGTTGCACTCCCCCTGTCCCTCTCCCAGCAGAGGTCATCCCACAGGGCGACCAAGGCAGTTTCTGTTCCAAAACCAGGCCTGAAGCCCGATTGAAATGGATCTAGATAATCCGTTTCTTTCAACAGTGCCTGGAGCTGTCCTACAACCACCCGCTCAAGCACCTTGCCCAGGAAGGGGATGTTGGCCACTGGACTATAATTGTTAACATCCTCTGGTTCCAGGTTAGGCTTTTTCAGGAGTTAGGCTTTTTCAGGAGTGGTCTAATTACCGCCTCTTTTAAAGCGGCAGGCACCACTCCCTCTCTCAAGGAGGAATTTACAACCTCCTGGACCCAGCCAGACATCCCCTCCTTGTTTACTTTAATAAGCCATGAAGGGCAAGGTCAAGCACACAAGTGGTCGATCGGACTTGGCCAAGCACCTTGTCCGCATCCTCAGGCCTCAGTAACTGAAACTCATCCAATAAAACTGGACCAGACAGTGCTCTGAATGCCTCTACCAATGGAACTGCATTAATCGTGGTGTCCAATTCATGACGAATCTGAGCGACTTTATCTTCAAAATGCCGTGTAAACTCGTCACAGCGTGCCACCGAGGGTTCCTCCGTCTATCTCCCTGGCCCAGAATGTAACAGGCCGCAAACCACTCGGAAAATCTCCGCTGGACGACACTGAGAAGATGCATTGCTGGTGGAAAAGAACTGTCTCTTTGCCACCCTCACCGCCACAGAGCCACAGAGTAGGCTTGATAGTGGGCTCTTACCTGTGTTCGATCAGACTCAGCACGAGTTTTCCTCCACCAGCATTCTAGCCATCTCCCCTCTTGCTTCATTGCCCTCAGCTCAGGTGTATACCAAGGAGCTGGCCGGGCTCTGCTCAGAGGGAGAGGGCGCTTGGGCACGATCGTGTCAACTGCCTGAGTCATTTCTGCATTCTGCAGAGCGACCTGGGCTTCAACAGGAGCACCAGCCATACCTGCAGGAAAATCCCCCAGAGCCCTCTGGAATCCATCAGAATCCATTAATCTCCGGGGGTGGACCATTTTAATAGGTCCTCCGCCCTTGCAGAGGGGGAAGGCTGCCAGGAGTCTAAACCTCAGCAGGAAGTGATCTGACCATGACAAAGGGACAGATGTTAATTCCTCCACTTTCAGATCACCATCCTCCTGCCCAGTCGAGAAAACCAGATCAAGTGTGTGTCCTTTTATATGCGTTGGGCCGATGACATGTTGGGACAGCCCCATGGTTGTCATGGTGGTCATGAAGTCCTGAGCCTCCCCAGATACAGCGGCCTCGGCATGGAAGTTGAGATCCCCCAGGACCATCATCCTAGGGGTCCTCGATAGTCCTCTCCCATTGTTGTTGCCTAGCAATTGATATTCAGAGGCATGATGCTGCTGAACCTGTAGGCTGCATATAGTCATCCAACTTCTCTCACTTAGTGAACCAATAAGTGGAGATGACAACATTAATCTTTCTTGTCACATTATCTAGTGAAATATACCTGTAATTCTTTACATATGATCACTTAATGACCTGGCCTGCACATAACAACAACCCATCAGTTAAATAAACCATGGTTGTCATGCCCTTCTGCTTTTACACCACAACCCACGATCAGCTTGTTCGTAGATTGTGAGCATGATGTCCAACCTGGACCAATGGGTTGTTTAATGCCTTACTTAATAATTTTTTTTCTAATGGATCAACATGGCTATCTGTGCTTTTAGAAGATCGTTAAGTCTGTTTGGAAGGAGGTATTGGTTCAC
Organism: Heloderma suspectum; assembly: GCF_057233095.1. Taxonomy (NCBI): domain Eukaryota; kingdom Metazoa; phylum Chordata; class Lepidosauria; order Squamata; family Helodermatidae; genus Heloderma; species Heloderma suspectum. Next base: position 65,161,895 of record NC_139462.1, on the reverse strand, counting down.
ATGAATGACAGCCCCATCATCAGTTTAAAAGCATGGTTGAGCGAGGATGACTGGGCAGTACACTCACCATTTCCATTTTTATTGAACAACCCATGATCGTCTCCTTCATAGGTTATGGAGCATGATGTCCAAACCCAGATATCTTTTGGTGGACCTACTTTTGCTGCTTTCCCCCCATTTTTGGTGCTTTTCAATTGACAGCTCAGCAATTGGACCCTGGCAACTATGTGCAAATTAGCCTATATGCAGTCTCACCTTGTCAGTTTCCTTGTATGTTACCTACTCCACATCACTGCTCCCTTTGATAGCTGAAACATGCAAGGAAATTGACCAGGCAAGACTACACATATCAGATAGCTATTAAGAGCACACTTGCAAAAGACTGACAAAAATAAGATTTTTAAAAATTACAAATGCAATTGCGCAATTTTCTGAGCCCCCCCAAATATACAATCCCAATTGCGCATTTTTGCAGCTAGAAGCAGCAGCAGCAGCAGCCAATTAAAAGGGGTAGCAGTCGGAGCAATGAGGGGGAGACAAGACAGGTTCTGCCAGAAAGGACACTGGGATACTGGCTGGAGGACTAAGGGGAAAGGAGCAGGAGAACAAGCCACAGTGAATTGAATCATTTGTCAGGTGCACTGTGGGTTGTTCTGCAAACAACCCACACTGCATAACTTATTCGTAGGGTAGCTTCCTGTGATGTGCGAATGCCACTGGAGTCTGTTTACTCCTGCCATATTCCATTGTTCCTTGTTATCCACAATTCTGAAGGCTAGCAGAGATTTGGAAATAGGTTCAGCTATATCATTTTCCAGGGCCAGAAATGATCGTTAGATGAAGCCAGTGTCCTGACCCTGCTGCAGGCTTTGGGAATACATCCAGGTGTGCTACTGATCATGTACTACTGATTTGCAGCGGCTATCAAAGTCACTGTAAAACAAAACAAATCATAACCCATAATATTTTGCAGGAATAGTTTTTTTTGGCATGGAGTAGGGTTGTAAAGAGTGTATTGCTAGCACAGAAAGCATCCCATGCACTGAAAGCATAATGCCTTGTTTTGTGCTGTTGCAGAGAAGCAGCAATCAATATGCTCTATTCGAAACCCTGGTTCCCTGGAGCATCAGGTCTGAAGACTGGGCTGTTAGGCCGCATATACATTTTCCTGTAAGGGTAGGACTATTCCTGTAATCATCCTATGGCTCTGCGTAGGCAGATTTAGTCAGTCTGTGATCTTTGGTCCCAGAAAAAATGTCTGCATGCCTCAGCTCATCAGGGAAATCTTAGTGAATTTCACTTAGCACCACACCCAACTGGGGGACAATCTCATAGGAAAAAATAAATAAAAGTGTAGGCCATTACTGGAAAGTGTAGTTCTACGTAGTTCATTTTTACAGATGCCATAAACTCTACATTTTCCATTTACAGCTTATTTTAAAAGTTCCCATTAAGGGAATGAGGACTTTTTGAAGGAAGTAGTAAATGGAAAATGGAAATGCAGCTGGAAAAATGTCTATAAACTAATGAATTCCACTTGTTAAGATTATCAGAAAGAGATAAGATTCATCTGGAGAATGATTTCTCAGCATTTTTCCTACTTTTTTGAACCCAGAATTTCAGATTATGGAATGCTGATTACGGAAGAAATCAGGGCATGGGTATAGGGAATAAATGGAGGTATTGCAGAAGGAGAAAGGGAGCCGTATGTTCTGCCTTGACTTCAGTAGCATTTTAACTTTAGAAGGGAAAATGACAGACAGACAGACAGACAGACAGTTCATCCCCATCCCCAAGCCAGGGTACATAGGAACATAGGAAGCTGCCTTATACTGAGTCAGACCCATGGTCCATCTAACCCAGTATTGTCGACATTGACTGGCAGTGGCTCTTGCGGGTTTCAGGCAGGAATCTTCCCTCATTTTACCTGGACAAGCCAGGGATCGAACCTGGGACTTTCTGCATGCAAAGCATGTGCTCTATCACACTGAGGGTGACTTGCTTAGTCACCTAGAGGGCATGTTTAGTTGAAGAGGTGACCAGGGATGAGGAGCGATGATCAACTTACCCCATGGCTAATGTGGGGTGTTTTGCCTGCTTCTTAGGTGTGTGCTAAAGTGTGATAAACTGTAGCAATACAGAGAAGTGTGGCTGGCTTCCATATTTCCGTAGTTTCACTCCTAGTTATTGGCTAGTTTTTTGCTAATGTAGTTAAGACCTTTCCTTTAATCTCAATGCATTGCTGCAGTATTTTGTCACTACTTCTTTGTTTAGCAAATTAGAAGGTTAATACAATTTCACAGCCTTAACAGTTTAATTCATACTGATAACAGCATTATTTCAAAGAGGTCGATAAAAGTTTTCCTGCACTCTTTGGGCTTATAGAGAACTCAGGGGAATATTTTCAACAGCTGTTGTCACCTGCTGCTGGAGTAAAGCTGCTACAGATTATTAATATAGACAGCCAATTTACTAAGTGGTTAATATGGGAAAGCTTGACTACTTCTTAAAGCCAACCTTTACTATACGTTATAATCCATGGCAGGAAAAAATTAACCACACTTTATTTAATACAGGTGATCAATCACATGCATGACAGAAAATCTTACCAAGTGGTCTGTATTGGGTCCAGGAATGTGAATAATCACAAGCCTGTTTCTTTACACACTACAACTTGGGATTTGATAAAATTGTGCTTTGTTTATACCAATGGACTACTCAAAGAGAAAGTCACAGACATTGCAGCTGTATTTAAATACTCAGACATAAAGAAATTAATCTGTTTCTCCTTACTTGTACGAAATAATTTTAGGATACAATCCTCTGTGGCCTCTCTTGGGTATATGTCCTATTGAACTCAGTAGGATTTACTTCTAAGTAAACATACACAGGATTGGGTGCATGAGTGTTTTTCTTGTTCCCCCAAATGGAAAATCGCTAAGAGTGATGTAGAGGAGATGAAATATCTTTGTTGGTTTTTAAAAAAGCACGTTAAAGGGGTTGTTAGTCCCATTTGTATATATGCAGGGTTAGCATATTCTCATGATATATTTCTCCAGAAGGCCAAATATGAACTTTGACATAAAACACAGACCAAATAACCCTACTTTTTTATTGGCAGTTAAACTTCAAGTGCTTCAACTTTGTAATGTCCTTGTTTTCATAAGAATGTGGGTGGATAGTTAACTGCTGGAGACTAACTTTTATAGGAACAGAAATGTGATTTCACCTAGCTACAAAAAGGATAATTTAAAAGGTAGTGGTCATGGGCAGTTGCTTTATATTTTTAGTCATTCCACATAAATGCGAGCCATTTTGTCTTTGTCCTTTTGGACAATGGGGACTGATGTTCTTTGTTTTCTCCATTCTTTTTCAAGCCAAGGCCCCCTGTCATCCATTAAAGCAGCAATCAAGAGAAGTAAGTATCCCTTCAGACTGCTTTATCTACCTTTTGGGCAGGTGTCTCACTTGTATGAGCACAAAAATGTGATTAGACAAGTGTTTATAGCTTCATTAAGCAGACTGCAAATGCATTTACTTTGCAGACTGGTAAGCAGTGTCTTGTAGTTCCTGATAAGCTGCATTCTGTTGCAAAACTAACATTTGTTTTCTTACCTGCACTTTGTGCTATGTGTGTCTCAGATTCCAGTGTCTGTTGTCATTATAGGTGAGCTGATCCTGCTTCTTTCAACAGCAAAGCACCTTATTCTGTTATTTGAGGGTTTTTTTTAAATGAATGTCATGAGAATTGCATCCAAATTAGGTGAATTATATATAATCTTAACTTCAACCTACAGATGGTATTTCATCTAATAATACTGTACACAAGGCCTTGCTTCAAATTAATGAATGAAACTACCTGATGCAGATCAAGCTCTTCCTAACTGTTTAAATAAGAATAAAATTGTAAGACCAGATCACTTTAGAAATATTTTATTATTATGTTTATATTACACCTTTCTTTTCCAACAGAAAAATTCAAGCTAGGTAACAATGACTTTGTTTAGCCATTGTTTAGTTTACGAGATTGACCCTCAGTAAGTCCTCCCTCTTAAGTCTGAACCAGCCCCATGAAAGATGCAATACAAACAGGCCAGGGAAGGATCCATCCGTACCTCCTTTCTGCAATGCGGCAGGCTGCTGCTGGAAACCAAGAGGAAATGTGTGCTAATCTGCCACATTGACAGCCATTCTGTATTCTAACCAATGCTTACGGTGAAGTACGATAGGGGTGGGATGCCATCCCACTTCTCACTTCTTTTCTATGGATGTTTAACCATGCTGGGATGTTACACAGCAGGGTTACAGCAGTACTGAGAAAGGTACTTGAGCCAGGCTAATGCTGTTTGGGAGGCAGCACTGCAGAAGTAGGCACTTGCAGAGGCAGCTTCTCTTCCTGCAAAAACTGAGGCCCCAAGTCTCGACTTAGGCCTTGGTGGAAGAGAAAGCTGTCCATCTTGGGGCTTCTCTACATGAGGCTTTTATTGTGTGCTTGTGATTAGTCAGTCATGGAAGTTTGCAGGTCCTTTACACAACATTGTCAACCTCCAGGGCCTCTCCCGTGCTTTATGACCTTTATTGTGGCTTTTTTAAGATAAGGGAAAGTGTGGCATTTTCTCTGGAAGTGTGCTGAAGCACTTTAATGGCTGCATGAACTTCTGTAACTGTGCTATACCACAGCATCATCTTGTGGCTGTATAATGAAATATATAGAACTTGCAGAGAAAGAAACCCCCTGAAAAACAGCCCATGTTAGCCTGTGTAAAGGAGCCAATCTTAATCTCACAAAGAATCCAGAAGCAGAAGCCCTGGTAAACTGTGGGATAAAACCCTGGTGTAGAGAAGCTCCAAGTGCCTGTTGTACTCTGTAGTACCTCTGTGTCCTCTCTTTGTAGTGCCATCCAGCTGCATTGCACCTCATCATACTTCACTGAGTACTGGTTAGAATACAAAATGGCCATCATTGTGACAGAGAGAGAGCACAGTGTCCCCATTCTGATCTCATCTGATTTCGGAAGCTAAGCAGGGTCAGCCCTGGTTAGTATTTGGATAGAAGACCTCCTAGGAATCAGGCTTCCTGCACTGAGCAGGGAGTTGGACTCGATGGTCTTGTAGGCCCCTTCCAACCCTATGATTCTAAGGAAGGCACTTTCCATTGTCCAGCTGCACAATGTGTTCTAGCTCTGGACTGGGCAACGCTAGAAGATGGAAATGGTGCTTATTCCATTGTTGCATTTCATTGAAAAGAAGTGGAATAGCATCAAAACCCGCTTAAAACACTGTGGTTTTGACTTCATTTATATTAACTCTGTTCTTTTCTCCGTATTGATGGATAACTAATTATTCCAAGCTATGAATGTCCTAATTCAAGCTTATTAGTAAATAGTGGAAACAGTTATCATGATGGTAAATAGACCACAGGCTAAATTGAGGCTTGACCTAACCTGAAATGAAACTATTCCACCACTTTTTCACCCCCATTTTGAGCACTGATTCCAAACTCTCCATTCTTTATATCCGCTGTTCTTTGTTCTCCCCAACAAGCAAAAGTTCATGCTTGTGGGATTCTCCCCTCCTGCTGCAGCCCATTTATTTTTTGTTTTGTCATATATTTTTCTTGCCTTTTACTAACGATATTTTGCATGTTTTACAAGTGTATTTCCCTTGACTATTTCCATATCAAAGTAAATTTCCCCCAACATTTGTCTGTGTTCTTGCACTTTTATCACTTTCAGTCACTGTGAGTGCTTAGTAGGTAGGTGGATGAAATGTGTTTTCTCTACAAATTAGATATCTGAACAACTAATATATGTACATCTTGTACACTGTACATTTATAGAAGATAAATATAAAGATTTCTAGTTTAGAAAAAAAAACTAAGCAATGTGTGATGACTAGCTTGCACTGTTTTTGAACATAGTATCTCCTTGGCCACTTCATCCAGCTCCAGAAAGAATAGGGATATTTTGGATCAAATGGCTTGGGAGATACTGTGTGTAGTTCACTATTTACTAGTTCTCCACATAATGTGACAAGTGAACAGGCCTATAGAATGGGCAACCTATAATTTAAAGCTGTAAGCCAAAGGACTGCAGGGATATGGACAATGGGCCACTGAGGAACATAGACCTATTGCTAGACACAGCCGTCGTCCATACAGTGACTGTAGAAACAGTGGTAGGAGGCCTTTCCTGGGGGCCCTTCCCACTACAGCTCTTCCCCCTACTCCAAAAATTACTCCTGAAGGTCAAGGAACTCTCTGCTGTGGGGTTCAACACGACACAAAGAGCTGAAGTCAGAGAGGAAATTTAGCAACTCCTTCCTTTGCAAGCAGAAGTGATTTGCACCTGTGGACTTTGCAGTTTTCTGGGACCAGGTCCAGTACTGATTTGACCATGTTTGGCAGAAACTTTTGCCATGTGGAGTTTGACTCCTACAACAATCACAAAGGAATGGTCTGGCTTTCAAGACACACACACACACACACACACACACACACACACACACAAAACCTTAGCTTTTATCTCTCCACATCACTACCAGCTCTGCTTCAGGACAAAAAGGAGAAAACGTCAGCTTTACAAATACAAGAGTATAAGGCTGAAGGACAGCATAAAAGGAATGTGGTTAAATCTTAAACTACATCCAGAAATGCCTCTGTGACAGAAAAAGCCAGCAACAGGAAAATCTGGCAAGCCATCACAACATGGATACCTACTAAAACAAAGAGCTGGATTGACCATGCTGCCATTGCAGATTAAACTTAAATATAATTTGCATGTTGTATGGCGCAGAATATGGCTCTTATGAGCAGCAGGAACTAAGACTGTGCAGGGACACCCTGATCCTCCTCGGAGGCTGCTTTGGGGCTTCCAAGGCAGGCCCGTTCGCTTCAGGGGTCTCTGATCCGCTTCAGCCCCCTGAATCCCACTTTGGGGGGACCCTGACATGATGCGCAAGCACCCAGGTCCTTACCTGGGCCCTCAGAATGCGCAGCAGTAGCAGCTGTCGTTGTCATCGTTGTTGATGCAACGATGCAAGCACCCAGCTCCTGGCCCCTCGGGATGCATGCCAGCAACCATCTTCTTGTTCCAGGGAGTTGCCATTTTAAAATGGAACTAGAAGACAGCTACCAGCACGTGTCCCAGGGGGCCAGGTACAGTGCTGGGGGCCACGTAAGGTGCTGGGGACCAGGCGGCAGTGGCAGGGGCGGTGCAGCTGGGCTTTCAGATTGTTCCAAAGCATGGCAAAGTGCTTTGGGGTGATCCAACCTGCTCTGTGCCACTTTGTGCCCCCTCTGCTTCACCTCAGAAGCAGCCCGAAGCACCCTGCTTCGGCTTGGAGTTTGGACTTCGGGATGAAGCAGTGCACAGCCCTAGCAGAAACAAAGTCCACTTAAGCACAGCAATATCAAGTAGTCTGAGATAGACACCTCTTTACTGGAGACTTCTAAGGAAGGCTGATACATTTTTCTGTTTATTGTTTATTTATTTATTTATTTATTGCATTTATATCCCACCTTTTTTCTTCTTGCAAGGAACCCAAGGCAGCTTACGTTATCTTCCTCCTCTCCTCTCATTTTATCCTCACAACAACAACCCTGTGAGGTAGGTTGGGCTGAGAGTCTGTGACTGGGCCCAAGTCACCCAGTGAGCTTCCATGGCCGAGTGGGGAGTAGAACCTGGATCCCAGCTCCCAGTTCAACAATCTCACCACTACACCACACTGGCTTTCCAACATAAATTTTTCTGTTAAAATAATTATGAAGCTGCTGCGTTAAAAAAAAAAAAGCCAAATATGAATTTGTTCTAAATTTTAAAATAGGCATTTAAAACAATTGCTGGAACTTACCTTATGGGGGAAAAATACTGTGATATTCTTGTGTGACTAACCATGGAAATCTAGTAGATCTTCACTATTAGCATGGTTTATTCTTTTTTTTTTCTCTGCCTTTCTCTTCCTCTGCTGTAATCCCTTCTTTTTTTCCTTCAGCACTCATGAATAGTGCACATCAAATATGCCCCGTGGAAGAGGTATGTTTCTGCTGTCCTTCCCCAGCTGGTGCTTTACTGATTTCTGCTATGAATCAGCAATGGCGTAATTAGGGTAGTTTGTTTCTGCACAAGAAAACAAGGTTTTCTCTCTAAATCATACAGCTGCAAGAACATTCCTCCTCGTTAATTGGTTACTGTTTTAATTTTATAAGACAAATGCAAAAGGTTACATTCAAATAAAATTTTAATGACACTAATAAAAATATACTGAGTTGACTCTGTAGTGGACTCCTTTTGCTTAATAAAAATGCATTAAAACCATAACTGCCTAACATCAACATAACAGTTTAATATTGATAATAGCATCTAAGGTGTACTAGGACTACACTTGGAATCAGTGCACTGCTAATTGGAAGTGCCTATGCAGCTTCCTCCTTGTCTTTTGAGAGCATGAGTATTAGGAAAGGCATCAGGGCAAGTGGACAGACTGCCTCCCCTGCCCCACACATTTTTTAATTTACAAGTCTGTATTAAAACAGAAGCATCAAGAAAGCTGAGCTACATAGAGAGATCCCTAATTTAAGGGGCTGTCCAAATAATTTCAATGGTGGAAGCAGCTCCATTGGCACATACTTTTGAACATACAGGTCTGGTTCTCACATAACACTGCCCAATGATTTATTTAACCCATGGTTTGTTACCCTACCCAGGTTTGTCTGGCAGACGATTGAAGAAACGATGGTTTGTTTTCTCAATCCCTGGTTTGTTTCCCTCCTTCTTCACCTGCTCCTTCCCTGTATCCTGAGTGCCTTTGTGGAGCTGTAGTACTGGCATGTAGAGTGGCTGGTGTTTTTGTTTTTTACCACTCTTGTCTGCCGCCTCTATAGCCTGGCAAAACAACCCATAAGTAACCCACTGTTCTGGGTCCACACATAACAACAACCCGTGGTTTAAACAACCCAGAGTTTACACCCAACAACAAACAGTGGATTCTCTTTCTGGGTTGTTCATGATTAACAAACCATTGTTTGTATGGTTTTGTATGCACATCATGACAACTCAGAATTCAACAACTCAGAATTCAACAATCCATGGTTTATTTAATCCATACAGGAGATACATCCAAAATTGCTTTGTAAGACAATATTAAAATATAAGTCTGCATGCTTGAAAAAGGTCATTAAAATATAGAAGCAATGCTCTGATGAAGTCCGACACTCACACAGAACTCTTGATCTTATAGGATGCCCCAAACCTGATTCCCACATAACACTAACCCATGATTTATTTAATTATATTTAATACTGTGTTACAAATCAATTTTGAATGTATCTTTTGTATCCTGTCTTGTGACACACAAAGTGTGGCTCGTGAAGATTCTTTAAGACCCATCATAAAAAGATGCCATTCAAAACTTAAAGTTCAAGAATTAGCTTTAAGAAACATCCTATGTGTTTAATTTAATGATCGCTGTTGTTAATGAATGATTTCACTGATAATCAAATTTCACCTATAGAAAATCTATTTCCAATGATTTAGCAAGAATTTGGGAACTGAAATATCAATCTTACATTAGCAATAGTCCAAATTTAACTGTTGGCTTTTTTTTTAAATTAGCTTCTCGGACATCTGGCCACAGTGAACAGCAAAGAGAGAGAAGGTATGATGTGATTATTGCTATTTAATTTATAGTTCAACTAGTTTGAGAGTTTACATCTAATCCTGCTGTCATTGTCATTTGGTCTTGTTTTTATTTGTGTTCATGTTTTCTCTATTTCTCTCTCCCTCCTTTGGTGAGACAGATTTAAAATCTGTTTGCCTTGTAACATTTATTTTAAAGCCCATCCTTCATCTAATAGAGTATGCACTGAGCCAAACTAACTGAAAGACTGCCTCAATAAGAAAAGAGCTGGTCCTATTTCCTAAGCAGAGTTCTTTTAAAATATCCCATAGTTCAAAGCATATTGGCTGCTTCCTTATGCATGCTTTTACAATTTTTTGTTCCAGATTAATAACCTATAATTAACCAGGAAGAATCCCACCTGTTCCTAAATCTGCCATTTGGCAAGCATGCATTAAAAGATTGTGGAAAACAGCCTTTTATCCATCTTTTTCATTTGCAAGTGCGAAAGTATGCAAGGGGCGAATAATCTGCATTTACATGTAATTATCTAACATTTTCTTCTATCCCTTTTCTTTTCGGTTAGTACTCTTTCTGTCTACTGCTCACATATATAAAAACAGTGTTCCCATTCAATTCTTTCTATTTTATATGCCATGTTCTTTAATCTGTCAATGTAACTACATGGCATTTTAACAGATTTTACCTGTTTTCATCCTGTAGACTCCATCAGACAACTTAAGTTATTTAGAACCAGTGAAATGGTCATCATTATTGATGGAAGGTTGATTAGGGAATAAATAGCTTGAATATTGCAGGGATCCAGTATGTGTATGCATGTAAAGAGATGCATTGAAATCACCCATTAGAGATTGGGCCACCACAGTGTTCTCCATGTGCAATAGCAACAGATGTCCTTAACTATAGGAACCTATGGCTTAGGACAAGCTCCTGTGTGCATTGCAAATATTCTAAAATGCTTGTGGAGGATTGGGAGAACTTTTGGGATTGCTATTGCCTTTTATAGATGCATGGGAAAAAAATAAAGCCCTCAAAATGTCAGAGGACAGAAACACGTGGCTATAAATGATTCTGTTTATATCTATGGAGTTCTAGCATTTTGCAGAATGAGAGAAAGTGTTGTTTAGTAGACTGAGCCCAGAGAGGCCCAGTGTCTTGCTTGAAGATGTGCACAAATTGTGAGTCAAAAGAAGGAACAGTCTTTAGCTCTCCCAACTCTTCAAAATTCAGTAACTATGATTTTAACTTTGGTGTTTTTCTTTTTTTCCCTTTCAGACGCCCTGAAATCACGATAGTTGCAGCTGAACCACTTGGGCCATCCTCCTGGTTTCCAGGTGGAAATCATGTCCCTCAGCAAGGGCTAGTGTTTCAATCGTCTCACACCCAGGCTTCATGGAGAACAAATGAGCTTGTTCCAGCTGAGGTGAGGAAGCACAGGCTTTCCCCCTTGGCTGAATTTGATTTCAATATATGTAATATAGCAGGCACTATAGTGTAGTGATATAATTGCAGTATCAGAATGTATTGTCATCAGCACTCAGGGCATGGAAGAGGTTTATGTATGTTCAGTTGTGAATGCACTGTGTCGTGTAAAAGTTGACGTGACACCTTCGTTTTGCAGCCACCTTCGTATGAGCAAGTAATCAAAGAAATCAATCAAGTGCAGGTCAACACAACCAGCAACAATAATGCTGCCAGTGCTGCTAATCCTAGATGTACTGCTACATCTTCGACACAGACTGACTTTCCAGAAGAGATAATCAGCAATTTGCCAAGAATAAATGTGAAAAGTAATCTGCATGTTTTCTCTGAATGCAAAAGCACTCCAGGTATATAAATGTCAATTGTAGCTAAATGATGATTAAAAGGAATCTATGTTGGTTAAGAAAACTATCATTTTGATGGGTGAGTTGTATGGGTTTGTTACACTGGATTCTACTAAGCAGCTCCACTATGTTTCTATTTGTCACCTAGCTCATATATCCAAGATTAAAGGCAGCTGCTGGTGAGATCACATCACTCCAGTGCTGAAGGAGTTGCACTGGTTGCCAATTGTTTTCCGGGCCAAATTCAAGGTGTTGGTTTTGACCTTTAAAGCCCTATATGGTTCCGGCCCAGCCTATCTTAAGGAGCGCTTCCAGCAGCACCAGACAGGCCACTTAACAAGATCAGCCTCGGATGGCCTTCTCTCTGTCCCATCAGCCAGGACAGCTAGGCTGGTGAGGACGAGGGAGAGGGCCTTCTCTATGGTGGCCCCCACTCTGTGGAACTCCCTCCCCAGGGAGCTCTGCCATACCCCCTCTTTAATGAGCTTCCGCCGCGCATTAAAAACGTGGTTGTTCAGGCAGGCATTCGGGTGGGTTAGGGTATTTTTTTATGATGTTTTTAACGTAGAATTTTATTGTTTTAACTGTTTTGTTGTACATCGCCCAGAGTGGCTGGGTAACCAGCCAGATAGGCGATTAAATAAATAAATAAATAAGCAAGCAAGCAAGCAAGCAAGCTAGCATTGAACCAGTCTAACTCTAAAATCAATTACACCATCTGCTATCGTTTATTTTTGGAATTGCATGTGGCAGAGCGGAAGTTATGGGACAGTGTCATTCGAACTGTGCTCTTCAGAAGTTCCTAAATCTTTAAAGCAGGAGTGGAGAAATTCTCCCACAGACCAGTCTGGTGGGCTGGATATCAGTGGAGGTAGAGCTCTGCTGTGAAGCCCCGCATGGAGGTCTGTGCCTCTTTCTGCATGGAGAAAAGAACTTGGCCGACACTTAAATGAGCAGCTCCTCCAAGTACCGGCTGAAGCCCTGGCTTTGTGAACTGCTCCGATCAGTGATAACAGTGGGGATTCCTGTTCCAGCTGGGCTGATGACACAGCCCAGGGACACATTCACAAAGCCAGGGACTCAGCCAGTGTTTCGAGGAGCTGTTGCTATAAGCACCGGCTGAGTTCTTTCCTCCATGCCTCTCCCCGCATAGAGGAAAGCAGAATGGGTGGGGTGTGACAGGGTGATGTCAGCAAGGGGGAGAGGCTTCACAGCAGAGCCCTGCCCCATTGAGGAACTTCTGAAAAGCAGTTGGAATGACTCTGTCCCATACTTTCAGCTGTGCCACACGCAGTTCTAAAAATAAAATAAGTGACTATAGATAATAGGGATTCCCCTTAGTGTGCAGCTCACCTGCCCATTTGGGGACGGGAGTGGTGCCTAGGGGTTATTTCTGATAATTTACAGCTGGGATTCCTCTCCCTGTTTGCCTCCAGTGGGTGGAGCCTGAGGAGAAGAGGGGCTCCACGAGCTTCTGCAGGTCAAATGGGGAACCTCCACGGGGTGGATTGGTCTGGAAGTTCCCCTTCCTTGCTGTAAAAATGTGACTATAGGTGTTTATGATCTTCCTTCCCCATGACCTTGAGGCATCAGGATCCACACTCTCCATGCCAGCTGAAATTAAATATTCTACTATTTATTTTGAAAACAAATAGAAGTGAAAAAAGCATTAAAACAGCTAAATAGTAAAACAGGAACATACAGATTTGCAGATAACTGGCTGTAGCGAGGGATGTTCGAGAATTTTGTTTGGTCACATTTTTACTCAAAACAGTCTGATTTGCACTTCCTAGACTAGTACATAGATTGGAATGCAGTTATCCTTTGATTTTCAAACTTCTCCTAATTTTGCAATACAGTTCTTGGTTCCAAAATGTACCAGAATGCATATAAAATGCATATATTATGTTAATATATATACACAAATGTGTATTTTAGGGTAAGATGCATACAAAATGGATATTTTTGTGAAAAATACATTCAAGGTAATGCAACTTTTTGTGTGGTTTAAAAATAAATTGCAAATTGATGTGGAAATGGATTTATGAATGAACACATGCAAAACTGATACAGACCAGAAATAGACAACTGTCCATTCCTAATTGTAGCCAATTATAAGAATCCTTTATTTAACTGAGAATTAAACCATTTATATTTTTTTCTTTCTGTGATAGTTGGGCAAAGTTCTCTTGAACCAAACATCTCTTACTTTATGCAGTGGAACAGTTATTTGTTGTTTTCTAGATTTCAGTATATTTTGCCACTTCTGAAAATGGGAAATATAAAACTGCTTTGCAATTATAGTTTGTCATAAATGGTAATAATCAGTGGTTTGGTTGCTGCTCGAAACACAACTGCATAAGTGCAGATGACAAACCATGTTGTGACGTGCTCCCCAAACAGTTTCTGGTGACACAAGGACTCAAACATGACCTCTTTTTTCAGATGTTAGTGTGTTGCAATAATGTGTTTGAAATTGCCAAACCACGTCTGGAGATGATTTACAAAAGCTGCGTTATGTGCTTCAAGCAGCAACCAAACCAGTGTTCACACATACAAAGTAACTGAAACTACATGGTATCATATCCGATTAAGATAGTATGAGAGGAAAAAAGTAACAGAAGTAAATGTGTTCAGTTAAGATGTAGCAGAATTAAGGCAGTCACCCAATTAAAGAAATCTTAGCTGATTAATCTTATGAATTTAATCAGTTAATTGCTCTATTAAATACGCATTATTATTATTATTATTATTATTAAATTTATTAATCGCCCATCTGGCTGGTCACCCAGCCACTCTGGGCGATGTACAGCGTACAATAAAACAGTTTAAAACAATAAAATTCTACAGTAAAAACATTTTCTAAAATACCCTAACCCACCCCAAATGCCTGCCGTAACAACCACGTTTTTAATGCACGACGGAAGCTCATTAAAGAGGGGGCATGGCGGAGTTCCCTAGGGAGGGAGTTCCACAGAGTGGGGGCCACCACAGAAAAGGCCCTGTCCCTCGTCCCCACCAGTCTAGCTGTCCTGGCTGATGGGACAGAGAGAAGGCCATCTGAGTAAAAACAATAGTTCTGCAGGAAGAAGCTTCCTTTTTTCATTTTTATGACACATGTGTTGCAGCAGGTATTATGTTAGAAGAGTAATTCCTTTCTGCATGGGAGAGAACATGTGGAATGCCTCTTTTAAGATGAAGTTCACAATCTGCAGTTTTTATAAGTTCTTGTGTTATACATCTGTCACTCAGTTGGAGATCCTTCATTGCGTAGGTAGTTGGACCAGATAGCCTGTGATGTCCCATCCAACTGCCTGATTCTGTAATTAATTGGAAAAACCTTCAAGTTGATTGGGTTTTTTAAAAAAGAAATGGATAACTCTAACTGATTAATTGATTAAAAGCTGTGTCCTTAAGCAAAATAAGTTTTGAAGCTTCCATTTCTTTTTGCAGCTGTACAAATTCCATGCAAGCCACCTAGACCTTCATCCTGTCTGCTGAACAGCAATCCTTCCAAAAATGAGGAACTCCTAGTTGTCTTGGAAGTGCAGACATGTCAGGAAAAGCCTAATGTTGTGATATGTCCTGTACCAAAACCAAGATCGAAAGGCAATCTAAAACCTGTTGTTAGAGGTACTCAAAATCACATGCAAGACAATCAAGAAGAAACAAGGACTGAAAAGGACACACCCTCAATTCAGCTGGGATCTGTACTAGATGACAACTGTGGGGACAATCATATGGTGACAGAGACCATGGATACAGACAAGAGCCAAAGTAGTATAGTATCACGTATTAAAGCTTTTGAGATGCAAGCAAATACAGAAGGTTCAGGATCAACAAAGAAGCCAGAAGTATCTCTACGCTCATTAGGCCCCAAACCTGTCATTAGTGCAAAAAAACCTGTGGTGGCACCGAAGCCGGGAGTTAACAGAGCATCAGGTGACTGGGATTCATGGACAGAAAGCAAACTAAAGGCCCTTTCCCAGGAAAGGCCCCTTCAGCCTCAGGAAGCTGGAAGCAGCACTATAAACAAGCCTGAATTGCCAAAGAAACCGAAATCAGTCACTGTAAAAAGCAGTAGCAATGGCCTTCTTAATTCAGGGAGCAGGTCAGCTTCAGAGAACAGCGATGGACAGAGAAAATCTCCCATTCCTGCTCCTAGGCCACTGGTTCCCAGGAAGTCTGTCTCTTTTGAAAGTCCTGCTCTTCCTATACTTCCACTGAAACCAGTAAGTGCTGCTCCCAGGCTCTCCATAGCTGCCCAGACTAATGCCTTCAGATCCCTAGCAGAGCCTCCTGCAAGCAACCTCTTAGCACCTCCAGTTCAGAGTACACCATTTGGGGAAGGAGATCTCATCAGCTTTGATGATGATGTTTTTCCTCTTAACCCGATTGGGACTGCTCAAGAACTCACCCGATCAGAATCAGGTAAGATTTTAAAAGGAAAAAGGGGCTTCTTAGAAGAATGGTTACAAGATATCTTTATCTATATCTGTATATGCAGATTTTTATAGTGACATTAGTATGTCTGGAAAATGTATTTCTCAAGGGCAAAATTCATTCATTTGTGGCCTGTACAGGTGGATGTGTCTCTCTATCTGGAATTAAAGTCTGGCTAGATTGTTTGGTAAATTCTCCTCTCAAGTTCAGGAGGACAGCTAGCTTGGGGTTAGGCCCTGCCTTTGGGGATGGGAAGCAATCTTCAGCTTCAGCTTTCTGGAAGAGTAGAGGAACTGTTCAGTTCCAGCAGAGCCAGGGGTGCAGGACCTCCAGCCCATGGGCCTAATCCGGCCTGTGCAGCCTCTTGGGGTTCCTCCAGGGGGTGGGGCTTTGGCTCAAAGCCATGCCCCCTGGAGGAATCCCCTCAGAGGGCATCCTCTCACTGCTATCTCAGATCAGAGCTAGCAAAAGGGATAAGGGCCGGCAGCATTGTTGGGGAAAGCAGCACCAGCAAGTCCCAACGCCCATCACCCCCGTTATCTGAGCTCACAGATAGCAGCAGGAATCAGGGCATGTGGGTGAGTGCCCTTCTGCCTGGTCCACCCCACATCCTTCCCACAATGGGGGAAGGAGGCAGGGCAGGCAAAGCAGCTGAGTCTCCTGTGCACCTCCATCAGAGAAGCAAAGGGGACTCAGATGCTTCTCCTTTGCATGCCCCATCTCCCTCGCCCATTGCGGTACACATATTCCCAGTACACATATTTTATTTATTTAGCATAAACTTTAGCATAAACTGTTACAGCTCCCAATGCCAAGGGAAAATTTGAATATATTAAAACTTCATTTTGTAGAGCTATTATGGACATTTATAGGAAAGCTGTGTTAAGCTGAGCTGAGCTAGTCTTCATTGCTCCCCATTGGAAGAGTGGCAGGGGCTTGTCCGGCTCAGATTTGCTATGCGAGGGGCTTCCCTAGCCAGGAAAGCCTGGTCCCTGGCTCAAACACTAGGTGGAAGACCCACCTGGCCCTTGTGCTAGGGATTAAATGATGTCATGTGGCCATGCCCACCTAACATCACACTGTCCACGAGGTGCTGTGTGGGCGATCATCTGGCCCCACACCCAAAAGTAGTTCGGCACCCCTGCAGTGGAGGAACTGAAAATATTATCCATATAATAATATTCTACTTGTAATGTATTTCGAGTTCCTCCCAGGCTCAGTAGATATGGATTTTTGCATTTGGCATACATTCAACATACCTTTGCTTTAGAATTTAGTGAATCATTGTTTGAAATTGTATGATACCATTTTTTCTTTTTAAAAAATCATGTCTTATTAAGGTGTATGTAAAGTTGGAGTTCTGTCTGCTTTTCATTATGGATCCTGAATTTATTTAGCTGCTGGCAGAATTGGCCTTAGTTGTAGGAACAGACTTCAAACACAGCGGTGCTGGCACATAGGAATAGGAACTAGCCTATGATTGATGGTTTATTGAATCAGGACTCTGCTTAGCATTTAACATAGCTTTCCTATAAATGTCCATAGTACCTCTGCAAAATGAAGTTTTAATATATTCAGATTTTCCCTTGGCATTGCTGGAATTGCATAGATGTTAAGAGCATGATTTATTAAATATGTTAAATAAATAAAATATGTGGACTGGGAATCCTGTAATTTAATCCCCAGTTTAAATCTCCAAGACAATGCCCCATACATTGTTGTTGTAAGAATGATTCCAATAATGTGAAGCATAATGAACACTTAGGAAAAACAATATATAAATTATTGTTGTTAGAAAAGTAAATGCAACATATTGGTCATATTCACAAGGGTGTCTAATGTTTGGCCTCTAGCGAATTGTAGAACAAGAATTGAAGACATTTGTGTTAACTAGAACAGTGACATTAAATGCTGATCTTTGCGAGATAATTATTCAACATGTGGGGATAGCAGAATTCCTTCAGTTCAAAGGAATGCTGTCATTATTTTTGAACTTTTTATATGAAGTATGGTTTTGTGAAATCAACTGGTCCCTTGTTCATACAACAGTAAAAATGCTACTGAGGCACTGATTCTCCTCTTAAGAAGCCCCTAGGTTATTTGAAGCTTTAATTTAGCTCTATAAAGGAATGGAACTAAGCATTTCAAAGAGCAGGCATTGCTCCTGCAGTTAGTTTCATGGGATTGATGTGACAGGCTGTATGGCAAAAAAGTACAGGGCATCAGAGTAAGTCTTGTTTGCTACAATCCATGGAGTTTTTGTAAACTGAGTCACCAGGATGCTTGCGAGCCCATGCATGGCTGGTGATTCACCGACCAATGATAAATAACAGGCAGGGAGAGGTGGCCTCTGCCTTCTTCCCTGTGAATCCAGATGTGCTAGGTGACGTGTGTTTTAGGAGGCTTACTAGTTAAAGTACAAGAAAAAACACCTAGCCCAAGGTAGCAGAACCCCCAAAACACAGCCCAGTGAGGGCTGAGCATGTTCAATAGCCGTGTAATGTTGAGTGTCAGTTGGAAATGGTGTGTGTGTGGAATGCTTGGCTTAGAGGGAATAGTTGTCTGAAATGCTAAGCAATCCTATTAGGTGGGAGGATACTATGAAATATTTTGCTGCAGATCCCATTTACGGTAGTTTACCAGCCAATTTCTATCATTAACCAGCTTTGTGGACAGAAATGACACAAACAAGACAATGACGTTTAAACTATATCTTCCGCAGAAGCATCAGATACAACAATGTGGATTTAGTTCCAGTGGGAGAGTAAATAATGCACGATCATTTCAATAGATATTCAGGAACAAAGATGGTCTGCAAGGATAAACCTCCAGACTATGAACACCTTTACAGTCAACATGTACAGTATGGGTATTTTCCACATTTCTGTCGCATAGATATATCCCTTTAGCATATTAAGCAATGTTTCCATAATGAATGATGTTTCTGATGTTTCTTCTTGAATTTAAACAAAATAATATCCCGATTTTTGTGGGGTTTTAGATCTTGTCAATTTGCCTTCCAAACATGAGCCTGCAAAAGAACAGGCAATCCAACCAGCTGTTGTACGGAAACCTACTGTGATCCGAATCCCAGCTAAACCAGCAAAAGGTAATAACTTAATGGTTAATGTATTTTGCTTGATTTGGGAAAATATTACATTGAGGAATAATTTTTTTCAGGATTTTCTTTCGACATAATGAATTAGCTATAGCTACTTGCAACTAAGCTAACTTTTGATACATTACGTTACCCTGCTATCACAACTTTAAAAATGTTTATTAGAAGATAGGACTGAGTGTTTGGGGATAACCTGCTTACGGTGCAATCCTAGACAAGTCTACTCAGAAGTAAATTCTACTAACTTCAATGGGACTTTTTCCCAGATTCATGTGTGTATAGGAATGTCATTTGTCCTCACTATGGTTTAAGGTTTCAGCTCCATTCACCAAATTTTTAAAAATAGCTTCTTGGTAAACTATACAATTTGCTGTTAAACACAAGTGATTTTTAAAATTATAATGACTGAAAAAATGGAGTTCACAACCTGAAGAATCAAAGGTATATGAGCTTTCTGTGTTTACAAGAAAGGAAGCATGTAATCCTGTGTTCGTTAACGTGTCATCTAAGCTAGCATTGAAATGAACATTCTTGCAGATTTGAAATTTGAATGTAAGTTCAAAACATAAATTCCCTGAATGTGACTTTCAGTGTTGTAATTCTAAATTTGGGCAATGCTTGAATTCTTTAGCAAACCTTTTGTTGGGTAGCAAAAATGTTGTGAATGTTCCAGCATTCCGTTCAGGTTTGTTTTTACAGATTTGTTTCAGCTCCACTGTGTATAAATGCTTTCTTGCACAATGCAGACCGAGATTTGACTTGAATGAGAAATCAGCGGTTGCATGAAGTGTAGCATTAAGTAACTAAAAAGACCATCCCAAATTTTAGAATGGCATTTGCAGCAATTTTACCCTGTTGTCCCATCTGTTCATGATGTCTGCAGATCTGCATTATATCTTGACTATTCTTGTGTCTCAACACAGGACAACTCCCACAAAGTTAGGAAATTACAGAGAAGAGCCACCAGACCAGTTTGTGTATGTGTTGCAACATTTAAAGTGTAATTTGATTTTTTTCTGATTTCTTATTAGTTAGAACTTCTTTATCCCTGTTATCTCTGCCTTGCTAAACCGTGGCAGGCAGAAGAACTGGCACTTCTGTCCTAAATTAACTAGAATTATGTCTAAGGCTTAGTTTAAGCCAGGACTTAACTATGAAACATGTGAAACAAATGAACATGTACATAATGCATTTCCTACCTTTACCGAGCAACCCATCAATACCAAGCAACCTATAAACACTGGGGTCAAGTCCCCACCCCCAATTCTGTGGCTTCAATTCCCATTCTTGTGTTAAGAATGTTTTGTAAGTAGCAGGAATAGTTTAAAACAATATTTTCCTAACTGAACTTTTTGATAATTGCTCAAAATGTTGGCAAGAACGTTTATCACATATCTGAGTGTCTTCCAGCAGAGGAGTAATCATATTGATCTCTAAACTGCCAGCACAGATTTAACCAGAGTTGGATTGTCTTGTGTGTAGTAAGGCCAGATTTCTGACTGATGCTGAAGAGAGTGAATCTTTTAAAATTACCTGTTGGCACACATTTGGGATGATCTTTTGTTTGTGGAAGACCCATTTCTCCAAGGGTCTTCGCAAAGCTTCAGACTGGGCCTACTGTACATTAGAGAAAATTCAAACATATACAATCCTAAAAATGTGTTGAGTCATTCTGCAGCTTTTCTGGTGTTAAGGTACATGTACTGTAATAAAAATCCTCTCAAAAGCCAACATACATAAATGTGCTGTAAGCTAGTCTTATCACTTTAAGGTACTAAATAGTGATTTTGAACTTTGTGGGCTATTATTACCTAGGATCATGATCATAACAAATGGATGGAAGATTGAACTGATGGAATAAGACTTGTCTATCACCATATTCATTCAAATGATACACATTTATGTGCAAGTAGATCATGCAATGTAGCTACAGTCCTCCATCTTGTGATGTATTGTACAAGCACATCCTGTTTTGAACTGCTCCTTTTCAGGCCTAAAAGAGGACAGACATTATTTCTAAAATCTGTATATTGATTCTCTAAAACAGTGCTGGGGAATGAGTGGCCCTCTAGATGTTTTCAGTCTGCAACTCCCATCAGCCCCAGTCAACATTGCCAGTGGTGATGGGTGATGAGAATTGTAGCCCAACAATCTGGGAGGGGGGGCACACATTCTCCATCCCTGTTCTAACAGATATGAAAACCAAATGAGACCACTGTAACAGACTCAGGAGTGGGAGGAACTGAACAAAAACATTTCTGGCAGCACAATTTTATGCACGTTCACTCAGAAGTCTCACTGTGTTCAGTTGAGTGTATTCACTAGGACATGAATTAAGATTACAACCTAATTTTTCTTTAAACCCCTGAAATATTCTAAGAGATTTCTGGCACAGTCTCAGTTTTCGAACATGGGGAGGCCCCATAACGAAGCACAGTCACAGAGCACATGCTTTGTATGCAGAAGATTCCAGGTTCAGTCTTGGCATCTCCAGCATCAGGTAGCAAGAAAGACCTCTGCCTGAGAGCCACTGCTTGTCAGAGTAGACTAGATGGACAAACAGCCTGGCCTGATGTAAGGCAACTTCCTTTGTACCATGTACCTCTTTTATTCCTTAGCGAACAGCAAGAGTGGGGACCTCTTTCAGCCCAAGGGCCAAATTCCGTTTCAGAGAAGCTCTCAGGGACTACATTCCAGTGGTGGGTGGGGCTGAAGGCAAAAGGGGCGGGGCCAAGAGGGTGGGAGAATCCCAGAGGGCCAGATTGGGATCCCAGGAGAGCTGGATTTGGCCTACATAATGACAGAAGAAGTCCTGCTCAGTGACATCCACATGTGCTTCCATTAAAAAGATGCTTCCTTCCCAGGAGCCTGGAAAGGCAATGCTGTATTTCTTTTACAGCATAGTTCACAAAAGTATGAATATTTATTTGTTTATTTGCACTTATACTGTGCTGTTTTGCCAAAGAAAAGAGCTCATGGTTACTTCGTATATCAGCAGTATATATTTTTATTCATTCATTCATTCTTTCATTTCATTTCATTTCATTTCAATACCGCCCAATAGCCGGTCTGGGCAGTTCACAAAAATTAAAACCAAACAGCACACAATAAAACAATTTAAAAAATATAGAACATTAAGACCACAATATAACAATACAACCACAATAAAACCAAGCAGCAGTGCAGGAGTTTAAAATACAGATATAAAACCGCAAAGCTAAAAGTTTAGAAAGCTAAATGCTAAAATGCCTGGGAAAATAAAAAGGCCTTCACCTGGCACTGAAAGGAATACAGTGTAGGCGCCAGGCGAACCTCACTAGGGAGCTCATTCCAGAGCCGGGGTGCCACAGCAGAATAAGCCCTCCTCCTAGTAGCCACCGGCCTCACTTCCTTTGGCAGGGGCTCACGGAGAAGGGCCACTGACGATGATCTTAAGGTCCGGGCAGGCACATATGGGAGGAGGTGATCCTTCAGATAACCTGGCCCCAAGCTGTTAAGGGCTTTAAATGTTAGTACCACCACTTTGAATCGGGCCCGGAAATGGACTGGCAGCCAGTGCAGCTGGAAAAGTACTGGTGTAATATGGGCTTGGAGGCCAGTCCCTGTTAACAATCTTGCTGCCCTATTTTGGACTAGCTGAAGTTTCCGGACCGTTTTCAAAGGCAGCCCCACGTATAACACATTGCAGTAATCCAGACAAGAAGTTATCAGAGCATGGATAACTGTAGCTAGGCTATCTCTGCCAAGATAAGGGCGCAGTTGGTATACCAGCCTAAGCTGATAAAAAGTGCTCCGTGCCACTGAGTTCACCTGTGCCTCAAGTGACAGTTCTGGATCCAAGAGCACTCCCAAACTACAAACGTGATCCTTTAGGGGGAGTGCAACCCCCTCCAGAACAGGTTGAATATCACCTAGCCGGGCAGACGAACCACCCGCTAACAGTACCTCCGTCTTGTCTGGATTGCGTTTCAGTTTATTGGCCCTCATCCAGTCCATTACCATGCCCAGGCCCTGATTCAGAACAGCCACTGCCTCACCTGGTTTTGATGAGAAAGAGAGGTAGACGTGGGTGTCATCCGCATATTGATGGCACCTCAGCCCACACCTCCGGATAACCTCCCCCAGCGGTTTCATGTAGATGTTAAACAGCATAGGGGATAAAATAGAGCCCTGTGGAACCCCATGGCACAATTGCCATGGCACAGAGCAATAATCCCCCAGCACCACCTTCTGGAATCGGCCATCCAAGTAGGAGCGGAACCACTGTAGTGCAGTGCCTCCAACTCCCATCCCAAACAACCTATCCAGAAGGATACCATGGTTGATGGTATCGAAAGCCACTGAGAGGTCCAGAAGAATCAACAGGGTCGCACTCCCCCTATCCCTCTCCGGGCAGAGGTCATCCCACAGGGTGACCAAGGCAGTTTACGCTCCAAAACCAGGCCTGAAGCCCGATTGAAATGGATCTAGATAATCCGTTTCATTCAACAGTGCCTGGAGCTGTCCTACAACCACCTGCTCAAGCGCCTTGCCCAGGAAGGGGATGTTGGCCACTGGCCTAAAATTGTTAACATCCCCTGGGTCCAGGTTAGGCTTTTTCAGGAGTGGTCTAATTACCACCTCTTTTAAAGCGGCAGGCACCACTCCCTCTCTCAAGGAGGAATTTACAACCTCCTGGACCCAGCCAGACATCCCCTCCTTGTTTGATTTAATAAGCCATGAAGGGCAAGGGTCAAGCACACAAGTGGTCGATTGGACTTGGCCAAGCACCTTGTCCACATCCTCAGGCCTCAGTAACTGAAACTCATCCAATAAAACTGGACCAGACGGTGCTCTGAACGCCTCTACCAATGGAACTGCATTTATCATGGTGTCCAATGCATGACGAATCTGAGCGACTTTATATTCAAAGTGCCTTGCAAACTTATCACAGCGTGCCACCGAGGGTTCCACTGTCTCTCTCCCTGGCCCAGAATGTAACAGGCCACAAACCACTCGGAAAATCTCCGCTGGACGACACTGAGAAGATGCAATGCTGGTGGAAAAGAACTGTCTCTTTGCCACCCTCACCGCCACAGAGTAGGCTTGATAGTGGGCTCTTACCTGTGCTCGGTCAGACTCAGCACGAGTTTTCCTCCACCTGCGTTCTAGCCGTCTCCCCTCTTGCTTCATTGCCTTCAGCTCAGGTGTATACCAAGGAGCTGGCTGGGCTGTGCTCAGAGGGAGAGGGCGCTTGGGCGCCATCGTGTCAACCGCCTGAGTCATCTCTGCATTCCACAGAGTGAGCTGGGCTTCGACAGGAGCACCAGCCATACCAGCAGGAAAATCCCCCAAAGCCCTCTGGAATCCATCGAGAACCATTAATCTCTGGGGGCGGACTATTTTAATAGGTCCCCCACCCTTGCAGAGGGAGAAGTCTGCCAGGAGTCTAAACCCCAGCTGGAAGTGATCTGACCATGACAAAGGGACAGATGTTAATTCCTCCACTTTCAGATCACCATCCTCCTGCCCAGTCGAGAAAACCAGATCAAGCGTGTGTCCTTTTATATGCGTTGGGCCGATGACATGTTAGGACAGCCCCATGGTTGTCATGGCGGCCATGAAGTCCTGAGCCTCCCCGGATACAGCGGCCTTGGCATGGAAGTTGAGATCCCCCAGGACCATCATCCTAGGGGTCCTCAACACCAAGTCCGAGACCACCTCTGTCAGCTCAGGCAGGGAGTCTGATGGGCAGCGGGGTGGGCGGTACACCAATAGAATCCCTAATCTGTCCTGGGTACCCAACAAAAGGTACAAACACTCAAGATCTGCACTCGAATGAGCAGGAAGCCTGGAGAGGGAGATTGAATTCCTATAGACCATGGCAGCCCCCCCTCCCCGACCCTTAAGTCGGTGTTGGTGCTGCACTGAGTACCCAGGAAGGCACAGCTGGGAAAGAGTGACCCCTCCCAGTTCCCCCACCCAGGTCTCAGTAATACATACCAGGTCAGCCCCCTCATCCACAATCAAATCATGGATGAGGGAGATTTTATTTTGGGCTGACCTGGCATTCAGCAGCAGCAGCACCAGACCTGAGGGCAGACTGGTAAGGCTGCCAGGAACCATCAGGTTGGGGGAAGAACCAGAAGAGGGAACAGCTGTAAGGTGTCTAGCCCCTCTTCTCCTCAGCTGGCCTGTTAATCCCCCAATGCCATACCTCCCCCTGCCCGTGACCACAGTTATAGTGGCACCGCCCCGACCCCCTGAGTTGCTCAATAGTCCTCCCAGGCACATATTAAAATCTTAGGATATGAAATGTACAACAGTGTAAAAGAATATAAAAGATAAAAGAGATGAAAGAGAACAGCAGCTAAGAAGGAACAGATCCATGTTTGCCCCTTTCTCCCTGGTCTTTAAAGCTGCTGCCCTCTGCTGCTGCTATTTGCTGCTGGTGTCTGTGGCTGCTGGTGTCTCTGGAGAGGCAAGTGGGTGGGTCTTCAGGTGCTGTTCCGTGCGACTCCAAGTGTGACGCTAAGTGCGCACTTAGTGTCGCACTTGGTGCGATGCCGAGGCACTGCCTCTGGCAGCCCCGCCTTAAGTACCTGTTTGGCAGGGGCAGAAGCAGGCTCAGGATCCACCTGGTACAGCTGGCTGGTCCTCCTTCCCACAGGCTCCTTCCCTATCCAGATGAAGTGCTTTAAACTCCCATGTATTTCAAAGGGAAAGCTTTAAATATGTACCTATTATGATTTTAGTTTAAAATCTCCCCTTTCCCATAAGAGACGAAAAAATGTTCTGATCTCATTTTTTCACTTTTGATTCCAGTGGTCTGCATTCCCCATTATAATGTTATACCCCAGTTTATTTATTACAATTATTTATATGCCACCTTTCAGGATACAAATTCTACCAAGGTGGCTTACAAGTAACACAAACATAATAAAATCACAATAAACAATATTAACTTAAAAAAAAAAAAATAATCAGGGTACTTCCTAGCTGGGGGCCGGGAGCATCCAGTTAGAACAGGAGCAGCTGTCTGGTATTATCCTCATCTACTTTCCTCTGTTGGAATCCTTCCCACAGAGCTGTTGATGGGAGATAGCCTGGAAGGGGAAGTCCAGCTGGGGCAGGCTATGTGGTGGTTTTTGCCTGCTTCTCCCTGTCCTGGAATGCAGGACAATTGATGGTAGATGACCTTGTGTGGGAGAGAGTCCAGTTGAGGCCATGCTTGTGCAGGGGGGTTCTACTTCAGACCTCCCCCTCCATTGCATGGAGGCCAGTAGAACGGAGCTGAGCAATGGGAACATGACATAGGGGGCAGTGTGCTGAGCATAGCCCCACACTTCATTTCACACAACTCTAAATCACATGGGAGGAGGATGCCTGCACAGGGCTGATGCTAGTTCTTTCCCCCTTTTATTGTTCTTAGCCCAAGGAAAGTGTGAGGGTGTAACAGCTGGAGGAAATAGATTATTTGTTTGCAGAGGTCATGTATGGGCAAAGATGGACAGTTTTTAAAGTACAGAAATGGGAGATTTGTATCTCAGTAAAAGTCTAATCCAACTTGGTGACCTTCAGATGTTTTGGATTTCAACTCCATCAGCCCCAGGCAGCATGGCCAGTGGTCAGGAATGGTGGGGATTGTAGCTCAAAATATCTGGAGGACACTGATTTGGGAAGAGCTGGTCTAATCTCTCCAACATCTGTTGGAAAGTCTGACATAATGCACCTTTTCCAGTGCATCACAATCCCTAGTGAAGAAGTCCATGCCATGTGTGCTTGGGTCCTTGATTTTATTCTGATGTTCATGTATTCCTAGAAATAGACACACATCCTGGTCAGGATGAAGGAACTATGCTTACAAAGAGATGTTGCAATTCCATTTGAACGATAAGATCCGTTATTATTTTTGTTTCAATATTTCTGCAGTATAACTGGTGACATTTACAAATTACTAATACTTTTTCAGCTTTAAATGAAGTTCCAGAAAGCCCTCCTCCACTTCCTATGGAGAAACCAATTGGAAACACATCTGGCATTTCAACTGGAAAACCCAGTAACGTGAAAACAACAAAAAAGGGGGTACGTTTGAACTCATCCTCCTGTGTTTATAATCTTTGAATAAGTATTTGGTACATGAGATACCATTTTAAAAAAATTAAGCCACAATGCTGGGAAAAACATCTTGATGGTAAGAGCTATTTGGCAATGGAACCAATTACCTAAAGAGGTGGTGGGTTCTCCTTCATTGCAGGTCTTCAAGCAGAGGCTGAACAGCCATCCATTGGAGATGCTCTGGCTCTGGATTTCCTGCATCAAATAGGGGTTGTACTAGGTGGCTTGCTACTCTATAATTTTATCTTAGTTTAGTTTCTCTTGAACAATCTTGTTATGTTAGATCAATAATTTCCAAGCTGTGTGGGCACAAAAACGTACTGGTGAAAAAAATGCTAGTGTGCTGCAAGAAATAACAAAGGCTCCTGTGAGTTCTGAGCCACTCATCCAAAGAGCAAGGAGGCTTCCTGCTATATCTCTGTTTGATTCACTGCATTGGCCTTGCCTTCTCCTAACCAGCTTCCCCCTCAGGGTGAATACTTCTGTCATATCTCTGTATTGGGTCTGACTGTATCACTCAACCGCTCCTAATACCAAGGAACAGTCCATTGCCATCTTATGCACTCTAAAGTTAAACCATTTCATGAGAGTGAAGGGTGTATCCATTTTTATCCAGCATCAGGACATGTAACATGATTGGGCAAATGTAGGGGCAGCGTGCACTAAATTGGGTGGGCTTTTCATTTTTTCCCCTTGCGACTCTGCATTGAAAGGGGCTCTGAGCAGCTGCAGCAAAAGAGCCATCATTGAATCCTTTCCCAGTGCCCTCTATTTTCCTGGGGGCCCCTCAAAGCTGGAGCTGGCTCTGTTTTTCAGTTCAAAAAAAAGGGACGATGTAGCTATAACTATGGGAAGCACTGTACTTTGAAACGTAAGGTTGTTCTCTGCTCTGGAAAAGCACAGTTCCGTCATTTGTAGGTTCTTGTTTCTATACTTCAGTAGCTGCAGTCATTGCATCCTTCAGTAATTTCCAGAACTCTACAAAGAGTTTTCATCTCTAACATGATTTAGTATATGAATTAATTTCCATCTCTCTCTAGAAAAGAAAATCCTCTGTCTTTTTTCTCTCTTTCTTCCACCTTTCCTGTATGCGACTGAGATGGGACTGTGTTAGTTATTTCTTTAGTAGAGAAGAATTTTGGCAGTAGTTTTAATTCTGACATGTAGCGTCTTGAGGCTCCAGGACTTCAGTAAACAAGTTAAATATATGAATTCTTCCAAGGAGTAGCAATATTTTATACCCAAATTGTTGCCACATATTATTCAAACTGCTAGTAACGTGAGGCCTTAATCTTTATCAAATTATGCTGTTTTAACTGAGAAGATAATTCCTTTGGAAAAGCTTTATGGAAGAAAGTAATGAAAATGTAGTGAAGCAATTCATTAAAATGCTCAATGGTGAAAAATTACAGAATTCTACACACAGAAAATATCAGAAACCTTAAATAAAACAGTAGCGAGAGCAGTGTGAGTGTAAAATAGGCCAAGAAATGGAAAAGGTTTTCTAGATCTTTATAAAAGAGCACAGAATGTTGCATTCTGTCTTCTCAAGTGGTTTTTAAAAAGATCTTAAGAGCAGTTTACCAAGCACTGCTGCTATATAACCTCCCTTCATTTCTTTAGACAAACATTACTGAAGTCAATGAAGGCTTTGAAGCTACTGTGCTTGGTAAATTTCATCACCATATAAATTCATGGGATTCAGCAATCTGAATCATTCTTTTGATGCCATAGGAAAATGTGTCATTTATGTATGTATGTATGTATGTATGTATCTGTGACACTTGTATACCACTGAATATAATAAAATCTCTCAGAGGTTCACAATAAATATTAAATACATTTAAATACAATATTAAAAACATAACGTTAAAAACACTTCCAACTACAGTAAAACCAATTCAAGGAGAGCTCTTAAGGGATTACTGAGAGTCTGCATTTTCATTTAATATTTATATAGAAAAAACATATTTTGAATGCAGAAATGTCAGAACTATGTCATTTTTTATGAATTGATTCCATACTTGCACTCAGTGGAGTTTTGCTGGTGCTAATGAATTCCCCCTTTCCCCTGCAGCCTCCAGCACCACCTCACATGCTGTTCCGGAGGTTTGGGGAACTCTCTGGAACAGCATGGCACTGGGGGCTGAAGGGGGAATTGGAGGAAATTGCCACTCTTCCTCCAGTGGGAAGCCTCTGCTGTATTCTGGTTCCTTCCCAACAGGAGGAACCCTTCCATTCATGGAGGGGCAAACCTGGATTCAACCCTATATCTCTTGAAGAATAAAATTATAACATAATATACATTTAACTCTATATCTATAGAGATATATGCAACCCAGAATCATACCAATTTAATCAGCACATTGCATTACCTGCAGTTACGTCCAAGAAACCACTTCTTTTAGGAGCGCAGTTACTAACAAAACATATTGCATTAGACAGTTGGTAGTGTGCACTTCCACTAATGTGATTTATTTAATTGAATGTTAAAAAAAGGATGCCATATGCAATACATAGGGGAAAGTACAATGGAGCTGAGAGCAAGATTTCATAACCACAAATCTGCAATTTTTACCAAAAAAACAAGAGCCACCCGATGCAAGACATTTTAACTCACCTGCACATAGTCTGTCAGATTCACAGTTGAACAAACAAAGGGCATTGACATGCTTAACAAAATGGAAAATTTCTGGATCTACAGACTCAGAACCCATATGGCCTTAAACTGGAGGACAATTTGCAAGCATTATACCAGTCATAGCTCTGTTTTTTTCTCTTTAGGAATGTTCGTCTCCCAGCATTCCAGACTGCCACTCTTGGTGTCCATTAAACACCTCAGCTACTGATGAGGGCGGAAGCTGAAATGTTTAGCTCTAAATATATTCTGAAAGTACTCTGTTGTTAGTCTATCTGTTTTCCGTATATATCTATAGATACAGGTATAATCAAACTCATTGCATCCATGTCGAATTCCAGTGCTGTCCAGTAGACAGAAAGTTTGTCCCGCGCTTTGGAGTCTTCATTCAGGTTCTACCTGTGCAGCACAGCCACTGTCCTTTTGCAACTCGCTGTCTCTCAGTGTCAGTTCCCTATGTATGAAAGAGAAGTTCTGTTTTTTCCCAGCGTTTTTTGTAAGGACAAACAACACTGGAAAGCACTTCACAAATTTAAAATGCTGTAGACATTTGGGTTGTATGTAATGTTAGCTTTGCTTAGAGTAGACCCACTGAAATGAAAGGCTTAGGTTAGACTAACATTGGATACAACCCACTACGTGCAGTATATCTGTATGTACAGATTCACTAATGGAGGAAGGATAAATCTCTAATTACCCTGAAAAGAAAAAAGTAATGGGAAGGAATATTATCTGTAATGGTTGTTGTTGTTCAGTCGTTCAGTCGTGTCCGACTCTTTGTGACCCCATGGACCATAGCACGCCAGGCCTTCCTGTCCTGCGCTCTCTCCCGGAGCGTGCTCAAGTTCATATTCATTGCATCGGTGATGCTATCTAGCTATCTCATCCTCTGCCGTCCCCTTCTCCTTTTGCCTTCAGTCTTTCCCAGCATCAGGGTCTTTTCCAGAGAGTTTTCTCTTCGCATTAGGTGGCCAAAATATTTGAGCTTCAGCTTCAGTATCTGTCCTTCCAATGAGCACTCAGGCTTGATTTCCTTTAGGATTGACTGATTTGGCCTCCTTGCAGTCCAGGGGACTCGTAAGAGTCTTCTCCAGCACCACAGTTCGAAAGCATCAATTCTTCGGCGCTCAGCCTTCCTTATAGTCCAGCTCTCACAGCCATACATTACTACTGGGAAAACCATAACTTTGATTAGACGGACCTTTGTCGGCAAGGTGATGTCTCTGCTTCTTACTATGCTGTCTAGGTTTGCCATAGCTTTCCTCCCAAGGAGCAAGCGTCTTTTAATTTCATGGCTACAGTCACCGTCTGCGGTGATCTTGGAGCCCAAGAAAGTAAAATCTGTCACTGCTTCCATTTCTTCCCCTTCTATATGCCAGGAAGTGATGGGACCAGATGCCATGATCTTCGTTTTTTTAATGTTGAGTTTCAAACCAGCTTTTGCACTCTCCTCTTTCACCCTCAACAAGAGGCTCTTGAGATCCTCTTCGCTTTCTGCCATTAGGGTGGTATCGTCTGCATATCGGAGGTTGTTGATAATTCTCCCGGCAATCTTAATTCCGACCTCTGATTCATCCAACCCGGCGTTTCTCATGATGTACTCTGCATATAAGTTAAATAAGCAGGGTGACAATATGCAACCTTGTCGTACTCCTTTCCCAATTTTGAACCACTCGGTTGTTCCATGTCTGGTTCTGACTGTTGCTTCTTGACCCTCGTACAGGTTTCTCAGGAGACAGGTAAGGTGGTCTGGTACTCCCATCACTTTAAGAATTTGCCACAGTTTGTTGTGATCCACACAATCAAAGGCTTTAGCCTAGTCAATGAAGCAGAAATAGACGTTTTTCTGGAATTCTCTTGCTTTCTCCATGATGCAGCGAATGTTGGCGATTTGATCTCTAGTTCCTCTGCCTCTTCGGAACCCAGCTTGTACTTCCGGTAGTTCTCGGTTCGCATACTGCTGAAGCCTAGCTTGTAGGATTTTGAGCATCACCTTGCTGGCATGTGAAATGAGCGCAATTGTGCGGTAGTTTGAACACTCTTTGGCGTTGCCCTTCTTTGGAATTGGAATGTAAACTGACCTTTTCCAGTCTTGCGGCCATTGTTGAGTGTTCCAAATTTGTTGGCATATTGAATGCAGCACTTTAACAGCATCATCTTTTAGGATTTTAAATAGCTCAGCTGGCAGACTGTCATCTCCGCTAGCTTTGTTGTTACTAATGCTTCCTAAGGCCCACTTGACTTCACTCTCTAGGATGTCCGGCTCAAGTTCAGTGACCGCACTATCATGGCTATCAGGGACATTCAGATCTTTCCTGTATAGTTCTTCTGTGTATTCTCTCCACCTCTTCTTAATCTCATCTGCTTCTGTTAGGTCCCTGCCTTCTTTGTCCTTTATCATGCCCGTCTTGGCACAAAACGTTCCCTTGAGATCTCCAATTTTCTTGAAGAGATCTCTAGTCTTTCCCATTCTGTTGTTTTCCTCGATTTCTTTGCATTGTTCATTTAAGAAGGCCTTCTTGTCTCTCCTTGCTGTTCTCTGGAACTCTGCATTCAGTTGGATATATCTTCCCCTTTCTCCCTTGCTTTTCGCTTCCCTTCTTTCCTCAGCTACTGATAAAGCCTCATCAGACAGCCACTTTGCTTTCTTGCATTTCTTTTTCTTTGGGATGGATTTCGTTGCTGCCTCCTGAACAATGTTACGGACCTCCGTCCATAGTTCCTCAGGCACTCTGTCTATCAGGTCTAATCCCTGAAATCTTTTCCTCACCTCCACTGTATATTCATAAGGGATAGGATTTAGGTCATACCTGAATGGTTTAGTGGTTTTCCCTACGTTCTTCAATTTAAGCCAAAATTTTGCAACAAGAAGCTCGTGATCTGAGCCACAGTCAGCTCCAGGTCTTGTTTTTACTGACTGTATAGAGCTTCTCCATCTTTGGCTGCAAAGGACATAATCAATCTGATTTCGATATTGACCATCTGGTGATGTCCATGTGTAGAGTCGTCTCTTGTGCTGTTGAAAAAGAGTGTTTGCTATGATCAGCGTGTTCTCTTGGAAAAACTCTATTAGCTTTTGTCCTGCTTCATTTTGTACACCAAGGCCATGCCTCCCTGTTATCCCGGTGATTTCTTGACTTCCTACTTTAGCATTCCAATCCCCTATGATGAAGAGGACATCTTTGTTTGGTGTTAGTTCTAGAAGGTGTTGTAGGTCTTCATAGAACCGATCAACCTCAGCTTCTTCGGCATCAGTGGTTGGGGCATAGACTTGAATTACTGTGATGTTGAATGGTTTGCCTTGGATTCATACTGAGATCATTCTATCATTTTTAAGATTGTACCCCAGTACTGCTTTTCCCACCCTTTTGTTGACTATGAGTGCTACTCCATTTCTTCTAAGGGATTCTTGCCCACAGTAGTAGATACAATGGTCACCTGAATTAAATTCGGCCATGCCTGTCCATTTTAGTTCACTGATTCCCAAGATGTCGATGTTCAGTCTTGCCATCTCATGTTTGACCACCTCCAGCTTACCTTGATTCATTGATCTGACATTCCAGGTTCCTAAATAATATTGTTCTTTACAGCATCGGATTTTCTTTTCACCACCAGACACATCCACAGCTGAGTGTCCTTTCGGCTTTGGCCCAGCCGCTTCACTCTTTCTGGTGCTACTTGGAAATACCCTCTGCTCTTCCCCAGTAGTATATTGGACACCTTCCGACCTGAGGGGCTCATCTTCCGGTGTCATATCTTTTAGCCTTGTGATACGTTCCATGGGGTTTTCTTGGCAAGAATCCTGGAGTGGGTTGCCATTTCCTTCTCCAGTGGACCCCATTTTGTCAGAACTCTCTGCCATGACCTGTCCGTCTTGGGTGGCCCTGCACGGCATAGCTTATAGCTTCCCTGAGTTACGCAAGCCCCTTCGCCACAACAAGGCAGTGATCCATGAAGGTATCTTCTTAACTGCAGTTTTCCTTTGAAGTAATCATAATAATCATAATCTGCTCATTCGAGTGCAGATCTGGAGTGTTTGTACCTTGTGTTGGGTACCCGGGACAGATTAGGGATTCTGTTGGTGTACCGCTCACCCCGCTGCGCATCAGACTCCCTGCCTGAGCTGACGGAGGTGGTCTCGGACTTGGTGTTGAGGATCCTTAGGATGATGGTCCTGGGGGATCTCAACTTCCATGCCGAGGCCACTGTATCCAGGGCGGCTCAGGACTTTATGGCCGCCATGACAACCATGGGGCTGTCCTAACATGTCATCGGCCCAACGCATATAAAAGGACACACGCTTGATTTGGTTTTCTCGACTGGGCAGGAGGATGGTGATCTGAAAGTGGAGGAATTAACATCTGTCCCTTTGTCATGGTCAGATCACTTCCCGCTGAGGTTTAGACTCCTGGCAGCCTTTCCCCTCTGCAAGGGTGGGGGACCTATTAAAATGGTCCACCCCCGGAGATTAATGGATTCTGATGGATTCCAGAGGGCTCTGGGGATTTTTCTGCAGGTATGGCTGGTGCTCCTGTCGAAGCCCAGCTCACTCTGTGGAATGCAGAGATGAGTTGAGCAGTTGACACGATCGCGCCCAAGCACCCTCTGAGCAGAGCCTGTCCAGCTCCTTGGTATACACCTGAGCTGAGGGCAATGAAGCAAGAGGGGAGACGGCTAGAACGCAGGTGGAGGAAAACTCATGCTGAGTCTGACCGAGCACAGGTAAGAGCCCACTATCAAGCCTACTCTGTGGCGGTGAGGGTGGCAAAGAGACAGTTCTTTTCCACCAGCATTGCATCTTCTCAATGTTGTCCAGCGGAGATTTTCCGAGTGGTTCACGGCCTATTACATTCTGGGCCAGGAAGAGAGACGGTGGAACTCTCGGTGGCACGCTGTGACGAGTTTGCATGGCACTTTGAAGATAAAGTCGCTCAGATTCGTCATGAATTGGACACCACGATTAATGCAGTTCCATTGGTAGAGGCGTTCAGAGCACCATCTGGTGCAGTGTTATTGGATGAGTTTCAGTTACTGAGGCCTGAGGATGTGGACAAGGTGCTTGGCCAAGTCCGATCGACCACTTGTGTGCTTGACCCTTGCCCTTCATGACTTATTAAATCAAACAAGGAGGGGATGTCTGGCTGGGTCCAGGAGGTTGTAAATTCCTCCTTGAGAGAGGGAGTGGTGCCTGCTGCTTTAAAAGAGGCGGTAATTAGACCACTCCTGGAAAAGCCTAACCTGGACCCAGAGGATGTTAATAATTATAGGTCAGTGGCCAACATCCCCTTCCTGGGCAAGGCGCTTGAGCGGGTGGTTGTAGGACAGCTCCAGGCACTGTTGAATGAAACGGATTATCTAGATCCATTTCAATCGGGCTTTCGATTCCAGAAGGTGGTGCTGGGGGATTATTGCTCTGTGCCATGGCAATTGTGCCATGGGGTTCCACATTTTATCCCCTATGCTGTTTAACATCTACATGAAACCGCTGGGGGAGGTTATCCGGAGGTGTGGGCTGAGGTGCCATCAATATGCGGATGACACCCAGCTCTACCTCTCTTTCTCATCAAAACCAGGTGAGGCAGTGGCTGTTCTGAATCAGGGCCTGGACACGGTAATGGACTGGATGAGGGCCAATAAACTGAAACTCAATCCAGACAAGACGGAGGTACTGTTAGTGGGTGGTTCGTCTCCCTGGCTAGGTGATATTCAACCTGTTCTAGAGGGGGTTGCACTCCCCCTAAAGGATCACGTTCATAGTTTGGGGGTGCTCTTGGATCCTGAACTGTCACTTGAGGCACAGGTGAACTCAGTGGCACGGAGCACTTTTTATCAGCTTAGGCTGGTATACCAACTACGCCCTTATCTGGGCAGAGATAGCCTAGCTACAGTTATCCATGCTCTGATAACTTCTCGTCTGGATTACTGCAATGTGTTATATGTGGGGCTGCCTTTGAAAACGGTCCGGAAACTTCAGCAGGTCCAAAATAGGGCAGCAAGATTGTTAACAGGGACTGGCCTGCGAGCTCATATTACGCCAGTACTTTTCCAGCTGCACTGGCTGCCAGTCCATTTCTGGGCCCGATTCAAAGTGCTGGTGTTAATATTCAAAGCCCTTAACAGCTTGGGGCCAGGTTACCTGAAGGATCGCCTCCTCCCATACATGCCTGCCCGGACCTTAAGAGCATCCTCAGCTGCCCTCCTCCTTGAGCCCCTGCCAAAGGAAGTGCGGCGGGTGGCTATTAGGAGGAGGGCTTTTTCTGCTGTGGCACCCCGGCTCTGGAATGAGCTCCCTAGTGAGGTTCGCCTGGCACCTACATTGTATTTCTTTCAGCGCCAGGTGAAGACCTTTTTATTTTCCCAGGCATTTTAGCATTTTAGCTTTCTAAACTTTTAGCTTTGCTGTTTTAAAAATTTGTATTTTAAACTCCTGCACTGCTGCTAGGTTTTATGGTGGTTGTATTGTTATATTGTAGTTTTAATGTTCTATATATTTTAAATTGTTTTATTGTGTCTTGTTTGGTTTTAATTTTTGTGAACTGCCCAGAGAGCTTCAGCTATTGGGTGGTATAGAAATAAATAAATAAATAAATAAATAAATACTGAACATTTAAAATGTCTCATCCAAATAGTAAATACAGCATTATATATCCTAATAGGAGTCTGACCATTCCAGTTTGAAACAGTCAATCAAGAATGAACCTATCATGCCCCCAAGGTGAGTAAAAATCAACGTGACCAACAACAGTGTGGGGAAGGGATTGTAAGACATCTTAGTGTGGTACTAATTCTGCTGCCACGATGTCATTAAGGCTAGTTATTTGTACATTTTGATGTTAGTCACACCACTGCTCATGGTCACTGATTGATCATAAATTACGGTGTATTTAAACTTGTTTTTTCACACAGTAGTCATTCTCTTCTTAAGAAGTATGCTTTAATTTACATGGACGTGCATATTACACACATTTACATGAAACACATACATGAGGAATCTTTTGGCATTGAGCTCTGGGGGCTTAGGAAAATCTGGTCCCCCTGAAACTTGAGAGAGTCAGAGATCACACCAAGGTCCTTGAAAACAATTATTTGTTTTATTAAAGAAGAATTTAAAATGAGTTAAAAATCACAAATCAGGGGAATTAGAACCATAGGTACGTCAAGGGAATTAGAATCATACATTAACAGAGAGGGTTAAAAGACAATAACCATTTAAAATTAGTAGTAAAGCTGGATGCACAGAAAATTGTGTATATGTGTGTGTTCAAAGATGGGTGATGGAAGTGTGGAACAGTTTTAATTCCTAGCAAGGGGTGTATGTGTGTGTAGCTGATTATGGAGAAGGGGAAAAAGAATTTTCAGCCTGGGATAATTTGGGGGAGAAACAGACCGTTTTGAACTGTGAGAAAGTTTTGGAGAGGCGGTTAGAGGCAAATGCAGGGGTTTTGGAATAAAGTGGATGGAGAGGCTGAAAAGAGCAACAGGGAGCTCCAGAGCCAAGGGGTTTTGGAGTTTGGAATGGGGTGGAATATTAGGAAAAACAGAATAATTGGCGTATGGACCAATTAGAAAAAAACCCGGAAGTTCATGCTAATATATCTGCTGTCTTTTGAAGCCATAGGAAGCTCTGTTGAAAAGAAGGGGTAATGGAGAAGAGGAATGGGGGGTGTTGCTTTTACAAGCAGAAAGGTCTTCTTGGATGGAAGGAATCCTCTTTACGTCTCTAAAATCCATGGATTTGGGACAATGGCTTTCTTTCTCTTTCAGAATATGAGGAAAAGCGGGGCGGGGGGAGTATTAATGGATAATATCTCTGCATAAATATCTCCAGCTATCACAGGTCCAGATGAGCAAGATAGCTAAGGGTGCAAGGGTGACAAGAGTCATGTCGGCGTGTCCGCTTACACAATATCCGGTTAAAATCTTTTAACCATGCCAGCGCAATCCCTCTTTTTCTGGAGGATTGTGCTGCCATGGTTGAAATTGCCACAACCATGTGGAGAGCTGCTTCACTCAGAG
Source organism: Heloderma suspectum (assembly GCF_057233095.1). Classification (NCBI taxonomy): domain Eukaryota; kingdom Metazoa; phylum Chordata; class Lepidosauria; order Squamata; family Helodermatidae; genus Heloderma; species Heloderma suspectum. Next base: position 65,124,121 of record NC_139462.1, on the reverse strand, counting down.
AGCTTTCCCTGCAGGACAGCGTTCATGTGATTCCATTTTCAGGTAGCTAATATAGTGCTAATGTAATGTATGAATTGGGCCTTAAGGAAGGTTTTGTAAAGTTTTGCTCTATGTAACAGGCTGTTGGGACAGCTATTCTAAGCAAGTGGACAGTGAATTAGAAAGTGTATTGCTACTGTTCTGATACAGCTATACTGTATTAGACAGCTTGAACTGATCATGGACCTGGGTCAATACAGTCAAACTTAGCAAGAAGACAGAGCCCTCTTTCAGTTCTGAAATCTTAAGTTACAAGTGTGATGATAATAGGAGTAAGCTCTAGAGCGTTGTTTCAGCAAGATTCATTTAATCTCAAAGGAAATGCTTCATTGTTGCTAATTATATAGTGTGTGTGTTTAGTTGTACTACATGTTTAACCCAGTGGAGGCTGGTGGCTCCAATTTCAGTGGAGCTGTAAATCCATTCTGGGTTTCAGTCAGAGCCAGCCAGAACTCTAAAGGAGCCATCCAAGGTGCTGAACCCTAGCACCAAAATAGGTTCAGAATGTTAGATAGCTCCTGTAGAGTTCTGGCTGTTTCTGACTGAAACCTAGAATGGATTTACAGCTCCACTGAAATCGGAGCCACCAGCCTCCAGTGGGTTAATCTGTTCGTTTTTTGTTTGCTAAGACCCTAATAAGTATAAATTCTGTCCATTTCCCTTTCCATTTAAACATAATGTTGTCTTTAAAAGCTGTTTAATAAACATGAAACTATTTAATCGGTAATTGCATTCATGGGAAAAAAATTCTGTTTAATTCAAATTTTAAACTTTTGAGCAAAAGGAAAGGGGGTGGGGCCAAGGATGGGGCGTGGCCATCTGGGGAACCTTGGAGGCCCCATGTGGGCCAGATGTGGCCCTTGGGCCTGAGATTCATCACCCTTGGCCTAGACCACCCAGAGTCTGTATATGTTGAAGGACCAGAAGACCAAGAAGATTCCTGTGTTCAGCCTCTCCAGAAAGCTCAGTCAGATATCTAGTGGAAAGTTATGCTTGCAAAGAAGTACAAGCACAAGAAAGGATTAGGTAAAGGCAAGCAAGGAATAGGTATGAGAGAAGAAAGACATGGACTTTGTCTTTCCTGTGGTGCCTTCTCACAAGTATGTACCACAACAAACCTTTAAGAGGAACAGGATGCTCTCCATCTATCTTTTCACTCTTGCATCATTAATTGCTAATGAAGTTACAGCAGCCTTCCCCAGCCTCTTACCCTCCAGATATTGTTGGACTACAACTCCCATCATCTCCAGCCAGCATGGCCATTGACCAAACTGACTGGGTATGATGGGGGATATAGGCCCAACATATCTGGAGGGCACCATGCTGGGGGAGGTTGCAACAGATTAGGGAAGTACGGACCCAAATAATCTAGAGTGTGTTGGAAAAAGAATTTCAAAACTAGAACCTTTTGAGTTAGTGAAGACATGTATGCCTGCATCTACAGAGATGACCCAAAGCATTTAGTTTTGCACCCTGATTTTAATCTGTTGCTTGAGGTGGGTTGCCTCACCATACCTGATGATAAGTTTGATCCTGTGCACACTATTTGTGTGTGTGTGTGTGTACAATTTGGCTACCCTTTTAAAAATAAGTTTCTTTTTATAATGGGCAATCAGTGGTGATTTTAGACCCTGGACCTTATGGGGGCCCCTTTAGATGCCTTTGTGTATCTCTTCCTCCCACCGCCATTCCAGCCCTTACAATTGCTTGTACATTCCTTTTATGTTAAAATGTTTGCCAAACCTGATAAAAAATATATTCTGAGCATGTGCAGTTTTGCATTTTAAGCTCACTTAAATCACAGCATTATCATGACTACAGGACTAAAACGGACTTTGCTTCTGCTACCCTAATGCCCTCATCACATGCCACTTTCTGGGTGGCCATTTGGGGGAGGGGCTGGACTGTGGCCCCAGGGTCCAACCCTAGTGGGTAATGGTATTTCTATTTTAAAGAACACTGACCTTAAAAGAACATAGTTCCAAAAATAATAACAAAGGTAATAAGCTATATAGTATACTGGTAGGATGGCCAAAGATAAACATTCTTTCTAACTCTAAGGGTGCAATCTTATGTATGTTTAGACAGAAAAAGGTCCGACAGCTCCCAGCATTCCCCAGCCAGCATAAGTCTCCTAATATTCTGTCTATCTGGCTCAGCAAGCCTTCACCCAAGACAGCTCAGACATAGAATCATAGAATCATAGAATCATAGGGTTGGAAGGAGCCTACAAGACCATCGAGTCCAACCCCCTGCTCAGTGCAGGAAGCCTGATTCCCAGGCAGTCTCCCATCCAAGTACTGACCACGGCTGACCCTGCTTAGCTTCCGAGATCAGGCGCATCCAGCCCTTTGCTCATGGTACATCCAAAGCCCTCCGCAGGTTTCAACAAAGCTCTTTAACGATGGCTTGCCTTACTTCAACAGCTGGTTGTCTGTAATCAAAAACTGGTCAGCAGGAATTGAATTCTCTGTTTAAGACAAGAGGCTACTGAGGAGGCTGCGTTGATTATCCAGTCCCTCCCAATAGCGTTTGGTTTTCTAGGAGTTTCACACAATCACGTCCTACAATATTTTTTCTACACATCTAAATGAACTATGCTTTCTGTTACCATGCTTTCTACATAATGTCCAGGCCTGGTGAAGGGAAAGTCATGCCAGCTCGACCTCCTCCACCTAAGGGTGCCCCGGGAAGGCCACCACCACCAAAGTCAACCAAGGCCTCATCACAAACAGACGGCTTTTCTCGCTCATCCTCCGATATGACTCTCCATAAAAAAACCAGCATGTTTGGGCTGGGAGTCAAGAGGACCAAGAGTGATGTTATTAAAAACAACGATCCAGCTTTACCTCCTCGACCCAAGCCAGGTCATCCTCTGTACAATAAATACATGGTGAGAAAAACATATGCTTTGGTTTCAGCACACAAAAATGTGGCTTGCCACATTTCTGATTTAAAAGTAACTGCAGAGGTCACACCGATTATAAATCTGATAAAAGTAATTAAAATAAGTAGCAAATAAAATACAAGAATAGTTTTTAGGCATGCGCTATAAGATGCTTCCAGACATAACTCCTGACAGCAATACTCATGTCTAAACACAAAGCCTTTCAAATATTTTTCCCTGTTGTGGGGTATAAAGCTATTGCCATTTTGGTGTGCTGGTGGCTATGTTGTTCTTCTTGACTGGGCAACATGGACTAATAGCAATTGGCACAGGAATGGGTCCATACTTTTAGAAGTTAAGCAGAGCTTAATTTGACCCAGGGCTAACCATGGTTTAACCACAGAGTCTCTCTCAGTTCCAGATCTCAATGCCTGGAACCTCTCAATTAATAAGCACTGCCTTAGCATTCAGCACAACCAACTGCTCACACGTGGAAGTAAAAGGAATAGCTTCCATGTTATAGGACATAACTCCAGACAGGTTTGAACCCTGGATCTCTAATGTTATGAATGAAACCTTGGAGTTAACTAGTCTTCGGGGTCGACTGCACATCAAAGCCCTAGTTCACCTTGCATATTTGTGTTCCCAAAAAGAGGCCTCTACTTTCATGCAGTAATTGGAATTCAAAGGAAGAAAGTGATCTAGTTTTTTATTTTTTTTCTTCACAATGTGTAATAAAACATAGTTATATAGCACATAGACGGAATTATATTTGACTGAAATATAAATATTTTGTCTTAAGCTTCCTGTGCCTCATGGGATTGCCAAGGAAGACATTTCTCCCCAAAATACTGGACATCTCGCTTGCAAGGTAAAGCTGTTTCTTCTGGCTGTGGATATTAGAGTGTATGTACATGCAGCATGCTAAACCTTACAGTGACGTTTTGCCATTTTAAAGCGCGGAGATGTGCTTGTACTGGTGGACAAGGCTGACAACAGCTGCATTGAATGCCAAAAGGGAGAAGAAACTGGCAAAGTTCAGTTATCCAAGATGCAGATAATAACTCCACTGGATGAGAGGTTGAAAAGCAGACAAAGGGTATGAATTTTAATATATGTCTCAAGAACTGCATATCAAAAATGAACTAGAAAATGGATGCAATATAGTGTAGCCACATACAATATAGTGGGGTGGAGATCCTCTTCAGCTTGAGGGCCGAATTCCATTTCGGAGAAGCTCTCAGGGGCTGTATTTAGATGGTGGGTGGGGCCAAAGGCAAAAGGGGTGTGGCCAAAATACCAACAATACCAGCATATTTTAGCTGAAAGCTCTTACTGCCAAGAACGAAGCCTTAGGAGAGGCATTCCAACCTTTTAGAATGAGGAAATAAACAGCAAAAGCTGGAAAAGCACAAACCAAGCAGCAATCAGGGGAAAGGGGGCGTGGCCATCTGGGAAACCCTGGAAGGCTGGATTGGGACTTCAAGAGGGCCAGATTTGGCCCACGAATCTGAAGTTCCCCAGACCTATACTGAATATAGTGAGCTGTTCCACATAAATACTGCAGCTTCCTAGATATTTCTGCAGCGCTCAGCACAGTTTCTCTTTAAAAATCAGTCCAGGGCAACATCATAGTTTGATATAGTCCCGGTTACATCCTAATCCAAAACATACTTTTCCCTGCATGCTATGGAACTGTTAAGCATCTCATAATTTTTACATGTATGATTTATCTTTCACAAATATACAGAAGGCCTTATCTGTGGTACTTAAGAAATGAAATGGATGTTGTGCTTTCAAAAGGTCAGCATCTTTTGCTCAAAATTCCCAAGAGGACTTAGTGTTGCTGGTGGTGTTGTAGGGTTGGCCTCTCTGAGAATTAGTTGGGAAACTTCCGAAATGAGAACAAAGCTTAGACAGGCACACATTTCATTTACAGTAACAAAGCAGCTGCATGCAGTTTTCAAAGAGGTGATTTCCTTTTCGCTGAGACATGTACTGTGCTGGTTGAAGACCATTGATTTTCAGTGAGATCTGGCTGTATTAAAACCCAGATTAAATGAGAAAAGAACCAGGCCTTGCATTTTATGTTCAATAGCTTTTTTGAGTGTGGCATTTAGCAACATAAATCAGTGAAAGATGCATTGGATGTTCCAAGCAGAAATTAGGTCTTCCAACATATAACAGAACATCAAGTGTCATAATTTCCAAATCTATTGTGTTTTTAAGGACAATATGCAGAAGGTTTCTGACCCAAGTGCTCCTCATGCGGTAGTGCTGCATGATTTTCCAGCGGGTGAGTACAGATAAATGACAACAGTGTAAATGGGTATTTTAATTCTGCTTTCTTTTCGAGGCATGCTTTGAAGAGTTTAATTTATTCTCTGAACCCCAGTGATATGTTAAAATTTGAATCCCTTAGGAACCCATGGGAGCTCTGATCTCTGGTGGTACTGTGTGCCAGAGCTAGTGTGTCAGCTTGGCATTCTAGGCTGCTTCTTGCTCAGAAATGGCAACGTATTTAAGATGGAGTCATAGTTTTCTGTTTACTACCATAATCCGTTTCTAAGCTAGTCAAGCATGATTAAAGCTGTTGCTGCAAGTGCAGTGGTTAAAGCTGTTGCTTAGCAGTGCGGTGGCTAAGAAAGAAACTGGGGGGGGGGGGCAGGAGTACCTGATGGGAAAAGCAAGAAAAGGTACTAAAAATATACAAATGGGTGGCAGAAAAGAACACATAGTCTAAGAGAGCCATGGCCCACATAGTCTGTGAGTCACCTTAATGGAAGTGGCTCCATATAGACCCATCACTATTAGGAGTCACTTCTTAGTCTTTTGGTGAAGATCAAGTGTAGTATTACAAGTCTGCTTGGCCTGTGGAGATGCCAGGCTGAATAGCCTTCTGGAAGCAGCTTGCAGAGGGTCATGATGGTAGAGATATATAGGCAGACGGGAGGACAGGGCAAAGGAAGAGGTGGGAATTCCCCTTTTCCTTTTGCCCTAACCCCTCTCTACCCCATATGAATTACTGCAGTTTCCACAATTGTGTATGTAAATATTAATTGTGCAAGGTGGTGGATATGATATGGTACTTGCCAGAACTATACAAGAGTTGGTTCAGGGTTTAAATCAGGGGTGCAGAACTTTGGATGGCTGGGGGGTGCATTCCCCCCTTCACCTTGGGGCCCTCCAGGGGCCACACCCCATCACCGAGGGAAGTGGTTGCATTGCCACTGGGAAACAAACTGCACCTTGTTTCCTAGCAGCAGCGATTTCCAGCAGTGTGGAGCAACTGGGGGGAATGTGCAAACAACCTTGGAGGGCTCCATGTGACCTAAGGGACATATGTTTCCCATCCCTGGTTTAAATTAAACTGTGCACTCCATAGTTATATAGAACATCAACAACATAGAAGGCTTGATGTTATAAATATGCTTGCTGGTGGCTTGTTTTTAAAGTAACAGTTTATTTAAGGAAGCAGTGATTTCCTTATTCTACTTCACTTCCCAGTTATAACCCAGCTGCCAGTCACTCTATTTTCTACATCCACCTCAGTTAGCTCACCCAGAATGAATCAGACGTCTGGACATGAAGTTCTCCCTCTGGTCAGGAACTCATTGGAAGGATACAGACTTGTAGAAAGTCTCTCAGCTGTCTCTCACATTGGACTTGCATCTTCTGGAGACAAATCTTTGAGTAGGCTTACTTCAGCTTGACCTGGTGCATTTTTTCTGGTCAGGTGCTTGTTGTTAAGACCACAGCAAAAAAGTAACCCAGTTGCCTTCTTCTGAAGTCTCACTACTTCTTGAGGCCAACCACCTTTTGCTGACAATCTGACCAGAAGCCCCTCTTCAGGATTGTTTCCAGAGTCTTCCGTTTCCAGTAGAATCTCATAGCTTCTGCCTTCTACAATTTCAGCTCCACTTCTTCAGTCTCTTCCCTTAGACTGTCTTCTCCTCCCTCATGCTCTTCTATACCTCACTGACTATCCAAACTGACCCTTGAACAGTCTTAGAACTGGCCTTTTGTACTCTTCAGCCAGAATGCTCTGACCAGTTACCTTTTATCACATTGTTAGCTGCCAGTCCATTTGCCTATATTTATGAGGTGATGAGAGTAAATCGAATATTCATTAACTGGCCTATCACAACCTGACTGTTTTGATTCTCCTAATCTAGTATATAAACACATGGAACAACTGCCAAGGCAGTCTTCCCCAACCTGGTGCCCTACAGATATTTTGGGCTAAACTGCCATCATTCCTGACCATTAGGCTTGCCTGCTGTGGCTGATGGGAACTGAACTTCAAAAAATCTGGAGGGCATCAGGTTGGGCAAAGCCGTGCTAAGGTCCATAAATGCTTCCAGGCCTCATATACAAAGTAACTGTTAGGCCTCAGTTATATTTTCACCTGTCCCTGTTAACCACTGTTAAATGTATGTAATACAGTTATTTATAAATATTACACATTTTAAACATCAGGATGTATATATTCTCCACACAGGTCCAGTGACAGTAATGTAGTAGCTTACTTATAGGGGACACTTCTCCAAACTACAAGATATTTTCCCCATCCTTTTGTTTTAACATTTTGCAAGCTTCTGTTTGTTTCTGCTTATGGAATTGTTGTAAATGAGGCCATACTTAACAATATTAAGTGCATCAGCTATGAACAGTAATACTTTTTTTTCTCCATAGAACACGCTGATGATTTGGACCTCTATTCTGGAGAGACTGTTTATATTTTGGAAAAAATAGATGATGAGTGGTACAGAGGAAGATGCAAGAATCGCACAGGGATCTTTCCTGCTAGCTTTGTCAAAGTTATTGTAAGTAGGCCACTTTGAGTGAAATATAGTGCATTCCATCTGTGTACACATCTCAGTTCTAATTTAATTTATCTCCTGTGCATTTTATTGAGCATGCCATGTAGATAAATCTTGCCTGAGTACAAAGAAGATATGAACTTGTTTGTGAGGTGCTGCAAGTCTGTTTAATCTTGCAAGTCTGCCTGGCTGTTTATGGGCATCATTTTCATAATAATTTCAAGTTAAGTGAGAACACATCCTTTACTTAATTCAAGTGTACTCATAAATTACCCCAGAGCACATTTTGCAGGTTTTCACCACAGTAGTTTTCCTTTTGGATTTCTACTCGGTATATCAGTATACCAGTATATATCAGTATATCAGTATATCAGTATACAATCTTCCACTCCTGTACTTAAATAATATGACCACCCATCAAAGGCTTGAATGTGTCAGTACATTTCCTGAGGAAGGAATGGAAATTTCATAATGTCCCCCCACCCATGGTGCTGTAGTTGTAGAACCCTGGGTTGCAAAGGTTGCAGTGATGTATGTCAAGTTATGTAAAATTAAGTGGATTTTAAGGCACTCAATCTGCATGTGATCTTATGCATTTCAGGGCAAGACACTGTTAGCTTTTCCTTTGTGCTGCATATTCTGCCTCATCACCATTGCCATATCCATGAACCTATGGAAGGGCTTAACCTTAGAAACAGAAGGGACAGAATACTGCCTTCCCACTCCCTTTAGGGAAGTATACTCAGCTGTGTGCCCGCTCTATTTATGATTATGTATGCAGGGTCCAACTATTTAGAAAATAATATTTCAGTTTACTCTTGTGGTCATCTGAAAACAATGATAAATTGCAAAATTATGGTGCACAACTGCCTGTTTTATCTAGTGCTCATAGTTTTAATATTTTTTTTACTATTTTCTTTTTAAAAAACTAATTGATTCTAAAATGGCATGTTTGACACCAGTCACAGGATGGGGAAAATGGCAGAATACCTTATTTGTATGGATGATGTTCTTCCAGCCTTAGAAATATCCAAAGCACACAGTGTGTGCGTGCGTGCGTGCGTGCATGTTTGGTGAACAGCAAGGGCCCTAGCAAAATGCTCCAAGGAGCTACATATGTCAGGCCAAACCCATGGCTCATTCTTTTTGAGAACACTGCACTTTTGTTAGCCATATGAAGCTGTAGGAATTCAGGAGCTTTGAATTTAATTTCAGAAATGCATCTGTTTACATATGCTCAAGAATACTTCCATTGTGATATATTACTTAATGTGAAATAGGAATTAAGACATCTGTTCCCTACAATCACTTTTTTAAACATTACATGTTTGCTGTATGTATACAACAGGTAAAAAAAATATTAATGTGGTTGGAAATGAAAACTCCATATTATACTGAAGTTAATACCTTACAGATACAGCAGTGCCCTAGATATTTGGGCTTTGATCCATCCATCCATCCATCCCATTTCTGTACTGCCCCATAGCCAAAGCTCTCTGGGCAGTTTACAAAGATTAAAAACCTTAAAAAATACAATATTATGGAAAATATTAAAAGTTTAGCCACAAAGATATAAACAGACAGCAGACACATATACACATACTCATATTAAACAATATCCCATAACCTGATTAAAAACCTATCATATGCTGCCAAATGCCTGGGGGTAGAGAAAGGTCTTAACCTGGCAACGAAAAGATAACAATACTGGCACCAGGCAGGCCTCACTGGGGAGTTCATTCCATAACTGGAGGGTCGCCACGAGAAGACTCTCTCTGCTACCTTCCGAGCCACTTGGAAGAGGACCTTGGAAGAGGAATGGAGTGTACGGGTAGGTTCATTCTCTTCATTAGGCCACCACATGAGGACGTAGGTAAATTTAGCCTATGTGCTCCAATTCCACAATTATGTGCCTTTACATAAGCAACCATGTATACAGACAACATCTTACTTCACTCCAACTGAGTACGTAGCTTCACATTCTCAAAGAAATGTGCATGTGTTGCTGCTCATTCCATTTAAATAAAGGACAGGAGTTTTGTGTAAGCGTTCAAATGTACATATGGTCATGGATTGTGGGCATTAAGATATATGGGATTGAATCACCTGAAATCCAAATACTTGGCTACAGCAATTTGAATATCAGGTTGCAAGTTGTGAAAGAGATTAGGCACTGTGCCAAGGACTGTTTTCACTCCTCTCTTCTTAAGGGTGTTGCAAAACATGTGTTAACCTGATGCCATCTTGCCATGTGTCTGGAACAGCTTGAGGAATATTTGATTATTTATTGTGTGAGACACACTGAGAATATTTATATGAAATGGTGGGATAAAAATGAATAGTAACAGATGATGATGATAGACAATGGCAGCGGCTTAATGTAGTTGTTCATATATCCATCTCAGTACAATATGTAGACTTCCAACACAGGTTCTCAGGGTAACAGATGAACACACCTTAAATGTTAATATTGACTCAGCAGACATACAAAATCCCTTGGTGTGTGTGTACATAAGTATCTTCTTGTCCATTTCTAACTATTTGGAGCAATTGCAACAATCAGTTTAATTAATTAATTCCCAAAATATTTTTATTAGGCAGGTGAATGTTGTTATTTTAAAATAGGAACAAATACAGATTTTACGTGGCTTGTCTGAGGTATGTCAGAATTCCAGTTCTGCCATCAGATAAGAAATCTGGTACTGGGTGCAGTTACTGCTTTGCAATAAAAGTCATCCTAGGGTTTCTGTGACTGTTTTTATAGCCAATGTCCCTGAGTATGACACCAAAAAGCATAATGTCAGAGCCTCTATGTAATTTACTGGGGGTTGGACTCGATGGCCTTGTAGGCCCCTTCCAACCCTACTATTCTATGAATCTATGAAACCCAGCTTGTTAAAATACTTCTTTTGTATGAATAAAGTAGTAGGATTTGCGACATATGTTTATTTGTTTTGGCTTGCAGATGTTGAGATGGAGGAGATCAAAGTCCTGCAATGGATATGTCTGAAAGTAATTCTGACTATTGTGACATGAACAAGCAGATAATAGACTGTAATATCAATTAGGAGCAGGAGCCAAAGGCAACAGCGTGTAATTACACTCAGTCCTGATTTCTGCCAGTCATGCGTGCAGTCAAGAGAGGACTGTTGGTATTGAAATATGATATTAGCCAATGTCCCTGATATTAGCCAGTCTTTAGAATACTGAATAAAGAGTGATAATGAAACATGCCTCTTCAGTTTTTATCAGTGACCAAAATATTCTAACCATTGAACATTGCCACATGAAGGCTTCAGTTGGAACTGCAGTTTTATCAAACAAGTTGGCATGAAAATATTCTGGTTTTGAAGCTAATTAAAGGAAATTACACAAACGTTTAAATGTTCTTTGTTATCTCCTTCCTAGGTTGATATTCCAGGAGAAAACCACAGTAAAAAAGGGAATTTTTCATCACCAAATATTGTGTGAGTATTCAGAGAGATGTTTGCTTGAAGATAGTATTCAAAGTCAATACCTATGTGAGATCAAGGGAAGCACAAGCAAAGTTCCACTTTTAGAATTGAGCTCTCCTGCTGCAGCCCCTTGCACCTCCCAGAAAAGCCACCTCTGTGGATCAGGAAATTCTGTGAAATGGCATGGGAGGTGGCCACAGGTGGAGGCGTCAACTGAAATGCACCCACCTACCTTACAGGAGCAGAAATGCCTTCTAGTCACACAAGAGTTTTTCTGAATCGTACTCCTAGAAAGCTGGAAAACCTGCAGTCTGATCCTAAAACTTCATGCACTAGCAGAAAAGTTCTTCAAAAGGGAAGTGTAGAATGCCATACCGGTGCAAAGCATATTACAAAACAGTGCAGCAGGACTGTTCATTTCAGCATTTCAGGCAGATATGTTCAGTTTAAAAGTTCAGGGCTCGATGGCTTGGCAAGTTAAAGGAAGGATTCATTGGGAACTATTCATTCTGCGTGTATGCCGTTTGATTTCTACAAATTCAGTATATTCTCATTCATTCAAGATAAATTACAACGTAAGATAAATAACAAGATTTTGTGTGTGAGGGTGCAATATAAACATTACTTTGACATGCAGTGATGAAAGGAACTGGCAGATGGCATCATCTCTCAAACAAGCCTTTCAAGGCTGTTAATTTGTTCTAGATGTAGAGTTGGTGCTTTCAGTAGATAGGTAATAAAATATATGAACGTGAAGAACAGTAACTTTGATCAAGATTCTCATTAAAGAATGAGTTATGTAAGGAAGATAACAATTACAAATGTTTTATATTTCCGTGAGGTGGCTGCTAAATCAAAACAATCACATACATTCAGCCTTAGGGCTCTGTCAACTGAAATACTGTTACACAGCATTTTTAAATTGCAGCTAAGTCACTGAATTAATTAAATTCAATTTTCTGACTGCTATAAGATTACCTTTTATAGTTGTTTTTTGTCCTTTCCCTCTTCTTTATATATGATTTATTTTACTTCAGCCAACCTCACAAACTACTGCTTTACTAACAGTTGTGCTTGCGTGGCAAGTATGTTTAGAGTTGCCCTAGTGCATCTCTAGTTAAGTGCCAAAGGAAAGATAAAGGTTGCCTCTTTGGGTCAGCAATGAGACCATACATTTGGTGCAGGGGCCTCCTAAGGATAAAGCTATTGCTTAGTTCTCAGTAGCTAAGCACTAAGGGCACAGTCCTATTGTGTCAACCGTAAGCCTCTGATATTGGAGGCTTACGATCATCCTATGCAGAGCAGGAGGAGCAGCGTAGGCGATCTCTGCCTCCTCGTCTTCCCGCCCTGCATTTTTTTGCTTGATGGGCTTTTTTGCCTGTCTAGCAATGTTCTGGGAGGGGCTCCCTCAGGATAGCTTGTATCCTGACCTCTCCAGTCTCCTCCCCTCCACACCCACCAAAGCACCCCCTTTTCCCCCCTCTCCAAGGTTGCTTTTCCAACCTCAGAAAGGAGCCAGGATGGTTCTTTCTGTGCCAGCTGTGAGGGGGCAGGAGGTCCGATTCTCTCCTCTGAGATCAGAGCACTGCCTCCAGCCCCAGAGATGGGAATCCAAAGTATCCTATCCCCCCTCAGACGCTGTCTAGGATTCGTCATTCCATGTGGTAATGGTTGCAATTCAGATTCTATAAAACATTTGTAAAAATGAAAATTACTGCTCTTCCTTTGATTTTTGTTTTATTATTTTAGAGGCCCTAGATGCATAGCTCGATTTGAATACATCGGAGACCAGAAAGATGAATTAAGCTTTTCAGAAGGTGAAATTATTATTTTGAAGGAATATGTCAATGAAGAATGGGCCAAAGGAGAGCTGAGAGGCACCTCTGGAATTTTTCCATTGAACTTTGTTGAAGTAATTGAAGATCTACTTGAACTAGGTAAAAAAAAAAAAAAAAAAGCAATTCTAAATGAGTAGGTCACTGACATTTCCAAAGGGCTATTTAGCAATACTTGCATAGCCAGTAGGAAGAACTGAAAAATGAGTTTTTGTTTGCACGTATTAAAACACGCACAAAAGTACTACAGGGGTGGAAAGAACCACAAATATTATATAGCCCGGCCTTTAGATATCAGTGAAGATATCTTCACTGATATCTAAATTATATAAAAATGTATCTCTTGATGCTTCTTCACGTTATTAAATTATTGGCTACACTGCAGTTATAATATGAGAGGACAAGGTTTGTTTTTGTTTTTTACGGCATGTACACACCACACGATTCCAGTGCCGATCACAGCTCCACAGTGCCTAGTGAAATACTTGTTTGGAATCTATTGTAGGTATACATAGTGTGTGCGTGCGTGTGCATGTGTTTACGTGTGCCAAAAAATATACTTAGGGCAAAGAATATCAGTGCAACATCACAAACCTTTTCTTGTCATTTGTTAATGTCACAAGGAAATATGTCAGGGTGAGATGTTAATTAATAACTTACAGGGAAGGAATGGGAAAACCACATTATATGTACTTGACATGATTTATAATAATGTTGCTTTATTACCCTTTTATACAGGTAATGGAGCACCTCTGAAGACTAAGAACTCTGTGCCTGTGACACAGGTAATCTATTTAATATGTGACAGTATTATAATCTGTCTGAGATGTTTTGACATTCAAATGTGTTCTGAAAATGTGCTAAGTATACATGTAAGGTGCAATCCTATGGCCCCTAGGCAGTGGCTGGACAGCCATAGGATTATTTGGTTTTTGGGAACTGACCTTGGAGCCCGCACTCCAAGGTCAGTTCCCAGAAAACCACCTTCCCACCCCCACCTGCCACCTCAGAGGCAGTGTAGATAATTCCCAGCTCCATGCTTGTAAGAGCAGTGTGGAGCGGGGGGAAAGGGGGCGTTCCTGGGGGAGGGGACCTCAGAAGGGCCTGTACGATGCTTCCTATGCATCATCCGGCTGCCCCCCCCACTCCAAAGCGCTTCACCTAGACAGCCGAAATCAGCCATCTCTAGTGACGATTAAGATTTGTTAATGTATAGCTTCACAAAAGCACTGGATAATTACCGAAGTGAAAAGGACTTTTTCTGGGTTCTAAATGAAGAAATCAGTAGTAGCTTTTAAACAATCTGAACCAAATGCTTTTTAAAAATTTCAGCTATAATGTATTGTAAATAGGAGGGCCTTGCTGAAGAGCTCAGCTTCCTGGAATGCACTCCTCATCCAAAAAAGAGATGTGATTATTTCCAGGCTGTCATCTTACACAATTCACTCTAAGCGTACTTACTCAGAAATAAACCATACCGAATTCAATAGGTCTTCCTTCTGCTAAGAAACTTTAGGATTTCAATCTTCCCAGTAATACAATGTTTCTCAAATATTTGGTTTCTCAAAACCAAGGACTTCAGGAATGATCACGAAAGGAAAGTTGGAGCAAGAGGTAGGAAGACTGTTTCAGGAATAAGCAGGAAAACCATTGAGGGACAGTTTCCCCTTGCTACATACCCAAGGATCAGTAGGATTTAGGTTTGGAGGCAGTTATGGCTCTGCACTCATACGGTTCTGTGATGTAGACTCTTCCCTTTCTCTCCAGAAAACGCAATGAAATAAATTTGTATTTGGAATGCACTTTAACTTGTTCTTTTCTATGTAATGAGCACACAAAGAAATAAGCCTTCAGTTATGAGCTACTTAAACTGAGCCAAAAGATTCACTATCTTTTCTTTGTGCCTCACAGGGCAGGATTGCCCTGTGAGGCTCAAAGAAAAGCTTTTCTCACGTTCTCACACACAGAGCTTTTCTCACACACAGAGCTTTTCTCACATTTAACCTCAAGCCACTAATCTGTTTTAAGCCGATTCAATGATGTATATGGAATAAAAGGGGCAGTGTTACTTTCTAAACAGCACTAGAAGAATCTCATATTCACCCACCTCACTCATTTTCATTTTCACAGCTGGAAGGACATGCTGGAGAGTGGTGTGATGCGCTCCATGATTTTACGGCAGAAACCCAGGAAGACTTATCGTTTAAAAAGGGAGACCACATCTTGATATTAGAGCACTTGGACTCAGAGTGGTACAGAGGGAGACTAAATGGAAAGGAAGGAATTTTCCCTGCAGTGTTTGTTCATGTTTGCCCAGGTACAGGGCTGAAAGGAAAATGAGTTTCTTGATCCAGTTCTGTATAAACATATACTAGTCATAATAAAAGTGCACTAAGAGCTAATCCAAACATGAATAAAAGGCATGTGCTGCAATCTCAGAGTTACCATGAATAACTTGCATGGTGCACCGAGAGAGGGGAAGATAGCGATATGGCTGCTGTGTATGGTCCTGAAACAACCACCTTGTGCTGTCTAAACCTGTACCTGTGTGCTCATGTTGGTGGTGGAGGAAAGCAAAAATAGAGCTCTGTTAACTCTGTGGGACTTGTCCAAGGGCACAGTGGCTTTGTTCAATTCAGTCATTTTGTATATATGTGTATCACCCTAAGAGCTTTGGCTATAGGGTGACTCATAGGTTAGTTGAATGAATATAAATTCCATGGTGTATATAAAACGTCACACTGTGTGTATAAACCTGATATCTGTTAGAAGTTTTAATATGCTGAGGTGTTTCCCATTTAAGGATGCTGCTTGGTGTCCCTAATTTAAGTAAACTGGTCAGGTTGGAAATTAGTGGACTTACCGGGGAAAGAAAGTATTTGAAGATGACACAGATAAAGAAAGGATATACTCCTCTGGAGTTTTCTGAACCATGCCGACTACTACTGATAAGACTTTCCTCAGTGTTCTGTCACCCTTGAAATTCCCAGATAAAGACGCTCCAAGGGTTTCAAGGTAGATTAAATAACTTTCGGTGATAAGAGTACTCCCGGACTTACTGCTGTTGCCAGCTCTCTGTACTCTGCCCCCCTTCTTGCACTAACCATGTAAATCCCACACTTTGGGAAATGCTGCCTTCTATTTTGAAGCAGCTGCCCAACAGACAAATGTGTTTCATTGCAGAGTTTCCAGATAAGCTTAATTTTGGTAGTGATTAGGCTAGCAGGCAGCCATGCTTAGTCCTTGAAGCACTAGACATTCTGCCATGGAACTGACAGTTAATCCATCCCAGGGAGAGGTTTGGTTACATTTCTAAAGAGATCAGCACTCTTGGCACGCAGGACTCGGTATCTCAAAAACATACAATGCCCTAAGGGAAAATATTCACTTAGGGCGAGAATAGCTAGACATATTGACAGAGATGAATTAAAAGGGTTAGACTGTTATCTGGCACCTTGGCGTACAAAACACAACTGTCATAAGCTGCTTTCCATGTTTATTTTGTGCCCATATCCTGAATCTGGGGCATCATATGTGATACAAGTAGGGCATACCCATCCTCTCATACTTCTAAAATAGTTACTGAATAATATTAATATGCTTGCATTTTTGTTGTTGGCAACTTTGCGATCAGATTTCCTCTCAAGATGTTGCATTTGTAATCACAGCCATCCTACCATGTTGCTAGTTAACCCTTTTCTGAGTTGCATAGATACTGTGCAAACATCCCAGAAACATCCCAGTGTTTCGTCTTGGGACAGCTGCTGGTGCCGTAGCACTGATATATGCTGCTGCTTCAGCATTAGCTCCTGGTAAAGACAGAACAATACATATTGCAATAGAGCTGTAGTCAATATGGTACTCCTCCAGTTGCTTTGGCTAGGAGAGCAGCATATCATTGGACTGAAAGTCTCTAGTAAAAAGAAGACATTCCATAAGCTTCTTTGTTCATGAAGTGAGATCAATGCTCCAGTGTTTTCTCCACCATCTCAGAAGTACAACCTTTGCGGTGATGAATTACCAGCAACTACAGCTGCCATAGTTAACTGCCTAGAAATTAATGTTTTAATACTACACTGATTATCCTGTGATGACATGACCAGTATACACCAGACTTGCAGTAAAAGCTAGTGTAGTAGCAGACACCAGTTAATGTTGCAACCTTAATGGAGGAAATTTATTTAGAAGCCACTACCTTAATTCCTGTCTTACCTCTGCTCTGCGGCTGCTGTTTTAGAACAAATACCCTGATGAGTACAACAACACTTCCTTTCACCCACTGTAATAGACTTGTCATATCTCCTTCCAGGAGGAGGAATGATCCCTTTCCTCAGGCCGAGTAGTCACCCCCATTTCCCCCAATCCCTTCCAAAGCAGCACTGGTCTGTTTGCAACTTTTCTCTTTGTACTTCATAATTAGCAAAGGCCAAGTGGTTTTGCTTAAAAATGAGACAGGATTATTTTTTAATGTGTCACTTAAACAAAAATTTCCCCTTCTCAATATAATAAACAAGGTCCTGCCCTCATTTCCTTTCACCCTTCCCAACCCAATTCCAAACCAGGGTAACAAATAAGGTTGCAGAGAAAAAGAAAAAAATATTTCTTGTTCTGTTATCTCAAAGAGAGCAACTGAATTGTACATAATCATATTTTACAGGAGAAATACAATCATTGCAGCCTCCTGGTGGGAAGAAAGGAAAAGCCAAGGCCTTGTATGACTTTCATGCCGAGAATATAGATGAACTCTCCTTCAAAGTGAGCATTATTTAACCCCATTTTTCTTTGTTTGCCACACTGCTAAGAAACAGCATTGTATAAATATGAAAAATATTGGCCTCCATCTCTTATTCGGTAGAGAACAAACTGAATGACTATATCCAGAAGGGTTTTTTATTTCAGTTTGTTGAAGTATTACTGCTACTTTAAAAAAATCTAGCCTTATATTTAGTTCATATGAGCGAATTAACTAAGGGCGCAATTCTAACAATTCTAAGGGATTGTTCCCTCCACACTTCTCCTGCCCTGCATTTTTTGCTAAGACAGCCAATTGCGGATTGACTAGCCACTGGGGGGTGGGGGGCACGAGTAGGGGAGGAGGCTGCTGTATGACACATTGGCTGTGTCGGACAGGCATTTCTGCCCTCCCCGCCCCGGAACACCCCCAGACACGCCCTTTTTCGACTGCTCCATGCTCCTCTTGTGAGCGCAGAGGATGTGGCTTCTCCGCACTGCTTTGGAGCAACGCAGAAGTGGGGGGAGGTCGGTTCCCGGAAAACAGGATATCCTGTGGCTGTCTAGCTGCTGTCTAGCAGCCATAGGATTGCTCCCTAACCTAGTTTATAACTCCCAAGTGTTAAGTAAATAGACTCCGTGGAGACCATATTACACCGGTTTTAAAATCTTTACACCGGCTGCCGATTTGTTTCCGAGCAAAATAAAAAGTGCTGGTTCTTACCTTTAAAGCCTTCCATGGTCTAGGACCAAGGTACCTTAGGGAACGCCTTCTCCCCAACATTCCAGCCCACCACCTAAGGTCCTCTGAGGGCTCTCTGCTGCGGCTGCCATATGCGAGACCTTTACCTTTGCCACCCTTCAGTTGTGGAATGACCCGCCGGTTGAAATGCGCCTGACCTCATTGAAGGTTTATAAACAGGCATTAAAGACTGTATTATTCTGGCAGGCCTTCCCTTTTTAGAACTCTTGTTCCTTTTGCTGACTCTTGTATACTGTTCTTCAGCTGTGTTGTTTTATTGTTGGATTTTTTTAAAAAAATGTTTTTAGTTCACAGTTCTTAGTTGTATGTTGTTTGTATATACTGCCTGTATGGTTTTATGTAAATTGTTTTTAAACTTTGTATATTGTATTTTAATGTTTTATCTTTTGTAAAGCTCCCAGAGAGCTTCGGCTGTGGGGTGGTATAGAAATGTAATAAATAATATTAATAGATCCTGGGTCCAGGGGGAAGAGCTGTGGCTCAGTGGTAGAGCGCATGCTTTGAATACAAAAAGTCCCCCGCATCTCCAAGTAGGCAGAGAGCAGCCCGGGACAGCTGTTGTGAATCAATGCAGACAATGCTGAGCTAGATGCACCAAAGGTTTGACTTGGTATAAGGCAGCTTTCTCTGTTCCTATAGTGAACTGAACATAACTGAAGACATGTACATAAAACTACTGCCATAATCAACTAGCACCTATAAAATGTAACTTCAGTTGACTGGCAGTCAAAACCTATGCATGTCTACTCAGACATAAGCCCCACTGAATTCAATGAGACTTACTCCCAGGTAAGTATATAGGATTGCAGCCTAAGATTCCCAGCTTGCCCATGTGCTGAGATCATCCACTGAGACCCTACTCTAAGTGCATTTCTAATCAGAATTGTATTATGTAATCACACTCAGTAGTGGCATCCCAGCTTTGGAATGCCCTTGTGCCTTCTATACAATCTTTTCAGCAGCAGGGTAAGACATTTTTATTTACCCAGCCATTTAAATTTGATTAATCCCACAGTCTGTTTGTCATTTTTATTTGCTCTTTCATCCTGGTTGTTTATGTTGTTTTGTACTGTGTTAGGTTTTAAATAAGTATATATATTGTTGTACACTGCTCTGAAATTGGATATGGGCATATAGAAATGTTTTTAAAATAAAATAAGGAACATTCATGCAAACCACAAAGTTCACTTTCAAAATTGCAAGTGGCAAATTTCAGTGACCTCAAAGTAGTATTTTGCTCTACATCTTGTCTAATGTAAAGAAACTGCAAGCTAATATATAACACTGTAAGCAAAATATCACCAGGGAGAAGAGTCTACAGT
This sequence comes from Heloderma suspectum, assembly GCF_057233095.1. Classification (NCBI taxonomy): domain Eukaryota; kingdom Metazoa; phylum Chordata; class Lepidosauria; order Squamata; family Helodermatidae; genus Heloderma; species Heloderma suspectum. The sequence goes on along the minus strand of NC_139462.1, from coordinate 65,104,266 downwards.
GTTTCACAGTACTGAAAAGAAATATGTGTGATGGGTATTAACAAAAACTGATGTTGACTTTAATTTACCTATTCCAACAGGCTGGTGATATCATAACAGAACTAGAACCTGTAGATGAAGAATGGATGAGCGGAGAACTCCATGGCAAATCTGGAATATTTCCTAAAAACTTTGTCCAGATTCTACAATTTTCCTAAAGATGAAAATTCTGGACCATCTGCCTATACAAATGAACACCTTACTAGCACAAAAGCACATTATACTCTGGGCAGCAGAGAGGTTTGCTCTCTACGATCACTTGATCTAATCTTGACTATCAAATGCATTTTTGCACTATTTTTATAACAAGTATACTAGATTGTATAATATTTTGTTTCCAGTTGACACTTCCTTAAAAGCCCTACTCACTGATTTTTCCAAGCAACAGAATTTGGTACAATCCTGGACTATTAAGCCATCTGTATTTTAGCAGTTTTAGCTTTCTAAAGTATATTTCTAAAGAACTGAATATTCAAATTCTGCTTGAGATGCATCTCTTCATTCTCAGTATAAATACCATGTTCCGTACATTCTTAATAGGCAGTGTGAAAGCAATATATCCTGATATATTATCATCACAGTGTGTGTTTTGCTTAAACTATGCAGGTTCAATTACCCATTGCTTAATGTAGCTATCACTTTGTGTTAGAGGGAAGCAGCATGGAACAGCAAGACTCTCGAGGCATAGCTATATGGTTATATGAACCTAAGAAGGTGCCTTCCACTGGGTCAGCCCATTCCTGTTTAGCCCAGTACTGTCCACCTTGTCTGGCAGTGGCTCTCCAAGGCCTCAACCAGTGGTGCTTCCCACCATCCGTTATCTGATCATGTGACCCTGAAGCAGTTGGTGTGCAAAGCACATACTCTACCACTGAGCTGCCTTGGGGCCCTTTCTGTTCCTTTAAACAAGTAAACTTCCAGAAAACAATTCCACAAGGTTTACAGGCAACTGATTCCATTACCTAGCAGCTGTTAGAAAATGTTTTTATATATACAGAGTGCTGCTTCACAGATTCATGTTTCTTGTATCCATTTGTAATTTCATTTTAGATTTTTCTAAATCACGTGACTTCCTTTGTCATCTTTTTACCAATGTGTTATATGTATTTGTGAAATACGCCTCACTACCATGACTGTTTATTCTTACAACGGGACAGAATTTATTTCATATATCATTACTACAAATTTATATCAAAGTCTATTTTGCCTTACTTCTTCTTCACTGGGTTTTCTCTCTTCTTTTATGTCCCCCAAAAGGTATGGAAATATGGCTTGGCTGTTATATGTGTGAAAGTATCAAATAGAAAGGTTCTCTCCTCCACTCCTCCAGTTTTCCACACAATTTTTAAATAAAACGATGCTTAAAAGGAAAAACAGAAAGCAGATGGCTACATTACACTTATGGCGCAATCCTATGGCCGCTAGTCAGCAGCTAGATGGCTGTAGGAGTGGTCGGTTCCTGCAGAACCAACCTGCACCCCTTCCTGCGCCACCTCGTAGGAAGCTTGGATTGCCCCCACGCTCAGAAGACCAGCATGGAGCAGGGGGAAAGGGGCATTCCTGGGGGCAGGAAAGTCAGAAGTGCTGGTGTGACACTTCCTATGTGTAATTCGGCCTCCCCACCCCATGCTCCAAGGTCCCACAGCTAGACAGCTGAAATCAGCTGTCTAGCTGCAAAAGCAGGGTGGCGCTCCTCACTGCTCCTCCCACCCTGCAGTGGATAGGCAATTGCCCCCAGGTTCGAAGGCAGCCATCGATCCCCATAGGATTGCTGTCACCCCTATGTTTATAAAGTACAGATCTGTGCTGAATAATTCTCATTACACACTTCTATTAGTGTAGGAAACAGCACATTATGTAATACAATATAGATCTTAAATCACAGACAACTAAAATAAAAATAACACGCTCAAGGAACAATGAAACTCCAAAAGCAATTGTATCATCTGAACAAGTTGAGATTAGAATCCACTCAACCATTCGGAAAGTGTTCCTTACGTGGAAAACAGGAATACCTTGTGGTATCATGAATTTGTTAAGGTGTAAGGCTGCCTCCTGCAGTTGTTCACAGAGATCCCGATATGGTATACTCAAACAATTCACCACCACCCCAATTATACAATCAGAAGGCACTGGCATGTGAAGTACAGCTAAATGCTTTTCAGAGTCAAATCTGGAATTTGGGAACTACTTTTCATAGATAAGTTGAGTTCTGTTTAATTTGGTGTCTCCACTTTCTTCCTACCACCCAAGTTTTATTTCTGCATGGGAAATAGGAGTTGATCTGCATTTTAAACATTATGTTCAATTTGAATTTTTTTTAAAAAACAAAATGCAAGCATAAAGGTGTTAGAAACATTAATACACACAGCCCTGAACGCTGCAAAGCAGAATTAAGTGACTAGAACCAAATGTGATTTCGTTCTCATCCACATATTCTGTTTTTCTTTTGTAGGTTGTATCTATTTGTATACTTCCTCTTCTGAATAACTATGTTTATGCACATATTTTCTTCAAAATGGGGTCAGTTTCAATTAGACGAATTCACTAAGGCAGTTGAAGAAATTCCTTAAAATATGGGAGCAAAAGTGACCCCTTTAGTTGGGTTTCCTCCAGGATTGTCTGCTTCTGACTGGTTTCCTCAGGCTTACACTCCCTCTCCCTGCAGTGTCAAGTGAATGGCCAAAGGTTTTTTTACACAGGACTAGCCCTAGATACTGGAAATTAAAACCTCTTTAAAGACGTTTGATTTCAACAAGTCAGGAAAAATTCCACATTCAAATAACAGGATTTTCCCAGAGCTGTGTGTAAGCTGCTGTTCGTTCTGTTAGTAGAAGAAAATGGCTGCAGGGCCAAAATTGCCAACCTTCCAACACAGGTAGGATAAGACAAATAGTAATTCCATCTAACATTAAGCAGTCTAGTGATGTCATAATGGTGAAGAGGTATAAGGAAGGTCTGTATGAATATTTGCGTACTGAACACCATGGAATCTTTCCATCTCGTGGGAAATGCTACCCTGTCTACCTAAAAGCTAACAGAGCCTCGTGTGGCGCAGAGTGATAGGCAGCAGTATTGCAACCGAAACTCTCCCCACGACTCGAATTTGATCCCAGCGGAAGCTGGGTCCCAGGTGCTCAGGGCGACTCAGCCTTCCATCCTTCCGAGGTCAGTAAAATGAGTACCCAGCTTTCTGGGGGAAAGGTAGTCACGATGGGGGAAGGCAATGGCAAACCATCCCACTATAGTCTGCCATGAAAATGCCAGCGCAAGCGGCATCCCTCTAGGAGTCAGTAATGACTCGGTGCTTGCACAGGAGGAACCTTTCTACCTAAAAGCATTTGCTTCTGGAAAACTCTAGGCTGTTTACCCACTCTTTCAGCCTATACAGAGAAAATACTAATGTGAAATGCATGTGGGCTGCAAGAACCAAAGTTTTGGATTACCTGCACCAAAGAACATATGAAGGCTTTGATGGTACAAAGGCAATACCTTTTGGCTTCTCGGCCTTTTGGCTAAGATTAAGTGTAATACAAAGGCAATACCAGCCTTTCCACCCAGCTTTTATGCTTCCTAGCTTTCATCCTGTATAATTTTATGTCAATTTAGGAGAAGCAAAATCAGTTGTTAGCAACAGTTCAATACATAACGCTGCTTGCCACATCAGGCTTAATTTTTCTCCTTTTATAAAGCTGTATACACCAGTGCAAATCTTGTGTACACTTCAAAAGGAGTGATTGACATTTTACTGAGTCACTTAAGGTGACCAATGAAGGCCAACTCCAAACAGATTGCGTGCAATATTTACTTGTTTGTTGAAAGTATCTGCTTTTCTAATGGTTTCATACAAATATTTTGAGGAAGTAATAATTTAGCCATTTAGAGGAAGCTGAGAATTGTTTGGGGGAGGCAGGGGGGCTTTTAATGAAAAAGTAAGAATTACTATTTTCTTAGTAAGATGGTAATTGGATATTTTATCTATTAGCATTTCATACATTTAAATAAGCATCTGGCTGAGCAATATTACTAGTCTCACAGTTCTACATACCAAGACTCACTCACCAAAGGCAGCTTCATTTCAACAGTGCCATCTAAAGGGCTCTTTATGGTTTTAATGATCTAACCTTGAAAAATACTCATTCGGAATTAAATACATTACTAGTTGATATCACTTTCCAGAATGAGACCATAAAGTATTATACTAGCACTTTCTAAAATCCTCACTGAATACATGTTAAATGGGAAAGCAGCATAAATAGGGCAGATTAGCCTAAAATATATTATATAGTCATGAATATAAACTAGGAGCTGTTGATGGTATAGCGATTTTTTAAGCTTCAGATTATTTTTACTTAAAATAATTTTCTTTGAAGATTACAAATGTGTGTACAAAATAAGCCATTTTGCCTCTAGAAGTTCAATATATTTTCCCCAATTTTGTGGTACCAGTACATTTGTGTTTAACCAATAAACTTGTATAAGTGAAGCAACTGACTAGATACCTCAACAACTTGGGATGCAATTCATCTCAGGAGGTTCAGCTAAGGCATTTTTCAAGAAGCTGTCAGTTATACCATCTTTTAAAAATAATCTGACTTTAAAAGATTACCTAAATACAGATGTATTAAAGTCTTTTATATATTACAAGTGGGACCTGCAACAAAATCTCCCTGTGAGTTAAGTGAGAATTCAGTGCCCATTGAGCACGCTTTTTTTTCTCATTGTGATATTAATTCATGTATACCAAACAGAATTGATGTTTTTCCAGTTGGAAAACATTTTACCCAATATCTATCCATATGCAAGGGGAAAGTTCCAGATGGTTGTTACAGCCTGATCTCTTCATTCAAAAATAACTTCCCTGCTGTTCAAGCTTGTCCAAATAAATACGCATAGGATGCACCCTTGGTTAGTAGTAAAGCATAAGTTCACACAGTGGTAATAGATTCTGGTTTAATTGGGCTGACTTTTAGTGTCATAGGGTTGGATCAGCCTGCTAAAAATGCTACATAAAAGGTTGGGGGACCCTGCTGAACGAGGTAGGCCATGGGATCCCTTAACAATTGGGCAGAGACAAGTTCCATTAACATCAAGGAAAGGCTCAGTACAATTTTCAGGAACTCCTCTGCACCACACCCCCTCCCATCCAGCAGGGCCCCTGATCCTCCGTGTAGCATTCTCAAGAGTGGGGGAAGGGGCGGGTTACCATGAAACAGGGATCCATTTCCCCCAGCCCAACCAAAAGTGGGGGAGAAATTTCAGACGCCTAGAGCTGAAGCCAACCCATAATGTTCAGGATAAATTTATTTAAACATCTCAAGAAAGATTTCAATCAAGTTTTGCAGCTTGGAACTTGTAAATTTCTTGAATGAACATGCTTACTAACACTGGATGCTATAACAAAGCATATTGGTTTACAAATAGAGCATTTATATGCCCTAGGACAATAATCCAGAACTTTTGGGCACGAAGGTTGCAGTGCAGAAATTTTCCTGCTTAGATATGAATCAGATTTTGTCCACACATGCCAAGACACTAAGCAAGATCACTTGAAGGCTAGCCACGTGAGCGTAGCCTTTAACTATTAATCAACACATGCATAATCAAGATTAAGCCCCCACAAAACCCCAGTGAGACTCAAACATGTTAAGTGGCCTCCAGGAGCCACAGGATTGTATCCATTACACCATTAGTGTAGGTGTGAGCAACTTGTAGTCCGCCAGTTGTGTTGGACTTCAACTCCCATCAGCCCTAACCAGCATAGCCAATAGTGAGGGATCATGGGAGTTATAGGCAAAAACATCTGGACGGCCACAAGATGCCCACCCTTGAAGAGTAGAAAAAGTACAAGAGGTGTGTGTTGTTGTTCTGACAGTGCAGGGATAGGCAAGTTATGACCCTCCATCATCTCTCACCACTGGCTATGCTGGCCAGGGCTGATGGGAGTTGCAGCCCAACATCTGGAGGGCCACATGTTCCCGGCCCCCACACTAGTGCCAATACAACCAGTAGCAAAGGTGTGAGGAACCTCTGGCCCATAGGCCTAACCCAGTTTGTAGAGGCTACCAGGGGGCTTGGGAAGGATCAAAATGGGGACGAACATTTAATTAAAACCTAAACACAAATGGCCATGGGCACAGAAATGAACACTTAAATTGATGTGAAAATTGTCTCTGATCTATGATTGGAAATAAAGTGATTCCTCCGGGAGTACTCTTGCAAGCATTGTCTGAGTCCCTTGCCACCAATTGGGACAGTGCTTGGAGGAATCACCAGCCGAGTCCCTTTTTCCATGCAGAGAGGCATGGAGTGTCACAGGCTCCTTGGAGGCCTCTCTCAGTCTAATCCAGTAGCCAAGTCCAGACACAGTCAAAGGGATTCTTCTCAAAGCTTTATTCCTCTTTTACAACTTAACAACTCTGTTAGCAACTAGATATGAGCAGCAGAGTACCTATGCCCAAAGTGGGAACAGTTGGTCCCCGTTTGAAGGAGAATCACTGGCAGACCCCTGAACTTAAGGACTAGGGAGAGTCCCTCCCCTTTTCCCTTGGATCCTCTGGATGCAACCGTTGTTTGCACACCAACCGGGCACTACGCCTCCTTTCCACGCCCTCCATTTGGCACCGCTCCCTGCGTCAGTGTCGCACGTCCAGCAAGTCTGCTTCCCGCGCTCTCTCACTCCCAGGACTGCTATCTATGCTAGGAATGCTGGTGGGAGGAATCTCTGCCAGCTGTTAGCCCTGGGAAGGATGAGCGCGCTCCTCTCCCAGGAGCGGCTGCTCTTCCTCAGAATCAGAACTACTCTGGGATTCTATGGGCTCAGTGTCCACCCTGACATGGAGATAGGAAAGATAGGTGGTGTGGGGGCAGGGCCTAGTCTGGGACAAGGCAATCAAACAAGGCACTGGACTAAAAATGGTCCCTGCATAAGTAACATCTAATCCAGTGAAACTGTGCAGAACAGCTGCAGAAGCAGGATAAAACTACAGGATATGAGACTTGGGCAAGCAGAACTTTGCACTAGTGGAATGACACAGTTGGTACAAAAATAGTTGGAAAACAAAAGTGAGGGGAAAATTTCCACAAGCAGGTTAGTAAGACATTTTGTAGGCTACTAACTTTTGTGGGCTTATTTACAAGGCTGAACTAGGGGATTGAATCCAGATGAGGTTAGTTGTGCAAGTTAGTAATAACTTAAGTCCCACCCATTTCAACTGGAACTGTTGTGCAGCAACCTTGGTCTGGACACAACTGGCTGACATCCACATTTTGCTGCATACTGAATAACTGCTGCTGTGTGTCAATTAACAATATGCTCCCTGGACTGAGGAGCAGACACCAACACTGAACATCTGAATGAGCATTTTTCCTCAGCTGGCCAAGTGGCGTGAATGTATATACTCTGATTTTATTCAAGCAGACTTCAACTTTACTGCTTAGGTAGTACCAACTGCAACCCAGGATACCTGCACTGCTCCATCTGAATATCCAGATGTTACTTGGCAAAGTACTTTGAAACAGAGAACACCCTGACTACTTTTGCTTTTAAAGTTCAAAATTACCCAAATGTTAAGGCCAATTCACTTGCAAAGTCAGAGGCCTTTAGCAAGCAGTATGAATATAAAATATGAGGAAGTGTTCCATACAAAAGCACAGTATCACACAGTTTATATTAAACCTTTTATTTTTGTATCTGATTTTAGACAGACTCTTGCACAGGGGGCTCATACCCATCAGCTCGTTCTACCTTGGCACCAGTTTCATCACCTGATGGCTTTCCAGCACCACCACCTTCACCATGCAGTTCCATGAGCTTGCCCACTACAAATACAAATGTAACACTGTAAATTAGTATGTCAATTTTGTGTTAAGATCCTACATTTTGAGCAAAGTTAACTGTATATTCTTCTAAAGAATAAAACCACATTTAGTATTAAATTGCTTGGCTATTCATTAGGTGCCATTCAAAAGCCATACAGAATTAGCCTTTGAAGTGCTTTATGGGAATGTCAGCATTGGAAAAAGAGTAATCATTGCATCATCTGGGACCGAAACAAATTGTCATCATTCATTCCCACACCAAATTAATAGTGAATGCTAATCTTTTTATAAATATAAAGCTACTTACATTCAAACTTGGGCTTCTTAAGCATCTTGACTTTACGAACGTAGACATCATGAAGGGGATAAATTGACTGACATGCTTTTTCTATGTCTTTACCAATGCTGTCTGGGATCCTAGAATGGCAGGAAACAGTTCACTTAGCAGCCTTCAAATTACCATACCCAACAGAAGCAAAGGAACACCGAATTGAAGACATCTAAAAGGTTGCAATATTTTTATTTCTGCCTCTCTCAAAAACCTTCTACTGCTGGAGCCTGAGCAGGGATGGTACCTCAGGGACTGTGTCCTTCTCCATTGTTTGTGCACAACTATGACAATGAAAGATGGCAACTGGACCTGTGGATCCAAGTCTGAGCCAAGAACACGTTTATGTGATTCAGCTTGGTCAGACAGATTTCAGGCTGTAAAGTTACAACGCAACATAAATGCCAGGGGTAGACAACCTGAGGTTGGATCCTGACTTAGTCATACTCTGAGTAGACCAACTGAAATCAATGGGACTTCGTCATGACTAACTTAAATCTCAAAGCGTGACTAGGTCTGGATCCACACCCTGGTCACCTTCCGCATGTTTTGGAGTACAACTTCCATAATTCCAAACCATTGCCCATGGTGGCTAGGACTGATGGGAATTGTAGCTGAAAACACCTAGAGGGTACCAGATTGTCTACCCCTGAGTATGCACAACAAGGTAAACCAGCTAAGGGATTTTATTATGCCAGCCTCAGCTATCATGTATGCATGGGGTGCCACACATAACAGTTCAAGAAATTGCAAGTTAAAAATAAGAGATTTGTCTCAAATATATGATTGGGATGGCAGGGAATAGTACTGCAGGGTTGGGGGACAAAAACAAACAGCTACTGCCTCACAAGGGAAAGGGAAGCAGAATGAGTAGAGGTTGGGACAGAGAAAAGCAAATGAGCACCACCTTCGTAAAACGACAGAGCTGACAGAACAGACCCTCCCACCGCAAAATGAAGCCTCTCATTTCTTTTCTTCTCATTAAGGAACTTCCATTTACCATAAATATGACATTAAGATGACTATGAGAACAGCGTAATTCCATGTATGGCTGAAGGTATCAGCCAATACTTAAAATGGGATGAATCCAGGCGTACTCATACTTAAGAGAAGAACCATGAAATCAATGGTGTAAGTTAGTTATGACTAACTGAAACTTCAATAGGTCTATTAAGTGTGACTACATCTGGATCCATCCCAATATAACCATCTGGATAAGCTCCAGAAGTGTAGTGTGAATGCTAAAATCTATGTGCTCTACCTTCTTGTTCGTCAATCTGCCAGTTCTTTGAAAGGAAAAACTGAAGACAGCTTTTATATAGCATTCAACTACCTAAAGTGGGTCATACTTTCCCATTTAGATCTCTCACTTTTTTGAGGGGTTCAAGAGGAAATGAGAGTTAAAAACAGGTCCCATGTGACCATATGCAATTAGTGGTGTGTCTGAAAAATCTGAAGTCTACTGATATATTTATATAAACAGGTTATTGTAAACAAACTCTATTTAAGCGGGGGGGGGGGGAGTTGTGGCACTCCAGATGCTTTGGCCTCAAACTTCCATCAGCTCTAGACAGGATAGTTAATTGTGAGAGATAATGGGAGTTGCAGACAAAGACAAAGGGCCATAAGTTGCCCACTCCTGATTTAAATTAACATGGAATGAAGACTGCCTTCCTAAAGGATAGACACAAATTTCAACCTACAGCTTATTGACAACTTCTTTCAGGTCATTTGTTTGTACTTCTCGTGTCATGATTTCCACCATTTTCTTGCGGATTTGGCGGACCTGCTGGTGCTGGGCATAGGAAGTCTTGCGAATCTGGTTAGTTCGCTTTTTGGTGAAGCCAACACAGAAAAGGCGTAGAAGATACCCGTCTGTAGTTTTGACATCAACATGGGCTTCGATCATTGTCTGGAAAATTGTAACACAAGAGTTCTAACACAGTTTCTTAACATATAAGATTATTATATTTAGATAAGAGCACCTAATTACTAACCAACAAGATCAACTGAGTTCAGTAGAACTCCCACAAAATACACTTAAAAGCCTGCAAGTGGTCATATCTTCAGAAACAAAACAAAAAACTCTGCAACTATCCATCTTTTATGATTTGCTGGAACCACTTCTAATTTAGGATCTGGCACTGTGTACATGTTAGCTGTTAATGTTTATTTGTTATTCAGCATCTACAGATCCTCCCTCCTGCAAAAAGCAACAAAGTGCAGCATTCACAGCTTAGGTCAATTACATGCACGCATTACTAACCTGCCATTTTTTCACCATCGAACACATTTTGTCACGTGTGAGATCCATCCCATGGAAGTTTGTAAGACAGTTTTTTCCCTGCACATCCTCTGTGATCAGTTTGAATTTACGGAAGGCAACTTCATCATTCTGTAGGTCAGCAAGACTTACTTCAAATACACGGCCCTTAAGTCCATCAGAGGCAATTTCTATAAGTATTAAATAGTATTAATGTTTGTTTCATAAACAACTGCTAAACTAACAGCCAGATCCCAAGATACAATGTTCATACTAAATGTTGGCTACTTTTGCTTTCCTCTACATTACTGTCCTCACATGTGACAGACAAGAATTCAGCAGATGTTCGCTGGACAACTAATTTAAAAGGTTTAAAGCCTTACATTTCAAGCAGAAAACACCACCCACAATATTAAAAAAAACAGCGCCACAAAAATCAGTTCACAAAGTTTCTGCCTAGCAAACGTTAGAAAACTATACCATAATTAAATACCAGAAATTTCATATCAAGATAACTTACTTGTTCCCTGAGTCCTGGTGACTAATGTCTTCCCAATGTTTCGAATATTGAACATTGCTGGGGCCTTGACATCATACCAGTCCTTCTTTGAGAAGGGATCGACCCTGATTTTCAAGAGAAGGGGGTGGGGGGGAGTGTGAGTCTTCAGATTGGCTCTTTTCACATTTCAACCTGCAATTTTCTAGTAGTCTCAAAAACATTGTTCTTCAGCCTCCTCGCTAGCACAACCAAACACAGATCCCATATTTTAAACATACCATGTGCTTTGCATTATTTGTTTCATTCAGCTAGACGACAACCACGTGAGACACATCTCCACTGCACAGGCAAGGAATTGAAGCCCAAAGGCAGCTTGCTTGCTCCCTCCCCTTCTCACACGTGGATGGCCTGAGATTCAAAACCGAAGTCTTCCAGACCCAAGCCAACATTGCCTTGCATCCAGTCTAGTTACAGCAAGACACACTTCAGCTCTGCTAATTTGGCCCAAATAGAACTTTTACCTTCCCAGACATCAATACCTCACCGTAGCAGCAACCAAGGCCACAATCGAGAGTGCTGCAACATTACAACGCAAACCAAATTATAAAGGGCCATTCCTACCGTATCTCAATACTCCCATTTCAGGAAGGCAACGACGCTGCATCTACGAGTAGGCTACATAGGCTATCCAGTCCAGTCCGATAGTTACTGGGCTGCAGGCTACTGCGGCAGCAACCCCTTCGCCCGAACTACTTCTCAGAGAAGAAAATGCAGCTGTACCGAAGGCAGGCGCGTAAACCTCGTCGCGAGAGCAGAGGAGCAAGACGCAAGCGCAGCAAGCGCTCGACTTTGGGTGCGGAGAACGAGGCCCGGAAGCCCAGAAACCCGGAGCAGCAGCCTTGCTGGGCCTCCTTCGGGCCCTCGAGCCCGGGGGCCGCTCGCGCCCACCCCGTGGCCTTCCTGCTCTCGCGGTTCCCTCTTTTCCGACCCAGCCGCCACGCCGGCAGCGCTCAGTCTACCCCTGCCCCCCCCTTCCACCATCCAACCAGTATCGCAGGCATCCGACACCCCCGGGGCGCGGACCCCGCTCAGCCGCGCGCCTGCCATCCCCGCGCGCCGGTCTAGCCGGACTTACACTTTCTTCTTCGCGCCTTTCTTGCCTCCTTTAGTGAGGCGCTTGTTCTTGCCAACCGCCATAGCGCCGCGCCGGGAGCCAAAGAGGCCGGAAACTCAAGACCACGCGAGATTATACGAGAACCGAGTTCACGCGCGCGCCTGCGAGAGAGAGAGAGTGAGTTCCGAGTCTCGCCGATGTCGCGAGAACAGCAAACTGCGTGGCTTGGCCGAGACGAGCGGGAAACCAGAGCGGCCTCTAGCGGAGGAGGGCTCGGCGCCAAGCGCCCTCAAGACCCGTACGATTACATGCCCCCGTTCGCCCGCCCACGAAGGCGCCTCCTCCCTCGCCTGTTACCTTTAGCGGCCCCCGCAGTACGCTGTGGAGAGGGAGAGCGGGGCCGTTCTGTCAGCCCTGCTGAAAGAATTAATTTAGCCCCCTCGTCCCTCCCCATTCCTTTTTCCTTGTGTGCCACGTCTTTTTAGGTTGTGAGCCTGCGGGCAGGGACGGCCTTGGTTAATGGATAATATGTAAACCTCTCTGGGAGCCTTTTTGGCTGAAGAGTGGCATGCAAATGCTTCAAATAAATAAATAAAATGGAACCATTCACTGAATTTTGTTGTTGTTGCTTGCAATACTCCGTGCACATATTGTAACCCTAAACTGGTATTGGTAAAACTGCTCCAGAGGACTGTCCCATAAGGGCACAATCCTATCTGGATAGGCAGCTGCCTCCGAACTCAGAGGCAACCACCTATCCAATGCAGGGCAGGAGAGGGGTCCCCTCCGCACTTCAGCCCCCTTGCATTTACAGCTAGACAGCCGATTTTGGCTATCTAGCTGTGGGACCTCAGAGTATGGGAAGCAGCATCTGGACAACACGTAGGACGTGCCGTAATGGTATTTCCAACTTCCCTGCCCCACCGCCGCCAGGAATGCCCATTTTTGCCGCTCCACGCTCCTCTTCCGAGTGCGGGGCTGTTCCGTGCTGCCTACGAGGCAGCATGGGAGGAGGTGGAGGTTGGTTCTCAGGGAACCGACCTCGGAGCGCAGGCTCCGAGCTCATTTCCCAGGAACCAACCAATCCTATGGCTGTCTAGCCGCTGACTAGCGGCCACAGGATTGCACCCTAAATCTTTTGCCCCCTTGACATAGAACTAATACATTGGCTGAGTAGGCCGAGTTTGCTTCCACCTGAGCGGAGCTCTGCTAACTGGGTTATCTCATCAGTGGAAAGGGTGTTGTTCAGTCGTTCAGTCGTGTCCGACTCTTCGTGACCCCATGGACCATAGCACGCCAGGCCTTCCTGTCCTGCGCTCTCTCCCGGAGCGTGCTCAAGTTCATATTCATTGCATCCGTGATGCTATCTAGCCGCACTCTTTCTCAATTCCCCCATATGCCCCCCAGAAAATCTGCTCTGGATAGTTGGACAATCTGGAACGGGGGCAGGGGGTGTGCATGGGAAGGGGAGAATTGGCAAAAATCACCTCCTCCCCCCATCCACCGACAAGACCCTGTGCTGCATTTTGGTCTCATCTGTGAACAGAAGGAGCCTTTCTTTTCACAGAAGCCTAGTTAAGATCCTAGTTTATATAATTAAGTTACTCCCATCCTTTACTTTTATTTATTATGGAATTTATAAATAGTTCCACATCAAGAGAGATCAGAACAGAGTGCAACAAATTAAAATACAAAAACATCACATTAAGAGCAGAAATATAAATAAAACTGGCTGTAATGTAGTCATTAGGCAGGAAATACTTGCCTGAAAAGAAAGGTTTGTATACCAGTGTTCAGATTATGAAAGTGATTTAATGCTGACACACATTTGCTGCATTCTGAAGCAATTGTTTTCAGGGCAGATTATACATGTCAAAACCAGAATTAGAATCACCAATTTCTACCAGAATTGGGGTGCAACATTGCACCCTCAGGATGGAGGCTTCCAGACTTGGAGTGTTCTGTGTATCCAATGCCCTGCCGGGCTGAAGCAATCGTGTTTTACGCTAGATGGGCTTTTTTGCCTGTCTAGCAACAGTGCTTCAAACAGAGAGGGAGGGAGGCTGGAAGAGGCTCAGGACAGCTCATATCCTGGCATCTCCAGTCTCTTCTCCCATCCACTGGAATGTCCCTTTCCCCCCGCTCTGAGGTGAAATTTTCAACCTTGGAGGCCAGCCGGCATGGTTCTTTCCATGCCAGATTAAGGGGTCAAGGGAGAAGGATCAGATTTCTGATTCTGCCGAGATCGGAGCGCTGTCTCCAACCTTGGAGCATGGGGGAATCTCCACCATCCTATGGCCCAACAGACAATGTCTAGAGGCAATAGGATTGCTCCCTTAAAGTGTTTGTTTGTCTCAACTCTTAAGTTGTTGTATAAGGAATCTCTTGAGGGTTTATAGGGCTTCTCTGCCATGATATAATACTGTTGTCCAGCTGTTTTCCTCAGACGGGGAAATACTTCAGGTTTTCCAAATTCCCAAACTGTATTCAGTGCCTAAAGAACAGATGCCCCATAGAGGTGGCCATCCATCCTCTACACACGATGCAATAAAAGTACAAGGTACTCAGCATACTGTTGTAAACCAGTATTTTAAAACAGTTGTATTCTAAACTAAAGACAAATTGTGTGGGTAGATATATTGGACAAACAGCAGTTCATGGAAAGAGCAATCCTATGGTCCCTGGAGAGCATCCCAAGGACCATAGGATTCTTCAGAGTTCCCCTCCAAGGCTGTAGACATTGCTATGACCTCAGAAGGGGAATTCCCAAGATATGATCCCTCCCCTGCCCCCTCACAGCCATGGTGACAAAGACCTGCGTGGCATCTGCATAAGTGGCCTCAGGGTGGCCTGAAAGGGGGAAATGCGGGGGGAGGGGAGGTCAGATGACAAAGAATCCTTTGGCCTTTCCAGCCCCCACCCCCATCGATGTCCTGTCTCTAGAAGGGCTCAGAGACCCATCTAGAGAAGAAACAACAACAAAGGAGGGCCAAAAGGCAGAAATCGCCTTTGTTGCTCTTTCCACCCTGACAGCAGTAGCCTGACAGGGCACTGGATACTTGGAAGCCTCTGAGATCGGAAACTTCCCTCCAATGAGGGCACAACACATAGGATTGTGCCCCAAGTGGCTATTTCTTTTATACAAATAGTCACAGATACAATTAACATGTTCTGCAGAGAAATTCAAATGTTTATAGCCTGTTCAAAGCCTG
Source organism: Heloderma suspectum (assembly GCF_057233095.1). Lineage (NCBI taxonomy): Eukaryota > Metazoa > Chordata > Lepidosauria > Squamata > Helodermatidae > Heloderma > Heloderma suspectum. Next base: position 65,088,990 of record NC_139462.1, on the reverse strand, counting down.
CTTTAGAACAGAAAAGAACCTTTTTAATAATCTTGCAAAATACGAAGCATGTTTTAGAGACACTTCTCCATGCAACAGGATGCCCACAATCAGCTCTTAGAATTGTGAGTGACATAGGGCATATCTACCCCAGCCTAAAACCCTGCATTTAAAATGTGGCTTTCTGCTTCCGTTTTAAATGCAGGATCACAACGACTCCCTCTTTCACTCCCTTCCTTCCTTCCTTCCGCCCCTCCCCTTTCCCCCTCCTTCTCCCCATATCTGAGTCTTCCATTATCTTCCATTGATCTCGCTCCTCTTCTTGCCACTTTTCCTCTTCACAGAGGGAACTCAAGCAGAACATAATAGCTCATTATCTACAATCTATTTAAAAATGGAACAAAGGGCATTTAGTGCAGGAGACACCCTGGAGGGTCACAGCGTCATGTAAAGAGCCCACAAACATCCGTAAAGGAGCAATCTCAATTGCAGGATAAAAGCTCCGTGTGAAGAAAGCCATAGCCTCCTTCACATACAAAGTCATAGTACATTTAGTGCAAGAGCAGGGGCAGGATACCTGTGGCTCTCTAGATGATGTTGGGCTACTTCTCCCATCATCCTTGACCATTGCTCATGCTGGCTAGGACTGATGGAGTTGGTATCCAATGACATCTGGAGGGCCACAGGTTCTCCACCCCTGAGGTAATGATAAGGCAACATAAGTACAGTGAAATATATGAAGTCCATGGATCCCATATAATGCTCTGGGCCAAGGAATTAGTCTTGAATCAGGGTGCAAACTTGAATCACTGATGTGCTACAGTATAAATGACAATCTCAAGGAGGGATTACCACCAAAAACTGTTTCCTAGAACCAGTGCTGTAAAACAAACAGTATTTTATATGTAATTAAGAGTACACATATTCTAGTACTACTTTTTTAAATGTAAAAATTATTTTGAGATATTTAGGGCGCAATCCTATCAGGATAGGTGGTCGCCTCCAAATTCGGAGGCGACCACCTATCCAATGCAGGGCAGGAGCAGCACAGAGGGGATGGTCCCCTCTGCACTTCAGGCGCTCTGCATTTGTGGCTAGACAGCCGAAATTGGCTGTCTAGCTGTGAGAAGGTGGGGGCAGATGCCAGACGATGCATAGGAAGCGTCAGAATGGCACTTCCAGCCTCCCCGCCCCAGCCTGCCCCCAAGAACGCCCCGTTTTCACCGCTCCACACTCTTCTTACGAGCACAGAGCGCAGGGCCAATCTGCACTGCCTACAAGGCACCGTGGGAGGGGGCGGAGGTCGGTTCCCAGAGAAGTGACCTCGGAGCACGGGCTCCAAGATCACTCCCCAGGAACCGACCTATCCTATGGCCATCTAGCCACTGACTAGCGGCCATAGGATTGCGCCCTTAATGTTATATAGGGAAATAGACTTTTGTATACTGAGATTTTCTAAATTATCATATTTTCAAAATACAGAAATCTATAGATCATTTCCTCATTCTTAGCTTTAAAATAAAAATGGTTCAGTAGGCCGAAGTAGAGATTTTCTCTTTCTAAAGGGTGTTTGTTGCATTCACTCAGAGTAAACCTTCTGCTCCTGAGTAGGACCTAAGGATGTTCATATGCCCTGGGTGTCAGAACTGTAAGCATTTTCTTAAAATTCCAGGTCCTGAATATGTAAGATCCATGGGGATTTCTGAAACTTCAGAAAGGCCCAGATTCCCAGTTTGCTCAGCTGCTACAAGTCCTATAGGTTTTCACTTACATTTCCAGATAAAGAATTAGACACTGTGCCAAGGCTTAACTGACTGTTTGATTCTAGTGGATTAATTCACAGAGTGTGTCCTTATCTAAAAGCATTTTTTTACAGGACTGAGCACTTCACATGACATGTGTGGTTGCAGCCCCCATGCAACTAAGATGTTGTACTACATGCTTTCCACTCCTGAACTGCAGGTTCATATGATGTTGTGTTTTAATATGGTAAGTCCATCATAATAAATCAGATGCTGTTTGTAAAGGTATGATAATCCATGTCAGAGGAACAGGATGCAGTGATGATAGCACCACCTTCTCACAGGGTTCTGTAGCATATAATGTGATAATCTGCCAAATCTCCTTTGCAGTCTGCTCTGCGTGCACTTCTACAAGGAAGTGACTTCTAGATGTATTTAAAATGTATCTATCCTGCCTTTCACTACAAGACTTTAAAGGCAGATGATAAGCTGAAATGTATAACTAAACAATCTTAAACCTATCTCTGTTTGATCATTAACTTACATATATGTATAAATAAAAGTGTCAAAACATGGCATCCTCTGTTGTGATAATATGCAATGGGATTGCCATCTTTCTGTGTTGGGGGGAGTTAAACATTGGGTGAGATAGGAGCATGTGGAAATGAGCACTGAGATTTTAAAAAAAGTATAACTGGGAGGACAGAAATAAAACCCCAAAGGAACAACGTATAACCAACAATCAAACTTTCAAACAGGTGCAAAGAAGAATTGCATAAATCTCCATAGGCACAGGAATGAACATTTAAATTGATGTGGAAATTATCCCTTTGCATCTGTAGCCTCCAGTTCCTGGAACTCAGTCCCATCATAACCCAGAGTCCAGCAGTGCCTTGAACACAAATACACAGGCTGATGGACCAGTAGTGCCAATGGAGGAGGCACCAAGCACTAAACCAGAGACATCCCCACCCCACAAGTCCAAGCTGCCAGAGAATCCCTGAACTAAGATGCCACAGACTCCTCGGCTGAGCACCCCTGAGCACGAGACCCTTGAGGCTGGACAGAGACTGCAGTTCCCAAGACTATGTCCTGAAAGGGAACAGCATATTTGCTGCCAAGGACCTCACAATCCATGATCCAGTATGCCAACACAGACAGCACACCAAGCATGAGGTCATATAGAGTTGGCTCCTTGCTAGAGGCTTGCCCCTTTAAGGCTTTCCACTTTTCAAGATGGGGGTGGAGCCTAGGAGAGGAGGCATAAAAGGCTTCTCTGGTCCCCAGTTTTGTTGGAACAAGTTGTTAGGAGGGTGCTTTGTGTTGTGAGTGCCCTTTTGGGATCAGTACAATTCTGTATGTCTATTGGCGGATTCCTACTAATCTCTTATCTCCTCTGTTTCTCTTTTGATGCCAGCCTTTTCATGTATGCTAAATAACCGATGAAAAATGAATTGCAGTAGTTTGAACCTGAAAAATGCCATAGAAAAGGTAGTATCTTCCATTTATTACAAGCAATACATTGGCCTAACCACTGATTCCATATAAAGGATTATGTTTATGATGATAGCCATAGGCCTCTATTATGTTTACTGCTAATCAAATATGTGTGGTTTTTTAACTCAACAAGACAAGACTGCATTTCTTCAGACTTGTCTTTAAATTTGCCACCATTAATGTGAATGTTCACTTGCGTAACTATGCTGGATATGACTGGGTTCAAATTCACTCTCGCTGCAGCACATTGCTACACCAGCTTTAGAACAAAAAACCATCGTGGCATCTTCCATCTCCACTTCCAACTGCACAAGCCTACTGCCTTCAGTGATAAAACTGGGTAAGGAAGCATTTATTCAGCTCTAAAAAATCAGCAGAAGATGATACAATGGAAACTGACACTGCTGTCTGAAACGCTAAACTATTCGCTAGCTACTGAACTGTGAAAGTTGGAAGACTAGAGCTGAACAAAACAGCACCCAAAATATAGTAAAGCCATATTTTTTGTAACTCGTTTTAATAGTTCATGTTTTTTCTTAAGTAACATATAGGGGGGCTCACACAATCCCCTCACACAGTAGAAGTGTGTGTTAGGTAGTCATGTGGCTAGCATCACCCATCCACAGATGCATGTGCCAGCCACAGATCCTGCCAATAGCGTCACATGACATTTGCTAGCCATAGTAATGCCTTGCGTGCATAGGCTGTTCCACATGAGGGGGAATACCGATTGGCCCAGGATTCCCTGTCAAATGGAGGAAAATCTACACACATCGGGATACTTTACAAGGCTGCCAAATGTGAAGAGGTAGTGGGGTCCCTCACCGGCTATACATCTGCTTTCAACGCATAAGAGGGTTCATGTGAACCCACCCCATATGCAACTGTTAACAAATTATCTAACATGTATTTTGAAGTGGTAGTGAAGACTGAAAGACATGCTAGATCTGGTGGTGGTCCAAATAATGAACAGATCTCTCAGGCCTCTCCTAAGAGGCAGCAGAATCCTTTTCATTATTTTAAACCTGATTTCCTGGACTGGTATTCTGACTTGAAGGAACAAAGTCACATCTTTAACAACTTCTTTGCCTATACCCAGAAGCCAGACAAGCAGAAAAAGAAGGTTCTCGGAGCGTACAAAGTAGCCTTTGCAAAGAGATAAATTCTGTTCCACTTATGGTGCTAAAGATCCAAACTAATCACAGTGAGTCAGTTGGGTATATAGAATAGGGCATTACTGAAAAGGAGGCTGTTGCTACTTGCTTTGTCTTGCATGATAGGTACATACTAACCTGCCACCATGTGATAGTTGGAGAAGGAGTTGAAGAGAAGGAGTGGGCACTCAAAATTAGCCAGTTGGCCCATGTGATTTTCTCATATGAACCAGATGACTAGCTCTCACTAGAAGAGTGGTTTGAAATATCAGATGAAGCTGTTGATTTTGCTGCTGTGAAACTGAAGAAAACTGGAAACAAAAGTAAGGTTCCAGCAGGCTTGGTGCAGTTATCTTTCCCTCCACCATGTAATGATCTTGTTTACATCATTGGTCATCTAGATGGAGCAGCAAAGTCTGTGGGTGGCTGTTAAATTGTCAATGAATTCAAATGCCAAGAGGAGTATACTAATCACTTTCAGCAGGGCCAGGAGACAGAATGCAACAACCACTATGGTTTTGATTACTAAGGTAAAAATTGCATCCATGCATACAATCCAAGAGATAATAAATAATCCTAATGTAGTCACCTATGATACCCCTTTCTACTGCAGGTCCTCAGGTTCACCTGTGTTTGATGGCTATCCAGTTGCATTGCATGCTGCTGGTTACCTTTAGGCAAATACAAACCACGCAGCATAATTGAATATAGCTATTTGATTATGTCAGTCCTCTCAGTAATTAAAAAGAAATGTAAGTCTTAGTATGACTCTGAAATTGGTCCTGTCATATGGGCTGGTCCTGATGCAGCAGAGCAGGGGCAACTTATATGCCCAAACATCTGAAGGGATACAGTTCCCAAGATCACTCATCATTGACTATGCTGGCTAAGGCTGATGGGCATTGTACACCAAAATATCTGGAGGGACACAAGTTGCTCACCCCTGCAAGAGAAGGTAGCGTGTGTAATTACCTGTCTATGGATGTAGAAATGGAACCATTGGTTTAATACTGTTGTGCGCAACCCCACTTTGAGCAGTCAGACGTTTCAGGCTGTACAGCACTTAATCAAACATTGGATTCCTTTGGAAGGAGATCACAGGAGGCTTATGGTGTTTTGTAATATTTGAATATATACATGTTGCACTTAGGTGACAAAAGATGAAGTTCTCAACTTTATTGGCAAATTGAACATAAATAAATCACCAGGTCAGCTGGTATCCATCCTAGAGTTCTTAAAAGAACTCAGATATGAAACTGTTGATCTTCTAACAAAAACATGCAACATATCCCTAATATCAACCTCTGTACCAGAGGACCGGAAGATGGCCAATGTAACATCAATTTTTTTAAAAAAAGGATTCGGGGGGATCCAGGAAATTACAGGCCAATTAGCTTAACGTCTGTCCCAGGTAAATTGGGATTTATTTGTTTTTTAATATATTTTTATTTATTTTATATGAATGAAATAAACAGTACCAAAATTACCAACAACCACATCAATGCTTCAATTTCTCGGCAATACAATATTCTGATGAGGACACCACAATAACAAAAAGAGAAGAAAAAAGATAAAGGGAAAAGGGAGGAGGAAAGGAAGCGAAGAAAAAAATAAGAAAATTCTTTTTCAGGTAAATTGGTTGAAGGCATAATTAAAGATAAAAATTAGTAAGCATATAGAAGGACAAGCCCTGCTGAAAAAGAATCAACACGGCTTCTGCAAAGGTAAGTCCTGTCTCACTAACATTTTAGAGTTCTTTGAGAATGTCAATAAACCCGTACACAGGGGTGATCCTGTCGACGTTGTTTACTTGGACTTCCAAAAGGCTTCTGACAAAGTCCCTCACCAAAGACTCCTGAGCAAACTTAGCAGTCATGGAATAAGAGGACAGGTCCTCTTCTGGATCAGTAACTGGCTAAAGAACAGACAGCAGAGAGTGGGAATATACGATAAATTATCCCAATGGAGGGATGTGAACAGTGCAGTCCCATAGGGATCTGTATTGGGACCAGTGCTTTTCAACTTGTTCATAAATGATCTGGAATTAGGAGTGAGCAGTGAAGTGGCCAAGTTTGCCGATGACACCAAATTATTTAGGGTGGTGAAAACAAAAAGGGATTGTGAGGAGCTCCAAAAGGATCTCTCCAAGGTGGGAGAATGGGTATCTAAATGGCACATGCAGTTCAAAGTAAGAAAGTATAAAGTGATGCACATTGGGGCAAAAAATCCAAACTTCAAGTATAAGCTGATGGGATCTGAGCTAGTGGTGACTGACCAAGAAAGAGATCTTGGGTTGTGGGTTGGTGGATAGCTCAATGAAAATGTCGACCCAGTGTGCAGCTGCTATAAAAAAGGCAAACTCCATGTTAGGCATAATTAGGAAAGGGTCTTCTTCTTCTTCTTCTTCTTCTTCTTCTTCTTCTTCTTCTTCTTCTTCTTCTTCTTCTTCTATCCCACCTTTTCCCCAATACTGGGACTCAAGGTGGCTTTACAACATTAAAACTTGTACAGTTAAAACCTATAAACAGAGGTATATAAAAGTTAAAAATATAATTAAATCATCAATAATATTAAAACTGTATAAAATATCAAAATGTTAAAAGACAACAAGAAATATAACCATAGTATCCATCCATCAGGAACTCAGAATAAAACTGCCAATATATAAATCTTATATATTGCACCTCAGAATAAAACTGCACCTTCTATAAATCTATAATGCAACCACACTTAGAATACTGTGTACAGTTTAGGTCACCACACCTTAAAAAAAGGGTATTATAGAGCTGGAAAAGGTACAGAAAAGGGCAACTAAAATTATCAAGGGGCTGGAGCAACTCCCCTATGACAAAAGGCTACAACAGCTAGGATTGTTTAGCTCGGAAAAAAGGCGAGTAAGAGGAGACATGATAGAGGTCTACAAAATTATGCATAGTGTGGAGAATGTGGATAAGGAGACGTTTTTCTCCCTCTCTCATAATACTAGAACCCGGGGTCATCTATGACGCTGATTGGTAGGAGATTCCGGACAGATTAAAGGAAGTACTTCTTAACAAAGTGCATAGTCAAACTATGGAATTTGCTACCACAAGACGTAGTGATGGCCACCAATTTGGATGGCTTTAAAAGGGGTTTAGACAAATTCCTGGAAGAGAAGGCAATCAATGGCTACTAGTCCTGATGGCTCTATGCCACCTCCAGTATCAGAGGCAGTATGCCCATGTACACCAGTTGCTGGGGAACAAGGGCTGGAGGGTGCTGTTGCACTCGTCTCCTGCTTGTGGGTTTCCCATTGACAACTGGTTGGCCACTGTGTGATCAGAATGCTGGACTAGATGGACGCTTGGTCCTTCTTACATTCTTAAGTTCAGCATTAAATACTCTAATAGACATCCCACAGTTCGCTGCTCTCCATCAGATTTCTAGAGGCACTGCCAACAGCATAACATCCTTGAAGTCTTGTGTCTGCCTGATAGGTGCTTGCTGTTCTGTCTTTACACAGAAACGTTGAGTGCTGTTTTTAGTGGAAAGGCGGGATATAAATGTAAATTAAAAAATAAAAGATAGAGCAGGAGTGCAGAACCATAATCGGGTGGGGTTCTGAATTGCCCTCCATCAGGCCCTCTGTGGTCTGGATGCTGGCAGTGGGTGTGGCTACACCCACTGTCATCATTGTCCTGCTGGCCACTCATTTTGCTTTTTTCCATGCTGAGAGAGGCACAGAGTTCTGTACCTCTCTCAGCATGGAGAAAAGGACTCAGCTGGTGCTGGGAAGAGCAGCCACTCCTCCGGATCCCAGCCAAGTTCCCCAACACACTCCTACTCCACAGGTGCTGAGCTGAGATTGGAGATAACAGCAGGGATTCCTCAGGGAGGCAGAGCTTAGAGGCCAAGCCCTGCCCCCTGGAGGAACCCAAGGAGACTCTGCAGACTGGATGTTAACCTCAGCGGGCCAGAGGTTCCGCACCCCTGACTTAGGCCTGATCTTACTCGGTCACTAACACTTGCATCAAAATTGTTAAGATGTTTCCGAAAGATGTTTCCAAATTCCAGGAAGCTGCAAGTTGCTACACAGACAATGCAAAATTCTCTTCTCTACTAGTAAAGTCTGAAAAATGGAAAATGTTTATATCTCTCGCTCATAACTTGTAACGTGCAATCTACAACAAAAGTGGAATCAGGCCAAGCAGTCTTGGCCTGATTCCAACAAGCGAAGCCCAAGCTTCAGTACAATGCTTTGGAGCGAAAAAGGTCTCTATAAGTGGACGACACAACAAATGTTCCACACAAAGAGGGATCCTGACCCATTCAAGTTGCCTTCTCATGTGGAAGATATGTACATGTATATGTCAGTAAATGCCTAGAGCCCATTCTCTCTCACAATTAACATGCAGATGACTGGGGGTGTCACTAACCCCCAGCTCCCCTCACACCTCCATTAAGGGTGCAATCCTATGCATGTTTAGACATGCTGGATGGGGAATGCTGGGAGTTGTAGAACTTTTTTCTGTCTAAACATGCATACCATTGCATCCTAACTCCACTGATTGGCTGGAAAGGCACATGCACTTGCTGATGAGGAAGCAGGAGCCGACTGAATGATGCTGACAATTACCTGAATCGTTAAAAAGAATAAATGGAAACTAAGTCATGAGGAAAAATATCAAACATTCAAAACATAAAAATAGAAACATGAATCCAAGTGACCTTCTAATATTAAAATGTCAAGTGCACAAACCAGAGACTGATAATATAAACTCTTCCGTCTTCAGCAGCTAAGTATAGATAGAACTGTGCACTTGAAATTATAGACATTTACATAATTTAACTGCTTCCTAATAATGTTATTTGAGAGAAAAGGGGTGAAATACCTAGATTCACGCTCGACGATCAGATAAAAACACAGTCAAAAAGTTATATTCCTGACAGCAAATTCTAATTGGAAGCTTTGGCAAAATGTTTATGAATCTTTAAAAAATAGATATGGTTCTCCATAGTGAGTGTGTGTGCGTGTATGTGTGTAGTCCTCATTTGGGTTTTGTCTTTGGGAGTCATGGTTTACAAAAGAACATTCAGGGATGCCTAATCTTGATACACACTGCTGAAACCACTGTATTTTGAAGTATTTTGTTTACATAAAATTCATGTTTTGTGAAATATGAGTATGTGATACTGTTCAATAACACAGGAGGATGGGGAACAGGTGAAATCCAAGCCAGCAGAAGGTCAACTAGTGTTCTGTAGCTAAAACTTCACTGAGATTCAGCTTAGAGCAAGAAAAGATCATCCTTCCTCATTACTGTTCTATGTGTAATGCAGTCAGTCTCAGAGGGCTTCTTCACACAGAACTTTCATCCTGCTATTGAGATAGCTCACTCAGGGAAGTTTGCGGGCCCTTTAGATGACGTCGTGAAACTCCAGGGCGTCACCTGCACTAAATGGCCTTTATTCTGTTTTTTAAAAGACAGGCGATAATGAGCTATCAAACTACCCTGCTTGTGTTCTGCTTGAGTTCCCTCCGTGAAAAAGGAAAAGGCCAAGAAGAGGATCTAGATCAATGAAACATATGGAAGACTCAGATAAGGGGGAGAAGGAGGGGTAAAGGGGGGGGGAAGGAAGCACGTGTAAAGGGAGTCCATGTCTTCGGACTTTTGCATCCATCCATTTATCCCCACCACCACCACCCAAAAAAGGAGACATAGCTGCTAGACACACATTTAAAGTAATGTTTGTTTTGGCCCTGAAAAGCTGGTATGGGGGATCTTCTGGAATAGTTTTGGATGTGGTGCAAAGGACTTGTACAAATTGAGAATTTGGTACAAATCAGGTGGGGGCACCTTCTGACTGTCAGGGGTAGCGTTTCAGTGTCACAAGCAGATGCAATGAGAAAGAAGGTTAGTAAAGCCCCACTGCACAGAGTTCTACTCATGCTACTTCATACCTCCCTGTTCAGATGTAGGCATGTTAGGTATGATGCAATTGCAGGAAGAAATTAAATTGCATACTGGGGACTTAAAAAAAATAAATGAAAAACTCTCTTTGACTACATTTTTACTACCAGTATAGTGTACTGGCTAATAGTATGAGCTGGAAAGTCCACATTTGAGATCTGACTTCTACTACAAAGTCACTAGCTTTATTTGCTCTCAGCTTCACCCCCACCCGTGCCCACTACATCAGTAATAAGAGTACAATAATACTGACCTGCCATACACAGATTACTAAAACAGTACACATGAACCACTTAGAACACTCAGAAAAGGCATTGTATATAAAATCTTCACATATTCATGCTAGCTGAATCTAAAAGTGAAGCAGTATTTTAGCTCCACTATAATATTGCCTTGATAGTTATAACTATTCTATATAATGTACACTACAATTAAATGTTCAGTATTTCCCATTATTGTACCAGCATTTGTGGACACCTCTTTTAACAGAGTCAGTTATAGGACTGCACTATTAAATAATTTCTATTTCTACACTGTGCTGCCTACTGTACTGATTGGATAAAGGAAATCCCTCCTGTAGACAATGGTAATTGTATTTATCAAAAGCAGGCTTAAAATCTACAGTTCACACCAGCCAAAATTCTCTCATCTACCTACTATTACTGATACAGAAGCGTGAACATTGAAAGTTTGTCCATCCTTGTCCTACTGTGCTTAATACAGTATATACTCACATAACATAGTGATTTCTCCTTCCTCCAAAGGCTACATCTTCAGCCTCAGCTTTGCGTAGATTTATGGGCACAACAACACACACTATTTTACTTTCAAGGAACAAGGTAATACAGGAGGCGGGGAGGTTATCTTTCAGGATTGAACCCCTGATTTAACACAGTGACACAACAAAAGCTGAAGAAAGCAAAAAGTCTCAGCAGAATAACGAACCAGGATAATAAGACATGGGTGTTTAACATTAGTGCTGTGTGAAATCCTGTTAGACATACTTCTGATTTTAAAGGAAGACACTCAGAAAGAAAGCTAAATATGTATATCCGTAGGTCCATGGGAAACTTTCTATTACAGTCACATTTATTACAGGCATCGCACAGAGGGGAGTTCTAGGAAGAAATATTATGACTGCTGTAGAACAATACTATCCCAGTATCGATGTGTCAAAGAACATAAAGTATGTTGGCACATAATAAGATCTGGACAGGGAAGATCTGGATAAATGAAACTATACTGCCTATACATATATTTTAAATCAGCCTTGCACACTGGGACTCTCTTCAGCAGGCTTTATGGGGAAAATTTATGTCGGACCTAAATAAAATTATGGCAAATTGTCAAAACAACAGTGCTCATGGCACATTACTCTGGGCCCTAGGGTGAGAATGTATTTCCATATATGCTGTTTGTCTTTCCACAGACACCATTCGAATTGCAGCTTCCTTATTTCCTATTCTCATGACAAACTCTGACAGCAGATGTACTAATTCAGACTTGCCACTTCTCAGCACTATTTATAGCTTCCAGATTTCTTCAACATAGTTTCTGCAAGAGGCTATGGATGCTGACCCCTGCGATTTCCCCAAAATGCGGGAAACTCGACTGCATAATTTATGGAAGGTGAACAAACTGAGACTCAACTCAGACAAGACAGAGGTAATGTTGGTTGGTGATTCATCTGGGTGAATGATGCTCAACCTGTTCTAAATGGGGTCGCACTCTCCCCTAGGGGATCAGGTCTGCAGTCTGGAGGTGCTTATTGATCCAGCACTGTCCTCCAGAGGTCACTTGATCCAGGGATCAAGTGACTTCTGCACCTTGAAGTGCCTTTGGTGGATACATCCTCTGTGACCTTACCTGGATGGAGATTGCTTGGCTGCCGTTACCCATGCTCTTGTAACCTCCTGTTTAGACTATTGCAGTGCATTGTGGGGCTGCCTTTTAAACAGTTTGGAAAAGGCAGTTGGTCCAAACTGTTTAAAAGGCAGCCACTAGATTACTAACTGGGACTTAGTGGTTTGACCATGTTATGCCTGTGCTTGGGCAGCTGTGTTGGCACTCAGTCCATTTCTGGCCACAATTTAAAGTACTGGTTTTAACCTTTAAAATCATAAACAGCATGGGACCAAGTTACCTGAAAGACTGCCTCTTCATATGTACCTAGTCGAATTGCAAGACCTTATTCAGAAGCCTGACTTCCCACTGAATGAAGTAAGGTGGATAACTATCAGGGAGAGGGCCATTTCAGTAGTGGCACCAGGTATGGGACAGCATTCCCAGAAAGGTTCATATGATGCCATTCCTGTGGTCTTTGGGGTGTCAGGTGAAGACCTTTCTGTTCACCCAGGCTTTGAAAATAACTCATGTAGTCTGGGCCTCTCCATTTTAAAATCTGTTTTTAATTGTAGGGTTGCTGTGAGTTTTATTTCTTGTTGGATTTTATGTTGGTTTTGATTTTATGGTTTTATGTTCTATTTTGTATCTAAAGTGTAGGAGCGCTCCGTACATTCAGACAGATGCATGGAGAACTCTTTCTCATGAATGTCTAATGGATGTTCATCAGGGGAGTGCAGAGGCAGCACACAGTTCCAACGGCTCTGAGAACCCTCCACGCTTGAACTGAACATGAGGAGGGGTTCCTGTGAACCCACCTGTGTACACCCATGGGCACTTCCAACAAGGTCAAAACTCTGGTTTGGATGTTTTAAAGTTATATCAGGCTGAACTGAGGCACATTCCCTAACTCACTTTCTCTCCCAGCATTCAGGCAACAAGTGCAGAAATTAGTGCGATTAAGGGCTGTGACTTGCACAGCTATGCAGAATAAAGACAGATATTGTCCAGAGGTCCAGAAAAGCATTATAGTTATTACAAAAATGTCAAGATCTATTTTTAGCCAGAGTAATTTCTAGCCCTCTGGATTCAAATTAAAATAAGAAGTAAAACCAGCAATTGATGAAGGAGATGAGGAGCTTCAAATGGTCAGCATTTTTATAAAACACTTCTATAGACACAACTGTGTTTTCCTTCTTATGGTTTACGTTTCAGGCTATAATGCAGAGCCAGTGATAAATGCATACATTATATATTAGGCAAGGGAAACCATGTAAGAGAATTGTATAGATTTTCTAGGGGAGTTTAAAAAAAAAAGAATCTTGATTTAACACATTTACATCTCAGTTAAAACAAATCAAATCTGCTATTGATGGAAAAATATCAATACATATAATAAAATCACTAATTACCAACTCAATGAAATCAGCAAAACACAATAAGCAACATAAAATAATCAACTGAGTAATAAAAACTTAAAAGAATAATGAAGCTCAGTGTTGCTGTTCCTAAACAGCCAGGTCAAATAAAGTGTTTTTACTTGGTGCCTCAAGCTATACAGAGTAAGTGCCAGATGAGTAACTCTGAGAAGGGTGTTCCACAACAGGAACCACCACAGAAAAGGCCTTTTATCTTCTGCCACCCACCTGACTTCCAAAGGCAGGGCCACTTGGAGAAGGGGTTCCAAAGGTCTTAACAAGTAGCCAGGCTCATACAGGGATAGGCGTCATTTAGAAATCCAGGACCTTAGCCATAAAGGGCTTCAAACATCAGCTCTCACACTTTGAATTTTATCTTAAAAAGTACTGAAAGCCAGTGTTTTCATTAGGTCTCCGCCTTCCTAATGACTATAAACATACATCTCAAAAGATACAGTGGGTCTGAACCAATTGCCTATTCTAAAAAAGAGTTTACGTTTTTGGATGCATATTGGTGAAGGGAGAGGTGAGATAACCCTTTTCAGGTTGCCCGGCAGGCTGCCACCTTACCAGACACTACAGGGACACTGTTGAGCTATATCAATATATAGGGGCTTGTCACAGTTAGTGAAGAATACTTTGTGCCACAGATGCCACCTGGGCATCTAAAGTCAGGGCTGCATGTCAGTGCTCTTTAAAGATTGTAACCTCACTCAGAACAGGATGAACACCACCTCCCTGATCAGATGAATCACCCACCAACAGGAACTCTCATCGCATATTGTTTGAGCTACTGTTTATTCATCCTCAGCCAGTCCATTACTGATCTCAAGCACCATTTCAGAACTCCTTCCATTTCACCTGACTCTGCTGAGGAGGACACATAAAATCAGGTGATATTTATTTATTTCTGCATTTTTATAATGCGTTTCTGGAACCAACCAAGGTGGTTTATTAAAAACTAGAAAACAAGAATGATAACCAAATACAAACATAGTAAAACGTTCTTAAACATCTGCATATTGATAACATATCTGATAACCTCAAATGTCTATATACTAATGCCCAGAGTATGGGAAACAAACAGAACGAACTTGAACTCTTAATACAGGAGGGAAATTATGACTTGATAGGTATAACTGAGACTTGGTGGGATGACTCTCATGACTGGAATACAGCAGTTGAAGGATATAACTTGTTCAAAAAGAACAGGAGGAACAGAAAGGGAGGCAGGGTTGCACTGTATGTGAAAAATACATATCTCTGCATAGAAATACAGGAGGAGGAGCTTGGTAGCCCCATCGAGAGCATCTGGGTTGAAATAAATGGAGCAAAGAATAAAAGGAACCTGGTGGTCGGAGTCTACTACCGGCCACCCAATCAAGGAGAAGACAAGGATGAAACTTTTGAAAAGCAAATAGCCAATGTTTTAAGGAAGCATGATGTAGTAGTAATGGGGGACTTCAATTTCCCCGATATTTGTTGGGAGACAAATTCTGCAAAACATGGCCCCTCCAGGAAATTCCTGACTTGTGTGGCGGATAACTTCCTCCTACAGAAAGTAGAGGAAGGAACTAGAGGATCGGCTATCCTTGACTTGATCCTAACCAACAGAGATGACTTAGTGGATAAAGTAGCAGTTACAGGAACTCTGGGGGAAAGCGACCATGTTGTACTTGAGTTCTTGGTTCTAAGGGAAGCAAAAGCCGAGTGTACTCAAACGCGTACCCTGGATTTTAGGAAAGCTGATTTTAATAAACTCAGAACAATGATCAGTAAGGTCCCATGGCAAGCAATGCTAGCGAGAAAAGGAGTCCAAGATGGGTGGGAACTTTTAAAAAAGGAAATTCTCAAGGCACAATCACAAACAATTCCAACAAGAAGAAAAGGTGGAAGACAACAGAAGAAGCCAATGTGGCTTCACAAAAAGCTTAGGGATGACCTGAAAACAAAAAAGGACACATATAGGAAGTGGAAAGAAGGCCAAGTAACAAAGGAAGAGTACAGGCAGGTAGCACAGAATTGCAGGGATGGCGTCAGGAAGGCTAAAGCGGAGAACGAGGTGAGGTTAGCAAGGGATGCTAAAAACAACAAAAAGGCTTTCTTCAGCTACGTGCATAGTAAAAGGCAGAGGAAAGAAATGGTTGTTCAGCTATTAAATAAGGATGGCAAAATGATAACAGAGGACAAAGAAAAGGCAGAGGTGCTCAATTCCTACTTTGGCTCAGTCTTCTCCCAAAAGAGGGTCTATGACCCCCCTGGCAAAGGCGAAGTACAGGCTGAAGGGGCAGGATTGCAGCTTGAGATCGACAGGCATATGGTCAAGGAACACCTAATTACTTTGAATGAGTTCAAATCTCCAGGGCCAGATGAACTGCATCCTAGAGTCATAAAGGAACTGGCAGAAGAACTCTCAGAACCGCTGTCTATTCTCTTTGAGAAATCATGGAGGACCGGGGAAGTGCCAGATGACTGGAGGAGGGCTAACGTTGTCCCTATCTTCAAAAAGGGTAAAAAGGAGGAACCTGGGAACTACAGACCAGTCAGTCTGACATCAATCCCTGGGAAAATTCTGGAGCAGATCATAAAGCAATCCATCTGGAAGCACCTTGACAACAATGCCGTGATTACTCGAAGCCAACATGGATTTGTCAAAAACAAGTCCTGCCAGACAAATCTGATCTCATTTTTTGATCAAGTCACCTCCCTTGTAGACCGTGGGAATGCTGTAGACATCATATACCTCGACTTCAGCAAAGCTTTCGACAAAGTGCCCCATGATATCCTGATGAGCAAACTAGCTCGAAGTGGGCTAGATGAAACAACGATCATGTGGATCCACAGTTGGCTACAGAATCGGACTCAAAGAGTGCTTATCAATGGGACCTTCTCAAGCTGGGGAGAGGTAACGAGTGGGGTACCGCAGGGCTCAGTCCTGGGCCCAGTGCTCTTCAATATTTTTATTAATGACTTGGAGGAGGAGGTGCAGGGAATGCTGATCAAATTTGCAGATGACACAAAATTGGGAGGGATAGCCAATACTTTGGAAGACAGAAACAAAATTCAAAGTGATCTGGATAGACTGGAGTGCTGGGCAGAAAACAACAGAATGGCATTTAATAGGGACAAATGCCAAGTTCTGCACCTAGGAAAAAGAAACCAAATGCACAGTTACAAGATGGGGGATACGTGGCTCAACCACACTACGAGCGAGAAGGATCTTGGAATTGTCGTCGATCACAAGCTGAATATGAGCCAACAATGTGATGTGGCTGCAAAAAAGGCAAATGCTATTTTGGGCTGCATTCATAGAAGCATCGCTTCCAAATCCCGGGAAGTACTAGTTCCCCTCTACTCAGCACTGGTTAGGCCTCATCTGGAGTACTGTGTCCAGTTCTGGGCACCACACTTTAAGAAGGATGCAGACAAGCTGGAGAGGGTTCAAAGGAGGGCAACAAAGATGATCAGGGGACTGGAAACAAAGCCCTATGAAGAGAGACTGAAAGAACTGGGCATGTTTAGCCTTGAGAAGAGAAGACTGAGGGGAGATATGATAGCACTCTTCAAGTACTTGAAAGGTTGTCACAGAGAAGAAGGCCAGGATCTCTTCTTGATCATCCCAGAGTGCAGGACACGGAATAATGGGCTCAAGTTACAGGAAGCC
Organism: Heloderma suspectum; assembly: GCF_057233095.1. Lineage (NCBI taxonomy): Eukaryota > Metazoa > Chordata > Lepidosauria > Squamata > Helodermatidae > Heloderma > Heloderma suspectum. The sequence goes on along the minus strand of NC_139462.1, from coordinate 65,071,743 downwards.
AGATTCCGACTGAACATCAGGAAAAACTTCCTGAGTGTCAGAGCAATACGGCAATGGAACCAATTACCTGGGGAGGTGGTGGGCTCTCCCACACTGGAGGCCTTCAAGACGAGGCTGGACAGCCATTTGTCAGGGATGCTCTGACTTGGATTCCTGCATTGAGCAGGGGGTTGGACTCGATGGCCTTGTAGGCCCCTTCCAACCCTACTATTCTATGATTCTATAAATCTTCAGATGAACTCACATAGGGGTTGCATCTGTCTGTCTGTCTGTCTAAAATTATATCTAGGCCACCTTTAAGGGTGGAACCCTGTCACCTAGATATTAAGCAGCATTAGATTAGAGTAATATTACAACTGGACAATACCTGTAAATCAGCCTTCTCCAATCTGGTGTCCTCCAGATGTTTTGGACTACAATTTCCATCAGCTCCAGCCATCAGGGATTATGGGAGTTATAGTCCAAAACATCTGAAAGGCACCAGCAGGGGTGATGTCAAGGGGAGGCATGGTTTGGCACCTGCGGATGGCCCATAACCAGCAGGGGCCCATTGACAAGAGCCCCTAGGACTTGTTACTCCTTTTCACCTTTGCAACTTGCTTGCTCACCTGCTTTTTGCTCTGGCTCAGACAATGGTGATGAGAAGGAAGAGCAGTAGATACCTCTCCCTACTTGCTCCCTGGCTCTCTGCCTGTCAAGTAAGCAAGTTACAGCAATGATGAAAAGGAGAGTGAGGAGCAATAGTAGCTTGTGAGAATGGTGGTGAGAAGGAAGGTTCACTGAGGGAGGGGGCCCATTGAGGACCTCTTGCCCAAGGTCCCTCAAGAACCTGGGGCCAGTACTGGGCTTCGCATTGGAGATGGCTGTTCTAAGTAGTAGCGATAGGGTGGTAAGAACCACAAGTTTTTACAGAACTAACTTTAACTCTTACTAGATCTATCTGTTCACATACCTAGTTTAATTTCTTACAGTGAAAACCTATGTTTGTCTACTTAGAAGTACATAAGTCTCATCCAGTCTAATGGGACTTGCTCTCAGTTAAATCTGTATAGGACTGCACCTTACACTTTACCAATGGGCTACTTTTCTGTTAGAAAAAACTAGTCTACATACTTACAGTCTACACCAATTGGTGAGACTGAAAGATTTCCTTTTTTAAAAAAATATATTTTTATTTATTTTATATGAATGAAATAAACAATACCAAAATTACCAACAAACACATCAGTGCTTCATTTTCTCAGCAATACAATATTCTGAGGAGGACACCAAAATAACAAAAAGAGAAGAAAAAAGAAAAAGAAAAAGGGAAAAGGGATGAGGAAAGGAAGCGAAGAAAAAAGAAAATTCCTTTCCCCTCACTCCCTGCCTCCCTCTCCCTCCCCCCCAAACGAATTGAGTTTAAGCTCCAATACCCCCCAGTCTCCAATGTCGTTCTATTTTAAAGACTATATCTATAACCTCAACAATCTTACAATTTAATAAACAACCTTACATTTATATATCATATCATAAATCTTATATCAAAGAAAGAGGTCTAAAATGCATTCCTAAAAGCCTAATATTATTAGTAAGAATAATAATATATAATAATAAAACTTAATATAAACCTTCAACATTCAGTAATATATTTTATACTAGATATATCGTCTATTTTAAGATAAAAGCAAGAAAAAATAAGAAATGAATGAAAGAAAGCAAATATATATATATATATATATATATATATATAATCATTTATCTTCTGAGTTAGCCTGGATCATATAGGCTAAATAGAAACAATTAACAAAGCTTGTTTAAAGATTCCAGTTCATGGAGTTGTAACAAAATTCTCACGCTTTTTTACGTTCAGCCAAGCCTCCGCCATTTCATGATTTTGAAACTTCTTCATCTGACTGAAAGACTTCCTTATGGGCTTGCACAGTGCTCATCTTTCACCTTTTTATCCAAAAACCTAGACTAACGTGCTTAACTTGATTTAATGATGTAAACATCATTACAACACGAAAAAGCAGGTCTTCAGTAGAAAGGAATGAATTAGCAGTGCTGACACAGATGAAATCTGCACATCATATCCTGTATATTTTGTTGCAGACTTTTGAACACAGGAAAACAACAACAGCAGGGCGTTCAAGATGACATGAAAAGGCAAAGCATGTGGTTTTGCACAAGCATGCAGCTTTTCCACCATGTGAAATGAAGGAGCATAAATACTTACATAGAATCAAGGTATTAAATAAATACAGCTTTGCAATTCATACTTTTGGGGGACATATTAGACTTGAATGATTAAATAAGTATTTCTTTATATTTTTGTGAAGAATCTTAGCTATGCCACTATAGACTGTGATTTTGTTAGTTTTCTAGGTTGAACGCTAGAAACTCGGGTTCAAGAAAAGCTTGAACCCGAGTTGCACAAGAATACAAGGCTTTGGGAGGAAAAATAAAGCCAGAAGTAGCAGTGATGATTCAATAGATTAGAACAAGTCAGTCTTTGCATGGGGCAAAGGTTACTGAATTACTGGAACTGCTCTCTTGCGGATAAAAGATATATACTGCAAATAAGGATACATTTAAATGTATTTTCTAAGTACACATTTTACTAATTTAGAAACAACATTTTTGTAATGACACCCAGAACAGATTATTGCAGCTCATTTGACTTAATGTTGGGTCATTTTTGTAGTTGCAGGCAGCTACACTTTTCATTCTTGAATAGATTTAACTATTCAATAATAATTTTTTAAAAACTGCCAGTTTAAGACCAGAATTAAGGACGCAATCCTATGGCCACTAGACAGTGGCTAGATGGCCATAGGATTTTGCGGTTTATGTGCTTGGAAGAGCAGCGTGGAGCGGGGGAAAAGGGGGCATTCCTGGGGGTGGTGGAAGCATTGTTACTAGTTGTTGCCTCCGAGTTTGGAGGCAGCCAACTATTGCCATTGGATTTCACCCTAATTCTATCTTATATTGAGTCATCAAGCTCCACAAAGCCAGGAAATTGGAAGCTAAGACGGACGCCTTAATAGACATGCCTCACGATCAGTAATGATGTTATTCAATTTTACAAATTGTGCTTGCTTACAATTTACCCTCCATGCACCCACAGTTTTCCTTGGTCTTTCAGTCCCAAATCCAGATATGGGGAATAGAAAGCCTGGGACTAACAAAGATCCCTTACATTGTCCTGGTCCTGTGTTGCCTTATGATGTATCAGAGCCTTACTGTATTGCTAGAGGAATCCTCCTGTGAGTTGGCCCATTCTTATTTGTTGCTTACATCACTAGCTGGCAGGATGGGCTAAACAGTGGGAATGGGGTCTCCTCTGATACAGGAGTGAGTGGTATCTGTTGCTACTTAATGGGGATGTCATGCTTGTAGCCATGTTTCTTAGCACCATTGTGATTACTGGCTCCATCATTAATGCAAAATGTTAAAGCGTATTTTTGAAATAATCAGTTTCATAAATTTTGATACAGGTACCAAGAAATGGAACATCTTGGCAGTGTGAAGTAGGGGAATGTACTGATTTTGAGCATATAGATTGCCTAAATATTATATTTAATTGAATCTGTAGGCCAGTGCCACTTTTCCCCACTAAAAAGTGCTCACAGGGACTTAGATATAATTATTAAGTTAGACAGTTGAGCTTAGAAACCTTGGCTTACACACCTTTTATCTTGTGACATGGTGTTGGGAGCCACAATTTGAAACAAAGGAGTAGTGTGCTGTGTTGGAAGAGTGTGCTTCCAGTTATCACTTCTTTTCAGTTGCAACATCATACCAGCCAGCCCATTTTATCCCCATCAAGCATCTCAGGTTCCAAAGCAAGATACATTGCAGCATGCCTGCTGGTAGAAATATCACTGTGGTAGTGAATTGATATGTTTCTCTCAGTCATGTTGCAGTTCCACATCTAGAATAAGAAACTTGATCTCTCACCGTGCTGGCTTCAGGTTCTTGAGGGACCTTGGGCCCCCTCCCTCAGTGAGTCTGCCTTCTCACCACCATTGTCACCTGAAACTATTGGTCTTCACCCTCTTTCTCATCACTGCTACCACTCGTTTGCTTTACGGTGAGCAAGTATGCAGTAGCATTTACTGTTCCTCTTTCACCATAACCATTGTTTGGGCCAGAGCAAGAGGAAGGTGAACAAGCAGGCTGCAATGTTCACTCCAGGGTCTCCTGTCAGTGGGTCCCTGCTTCGTGTTGGCCCTCAGCAGGGGCCCAACCATGCCTACCCTTGACGTCAGCCCTATAATTCAGTTTTATTATAGTGTCACACAAAACCCTCCTCTGTGTTGAACCAGCATAAACATAGTGAAGGGTACTAGAAGAGGACCCGTTCTTACTGTTTAACACAGTCTTCCCCAACCTAGTGCTCTCCAGATGTGATGGATGGCAACTCCCATTATTTCCAGCCAGCATGATGAACGCATATGAGATTTAAAAACAAACAAAACACACTGTTTGTACATTTTGGAAGTGTGACGTGTTTCTTGTGCCAGGAGTACATGAGCTGGGCAACTGTCGCTTTGGCTGACTAAACTGGTAGTCATGATCCAAAAGGTGCTTTCAGTGCTTTTTACATGTTACAGTAAACTCGGTTTTCTACACAGAATTATCTCTCCATGTGGGAGACTTGTAATTTTTGAAGTGGGCCTTGAAGAACCAGGTTCCAAATACATGGCACTCTGGATGCTTAATATCTGGCCAAAAGTTCATGATTTATTTGCAGAAGATACATACAAACTCATATTCCATAGACATAATTCTCATTTCATAGCAGAACTCTACAACTTGAATGATGCAACTAGTTTGGGGCCTATCAATACAAACCACTTGAACTAATTTTGAGCATTTTCACACCACACTATATGTTGCACAATTCAAATTTTTGGTTTTATCTCTGGTAGAAGGAATGTTTTTATGTTGCATTTTATTGTTTCTGTTATTTTAATTAATTGCATTTTGCTTTTTAAAACTGTATTTTGATCTTTGCTTCTGTGAGCTGCTTAAAGAGCATAAGCTAACAGATGTCCATATTAAGTGCCACTAGTGTTTCTGTAGTACTAGAGTTGGACAGAGTGATCCTAATTTCTAGTGGTGGTGGAAACCTGCCGCATTCAGAGCCTGGCCCAATCAAAGCGACTAGGGCGGGAGAGTAGTCTTTCACTGGTTTGTTTGGTAGAAACAACAAGTTTCTTTCCAATAGAAAGCAATGGGAAGGAATTAACTACGTACACTAGCTGCAGGGTGTAGTTTGGGGGTCTGCTTGGGGGCATGTCAGAGGAACAACTGGGCCTATGTATGGTTCTGTGGATCAATGGCTGACCCTGGCGTATCACAGGAGCACCCTGATCTGGCCCCCTCTGCCTGTGGAACATCACGGACAGCAGAGCTTTCTGGTGGCAGACTGAGGAGGCCTCTGCCCATGGAGCTCTCTGCCCACAGAAGGGGAGGTCCAAAGCGTCCTGCCCCTCAGCTGCTTTCAGTTATTTTAATAAATTAAAAACTCTGTATCGACTGAAAAGGAACTTTCTGTTTACTGGGCAACACTTTTTAAAAAAGACACACACAGTCCAGTACCTATAAAAACTACAGATAACAAACACCATCTTCGAAGAGGTATTTGACATTAACACAGCCTCTTCCAAGAATGCTTGCTGTTTGCACCATCTAAAAACAAAAAGTATACTTTATTCCTCTTCAAAACTATTGTCTGGTTAATGTGCAACTTTATGTAGATTTAACTGATGAAAATTCATAAGATTAATAACTAAGATTGCTTTAATCTTGTGCCAGCCCTAATTTTAATGCAAGCTAAAGCAGAAAAAGTACTGTTAAGAAACCAGTACGTACATAGTAGCTAAGTCAACAGAGGTTTTGCATTCGTATCTTCACATGCAACTTGAGCACGCTCCGGGAGAGAGCGGAGGACAGGAAGGCCTGGCGCGCTATGGTCCATGGCGTCACGAAGAGTCGGACACGACTTAACGACTGAACAAATCTTCAGATGCAAATACAAAACAGCATTGTGTGTGTGTGTGTGTGTGTGTGTATGAAAAACACTTCCGTGCAGTATGTAACCTCCGGGATTAAGTGCTCGATTCATTGTATGCTTTCCCAGAAGTAGCCCGCCCGCCCCGCGAATTCAAGAGGACTAGCACCGCGTCAAAGTGTTCATAGGATTGCATTTTAACTACGTGACCTACAAAATGCAGATAACATATCCCAGCCGATGCCATCAGCCTTCTCCTCGCTCGGCTTTCCCGGACCTGACTAAAAAATACCCTAGACGGGCCGCTCGGGAAGAGCTCACTTGGGTTGCCTAATCCGACACGAGAAAAAGGACTATGCGGCCTCATCCTTGGCTGCGGCTTCGGCCGAAATGCCCGTCCAGCGCCGCCAGGCAAAGCAGAGGGCCGCCCCCTTCCTCTGCCCCCTCCCTTCCCGACAGGCGACGCCCGCCGCTCACCTGGACACACCTGAGCTCACCTGAGCCTGCGCGGGCGCCGCCTCCTGCGCGCCCTCCGCGCGCCTCTCGCCTCCCTGCCCCGCCCGCTCCTGGCTGCGCAGGCGCACTGCCGCCCGCCCGGCAACCCTCCCGGGGCTCGGCTCGGCTCGACTCGGCGCTGTCATGGCGGCACAGAGCGGCGACTAGCTGAAGCAGGCAGGAAGCGATGGAGGCGCGCGGTGCGGCGGCTGCGGAGCGAGGTAGCTGCGCGAGGAAACTGCAGGCCCTCCCCGACGGCTGGGGCGGCCGCCCCCGGCAGGCAGCGCCGAGCTGCGGGCGGCCGTGGGGGAAGCGCGGGAGGCGCCTCGCCGCCCCGCCCCTGGGAGCCGCCTGGCGCTGGGAGCCGCGGCAAGGGCGAACTTCCGCGCCGGCCCGCGTCGCCCCTGCGCCCGCGAGCGGGGGCGGCGCGGCAGCCGGAGCCGCGGTCGCCGCTGAAAGGCAAGGGCAGCCGCCGGGGGCGCTGCAGAAGTAGCCGGGGAAGGGGGAGGCGCGCCTCCCTCCCTCCCTCCCTCCCTCCGGGCGGAATTCTCCTCAGGAGCCCGGCTCGCTCCTCGTCGCGAGCGAGTTCAGCGCCTGGCCGGGGCTACGGCAGGGAGGCGCTTACCTGCACGATGGAGTTGTGCCTGTCCTCCTTTTCCCGGGAGCCGGGGAGGGGAGGGGTGCGCAACGGAGAGTTTTGCGATTAGGCAGATGCTTAGAAAGCTCTTGCACGGCGTGTGCGTGGGCATAGCGTAGAAAGCTCTTAAGTGACGTATGCGTGCTGCCACTAATTGTTGTTATTTATCGTGATGATGGCTTTTTTCAGATTAAAAGAGTTCACTGTCCAGAGCCTGGTGCTGAGGGAAGAAAACCGAGATTCTCAGGGCTCAGGAGGACACCCGACTGCGTTCAGGGTGCTTCAGAAGCTGGACCTGAAGACCCAGACGAGACATTGAGCTCCTTATTTCTGGAGTGCTGGCGCCTGCTGGCAACTTGGAAGTGAACTAGCTATGGCTAGTGAAGACAAACAGGTTTCTTCTCCCAGGCCAACAGGTGATGACGGAGGGGGAGGTGGTGCTGGAGGAGGAAAAGAAGGAAACGCCGCTGAAATGGAGAGCAAGCTGCAGCCTTTGAATCCAGGAATCCCTATCCGTGGTATCAGGATGAAATTTGCTGTTCTGACAGGACTAGTGGAAGTTGGTGAAGTATCCAACAGGGATATTGTAGAAACTGTGTTTAATCTGGTAAGTCAATCACCTTTCAGACTCTCTTAAGAGGAGGAAGGGCATGGGATGAAACATAAGGGAAGCAAGCATAAGTTCTACCCGTGGCCACATTACTTCAGCCATATAGTTAAATTACAAATTTGCTAGCCTGCCTATTTGTCACAAGGCGATGAGTCTAGTAAGCTATTTTCCTGGAAGGGATCCGTACTTAAGTCAGGAGGTTAACAACTGGGAGGCTGCATTACTTTTTCTGTTGCAGTTCTTTTCCTTTCTCGCACTTTCTTTTATTTATTCCAAGGTATAGCTTCTATCAAGGAACTTTCCTTGTACTTGCAACTTCATATAAAGTAAAATGAGAGTGCTTGGGTACTGCAAATTTTCCTCTTGTCTTCAAATATACATGCTGATATATTTGTTTGCGGTGTTGAAGTGATGTTAGGCTAATTCAGCAGTTGGAGTATATGCCCGGTAAGCACATAACTGCTGGTGCAGCAAATGTAAAGACTATGATATAAGACTGATTCTTCAGAGGTGTGCTTCTGAACAGAGGTGTGAACATTTTAAGTCAATTTGCAGTGGCCATAGCAATACAATTAAATATTTGCAGATATTGCTACAGGTTTGGAGTACAGCTAAAAGTTTTGAGTCAATGTTATCTTGTGGGCACTCAGTTTTTCCTAGTAGTGAGAGTTGTCATAGCAAAATGTTGTGTAGATTGACAAATATGAAACCTGAGTAGGCTTTGTGGAATAGTTACATTAAACTTGAATACCACAATCTTGTGGTATTCTCAATGTTTGTGCATATATATATATATATATATATAGTTGAGGAAGATCAGTGTCCCTGTCTCAAGCATAGTTGAGTTGACTTTTAAGACCATCCAAATCTTAAACTGGCTTTAAAAAGTGGAATGGAAATTTCTAAGGCACAGGATGTGTACATACTATGCCACATGAGTGTAAGTATCTGGAGGTTGAATTTCTGAACCTTCAGCTAAGAGTTTAAGTTCTTCCTTTGTAGTCCTGATGTATGTCCTGAATTGGCACAAATGTGACTGACTGACAGATGTGACAGTGATTGGACTGATTTGACAAGTTCTCCCCTTAGAAGTTACAGCCTGTACCTTCACAAAGTCAAACTTGAGTTCTTTTATATAACTTGAGTTGGATAAAACCAGCAATAATTTATTCAGCTCCAAGACTGAGAACATATAGCTAGGGAGGAAAGAAATTGGCCTAAACATGGTATTTAGTAAATCCTGTGGTTAAAGAAGGTAAAACAGGGAAGGCGGAAGAGTCTGTTTTCTTCTGTTGTCTCATCCCAGTTGTATTTGTAACTATTCTTTATTCTGAAGTTCTATGTAGGAGTTATACATCTGTATACATCTATTTTCATCCTTTCTTATGATGCAAAAAGTTGTTTATCTCTAATTGGCTGCAAGAATAACTAAGCGCTGGCCAACTTTGAGTTAATGACAGTAGGTAAGTGAAGATTTTTTTAGGATAACTGTGGCGTAAGCCTGCTAAAGCATAAACAGAAAATGATTACCCTGGGCTAAATACTGCAAAAAAGTATGTGCAATAACCCTGTTTTCGTCTTTTTGCAGTGGCCTGTTGGCTTAAAAAAATAAAACTTTAAACTTTCCCTGGAGCAGAAGGAAAAAAAAGGCAGGTTGAACTACCTTAAACTCCTCTGATCAAGAAGCAACAGGCAACCACATTCTGTGTGGTTATAAACATATAACAATCGATTGAAGTCTCTAGAGGATTTCAGCTTCTGTACAAAGTATTGCAAGTTATGATCAGAAGTTCAGTACCATCTCTGAAGCCTTCTTCCCTGCCCTAGTAGTGCTCCTGTTTGTAGTGAAATGGCAACTATAAAATCAAATAACTTAAAAACATGAGTTCTGTAGAAAAGTGGTCAATACTGAAAAGTTGAAAGTTGTGGAAGCTGAAAATTGCCTCCATGATGTTTGCATTCAGAGTAAAAAATATGCCTTTTCAAGCAAATAGAAAAGTGTCTTCAGGAAATTCAATGTCTGGCTTAAATATTAGTATATCCTGCAGACTTGTACATTTGGCTGAAATTTGAGCAGATGCATAGGAAGGATAGTTTCCTTTAGAAATTAGATTCTTTTAAATAGTGTCAACACTAATATTCTGGAGGATATATGAATATATAAAACACATGGACAGAAGAAGCTGAGTTGGACCATTGATTTATCTCAGCCCTCCCCAACCTGGGGCCTTTCAGATGTTTTAGACTTCAACAACCATGAAGCCTAGCCAGCATGGCCAGTGGTCAGGGATGGTGAGAGCTTTAGTCGAAAAAAGCTGTAGTCCCAGAGGGACTCTGTCAAAGTTATTCTCCAAGGTCTCAGTCAGAAATCCTTCCCAGCCCTGCTACCTAAGATCCTTATAATGGAAAATGACAGGAACTGAACCTGAGACCTTCTGTAAAGCATGCACTCTTTCACTGGCCAGTGGTCCCCTCTCCCTGTGTGAAGTATGTGGATAGCAGCAGGAACTCTATGTCTTCATTGTTTAAACAAGCAGACTTTGCATAGTTACAAAGAACAAATCTAAAGTGTTGATTTTATCTCTTATTGTAATTTGCCTACATCCAATATGTATAGATCCAGTAAGAACAGGGGATGGGGCTATACTCATTGGACTAGAATTCTGTAGTTTGACATCCTTCTCTTTGACCTCTCCCACACTCTGCTACTGCTTACATGGCAAAAGTGTCCCCAAACTCTTCCTAGACTTCCTAGTGTGCTGCCTGTTCTACAGCATTATAAAACTGTTTAAAGGTGCAGTCCTATGCGTGTCCGGCAGAAAGAAGGTCTACAACTCCCAGCATGCTCCAACATGGCTGGCTGGAGCATGCTGGGAGTTGTAGGCCTTCTTTCTGCCTAAACATGCATAGGAATATCGTGTCCTAAATTGCATAAAATCAAGAGAAAGATCTTGAAAGTATGATACTGCAATCTTATGAATGTTTACTCAAAGGTAAGTTCCATTATGTACATTGGAGCTTACTTCTAGGATCACCGACTTAGTATAGAATAATGACAGAGGGAGCAATCCTATTGGGATAGGCAGCTGCCTTGGAACTCGGGCGGGCTATCCAATGCAGGGAGGGCAGAGTGGAGAGGGGATCTTCTCCTCTGTGCTCTGGCCACCCTGCATTCATGACTAGACAGCTTACGCTTCCTGTGCATCGTTCTGCCCCCACCCCCGTGCTCCGAGGCCCTGCGAGGAGAGGCAGACGATGCATAGGAAGTGTCGGACCAGCACATCCGGGATCCCTGCCCCTGGGAATGCACCCTTTTGCTCTGCTCTGTGCTGTTCATCCGAGCATGGAGCCCAGGGAGGTTCCACGCCTGCCACGAGGGGGCAGGAAGGCAGTTTTCTGGGAACCAACCTTGGGGCATGGGCTCCAAGGTCAGTTCCTGGAAACCGAAGAATCCTGTTTAGTGGCCGTAGGATTGCATCCTAAGAGACTGAGGTGTGAACCAAAAAGTCCCCAGTTCAAACATGAACACGTCCCCACAAAGCTTAAACAGGCTGTAATTTAGGACACAGTTGAGCCTCCACCCCAGTGGTGTTCATAGTTGTCACTTGCTTCTTTGAAGAAACGTGAAGTGTTGTAATTTAGGACGATGTTACAGTGGGAGCTAGGTTTTTCCCATACCCCTGATCCTGGGTGGCCTCAGAACCTATGGGTTGGTTGGGGGCAAACTCATTGTGCCCCACCCAAAGGGTTGTTACAGTCTTTCCTCCTACACCTATCCTGCTTGTAATGACAGGCATTTCACTAGTAGCTAGTAAGCACATTAGCTCTTTGCAGTTGTCATAAAATAAGTGTGTGTTTGTGTGTTTGTGAGTGATTGAGAGAAAGAGAGAATATCTAAGGAGTTCCTGGCAATATCACTTGTTGCTTGAGTCACATTATATGTAATCACAGGGCAAGACCAGTCAGGGAGCAGGTACAAGGCTCATTCAGACAGTCATTTTTATTTTCATGAATATTAAGGGATAGTCTTAAGATTTGTTTGTGCTTGTTTAAAGTTAGATACATCTTGATTTCATGTCATCTTTTTCTCGTCCAAAGCACGTTCATTATTCCAGACTTAAGTAGTGTTTGGCAAGTGAAATTAGATGAAACTGACTTTCACTGAAATCATTATAAAGTAACGCAGATCTTAAGTCTTGGTTCTTTGAAAAAAATATTGAATGCAGACCTTAATATTGACAACTTTCTAAGAGAAGGTACATCAGCTACAAAGTAAACATGTTTGGAAGGGCACACAGATTTTGGCAGGAAAGTATATCAAGGTTGACATGTTGCGTATTTCACTTTGTGGCTACATAATAATTAGTGTTCTGCAAGTCCATTTCTTCTTTTCTCAGTTATATACAGGTGTGTTTGTTAAGAAAGCAGCAGCACCAGCACTTGAGACACAACTTTTTGCTATTCAAGAATTATTTGAAAGAATACCAGACATAGTTCTGCTTTTAGCCTCTTGCACAACTTCACCATTGCCTAAATGTGAAATAAATAAATAAACAAATAAACAAACAAGCAAACAAAGAAATAAATAATGTGGCCCGGAAGCTTTTGAGCAGGGGTTGAAAACTTTTATTTCCATCTACTACTCTCTGCCAAGTAGTATAAGCTGCTTGCCAGGGCGTGACTTGAGAATAGTTTGGCTAGTTCTGGAATTGTGCCAGTGCTATGTTAACAGTAGCTTCACTTGCATTGTAGGATACAATAATGCCATACTACATCTAGGGTGGAGGTTTCTGATACAAGTCTCTGCAGAGTTAGCGCCACATGCAGCAGCCTAGGCCATGGAACACAGTGACACATTTATATTAAAGAATATTAGATTACCATAGTCCAACTTTGGCTGCAGCTGATTTCAGCCTCTTCCACTACTCTTGCCCTACTTTCTTCCAGTCACAATAATATCAGGATATATTGTAACAGAAAAGCCCTTTTTATTATATTTATAAAGCTACCTATCTGTTTGCTTTAGCTTTCTCCTAGCCATGAGCTATCTTTGTACCAATCTCATGGTACTATTGTGTGTGTGTGGTTTCTTTTGTTTGTTTTCTTTTGTAAACCACTTTAGGATTTGTTTTCAAATGAGAAGCAGTATATAAATGTTGTTAATAAATAATAAACATATAAATATAAGGTGGCTCTGTAAGATGACCTGAGAGAATCACATAGTATATCACTTTAAGAACATGTGTACTTCAAAGTAATTACCAAATGCCACCTGCCCAAAGGTCATGTCAAATGCAGAAGACATTTTGCCTCTTGCCTCTTGCCAAGGCATTTCACCCTTTCCTTATCTTAATGGCCCATCCATGCCTTTGAAGTGGTAAACCCTTCAAGTCAAGACACTTTTTAATATTATTAGATTTGCAGTTAGATTTTTTTTGTCTTTTTAACAGGGCAATCATGTGTAGGTCTACTTTGAAGTAAATCCAACTGTGTTCAATGGGATTTACTCCAAGGTAAGTGCATAGGATTGCAGCTTAAGTGAGGTGTAGCTTCAGCGTAAGTACTATCATATTCCACCTGTCCAAGAGAGTCTTAACATTAGCTGATCCTAGATAAAAACCCTAAATTAGTTCAGCCCCTTAAAAGCTGATTGGGCCAGCACATGTTTAACCTAGCTCCTCCCTCCCTCCCTTCCTGCCTTAACCTTTTCCTTTGAAAGGAATCTTTTACACCTATGCAAAACTGTCAGCCTTGGACAGCAATTCCAAGAGAAATGGGCCATAATATTACTCAACTTCTAGTATCAGACCAGCATTACAGTGCCATTGTAGTGTTAATTGGAAAAGGCAGAAGTTCTCTTTTACCTTTCATTTCCTTCCTTGCCTTTCAAGAGCTCTTGGCCTGTGTGCAAGTTCAACAGCACATTGATGTGCTAACTATTTTGACCTTAAGACAAGCAGGTATAGGAAAGTTTGGGGCGTACCATGTGCCCTGAGAAACTGCAGAGATCAAACTACCCAAAACAGTGTCCTCCCGCTACTAACCTGGAAGCAGGCTAGTATAGTATATAGATTTTATAAGAGGTGGTGATGGTGAAAGCAGCAGTCTAATAAAGCTCTTGGTGTGGCCCAGAGTGTCAAGCTTTTTGTACGATCAGCATCTGAGGCTCTCATACAAGAGCCTCCTCCGAGAGAGGTTTGGAGAACAGCAACAAGGCAGAGAGCTGCCTTGGTGGTAACCTGAATTTGTAATGCTGTCCCCACTGGTGCTGACTGGTGTCATATTTTTGTCACCTGGTTAAGGCTTTCCTCTGTTCCCAGACAGTTGATTGTGTAGGATGAAGCTTTTAACATGAGCTGTTTTATCGGTTTCTAGCATTGTATTGTTACCTGCTTTTAACTGTTTTAAATTGTTTTAATTTTTCTGTATGGTAGAGATTTTATGTTATGTTTTTATTATGCTGTATTTTGGCTTTTAATTTTTGTGAAGTTGGCATTGCTGGGCAGAGGATGCTCCCCTGCAAAAATTGGGAAGGGCTGCTCCACACTCTTTCATATACATGTATATACATACATACACATTCTCACACAATTCACACACCACACATTCATACACACCCACTCTACACACACACACACACACACACACACTCTCTCTCTCCCTCTCCCTCTCTCTCTCTCTCATCGCCACCACCACCCAGAAAATCCTACGTATGCCGCAATTTGGCTTTTTCTTTTCTTTCTTTAAAGCATCCATGAGTATTGCTGGGGGTGGAGGCAGAAGGGGAGCCACAGGCCAGATGTTAGGATATAATCACAGATGTGTTTGACTCTTCCATAAGTTAAGATTGTGTTAAGTATGAGCAAAATGGAGACTGAAGGTTTATTTTTTTATGTATTCTATTTATTTATTTATTGCATTTCTATACCACCCCTTAGCTGAAGCTCTCTGGGCAGTTTACAACAGTTAACTTTGTAAAGATGTTCCTCAAAGTTTTTAAATGTAAATGCTTTGCTTATTTAACACTTTAGAAAGCAATCATATAACAATTTGATACTGGGTGGAGAGATTCAACAGGTCTAGCATTTCTGTGCCTTCTTCCTCTGTCTGTTCCTGGTTGTTGTAGGAGGGGACTAATGAACACATGATTTCCTGGGATACCGAGGAGAAAAAAAATAATCTTACTTCTGATCCAGGATTTTTCCTTAGCTTAGGCTATTGAACTACCTACTTTAAAACAGGTGTATGTGTGCCTGTGTCTAGGCAAACACAGCAATTACACAAGAGTATAGCATCTAACTGACATAGTCTGGCCATTTATTGAAATCCTCTCTGTAGCCTCTGGACATGTAGTAGTACTGTCAGAATGAGCGCTGCCTCTAGAATATGAGGGCCAAACTAAATGTTCTGCTATTCATTCATAGTGTAGCCATGTATGATAATTTACTTTTGTGTAAGTGATAAGGCTCTAATTTTGGTCAGTACCATGGCACTCGGGGAAGGGAGGCCAAACCTTCCCCCTCCATTTCCATTCAAAATTCCACACACACATGTGAGGTGGGGGATAAAAAAGGATAAAAATCTCCATTTATAAGCAAACTTTTGCTTATCAATTATGAGGAACATGCTTTTTTAATATAAAAAGCTTGGTATACAAGTTTAGAAGAATGTAGAGACTTAGGTTTAATTAGCTCCTTTGTCAAAATTTGCTATCTTCTGAAAGGTTTCACTCAGATCTGATCTTATTTAGTCTGAAAGATGTACATTTAAGCCTTTTCTATGTTTAATTTTTTTAAGGAAAGCTTAGTAACAATGTGATAACTAAAACTGTGAAATTTAATCTATGGGACAAGTAGATACTAGCTATGAGGTAATCTCTGCAAAAACAGGTATAAGAATGTGCTGATTTTGGAAGTGAGGTAGCTTCTTATAGGAAGCTTACCAGGCCTTTGTACCTGTTCAGAGCTGAATAGGAAACTTGATACATGGATGAGATCTCTCCTTTTGGGGTATTTAGTCTATAAGTTGAGAAACATTTGGGAAATGCTATTTCTTGTTGGGCTATTCGGATCTGAGAATCTTTGACAATAGTTTGTATCAAGTTTCCTATTCAGCTGCTTTATAACAGGATGAAATACTTTTTATCCTATGCAATATGTTATGTTTTGATGATCTGAGAGTATTTTTTTTAATAAAAATGAAAAATAGATAAAAAGATTTCCCCCTTACTAATTCTTGTTAGTACAAAACCAAATTTGAATCCATTGTAAAATAATGTTTGGTCTTTGCTTTGTTTGAAATGTATTAATGTTTGAAATGTATTAATCAACTGTAGATAGTTAATTGGCAGCCAAAAGCTTCCTAAATACTGGAACTATAGTGTGAAAACACTCAGCAAAGGCCAAATCCATTACAGGAGAATGCTCCTGTGCAAAGGTGATACCAGGTTTGTGTAGAGGAGTAGGGAGATGAAGCTTCATTAAAAGAAAATGGCTAGATCATTTCAGGGCTCAGTTAGAATGATGAGTTGTAGGGAAGTAGGATACGTTTCTTTACTAGATAACTGTTAAATATTTAACCCAGTAATTGGGTAACAGTTCCTTGCCTCCACCGTTATGTCCCTGGCAGCTTCCCTCCCTCACCATCCATGCATTGGGGGCATATCTGCGGAGCCTGACACACATGTTTTCTCCGTGATCTGGAACCCTGATTGCACAGGGGATGTGATGTGGGTGGGGTTAGGCAGTGCAGTCCTGCTCTTCCTGTCATATAATTGTGAATTGCATGAGGAGGAATGCCTGAAGGGTGCTGCAGCATAAAACCTCAAATCTATTTACCTACTTTTTCTTAATACTGTTGCTGCTAAGCTACCAATGTTATTAAAACAAAAGGTGAGAATTTTGACGGCAGCCATGGGTGCTGCAAATCTGTTGTAGAATGGTGTTTCTCTTTTTAAAAAAAAGTTGGCTGGACAATTTTTTTAGAGTAAAGCCACCATCAGTACTTCAAGATATTGCAGTCCCTTGATGAATACAATTTCCATGAGTTTTCTTTTTTCACTGAGTTAATCAAACTTTCTAATGTTCTTACTAAGCAAGAAAAACCAGCTAGTATAGGGGCAATCACTTTGTATTGAATGAACATGTGCATAACTGCCAGTACATAATCTCTTTTAGCTCACTGGTGGATACTTTGGTTATCCTAGTTCTGTCACTTCAGTCTATGTATTGTGTCCATGATAAAGCAACGCTGGTTTGAGCTAGGTTAGGTTTCTAGTATGAAATTACAGTGGGTGGGGTAAAGGCCCTCGGTTTTTGCCTGCAGACACACAATATCAGAGGAATAAATGAGGTATACTCCTATAGCAAAGGTGAATCTTTGAAAGATCCAACAATTTCTGCAAACATTTACAAAAATTACAATTACAATGCAATCCTCTCACTTTTAAGTGTTGAACTGACACTTCTCGGTGTCCTCCACTTTTTCAGCACTTCCCCCAGTCTCTAGCTACTAGAGAAAGGGGAGATATTAACTCCCTCCGCCCTTTCGCTGCTCCTTTCACAATTACTGCAGGTATGCAAATCCCCCCCATGTACTTCTCAGCCCTTAAATCTGAGAAAATATTTCCGACAGGTTTTTTTTTTTTTAGACCCATAGAGGGTGGCTGAATAGGACGGAGCAAATCGGGTGTCCACATCAGCAGTACTTACACCCTCACCCACCCAGCCCAAATGGGGCCCCATTCACTCCATCCCATGCAGCTGCCTTCTCAGGGAGATATATGTGCATCTGCTGAAATGCAGTAATCACAGCAGTAACTGCTTCAAAAGGAGCAGTGAAAAGGAAGGGGGAGTTAATATCTCCCCTTTCTGGAGTAGCTGGAGACTCCCATGGTTTGTAGAAATAGAAAAATATAGTTTTAAAAAACCTAAGGAGGCAGCTCAACCTGTCCCCGCAAAACAACAACTGCTCAGTGAGGACTGATCATGCTCAGTAACCATTTCAGAAATTAAAAACAAAACTAATGCGGTAGTATGCAATGGAATGGCCTGCTGGAGAAGGGCATGGCTGGCTGGAATCCTGAACAAGAGCATTCCTACTAGGTGAGAATACATTGGAATATGTTGTTGCAGGGCCCACTTGTCCAATTTAGAAAGTAAACTTTCTAGCGCAGGAACTGTGTTGATGCTATATGGTGCCTTTCATGCTGTTGATACTAAAATATTTAGCAGAAACAGAAAGACAAATTAATATAAGAATAAAATGGCAATTAACCAGAATAGACAAGGCATACAGCCCTAGTTATAGTGTTCCTCTCTGTTTTGAGAAGCAAGTCAGAAATGAGACAGTGCTGCATTAAAAAAAATCAAAAGAAATAGCAAATAGAATAGGACAGCCTTTCAAACCACATTTGTTTCTCATGCCATATGAAATCAATGGATGTGATGCTAGCTAAAAACCTTATGAACCTAACAAATTTATATGACTCACTGTGCTGATGGTGATATCAGAGTAAAAGGTAAAATATAGGTTTAGCCAAGTTAATTAATAAAGGATGAAACAATGTACACAAAGCAGTTGGTAATGCCTCATCTTTATCTTTTATTTTGCACTGAGGAAAGTTTTGAACCTATTGTTTAACCTTGCACTGACAAGCTTCATTAGAAAAACCTTCAACTTGAAAACTTAATACATTTTTGACTGAAGCCATGATACCAATAAAATACCTTGTGTTATTGTTTTGTATTGTACATCCTATCATATCATGTTTTACAACCCAGGGACTACTGGCTGCATGTCGATTTCACCACATCCATTTATAGTGAATTGCCTACCTTCACAATTGAAGGTAAACTTTCTGCATGACCAGACATGATATCTTACTGATTTAATTCTGCCATTAGGATTTCAGGATTGTTGCAATCTTATGTAGTGTTAATGATGCCTCTTTTCCTGGGAAGTTCTTATTTCCAGGAAGAGAAGTAAGGTTTTGATTATTCTGAATGCTGTATCCCAGGGAAAGGCAACGTGGTGTCTGTGGGCACCAGTGCCCCAAACACATTTCCTGGCACTTGCCAACGTGCCCTACCTTGGGATGACTGTGGACGGAAGATATGGTATTTTTGTTTTTGGCTTGATGGAGTTCCCTGGCATGCCTGACTCAGCTCGCATTTGTGGGCTGAGCTGCAGGTTTTCCCCAAAATCTGGGAACTTTTGGCATATTTTTTTTAATTTGCACAAATAGAGATTTACATAAATTGCAGCCAAAATTTGCACAAATCTCTGCGTGAATACGAAAATACAGAAAATCTGCAGATTGATGCAAATCGGCTCGGGCCAGTTTACGGAAAACGGAGCGAAGTCTGGAGGGCCAAACGGAGGGAAGCTTGTTGAGCTCCACCCCCCAGGCAGACTCCTCCGGCATCCCTAACCCTGCCACTTGAAAAAAGAAATGAACACATTTTCTTACTGGCAGCTGGAGCCCCTTCAAAGCAGAGTGAAGGCCTACAGCAGCTGCCATCTTCATTTCCTGGATACATGGTAGGGTCCATAGGAATGACGGCAGGCTGATGTGTTCCTCTGCATCATACCCTATCAAGAAAAAGGAGGAGGAAAAGAAAAAGGGGCTCTTGTCATTTCTGTATGGTAAGCTGTGTGTGGGAGGGTGGGATAGGAAAGGCAGCAGTAAGCCAGCTGGAGTTGGGGAAGCCAGCAGGCAAGTAGCATTGAAGAGGGTAGTGAGAGCAGCAGGAAGCCAACAGGGGCTGGGAAGAATCATACTTTTGGATTTGTAAAATAATACTGTTAACAAAAATCCTATGTTTTAATTTGTTCTAAGTCTAGAGGGAATTGAGACTGGAAGGTAACATAATAGTTTTTCCTGATTTGCCTTGATGTTTGCAGTCTTTCAGAAACATACTTCATACTTCCTCAAGCTACTTGCCACCATCTGTGGTGCCATATGTGGCAAACGTACGATATTAAGATAGATATTCACAGAAAACAGACAAAAATAATTATGCTGTCATTAAGTAATGATGAAGATGATGGCATGTGTTTTAATAAGAAATCTGAGCTATTCATGTTCTTTTTCTGCTCTTGCCCTTCTGAGAGATCATACATGCCTTGTTATGTTCCTCGTCTTCCTGTTTCCACTATGGCTAAGTACAGTTCAGGCTATGACATTATCAATCCATTTCCAACCCCCCCTTGAAACCTTTAAATCCATGATGATGATGGTGATGCCACTGACAAAGACAGTCGTATTGTCCTGGGGAAATATTATTTATTAGGATCTATATGTAATGCTAATTTAATCAATGTTTTTTTCAATTAATTTAATGTTTGCCAACACTGTAATACTATGAATGGCTACTCAGAAGTAAACCCTGTTGAATTCAGGGAGATTTATCCCCAGGTAAATGTTTATAGGATTGCAGCATAAGTTCTTTAAAAACCTGCAATCCTAAACAGCCTAAATTCTTTAAAAATCTGCAATCCTAAACATTTATTAGAAAGTAAGACCCTTTTAACAAAAGGAGATTTACTTAGTAAATATGTACAGGATTATACGGTAAGTAACTCTAGGCTAACTTTACCAAATTACACAAAAAGCTGCATTTACCCACTTACCTGAGAGTATTGAACTCAGTGGGTCTTACTTCTCAGTAGATATGGATAGGATTGCACTGTAACATATTGAAAAGCCAAACTGTAGCAGCTAGGAATTTACTGTTGTTTTTCTGGTGTATTAAAATTCTTAAAAGTAATAATGATTGTGTTTAGGATGTCTTATACATGACTTGAAGAATATAACCTGAAACACCAATATTTCAAGTGGAAAATACTTATACTGACATTGTGTATGTGAAGGGGGGGGCGAGATTGTACAGGAATATAATTATTGCTATTTTTAAAATATACAATGCCAATTTTTTTAAATAACAGTCCAACTGACGTTTTTCTCTTTGTTAGCCAGAATCACAAATCTCGTTTTGAGACCCCAGTCAGTCTTGAAGGGTTCCTCCAGTCAATCTGCTTGTGTTGGGCTACTGAGATGGCCCAGGATGTTTGGCACACATCTTTTTCTTCCTCTGGTCTGTTGATACAGCCAAACTCCTTCAAAAGCATGTGAACATCAGTAGGTCAGAGTAAGCCATGTGACCTGATCTTTCTACTTGTGTCTTGGTCAGATTATTACAGTATATTTAAAATAGCCTATTACAAATTATACTGTGCCCTTGAAACAAATACTCCAAATTCTTAGTCCATCTGGAGTTTTTCCTCATAATGTTACCCGTAGAAGGTATATAATCCTATATCTGTCACCAGTATGGATAAGACCTGCTTCCTGGTTATTGTGTCTACTTCTAACAGAGGAGACTGGGAGGAGGGAACGGGGAGTGGGATGGTGAGAAAAGCAGCAGCCAGGGGTGATTGGAGAGGGTCCAAATCTAGAGAAAGGGGAATGGAGAAGCCCTGTGGGAGGCACTCAAGGCTCCATGGAACCACTGCGTGACTCATGAAGACCTCTATGGAAGGCTTTTGGGGGCTTTGAATGCCCCTATCTGTTGAAGAGCAGCACCAGCCTTTGTTTATTCTATGTGTGTTTTGTCAGGGTTCGCTCTCTCTCTTTCTCTTATATATTCATTTCTTTAGTAACAAAACATATTTGAGGAGGGCTCAGGGTTCTACTCCTTAATCTACATAAGAACCTTTACATGTCTTGATATGGTGTGGTATTCAGCCAGAACAGTATTGAGCTGTTATTGGGCATCATTTCTGGAGTTATTGTTACTTTTTATTTAGGAATGTTGGATGACTCCGGCTTGGGGGTGGAGCTCTGTGAGTTTTTGCTAACTTGGCCCCCTGGATGCTCACAGCTTACTGAGCTTGCCTGACTCGGCATGCAGTGAGTTGGGCAAGCTCGCAGTTTCCCACTTTTTCGCAAGCTGCCATTTGCACAAAATTGCAGGTGTGAATGGTCTACTTAGACAATTTACGACTGCAATTTTGCACAAATAGTGCTATTTATGGCCGTGATTGTATGCAAGTCGCGATTTCCTTAAATAGCTATACCTGTGATTTTGCACAAAATGGTGGCTTGCAAAAAAGCAGGAAACCACGAGCTCTTGCCAGGCACCTGTGGACCATCTAGTAGCTTGCCCCTTGCACCAGGTTCGGGCAAATGGCGGGTGTCCAGCGAGCGGTGCCTAAACAGGGCGTGGGGGAGTTTACCCATCCCTACATCTATTATATTTATTTATTCAAAACCAGCAGGCCTTTGAAACTATATTCTATCAGTAAATTAGTCTTGCTTAGATGCATCTAAATATATGTTTTAAGACCTTTTTTTGTTTACAGCATTCTGATTTGCTTACTTACAAGTATCACTAGATGCATTCAATATTATAGTATCATATCAGTTTTTAGCCTGCTGTTTAGACATGAATTTGCACTATGATATGAAGTTGGATTGAGGGTCTTACATGTGGGAAGATTAAAGAAAATACTAAGGGTACACTTGATTTGAATTAAATGAAGGCCATCAACATTTTTTTTT
This sequence comes from Heloderma suspectum, assembly GCF_057233095.1. Taxonomy (NCBI): domain Eukaryota; kingdom Metazoa; phylum Chordata; class Lepidosauria; order Squamata; family Helodermatidae; genus Heloderma; species Heloderma suspectum. The sequence goes on along the minus strand of NC_139462.1, from coordinate 65,049,437 downwards.
TAAATCCCCCCAGGCCATTTTGGTATGCCATAGAATGCTTATGCTGGATCACATCAAGAAACCATGTTCTCCAGCATTCTGTCTTCAGTACTGCTCCAGTATTGCTCAATAACTGGGAAGATCACAAGAAGAGCAAGAAAAAGCTAGCCATTTAGTAACTTAGCTGAAGGATAGAATACCATTTTTCATCAGCAGGAGAATATAAATGTTTTCTCTATTTCCTTCTCTTCCCCTACTCAAGACTTGAGCAGCAATAATAGCTAGCAATCTGAATGCTGCTTCTGACATGGTAAAGCGTAGATCTATTGTCAGGAATATTTATAATTTCTTATCAAATATACCCAAGTCTGCAATCCTGTGCATACTTATCTGGGAATAAGTCCCATTGCATAAGGTGAAATTTACTTCTGGTTAAACATGCTTAGGATCGCAACTGTAAAAAGTTTTAAATTCAGTTTACAAGTATCAGCTAATCTTTGTGTTGTGGTTTATATAACTAAAATGGATACCTTATTTCAAATCCACATGGGTCATATTCTAGACTTGGTATGTTCTTAGTCACTCAACAGGCCAGTTGAGATGTAAGAGGAAACCATAGTTTCCTCCATGTGTGTGTGTGTATGTGAGCTCTCCTTCCTCCTCCCCTCCCTTTTTTCACATGCAAGAGAAGGAAACTGAAATCTTCCACTTTTAATTTTAAAACTAACTGCTGTTCCCTATTCCACCTGAACTTGGAACTCAAGTTAATTTTAAAACTCTAGTTCGTTCAACCAAGCCAGGAACAAATCATATTTATGATCCTGGCTTGTTCACTAACTTGAGTTTAAAAGCTAACCAGAGTTCCCTGAGTTCAGGTGGAATTAGCAACTGCATTTGGTTTGAAATCTAAAGTACGGGCTTTTAGTCCCTTTGTGAGCACAAAAGAGAAGGAGAGGGGAGGGAGGAAGACTGAGGCTTAGTGTGGCTCATGCATATAGTGGGAAACATCTGAACCAATCAGACACATATGTTAAAATCATATAAAAATGGAGGGCAATGAACTCTGCCTTTAAGCCAGTGATGCTGGCGCTTCTTTAGTAAAAATTGAGACTTTTTTTTTTTGCAACTAAATAGTTTATTAAAGGTTAACTAAACAGTAGGTCTTGCCTGTGAGGAGTCTGCCTTGGGGGAAAGGGTTTGGGAATAGAGCAACAGTGGTACACTACAGGGGTGGGGTCGGAGGTATCTTCAAATGTCATCCTCCTCTCCCAGCACTAGAGAGAGGTTATGCTGGGAGAGGAAACCCCGCTCTTATCTGCAATCATTGATCAGAGATAACAGTGGGGTTTTCCTCTCCCAGCACTAGAGAGAGGTGTGCTGGAAGAGAGGACCCTGCTCTTATCTCCAATCACTGATCAGAGATAATAGTGGGGTTTCCTCTCCCAGCCCTAAAGAGAAGCTGCTTTTCTCTAACACTGAGAGAGACTCCATGCCTCTCCCTGTAGGGAGAAAGCAGAAGTCCTTTTCTCCATGCAGGGAGAGTCAGGAGCAATTTTTCCATGACTCTCTTTGCACAAAGAGAGCTACGTATGTCTGTGTCTTTCCTCACTGAGAAAAAGGCCAATCGCTTTCTTCATGCAGAGGGGCAGGAGCAATGACTTCATGCCTCAATCTGCATGGAAAAATGGGCCCAACGTGTTGGGGGAGGGGGCTTCAGAAGGGACAGGTCCACCCCCCTGATGTAATCCAGCCCCTGACGAGTGAGCCAGAAAGCAATCTACCCACCCCAAGGGTTGGAACAGTTCCCCACTTCTTGTGTATGGTAAATCCAGATTAAGAATGGAATTATACATAGGAATAGTGAATTGAACTTGGTATAAATTTCTGCCTATCATTTTTTCTTATATGTGTCGTGTGTGTGTGTGTGTGTGTGTGTGTGTCGATCTCCCCCCACCTTTAAAGGAAAATATCTTTTAGCACCTCTGTCCACTAAAGTGAAAATAGACTTTATAGCAGTTAGGTTTCAATCAGTGACTACAGGATGGACATGTGTCCTATAAAACAATACCTATACTTGCAGTTCCAACACGATTGGAACTCTGAACAACTATTCGCTGCCATCCTTTGTATAAGCAGATAAACTGAAAATGACCTTGTTGATAAGGTCAGTCATTAGCTTTTGATAAATAAGCTTAAACCGTTGATCATGTCGAGAAATCAATCTGTGATCTATGCAGCAGCTCTGTCTGGGAGTCTGGCTGCTAAATCTAGATCTTTGCATTCAGAATTTAATGCACTTCATGCCTGAAAAATAACGGTGTAGAAATGAGGCAAAGTAAGACAACCCTGCCAGATAATTTTATTTAGGTCATTTTTATGGCTATTATAAAGGTGAATTGTTGAATCAACAATCCAGATCCACATTCAGTAGGCCTATCACTGAATTGAATACATCTTTTTTAAGGCTGTATTTGGCTCAAAGCAGGCAGGGCAAATTTTATGATTAATATGGGCACTGAGGATTTCCCCCTCTTACTTTATAGTAGCGCTCATAAAGGCCCAGCACCATCATGACTATATAAGTGATGCTGCTCAAGACAGATCTGAAGATGGTGGAAAAAGACAGCTTGTGTGTCTGTAAAGTGTGGATGCTACCTGTCCTACTCACCCTTGCCCTCCCAACATACCATTCCCCCAGCTGTGCCATCATGATAGCTAAATGGAACTTGCTGTATTTAGAAACAGGGTAGCTCTGATTATCAGGTACCATGGCCGAATAGATGAATGCTGTTGCCCGAATGCTGTGCCTTCTCAGGATTAGGATCAGGGCTGGCCCTACCATTAGGCAAAGTAAGACAGTTGCCTCAGGCAGCAGATGCTGGGAGGTGGCAGCAAGGTGTTAAGAGGAGAGCCCTGCATCTTCTAAGCTAGCATGCTGCCTTCACGTGCAGTGGAGAATGCTGTCCTGTTGTCTGTGTTGAAGAAAGATTTAACTGCAACTCTGGTCAACTTTTCTATATGGAATGGGAGAGGTTGCCATCTTGTTCTGTGAAGGAACCACCTCCAAGGAAGAGGTGTAGGATTCTGCAGAGAACTCCAGTACAACTGAGGACCTGGAAGAACTCATTATAGTTGTAAGGTAGTCTGGAGTGCCTTGTCTCATGGATGCCTTGCCTGGCCCCTGCTCAATTACCTCTCAAATCATATCCCAAACCCTGCCTCCATCCCAGCATCTCCATCCCACTATCTCCCACCTCTGTGCCCTGGACCTCAAGAGCAAAGGCAACAGTGGACCCAGTGCTTACAGTTGATTTAGGACAGCTTGCTTGGCTGCCAGGAGGCTTTATTGCCATTGGTCTCTTTGGGAGGAAAGGGCTACTCAGGAGAAGGTAGAAGTCAGAGAAGATCCAGCAGATCACCAGGAAGGGGAAGAGCTGGCGGTGAGGATATAAGCTTCTCAGGACCTTGCTGGGATAACTGCTGCAGCCCCTCCAGAACTCCCTTGCTTGCCTCCCACTCCCACACTAGCTGCTGGTCATGGGCACAGAGGTATTTGGCTGGCTGCTCTTGGAAACAGAGTGCTGGACTAGTGATAGAGTGAGAAAAGGGTACTAGGCAGAGTTGAAGTCTGAGCCTGAACACCAAGCCCAGTTGCCAGACCTTTTGTCCCTGTACTTGCTGCAGTGCTATGGTATACCTCACTCTGAATTGCTTATTTCTATTCTCTTTCCCCCTCCTCACATACTTCCCATGTTTGCAGAGCGAAAAAGCAGGAAAAAAAACATGCAATTCAGGTAGCTTTTCAAAGCAATGCTGACTACATTATTACTTCACACACCACAACTTAAAGGTTTCACTGCCACATGGTGTGGTGATGGTTGTTAGCTTAGATGAAAAAGGGGTTAGATAAATCAAGCGCATAAGTGTAAGGTGGGGGATACCTAGCTTGGCAAAAGTATGTGTGAAAAGGATGTTGGAGTCGATCACAAGCTGAATATGAGTCAGCAGCATGATGTGGCTGCAAAAAAGGCAAATGCAATTTTAGTTTGAAGGATAGTTTCAAAATCATGTGATGTTATAGTTTCACTCTACTCCATGCTATCAGAGCTCACCTTGAATATTGTGTCCAGGTCTGGATGCCATACTTTAAGAAGGATTCTGATAAATTGGAATGAGTTTAGAGAAGGGCAGCAAACATGACCAGGGGACTAGACATGAAGCCCTATGAGGAAAGATTGAAAGACCTGAGCACGTTTAGCCTTGAAAAGAGAAGGCTGAGGGGACAGGGGGCAGAATATGATAGCACTTCTCAAGTACCTAAATGGTTGTCATAAAGAAGAAAGTTACAACCTCTTCTCTAGCATTCAAGACTGTAACTGGGCTAGGTAACTTGTGGCCCTTCAGATGTTTTTGCCTATGGTTCCCATCAGCCCTAGCCAGCATAGCCAATGATGGGGGATGATGCGAGTTGTAGGCCAAAACATCTGGAGGGCCCCAAATTGCCCACCTCTGCTATAGCACATAAAATAATGGGCTTAATTTACAGAAAAGGAGATTTTGGTTGAATATCAGAGTAAAATGTCGTAATGGTCCGAGGAGTCAGACAATGGAACCATCTGCCGAGGGAGGTGAGAGCTCTCCGTCACCGGAGGTATTCAAGCAGAGACTGGACAGCCATATCTGAGGGATGCTTTAAAAACTGGATTCCTGCACTGAGCAGGGGGTTGGACTTGCTGGCCTAAATGATCCCTTCCAACTCTGTGGTTCATACAGTTGAAGTTACTTTTGAACAGTAGATGTTGGAGACAATGGGGAATGAAGCCCTTGCCTTCATGCCCAGTTTGTGATGTTCTGGGGCTATCTAGCTAGCCACTGTTAGAAATAGTGCTTAACTAGATGGACTTGGTCTGACCCAGCAGGAATCCTCTTACGTTATTATGCAACAATTGCACTAATTCAGCTGTGTACTGTGTTTCACCACATTACCACATGCATTGGAAATGTTTTTTCTCTCTTTACAGATTAATTTCCACAAAAGCATTCATCCCAGCATTAATTTTCCCCTTTGCTTTTGTCCCCAAATTTGCTCCCCAAATCCACTTTTTTTCTTCTGCATGCCTCTGCCCAACAAAGAACATGAAGGCCCCTTTTTCCTCACTCATTCTCCTCTGAGTCTCCATCAGTCTTTAATCCACAGAAGCTTGATGCAACAAAATGCCTCGCTTTCAGGTCCCACCTCTGTCTTAAAAGGGTGGAGAAATGGGCAGTCACTGTAGCATTAGCTGCCACCTACTATAAGCTCTCCTGCCTATACGATTCATGATGAATTCATGATGCATTTCAGTGGCAGGGGGAGCTGAAGACCAAATGAGTGGGGGCTGATGGAAAGGGGATGGGGCCAGGGTAAGGGGAACCCCAGGAGGGCAGATTTTGCTCTTGGGTACTGAGGTTCTGCACTCGTTGTCTAGCTTTTCCCAACTCCTGTGTGGTGTTTTCTCTTCCCAGCTACTTAGAGAGCTTATTGAGCATGTGCTCAGTAACCTCAAGGCCCTGCTAGATTCACAGGGTCAATGTCAATCCTGACAGCTGAACTAAATCAGTCTTTGCTTCTCTCCCCCTGCCCCAAATATATGTCCAAACATCAGGAACTGCTTGGATATCAATGAGGTTATGACATGGTTGTGTTGCTTGTTTGCTGTTGTTGCAAATTTGCTGACTGAGAATCCTTGTTTGATTATGGAAGTCCTAATAGTGGAATCCATAAACTGCTGAAGTTGATATAGTCTCAAAGATTCATATTTTGTTGTTATTGTATCTGTTTGCAGTAGAAATTGTTTCAAAGAAGAAGAGAACAGCTTCAGAATAGAAACAAACAAGGCTAAATAGAGGCAACTGTTTTCTAATTGGGAGCAAGTGTGATGTTCCAAAATGAAATTTTTAACTGGGGTTATCAGCAAGTAATAATTTTATTTATTTATTTAAATTAAAAAATCTTGGCTGCCTTTCAGGGCAGAAGCACTCCAAAGGTGGCTTACAACAATAAAATGCATGATGGGGTTCACAAATGAAATCCAATACAATGTATACAAGTCATCCTGGCTGTTTCAAGTTGATTTTAAAAATATAATTTCCAACTGTAATGTGGATGTTATAGTTATCTTATTTTCATGTTGAATATTATTGAAGAATGTAAAGCAAATTGCGTTTGTGTGTGTGTGTGTGGGGGGGGGGGGTTAGGCCTCTTTTGAGAGGAAGGGAAGTTTCGAGTGAAAGGTACTTAAAAACACACACACCAATCTTCCAAAAAGCAGAGCAAATTGTGGGCAGAATGGCATGTGGCATTATCCATTTCATATTATTTGCATTAAGATTTTAAATTGTGGTATAAACATTATTTGTTTTTGGCTTCAGCCTTAAAGTGCAGTTTTTTCTCAACTGGGTTTATCTTAGTTTGATTATGTACCTAGGGATGTGGAGCTAGTTTTATGAACCCCTGGGTATATACCGTCAATATGCGGATGACACGCAGCTCTACCTCTCATTCAAATCTTCACCAAGGTTGGCTGTAGAATCCCTGTCCAAATGTCTGGAGACGGTGAGTGGCTGGATGGGGAGGAATAAGCTGCAGCTGAACCCTGACAAGACCGAGGTACTTTTGGTGGGAAACAAGAGGAGGCTGGGGGATGTTGACCTGGTGTTGAATGGGGTATGGTTACCCGTGGAAGACCAGGTCTGCAGCTTGGGCGTCATCTTAGACTCCCAGCTGTCCATGGAGGCTCAGGTGTCAGCTGTGAGCCGGACAGCGCTGTATCAACTCCATCTGATACGGCGGCTGCATCCCTTCCTTCCCGACCATCTGCTCCCATCGGTAATACATGCCCTGGTCTCCTCTCGTTTAGACTACTGTAATGCGCTCTATGTGGGCTTACCCTTGAAGATGGTTCGGAAGCTGCAGCTGGTACAGAACGCGGCGGCTCACCTGATTAAAGGCAGACGCCAGCGAGATCACATCACTCCAGTGCTGAAGGAGTTGCACTGGTTACCAGTTGTTTTCCGGGCCAAATTCAAGGTGTTGGTTTTGACCTTTAAAACCCTATATGGTTCTGGCCCAGTCTATCTTAAGGAGCGCCTCCAGCAGCACCAGACAGGCCGCTTAACAAGATCAGCCTCGGATGGCCTTCTCTCTGTCCCATCAGCCAGGACAGCTAGACTGGTGGGGATGAGGGAGAGGGCCTTTTCTGTGGTGGCCTCCACTCTGTGGAACTCCCTCCCTAGGGAACTCTGCCATGCCCCCTCTTTAATGAGCTTCCATCGTGCATTAAAAATGTGGTTGTTCAGGCAGGCATTCGGGGTGGGTTAGGGTATTTTAGAAAATGTTTTTATTGTAGAATTTTATTGTTTTAAACTGTTTTATTGTACAGTGTACATTGCCCAGAGTGGCTGGGTGACCAGCCAGATGGGCGATTAATAAATTTAATAATAAATAAATAAAATAAATATACCAGTAATATGTCTGTTCTGGCAGTTTGTTCTAAATGGATGTTTGGTGAATTGATATCCTAGAGATGGGGTGGGTGCCCTCACAGAAATCGTTTTTTAATCTGGGAGCTGTTAAATGTTTCAGTTTCCTTCTTCTACCTTCCCTGCCCCTCCAACCTGGATTTTAAAAGCTTACCCTGACATTGAAGGGGTATTTTGATTGGATAGCCAGAGCTAATGCAGTTTTTTAAAAAAATGATAATTGGTTCAAAGAGTCCCATTCAGACATGAATCTAGTAATAAAGTAAAAGCATGCAGTAGTTATAAATTGCTGCAATCCCAAATTTTAAACAAAGATACAATGAGGCACAGAAGATTTATAATGGCTATCATAATCTCATCATGAGCAAGAAGAACAACTAGGAGACAAGAGTGATATGGCCTCCATTGTTGTTCAGTCGTTCAGTCGTGTCCGACTCTTCGTGACCCCATGGACCATAGCACGCCAGGCCTTCCTGTCCTGCACTCTCTCCCGGAGCGTGCTCAAGTTCATATTCATTGCATCCGTGATGCTATCTAGCCATCTCATCCTCTGCCGTCCCCTTCTCCTTTTGCCTTCAGTCTTTCCCAGCATCAGGGTCTTTTCCAGGGAGTTTTCTCTTCGCATTAGGTGGCCAAAATATTGGAGCTTCAGCTTCATTATCTGTCCTTCCAATGAGCACTCAGGGTTGATTTCCTTTAGGATGGACTGATTTGACCTCCTTGCAGTCCAGGGGACTCGTAAGAGTCTTCTCCAGCACCACAGTTCGAAAGCATCAATTCTTCGGCGCTCAGCCTTCCTTATAGTCCAGCTCTCACAGCCATACATTACTACTGGGAAAACCATAGCTTTGATTAGACGGACCTTTGTCGGCAAGGTGATGTCTCTGCTTCTTACTATGCTGTCTAGGTTTGCCATAGCTTTCCTCCCAAGGAGCAAGCGTCTTTTAATTTCATGGCTACAGTCACCGTCTGCGGTGATCTTGGAGCCCAAGAAAGTAAAATCTGTCACTGCTTCCATTTCTTCCCCTTCTATATGCCAGGAAGTGATGGGGCCAGATGCCATGATCTTAGTTTTTTTAATGTTGAGTTTCAAACCAGCTTTTGCACTCTCCTCTTTCACCCTCAACAAGAGGCTCTTGAGATCCTCTTCGCTTTCTGCCATTAGGGTGGTATCGTCTGCATATCGGAGGTTGTTGATAATTCTCCCGGCAATCTTAATTCCGACCTCTGATTCATCCAACCCGGCATTTCTCATGATGTACTCTGCATATAAGTTAAATAAGCAGGGTGACAATATGCAGCCTTGTCGTACTCCTTTCCCAATTTTGAACCACTCGGTTGTTCCATGTCTGGTTCTTACTGTTGCTTCTTGACCCTCGTACAGGTTTCTCAGGAGACAGGTAAGGTGGTCTGGTACTCCCATCACTTTAAGAATTTGCCACAGTTTGTTGTGATCCACACAATCAAAGGCTTTAGCGTAGTCAATGAAGCAGAAATAGACGTTTTTCTGGAATTCTCTTGCTTTCTCCATGATGCAGCGAATGTTGGCGATTTGATCTCTAGTTCCTCTGCCTCTTCGAAACCCAGCTTGTACTTCCGGTAGTTCTCGGTTCGCATACTGCTGAAGCCTAGCTTGTAGGATTTTGAGCATCACCTTGCTGGCATGTGAAATGAGCGCAATTGTGCGGTAGTTTGAACACTCTTTGGCGTTGCCCTTCTTTGGAATTGGAATGTAAACTGACCTTTTCCAGTCTTGTGGCCACTGTTGAGTGTTCCAGATTTGTTGGCATATTGAATGCAGCACTTTAACAGCATCATCTTTTAGGATTTTAAATAGCTCGGCTGGAATACTGTCATCTCCGCTAGCTTTGTTGTTACTAATGCTTCCTAAGGCCCACTTGACTTCACTCTCTAGGATGTCCGGCTCAAGTTCAGTGACCGCACTATCATGGCTATCAGGGACATTCAGATCTTTCCTGTATAGTTCTTCTGTGTATTCTTGCCACCTCTTCTTAATCTCATCTGCTTCTGTTAGGTCCCTGCCTTCTTTGTCCTTTATCATGCCCGTCTTTGCACAAAACGTTCCCTTGAGATCTCCAATTTTCTTGAAGAGATCTCTAGTCTTTCCCATTCTGTTGTTTTCCTCGATTTCTTTGCATTGTTCATTTAAGAAGGCCTTCTTGTCTCTCCTTGCTATTCTCTGGAACTCTGCATTCAGTTGGGTATATCTTCCCCTTTCTCCTTTGCTTTTCGCTTCCCTTCTTTCCTCAGCTACTTGTAAAGCCTCATCAGACAGCCACTTGGCTTTCTTGCATTTCTTTTCCTTTGGGATGGATTTCGTTGCTGCCTCCTGAACAATGTTACGGACCTCCGTCCATAGTTCCTCAGGCACTCTGTCTATCAGGTCTAATCCCTGAAATCTATTCCTCACCTCCACTGTATATTCATCAGGGATATGATTTAGGTCATACCTGAACGGTTTAGTGGTTTTCCCTACGTTCTTCAATTTCAGCCGAAATTTTGCAAGAAGCAGCTCATGATCTGAGCCACAGTCAGCTCCAGGTCTTGTTTTGACTGACTGTATGGAGCTTCTCCATCTTTGGCTGCAAAGGACATAATCAATCTGATTTCGATATTGACCATCTGGTGACGTCCATGTGTAGAGTCGCCTCTTGTGCTGTTGGAAAAGAGTGTTTGCTATGATCAGCATGTTCTCTTGGCAAAACTCTATTAGCTTTTGTCCTGCTTCATTTTGTACACCAAGGCCATGCCTGCCTGTTATCCCGGTGATTTCTTGACTTCCTACTTTAGCATTCCAATCCCCTATGGTGAAGAGGACATCTTTTTTTGGTGTTAGTTCTAGAAGGTGTTGTAGGTCTTCATAGAACCGATCAACCTCAGCTTCTTCGGCCTCAGTGGTTGGGGCATAGACTTGAATTACTGTGATGTTGAATGGTTTGCCTTGGATTCGTACTGAGATCATTCTATCATTTTTAAGATTGTACCCCAGTACTGCTTTTCCCACCCTTTTGTTGACTATGAGTGCTACTCCATTTCTTCTAAGGGATTCTTGCCCACAATAGTAGATATGATGGTCACCTGAATTAAATTCGCCCATGCCTGTCCATTTTAGTTCGCTGATTCCCAAGATGTCGATGTTCAATCTTGCCATCTCATGTTTGACCACCTCCAGCTTACCTTGATTCATTGATCTGACATTCCAGGTTCCTAAACAATATTGTTCTTTACAGCATCGGATTTTCTTTTCACCGCCAGACACATCCACAGCTGAGTGTCCTTTCGGGTTTGGCCCAGCCGCTTCACTCTTTCTGACGCTACTTGGAAATACCCTCTGCTCTTCCCCAGTAGCATATTGGACACCTTCCGACCTGAGGGGCTCATCTTCCGGCGTCATATCTTTTAGCCTTGTGACACGTTCCATGGGGTTTTCTTGGCAAGAATACTGGAGTGGGTTGCCATTTCCTTCTCCAGTGGACCACATTTTGTCAGAACTCTCTGCCATGACCTGTCCGTCTTGGGTGGCCCTGCACGGCATAGCTTATGGCTTCACTGAGTTACGCAAGCCCCTTCGCCACAACAAGGCAGTGATCCATGAAGAGTATATGGCCTCCATATACTCTTCCTAAGCATGGTTTTCATAAATTCCACCCTTTGGGGAAAGTTTCAGTCAGAACACATTCTTTAGCAAACTCTCCCATGCATCATATTAATTTTTGCATGAGTTGCAGCTTCTGTAAGCTGCAAGAGACCTGAAAATGCGAGCATGCAGTACAGTAGCCTGCATACTCACCACTTTCAGAATCCTAGGCAGCAGCCAGTTCCTTCAAACTGATAGACACTTTTATCACATGACATCCAAACCTGTAGCTGTTCTATCACTAGTTTCTTTGAGGGCATAGTGTAAGCTACTGTATATTATTTGGGTGTCCTGCTTTTGGCCCTGATGTTACAAGATACTTTATTTTCACTATGAAAGAATACAGGGCAGCAATCTTACAGCAACATACCTTCTTATACCAACCAGTGTATAAACCCAACATACACAAAATCATCACCTGCCTTCTGCTCAGAATGCTGTCTACTTTCTGCTCAGAACTCCTCTGCCGCGGGAAGTGGGAGGCAGTCTTTGCCAGTTCCTGCAGCATCCAGCACCACTTCCCACACTGTTCCAGAGGGCCCCCAACCCTTCAGAGCAGGATGGGAGGGGGAGTTAGACTGCTGGGTTAAAGGGGAATTAACAAAGATCACCTCTCCCCCTTTGCACCAGCAGGAGTCCTCCTCTGGATCAGATGCCTCTTGCAGATGGAAGGATCCTCTCTGTTCACATGAGGCAGATTCTGGGCTCAATCTATTGGTTAAAAAAAAGTGGGTTTTCTGAGGCTTGTTGTTTACCTGTTTTTAATCTAATTTGAGAGAAGCACATGATTAAAAAACATATTATCTAATTGGTGCTGTCAATTTTGACCCTGGTAGAAATACTGATATTGCATGTTATTGATATGAAATGGGGTCTTTGGCCCACTGTGAATGTTTGACACAATAATTGGATGAGGGTTTTTTGTTTTTTTACTTGTAACTATTTTTTGACTTGTAACAATGATAAACAAAGCCTTGTCAAAATTGATTTGACTGTCTTGTAGCCCTGCATCTGATCTCAGTTAACCATTTTCAGAATAGTCTTTTCCATGTTCCCTGTGACTTTCAACCCCATTGCTTGTTTTTCTGGTACAATTGTATGGACTAGGACAAGACATGTTGTCAATAAATGGTACAGCTTGTTGTAATGAAGTAGCTTGTAGTTATCAAAGACCTACTTAAACAGCTTAATTGTTCACAGCTCTTTATGCTAGAATGCTACTCCAGAAATGAGAGACTGGTACATGAAATGACACGGAAATTAACTGCCTTTTCTAATTAGTTGTCTGCTTTAGTCTGTAGAGACCAGTCTCTCTGGTAGAGAAATTCTAACCTGTGTAAAGGGCTTCAGACTAAAACATTTTCCTTAATTCATACTCTGTCATATCCTAGTTGATCAAACTTTTATCCAAACATTTAAAAATAATATAGAGATCGACGCATCCCCCCCGCAAGCACAGGGGATATTCAGATACCACACACAAGACTTGATGCCTTGGTTCAAAGATGTCCATTAAATGTAAAGAGTTCCTTACATTTGGAAGCATATAAAAGTGGTTATAAATTGGTTATAAATTCTTGTTTCACTGATAATATTCATAATCAATACTAACTACTTTGGGCATTTTCATAGCATCTCTTCCATTTCGATGATGATGGACTTACACCAATATGTCTGATGCATTGTTATATGCATCACCTCTAAGTGTATGTGGCCAGAAAGCTGCATGGCAGCAGGCAGGCGTTTGTAACTTGAACTGACAGAGAAGCTGGAGTGGGGGTTCTCTGAGATGCTGCTGTTACTGGGTAAAATTTCAGGTCAGTGGGTAAATATACTGAAGGGTATCAAATACTTAAACAGGCTAAAGGAAAGTAGCAGCCCTGTCTTTGTGATACAGAGTGTAGTTGTGACTAAATTTTCTGAAATTGATGGGGTTCTTTGATGCAGGCAGGTTAGTCAATATTTCTACATTGGATCATATTGGTACAAAATTAAGAATATTGTGAAAAAGCAAGCTTTGGAATGATTTCATCTGTAAACAAAGTACATTTGATAACAATTAAGGCAAAAAAAATCTTATTTGATAGCAATGTTAAGTTGCATCTTCCATGTTATATTTGTACTTTTTCCTTTTAAATGAGTAATTTTATGTATATTTATTTGGAAGTAAGTCCCACTGTGTTCTATGAGATTTACTTCCAAGAAAGTGTGCTTAGAATACAGCCTGAGTAGGCCACCTCCTCAAACATTGCATTTAATGACTTTTACTTCTAAGTAAGTGTGCATAGTAGAATTGCATTTTTAAAATTTTGAACACTAAGCAGCATTTCTTATATGGCTTACATTACTAAATGTTAAACTCTGTTTACCAGTATATATGTATCTTAATGGTAGAGAAGCTTTATACTGTCACATGATTCTTATAAATGATCAAAAAGTGGTTAAGAGGTCAGACAGCATAGACTGTATAAGTGTTCAGGCATTTTGGAGACTTCCACATCTGAATCGAGGAGACTTTCAAAGACATTTTCTTTTCATCACATTACCTCCAGTGTCCATTAGATGGTGCTCATCCCTTTTGCTTTTTATGTAGTAGACATGTTGTAAGATGTATAATTATATGCACTGAATCATTTTAGCTTAAGGCAGAGAGAACTAGTTTCACTTTAAGCTCATAAAAGTTGCATTTCTAGGTTAATAACAGAACATCATTTAAGACATCGTTTAACTGTGTGGTATCCAGCTATTTTATATTATTGTTCTAAACAGATAGGAAAGTGTGGCTGAATAAATAGTTAAGTAAGTACAATAATGCATTAGTAAATAATGTTAATTGAAACTATTTTAACATTAATGCCATATCAGTATTGTTACTATAACTTAATTAGAAAGTATTGCTGAGTCATTGTGGATTATACTATAAGACCTGAGCAAAATAATATTAGACAGCATATAAAAAGAGGACCTTGGCATCTACCAACCAGCCAGTTTGACATCAATATATGGAAAAGTTTTAGAACAGACAATTAAGCAGCCAGTCTGTGAGCATTTAGGAAAATAACACTGTAATTATAACGAGCCAGTATGTCAGGGGTCCCCAGCCTTTTTGCAGCCGTGGGCACATTTGGGAATTCAAGAAACTGCTCTAGGCACCACCACAAAATGCCTAATCAGTGGATCATTGCTTTGGTGTCTACCTGTCACGTAATGGGTCTCAGGCTGCATCTAATTAAGCAAAAACTTTTGTTTCGCGTCTATTAAGAGATGACCACCGCAATGTCTCTTTAATAAGATATTGTCTAATTTGGCTAATTGTTGGCAGTTCAATACAGCTAATGCTTCTTTAAAAAATATGTTTTGGCAGTGTCCAGTAGTTGCTTCTTTTTGGGAGTAGATTATTACAGAGGTATATTCTGTACTGGAACAGTCTTTAATATTCACTGATGATGCTCTTTTAAATTATGTACCTGCTTCGTGGAAATTAACAAATGTTCAGTGTCAATGGATTCTCTGCACCCTTTTTACAACATTGGAAGGATAAACACTCACCTCCCATAATCCAATGGATTGAGGACCTTACAGTGCATTCAATATTTGAATGGGTGGCATATAGACATCACCTTCAAATGAATACTTATTTGGATATTTGGTCCACTTTTGTTGACGCACATGTGTAATTGCTAGAAAGTTGTATGTATTTCATACAAATCCATGTACGTATATTAACAAAATGGGAAAAAAAATTAAATGCCCACAGGCACCATGTTGGGGATCCCTTCCCAGGTGCCATCGGAGGTCCCCGCGGGTGCTGCATTGGGAACCCGTGAATCATGGCTTTCTCATGAATGAATTAATCCAGACTAACCTAATCCTGTTTTTTTGCTAGTGCTAGCTTGATAGATCAGAGGATCACTGTGGACATAGTATATCTTGATTTCCTGGCAAGCTGGGGAATGTGGACTACACAATGCTGCTGTTAGGCGGATTGGTAGATGGACCATATTCAAAGCTTGCTCATCAATAGCTCCTCACCAACCTAGAGAAGAGTTACAAGAGGGTGCCGCAGGTTTTGTCCTGGTCCCAGTGGTGTTCAACATTTTTATAACTGACTTGGACAAAGAAGCAAAGGGGATGCTCATCAGATTTGCAGATGGCACTAAGTTCACGGGGTAGAGCGAATACTTTAAAATGGGGGAGAGGGCAGACTTAAGACTAGTGGGATCTACTTTGATTTTTACTAGAATTGGAAGATCCACTAGCTGTAGCCAGGGGCCAAAGACATACACTTAGAATTAAAGCATTCTGAACCCAGGAATGTATTTTGGGTACCAGAACTGAATGGAACTCACAATGCTTCTCCCCCCCGCCCCCAATCCATTCCTGGCTACCAATAGTGATGAAAGAAATTAGACTGAAGAAAGGTAAGTATGTTCAATTAGCAGCAAGATATGCTTTAAAAAACTTTTATTGGGCTGATCTGAAGCCTCTGCATGCTTGTATCTAGAGTGGAAGAAAAGGGATCCCCCTTTTCTCCCACTGCTCCCTTTTGTTGTTGTTTATTCGTTCAGTTGCTTCCGACTCTTCGTGACATCATGGACCAGCCCACACCAGAGCTTCCTGTCAGTTGTCACCACCCCCAGCTCCCCCAAGATCGAGTCTGTCACCAAAGTTGCTTGTGAGGATTAAGGTGACGCACCCAATTTCCCCCTGTTCAACATCCCAGTACTGCACCCTGCACCACATCCCACAATGTCCTCAACCATCCAGGGCAGGTCTTCAGAGGGAACAGGGTGATGCTTTTACTTGGTGTATAAAGCACTTTCTGTTGTATATATTTTCTAAACATGATGAAACTGTTGTATATATTTTCTAAACATGATTAATCATTAGAAAAATCTACTGATTATGTTTATTTTGGCGTATCGATAAATACCTCTTTCCACATGTATATCTGCCTAGATTTTAATGAAAATACAAAGTCATTGATTGATAACAAGATTGCTCAAAAATGGTACAAGTGCTGAGAAGATCTCCATATACTGGATCTTAAGGCTGCAATCCTTAAGATCCAATTATACAGAACTATTCCTGCTCTACCATAAAATGGAATAGCTCTGAAGATTATCTGATCTTGTTCTAAAATGAGATTGTCCCAAAAGCCAACCGTACAAATTGATCCATGCAATTCATTATATGGCATGATACACTTAGGGTGTTGCTCCTTCCCTCCTTTTTACATGGAACTTTTGTCACATAAGTGTGTAACTTGGGCCAAGGTCATTTACATGAGGGATAGTTGTGTTAGTCTGTTGTAGCAAAAACAGCAAATGATCTTAAATACTAGTAAATATATTATGGAATAAGCTTTGTGGACTAGAGTATTTGTTTTACAGTGACCTGTAATGAAAACGTTACATTCTTATGTTTTCCCTGAAGACATATTCTAATTACTCCTTAGTAAGATATTGTAATGATCATTTTTCTCCTTCAGTTTTCTACTTAGTACGATACTGTTATGATCATTTTTCTATTAAAATTTCTTTCAATTTTTGGCACATTGGCATAGGATGTTGCCCAAGCTACAGTAGTTTGTGCAGTAGTGAGCGGTCAGCCTGCAGCACTGACTTTCCCACATGTACCTCTGGAAAAAGGGAGGATGTAGCATAGGGCTTTTTGTGTCCACTTTACATTTCCTTCCGCATGGACTCTGAAGTATGTAGTTCCCTGCATCTGCTGTGTAGCTAGATATGGAATCTGGTGGGATGTCCACTAGCTTGCAGGGTTTTGGTGAACTGAATGAGGCCATCATTGATGAACCCATAAGAATCCCCATGAAAAACATTTTTATTTCTCAAAGCAATTACAAAAACAACAGGTGGGGTGTGGAGTAGCTTTTCAGGTAGAGGACCATTATTAAGTTACGTGCTAGACTTACCGAGTATGCAAGCCTCTGCGAAAATGCATTATAACATGTACGTTTGGGATACCCAGTAGCAGTGTTAGTAAGGAAGTGGACCTATTAGGCTATACTACCAAAAAGTCTGAATGAACTCAGTTTGGGTGCATTATAGAAAGGTTATTCATTTTAACTTTATGCAACAACAAGCCACACTGGGAACCTGTTAAAGGATGGGGTGGTGGCAATGGCATGGAATAAAATAAATAATAAATATTTAAAGAAGCAACTGACTTTAAACCAACTCTGAAAATTTACATTGTGGTTAAGATTTGAAAAGAAGTTTTGAGGAGATGTAAATTTAAAAATTTAAGCAAGTAAACTGGAGCTTTAAATCTGTGTTGTGAGCATCAGATGATGGGAATATTTATGTTTCAATTGAAGGGAAAGGTTACCAAACCTTTATGCTATGCACTCATCTACAGTGCAGTGTGCATACCTAAGGCGTTTCTATTAAAGCCTTCCCCAACCTGGGTCCCTCCAGATGTTCTAAACTTCTATTAACCTCAGTCAGCATGCCCACTGGTCAAGGATGATGGAAGTTAGGCCAAAACATTGGAAAGCTGTAATGTAAACAGGTGTGTGTGTGTGTGTGAGAGAGAGAGAGAGAGCCCGCGCGAGAGAGAGAGAGAGAGAGCCCGCGCGAGAGAGAGAGAGAGAGAGAGAGAGTGCGCGCGAGAGAGAGAGAGAGAGTGCGCGCGCGAGAGAGAGAGAGAGAGAGCGGGATAGGGAGAGAGAAATATCAAGCTTGCTTTCCCCACACCATAATCTTAATAACTATTACAGCTGAGGCTACAACCTTCCTGCCTAGTCAGTATACTGTGTTATTTATTTATTTATTCAATCAATCAATCACCCATCTGGCTGGTCACCCAGCTACTCTGGGCGATGTACATCAATAAAACAGTTTAAAACAATAAAATTCTACATTAAAAACATCATATTTCTAAAAATACCCTAACCTACCCCAAATGCCTGCCTGAACAACCACATTTTTAATGCGTGGCGGAAGCTCATTAAAGAGGGGGCATGGTGGAGTTCCCTAGGGAGGGAGTTCCACAGAGTGGGGCCACCACAAAGAAGGCCCTCTCTCTCGTCCTCACCAGCCTAGCTGTCCTGGCTGATGGGACAGAGGGAAGGCCATCCAAGGCTGATCTTGTTAAGTGGCCTGTCTGATGTTGCTGGAGGCGCTCCTTAAGATAGACTGGGCCAGAACCATATAGGGTTTTAAAGGTCAAAACCAACACCTTGAATTTGGCCTGGAAAACAACTGGTAACCAGTGCAACTCCTTCAGCACTGGAGTGATGTGATCTCACCGGCGGCTGCCTTTAATCAGGCAAGCCGCCACGTTCTGTACCAGCTGCAGCTTCCGAACTGTCTTCAAGGGCAACCCCACATAGAGCGCATTACAGTAGTCTAAACGAGAGGAGACCAGGGCATGTAGTACTGATGGGAGCCGATGGTCGGGAAGGTAGGGGCGCAGCTGCTGTATCAGATGGAGTTGGTACAGCGCTGTCCGGCTCACAGCTGACACCTGAGCCTCCATGGACAGCTGGGAGTCTAAAATGACCCCCAGGCTGCGGATGTGGTCTTTCAAGGGTAGCCGTACCCCATTCAACACCAGGTCAACATCCCCCAACCTCCTCTTGTCTCCCACCAAAAGTACCTCAGCCTTGTCAGGGTTCAGCTGCAGCTTATTCCTCCCCATCCAGCCACTCACCGTCTCCAGACATTTGGACAGGGATTCTATGGCCAACCTTGGTGAAGATTTGAACAAGAGTTAGAGCTGCATGTCATCCACATATTGATGACACTGCACCCCAAACCTCCTGATGATAGCCCCCAGCGGCTTCACATAGATGTTAATTAGCATCGAGGAGAGGATGGAACCCTGTGGCACCCCACAAGGGAGTGGCCACGGGTCCGAAACCTCCTCTCCCAGTACTACCCTCTGGTACCTGCTGGAGAGGAAGGACCAGAACCACTGCAATACGGTATCTCCAATGCTCAACCCCTCCAGGCGGTCCAGGAGGATACCGTGGTCAACGGTATCAAAAGCTGCTGAGAGGTTGAGGAGAACAAGGAAGGAGCATTCGCCCCTATCCAGAGCCCTCCTCATATCATCCACCAAGGCGACCAAGGCTGTTTCTGTCCCATGCCCAGGCCTGAAGCCTGACAGAAATGGATCTTGATAATCGGCTTCTTCCAAATGTGCCTTCAACTGCATCGCCACCACCCGCTCAATCACCTTGCCCAAAAATGGCAGATTGGAGACTGGGCGAAAGTTGTTCAGAACCTGTGGATCCAAGGAGGGCTTCTTTAAGAGTGGTCTTATCACTGCCTCCTTGAGGGCTGATGGAATCACTCCCTCCTCAAGGGAGGTGTTCACCACTGCCCAGATCCCCTCACCCAATCTCTCTCTGCAGCCCATAATGAGCCAAGATGGGCAAGGAGCAAGTAAGCAGGTAGTCGGCCTTTCAGATGAAAGCACTTGTCCACTTCATCAGAAGGAAGAAGCTGGAACCGATCCCACAAAACTGGTTTGCCACAGACTGCCTCTTGCTCACTAACTGTATCCACAGCGCACGGAGTAACACTCCTAATCTGATCAATTTTATCCACAAAGTGCCTTGCCAAGGCCTCACAGGAGGCCTTAGAATGCTCCAGCGGTTCCGGAGCCACTGGACTGACCAGGCTCCCGACCACTTGGAACAGCCCCCTGGGACAGCACTCTGTGGACGCGATGGAGGCAGCATAATATTCCTCTTTTGCTGCCTTCGCCGCCACATGATAGGCTGAAGATACAGCTCTAGCCTGTGTCTGATCATCTTTGGAGCGAGACTTCTGCCACCAGCGCTCTAGCCGTCTCACCTCCTGTTTCAGAGCTCATAACTGCGGATTGAACCATGGTGCAGCCCGAGCCCTGTTCAGGGGGAGAGGGCGTTTCAGAGCCACCCGATCTAATGCCCCAATGATTGCGGCATTCCAGCCACCCATCAGGGTCTCGACTGAGTGGTCATTGGCGTGCTCCAGAGAGTCCCCAAGCACATTCAGGAATACATTTGGATCCATAAGTTGCCTGGGGCAGGCCATTTTAATGGGTCCTCCACCCCTGCGGAGGGGTTGTGGAACCGAGAAGTCCACCGTCACCAGATAGTGATCTGACCATGACAAGGGGGTGGTGGATATACCCCCAACTTCCAGATCACTCCCCGCTTCTCCAGAAACAAACACAAGGTCTAGTGCATGACCGGCTACATGGGTGGGCCCAGTTGGAATAGGGTGCAGCTCCCAGGAAGCCATGGTCTCCATGAAGTCCCAAGGTGCTCCTTTGAGGATGGCCTCTGAATGTACGATGACGTCCCCCAACACCAATAAATTAGGGGACTGCACACGCACATCAGAGACCACCTCAAGCACCTCGTCCAGGGAGTCAGTCGTGCAGTGGGGTGGGCGGTTCACAAACAGAATCCCCAGACTGCCCTTCGGGCCCAACCTCCAGTACATGCACTCAGCAACCTTGGTCTCCCAGAGAGGGGGTCTGGTGAAGACCAAGGACTCTCAGTAGTTAACAGCCATTCCCCCTTCCCGATCCCCAGCCCTCGGCTGCTGTGCATATGAAAATCCAGCTGGACACATGGCCGCAAGAGTTGGAGCAGCAGCTTCAGCCAGTCAGGTCTCCATAAAATGTGCCAGGTCTGCAGCCTCATCCAGGATCATGTCATGGGTGAGGGATGTTTTCTGGGTAACAGACCTGGCATTGCAGAGCAGCAAACGAAAGCCAGAAGATGGAGTCATGCCTCCTCCAGCCATCCTTTGGCTCTGGACAGGCCCGGAACAGGGGACAGATATTACGCATCTCTCCCTTGTTCCCCTTACCTGGCATGGCCTGCCCCTAGCGCTCCACCAGCGCCTGCCGCCCAGCCTCGGTACGTTCTGGCTCCCAACACTCCCCCCACTGCCTCCATCAGGTGGACACATGCCCCCTCGCTCCCGCCTATCAGGCAGGCTACCCACCCTAAAAACACAACAAAATCCCCCCAAAACCCACCCCACCAACAATTAAAAAAAAAAAGTGTTGCAATGTAACCTAAGGCTACTGTGCTGCCTCTTGATTCAGAATTATTAAATTTTACATTTCCTTTCCTGTGGTGTGCCATCTTTTATTTTGCACTTAGTGGAGTACTTTCCACTGAACAGTCTGCTGTTAGTGGCGTGTCCTTAATCTTGCCTCTGGTCGTGCGTTAATGTTAGAACAGTATGCTAAATTAAGCTATGTTCCTGTGGTGTAATCCTGCTTAGAAATTAAAAAAAACAACCCAGTAATAACCATTACTGTGTCCTTTACGGATTAAGCAGACTTGTTTTATATAGGAAACAAGGTCTGGCAAGTGTGCTTGGGATGTCGCTGTTCTTAATTTTTAAATATTACAGCTACAGTTTTTCCTAACAATGTTTTTTTTCCTCCTGTAAAAACAAAATTAAAACAAATGTTAAGTTCTAACCAAAACAAACCAAATCCCAACATGCACCTTTGAGAATTCATTTTGTATAATTGGCTGTTAGCAGTATGCAGATAACACACCGTTCTTTATGTCCTCACTGTTGGAGTCCTGAACCGTTGTTGTTGTTCAGTCGTTAAGTTGTGTCCGACTCTTCGTGACCCCATGGACCATAGCATGCCAGGCCTTCCTGTCCTCCGCTCTTTCCCGCAGCAGTCTGAGGTTATTCATGGGCTGGATTGTGGCAAACAAGTTTGAATCTCCATAGCTTCAGAGTGGTCCTGGATGCCCAGGTGGCAGCCATGACCAGGAGAGTTTTTTTCTCAGCTTTGGCTGGTTTGTTGTTGGAGAGAGTAGGACTGGACACAGTCATGTATGCCACAATTACAACTTGACTGGATTACTGTAGCATGCTTTACGTGGGGCTGCCCTTGAAGACTTTTAAGAAATTTCAGCTGGTGCAGAAATGCTGCTATGAGTTCTGACCAGTGCTAGGATTGGGGACCATGTTACTCCCATTGAGTACCAATGGGAGTAACATGGTCCCCAACTGTACCAGCTACACTGGTACTGGCCCATTTCTGAGCACAACGTAAGGTTTTGCTGTTACGTTTTAAGCCTTAAATGACTTAGGATCACAATACCTAAAGGGCTGCCTTCATATGAATCTGCCCGTTCTCTGAGATCACCCAAGACCCTGCTGTGCATCCATTTTGCTGTTATATAGTGCAAAATGTATTAAGCATCACACAAACCTGCTTTATTCTATTTATTTAATTTATGAAAATTGTGCGTTGAAATCTGAGCCACCCAATATTGGTTATTTACAACTGTATTTCAATAAGGTAATTAAAATCAGCAGTATATCTTAAAAAATAAGCAAACCTAGGCAAACTGTCTTTTCTCCAGTTAGCTATAAGTAACCACACACACACATGTTCTGTCTTAATTCCCTGCAAGATATTTGGATAACAAATGCATGAAATTTAAATAAGTATGCAGTAAAATACATGTCTGTTTCCTAGTAAATAGCATCTGATTGGGTGGCATTGTACAAAAACACGTTAGGAAACCACACATGTCTACACAGAGTTACTGATGTCTCATATGGTAATAAAATGTCAATAGTAAAGAATACAGGCTAGTAAACGAGTTGAAGAGTTGGCATTCTAATAATGGTGTTTAATATTTTTGAGATCATGAAGCAGCGGATTGTGACACTTCCAATTCAGTTATATAGATACATGTGAAGCAGACCTGAGCAACTTGTCACCCACAAAACCGAATGCAACCTACTGTGAGATAAGCATTTGTGGTGACGAGTGTATATGGTCCTTCACGGTTTCATTTAAGTCTGTCTTCCTATCACTTCTCGGTGTGCAGGACTTTCACGACATTGATAAGGAGAAAGATGCAGTAGTGTCTTGAGTAGTGTATTGATGGAAGGGGTGATACTAAGCATAGGAACTATGTATCACTACATAGCTGAGAAGTCCCTGCTCAATTATTGTATTGTGTGCCAGTTGTTGTCATGCACCTTGCAGAAATAGGCATCTTGCGTACATGGTTTTTGAAAGCCTGGAATGTTGAAGCATACGCAGAGATAAGAAGATAGTGGCACTTCATTCACAATAGAGAACAGGATGGTTCAACAATGACTGAAAGAAGCCATTGCTATAAATGGGCAACCCTCACTACAAACATTATAGAAGGAAAAATGTGTTGTGATAAGTCTTATCTGAGAAACCAAGATAAGGGGAAACTTGCAGTAGGAATATGCATTTCTTCAAAAAAGAAAAAGGAAAAAATGAAGTTTTAAAAGTAATTCTATCATTAGTTCACTATTTACAATAGAATGACATTTTTAATCATAAAACTGTATCTTAACATGATACAACTAAGATAAGCACTTCTGATTTGTTGTACCTTGAATTTTCTGATGATCAGTAAAATCACTTCAGTTAGTCTGCAGCTAGACTTTGTATATAAGCTTGAGAATATTCTTATTTCTGTTTAATAGTATTTTTGAGGGTTAGTTTAGGTAAACATGTAGTTGTTTCCCCCTTAGAAAAGTTGCTAAAAGAAAAGATTGCCGTAGTTGTTTTGAGATGATATCTACTGTTTGCTTTTGAACTTTTTTTTGTTATAGGGATGTCTTCAGCTTTCATTGCCGTTGATTTCTATGGGCTTCTTTTTGCTATATTTTCTTTTCTGCATTATTAGGCTGATAATGAAATGTTGAGAATAGTCCTGTAAATTGACATAGGTGTATTAACAAATAGCTATCATATATCCCTAGAGTGAGTTGAATAGTAAGGAAAAGAAAATGAGCAATATGGTAGTTTTTTGCTATTTGACTTCTGTATTACATAGAGTTGAAATTTAGAGTAAATGCAACTTGAACTGACTTTCTAGTAGATGTCATACAGTGATGGATTTCTGATTTTGAAAATATGTCACAACCATAAATCAGTAGTTTGCCAAGATTGCACTAGCAAGCTATTAAAGAACATGGCAGTATTTACTATAGGTAAATGCAAATTTTAAAGGAGCCTCTGTGTCACGGTTTAGGTGATTTATTGGCTTTCAGTGCTCATGTATGAATCTATGATGTAATGGATTTTGGAAAACTCATTTCCTATAGAAAGACACATACTTTGCATATGACTTTAAGCTAGAATTTTGCCTTTATGTACTTATGTCTGGATTAAACTAAGGTTAAAAGTTGGTTATTTTCTAAGAGCTGATTTTACACATAGAGCAGTTAAAGATAGAAATTTGAATACAAGGATAATGAATTTGTTTTTATATTTCAATGTAATGTTGGATTTTAAGCCTAGAATTGCCTCAAATTAAGGTAGGTGTGATTTTGGGCTCAGTTCTGTAAGTGATATATGAACATTTGGATGTTAATATTCCAGTGATCAATGCAAATATTACTGCATCAGCAACCTCAACAGAGACAATAAAGTGTGGTTATGTCCCAATGTTAATTGTAAAAGTTTAGCATTATGTGTTGAGTTCAACACTGATATTGTGCTGTATCAAGTTGTTTGCTTCTTGTCCTTTTCTGCAGTATTGGATAGCCTGGCTGATTTCTAGTTATTGATCAATAACTTTACAGAAAAAGTAGTGGTCAAATTCTCAAGCTTTGTAATGAAATTTAGTACAAGATTTATTTGCTTGTTCTCCATCTGTCATGAAATGATGTAAGAGTTGGGCCTCATAATGAGTGAGGTGTCATGGATTATACACAACTATTTTTAAGACACCCTAGAAATTCTCAAGAGAAAATTGAACCTTCTTTTCCCCCATATGCAGATTTTTCAGTATAACTCAGTTGATCAGGAATAAAGATGCTTGTGTTATGATCTTGTTTACATGTGCAGTGTGCACATGAAAACGAATGTAAGTTTAAAAACCCAGTTACACTTCCTGTCTTCCTGTGTGGCTGTCCACCAATGTTCTTGTACAGCCGTTCAGTTATAGCGTTAAGTTTGTATTTATGATATGGAGTGTAAGTTCCTCTATGTTTAGTTTTGCATTTATGCAGCAGAGGGATTTGTTTCATCATCAATTTATTCCAGAGTTGGAAAGCAATATTTTTAGAAACTGGAGTGGAAAACCATCCACCGTGATAGGTCCTATTTTGCTTATTGTGGCATGTTTTTTGATTAGAGATATAAAATTTCCAGAAATTTTAAAGCCATGGAAAATACTGTTTTTTTTTCCAGTTTTTTTTTCCTGGGGGAAAAATGGAAATTTGGGAGGAAATGGAAAAATAAGCAATGCTCCCCCCCCCTTTTTAGCACTCCTTACAGATCAAAAGCCACCTTGTTGCTTTAGTACAACCTTTCCTAACTGGGTGCTCTCCAGATATTTTGGACTTCAGCTCCTGGACTATCAGACACAGGCAGGATGGCCAGTCTGCAGGAATGCTGGGCATTGTAGTCCAAAACATCTGTAGGGCACCCGGTTGAGGAAGGCTGCTTGAGGAACATAGAGCAGCCTTTTGTGTTCCTAAAGTTATATATTGTTACATTTGAAAATGAAAAAGTAAGCTCAGTTAGTAAATTATAATTACTGTCTGAATAAATGATACTTTAAAATTTTAATATACCAAACATGAATAAGTTTATGAGCAAACCAAGTTATACATAAAATATTTTAGGTTCCTAGTTTATGTCTAACCAGAGAGAACTTCAGCAAGCAGTCCCTGAAACATCTGAATCATCCTAGAAGACAGAAGGAGCAGGAAGAACTGAAGGCAGAGGAAGACAAGCCTAGAAACACAGGGCTCTGTAGAACAGAACCCGAACTGTCAAGAATGTATGTTTTCTTCGATATTATGATATGGAGACTCTATTCACATTCTGGAAAACTGAGCATAATTTGGACCATGCCAAAATGTTTCAGTAAAAGATACATAGGATCTATAATCGTAATAAGAAATGGAAGAAATTAACTATGCTGAAAATCTTACAGAGAGGATTAAATTTTTCCCCCATGGCTTCATTTTACATCTCTAGTCCTCCTCTAGAAGTCTTTACATTACATAGTTTTTAGAAATCATTTGGGGGTGGAGGAATAAAGGCTTCATAACAATATATGAATAACTTGCCTTAAATTCTAAAAGAAACTATTTCATAATCCAAAGCTATTTAGTTTTTCGTAAAAAACCAAAAACAGTCTTTGGAAAAAAAGTAGGGGGAACTCTCCCCCACCCCCCCCAAATTTTTCAGGGTTTTTCCTCCAGGCCTTCATATCTCTATATCTGATACTCTTGGTGTCCCTCTTTTAAAACTCTTAGGGTGCAAGCCTATGCATTTTTAGACAGAAAAACGTCCTACAACTCCCAGCATGCCCCAGACAACCATGGCTGGTTGGGGCATGCTGGGAGTTGTAGGATTTTTTTCTGTCTAAACAGGCATAGGATTGCACCTTTAATTTATCATTTATCTGAATGACACAGCTTCAGTTAATAGGGGAAAAGGTTATAATGGAGATTCCCTGGTGTGGATTTTAAGATATGTGAGTGGAACTCTCTTCATGTAGCAGGGAATTCATACTGCCTCTTCTGTACTGCAGCCCGATGCACCTTCTGAAAAGCTGCTCTTAAAGATCACTGTGTGATATGGGCATGTGGGGGAATCAATGGGCTTTGGGGTGCTGCCTTCCACTCATGCAGTAACACCTATCTTTAATCCAACTTCCACATAGGTGGGTGTGTTAACCTGTTATAGCAAAACCAACAGTGTCTTGTGGTGTCTTAAAAACTAACACATTTATTATGACAAACTTTTTGGGCCAGAGTCCACTTCATCAGATGCCTGTTTTGTGTTTAAAACATATAACACCAAGCCATGATTTGACACTGCATGAACGAACACTGTCTCACACTCCCTCCCCTTCTTGTGCTTGTATGTTCTGATTTCCCTTCTTCTTTCTGTGTTTAAGCTTGAACATAGTTTGGTCTTATAGCTGAACTGGAAAAACTGATTTTGCAAACCGTAGAGTCCTTACAAATTAGGTTTGCCCATTTTCATTGTATGGAAAACTGGTTTGTCAGTAAATTGTAAATGAGAGAAGAAATGGTAAAGCATGATGGAGGGAAGGAATCTTGAGGGAGAGAGGGAGGGAGAAAATCATGCTAAGCTACTGTCAGAGATGAGTCCCAGTGCACTGAGATGTCTGACAGCCCCGACTCCTGAAACAGAGTTGGAGCAGCCAAATCAGAGACTGGGGGAGGAGCCCTCCCTAGTGAGCCAAGATGCTGGGAGAGATTCCTCAGAAGACCTTGACAGACTAATGGCCCAGACTGAGTCACTGCCCCCTCCCTCCACCGTCAGAACTCAAGTTTCTGAAGGGAAGGAGGAAGAGGGGTATGTCACAAAGCCAAGTGGGAAAAGTTAGGGGCAGGGCTCAGAAGCTTTGCCAGGATAGCCACCCTTGGAAACCAACCTAGGAGGGAGGGGCATCACTGCAAAGCAAGTCTGGCTGTGAGAGGTGCACCCCAAAACTGTAGGCAACTTCTTTACCCCCCCCCCCCAGTTTGTCTCCTCTAATTAGGAATCTCAGATTAGTGTTTTAGGGGCCTGAGGCAGTCTGAGAGTTTCCTGGAATCTACATTTGTAAAGAGGCCAGTTCCTAGCAAGATAAAGTAGTGACAGCCTGAAGCTTTGTCTCCTTGTGGTGTTGATTGCGAAGGGGGAAGGACTATCCACACATGACAGCTACTTTGAAAATAAGCCACCATAGGTTCGCTTGCTGACTCGAGCGACAGTCAGGCATTCTGCGGCTTGTTGTGGCTTGTTTCCCCTCTCAGTCCTCCTGCTAGCTCCTGGCATGTATCCCAAGGGCCTTTGCGGCAGAACTCCTCATTTCCTCAGTCCCTACATCAGCACCCTTTCTGCAATTGGACCACTGGGGTTGCCAGCTCCTAATGGAAATCCCCCCCCACACACACACACACACTGCATCAGATCAGCAAATGAAATTAATTTGCTGAGCACTTATGAACATGGTAACACATTCTCAACCTTTTATTTTTTTTTGTTTTTCAAAAGTCCTGTGCAAGAGCACAAGACCACGTGTCTGCTATTGAGCCCAGCATACCAATATCCTACTTTTGTCAATATCCTTGTCAATTTCATCCTCCCATTTAGGGCTTCCCTTGCTAGTGATCACCCTTTTTTAAAGGCTGCTTCATGTACTATTGAAATAATAACACCCACCCCTAAAGTTCCTTCTCTCATGGAGCTGCCAACCGCTTTCAGCTCCCCCTTTGTGCTTGTTGCCTCCCTACACTGGTCTCTGTTGTTAGCTGTGAGATATACATATGGGTTACAGAGCAGTGAGGCAGATTGTTAAAAATATGCAGATTTCATGGCAGAGCAGTCAACGCTGAGGAGGAAATCACACAAATTTCATGGCAGAGCAGTGAGGCAGCAGATCTCTAAAAATATGCAAATTTCATGGCAGAGCAGTAAAGCTGAGGGGAAAGTTACCATAATTTCAGGGCAGGGCAGTGAGGCAGATCACTAAAAAATGCGAATTTCATGGCAGAGGGGAAATCAGGCAAATTTTCTAGCAGCAGACTTTCCCAATGGTGCACTTGCACAAGAGTGAAAAAAATAATATTGAACAAGAGGGTTGCAAATGTGTTCAGGGCACTCTCCAGTGTCATTTCTTCTTGATGTATAGGAGCACGAGCTGGAGGGCACTGACAAGGGATGAGGGAAGATGGTGGTGGCACTAGCAAGATCACGAGAGTGGCAGGGTTTTTCACCACTCTTGCTGAGCACCTCAGTAGCTGTTTCCAACAAGCCACACTGAAGCCGCTGCACTGGGTTTCGATGTCATGACAATCCACCCTGAAAATAAGCCACCCTGAACAACGCAACAACAAGCCACGGGTTCTTGGGGGGTGGGTGGGTTGTTCATTAAAAAAAACATACCACCCTGTGGAAACTGCAAAAGGTTCGAACACCACAACAACCCATGGGTGATGACCCAAGCTGGGTTGTCATGCCATGCGCACCAGGTTAATGTGATGACTTGGTTCATTTGCATACTCCCAATCCATAGTTTGCCTTTCAAGTCTAAATCAAACCAGGAAGAAAATATTAGTCTGCGTATCACTTTTTTGTTTTTAACTGCAAACTACTGCTGGTTATCAGCTAGAGTTGTACATATAACTTTGGATAAGACTCCAAACAGCCTGCAGTATGTGACTAGATTTTCAGAATAATTAGTAAGGTTATATTTACCAATAACAGTCAACTTTCAGAGACTGACATTTATCGTAGTATGTGTCTGTATGTAGATACCATATACTCTGAAATGCTTGTCATCTTCCTACATTTAAACCTGACATGAGAGACCAGCTGACTCTCAGATATATCTTGTAGTTACAGACCTATCATGTGTATAGCAATACACAATCCTCAGTACCAAACAGCCTTACACAACCTTGTTTGTTCTAGTTTCAAGGTGAAGTTTGACAGTGTGCATTACTCGCACCTGTGTAAAAGTATTTTGGGAAGTTTTGTATTTAGAAAATCATTATGTATATTTTATTAAAGTCAAGCAAAAGTCTCTAGAATGTCACCTGGTAGCTCTTCAAAAACATTTTTTTAAACAATGTATGTTTCGTTTTGCTTCTGGATACATTGCTTGATAATTGAACACTGTGTATGCATTGAAGGAAAGTAAGACACAAATGCTGTTGTTTCTCAATTTTCCTTCCTGGAACTGTAATACTAAAGGCAACTAAATGGGTATTCTTATGCCTATTTACAAAATGGCATTACTTGAGAATGAGCATGCTGATTCTCCTAATCATGATTTTAATGGAATGTACTTCCAAATCAGTATATGTGGAATGACAGTTTCAAGCCATCCTTTAGGCTCACAACAAATGAACCAAATGGTGTTGTATTAATGTGCCATAAAAGAAAATGTCTGTGGTCTCTTTTGAAATCACATGACTGGTATTTTATTATGCAGATAGTAATGGACTCTTTCTCTTGGCTAATTCTGGAAAACATTAAAATAATTTTTCACAGATACCATATTAAGTGTAGAAAAAACAGTACATTGGATGCTAAAGATGTTGGAGGGGGTAGAATTAAGATTGAGATCTGTAATCCACAAATGTCAACTACAAAAGGTTGTCATTGCTTCTTCCAGATATTGATATATTTATGACTTACTTAAATTTACAAATGGCCAAAGCAAATATTAAAATGAAATGTAAAACTTATGAAGATGTATTTGAATGCTTCAAATGTGTTGCTTTAAAATCATTGCTGTATGCTTTCACATTATACCACAATCTAGAGAGAGAAAATATTATGTCACCCAGTGGGTTGTTATAAAGATTGTTTATGAAGTTGAGCCTAAGACTTAAAATACATTGAATTGGGGAGTTCTGAAAAATGAACTGCATGACACGGGAGACCAAATCATGCTAAAGTGCAGGGAAAGACTATACATCAGTTCAAAGGCTACATTATTCAAAAAATACAACCATAAAAAAGGTAATAAGATTACATTCTCACACTTCATGGCTAGTAAGGTGCATTAGGCTGCTCAGATATTCATAACTTACTGTGACATTTCATGAGATTACATTTTGCTGTGCACAGCCATTACTGCAGCTCCGATAATAACTAGCCAGCGTACGGACCTGGATTATGTGGTCCCTGTCTTTGCCAGCAAATTTGTGTCTTGAAGGTTGATCAGCTTCAAATTGCCATTAGAAAGGGTTAATGTGACATACCGTAGATGTGTGCACTTATGTGCATCTATAATATGTTTGCATATTAACAGTATATCAAATTCACTACAAATTGCATGTAACTGTTTCCCATATTTTCTTAAAGTAATTTCATAAAACAGTTAAATGAGAGAGATTTAAACCTAGTGTCTGGTCTTTAGGAATGTACTACTTCTAATGGTTAGTGAATTATTTGTGTTTTGCAGATTAGATAGGAAAACTAATATGTCAACTTCTTGGATGGGTGGTTACTGACAATGGTACATGTAGCCAAAAGTGAAAGATGTGTGGCAGAGAATTGAGGTGAAGGTGAGGTCACTTTAGTTAACAGCAAAATGTATGGCCATAAGGTGTTGGCATGGTAGTTGATGGTCAGTTAGAACAAAATGCATTAACTAATAGAAATAAACTTTAAAAAGCTAGTGAGCCTGGGATATTTTTCTAATAACTTTACATTGAGCTTGGCATTAGCACAAAAGTTGACTAATTCAACCATTGGTTCATAACCATAAATTCATATGTCATTTGATTCTACAATAGTTGCTTTCAAGATGTTGGCAGGGTTTTTTTGCATTTGAGCATGCCTTTCTTTTGAACGAAGTGCTTGACTGCTACTGATGCCTATATCGAACTGTAAGGGCTAGCCAGAAATCTTGGGTTACTTGGTTATCACTTGTGGCAGATGATATATCAGCCAGGAAGTTGCTCTCTGATCCTGGCATTACAACGGGAGATAGCAAACATAGTCCCTTTAGATTTAGTGTGAGCCCTCCTAGGATTTATAGGTTAAAAATAACCTTAAATTGTGGCTGAAAGCAGTTACGTGATCCTAGTGGCCATCTCTGCTAGGAAACCTGCACCACCACCAGCTTTAAAACACACTAGGTCAAAGAAGCCTGAGAACCATATTCCATTTCCATTGACTTGCAAGCAGTCCTCCATCACCACAAACACAGAGACTGGAGAAAGACCTTTTTCACAAGCTGTTATCTGTGTAATTCTTCCTTCTTGAGATAAGGGTAAAAAAAATAAATAAACAGATATATTTTTAAAGTAGTATTTTTTATCTGTTTCCCTTATTTGTATATTCTCTTTAGAAATCTGATACACTCACTATAGCTTTCTAATCTTGAGGTGTTTGACATCGTTGTTGATTTATGTTAAGAATGCTGAAAAACATGCTTCCCAACTTATATATTTCTCTTCAACACTTCAGACCTTGAATAATGAGTGGGAGCTGCTAGGATTCATGGAAAAGCAAGGAAGAGTGACTGTTTGGGTGAATCTTATATCCGCCTGAATATATTTCTTAATGAAAAATCTGATCTGATCAGTTTCTGCTTCCACTAACCTCCTATACCCAGTGGGTGTCATTCATTGAATTAAATAGAGCCCTGGTGTGAAAACCCCTATCATCAGACTAGCTAGCAGGTTGCCTCAGGACTGAGACACAATTCATCCTCATCAGTTTAAGGAAAAGCAAATGCCATATTAAGGAACATAGCTAAGCAAGCCAGGAGTATGGGTGCAAGGGCAATTATGGATTGGAGACAGTTGGTAGAATTGGTCAGTGGAAACAGGTTAAGGGATCTAATGCATAGGAAGCCAAGTTGCAACCATAGTTCGTCTTCGTCATCCGTGTGCAGTTCCACATATGGGTTTTGTGCCTGAGCAGAGCTCCATTCCAGAAACTTCTATAGTTAGTCTAGAGTTTTAGTGGGAACCCCACTCTCCTTTTCCAAGCACATGTGCTGGGGCATGGCTCCTGCCTTCCCACTCAATTCTCTTCTCACCACCGCAGCAGTAACTTCAGGGAACTTTGTGGGGGAAAGAAAAACACTCACAAACCAGTTTGGGTTTTTTTCGACCCTTTTTGTTAGTTAGTTCTCTTTTTCTGTCTTGTCCATCTTTTACTGTCAGTTTGCTTTTTTATTTGCTGTTGACACTTCAGTCATTTGCCTTTGGGGTGGCCCTCCTGGGCCTGAGCCTTACAGACTGCTTTCCCCCGTGAGTGCTTTTCTTGGAGAAGCAAGTTACCACCATCAGACACTTGTGATCTCTGTCTCCTTTGGGACAGAGTCACGTGTATGAATCCTGTGTAAGCATTACCTCACATTTGCTAGGGCAAGCCAGATGAAACAGGGCCTTACAGCTTCCTGCTCTCCTGCAAGAAAAGACACTTCAGGTAGCAGACTTTGGTAAAGTTGATCAAATTCGCCAATGTTGCCTATGAGATTGCTGCAACACTTGTTTATCTGGAATTTCTCCAACATTCTCCTTGCCTCCAGGAACAGAATAATCACTGAAGTGGTGGATACATCTTCACCACTTGCTTTAAAGGTTCAGCTTCTCCCCACCGGTCCCTCCAGTCACTGTGATGACTGATGCATCGCAATGGGGTTGGGGAGCACACATGAAGGCGTCCATATCATCATTCTACTATAGTTCACTGCACTTGCTTTGTGCTTTGCACTAACAGGTTCATTACAGGTTGTGATAGTCAGATGAAACTGGAGAACATCCAAAATAACCCATTGGAAAAAAGAAACAAAGTCTCAAGATGTAGAGAAAAAATTATAGTTTTATTCTTTGAAGTAGCCCAATGTGTTTTGGCGCTGCACCATATATTTTGGACCACCTTCAGTGGTTAATTTTTTTAAAAAATGGCCTGCAGATATCTCTGAAAAGATATGTCTCCACGACAAATCCAGTCACATGATTTATCTTGGAGACATATCTTTCAGAGATCTCTGCAGGCATTTTTTTTTTCAGTTTTAACCCCTGAAGAAGGCCCAAAATATATGGTGCAGGACTGAAATGCGTTGGGCTACTTTGAGGAATAAAACTATATGTATACTTTCTACATCGTAACAGGTTGTCACAGACAACATAGCCATTCTTTACTACTTAAACAAGGGGAATGAGGTCTCACACCTTGCTATGCCCTAGTATTGAAATGTTGGGGGGGGGGGTGTCCTGCACAGAGTGATGTTTATCACCATTCATCTTGTAGGGAAAGCAATGTCTTGGCAGACCTGCTGAGCTGTGTCACCCAGTGTTCCCATGAATAATCACTAGTGACATGGGCAGTGAGTCTGCTGTACTGTCAGGGAATCCTCTTGGTGGATGTCCTCACCACAGATGAGAATAGGTGATGCAGACTATATTGCAGTAGAACAGGGGTGGAGCAGGATAGAACCATTCCATATGTTCCTCCCCAATCCCACTTCTCACGTTGAGAGTCACTATGATTGCTCAGGACTGAGGACATTACATAATTCTTAACTCTTGGTGGACCAGACAGCCATGGGTCGCAATGCTGATGCACTTCTCAAGGTCCTTCAAGTGACCTGTATATTGTCCACCCAGGCATTCTACAAAGCAAAGTGAAATATTGTTGTGATGCTTGCTGCAGGGTCACCTGAAAGACCTTCGCGATAGTGCTAGAGAAAGGTTCTGCTGCCTGATGAGCCGTGCTATCAGGCTGAGGTTATAGAAGTCCAGATGAAGGTCTGCTTTTCCCCATTCAGTAGTAAAATTTCATTCCATTTATTACATTTCTATACTGCCCAATAGCCAAAGCTGTCTGGGAGGTTCACAGCATCCTAAAACATATAATAAACCCTTTAACATTTATAAATTTTAAACAGCTTAAAAACAAGTTAAAACAATTGACAATAAAACTACCAGGACCTGATAAAAAAACTAAAATGCCCCATCATGTGCTGTCAAATGCCTGGGCGCAGAGGAAAATCTTAACCTGGCATTGGAACAGTGACAGTGTTGGCAACAGGGGGACCTTACTGGGGAGAGTATTCCACAGTTGGGGCCACCACCGAGAAGGCCCCCTCCCTTGTTGCCACCTTCAGAGCCTCCCTCAGAGGATGCACTTGGAGGAGGGCCTTGGATGTTGATTGTGGTATCCGGGCAGGTTCATATTGGGAGAGGCGCTCTGTCAGGTGTTGCGTTGCTGGTCTGTATAAGGCTTATAGGTCAAGACCAGCACCTTGAATTGGGCTTGGAGACATAAAGGCTGCCAGTGCAATTGGGACAGAATCGGTGTTACATACTCAGACCTTCTGGTCCCTGCTATAAATCTGGCCACTGCATTTTGCAAATGCTGCAGCTTCCAAACCATCTTCAAGGGCAGCCCCATATGGAGTGCCTTGCAGTAATATAACTTGGAGCTTGGAGATTACTGGAGTATACACTACTGAAGCCAGGCTATCCCTGTAAAGATAGGGGTATAGCTGGGCCACCAGCTGAAGCTGGTAGAAGGCACTCTGTGCTGCTGAAGCCATCTAAGCCTTAAGTGTCGGTGATGATTCCAGGTGAATCCCCAAGCTATGAACTTACAACCCCATCCAGAACAGGCTGAACACCCTCCATCCAGTCAGAAGAACAACCCACTAATGGTGTCTCATTCTTATCTGGATTGAGTTTCAGTTCAGAAGCCCTCAATACTTCATGAAAGGTCTGTTTAACCTGTATACACACATGCTGTCTCACCATCCACCTCTTCTTGAAGTATGTCTGTTTTTGCACAGCTAACAAAGTCTGTCTTTGAGCCACCTGCCACATGCTCTCTTCAGCTTCTGTCCTGAAAGGTCTTATTTCTGTTGGCAATTGTTTCTGCCTGTAGAGCGAGAGAGTTCTGCACACTTTGGCATGACCCACCATTCCTGCTCCTGCATAGGGAGAAAGAGGTCCTGAGGCTAGACATTTCTTTTCTCCCAAAAGTGCAGTCCCCATTTTGCCTTAGCTAGGACATTCACCTCCTGATTTTCCTCCCTAATTCCACTAGAATTCTCCTTCCATGCCTTGGGTGTTTGTTCCTATGGTGTTCTATCTGAACTGGGTACTTAAGACAGACTGCAAAGCTTTCTCTCTGCTATGAGGGTCCCTAGAAGGTACAGGCAGTCTCTGCACAGTGCTTATCTTGCTGGACTGCCTCCACTGTCTGTGTATGCTGCCAGCTGACAAAGCTCCCAGTACCACAGCGATCTGAGCTCACTGCTTTAGAGCTGTTGCAGCATCTACAATATTCATCTGTCACTATTGGTTAGATATCCAGGCCCAGGCTGGTGCTTCCTTAGGACAGCCATGCTCAGCTCATTGGCTTCTTAACACCGGTCCTTCATCCACTAAGTAAGCTTGCTTCTCTAACCATGTGTGGGACTGCACAAAGGCCATGAAGAAGAAAGACAGATTGCTTACATGTAACTGTACTTCTTTGAGTGGTCATTTGTACAGTCACACAACCCACTGTCATACCCTGCTGCAGGTGCTTTTATGCCTGCGTTTCCTCTTAGCTTTTGTTTTCATAGCTGCTGTGTTGAATTGAGCAGGAATCACACTACTTGAGCATGTTATGGGTGTGTGTGTGTGAGGATAGGGTTCCTGTCTAGTCTAGTTATAGAAGTTTCTGGAATGGAGCTCTGCACAGGCGCAGATATGACCACTGAAAGGATTACAGTTACAGGAAAGAGCCTGTCTTTCTCTGTCAAGAGCAATGTACTGTGCAGCCCTATGTATGTTTACTTGCTCAGTGGGACTTGCTCTCAGGTAAGTGTGCATAGGATTACAGTCTTAGTCATTTTTATGTCTCATTGAAATCAGCAGGACAAGTTAAGTTGTGGATAGAGTAAGTAGTTTGTCCTATCCATTTAACTGGAACTTTAGTGTGATTACCTTTCTTTGGTTGGGAGCATAGTGTCCAGGACAGAAACTACAATTCTTAAATGCACTTAATTGGGAGTAAGTCCTAGTGAACTCAGTAGGGCTTATTTCTGAGTATATACGTATACGTTCGTACTATGAGGGACTAGCATGGGTTAGTAATATATTTAATCTTTGGAAATAAATTGGTAAGAAGAACGCCAACTATAAATATGTTGCAAAATCCTAGGAAAAAAATAAAACAACCAGGATCATAACTTTTATTTCTTATTTCAACATGGGCTTCTTACATACATTGATACCTGTTGGTAGATTGTTAAAGTGAAATGTACTGGTTCAGGTAGCAATCCTATACACACTTACCTGGAAATAAGTGCCATTGAGCTCAGTAGGACTTACTTCTGAGTAGGCATGTGTGGAGTTGTATTGTTAGCTAGTTAGTTAATCAATTGTCCAGTCTAATCTAAACTTTCTAGTAGTGTCCGCTCATATCCTTAGCATGTAGCCTCCAAGGAAGAGGTGCCCCTATTGAATATTGTAAACTTTAAATAGATAATTCTTGTAGAGAGAAAAAAAATACTAATATTTGTTCTTTTTAAATTGAAGCTTGTAGGAGGTCACTTTGATCTGGAAATGAATTTTATTATACAAGAAGGAGAGAGTATTACTTGCATGGTGGACTTGTTGGATAAGTGTGATGTCACTTGCCAGGCTGAGGTATGGAGTATGTTTACAGCCATCCTGAAGAAGAGTATACGAAATCTCCAAATTTGCACAGAAGTGGGTCTCATTGAGCACGTACTTCAGAGGATTGATAAGACTGACAATATGATTGCAGGTATGACTTCTTAAATGGCCCTTGGATAGGAAGTAACTCTGGTAGGGTTTAATTGAAACAAACTTTTTCATTAACTGTTTTCATTGGTAAAATAAAATGTTGGGCATTAATATAAGTCTTATAACTCACTTCCCTTAGATCTCCTAGTTGATATGCTGGGAGTATTAGCAAGCTACAGTGTGACAGTCCGGGAGTTAAAGCTGTACTTCAGCAAACTTCAAGGAGACAAAGGAAAATGGGTAAGTATTGCTCTGCGTTTGGCAAAAGCTAATTTTGATTTCATTGAAAGGGATTTCATCATCTTCTTGCACAAATGCATGAACTGATTTTAAGGTTAATAGAAAGATTTGAACCTAGAAGGAGACTATATAGAAAGTTGTAACCAGGTGGTAATAACCCAGCGAATGGATGTCTGTCTTGTATTATTGTCATATGATGCATTGTAGATAATGTTAACCTTTGCCACTATCTCTGAGCTGACGTAGTGTTGAGCTCTAAACATCCCAGACTGTTGATAGGATATATGTGACCATCTATGCATAATAGCATTATTGTAATGTGTAAATCTGTGGAAGTGTTAGAAGTCTAAAAATTCATAATCATGTTCAATCACCTTTACTGGGTTTTGTATTAAAATACTAAATTAGCTTACATGAGAAATCATTCTTTGAATAGCCACCACATGCTGGGAAGCTGTTGTCTGTATTAAAACATATGCCTCAGAAGTATGGACCTGATGCCTTCTTCAACTTTCCAGGAAAAAGTGCTGCAGTAAGTAGATTTCTCCATTAAGTTTCTATGCCTTTTGTTTTCATGTATATCTTTTGGTGGTTTCATTTGGGTTCTTTTATTCTGCAAACAAATATAATAGTTCAGTGAAAACATAATGCAAATCTCTCCCCCTGTGCCTACTTTGGAAATAGGAATCAATGCTCATGTGCAGGGAATGGCAAATTAAAAATGTTCTTCATAAACCTCTTCATAGTTATGTAACATTGTTTCTCCATTATGATGATTTGCTAATACCAAACTGCTGATGCACAAAACGCCCATTAAGGCAGGGGTGGGAAATCTTGGTTATGCACGATAGGTGGCAGGTCAGGTGTGCATGTCAGTGTGCACTTCAAATGGTGAAGACTGTGTCCCCACGTGCCATTTTCCTCATTTAAGAGTGCTAGCCTATCTAGATAGGCAGCTGCCTCCAAACTTGGAGGTGACCACCTATCCAAAGCAGGGCAGGAGAAGCACGGAGGGGATTGTTCCCTCCACACTTCTCCTGCCCTGCTTTTTCGGCTAGACAGCTGATTGCAGCTGTCTAGCCGCAGGAGGGCAGAGCAGGGGAGGAGGCTGCTGTATGACACATAGGATGTGTCGTACAGGCAGCTACACTCTCCATTCTCAGAATGCCCCCAGCCACACCCCTTTCCGGCTGCTCCATGCTCCTCTTGCGAGCACGGAGGATGGGGCTTCTTCACGCTGCCTCAGAGGCAGCGCAGAATTGCGGGGAGGTCGGTTCTCCGGGAACCGACCTCAGAGCATGGGCTCCGAGGTCGGTTCCTGGAAAACACCATATCCTATGCCTGTCTAGCTGCTGTCTAGCAGCCGTAGGATTGCTCCCTAAATTGTCCTCCGGACAGCCCACCAAACAGCTTTTGACGAGCTGTGCGGAGCACAATTGTACTGGGAAAGGGGGCACACAAAGAGAGTCCTCCTCCCCGCACAATTGCAGCAGAAGCAGTGGTTTTCAAGGGCCGCAGGTTGTCCATATGTGCAGCAAGTGCAGCTATGCATTAACTGATCAAAACCTGGTTTGGAGTGCATTAAAGATTAGTCGTCACTGATTTAAAAATCATGGCTTGCGGAAACTTTATGGCTGGTTCACCTGATTAAATAAACTCAATTTTCAAGCACTATTCCCAGTAAAGGTTGCTCTGAAAACACTTAATGCATAGGAAATTTGATTGCAATGTTCCATCCATAGGTGAAAATAAATTATTAGACGTTAGGATTTTATATTCCCTAAGCAAACTGAGCTGCATATTATAGAGGATCTATTAAAAATAACCTGACTTGCCTGCTTCGTTATAACACGGTGGGGTAGGGTACATGTTCTAATTATCAATGCTGGACCTGATTCCATTGTCCTGGGTTTCTTTAATCTTCAGAATGAGATTATTGTACTGCACTAACTCCTGTGTGTCTGCTGGTTTTGCCACCTCCTTATGCTTCTTAGTAACATGGCATGCCCAAAATAACTTTGATTTGGTGAGCAATATTTTTTCCTAACTCAGGAAAAAAAAAGTGGGCAAATTCCCACAATTTCTAGTGGAAATTGCCAGGTTGCTCCACTCCAGCTGTTATTACAAATTGTAGGTGCGTGTTTTGCTCTGGAATACAGGCAATGACTTCTGTGTGTGGTTTGCCAGGTTGCTATAGTGGTTCTACGCTCCTGCCCCCCTTTGATGCTTACAGGCACACCCTTAATTAAGAACTTATTATGGGTTTCCTTTATAAAAAGGTTTTGGACCTGCTGAAAAAAATTATATAATATTTCTATATAATATTTACTATGATGGTATTTATCGTGCTGGACTATTAATTACTTCATGGTTTTTTAAATAGTAACCAAAGTGACAGTTTCTTACACTGAAGTGTTTATACAAAAGTAAAAGCA
This sequence comes from Heloderma suspectum, assembly GCF_057233095.1. Lineage (NCBI taxonomy): Eukaryota > Metazoa > Chordata > Lepidosauria > Squamata > Helodermatidae > Heloderma > Heloderma suspectum. The sequence continues at coordinate 65,009,349 of NC_139462.1, read as the reverse complement.
AATATTTCTTTAGTAATATAAAATATTATATTACTTAGTTTTATCTGTTGGGTTTTATGGACTGACTTGGATAACTTTTTTCTGTGCATCACATTGAAATAAATGAATAAAAAGACAAAATGTTGCAATATCAAAATACAGACATATAGATGTACATTTCAGTGTTTGATAGATACATAAATAAAATATCAAAAAATGAATCTTACTAAGGATGATATTAATCCTTATCATTAATTAATGATATATAATATCATTAATTAATGATATATAATCATTAATTAATGATTATATTAATGAATAATGTTCATTAAAACGTATTATAGTGAAATACTTCAAGGAATGCTCTATCAACCATACAAGCTGATTACTGATAGATCCCCTCTGGAAGGATTTATGACATGTGTTTGGTCAGGAATAGCTGCAGAGTTTAGTAATGTCATGAGGAGTCCTGCTGACACTCAGTTCTTTGATGTTTTTGTTCGTTGATATTGATCACCTGGACAGCGTCTTTGACCATAAGATTACAGAAATCTCTGTTGAAAATTACACAGAAAGTCTCTGAAATGCAACAGGGAAGCAAATGGTAACTGCAATGCAATGTTACATATTTGGACAAAGAACAAATGCCCATGAAAATAGTAGTTTTGATTATACCTAAATATAAGTTAAACATTTCTTGGCTAAAGTAGAACTTGCACAATGTTGATGTTTAGCTTAAGGATTTATATTTTTCCCTTAATAATGGCAAAGGCCTGCCTTCATTTTAATGTCTGTGCTGTTTGTCAGAATAAAATAAGAAATCATTTGCAATAAGTCTTTAGACAAAAGAAGAGTTCAGTAAAATGTAGGTTATTAAGAAATAGAGCTTTAGACTGCAATCCTCTCCACACTTACCTGGCAGTAAATACCACTAAATTCTGAGTAGACAGGCATAGGATTGTACTGTTAGTTATTTTCAAAATATTGGGTATAATATACTTTATTTATTATGTTTCTATGTGATCATTTTAGATTGTTTTAACAAATGCGAAAGAAGAGCTTAAAATGGGAGCGAGATTTGAATGTGAAGAGGCAAATTTTAGTATCAAATCCACTCCACCTTAATGGTGTAAATTCTTCATTTTGCATACTTTCTGATCCTACACCCAAATGACTTGCTTTATATTAACTTCATTTTTCTAGGCAATTGCTTTACCTCCTATAGCCAAGTGGCCCTACCAGAATGGATTTACCTTTCATACTTGGTTAAGAATGGACCCTGTAAATAATATCAATGTAGACAAGGATAAGCCTTACTTATATTGGTATGTATGTATTATTTTATACATGTCCTGGAATTTGTTTCATCTATGCTTTATAAGATGGCTTTCACCACTAAATGTGAATAAACTGTAAATCTAATAATTTTAAATACATTTTTCAGTTTTCGAACAAGCAAAGGACTCGGTTATTCTGCTCATTTTGTTGGTGGCTGTTTGGTTATAACCTCAATTAAATCAAAAGGAAAAGGCTTTCAGCACTGTGTGAAATTTGATTTCAAGCCACAAAAGGTGAGTTCGAAGGAGCTATCCTTGAACATGTCCAGTTAATGAAAGTAAATGCATGCTAATAGGTATTTTTGTTGTAGTCTCTGCTCTGTAGTACTTAGTAGCCAGTGGCTCTGGTGGTAGTAGGATGACATTTGTTGCATGATCTATGCATTCTGGCTTTTTTTAAAAAAACAGAAAAGATCCTGGCATCTGAATTTAGTTTGTAGTTTAAAAGAAAAGACAGTATTTTCTAGGTCCAGCAAAAAAAAAAAAAAAAGTTGCCTACAAGTAATCATGCAGGTTCTGGTTTTCTTGTCACTTGTCCTGGTCATTTTTTCATAAGGTGACCTTCCTGTGTCTTTTTATAGAGAGTGTTTTAGTTGAAAGGGATACTCAGCTTTACTCCTCAGTTGATTAAATCTGGGATTTGGCAAGTTAGGAAAAACTCTAGATTTCAAGGAGTATTCCTCATAGTAAATACCAACAACACAGCTAGACAGACTGGTGAAAATATTTATGATTAGAGTACTTCCCACTTCCCCTGCCCAAATCAGGGGAATATTTGTTCAGATATGTTAGTTTAGTTTATCAGGATTGTTTGGGTATATTAGTTTGATTTATAGTTGTTATATTTTAATCGTTTTGGTGCCAATATTTCTGCTTATTCTAAATGCCGCACAATTTTCAACATGCTAAAAAAAATTACAGTAATTTAAATTTAATCTAACTCATCTGCATTTCTTATGTAGTGGTACATGGTTACTATAGTGCATATCTATAACCGCTGGAAGAACAGTGAGCTCAGATGTTATGTGAATGGGGAACTGGCATCTTATGGAGAGATAACATGGTTTGTCAATACCAGTGATGTAAGTAACTTGCTACACAAAATGGTTCAAAATTCTGCCTGTATCCTCATTGCCCCTTTCTCGCTTGTTGCTTATGTTGAGATTGAATTGTTGAGGTGAGAATAAAAAAATGGGTAAGTGGGAATGAAAAATACCCTTTACTACTCCCTTAACCTTTCCGATTATGACTGTTGCAGAGTGGCTAGTGTTTTAAGGGTAATTAACCTGCCTTAAAGGATGGAGTATGAGCCCTAAGTTAGCAAGTGAATGAGCTACCATTCTTTGGTCGCAGTGACTAAAGTGGGTTAGTTATGTATTCAGTAAATATGTATTGAAGATATGGAAAAGATACAGAGGGCGGTTCTAAGGAACTAGGTGGTGAGTAACTACTCTATGTTGGACAGATCTCAAACCTGTGCCCTTATAACAACTGAAGCACAGAATCTGTGGTATGACATATCCCAGTGTTATATTGGGGTTTAAACACATGAAGCTTCCGTATATCAAGTTGGGGCATTGGTCTGACTATCCCAGTGCAGTCAACTGCAACTGGCAGCAGCAGTCCAAGGCCTCTTTTATTTCCTTGCCCAACCCTTCTACCTTAAACAGAAATGGTAGTGATTGAAAGTGGGACCATCTTCATGCAAAATATTAGCTCTACCACTGACCAATAGACTTTCTCTATCTCACTGTTAAAAAAAACAGTTAATCACGGTCAAATAGAATTTTGTATTTCCTTAGTCCAAAAGTAAGTGAATCCTAGATGCGTACATGGAGTGTAATAGGTACAGGGAACTTCTCCATTCTCTTATGTACAAGGTTTCCACATACATAGATTATAGAACCTTGTCTGACATTAAAGGAATGTGTACCTTCTCTACTACAGAGTTCCATGTGTGTGTGCGCGCATGCGCGCGCGCTCCAAAGCCATACATTCGATTGGGATTTGTTAACATTGAACCCATTTTTATTATTTAAATATTTTGTTTTCTTTCCTAGACATTTGACAAATGTTTCCTGGGCTCCTCGGAAACAGCAGATGCCAATCGAGTGTTTTGTGGCCAGATGACAGCAGTTTATCTTTTCAGTGAGGCCCTCAATGCTGCTCAGATTTTTGCCATTTATCAACTTGGTCTGGGATACAAGGTATGTAGTCTTAACAGGATATTAAGGTATGTCTGTATTTCGCTGGAGTTAACAAAAATCTAAATTTTGTGGTGGGTTCCTTTCAAAAAGATTATGACACTCTTATGAAAGCTATGTGCATATTTTTTCTGTTGAATACATGCAGAATATCTAACTAAACTGCAAAATGGAAATGGAAATAGAAAAAGAGTGCTTAATTTTAAAAGCAGTATAAAAATGGTGCTTGGGAGAATATTTAATATTTTTTGGATGCAATACCAGAATGCAACCAATATATGTATAGTTCTGATTTCTAATTGCATTTGTACAATCAAACACTTGACTAAATATTTTCAGCAATAAAATAAAGTGTAAGAGAAAAGAGGATAAAAATGGCAGCAATGATTTATTAATCCTTTGTGTAATTATATTATACTGTAAATATTAGACACATTGGATTTGGTTTCTAAGGATTGTTCACATATTCTAGAATATCTTCTGATACACAATTGCTTTTCAACAATTGATTTACTCCAAAGATTCAGATCCTGTGTTGTGAACAATATGACAGCCAGTTTGTATGTAATTCAGCTAAGCCATGGTTAAGCATTACGAGAAAGAGCTATAAGGAATTGCAAGGAGGAGATCTAAAGCTTCCATTTTAGGTTAACCACAAATTAGTGTGCCATCCAAACCCTAAACTCGGATTAATCTTAACTATGGGTTATTCAAATAAGCTAGCTTCATAACCCACATTTTGAAGTTGGCTTGTTTCAACAAAACATAGTGAAAATGGTCAGGTTCGAGCAATGTGACATGTTCCGTTTAATCTAAAACATAAGTGAAAACTTCCAGTTCCTCTTTGCGGCTGCGTTGGAGGAGGAGAGGAGAGTGCGGGACCCCAAAGCTTGTTGTAGGTCATCATTATAGCATTACATGTGAACCAGCTGCGAGTGTTCCAACCACTGTTACAAATACAAGCAAGCATGTTTTCTTCTAGAGTGTGGCAATGAAACCATCCTACCAAAAGATACTTCCTTCTCCTTCTCCCCAAATCCTTATGTGCTTACTGTTTCTAAAAAGTAAACCCTGTTTAAGACATGTGTCTAGAGAATTAAAAGAATGTCTCTTCTCTTCACTGCTCTTGTATGACAGATACATCAGTGATCACTAACTTTGAAAATACATCTCAAACCTCTGTGGTTGTCTTGAAGTATTTGGCTGCACATGAAAAATTTATTTCCAATTGCATTCTAACTGAAGATGCTAATTAAAAAAATGTGTTTCCATTCTAGGGAACTTTTAAATTCAAGGGAGAAAGTGATCTCTTCCTTGCTGATCATCACAAACTCTTACTGTATGATGGGAAACTTTCGAATGCTATTGCCTTTACGTACAATCCAAGGGCTACAGATGCACAGCTCTGTCTAGAATCATCACCCAAGGAAAACTCTTCTATCTTTGTACATTCACCACATGCCCTCATGCTACAGGTATTTTGGCATGCCTATTTTCAAGTTCAAGTGGATGGGGATTTCCTTTGTTTTCTTTCCCCTGGATACTTTTGTGTTCTGCTTTGACTGTGAGTCCTTTGTAAGACTTGGGGCCCATCTGTTTTGTTTAGATTTATAGCTTGATCCATCCCCAAATGTAGTTGTTTTGTGGAGTGCAGTTATATGCTCTCTGACTTTTCTTTTTTTCTTAAACTAAATAGGCCAAGTGCTTTTAAAGCCTGATAGATTTTCCATTCCTACAATTATTTAAACTGCCTTTCCTTGAAGCTTCTTGTAATAACACATGTTCATGCTCCCTCATATTCTGTGTCATGTCAACAAGGTTACAATATAATTTGTACATATTCTATTGAAGCATTTAGGGCACATTAGGAATGCTTAAAAGCAATATTCATGTATAATTTGTTCAAACTTGGCATTAACAGGATGTAAAGGCAGTCGTAACCCATTCTATCCAAAGTGCAATGCATTCAATTGGAGGAGTGCAGGTGCTTTTCCCTCTGTTTGCACAGCTGGACTATAGGCAATATTCATTGGATCAACCTGACACAACTGTTTGGTAAGAAGTTTTTATTCGCTCTTCAAATTCCCAATATGTTTTTGTGTGTCCAAATGCTAGAGAAATTAGTATTCTCCAGCACTAAAGTATTCTTAAGCCTGATCTTTCAGGAAGACTGAGTAGCAACTGTGAACATGCTAAGATGGGAAGTATTTATCTAGATAAATAAAGTAAGCTGAAGATCAGATGTGCATTAAATGATGGACATGCACATCTAAATATAGCCAAGGTGAAGATGTCGTGAGAGCCAGTTTAGCTTTATGGGAAAAAAAATTATCTCCAAATAATGCAATTATATTGCAGCATTGGAGACATTATTTATACTTTCAAGGTTAGATCATGTTAAATCTCTTGTGCAGAGAAGACCTTGAGATGAAGTCAAGATTACTGGCACCAGGTCTTCTACACAAATGTGTACATCATTCAGGAGCAATGTAATTTATGGTGGTGGTGGTGGGGGGGGAGATATGGAAAATCTCTTTCTCAGGGATGAATTCCTTCCTGTCAAAAGTGTGTGTGAGGTTATTTTTTACAGAGCTGCTGGTTCTAACCAAGGAGAGTTTATCTTCCTGGCCCAGTGCTTGATCAGTGAAAGATGTCTTGTATATCCAAACTACTTCAACTTCACTATGGGACTGTCAAAAACAAAGGCTAGAGGTTTTCAGACAACTAATGATGATGTTCTGTAGTATGGGCTATAAAAGTGACTCTATTATAGCATGTTTTTAATACTGAAGCATTCTATAGCAATTGCCACTTCTAGCTATTTTAGCAAAAACATTTTAAGGAAAAGGTATTAGGAATCTGGAGTGTAGCACTCAAACTTCCTTTAAAAAACACAGCAATGCAAATCCCTTGCCCTGGCCTTCCCTCTATACTTCCATTGCCAATTTATGGTTTGTGTTTCTGATTCTCCACTTCTACTGTAGCTTCTGAACCAAGATGCGTGGGTTTCTTAAGACTCCTGATGTCAGTAAAAGTATGAGTCGTTGTTCAGATATTATAAATCAAGGAGGTAATTGGAAGTGCGTGGGAAATTTTGTGCTGTGTTTCCCACTTTCTGTGCACTTCTCAGCTGACCTTTACATGGAGCGTAATGAGATCTGAGTGAGTGATCCATAATAGTAATTTGACACATTTGAGCAATCAGGTCAGCTCAGAAGTTGCTCTTCCATGAGTGGAAAACCTCTTCTGCTCATGGAAGAGCTGTTTGTTAGTTTGTTTTATTAAAATATTTTAAAACTGCCAATAATCCTTGTAGATACCAGGGCAGTGTACAAGAGCATGACCAAATTTATAATATAAAATATAATAATACATTAAAATACAATAGAAAACAGTAAAACAGTATAATTGGGATAAGAGAAGGCAGCAGTTACAAAAGATGAACAGATCACATCAACTAATTCAAATGCCTGAGAAAACAACAAGGTTTTGAGTTGGCACCAAATATTGGTTGCCACCAGTCACATCTCCATGGGAAAGGTATTCCACAATCAGGAGGCAACCACAGAGAATATTCTCTCCCTTGTTATCACATAATGTACCTGAAATACTTGGAGCAGATCCTCCCCTGATGTTAAGCTTCCATCTTAGCTGAAAATTGCTGAATGGAAATATTATGTTCCTTTTAGAGGTAGCCCTTGTACAACCATTTGCACAAGATAGATTGGTATCTTGTTAGCTTCTATATCTGTAACTCTTCATAGTTTTAAATCCCTTACAAGTTTTCAAAGTAAGTCCTGGTGGATGGGTCAGACAGTACCTCTTTCCAATGCAAGTTTTGCAACAGGGAACTTTATATGTACTGGCCATTAGGGCTTTCTTTGTAATGGGGAACATTTCTAGAACGTGGGTCACCTTCCATCTCCCACAACACATCACATGTCTAAATGTACCCTACCTATACACTGCAGACAATATCATGCACTACCTTTTGCATATTGTGATGTTGTTCACTGTATGAAGTCTTCCACTAGCACTTTCACATGGGGTGATTGTTATAGTTTCTGTCCAGATAACCACAATGTGTGCAAATTCAGTAGTTTTACTGGAAGTATTAAAAAATGGAACTACTTTAATAAGTAGTATGTGGTACTGGATTGAGAGGAGGAATATATAAGAAGCTTAACAAAAAATGCAACTCTGCTTTTTTGAACAGTAAATCTACCACCCTTTAAAATGCTGTAATACAATACTTCAATGTATTTTTTTAGTTCCATTCTGTTGGCTTTCATCATGGAATTGCTGAAGAACTCAATTGCTATGCAAGAACAAATGCTTTCCTGTAAGGGCTTCCTTGTAATAGGATACAGTCTTGAAAAGGTAAATGAAACACGATGCTTGCTTTTTCCCCTCATTTTGAATCTTCCTGTGATTCATGTTTTGGTCATGTTAACCATTATCTACAATTGAACACATTATTTTTCTGTTTCTACAGTCTTCCAAAGCACACATTAGCAGAGTTGTGCTAGAACTTTGCCTTGCCTTTGCTAAATATCTGAGCAATTTGCACCATGGTGTGCCCTTACTGAAGCAGCTGTGTGATCATATTCTCCTTAATCCTGCAATATGGATTCATACTCCAGCCAAGGTAAAACAGTTTCCATTTATGTGGATAGCTCAGAATGACTTATTTAATTTATTTAAAATATTTCTTGGCCGTCTTTCAGGGCAGAAGCCCTCCCAAGGCGGCTTTGAGCAATAAAACACATAGAACCATTATGATATTAAAAGCATTAAAAACATAAACACAATAAAAACAGCAGTAGAAACCAACAATAAAAATAGCAATAAAAGCCAACAATAAAAACAGCAACAGCAGCGATCATATCAGGAGAAGGCCAAGGTAAAATAATATGTTTTCAAGACCTTCTTAAAAGCCTGCATTGATGGAGCATGGTGGACTTCCGGTGGCAACTTATTCCAAATGTGTGGGATCACTGCAGAGAAGACCCTCTCATGTGTGGTCACCCACCTAACTGCTCTCATAGGTGGGCAGTTGAGCAAGGCCTCTCTTGCTGATCTTACAGTGCGGGCAGACTGATATGGATGACATATGTTGGTGCACACTAATAACCGTAGATACTTGAGGTCAGAAAAGCCTAGTTCTAAGGACATATTTAGTTCACACATGAATTTGTCTGGCTGCATTTTCTGTGCCTGAACATGTTTATGCATGTAATATTATGGACAAACATAACATGTGAATTAGTGGTATACAGATAATACGAGAATACATCAGAAATACCCCTCTTCTCAAGCTAGATACATGTGCATCCTATAATGTCTACTCAGAAGTAATGCCCATGTAATTCAGTGGGAGTCCTGGTAAGTGTGTGTAAGATTACAGCCTTACAGTTGTAATTACACAGCCTCTACTTGTCTGGGGCTTTATTTTCTCATGTGTATGAAATCTCAGTTAACCTCTTATCTTCTTAATTGGGTGATGTAGGTTCAGCTGAACCTGTACACATACCTGTCTACCGAGTTCATTGGCACAGCTAACATATACAATGCAATTCGCCGCACTGCAACAGTTCTACAGGCGATGCACACACTGAAGTATTACTACTGGGTAGTGAATCCTCAAGATCGCAGTGGAATTATTCCCAAAGGCTTAGGTATGCATAAACCTTCCTGCTCTTTACCCACAAAGCAACAGTGCCAACGACTGCCCTCTTTCTTTGTGTGTTTGTTTGTGTTTGACATCTAGAATCATATTTTGGTTGGGGCAGAATGTGTGAGGCATGGGGTGAGTCCCTACCCTTTTCTAAATCTTCAGAGCCTTGTACCATTCTGTTAGATAAGAGATACGTGTATAAAGGAAAGGCAGCAGTTTTGTGGCAGTTTTGAGATAAACACATTTATTATGGCATAAGAGCTTTTGTAGACCATAGTTGACTTTGGCCCACGAAAGCTTATGCCATTATAAATTTGGTAGTTTTTAAGGTGCCACAAGATTCTTGGTCGTTGTTGTTTTACTACAATAGACTGATATGGCTACCCCTCTGGAAATGATAAAGGAAAGAATGCCTTGGCCTGGAGGCATTCTAACAGAGTTTTTCCACTTCAGTAGAGGGGCTGATACTGTTGTCCTGCTTATTGTGATAGGTAGGTTAAGGAAAAAAAGAATTTCGGTAGGTACAGAAAATACTTGATTCTACCAGTTTGCCAAGAATATTATAGTATTTTTTTTTAAAGTTGGGCACTTGTCCTATTTCTTAATAGAGGTACAGTGCTATGGTACACTAAGACTAGTACACTATGTTCATAGGATAGCTGTCCACTCTGTGGCAGGTGTATGTGTGTGTGTTTTACGTCAGTGGTTTTTTTAAAGTCCAAGTGGTCCTGCAAGTTCTTCCAGCAATAAAAATCATAATGTGTCCATCTTTTTTTGACAAGCTACAGCTAGGAGAGGTTCAGTAAGTTTGTGTGTTTTTATCATTAGCAGAAACTTGCATATGTAGACAAGGCCTTTTGTAATCTTGTTTATACTAAGTTTGGTCCTAAACAATGGCTTCTCTGTATGGTTTTCTGCCTTCACCAGGAGCACCCATTGCAAGCTCCTCCATTTCATGAAGAACTTTTTCTTGTTTGGGTGCTGTAGCAGTGCTTTAAAAGGACCATGGAGCAGCCAGATCACCAAAGTCTGAGAAGGAGAACTGGCATTAGTTCACTATCCCATCTATGGACAGGCGGACAAACCAGAATAAGCTTATGTCTGCAGCATGCGTGGACTGTAAAGACGGGGGGTTGGAACCAGAGACGTGTGAGCAGAACTCTGTGTGTACAGTGGGGCTTTCCTGCTTCCTCCTCCCCACTGGGCCCCCGCCCCCACTCCTGAGGGTTGCGGGAGCTTCTGGAATAGTGTGGAATTAGGCACTGGGGCTGGAGAGCAAGTGGGGAATTGCTAGAATTCAGGGAGACTACCTTGTGTGAGAGAAGCGTTTTCTGCTAGCAGAAGACAACTTTGGATCCAAGCCTGGATGCGAACCCTGCCCCCTTCCACAAATCTGTGCGGTTGCAGCCACAGTGCCGACAACCTCTTGTTTTTAGATTTGAATTATTTAAATTTTAATTTGTTTACAATTTGTTCTTATTATAAACTGACTTGGCAGCTGTAAAGGCTGAAAAGCACCCTATAAATATAGTAAATAATAAACAAACACATGGTATATTTTAGAAGAATGAATGCCTTTGCAGGCATTATGTAACTCTCATGACACTTCAGAAGAACATGAGGTCAAGGTAACACACTTAAACAAATGGAGAAAGGTATGTTTTAAGCCAGTTTATTTAGGGCCAGTGTTTGTCTCCATGTGGAGGAAATACACATGGAAATCATTATAATGGAATGCAAAGTGTGCCTCTATTTTGCGAGTTATATGCCTAAGTTAAGAATGGATATGAATATAGTCTACTTTCTGTGGTTCTTTCCTGGAAAATATATATGGATTTTATATTTCTGATGAAATTCAACCCAACCCTTAAATTGGGACCAATTGGGTGAAACCATTCTCGCTTGGGATACTTCTTTTGGCTTTCGTTAATGTTTTAAAACTAAGCTAAAACAACATTAATAATGCCTGAAATGTTCTACCTAGCTGAGAATATGAACCGAATTTCTCAATTTGTGTGTGTATGGGGTGGGGTGTCAAAAGGGGTGTTATTGTAATTGTGTCATAATAATCTCAAGCTGTGTAGTGAACGGTGTAAAATAACCTGTCTCTTTCAAATTAAGATGGAACCCGGCCTAATCAGAAAGAGATTCTTTCTCTGCGAGCCTTTTTACTGATGTTCGTTAAGCAGTTGGTGATGAAGGTAAGGAGTCTGCACCCAAATTGTGCATGGTGTGGAGAAAGAAAGTGGTTAGGGAGAAAGTCATCCAGAAGCTAAGTGATGGGAGATTTAGGAAGGACAAAAGGAAGTGCTACTTCACGTAGTGCAGAGTTAATGGAATTTGCTACCATAAGACGTAGTGATGGTCACCAGCATGGATGGCTTTTAAAGGACATTAGACAAATTCATGAAAGATAAGGCTACCAATGGCTACCAGTCATGATAGCCATATCCTACCTCCAATATCAGAGGTAGTATGTCTTTGTATATCAATTGCTATGAAATGTGAGCAGGAGGGTGCTGTTGCCCCTATAACCTGTATGTAGGCTTCCATAGAAATCTAATTTATCTCTCTGGGAACAGAATTCTGGACTAGATAGGCCTTTAGTCTGATCCAGCACAGATGCTCTTAAGTTCATTATAATGTGTCCTCCTACAGCATACAGCACAGAGGATTAAGCATGTTCTTCATCTGTGTTGTGAGCCCCAGGTTATAATGGAATTAACATGAGCACACCAGTTTGCTGTCCATGGCAAAATTCAAGCCATCAGTGTCCCTCCTTCCTGCTTTTTCTGTTTTTCCATCCCTCTTCTGTTGTTGCCTTTGCCATCTCCTCTGGCTGTAGAAATTTAAGTTCATTAAGCACTCCAGGGATAGGTGAAGCCTTCTTCCAGTGTTAAATAGAATAAATAGAATGTTACTTCAAGAAGTATAGATTTATAGACTGAATTGCTGGTAGTGAAGATGGTTTTTTATGTCTGTCTTCACCCTCAGACAGGGCCATCTTGGTTGTGACACCTAAGGTTTGGAGTGTTCTTTGTTAGGAGGCCTACTGGGTCTCACTGCAGAAAGTAAAAAACTTTTTTTTTCACATCACAATTTTGGGTTTAGTTATTCAATATGCCATTTATTGGCCTTTTTGGCTACTGTTTTGTGCTGTTTTAATCATTGTTTTTAGGATTTGAAATTTAAATAGCTGCATTGGGTGTTTCTACCCGAAAGACATGTTAGAAATATTCTAATTAATAAAATGAAGGTCCCATCGGACTGGTCCTATCCTACCTCAGAAGGCTGACTTTATTTTGCTAAGAACCCTTCTGCAGCTTGGAAGAATAGCAGTGAAGCTGGGGCAACCTGGAATGGAGAAAAGGAGGGGACGATCTGACATTGATGCCATCTGCCTTATAACCCTGTATCCTTAATTCTAGATTTGTGAGGATAAGCTGTAGTTGTTGAGGAAAATATACTCTTCACGTGTTCAAAGGAACATTGCTTTGCAGCAAGGAACCTTAGATTTTCTGACTATGTGTTTTTTGCTTTGTGCATTTCCAAGTGGCAGCCTGAGCACCTTTTCTTCTGATTGCCCCAGATTGCAGCCTTGATTATTTTTCATGTGCCCCTCCACACCAGTCATTTTAGGAACTTTTGGAAGGTATTCGTTTGTTTCTCTTTTTCCTCAAAAGTTTGGAACATTGAACCACAAGTATCTTGTTCCATCAGGGAGTTTCTCCTTTCCCCCTTAAGATTTGCCTCTTAGAAATTCTGTTTTGTTGACCTGTGTTGTCATTCCAATAAACCTGCTTATGGATAAGTAATGGATTTATTCATGGAAAAGGATTGGATTGAGATCCAAAGGAATAATATATGGGGTTTGCATAGACTCCATGGAGAATACACAGCAGTAGTGCAGGCCTGGAAAAGTTATATGTGCACGCATCCTATTGATTTCACAGGCATTTAACTTACTTAGGAGTGTACCATTTGCATTCTATATTTTGTATGCATGATTTTTTTGTTTATACTATGTTGATTTTACATTTTAAGGATCATGGAGTGAAAGAAGATGAACTTCAGGGCATTCTCAACTATCTCCTCACCATTCATGAGGTAATCTAAATTAAGCAATTTGACTTCCAAGAACCTTTTAAATAAAATATTCCCTCCTGCCACAAGATGGCTCTGAAGTAAGAAAAAACTAGCATAAAATCACTTCATTGAGCTGATACACTGGGTGGGCGGAGGGGTGGGGGGAATAACAGATGGCAAAGCTGGGATTGTTTTATGTGGTTCAAGTAATTTTATTCTTACTTCGCCTTTTAAGTAAAATAATGCTTTCTAAATGTGAACTTAAAAATAAAGATGTTAATGAACTCAAAGCAAAGCTTGCAAACATAACTGAAAATAAATGTTGGTTACTACTGAGATATCTATATCTTCATATTTTAGCACCAGGCAAGTGCTTGATGCCAGATGTAACATCAAAGAGTTGGGAAATTGGGGCATAAATCTAACCAAATTAATTCTTTTTCAGGGTGCTTGAAATGGTTAGAATAAAGAATTAATTGAATTTTGCTTCAAGAAGTATGGATTTGCCCTTCTATTGAGCTTTCACCTATATTTGCATGGAATTCTGGGAGACTGCACTTGAAAACAAAGCTGCCTCCTTGAGATACAGAAAGTGGCATCCTAGGAGTACCTAAAAGTTGAACAAATCTTGAGAATATAGTTACATACTTAGTGAAAATTACAATTCATAAATGCAGACCTTTGATTTGTTTTTATGTAAAGTAAGCAAACGCCAACATAATTTTATTACTTGGAGCACCTTTTGCTGTGTTTTCTTCAATTTTTAACCTATTTTTGGGTTGTAATATGAAATTATAGTTTCTGTAATGGAGTTGCCATTTGATTTTGTTGCAATAGCTTGCAAGTCAGCTTTTTGCACAGTGTTGCTTTCTCCTTTTAAATTCTGGTTTCAGTATATTCAGTATACACTATATAAAGTTCAAGACATAAATGTGGTTGCTATATGTATAAAACAATTTCACATTGGAAGAAACCTTAAACAGAGCCTCCTTGCAAATTCAGGATTGAAGCCTGAAATTGCTTACCTACACATAGTTTTACTGATTGTCCATTGGGACTTTTTGGCACTAAGTGGTTTCAGGGTTAGGGTTACAATCAGCAGCAGAAGTCTTGCACCCAGTTATTCATGGCTGACTCATTGACGTAAGTGGCATTTATAGAAGCAGAACTACAGAACTTGTGTAGAATTTTAGGACATAAACTCTCCATGCCTTCTCCTCTATCCATCAAACTTGGCCCTTAAGCTGATGTATAATGGCTGGGATCCAAAGAGCTACTTTAAGCATATATAAGGGTTCTGGGCATTCCTGGCGGGATTTCTTTTTAAATTGTTCTTTGAACAGCAGATATTTATGCTATATCACAAATTGCTTTGTAAAGTCCCTCTGGTTTAAAAAAATAGTTTGCTCTGTGGCACAGGGTGGTGGCAGCTTCTGTTAGAAAGACACCAGAGTTTCCTTGGGCAAATTATTATTATTATTATTATTATTATTATTATTATTAAATTTATTAATCGCCCATCTGGCTGGTCACCCAGCCACTCTGGGCGATGTACAACATACAATAAAAACATTTTCTAAAATACCCTAACCCACCCCAAATGCCTGCCTGAACAGCCATGTTTTTAATGCACGACGGAAGCTCATTAAAGAGGGGGCATGACAGAGTTCCCTAGGGAGGGAGTTCCATAGAGTGGGGGCCACCACAGAAAAGGCCCTCTCCCTCGTCCCCACCAGTCTAGCTGTCCTGGCTGATGGGACAGAGAGAAGGCCATCCGAGGCTGATCTTGTTAAGCGGCCTGTCTGGTGCTGCTGGAGGCGCTCCTTAAGATAGGCTGGGCTGGAACCATATAGGGTTTTAAAGGTCAAAACCAACACCTTGAATTTGGCCCGGAAAACAACCGGTAACCAGTGCAACTCCTTCAGCACTGGAGTGATGTGATCTCGCCGGCGGCTGCCTTTAATCAGGCGAGCCGCCGCGTTCAGTACCAGCTGCAGTTTCCGAACCGTCTTCAAGGGTAACCCCACGTAGAGCGCATTACAGTAGCCTAAACGAGAGGAGACCAGGGCATGTACTACCGATGGGAGCAGATGGTCGGGAAGGAAGGGGCGCAGCCGCCGTATTAGATGGAGTTGATACAGCGCGGTCCGGCTCACAGCTGACACCTGAGCCTCCATGGACAGCTGGGAGTCCAAAATGACCCCCAGGCTGCGGACCTGGTCTTTCAAGGGTAGCCGTACCCCATTCAACACCAGGTCAACATCCCCTAGCCTCCTCTTGTCTCCCACCAAAAGTAATGGAACTAGTTGCTTGGTTCTTTAGATCCTGAAGTGTGTGCGCGCACGTGCATGTGTGTTAGTTACCTACATGCAATTCTTTTAAAAATCAGTTTGCCTGCAAAAAAAAAATGCTCTGTTCCCTTTACTGTAGCCAAGGATAACTTTCTTGCTATTTGCAACTGTTTCACTAGTTCCAAGCTCTTAATAGCCTTGCTCAGGTTGTTGTTCAGGTTAAGCTGTCCTGGCAATGGGCTTTTCTGGTGGTTGGTTCCCTCTGATTACATGTATTTCCCTGATATTTATTTTCTTCTCGATTGTGAGGGCCCTTCACATGTTACACATCTTACACATGTTGTGTGTACTGGAGAATGGGGCCGTACTTTTCCCCCTGGCATTGAGCACACTTCCTTGCCCCGCCTCTAGATACCAACATGTTACCGTGGTTCTCTGCAAAGAATAGGCGTATGCATGAACAGCTGCTCTCTTTTCAAATAATTGACTTTGTTATGATTGATCTGTAATGACAGGAGATGAAAAAATACAGAGAAGATGTGCGTAAAATTAACCCACAACATTAGAATGAAATATCAGCATGAATATGGCTTTCTCTTTATATTTAACAGGATGACAATTTAATGGATGTCCTACAACTGCTTGTTGCTCTCATGTCAGAGCACCCAAGTTCTATGATCCCTGCCTTTGATCAGAGGAATGGATTACGGTAAGAGTTAAATTTCAGTCAAAATAGCAATTTCTAAAAGAGTATTTTAATTATCTTGTTAGTCACTTCAATTCTTGGATATCTCGTCAAATTTACTATTGCACAATAATTTCCTTTTATTTACCCAGTTTCTCCTCGTGCGTTAATGTTGTGGTCTCATTGTAGAAAGGGTGAACTTATTACAGGTGAATACTTGATGACTCTAAATAGCATCAGATATTGAATGCTATTCAATATATTGAATATTCAATAGATATTGAATATCTATAGGGCAGATATTGAAATGTTAAGTGAACACCATGTTCTGTGTGCTGCATGCAGAGTTTCAAAGGCTCTTAACGCCTGTGTTAGCCTCTCTGCAGAGACTGCATAGCTACCATCTGAAGCATACAATGCTCAAATTGTCCCTACATATTTAGTATTTAGTCTCTTCAACTAGAGAATGTACAGTAGCTGGATGTTAACCCCAGTGCATTAAAATCTGGTTTCAAGAATCTGTTTCTATAGAGCTTTTTGTTAACTGCACATGGGCTTCTAGCAGCCAACCCTGGCCATGAACAAAAGTTTCCACCCTTTTATTCAAGAGTAATTTTCAGTTACTTGCAGCCCTTAAACTGGATTAAAATTCCCTCACCATCCATGTATCTGAATTTGAAATATTTTGGGGGAATAGATACTTTCACTTTTTAACCACCTTGATTATGAGTACAAGAAGGTGGTTTTAAGTACAAGTAATTAATGAGCATCAAATTATCTTGAGTACAAACCCTTGGATTTCATGCCATTCAATATATGCAAAGAGAGTTTTTCAAAGAGAGTTTTGGAGTTTTCCTTTTTATAGAAGGGGAAATAAAAGAACACACATGATCATCAAAGTGTGGACTTCCATACGAGAGCTGTCCATGTGTCTTTTACTTATCCTGAAACTGAGGAAGGTCGAATCTATGCCAGTAAGGGTGTGGCTCGGAGCAGGAGTTATTGACCTACATAGCGTCTGCCTGATGCTCTTTCCTTTCCTAAGCTTGTGTTCAGTGGACTGACTGAGCTCCACCTAAGCTTGTGTTACCGCACTTGAGTCCCTGCTCATTCAATGCCAAATTGTTTCTGTTGCTTCTATGTGTTTTATTAAAGTTGTACCCTGCCTTCAACCTTTACAATGCGTTGGCTCTTCCTCTACCTCCTATTCATACTAGACGGAGGTTCATACCTCAGTTCGGTTTGAAAATGTCGTCATTTAGTTTATGGCTCCATGGGTGGCCACAGTGTTGGACCTTTTCTCACTTAAAATGAATTCAGGGTGGATACCAGGAGAGAATGCAAACACACAGTCAAAAAAGAGAGTTACTGTTAGAACACTTTTGAGAATAGTAATTCATTTGCTCTATAAAATGTATTCTCATTTCATATATTTTGTCACAACTACTAGTTAACCTTGGGTTATATCATATTACACAGTACAAGTTTTCCTCCCTCAAGAGTCACCTGATCTTGTTCATTATTGCTTTCTCACTCTCTTTACTGCTACTTTTTTGTGGTGCTGGCTGTTGTGATCATTTGTATGGTAATGTGGTATGCGCTGGAAACTAATAAAACACTCGGAATAATGAATATCATATGAGGTCTCTTATGTATAACTTTGTTTTTACTTAAGTGGCAAAAGGCATTCCTTTTTTATTAGCTAGCACAGGGCAAATGTGTATGTAACTAGTCTGCTGTGAGAAATCACTTATTTTTCTGTCATTTGTTGATGCTAAAAGAATTTCAGTACATTCTTGATGTAACTGCCTTGTGACAGGTCTCTTCCTTTATATTATGTGGCTAATGTAATTGTTGTTAATACTTAAAATATGCATAAAAGAGGAATGTTTTAAAATATTTAATATAATACATTGCGGTTTTAGAAACAAAATGTAGATTTTTTTATTTTCCTCCAAACATTAAGATATTTATTTATTTATTTATTACATTTCTGTACTGCCCAATAGCTGAAGATAGCACAGACTGTCCTATGTTCCTCTCCTGCACACCCTCTTATTATGACAGAGACTAAAATGGCCTTCCATAGTTTCCTATCCTTCCATATTTTGCCATCTTCCCATGAACTGTTGGCATGTATTATCCAGGTTTAAAACATTTTTCTGTCTTGGGGTTTTGTTTTACTTTTGAAATACTAAGCAAAATGTCACTGAACTTATATTTGTTCGACTGTAGAGATGGGTATAGCAGTAACATTGGCATGTACGTTCCCCCATCTGGCTATCTTGGCCTCCTCAGATTGCCTGGCTGCGATCTTTGAGCTTAGAAGCAGTGTTATCACATGCAAGTCTGGTTGTTCAGTCTTGAGAGCAAACTTTATAATAGCAATCTCAGCCTTTGCATCATCTTAAAAGACTGCTCCAGGGACAGGCACAGTTTGCAACTGATGATGCTGACTACTTTATGGCTTCTTCCTGTAATTCCTCTCCAGTGCAGATCACGGGTACAAGAGGACATTCCTTAGCACAGAAGAAAAGGTCCTTAGTGTCTGCAAAGAAGCACAGAAATCAAAATCAAAATGTGAACTACATATAGCCATATCCAGCTAAATCTCATATCTGTGCAGGTTGTTGTTGTTCAGTCGTGTCCGACTCTTCGTGACCCCATGGACCATAGCACGCCAGGCCTTCCTGTCCTCCACTCTCTCCCGGAGCATGCTCAAGTTCATATTCATTGCATCGGTGATGCTATCTAGCCATCTCATCCTCTGCTGTCCCCTTCTCCTTTTGCCTTCAATCTTTCCGAGCATCAGGGTCTTTTCCAGGGAGTTTTCTTTTCGCATTAGGTGGCCAAAATATTTGAGCTTCAGCTTCAGTATCTGTCCTTCCAATGAGCACTCAGGCTTGATTTCCTTGAGGATTGACTGATTTGACCTCCTTGCAGTCCAGGGGACTCGTAAGAGTCTTCTCCAGCACCACAGTTTGAAAGCATCAATTCTTCAGCGCTCAGCCTTCCTTATAGTCCAGCTCTCACAGCCATACATTACTACTGGGAAAACCATAGCTTTGATTAGACGGACCTTTGTCGGCAAGGTGATGTCTCGGCTTCTTACTATGCTGTCTAGGTTTGCCATAGCTTTCCTCCCAAGGAGCAAGCCTCTTTTAATTTCATGGCTACAGTCACCGTCTGCGGTGATCTTGGAGCCCAAGAAAGTAAAATCTGTCACTGCTTCCATTTCTTCCCCTTCTATATGCCAGGAAGTGATGGGGCCAGATGCCATGATCTTCATTTTTTTAATGTTGAGTTTCAAACCAGCTTTTGCACTCTCCTCTTTCACCCTCAACAAGAGGCTCTTGAGATCCTCTTCGCTTTCTGCCATTGGGGTGGTATCGTCTGCATATCGGAGGTTGTTGATAATTCTCCTGGCAATCTTAATTCCGACCTCTGATTCATCCAACCCGGCATTTCTCATGATGTACTCTGCATATAAGTTAAATAAGCAGGGTGACAATATGCAGCCTTGTCGTACTCCTTTCCCAATTTTGAACCACTCGGTTGTTCCATGTCTGGTTCTGACTGTTGCTTCTTGACCCTCGTACAGGTTTCTCAGGAGACAGGTAAGGTGGTCTGGTACTCCCATCACTTTAAGAATTTGCCAGAGTTTGTTGTGATCCACACAATCAAAGGCTTTAGCGTAGTCAATGAAGCAGAAATAGATGTTTTTCTGGAATTCTCTTGCTTTCCCCATGATGCAGCGAATGTTGGCGATTTGATCTCTAGTTCCTCTGCCTCTTCGGAACCCAGCTTGTACTTCCGGTAGTTCTCGGTTCGCATACTGCTGAAGCCTAGCTTGTAGGATTTTGAGCATCACCTTGCTGGCATGTGAAATGAGCGCAATTGTGCGGTAGTTTGAACACTCTTTGGCGTTGCCCTTCTTTGGAATTGGAATGTCAACTGACCTTTTCCAGTCTTGCGGCCATTGTTGAGTGTTCCAAATTTGTTGGCATATTGAGTGCAGCACTTTAACAGCATCATCTTTTAGGATTTTAAATAGTTCAGCTGGAATACTGTCATCTCCGCTAGCTTTGTTGTTACTAATGCTTCCTAAGGCCCACTTGACTTCAGTCTCTAGGATGTCCGGCCCAAGTTCAGTGACCGCACTATCATGGCTATCAGGGACATTCAGATCTTTCCTGTATAGTTCTTATGTGTATTCTTTCCACCTCTTCTTAATCTCATCTGCATCTGTTAGGTCCCTGCCTTCTTTGTCCTTTATCATGCCCATCTTTGCACAAAACGTTCCCTTGAGATCTCCGATTTTCTTGAAGAGATCTCTAGTCTTTCCCATTCTGTTGTTTTCTCGATTTCTTTTCATTGTTCCTTTAAGAAGGCCTTCTTGTCTCTCCTTGCTATTCTCTGGAACTCTGCATTCAGTTGGATATATCTTCCCCTTTCTCCCTTGCTTTTCGCTTCCCTTCTTTCCTCAGCTACTTGTAAAGCTTTATCAGACAGCCACTTGGCTTTCTTGCATTTCTTTTTCTTTGGGATGGATTTCATTGCTGCCTCCTGAACAATGTTACGGACCTCCGTCCATAGTTCCTCAGGCACTCTGTCTATGAGGTCTAATCCCTGAAATCTATTCCTCACCTCCACTGTATATTCATAAGGGATATGATTGAGGTCATACCTGAATGGTTTAGTGGTTTTCCCGACGTTCTTCAATTTAAGCCGAAATTTTGCAACAAGAAGCTCATGATCTGAGCCACAGTCAGCTCCAGGTCTTGTTTTTACTGAGTGTATAGAGCTTCTCCATCTTTGGCTGCAAAGGACATAATCAATCTGATTTCGATATTGACCATCTGGTGATGTCCATGTGTAGAGTCGCCTCTTGTGCTGTTGAAAAAGAGTGTTTGCTATGATCAGCGTGTTCTCTTGGCAAAACTCTATTAGCTTTTGTCCTGCTTCATTTTGTACACCAAGGCCATGCTTGCCTGTTATCCCGGTGATTTCTTGACTTCCTACTTTAGCATTCCAATCCCCTATGATGAAGAGGACATCTTTTTGTGGTGTCAGTTCTAGAAGGTGTTGTAGGTCTTCATAGAACCGATCAACCTCAGCTTCTGCAGCATCAGTGGTTGGGGCATAGACTTGAATTACTGTGATGTTGAATGGTTTGCCTTGGATTCGTACTGAGATCATTCTATCATTTTTAAGATTGTACCCCAGTACTGCTTTTCCCACCCTTTTGTTGACTATGAGTGCTACTCCATTTCTTCTAAGGGATTCTTGCCCACAGTAGTAGATATGATGGTCACCTGAATTAAATTCGCCCATGCCTGTCCATTTTAGTTCACTGATTCCCAAGATGTCAATGTTCAATCTTGCCATCTCATGTTTGACCACCTCCAGCTTACCTTGATTCATTGATCTGACATTCCAGGTTCCTAAACAATATTGTTCTTTACAGCATCGGATTTTCTTTTCACCACCAGACACATTCACAGCTGAGTGTCCTTTTGGCTTTGGCCCAGCCGCTTCACTCTTTCTGGCGCTACTTGGAAATACCCTCTGTTCTTCCCCAGTAGTATATTGGACACCTTCTGACCTGAGGGGCTCATCTTCCGGCGTCATCTCTTTTAGCCTTGTGATACATTCCATGGGTTTTCTTGGCAAGAATACTGGAGTGGGTTGCCATTTCCTTCTCCAGTGGACCACAATTTGTCAGAACTCTCTGCCATGACCTGTCCGTCTTGGGTGGCCCTGCACGGCATAGCTTATGGCTTCACTGAGTTACGCAAGCCCCTTCGTCACAACAAGGCAGTGATCCATGAAGGGGATCTGTGCAGGACACACTAGTAATGTTTTTAATACCTGGATAGCTAATTTTGCAAAGGCTTTAGGCATATGTAAGATATTTCTTCTTGAAGACAAATACAAAGTCCAGGGGGATTGAATTGTATAAGAGATTTGCCAAAAGATGTATGCATTTTGTCATGCTTGCAAGTTGCTTTGGCTGAAATAGCTTCTGCCTTCTTCTGCCACCTATTTGTGTGATCCCTAAGGTATAAGTTCACCTTTTAAGCTAGCAAATAAGAGAACCATAACAAGACCCAGAGAGTACTGGTATGTGTGGGTGCTGCTTATACTAGTTTACTAGTTTAATTAGTGGTAGCCACGGGAAGGCCAGCTGAGTGGTTTTATTTGAAAAGTGAGTGGATTTGCTGTGACTGCATTTTGGTTTCTTTTACATTTGCATGTTATGTAATGCATATTGGTTATGAGTGCATGAGCAAGTATATAGTGTGAAATGGTAAGATACCCTTCATCTTCTGTCATTATATACATATATTGTAACTGAGGAAGCTGCTACAATGGGTCAGGACTCTTTCTCATTGAAAAAAGTCCTGCAAGCCAACAAGATGGATAAAGCTTTGTCTTCCTAAATGGAAAAGCAATTGTATAGGCTTCTAATTGGACAACCAGGTATGTGGCCACCTAGTAATTAAGCTGAAGTTCCACCTCAGTCCATTAGCTTTAGAAGTTATCAGGCATCCATCTTGGCTTGTTGCAGACAGAAGGAGCAAATTCGTTTTGTGTAACTTTATGGAGACTTCCCATGAGAATTGGTTGAGAGGCTGGAATTTTATTTGGTGGTATTATGCTTCTCACAGGCAAGAAAGAAAAGCAAGTTACCGATGTGTGGTGTTGAAAACTTCTAACCAGTGCACCATTGTGCACTCTTTAATGATAAAACTTGGACTTGCAGCCTAATGGTGAAGTTACATTGAATATTATTAAACTCTTGAATGAATATTCCTATATTCATTGCCAGTGGATTAGTTAACTGTGCACTAAATAACATATATGGAATAGAAGTTTAATATAATCAACTAGTGCTGCATATGCTGCATAACACCATATGCTGCATTGGCCCTATCATTAGGCAAAGTGAGGCAGCTGCCTCAGGCGACAGATTTTTGGTGTGATGTGGGAATTTCTGCTGCAAGTACCAATAGTTTTGTTAGCTTTGGGTACTATGTACCATGACTTTGTGGGGAGAGCTGCCATTTGCTCTTCCGCCTCAAGCAGCAAAATATCTCCATCCAGCCCTGACCATCTGTGGTCCAATTTAAACATTACCTTTTCTGTTTCCATGGGGTTTGATTCTGCAACCTGTCAGCAATGCATGTAGATGACAACAATATGGGTGGGGTTAGGTTATTTTGCATATCATATTAGTATTGGAAATGATAACCATCCTTTTGTGCTCCAGCTGATTTCTTGTTTAGGCACATTACTAGGGTGGCGTGGAACCAGATCACACTGATGGGACCATTGTCCTGCAAAGGTTATGGCTAGCAACCACAAATGGCATGCCCCTCTCAAGACAGATTTCCTGCCCTCTCCTCTCTGTTGCAGGCCTCTGCTCCATTTAAAAAGTAATTCCAAGATTCTGAGCAGTCACAGGGACAGTGTGGGATGTGATGTAGGTGGCTGCTGTTGCTGGAGCAGGGAGGTTACAGGAATCTTGGCACATCCCCTTATGTGGTTTGGGTTGCTTGTTATCTGGTCTAGTTTGACTAGTTCTTAGCAAGGCCAGCTTTGAGGAAAAAGTAGATAACCATGTTAAAAATTGTATTTAGTATGGCACAGTAATTACTTAGATGGAATAATGACAATTTCTCATCAAATCTTTGACAATGAACAGTTCAAATAGTGGCTTCTTTTGTGTAATATTTGCTAACATTGGATGTACAGTGCTTTCAATCGTATGTCTGCAGGTTGTCACTTTTAATTATAGTGAGAAACGGATGTTTGGTGGCAACCAACTTTACTCGGAACATGAGTTGCAAAATATCTTGTTTTTCACACTCAATAGGATAAAAACAAAAACAAACCCCAGCCTTCAAAGTCTGATTAGGAAGCTGGTACTGGGAGGATAAAAAGTAAATTATGATGTAGACAGAAGGGCAATACACATTTCTACAATATTACATGCAAGACTGCTCTTCTTGGATTCTAATATGTATAGAATTAACCTCGTTTTTTTACGTAATAATTTCAAGCACAGTGTGCGAGTGAAATGAAAAGGATGTCAGATGACAGCATTAGTTTCCCCCACTCTTCTAAAAGCTGTCATAAATGACTAGCAAGGGACACATGTCAAATATTACTGTTAGCGTAAGTTTCTCCCTCACAAGAGATGGAGGCTTTTAAGAGCTTTTTAGTCTGTCACTGGAATGTAGAAGTGCTAATAAATGTGTTTTCTTATACTGTGAACTGGGTGAGGGAACAATATTTGAAAGGAATGCATAGCAAATCTGCTGTTTCCTCACTGATGTTTGAGAGACAGCTGTATTTTTTTTTAAATACATGCTATTTTGTAATTATTTTCAACCAGTCTTTTGTTAACATGTATCTTGTCAGTTTGAACTAAGATCAATGTGTACCACTTAGGGATTTTATTATATTTAGCGGTATATAAATACCACGAATGACTGACTGGCTGAATGAGTGAGTGAATGTTCTTTGGCTCCAGTTTAGCTAAAATTAATTGTGGTTTAATAGCAATGGGATTTCCAGCTGATTGTGACTTCATTCCATTCTTTTGGAACGTAGCTCATGCTTTACTTGAGTATCACTGTATGTAATGAGACTTACTCACCAGTAATTGTGCAGCTTTAGCCATGATTAACTGCAGCTGGACCAAGGTCTACATGTTCAACTAATGTCTTACAGCATTCTTACCTTAGGAAACTATTTTTTCTCTCTCTCACTTAGTGTTGTCTACAAACTTCTTGCATCAAAAAGTGAAGGGATCAGGGTACAAGCTCTAAAGGTGATGGGCTATTTCTTAAAGCATCTGGCACCCAAGTAAGTATTGGATGGACTTCCACTGAACTCGAGCAACAAAAGCAAACAAGTCTTTAAATATTTTTCTGGATTTTAGATATTACTTTGTTTTATGTTGTCACTACTGTTGGGAGAGCTAAAAACATCAACTGCCCTGTGAGAAAAAAGGAGGTAAAGAAAACACCAGGACCTGCTGTAGTTGGACTGCTCCCCTCCACCGGCCCCCCAGCCAAGTAACATCAGCTGACGTCAGCTACTCTGTGGGAAGGAACATCCTGGCTCTTGTTCAATTGGAGCTGGTGTTGTTGTTCACTTTTGTTTTTTGATCATGGAGTCTGTGTTTGCTAAATATTGTAAGCCACTTTGAGGACCCTAGTTGAAAAGTAGGATTTAAATAAACTAAATAAACTAACTAAATAAAACACAACCATAATTATTTATCACCAAATAGGCATAACTTTTGCTAATGTTGGTCATGTTTGGACAGTTGAATCTTAGCCATGGTATGCATGAGCTTCATTCACCTGCACACAGTCCCTTTGCTTCTGCTTCATTCTTCCCTTTTTGCAAGTGGGGAAACAAGCGAGGAACCTACAGTTAACCCTCATATCTGAACCAGCAAACCACGGTGAATGGTTTCCGAACAAGCCAGAATATGAAGCTATAGCTTAAAGTTGAGAAGTTGTGGTTAACTGTGGTTTGCTCATTTTCATGAAGGGAGGAGCAAAGAGGCTACATGTGGGTATATAAAGTTCATGCATAACTCAACTTTCTCAGCTGAGTTTTGATTGTCCGAATGCAGCTGTTATGTAGCTGTCAAAATTCCAATAGAAACAAAGATAACTTATGTACATTAGTGTTTGTTGCTAGCCATTTTGATGGAAGTCTCTTAATTAAGATACTTTTGATGTACCTTTCTACTTTACCTGTAGGGCCTACAGTGTAGGCAATTCACTTAATTACAAATATATTGTGCTTGTCATGAGAGGCTAAGGGTTATAATCCCCCTCCCCCACCCCAGTTTTGTTTTCTGTTACCATAGTACAAAAACAATATAGCTCCCCAAAGCCCAGATAACACAAGCTGAGCCAGCAAAAGAAATTGGGGGAGGAGGGGGAAAGAGTAGGATTGCGGCTTCAAAACTACACTAGAATTGAACTTAAAGGTGACTTCTTCAGAATTGTTCAACAAATGAAGTGCTATGTATTCCTTTGTTGTTGTTGTTGTTCAGTCGTTCAGTCGTGTCCGAGTCTTCGTGACCCCATGGACCATAGCACGCCAGGCCTTCCTGTCCTGCGCTCTTTCCCAGAGTGTGCTCAAGTTCATATTCATTGCATCGGTGATGCTATCTAGCCATCTCATCCTCTGTCGTCCCCTTCTCCTTTTGCCTTCAGTCTTTCCCAGCATCAGGGTCTTTTCCAGAGAGTTTTCTCTTCGCATTAGGTGGCCAAAATATTTGAGTTCGAAAGCATCAATTCTTCGGCGCTCAGCCTTCCTTATAGTCCAGCTCTCACAGCCATACATTACTACTGGGAAAACCATAGCTTTGATTAGACGGACCTTTGTCGGCAAGGTGATGTCTCTGCTTCTTACTATGCTGTCTAGGTTGGCCATAGCTTTCCTCCCAAGGAGCAAGTGTCTTTTAATTTCATGGCTACAGTCACCGTCTGCGGTGATCTTGGAGCCCAAGAAAGTAAAATCTGTCACTGCTTCCATTTCTTCCCCTTCTATATGCCAGGAAGTGATGGGGCCAGATGCCATGATCTTCATTTTTTTAATGTTGAGTTTCAAACCAGCTTTTGCACTCTCCTCTTTCACCCTCAACAAGAGGCTCTTGAGATCCTCTTCGCTTTCTGCCATTAGGGTGGTATCGTCTGCATATCTGAGGTTGTTGATAATTCTCCCGGCAATCTTGTTTTTATTTAATCTGTCATATAATTTTAGGAGGAAAGCTGAAATCATGCTTGGACATGGATTGTTCTCTCTGCTGGCTGAGAGGCTAACTCTTCAAACAAGCCTAATTACTATGACCACATACAATGTGCTATTTGAGGTACTAGAGTCAAATTCCAGTCTTTCTAATTGCATAGAAATTATTGTAAAATTGGTTGCATGTTTTTGTGCTGATATGTTCCAGACGATAACAGAACTGTTGGATTAGGTTTCTTGTCTCGAATTTAAGAAAGTGCTGTTTAACATACATAAACAATATGCTTAATTGGGGGAAAAATAGGTTAAGTTGTCTAGCAGATCTCTGAGTATTATTGAAATGATGTTCTAGCTTGGTGATGTTGTGCTGATGTGTCTTCATCTAGTAAAGATGAAAACTTCAGTTATGCAGTTGGAAAACAATATCTTAACTTAGGCTGCAACACGAAAAGACTATTTCAGTTAAGAGACAAAAGTGGCCCTTGACTTCAGAGGCACAAATATTAGGAGGGATGACATTTTAGGATGAAAAGCACTTTCTGAAAGGAATACCTATGTAAACTTCTAAGGAAATACTGTGTAATTGTAGCACCCAAGACCTCACAGAGACTTGGCACAATCATACTTTTGTTTCAGGGTGTAACCCTCTGGCATCTGTGCCAAAGGTGATGGCCTGCTACCATCTTGCTCTCTCACAGACACAAATAGCTTGGAATGTTTGCCATAGCAAGATGAGACTGTGGAACTGTTCAGTAAGGGGCATTGATTCATTAAGTGTTAATGGTGTTGATACCACTAATTAGTAATCACTAATAATATATATCTTGTTGCTTTAGTATTCTTTCCTATATTTACAGGAACAGACTGTGTTTATCCTTTAACACAGCCTTCCTTGAGCTTTTTACTTTGTTGTCATCTCCCGCTACCCCAGAGTGGTATTCTATATGGCTTAGATGTCCCCCATTTTAAGTTTTTAAGCTTATTCCATTACATGATGTAATGGAGCAAATGAGGAAGCCATAAGGAAAGATACCAAGTAGCCATTATTCAAGCACTCATTTCCCAAAGAAGCTAATATTTCTTCCTGCTTTGCCATACATCTAAAGTTCATCCCACTTCATTCTCCTTTTAGTTCTGTTAGAGATATGCAGCAGATTAGAGCATTATGTATGGAAATAATTATTTTTAAAAATCATAATTTAACGAAGATGGCTGACCTTCAGCCTTTTTTTAAAGCAGCCACATAACACCCATTCAAATAATGTTTTGTTGAACAAATATTGCATTTTCCCCTAATGTCATGTTGTCTTTTCCTCTTTTCCCCAGATTCTTATTGAGCAGATTTGCACTCAAGTGATACATAAGCCTCATCCTGACCCAGATTCAACAGTGAAAATACAAAATCCTCGTAAGCGTTATGCTCTTTTAAGATAGCCTTTAAAGTAGCTATATGTAATAATTTATACAAAAAAGGGATAGCAATTAGCTAGGAAGCTTGTGTCTCTACTTTCCATTTATTTATGTTTATGTTTCTAAATCGAACACTGGCTGTGTTGGGATTGTTGCTGCTATGAAATGTTTATTCAAGGTTTAGCAGGAACAGGATGTTTTGATTTTAATAACAGTTCAGGTTCTAGCACAAATCCAATTACCTAATTTGGTCTGACATCACTAAATAATGCAAGCAATGGAAGAAACATCCTAAATTACCTTTAGTGTAAGAACTCTGCTGGAAAGTTTCTCTTTGTGTTTTGGCTTGATATCTCAGTTTCTTAGATACTGGAAAGGTATCTTCAGCATGAGGCTTCATTAGCTTTATTATTTAATTACTGAGAGATGATAGCCCTCCTCAGGTGTTCAGCCTGCACACATGAGGGTAAAAAGGGTAATTGGAACAAGGGTGCACATTCAAGCCCCCACCCCCAACATCCCTAGGTGCAGGGGTGCCTCTAAAGCAGCCTTCCCCGAACTGGTGCACTTGATGTTTTGAACTTTCACTCCCATCAGCCTTAGCCAATGGTCAGGAATGCTGGGAGATGTAGTCCAGAACATCTGGAGAGCACCAGGTTGGACAGGACGGCTATAAAGTCTTTCACATGTTTAAAGCTATGGTCTTCAGAGGTGCTGTAAGTGGTTTGGGCTGAATCCACATACAAGCATCATCGCAATCCAGAGCCCGCCTTATCAGTGTTCCCAATCACAGCAGTGTTTTTAAGTGTCTTCAGCCCAAAGCGCTTACAACACACCCCGCCCCTTCATGCTCACCATGAGGCGATCTACATAGGTGCCAGGCACGTGGGGATGCTGGGCACACCCTCATCCTTAACCACACTTTTCATGTGTTCAGGCTGAATGCCTGCATCAGTGTGATGGTGGATATTCTAATTTTACCTTACTGATAAGGTTGCCTCAGGCAAACTAGTAGTCTTGATCCTTCCCAATCCGTAACAGTGGGATAGCAGTAACCTGCCATTCTTGGCTCTTAATGTGAAGCATTTTAAAGAAATTCCTATATGAATGGTTACGATCATTTTCATTATTCATTAAATTAGACTTGGAATTCATTTAATTTATAAGGTAGAGCTGTGCCTTTTATTTATTTATTTATTTATTTATTTATTTATTTATTTATGTATTTATTTATTAAATTTATTAATCGCCAATCTGACTGGTCACCCAGCCACTCTGGGCGATGTACAACCCACCATAAAACAATTTAAAACAATAAAATTTTACCATAATTTTTTTTTTTTAAATACCCTAACCCACCCCAAATGCCTGCCTGAACAACCATGTTTTTAATGCACGACGGAAGCTCATTAAAGAGGGGGCATGACGGAGTTCCCTAGGGAGGGAGTTCCACAGAGTGGGGGCCACCACAGAGAAGGCCCTCTCCCTCGTCCCCACCAGTCTAGCTGTCCTGGCTGATGGGACAGAGAGAAGGCCATCTGAGGCTGATCTTGTTAAGCGGCCTGTCTGGTGTTGCTGGAGGCGCTCCTTAAGATAGGCTGGGCCGGAACCATATAGGGTTTTAAAGGTCAAAACCAACACCTTGAATTTGGCCCGGAAAACAACTGGTAACCAGTGCAACTCCTTCAGCACTGGAGTGATGTGATCTCGCCGGCGGCTGCCTTTAATCAGGCGAGCCGCCGCGTTCTGTACCAGCTGCAGCTTCTGAACCGTCTTCAAGGGTAACCCCACGTAGAGCGCATTACAGTAGCCTAAACGAGAGGAGACCAGGGCATGTACTACCGATGGGAGCAGATGGTCGGGAAGGAAGGGGCGCAGCCGCCGTATCAGATGGAGTTGATACAGCGCTGTCCGGCTCACAGCTGACACCTGAGCCTCCATGGACAGCTGGGAGTCCAAAATGACCCCCAGGCTGCGGACCTGGTCTTTCAAGGGTAGCCGTACCCCATTCAACACCAGGTCAACATCCCCCAGCGTCCTCTTGTCTCCCACCAAAAGTACCTCGGTCTTGTCAGGGTTCAGCTTCAGCTTATTCCTCCCCATCCAGCCACTCACCGTCTCCAGACATTTGGACAGGGATTCTACGGCCAACCTTGGTGAAGATTTGAATGAGAGGTAGAGCTGCGTGTCATCTGCATATTGATGACACTGCACCCCAAACCTCCTGATGATAGCCCCCAGTGGCTTCACATAGATGTTAAATAGCATGGGGGAGAGGATGGAACCCTGTGGCACCCCACAAGTAAGTGGCCACAGGTCCGAAACCTCCTCTCCCAGTGCTACCCTCTGGTACCTGCTGGAGAGGAAGGACTGGAACCACCGCAATACAGTGTCACCAATGCCCAACCCCTCCAGGCGGTCCAGGAGGATACCGTGTCAACGGTATCAAAAGCCACTGAGAGGTCGAGGAGAACAAGGAAGGAGCATTCACCCCTATCCAGAGCCCTCCTCATATCATCCACCAAGGCGACCAAGGCCGTTTCTGTCCCATGCCCAGGCCTGAAGCCCGACTGAAATGGGTCTAGATAATCAGTTTCTTCCAAGTGTGCCTTCAACTGCACCGCCACCACCCGCTCAATCACCTTGCCCAAAAATGGCAGATTTGAGACTGGGCGAAAGTTGTTCAGAACTTGAGGATCCAAGGAGGGCTTCTTTAAGAGCGGTCTTATCACTGCCTCCTTGAGGGCTGATGGCATCACTCCCTCCTCAAGGGAGGCGTTCACCACCGCCTTGATCCCCTCACCCAGTCTCTCTCTGCAGCTCATAATGAGCCAAGATGGGCAAGGATCAAGTAAGCAGGTGGTCGGCCTTACAGATGAAAGCACCTTGTCCACTTCATCAGGAGGAAGAAGCTGGAACCGATCCCACAAAACCGGTTTGCCACAGGCTGCCTCTTGCTCACTAACTGTATCCACAGTGTGCAGAGTAACACACCTAATCTGATCAATTTTATCTGCAAAGTGCCTTGCCAAAGCCTCACAGGAGGCCTTAGAATGCTCCAGTGGTTCCGGAGCCACAGGACCGACCAGGCTCAGGACCACTTGGAACAGCCTCCTGGGGCAGCACTCTGCAGACGCGATGGAGGCAGCATAATATTCCTTTTTTGCTGCCTTCACCGCCACGTGATAGGCTGAAGATACAGCTCTAGCTCGTGTCTGATCGTCTTTGGAGCGAGACTTCCGCCACCGGCGCTCTAGCCGTCTCACCTCCTGTTTCAGAGCTTGTAACCGCGGATTGAACCATGGTGCAGTCCGAGCCCTGTTCAGGGGGAGAGGGCGTTTCGGAGCCACCCGATCTAATGCCCCAGTGATTGCGGCATTCCAGCCACCCACAAGGGTCTCGACCGAGTGGCCGTTGGCATGCTCCAGAGAATCCCCAAGCGCGTTCAGGAATCCATTTGGATCCATAAGACGCCTGGGGCGGACCATTTTAATGGGTCCTCCACCTCTGCGGAGGGGTTGTGGAACCGAGAAGTCCAACATCACCAGATAGTGATCTGACCATGACAAGGGGGTGGTGGATATACCCCCGACTTCCAGATCACTCCCCGCTTCTCCAGAAACAAACACAAGGTCTAGTGCATGACCGGCTACATGGGTGGGCCCAGTTAGAATATGGTGCAGCTCCCAGGAGGCCATGGTCTCCATGAAGTCCCGAGGTGCTCCTGTGAGGATGGCCTCCGAATGTACGTTGAAGTCCCCCAACACCAGTAAGTTAGGGGACTGTACACGCACATCAGAGACCACCTCAAGCACCTCGTCCAGGGAGTCAGTCGTGCAGCGGGGTGGACGGTACACGAGCAGAATCCCCAGACTGCCCTTCGGGTCCAACCTCCAGTACATGCACTCAGCAACCTTGGTCTCCCGGAGAGGGGGTCTGGTGAAGACCAAGGACTCTCGGTAGCTAACAGCCACTCCCCCTCCCCGATCCCCAGCCCTCGGCTGCTGTGCATACGAAAATCCAGCTGGACACACGGCTGCAAGGGTTGGAGCAGCAGCCTCGGCCAGCCAGGTCTCCGTAATACATGCCAGGTCTGCACCCTCATCCAGGATCATGTCATGGATGAGGGAGGTTTTCTGGGTAACAGACCTGGCATTGCAGAGCAGCAAATGAAGGCCAGAAGATGGGGTCACGATGATGAAGACAAATAGTCACAGTTGATACACTTGCTGAAGGAGAATTTCATGCAGCTTTTACAAGGACAGTATGAAAAATGTTGGTTTATCTTTGTAGGTGGCTTTTATAGGCATTCCCATAACCTTCCGTTCATCCAGAGTGTACTTGTCTCTTCAACAATTGAACAGCCTTAAAAATACCATTGCTTTTGAATTTGAAATCAGGCAATCAAGGATAGTGAATTCTTTATGAGTTACCTTGTGATGCTTATTTGTCTATTTTGTTAAAGGGTGATGCATGTGTGAATGCAGGTTCCTCTGTGCTTGATTCTTTGGGCTATGTCTATTCCACCAGTGCTTGTTATTGTGCTTGTTCTTGTTCTCAGCATTGTTCCAAACCAAACATATGACTTCGATCACCTGTTCAGATGGATGCCAACCCCACTCTGTCAGAGTAGAGAAGTCTAGATTCAGAGTTCACTTTGCTGAACATACAGTTTATACTGCATGTACTTAACCTGCTTACAAAATGGTGCTCCTGACACACAGACATAACACATAGACTGGGTTTGGATGATCACAGGGGTAAAAGAAGCCATCGTGGCTTCTCCCTCTGCGTGCTGTGTGCGTGACCACGATGTGCATAAATACCTGCAATGCAGGAACGAACCCAGCACAGTGTGCGGTGGGGGTGGCTTCTTGCCCACGCCATAACCCATGGTTTGTAATAGGAGTTGTGACGTTGGTAAGAAGCCATCCTCAGCGCGCTGTGCCAGGTTCAAACAAAATGGCAACCTGTGCTGCACCATGGGTAGTTATGCAAATCGCAGTCGCAGGGGCGGGGTAAGAAGCCATGATGGCTTCTTTTACCCCCATGAAGATCCGAACACCTCCATACTTAATTACTGTACATGACAATGGTCAATTCTGATTTGTTGTTGAAAATGTTGAAAATAATATCTTAAATGCTTATCTTATCTTTGGGATAGAATGCCCACAGACGGCATTCTGCATGTTCTTGGGCAAAAGGAACAGATTCTTTGTGGTTTGTGGGGGAAAAAAACTTAAATACAACTAATCTGGAATAACAACAAAAAACATTTCAGTATGCTAAGCCCCACTTCTTTGCATGAAATTTTAGTTTTTACAAAAAACAACAAAACAATAACTATAAAATTGTGCAAACATGAATGAGAAAAAAAGCAAATAACATTAACCAATTCCAATTGATATTGGTCTTTATACTATTTTAAAAGTTTTATATGCATCTAATCATGTTGCATTTTAAATGGCAGTGACAAACAAATATTTCCAGCTTTTCCAAATTCTGCCTTCCCCAGTAATCTAAGCAGAGCCACTAATGGATCACTTGGCAAACAAACATTGATTGTTAAGCTTCTTAGAACATTTCCCCAGAAGTTCAAAACAGAACACTAAATATGAAGGAAGGGCACACTTCACATGTTGAAAACATAAGAATTATCTTTGTAGGATCGTACCACTGTCCAGCTTATCCTGTGTTCTGTCTCTAACAGTGGCCAACCAGATGTCTCTGGGAAACACAAACAGGTCATGATCAAGATAATTCCCCCCGTTTATTCCCAGCAACTAGGCATCAGAGATATCCTTCTTCTGAATATGGATGCTGCATTTTGCTCTTATGGTTAAATTACTTTCCAGACATACGACACTAGGAACCAATTTTATACTGATTTTCCAGAAAGCTAACACAATAGGAATTACCTTGACTGAATAATCAATATGTTTTCTCCCATTTCCTAGCATCTGTAGTTTTTTCATATGGTGAAGCCACTGTACAAATTCGAGAGCACGCCTTCGTATTTTATAATCAGAAGTAATTTTAAAGATTTCTGCCCAGCTTCCTATTATATCACTGTGTAGCTCTTCCTTAACTTGAAGAAACTAGAATGAGGGAGGCTGATTCTAGTTTTGAGATTGTTTGCTTTATTACAAAGTATTTTTATGTTTTCTACAGAGGTCCTGAAAGTTATTGCAACCTTGCTGCGAAACTCTCCACGGTGCCCAGACACTATGGAAGTCCACAGAGTTTTCCTCTCAGATATGATTAAGCTTTTTAATAGCAGCAGAGACAATAGAAGGTAAGTAGATAGCATGTATTGTAAAACTCCTAGAGAAATTGATTTTATGAAGTGTTTAATAAATAAATAAATAAATAAATAAATAAATAAATAAATGTATCAGTGTACACACAACATAACTTAGAAAACACTCTCTTCCGTCTATATGATGCTAAAATAATGTTTGAAATAGGAAATGGTTTCAAATATTCTCACAGATTTTAAGCTGAATACTAGATAAGTTTGCATAAGATTTTTCTAAGTATGGTTAATTCATGCTGACTTTATGGCCTTCAGAAGCTCAGTTGTCTTTGAGATGAAGTTTCTTCGTTTGCTTCTGTGACCTAATTTGACAATGTGTATCAACAATTTTGCAGGAGTCTACTACAGTGCTCTGTGTGGCAGGAATGGATGCTTTCCCTTTGCTATTTTAATCCCCAAAATTCTGATGAACAGAAGATAACTGAAATGGTGTATGCCATTTTTCGAATTTTACTTTATCATGCAGTCAAGTACGAATGGGGTGGCTGGCGTGTTTGGGTAGATACTCTAGCAATCACACACTCAAAGGTAAGTTGCGCAAAGAAAATGTAGATATCTTCATAAATTCTTCAGTGTTTTAAGGAATTTTCAAATTTTGGGGAGTCCAGGAAAAGGGGCTATGCTGAAATGAATTGTCTGAATGGCTAAAGAATAAGGAAAGCTCTTGATAGTCCTAAAACCCAAGTAATTAAATGTATCAGGAGACTTAAATACCATGCTCAGGCAGCCTCAGGCTTAACTATAGTGTAGCTGATATGACAACCTGGTGCTAGTGTGGCTAATCTGATGTTCAGTATTTGTGTGTTAGGACTCTTTATTGTGAAATGTATGTTCACTGGAATTATGTGAGTTTGAAACACAAGGTGGCGCACATTGTCTGTTTCTAGGCCAAAAAGATGGCCTCTACTAATACCAAGTAGCTGTGCAACAAATTGCTGAAGTCTGATGAAGAAACTGGAGCAAAATCTGCTTTCCAAACAAAGAGAGGAAAGGAAGCTAGGAAAAAGAAAGGTTTCTTTTTGAATAAAGGTATTAGTCATGTTTCCTGCTATCAAGATAGTTCTTTTGTAGCCACAACAATAATGTGATGGAAAGAGTATTTTAATGGTGGTAACCTTCTGTCCATTGAGAAGTGAATTTTAGGATGAAGTTATGATACTACTGCAGTGTCATAGCATCATCTTTTGCTGCCTTTGTTTTATTTTCCGCCCCAACATTTAAACATAGTTCTGGTGAGCTTCCTGATGGGGACTTGCAACTTAAGAAAAAAGAAGGTACGTTTTCCCCCTAGGACAGCAATGTATGAATTGTGGGAAGTCTAGTGTGTAGACAGCACAGTCCAGGTATAAAAATTGTTCTGTCAGCTATGTGGATGGATGTGGGGCTAATGCCAGGTGAGACCGCTGAGATCACAGAGAAAGAAAAAGTAAAGCAACAGTGCTAAGGTTGTGATAGTATTTTAGAGATGGCAAGAGAACTGCTATACAGCAAATCTAAAATTGATGAAATGGTATCTAGCTCCAGACATTAGATAATTCATTAAGTTTCTGTTCTCTTCAAAGTGGCTCACTAACATTTCTAGATTTTGAGGTGACATTTGGGGTCAGATTTAAAACTGTCTGAATTGCAGAGGCTCTATTTAATAGCAGCAATTATATATATAAAGGAATATATATTAAAACCAGTGCTTTCTTAGTGTGATGTGATGCAACAACAAAACTATTACTTATGCTGAAGTTGTTTTTCTTTAAACTACTCAGCCAGTCAGCTGCAGGTTCTCCTTACTGTTGATTGTAAGGAGACTGTTAGTGTTAAAGCCTTATATTCTTTAAGTAAGAGGAATATATGATTACATGACTGACGTGAGCAGTGGAATATAGATTGACAGATGTATGAAAGAAATTCAAATGGGCCAGTAAACTCTGGACATTAAACCTTGGACTGTACTGTCCAGGTATAAAAATAGTCTTATCAGTTATATGAATGGTTGTGGGACTAGAGCTGGGAAAAAAAGCCCTTCAGTTGCAATACCATGTATTTTTTTATACCTAATGCTATTTGAAAAGCATAACTTTCCAAATTGGGTGTAACTGAAATATTTTGGTAGCCCACATATTCCCAGATATTATTTCATGTTATTAAATGCTTCCTTTACATTATTCTAACGTATTACTCTCATTAATTCTGCATGAACTTCCTGCTGTAAAGAATTTCATTGTCTTCCTGTTTTGTTACTTTCATGACTAGCTTCCCATACTTCTCATAACTAACTCTTCCATGACTAGCTTCTTACATATTTCTGGGCTTTCCTCCATTATCCCAGTTCCTCTGAGCCTTAATCTACCCATGCCAGTGGCAGATCCATTTGTTTAAATGTGGGCCTGCCCCTAGGACTTGAGCAAAGCCATGATGGCTAGCCGTGTGTAGTAGGTTCCCTACTCTACCCCCATTACTGAACTCACACATGACACATAGACGTACACACACAGTCAACAATGTACAACAATAATGCAAAAACATTTTTTTACTAAATATTTTAGTGGAAATTGTCTTCCATTTTTCGATATCTTTTCCATGATAGATAACTCAAATACATATACTTCCCCTTTTACAGCATACAGACACAGAAAACATAAACACACACTGAATCTCTCTCTCTCTCTCTCTCTCTCGCATGCACACATTCAGAAAGAGACATACACTGACTTACTGCCTCATTCAGCCACAACAGCCAAACAGGATGGACGGACGGGCGCGCACATGCACGCACACACACACACATGTGATATTTTGCTGCCTGAGGAGGACCTCCCCTTCACTTCCTCTCAGCCTAACCTACCATGCAGGATTATTGTGAGGATACATTTATTAATTATTTATTTCTATACTGCCAGTAGCCGAAGCTCTCCCCATAAAATGGGGAGATCTTTAGCTCCTAGAGGAAAGGCAGAACATAAACATAATAAAATAAATGAATTTATACTAGAAAAACGTAGTTGTTTTACTCAGTGTTCATAGTATGCTTCCTTAGTATGTAAAATGGCCAATTGTGCATTGCATGCTCAGCCTGTGTGCGCTGATTTACATGCGTATGCACTAGAGACAAGATGCATCCGTTATCCCATTTGGAAATTTATCATATTAAATAAATATTTAATATTTATTATTAAATAATAAATGGGGGGCGGGGGGCGGGGGGAGCACACATGAATACCAACTCTTATAATTCATATTAAACACGAAGAATTAGAAGAACATCCTCTTGCTTCTCGTATGCCCCACCCATATACCCCCATCTTCTGCATGACCATCATCTCAAAGAAACTTTATTAACGGCAAAAACAACAAAGAATCACTTTAAAGACAAACATAATTATTCTGACATAGGCTTTTGTGGACTATAACCCACTTCATCAGATATACAGAGTATGTATGTTTGGGGTGTGTGTGTGTGTGGTACTGGTGGGAAGAATTATAAACAGTGAGGTGCCACAAGACTCCTTGGTTTAATGGTGCAACCCTATACATGTCTACTCAGAAGTAAAACTGTGTTCAATGGGTTTCATACCTTTGTATGTGTGTGTAGGATTGCAACCTTACAGAACAAGCCTCTCTTTTCCCCAACCCCTCGCTTTCCTTCCTTCAGGTTACTGTAAGGCACAGAAATAACTCAGTGGATAAAGAAACTTGAGCTGAAATGCACAAGTACTTACTAGGGAACTGTTGTGTTGCAGTTTTCCTGCTGCAATGAATGGGATGGGGAGGGTGTCCAGAGAGGAGTAGCTGATGGAGCAGAGGGACATCTCTGCCATCACCAATAGCTGAGCCAGCAAAAAGCTCAGAAAAACCACCACTTCAAATTCCTTGTGTGAGCTCACAGACAAAAAAAGGGGGTTCAAAACGAACCAGGAAGTCCCTTCTGCAGAGAAGTAGTCACTCTAAACTCTTCTCTAAGGCCAAATGTTGTTCACAGCTGTGATTTCACTCATTGGCCAAACACACTGAAACGTGGTAGGAGGCTAATTCCTTATGAAATGATTGGACAAAACCATTGTCCACTTCTCACAAAACAGTTGCATTGTGCCTGATATCTCAGGTTGTACAAGGGCTAGAGACCAGCTCTTCTTTAATTTGAAAACTGGGAATCTGGGTAGCTAGTAGCTCCCCGCAGATTGTGGATCAGGGACTGCAGTCCCCTTATCACTTTAGTTAATCCTGTCCCAATCATGTATAAAGAGAGAGTGGTAGGGGCTAATTTGAAGAGCAAGAGGAACCCGAGGTGAGGGGAGCTGAACTAGCTTTCCCCCCACCGCTTTCCTGCCTGCAGTCTCTTGCCAGAATTTCCTCCCAGCCAGGCTCCAACCTTGGGAATGAATCCAGTAGGAAGGAAGGTGCCATGGAGGGATGAGCATCAGGAAAGTAAGCCACAGGAGCGGGTGGAGATTGAGTTCTTCTGCTCTTACCATTGCCCTTCCCACTTCCTCCTATGGATGCGATTACTCAAGCCTGTGCCTGTTCCAGACTGTTCTGCTGCCACTGCATGTCGTTTA
Organism: Heloderma suspectum; assembly: GCF_057233095.1. Taxonomy (NCBI): domain Eukaryota; kingdom Metazoa; phylum Chordata; class Lepidosauria; order Squamata; family Helodermatidae; genus Heloderma; species Heloderma suspectum. The sequence goes on along the minus strand of NC_139462.1, from coordinate 64,970,032 downwards.
ATGCAATGTGTCCCTCCTGGCATTGTGTTGGTAACTTCTAAATTTGAGGCCCCTAGTGATAGCTTCAGGAAGACATTTCTAGCCCCCCAGAAAGGTGAAGTAGGAGCAGAGCGTGTTTATGATGTGACTACTCTTCCCGCACTACTCTGATGCTTTCTATTTTCCTAACTGGACTGTTAACTCCCCACCCCCATTCCACTGCTCTGTGTTGAATAAAATTGCAGAGTTGGCCCTAATATTAGGCAGAGTGAGTCGGCTGCCTCAGGCGGCAGAGTGGGAGTGGCGGTAAGATGTTGGAGTACAGAAATGTTTGTGTGCCAGTCAGTCTGCCCTGTGTCCCCCTAAGCTAGCCTGCTTCCCTCAGTTGTAGTGGAGAATGCTGTCCCATTGACAGTGTTGAAATAAAATTCCACTGCCAGTTCAGTCAGCCCTCTTGTATGTGGAATGGGACAGGGCATGGGGGAGCGCACCATCTTGCCCTTCACCTCCGGCAGCAAAATACCCTGGGCCAGCCCTGATGTTTTCTCCTTCTGCCTTAGCGTTTCAAGGCCTAAGGCATGCTTATGTTCTCTGGAGGATTTTTCAACCTAGGACCAGTTAGGACCTGGGCTTGTGCTAAAGAGTGATGAATACACAAATAGGGTTTACAAGGTAGTTGAATTGAGATAGTTAATTCACCCTGATCTCAAGCTCATCCTTGCAAGGTATTTCTTGAATGCAAAATTGTCTTCATATAATCTGTTTATTTTTTAAACATGTCTATTGATATTTTGAAGGCAAACCCCTAAAAATTGATACTTTTTTTCCTTCATAAAAATGTTTAGAATTTTGTAGATGGTTTTATTGGATTCAGATATTTCTGAACAGATATCAGTTAGTGAAAATAAATGACTTGCTAAATTTTTCTTAATGTTTCAAAATATTGAAGAACTTGGAATTGTTGAGACAATGTTTTCTTAAACTTAGTTACAGGAATAGTTTTTCAAATTTGTTTTTATACATCCTGATGTATGGTGCTGTTTCAATGGGATTAATGCTCTTTATTTCGTTTGCATATCTACCACTAATTTGCAGCACTGCATTACAATAAAGAACTAGTGTGGAAAAGAACTAGTGTTGCAAAATTGGATAGGTTTTGCAGCTACACATGAAGATACATGCAGCTGCTATAAAAAGCCAAAGAAACTCAATTGCAATTTTATTGTCCAGTTTGATAGATTTCCTGCCACCTTTGTAGCAGGGAAGCTGTTTGTCACTGTAGCCCTCTTCTCCAACAGCTGCACTACGGTTTATAAGCAGTGATGGCTTTTGTGGCGTAATTGTACTACATTGGTTTCTTTTGCTCTCAGGATCTGAAGGTGTGCATAATCCTCTTAAAGCTAAATTCCTTTGTGATGCTTTGGTGTTTTTTTTTTTTAATGTTTCTGTGTTTCATAGCTTTCTCCCTCACCTTCCAGGCCAGTTTTATGAGAGAATTTGGTTTAATACGTGCTTTTCAAAAACCAAGTATGTATTAAAATCAGGTTCCCTTAGATTCTACCATGTATAGTTGCCACATTAGAAGCATAAACATTACTACTGTGCATTTAGAGCAGCCTTTAGTGGGTGGTGAATGAAAAACGAATAAGAAATGTTGGATGTATTGCCGTTATAATTCTTTTCTTTCTTTCAAAGTTGAGCATGTAAATAGGGATTTAAATTGCCATAAATTAAAACAAAGAATAAAATAGGCTTTTCTATTTAATATTACAGAAAGGTGTAATATTCAGTAACATGCCTGATAGTATCATTCAGTACAACTGATGTCCATAAAATTAAGTTGAATTATATAGCTATCTGCTTGACTTGCCCAGCCTTGCAGATGCAGACAAATTGAAAAGAGAAGAGGATCAAAAATTATTCGTTAGCTAGGATTGATTTATGGGGAAAGATTAAAGAGTTTAAAGTGTGAGAAGGGGGTGGCTGCATTGTGCAGCTTTATCACTGGATTCACCACAAAGGCCTGGAAAGTCACTGTCTTTGGGGTACTGGGATTTCCACCCACTCCTCCATGGTAACATGAGGGATGGAATTAGTAGGGCTAATGTTCACATGTGTCTATAGTATTTTAAAATGATAAGGACAGAATTTAAAAGTGACTCCTGGGCTCTTTAAACAAAGAAGCAGAACTTTGGGACAAGATTTGAAAGACAATGGAAGAAAGTTACACAATTTAAGGCACAACAGCTGATCCTAAACAGCTGCCCAACAATGTATTGTCAATGCAAACAGGGTAATGTACAGGGTCATGTTATATAGGTATCAGTGTTGATCACTGTGAACACATCTTTGGTAACATACCGGATCGGCAACTGTATGTTTTATTATATTGACATCTAAAATGTACTATGTGCTTTACTAAAAAGTAAAACACAGGTAACAATTTAGATCGTAAGGGTGTGTGGGAGGAACAGAAAATAAGGAAGAAAAATGGAAAAATCAAAAAGTGTGGTAGATCTTAAGCCATGTATTACAAAAGAAGGACATTACTACCTTGTAACTTTTATTCTTTAACAGAAAAATGAGGCATCACACTGATTATTTCATGGGAATAGTATTTCAGGCTAATGGAAGAAGCTCAAACAAAAGGATGGAGATGGGAGGCAGAGCAAGGAACCAAAGGCCTTAGAAGTATAAAGGAATGGAAAGAATGGAGTTCATGAGATAGGAAGTAGTTAAAGAACAGAGATGACAAGTACCGAGGGGTCAGACTGAGTGCTTTGAAAGTAAGAAGCTTAAACTAGATATGAAAATTAAGAGGGTGTCAGTAAAGGTGTACAGTAGGGAGGTGTTGCATGAGTAAAGAAGCACTATCCTAGAAGGATACTGCAAGAAGCAGGATTCTGAGCAGAAATTAAATTTGTGGGGTAGGGGCGGAGAGATTTGGGAAAACAAAGATGTTTAAACAATCCAAAGAATCACAACTCACACCAGTATCAACAATGAGAATAGAAAGGGATGAGTATTTATAACCTTAAAAAAGAAACACTGTCACTGTCAGCAGCCCCTTGATGCAGAATTTTTCTTCACAGGTTTATTGAACATGAAAAACAGATTCAAAGACAGTCCATTTAATTCTAATTTATCTAAGAAGAATATTGTGTTAGGGGATAGATAATGTTTTATACACTTATCTTGAACATCCAGATTAAATCCATTCTTATGGTGCAATGAGATTTTATTGGCTGGGCAGAATCTGGAGAACTGAGCTACTTTGGCCTTCCATGCATTTAGTAGAAAATATGTTTGGCTCACAATATTCCATGCCACTTTTCTAGCATTCAGACACTCACTACTCTGATAAAGAAGCAGAATCTAAGATGGGCAATACAGATAGGAATAGGCTTAATTTTTAATGACTTGGAGTCGCGAAGGGTTTGCAACACCTTTAGTTCACCCCTTTGTTTTGTCCCTTCATGAGCTGGTATGATTGCCATTAATTCATATGTAAACACGTAAATTTGCTGCACGTGGACAAGGTTGCAGTGCCGCCCAAACTTGCCTCCCACCCTCTGACACTGGGTTGCACAGCCATCAGAGTCAGGGACACCCCAAGAGGAAAGTAATATCTCTCTTCCTGAAGAAAGCCTCAATATTTCAGAGATGTTGCAATGTTTCTACCCATCTCCCCCAAACCGCAGTGACACAAGACTTGGGTTCAGGATGGGGGAATGAAGGAAGCAGGCAATCCGAAACATTGGGATGGAGACCATAGTTCAGGGCTAGAGCACATGCTAAGCATGCAGAAGGTTACAGGTTCAGTCTATGTCTTCTTCAGGTGGCAGGTGATTTAAAAGATGTCTGCCTCTGACATTCTGGATTACTGATGCCAGTCACAGAAGAAAATACTGAGTTAGATGGAGAAATTGTGTGACCTGGAATAAGGCTGTTCCCGGTATTCCTTCACACTGTTTTTATCTTGGTGAAGCATTCCTTATTTCCTTTTCCAAGACTAAAGGCCCGGATTGGTTCAGGGTAATGGGACAGGCCAGTCCCAGGCCACCTCTTGCTCTGGTTGCATCATTGGCTTCACTAATATGATGAATGGCTTGGAACAGCCAAACATTCTCTCATCAAGCCACCAGGCCATATTTATGAAGCACACCTTTACTTAGCATTTCCACTCAAATGCTCAAGATGGCTTGCAAAATCTTTCCTCCTTGAAGCGCCACAGCCTTTTGGATTGCTGCTTTTTTGTAGTTTGCTATACATTAACACCCATTTCCTTTGGTCTTTCCTAGCTCTTTCCTCCTCCCCCCACCCACAGCTTCCCAATCTTTATCCTGTGCATGTTCCTTGGAAAGCACCATACTGCTTCTTTTGTTAAATGCAGAACCTGCTAAGCAGTTGGTGATAAACAACTAGGCTAAGTAGTAAGGAACCCAAACATTGGGAAGGAGACCATAGTTCAAGGATAGAGCACATGCTTTGCATGCAGAAGGTCACAGGTTCAATGTATGTGATTTGAAAAATGTCTACCTCTGAGATTCTGGCGTCAGACTGTATGGATCAAAACAGCTGCCTTCAGTTTCACCCTGAAAGCTGTAGAAAGGCAATATAGACACTAGAGAAGCATTGGCATGATAACTGTCAGTGGGTTTGAACTCATTACGTAATGAGCTTCTGCACCTTCTTAGTGTAGTGTCTGCATGGAACACACTGTACTGAACTGTTCACAGTTCACCAGGTTATGGAACCATTGGTGTTTGCCTTCCGATATAGTCTAATGCTGAGTACTGTATAAAGCCAGTCCTGTCTACCTAGTCCTTTTAGAATCCATCCATTCTAAAAATAGGATTTAAGGTATGATGCTTTCTGCAGTCCATAGCTAGCCAACTGTTGAGGTGCAAGTTCTTGCTGTTAACACAGCCTTCCCTGATATCCCCTAGCAGCAAGCACAGAGCCTGATACCTGAAGATGATGGTGATAATGATTCCTTTGATGGCCCATCTGGTGACCTCAGAATGTAATCATTAGCTATGCTGCTTGATCAGGATGCCTACCATTTGGAGTCTGTGGGCGCTGAACATGCCTATTCATAAAATTATTCCTGACGTAGGAAAAGTATTGGATGATGTGAACAAGGTATAACCCCCTGCAAAATTATAATGAATAGTTTTGAGAATTCTGCTTTAAACCCAGTTGAGGGCTTGGCTAAATGAGTGTTTTAATTAACTTTGATCAACCTATGTGCATAGATATATGTTTAATGCCGATTAGTTAATTTCCACCTAGTGTTGTGTATGTGATTTTATTTTTAAAGCAAAGGATAGATTACCCTTCCCTCCAAATAAAGCTTAGCTTGGTTAAAAAATGAATCCCATCTGTATTTAAGATGTAAATACTGAGCTAGAGCCTGGAGGAGGCAGTGGTCATGGTGCACGCCTGCGCCAGTGGCATTTGGAAATGTAGTTGAGAGATCCTGGAAGCCAAATTTAGGTTGCTAAGTAGGAAGTTGAAAGCCAGGACATCCAAGATAGCTTTATCTGAAATGCCACCTGTTCCATGCACAGGGCCAGCTAGACAGGCAAAGCTGAGGGATCCCAATGTGCGGATGGTAATGGTGGTGTACAGAGGAGGGGTTTAGATTTGTTAGGCAAAGGGGAAAGTTTTGGGACAAGTCAGTCCTGTACAAAAGGGATGGGCTCCACTTGAACCAGACTGCTGCTGCTTAAAATGGGAAAGGTGGCAAAGCAGCTTTTAAACTGAACTATTGGGGAAAGCCAGCAGGAGCTGGGGAGCTTCTGGTTTGGGATGAATCATCCCTATGGGATTAGGGTGTTTGCTTGCTTATTTATTTATTATACTTTAAACTACCCAATAACAATGTTTTCTGAGCAGTGAACATAAAATGCAAACAATAAAGCAATGAATGAAAACAGCACATGATAAAACCAAGATACATTCAGCAACAAAGAGTAAAAACACTACAACGCTTAAAAGCAAAGTAAAAAGCAGCAATAATAGCATACTGATCTAAAAGCACTAAAAACAGTTCTTAAAATGCCTGGGAGAATAATAAGGTGGCAACGAAAAGAGCATAACATGAACACCAGAGCACAACATAAATGCCTTCCCTGGAGAGGGCATTCCGCAGACAGGATGTCAGCACTGTTAAGGCTCTTTTTTAGCCACCCATCTTGCCCCATTTGTGGGGGCTTGGAGGAGGGTCTCAGATGATGGGGGTATCTGGGGAGGATATGCTCATTCAGGTTACCTGGCATTAAGCCATTTAGGGCTTTAAAGGTTATAACCAGCACTTTGAATTGACATGGAAACTGACAGGCAGCCAGTGCAGATGACAAAGTCCTGGCATAACAGAATCACATTGGCCAGTCCCAACTATCAGTCTAGCTGCCCTATTTTAGACTAAATGAAGTTTCTGGACTGTTTTCAAAGGCAGTCCTGTGTATAGCATACTGCAGTAATCCAAATAGGAGGTTACCAAACCACAAATAGCTGTCATAAGGCTATTTCTGTCCAGGTAGGGTCGTAGTTGGTATATCAGCCTAAGCACTTCGAGCCATTGAGGTTAGCTGAGCCTCGAGTGATCAAGAGCACCTCCAAACTATGAACGGGAGTGCAATGCCTGCGGAACAGGTTGAATGACACTTCACCTGACAGATGGACCAGCCACAACCAATAATTCTGTCTTGTCTGGATTGTGTCTATTTATTGGTACTCATGCAGTCCATTACCTTACCCAAGCACTGGTTCAGAACATCAACTGTCCTATCTACATTAGATGAAACAGAGGGGTAGAGCTGAGTGTCATTGCATCCCAGTGGTTTCATGTACATGTTAAAAAGCATGGGAGATGTATCCCATAGCATAATTGCTAGTACAATTGCCATGGGGCAGAGCAGTAATCCTCCCAGCACCACTTTCTAGAATCAGCCATCCAAGTAGGAGCAGAATCACTGCAATACAGTGTCCCCACATCCCAACTTAGCCTATCAAGAAGGATGCCATGGATGATAGTATCAAAAGCCACTGAGAAGTCTAAGAGAAGCAATAGGGTCGCACTCCCACTGTCCCTCTCCTGGCACAGGTCATCGCACAGGGTGTCCAAGGCTGTTTCCTTTCCAAAGCCAGGCCTGAAATCAAGCCTAAAATCCAGCAATGAAATGGAGTTAGAAAAATCAGCTTTATCCAAGAGGGCCTGGAGCTGATTGTTTGAGCATTCATTCAAGCACCTTGCCCAGGAAGGGGATATTAGGGATCAACCTATACTTTTCATTTTCTGGGTATAGGTTAGATTTCATGGGGGGTGACCTGATTACTGCTTCTTTTAAAGTTAACACCCCCTCACATTCTCAGAGAGGGATTTACAACCTCTTAGACCCAGGATAGTGTGTTTGATTGCCCCAGTGGGAATGGGGTAGAAGTAAGGCATGATCATAAAGTAAAACATGATAGCCAGTCAAAAGAGGATGAAGGGGCCATATGGGGAAGTACACATGCCAGAGATGTTTGAAAACGGACACCATGTATAGGTGTGTCTATTCTAATGCTAGCTAGAAGCCTCTGAGTCAAGATGGTGTGTTTGATTTTAAAAGAGAACATAGATATAGTGGGCATAATGGACACCAGGTGGAATGGAGAGAACCAATGGGATACAAACTGTAAATGAAGGACAGTGAAGGGTGCACTTGGGGTGGTGTCACTGTACATCAGAGGAAGCATAGTGTCAAGTAGAAACCTTAAAAGTGGCAGGTCACTCCATAGAATCACTATGGTTGACTACCAGGTCCCAAAAGTAATTTAGTACTGGGGACTTGTCATCATCCCTGTGAGCAGACTGCTCAGGTTGACCTTGAGATGGAGAATGAAATCAGGAAGGCATGCAAATGAGAAAGTGTTGTAGTAATGGGGGACTTAAATTATCCCACATAGATAAATGTGTGTTTTAGCCGTGACAAGCAACATTTCTAGATACCTTAAATGACTGTACTCCAGAACATTTGGTTACATAACCAACGAAATGAGAGGTGACCCTGGACTTAATCCTAAGTGGTGCCCAGGACCTAGTATGAAATGTAAGTGTTGTTGAACTGATTAGAAACAGTGACCACAATGTTATGAAATTTAATTTATATGGAAGTGAAAAATTGCCAAGGAAGTCCAACACAGACACATTTGACTTCAAAAGAGGAAACATATCTGAAACGAGGGAACTGGTGAAAAAGGACGCTGAAGGGAAAGTCAGGAGAGTCAAATCTCTCCAAAATTCCCAGGGTTTACTCAAAACCACACTACTTGAAGCTTAGCTTGAATGTATACCGCAGGTCATGAAAGATACGACCGAGTCAAGAGGATACTAATCTAGTTAATGAGCAGCGTCAAGGAAGCTATTCGCGAAAAAAGGCTTCCTTCAGGAACTGGAAGTCTTGCCCAAATGAGGAGAACAAAAGGGAGCAAAGACCTGTAAAAAGGAATTCAAGCAGGCAATAAAGGATTCAAAAATATTTTTGAGGATCATATACTAATAACAGCAAAATATGATTTACATGGAAAACAACCAGGGAGGCGGTTGTACCATTGGATGACAACAAAGTTAGAGGGGTACTAAAGGACGATAAGGAGATTGCAGAGAAGCTGAATTAATTCTTGGGGTCTGTCTTCACTGAAAAAGACATACAGGAGATACTGAACTGATGTTTTCAGGCTGGGGGTCTGAGCAACTGAGGCAAGTAGTGGTAAAAGAGATGAAGTTCTAGATCTTATTGACAAATTGAAAACAAAGAAATGACAGTGTCCAGATGGTATCCATCTGAGAGTTTTTAAAGAAAAATGTAAAATTGCTGACCTTCTAACAAAATATGTAACATGTCCCTAAGACTGGCCTTTGTATCAGAGGACTGGAGAGTAGGCAATGTAACATGAATTTTTAAAGAAAGATTTAGGTAATTATAGACTGGCTACCTTAAGGTCCATTCCAGTAAAATTGATGAAAAGCATTATTAAAGATAAAATTATCAGGCATATAGAAGGAAAAATCCTGCTGAAAAAGAATCAACATGGCTTCTGGGAAAGTAAGACCTGACTCAATACTATTTTAGACATGAAGCATTTTTTTACTTTAAAGAAGTAACTAGCAAGTATGTTTTTCTTTTTTACTCTAGAGTAAGTGCAGGGCCCCTAATCAGGACCCTAGCTTGTATGTAGGGGGACTTTAACTATTCCTTCCTGTTGCAGCCCCAATCCAGTCCATTTGCTTTAATAGATCACAATTTGGCAATATAAATTGCAGGCACAGGGGCCTATCCTGGATCAGGATCTTAGTGGGGGCAAGGTTTAAAGCCCCCAGTCTCCAAGCTAGGGTCTTGACCTGGACTGGGGCCCCTGTGCTTACTCTAGAGTAAAAAAAAGGTACCTTCTAACTACATCTTTAATATGTTATTTGACCCTTAGAGTTCTTTGAAAGTGTCAATAGCCATGTAGATAGGGGCTATTGTTTATTTGGACGTCCCAAATATTTCTAAGTCCCTCACCAAAGACATCTGAGCATCTTCATGGGGTAGAAGAAGGAAATGATAATGATAACATATTAGGAATATTGGCATGTGGGCTTAACACTATTTAACTAGATGTTGGTTTTTACCATATAGATAAGTCTGAGTTTCAAGGCATTAGTGCATAAGACAGGATCAAAGTGCACTAGTAAGAGGATTCTTCTTGCCGTGCACATGCCTCTAAAACAAGGGTGCAGAACCCCTTTCAGCCCGAGGGCCAAATTTCATTTTGGAGAAGCTTTTGGGGACCTCATTCCAGCAGTGGGTGAGGGTCAAAGGTAGGAGGGGGTGGGGACAAAGGCAAAAGGCCCGAATACCAGCATATCCTAGCTGAAAGCTCTTACTTCCAGTCACTAGGCCTTAGGTGAGCCATCTCAACCTTTTAGAATGGGGGAAAAACTGCACAAATGCTGGGAAACTGCCAAACACTTGGTGGTTGGGGGAAAGGGCTGGAGCCATCTGGGGAGCTTTGCCCCCAGGATGGCCAGAGTTTGCCCCCAGGGCAGCCCCCTGATCTAAAGTGTGCAACCAAAGAAAATCCAGGGACTGATGGAAAGAAGCCTGTCAGGAAATGTAATCACTGAGAAGTTATCAATATTTGTTCCTAGGTTTCTCTGTTTTTGTACAGCTTGAAAAATATATTCCTCCAATTACAGTAATGCAAACACTATTGGTGGGCATGATTGGTTTTATTATAATGGCAAAATATTCTCCAACAGTGTAATATATACCTTAAATATGGTATGAGTCATGATAGGTAATCCTGTCAATTAAAACATTTTAATAGATACTGAAAATGAAATTTCATTTTTCTTTTGACAGTTAAACTAAATGGCTTAGGCTTAATACAGTCTTTTGATCTGTGTTGTAAGAAGCTTGCCGGTATGGGGGCCAAATGATTTGTTATGTTGGGGAAAGTGCCAGAATGTGCAAAGGCTTTTGTGTGTACAGTACCTCCGTTCCTCTTTGACTGATTCATTTCCCTGGGATTGATATCAGCAGGTATTGGTGCCTCTAGTCAAAGTTGATTTGTTTTCTGAATGGCGTGGAGAGTTTCCAGGCCTGAACTGTTAGCGTTGCACCTAGGAGGGTGGAAAAACAGGTCAATAAAGCTCTCATTATGATAAAAAATAGTAACATTTGCTGGAATTATGAATAGCTTATTGATGGGGTTTAGCAGCACAGGAGCTAATTTCCAGTAAACCTTGTAATATTAAAAAAAAAGAAAAAGGTGTTCTCTTGCTTGGCTGAATCACCAGCCTCCTTTCTCCATGTGTCTTGACTTCATCCTCTGTGTGATATATGCACAAGTTATAGGGACTAACAAATGCTAAATCTTCATAAATAGGTAAATTTTCATCATTGCACACTGGTTCTGTTGCTGAATATGTCACCATAACCTTTTTGCATAGTGCATTCTAATCTTCCTGTCTAGCAATTAGTAAACGTTGAATGTCAAATTAAGCTAAAATTAATGGCGGGGGGGACTGCTGTATTTATTAGCTTGCAACTGTCTTTAACTAGTAGTGCATAGAGGAGCTTTCCAAATGTTGCAAATGGCTATAGATTAGGCATCAAATGATTGTGAAGATAAATGAATGGCCTGTTAGCTTGCTAATTTAAAGCAATATCTGGTAATTAATTGTGAATTATCAGCTTTACTGTTGCAAACACCTAGAGGGAAATGTAAAATGACCAGATACAGGTAAACGTGAAATTCTCTTGGCTAACATTATAGTTTCAAGTTGTTACAGGTTTACAGCTTCAGGAATTCATGTCATAGCTTGACTGTTTTTAAAAGTCTCTTGATTCTCTCTCTCCCCCTGCCCCCCCCATGGAAAAAAAAGTTTTTTTTAAGGTTGTGAATTAGTGATAAGGCAAGGAAAGTGGATCCTATTTGCATATAGGTCTCGATACAGTGTGCAGGTATGCATGCTTAAGATTTGAAATAAAATAGGATTGTAGCTATTATGACAAGGTGGAACGCAGTTTGTGAACATTGGCTACTGAAACAGATGGATATTGAGTTATGTCTCTAATGCCAAAGACCGTAGCCACTAATTTTCCTGTGGTTTTATAACTTATTGACACAGATTAAAATGACAGAGTTATGTGAGGCAATAGAAGGCCAGACTCCCATCTAATTCTCTTAGCACAAAACCCAGCTTGAATGCCTTTTGATGCTTACCCTATTTCCTTAACAACAAACATGATTCTGTTTTGGTCCATGAGCCTATACATTCAAAGTAATCATATTCAGTAGGTGCTTGATCTGTTGGAACAAATTAGAAATTCTTAGAAAATTAGCAAAATATTTTCCGATTGGGTACCTATTTAACAGGTAGTGTACTCAGTTTTTTGATAGGTGTGAATACTAAAAATAATCTTGTGGCATTTAAAGACAAACAGATATGTTGTGACATAGCTTTTGTGGACTAGAACCCACATGATTAGTTGCATCTGATCAAGTGAGCTCTGTTCCATGACAGCTTATGTCTCAACATATCTGTTCATCTTTTAGGTGCCACAAATCTTGGACTCCTAGGGCAAATGAAAGAAAAACACGACTGGTATGTATAACTCTGCATTGAAAAATCGGAATCTGTAGTTCACACTAGAGTTCTCTCGGCAACCATTGTTTTTGGCTGGCAAAGTACATTCTGTTTTATTTGGGAACTGGACATCAAAACTCTGCAAGTGTGTGTTGATTTTTTTTTTTTTTTAGTGTTTGGTACATGAGGCTTGCAACAACAAAGACGTCAAAAAGTTATGTCAATATCTGAAAAATGTAATTTCTGTTAGAAGGGAAATACATGTTTGAAATCAACTTTCCAGCAGCGTTGTGTGGTGCTTGTCACCACACCCTCTTGGTGAAGTGGCTCAGCATGTAGGTTGTCCATGACTCCACGCTATGAACCTCAGTGGTACAGCATATATTTCCCAGGTTCAATCTCTGGCATCTCCAGGTAGAGCTGGGAAAGACTCCTGTCTGAAACCCTGGAGAGCAGCTGTCCGTCAGTGTAAATCCTAAACTGTTGTTCAATTGCAGAATACGTACTCTGTGTATTGAAGGACCTAGGGTCTAGTATCGTCAGTTGCATGGATAGTGAGCTCCAGAGAATCATTTCCAGGTTCTATCTCTTGACCGCACTTTCCACTCGTTTCCCAGACGTTACCAACCATTCCTACCCAAGATCCCATGCAATTGAAGCTTTCCCAAACAGGCCTTTCAGTTCTTGTCAACATTCTGTGCCTTCTCCACCAGCAGTGCGTAGTTCATAACATTATAGAAGCTCAGCCAAAGGCTAAGAGGGCCTCACAAAGTATACCTGCCTGTTCACTTCAAATATGCTTATTGATGAGGAAAAACTCATGCACAGTCCATAGAAATCTCTAAGTAGGCAAATGCTCTGTAGAAGAAGCTGATTTTGGGAGCCGCTTGCAGTTAGAGTAGACAGTACTTGTTATATGGGCCAATAGTCTGACTTTCAGCATATGGTAGCTTCCTATGAAAGTGTCTGTTTTCCCCTCTATCATGTATGGATTAGTAAAATGCCAGTTTTTATTACTAAACTACACCATGAGGGGTTTTAATGGAAAGGTGGAGTATAAGTGTTTTAATAAATAAAACATGAATGATACATCAACGCCTCATTTTATCCCAATTAGTGATAGGTTATTATCTCTTTCTTCTCCTTTATCATGTATATTGGTGCATTCTGTAGAAATGTCCTGCATGCTGTATCCTCTCTTGCTAAGGAATCTGTGGTTGTACAAAAAGTAAAGGTTCTGGCAGTTGTTTCTTGTTATTAGTCACTGTTTCATGCACCGGTTAGGCAAGTACTTTCTTACTAAGATCCAAGAGAAGAATATGTAATGTGTTACTGGATGAGAAAGTGTCCATGAATTTCGTTGACAAAGCTTACTGCCCTGAGACTGTTGTGCCTAAGGGAATATTTAATGCTGAAGATACCAAGTTAGCTGATGAAAAACTCTACAGGGCTTAGGGCATCTCTTTGGGAAATGAATCTTAAAAACCTGAGCTATAAATCTCTCAACTCATCTCACCTTTGTCATGATGAATGAAAAAATATATTGCTGACATAGAAAAGATAGAGTGAACTAAACAGAAGACTGTGAATGCATGATAGGAACTAGGAACAAAATACTGATTCATGTTTGCTTAACAAAGAGCCATTGCCTTATATTCAATAGGTGTGTGTGTGTCTACCCAGAGATTTTACTTTACTTTAAGCCCATCTATTTTGTCTGATGTTGGTGATTGCATATTCAATGCGAGTAACTCAAACTCTTCCCAGGGAAATTCTTCATACAACATTGACATTATCATGTCTCCTGTACATCATTTGATGTGTAGTGTAGTGTGGAGATTTTATTATATATAGCACAACAATAATGAATGTATAAAAATAAAATTAAACATGTGCTTGGTTGGTTTTAGGGAAGCATTTTATCTGTTAGAATATTCTGTGAATAAGTATATAATTCTTCTATTTTAATCCGTTTATATCTTCACCTTATTTATCTCTGGGGCTTAATATCTGAGACGAAAAATGAGTTAATCTGTGGGGATCCTGCCTTGAGACATGGAATCTTTTAAACATTACAGCAGTGTTATGGGAGCCTAGTTTCAGTGAATTGGTTTCATGATGCAGCTATTAAAGCTTGCATATGGCTCTCAATCATATGTGCAGGGCCATTGTGCATGTCCTTAACATGAAGTTGTCACAACTTTATCTTAAGGACCAATATAATTGACCCTTCCCATATGGCTAACCGTCTTTATGTATTAATATATGTTTAGCCCCCATCTTGTTCCTGTCTGCCCTGCCTCCCTCGCGCTGCGGGGAACACCTGTAGAAGGAAGCTTTGCTCTACACATGTAGGCTTCCACCATGATGTGGTACTCTGCACAAGAAGCATTCCCAGTGTGTGTGGGCAGGGCTGACTGGGGGGGTGATGGCAGAGGGCAGGGCCAGTGAAGATTCCCACTTTGCATGATTGTAATCGTGTGATCTGAACGACTGAGTAGGACTTACGTTGCAGCTTACTGCGTCTTGGCATTAGCTGTTTTAAATTGCTTTAACTTTTTGTATATTTTAACCCTTGCTGTAAGACACCTTGAGTCTTTTTAGAGAAAGGTGTTTAATACATGTAATTAATTAATTAATTAATTAATTAATGTATGTGCTTATGTTTGAGGGTTACCCTTAAGATTAAAAACAGGTTTTATCTAAGCTTGACCCCTGGCTGAAATTAAACCCTGTGCCAAAACATCATAGAGATCTCTCTATTATTATGAAATGTTATCCTAACATTCAAAAGATTAGACAGTATTTAGGGAGTCTGTCTGTATTGGTATTATAAAGGTTATCTTGAGATACATAGACTAGATACATGGTCATGATGGAATGAATGAATAAATAAATAAATAAATAAATATATGAATGATTGCTCTGCAAATTTGTATAATACTAAACTCATCCACTGGGGAAATACTTTATAGTAGAATTTGTAGGATACTTTTAAACTTTAAATAGTTACCAAATTGAAACTGTTCTTTTTGAAGGTAACTTTTGAAATACACAAAGAGAGCCTTTCTCAGATGTTCAGGGAATATCAAGAGAAAGGAGATGACAGCTGCAGTGCTGGTCCATCAACCCTGCTTAGAACTATCTCAGGTAGTAGTAAAGAAGCGGAGGTTCCAGAAGGGCACCAACATCTGGAAATAAAAGAAGCTGGTGCTTCTTCAAATGATGATGGGGATGTCAAAGACAGCACTCTGCTGGCTGAAGGTAGATCATCTGATTTTGAAGAACAAACGAGTTCAGAAATGAATGAAGAAAAGAGAACAGAAAGAGAGAGTGGAGAGAGAACCCCTGATTTAAATGAAGCACCTTGCTTAGAAATTCCTCTGCAGGCTGAAGTGATAAAACAGAGCTCAGAAGTCACTTCTGAAACAATTGAAACAAACCATGAGGAAGAAATGGTAACTGCTGCTGATGCACAATCAGCTTCGGAAAATGTCGATGGAGAGATACTTGAAAGCCCAGAGATATTAGAAAAGCTAACACCAGAAGTGGAGGAGGATGAAGATTTTGTTGATTTAAAAGAGGAGAGCAACCTACCTTTTACCTCAGAGGAATGTGCTGCTAAACCCAGTGAAGAACATAACATATGTGAAAGCCAGGAAACACTAGCAAAACAAGAGAATACTGTTATGTTGAAAGAACCGGATTCTATGGCTTTAGAATCCAAAGGCGCTGAAGCATCGGTGGAAACAGAACAAGCACCAGATTCCATGCCAGAAGTTAGTACTTCTGAAATAAATGATGCAAAAGGTCAGCCAGATTCAAATGTTGGGGAGAAGTCAAATGGAGAAAATACCGATCATCCCGAAACCAAAACAACTGGAGATAATATGCAGCCACCTACGTCAGAAACAGTGGTGGTTTCAGACAAGAAAATTGCCGAACTTGATGTTTCCAGTGTTGCATCGGATACTGAAAGACTGGAGTTAAAGTCCAGTGCAAGTCTGGAAGTAAATCAGCCTCTTAGGTCCATTCCTGAGGTATGTTTTACAGTGCTGTTTGCTGTTTTCTTAATCTAAACATGTTAATAAGATTACAAGATATTTGACACACATACATTTTAAATAACTTGTCTCAGTAGATGTGTGCTTCATAATGGCTACTGTCAGTTGCCTAATCAATCTATAGAACTTTGTAGAAATTAGATGACTAATTGCAAATATGTTATGAACTTGAGAATAAGTGTCACTTAAATGTTTACATGTTTAAGCAATGTTTTAAACAAATTAAAACCAGAGTTGACTTAAAATATGCATCACTCACTTATCACTCCTTTAGTATCCAGGTCAGTGATGCTAAATGATTTAGTAATTAAGCAGTGATGTACCTAAGTGCTTCCCTCCTGCAGGGACACCTTCCAATGGATAACCATCATCCTACACCATACTTCCTCAAAGGAGGGAGATCACAGTCAGCAGCAATATATGCACCCTATGTGGTAAGGTTTAGCTGCTGCTTTTATATGTCATGGCTGGCAGAGATGGTGGCACAATTGCTCTGTAGTGTGTAGCATTTATATAATTAGTTGCCATTTTTAACTTCTGAAATGTAGTCCTCAAACTTCATTAACTTTCTAGAATTAGTCATTCGAGTTTCATAGAACTTTTTACATTTTCAAGGTATGTACAGTTTTCCTAAACTTAGATTCCTATTTGGTCTCAGGTCTGAAATATTTCAGTTGGAATTTCAACTTGATTTTTACATATATTTTATTTGTCAAGATGTCTAGGCAACAAGATTCATCTAGTCAAAGCACAGGAGCTCCGTCAGATGGACAAAGAAGGGATTCTAGGTCTACCATGTTTCGTATTCCTGAATTCCGATGGTCACAAATGCACCAACGCTTACTCACAGACCTGCTTTTTTCAATAGAAACAGATGTACAAATGTGGAGAAGGTAAAGTATGTTCTGTGAAATCTTAGGCATTAGATTCCACAGCATAACCAAAACCTGTGAATTGTACCCCTCCTAATGGTAGAAATAAATTGAAGTATATTTTTAAATAGATAAACTGTAAAATAAAACTCAGCTAAGAACTCTGACTTATCAGAATGCCCAGTTTTTGGGCTGTGAACATATAATGATAAGCTGATGGATCACTTCACTTTGAATTGATTGCATTTAAATAAATGTGGATATTTAAATCTTTTGGAGTACAGTTTATCCCATCCCAATGCTGCAGTTGCTTCCTTGGCTTGAATTCTACCTTCTATTTCGCTCTTCTAGTACAGACATTCTTCATCTTCAAGAGCTACATTGCAGGAAGAACGTATTCTTATCTGAGATGTGTTTGGGGAGGTTGGCAACAGGAATAATTTATTACTGCCTAGCAGCACCTCCAAAGTACTAATTATCCCCACAAAACTTCCCCCCTTTCCTAGTGCTCTGTTGCTTCTCAGCTGATCTCTGTTTAACGATCAGTTTTCTCTCACTACAAGTAAGATCAGGAGCTGCCAAGAATGACTGAAAAGAAGCTAAGCCTTGAGCAGCACTTGATATGCTGCATGGGCCTTCTCTGCCCATACCTTCGTGTGATCTTGACTGCTTTAGAGACCTGAATCTAGGAATATTAAAGTGTGAGACTCCAGAAATGAATTTTAATTGCAAATTAATTGCATAGGTTAGTTTGTCAAAGTATGTCACCCTACTGGAATAATCAGGCACACATGCAGGTGTTGGCAACTTGTGGCCCTTCAGATGTTTTTAGTTTGCAACTCCCATCAGCCCTTGCCAGCATAGCCAATGGTAAGGGATAATGGGAGTTGTGGGCCAAAATATCTGGAGGGCCATAAGTTGCCTACCCTTGGTTTAAAGCTATTAACTTTGTCCCATAGTGCATGATGGGCACTATTTAAAAAGCACCATCTAGAATATTAGAAACAATTTTCTTGTGCATGTAGACTCTGAGGGCAAAGAACTATCAAATTGTCTAATCTGACCTTGTCTGTTGCACTATTCTTTAAATATAGACCGTCCTTTGATAAGATATAAAACGTACAGACCACTGGCACTAAATCACATATGCTACAGGTGCCTTGATGGAGACCTAAACTGTAGAAGGAAGCTAATGTGTTGATTTGTTGAAACAGGAATGAAAGTTCCTTATGTTTTATATCTTTAAAATCCTTTTGCTTAAAAAGGGAAGTTTGTGAGCTCTTTGTAAGATACTAGTTTCCTCTTAAGAGACTTGAGTTCAGATCTAGTTTATATCTCGAGGGAAACTTACTTTGATGATTTATACAGTGTCTTTTGCTGCAGTAGATAATCAGACTTCATAATAATAAATAATTATTCACCACACACTTAGACACAGTTGCCAGTCTGTGTTCTGGAGAGGATTAGAAGCATAAGGAAAGGGCATTTTCAGGTCAAGACAAAGGTGCATTGACAGTTTAGGATACTAATGTGTAGTTCTTGGTTGCAGGAGAGTTTCCTGGCTGATATAACTAAATAATAATGACATAAATAAACACTGTTGAAAACTGCAATTCAGATTGCACATGTCCTGCATTTTTTAATGTTGTTTTTATTTTCGGCTAGCCATTCTACCAAGACTGTGATGGACTTCGTGAATAGCAGCGACAATGTCATCTTTGTACATAACACAATTCATCTCATCTCTCAAGTGATGGATAATATGATAATGGCTTGTGGTGGCATATTACCTTTGCTTTCTGCTGCTACATCTGCTACAGTAAGAAATTCAGTTTCTAATGCAGAAGTGCTGCTGTATGGGAGGCTGCCTTTCCATGTGCTTTGAATTATAGTAGATTGACTCCCATGCTCAGGGGGACTTGTTTATGGCTGTGCAGTGAGGACGAAAGGGAGCTGGTCTGTGGGGCAATACCAAGTAACCTAGGTATATGATCTTGACCTCATTTTTCTCTTGGGCACTAAGCCAAGTAGCCTATTTAAGGGGGCAGAGGGCTGGAGTCAGCCTGTTTTCTCTCTGCTAGAACTGTGCATTCCCTCTTGCCCCACATCTTTTTGCCTAGCATTCTGGCTGTGCTTCCTAAATTCAGACTATGTTTACGCAGCTGTTGGTCACTTATCTCAAGGCTAGGAGCACCAGATTGGTAGTGGTGGACTATATTTTGTGTTAAGTTTCTTCAAATTCCCCATAGTGGCCGTCTCCTTTTTGGGTGTGTGTGTGAAAGAGTATGGTATGGGAGCGTGCTGTTGCACTCATGGGTTTTCCACAGGCATCTGGTTGGCCACTGTATGAACAGAATGCTGGACTAGATGGACCCTTGGTCTGATCCAGCATGGCTCTTCTTATGTGCTTATACTTTTGTTGTTGCAGCTGGTGGTTTTGCTTTGGGTGGGAACTCGGCATTAAGGAAAAAGGTTTCAGGCACCCTACGATTACCCTGGGGGAAATCTTTTTAGAAGTTCCTAGGGGTTTGGGCATCCCAAGTAGGCCAGTGGCTGGCATGAGCCTCTGCCATCTCTGGGAATGGCTAAGGCCAGCAGGGTCCTGTGTGCACCATTCTTATAGAACAATTAATTTTTAAAATGTCTTCAATTTACACACTTTGGCTCAGTTCACATGTAATACTAAGCAATGTTTTGGCATTGTATGAGGAAGGCTCACTGGTTCCCAATCCCTCCCTTTTATGGCAAGCCATGGATGCAGTGGCATAGTTTGCTGTTACATCCAAGCAGACAAACCATAGTTTGTGCTTGACGTTGAAATCAGAATTACAACCCATGGTTTGGAATTCTGGCTTGGAGGGAAAGCACAAGGCATTATTGCAATTTTGTTGGAACTTGTATGCTATACCTACTTCAGGCTTTGCCCTGAAATAACTTAATTTACAATTTGTCTTTTAGACAACCGTACGGTTCTTCATAGAACCAATTGTGGATTTATTTCTTTATATGAAATGTATAGTGCCTTTAACTATAAAATATTAAAAGCGGCAAAAAATTATAAAATATAATAAAAGAATAAAAACATAAAAACTACAATTAAAAACATCAGTAGAGCAGTACAATGCAAAACATTGTAATGCAACAGAAAACAGTAAAATAGTGAGGGGAGTTCTGTTAAAAGCTAAGGGCAACATATAATGGTGTCTTGTGTGGGGAGGATGTTCACACATACCGCTTGCTCATTGGCTTTAGATGTGATCTACTTGCATTTCCAATTATGAGTATAAATTAGGGAAACCAGGGATTAAAGTTTTCTTTTTGAAAGCTTTTCAACTGTACCAGGACCTTGTTTCATTTTAGTTTCTGATGGCGGTATGTATTGTTCCATGCCTTAAGGTAATGGTAGGACATATTGCACTACCTATGGAGAAAGTAGTTAGTACTGAAGTAACAACCAAATATATAGTAGCTGTATTTTTCTGTGTAGTGCAATCATACAACATAGAGCTGATGAAGAATGTTTAACCTACACATAAAATGTAAATTTTGCCACCCACACATTCCCTATTTCATGATTTGGACCTTTGTACTGATCTCCTTTATTTTCTTTGTGTCCATGTTCATATAAGCCAACAAAAGTTACTAGCCTCCAAATACAAAATGATCAGATGCTACTGATTTATGCTAATCAGTTGTAGCATATCAAAAAAGAACCAGATCTTCCATTTAACAAAAGCTTCCCTGCCTGGCCCTTGGGAGGTTTACATTATACACATCCCAAATGTATTTTGTCAAGTGATGTAAGAAATTTCGAGAAGGTACTCTCAATATATAGATGCACCAAATGTTACTTCAGTATCATTAGATTATAATGACTAACAGGGAAACCAAAGGAATAAAAGTTGTTTTTAATATTCCACTATGCAGCATGAATTGGAAAATATTGAGCCAACTCAAGGACTCTCGATAGAAGCTTCTGTAGCATTCCTCCAAAGATTAATTAGCCTTGTGGATGTATTGATATTTGCAAGCTCCCTTGGATTTACTGAAATTGAATCAGAGAAAAATATGTCGTCTGGTGGAATTTTAAGACAGTGTCTTCGACTTGGTAAGCAAATAACTGGCTAATATTAAAATACAGTTTCATGGGTTTTTTTTTTTAATGAAGACATATCTTTTCTGCTTAACCTGTCCAGTGCTTAACCTGAGATAGTCTCAGATGTGGTATGAAATACTTAATTTAACATTTTCTGAAATTACTGTAAACTCTAAATCCTTTAGTTCACAGTATTCAGTGCTAGGATAGACTTCAACTGGTATTGCATATAGTGACTAAGAACGTAAGCTGGGAATTTCCCCACCAGACATCAGCTTGGCCACAGACTTACTGGGAGTGTTCAGATGGTTACAGGGGGAAAAGAAGCTATCCTGGTTTCTTCCCCCACCCCTCTGCGTGCTGCGGGTGCACCGGTTGTCTGCATAATTACCTGCAGCACGGGTTGGCATATCGTGTGAACCCAGCACACGACTTCGTACCCACCCTGCAACCCCTACTGCATGTTGCAGGTTGTAGGGCAGGTAAAAAGTCACCCACACCATGGGCCAGGTTGACATGACATGCCAACTCATGCTGCAGCATGGGTAATTATGTAAACAACCACCCATGATGGCTTCTTTTCCCCCTATGATCATCCAAACTCCAGTCTTTCTTACCCATGGTGGCCGTAGGGAAGCCAATATTCTATCAGCTCCAACACTACATCTGCAATAGGCCAGTAGTGGTTTATCCAGTGTGGATATAATTACAGTGTGGTGAAATTTCACATCACTCCATAAGTAATAAAATATGCCAGAAAAATAGTAATGTACTATTTCTTAAAACTTGTTGGACTTTTGGATGAAAGCAAACAAAACTCTACTTATTATGTGATGTAACCTATTCTCCTTTGGTCAGTTTGTTTACATTAGGATTGGAAAAATGGAAACTCATTTGTTTCATCAGCAATAGATAAGTTCAGCAGTGCCTAATACTTTTAAACATGCTCTATATCCTTTCATTTTAGTGTGTGCCGTGGCAGTCAGAAATTGTTTGGAGTGTCAGCAGCAGCATGCACTAATGAAACCTAGTGGAGAAAATGTTAAGTGTCAGAAAACAGTACAAACCTTGATAGCAGCAGGAAGGTCTGGAGCAAAGGCAAGTATCTTCTGACATTAAATGCAGGCAGATGTTGATACCGTTATCTCTGTGACCTGATGGGTAAGTCTCTGGAGCTTTTTTGTAGCAATGTAGTCACTGGAGAGAAAAATATAGCATTTGAATAAAATGAACATTTATGTTAAGTTGCATAGATAATAATTCAACTTATGAATGCTGTCACTCTTTGGAACGGGGAGAGAAGAATCAAGTATGTATCCTAAATACTTCTAGATTCTTTCCCCAGTTTTTTTTGATGGTACAATACTTTATAAATCTTTTGAATATCTCTCATCTAACTCATTTGTGTGTACTACTTGGAGTTTACTAGCTCATTGCTTTTGTAACCATGTGGAAGTAATGATAGGTTTGGGTCAATATAGTATTTTTCAAAATAAAATAATATATGCACTATTTTATTCTGGACAGAGCCCAGTTGATATTGTGACTGGAGGGATTTCTCCAATAAGAGATATTGACAGACTTCTGCAGGATATGGATATTAACCGGCTTCGTGCAGTGGTATTCAGAGATATAGTGAGTTAGACATTTTTTCTTACTCATTGCTCTGTATAGTTTGATTTTCTGAGCCAATGCCGCCCTTATACAGCTTCCTATGGTGCCAAAATCTGATGGAGTGTCTATGGGAATAATAAAACTCTGTGGGGAATAGCAGACCAAGAATTTGGGGTCAGGATGAAAGGCTTAACTTTCCCATAAACCTTCTGCCCCTGCAGGTTGCTTCAACTTCATAAACACTGCCCTTTCTCTGGTTCATAGAATGTGAATTTTCCAGTGTCTAGCTTTTATCCTTGAGGATAGCATGTGTATTCTCTCCTTATCCCATTCCCAATACTAGGTCATTAAGTTACTTCACTCAAAATTGCCTATTTGTTTCTAGATTTTGGTGGAATGAAAGTTCTGGGTTCAGATTTTTATTTTATGTATGTATGTACTATATTCTTAGTCTGCCCAATAACAAGAGTTCTCCAGGCAGATTATGTGATAGTATACTAAAAATAAAAACACAACACACAATATATAGCAAACAACAATAGCAATCATCAGCACAGGAGGTACAAATGCAATACAAAATATATAAAAGCAGCCATTCCATCGTTCTATGTGCACTTTTTACCTTGCTCTTTCCATCTTCCCACGATGAGTAGAAGAAAGGGGAAGAGTAAGGAAGGGCAAACAATGGAAACTCAATTGTGGAGGCACCTGTTTGACCTGACACAGAGCACTGGATTATATATAATAATTACTGCTACTTTCAATCAACAGGGCCAGATATAATGTGTTTCCTTAAGCTATGTAGAATCTGCCATGTTTATGTGCAGTGGATAAAAAGTATGGACATGGAAAGACCAGGCACAAGGCCTTGGGTGTTGGACAAATCTGTTGGTCTCACCCTTAGCTTAACTTGCATCTCATGGTGTTTGTGCAGATGAAAAAATAATAAATGAATCTTAATATAATAAATAAATAAATAAATTTTGCATTACTTGCCATTAACGTCCAAGCAGAGTTCTTCTAAATACCTTTTCTTTGAATGGCATCTCAGGCAAGACATTGGTCAGTTTAATGGTTGCAACAGTAAATTCACATAGTGATACAAACTTCCAGGGGAAAAGATGTTTTATGTCTTATGTGATTACTATACTGAGGATCCTGTATGATAAATCCTGGAGGTCTAGTTATATCCATCTGTTATATTGTGGGTAGATGAGTTACTTGGCTGTATACTGCTTTGTTTGTACTATTTAATTATATCATTTTACATGTTCAAAGTCATTGGCAGTGGGTCAATCACTAAACCATGATTTCGTCATTGGGAGCACCCTATGGGCTTACATGCTCCCTGCTTCCTACTTTCTTCACAGGTTTACATGCTCTTCTCCCTCACCTCCATTCTTTAACATAACTGTAGTTGCCATGCTGTCCAAATCAGGCAACTGTGATTACCATTTTTCAGTGATGCATACAAAGGATTGAATCCGCGATCTGCTTTCTGTGGATGGAAGGGTTCTGCTCATTGAAGGTGCCTCCACGCAATTTTCAGGGATCTCTCCTTCCCCTTTGCAGTACAGCTCCTTCCTCTTTGCATTTGACCTTTTGTGTGGCATTTTCAGGGGGCTGAAGGGACTGCCATTGGGAACAGGGAGTGGGGAAGCTTGCTTCCACCAGCCCAGTTGCACACCTAAATCTGGATTCAACCCAAATATTGCTGACAATGTCTGAAGTGGGCTATAGTCCATGAAAGCTTATGTCAGAATAAATATCTTTAAGGTGCCACAAGTCTCGCTAATGTATTTTTAAACATCTACTTTATTTTTCTCTCTTGATTCCTTATCATTTTGTTTGACATGCTAGATGCTTTATTTTATTTTTACTTATTTAGACATATTTATGAATTGCCCTTCTGCCCAATGGGCACCCAAGGCAACAAACATATTAGATAGAACAGTAACAACAATAAAAACACTAACAGATCAAAGTAATCAACTAAAAACAGGAGCGGAGATCATCTATAAGATAAAACAGAGTGAATCTTAAAATCCATTAAAGGCTCAATGGGACAATACAGTCTTTACTGCCCATCTGAAACAATGTAAATAGGAGGCTAATGTAGACTTCCGAGGGAGACAGTTCTATAATCTGGGTGCTGCTACAAAAAAGCCCCTGTTTTGTGTACCCACCAACCTTGACCTCTCCATGTGGTGGGATGTATAACAGGGCCTCTATGGATCATAAGTTACGGCCAGGTTCATACGGGAGAACACATTCTTTCAGATATCCTTGCCCCAAGCCATTTAGGGTTTTATAGGTAAAACCAAGCACCTTGACTGAGCTCAGAAACAAATAGAAGGCTGCTGAAGCTCATAAAAGACCAGTGTTAAATGGTCTATAAAGCACACACTAGACAACAGACTGGCTGCTGCATTTTGCACTAGCTGAAATTCCAAACACTTTTCAAGGGCAGCCCCAGGTAGAGTGTGTTACAGTAGTCTAGAAGAGAGATGATTAAGGCATGGATCAGTGTGGACGCATCTGCTTTCCTAGGAAAGGGAGCAAGTGGGATGCCAAAGCTGTGCAAAGGGACTGCTGACCAGTGTTGCCACCTGTTCTTCCAGCATCAGTGCTAGATCAAAAAGCACACCTAAGCTGCAAACTTGATCCTTCCAAAGGAGTACTGTCCCATCCAGAACAGGTTGTACTCCCATTCTTGGTTTTTTTTGTCTACTGACCAATAAAAGCTCTGATTTGTCACGATTGAGCCTCAGTTTGTTCACCCACAGTCAGTGCTTCACTACATCCAGGCAACGGTTCAGGACTTCCACAGCCTCCTTGGCATCAGTAGAAAAGGAGAGATAGAGCTGGGTATCATGAAATGAAACCGCAAAACTCTGGATGAGCTCCCCCAACTTCATACAGAAGTTGAAAAGAACAGAGGGCGAAATAGAGCCCTGAGAAACTCCATAGGCCAGTGACCAAGGGGCCAAGCAATACTCCCTCAGCAGCACCTTCTGGGAATGTTCAGCCAAATAGGACTGTAACCACCACAAAATAGTGCCCCTGAGTCCCATAACAGTCAAAGATACCGTGGCCAATGATACCAAATGCTGCAGAGCAGTCCAGTGGAACTAACAGGTACGCACTCCCCCTGCCCAGTTCCCAGCATAGTCGTCCGCCAATGCTGTTTCTGTCCTGAAACAAGCCTGCAACTGGATTGGAAAGAATTCGTGTAGTATCTAGTATGACGCCTGCTGTATATGTGCAGCAGAATGCAGTGGAAGAATTCTGAAATTGTAGATTAGATACTAGCACTTAGGCAGATGATCACCATTTTAAATGTTCCCTTACATTTAAAAAAAACCCCCTCAATTCAAGTAAACAAGTAGCATGATATAGGGAAGACTGGGTTAGAACCTATATCCCTGATGCACTAGTTTTCTTCATGAAAGTTCTTCTGTATAGCAGAACATTCAGGACTGTGAAATGAAGAGGCAGGCACAATCTATTTTGCTCGCTCAGAACTCTTCCACATCATTCTGCTGCATATGTAGATCAGGTTTGAATGCAAGTAATTAAACAGCTTTATAGTCATCCCGTGTAGATTCTCATAAGTAATCCACAGTGCAACATATTAATTGTTTTTAGTGCTTCACTTGAAAAATGGGTTTGTGGTGGGTGATACATCGTATCTTATGTGGGACAAGAGTATAATTTGAAAAGCTGTTATTTTTGTTTTTTTTACAGGAGGATAGCAAACAGGCACAGTTCTTGGCCTTGGCTGTGGTATATTTTATCTCTGTTCTCATGGTATCAAAATATAGAGATATCTTGGAACCTCAGGATGAACGGAGGCAGCCTCAGTCTGTTCAGTCACTCAAGGCACCAACAACAGGTTTGTGACTTCGGCCGCAATCCTATGCATACCTATTGAATATAGTAGTCCTTCTAAATAAACATTCATAGGATCACTCTGTTGCCTGCTTGTAAGGCAGTTACAAGTTTTTATTTTTAGATTTACGTCTACTCAGAGTAATATATGTAAACATTTTGAACCTATACATCCACAGGTTTTATTATATTGGTTTTGATGAGAACCACCAGATGTAACAGATGCACATATTGCTAAACACACGCTTTAAAAAAAAAAGTCCAGGTTCAAAAAATTTACTAGATTTAATCTACCACTTTTAAAAATTAATGTAAGAAATTTCACCTAATTACTACTTTTAAATACTGTGTTAGTTTACTAGCCCTGAGGGATACTTGAGAGCAATCATGCAAAATTTATTTTTCAATGATGCTTCTGCTTCCCGCCCAGAACATTAATTTTTAATATTTTTGTTGGCTTTCCTTGTGTGTAGCTAAATAGGTGAAAAACTGTATTAGTAGTAATCCTTCAGTAGGATTCTTCCCCCTCGAAAACTGTGGTTCAGCATTTTTATATATGCCTTGATGTAACAGAATTCTAGTTTTGGTGAGGGAAATGTGAATGTTAAAAAAATGTGTATCAATTGAAAAATTGACAGGCTGATACTTAATAAAATATTAAGTGCTGCTTTGATACAAAATACTAATCACATTTTGAGTAATAAAAAAATATTTTTTATTTTTATTTTATTTTATTTATTTCATTTCTATACCGCCCAATAGCCGAAGCTCTCTGGGCAGTTCACAAAAAAAAAAGACACTCTCAGTTCAACTGCAACTATGGGCAGTATCCTATACTGCCTGAGCACTAGCACAACTGACCAGTAGTGCAATGAGAAGTCATGATTTCATTAGCATCCAGAAACAAGCACCAATCCTCATTTCCAGAATGGGACAAGTCAGTGGAGGGAGCTCCATTGACTAGCTGTGTTCCAGAAATGAACGTTGGCACTTGCTTCCAAGGTTATTTTTGGAACTGCTAGTTCTGTTGCACGAGTTATCGGTTCCGTTTGGACAAGAAAACCAGTGGAGGCATAGCGGCAGTATAGGATACTGCCCTATGTATTTAGCTGAGGGACATATACTGGGATGATCCAGGCTTTGGCCAAACAGATGGACAGCTATGTGTGTTTTTGCACGCAAATGAATAGTAGGTGCCAGGATCCAGAGGACCATGGCATTGTATGTATAACAGGGTTAATGATATTGCAGAATTACTTTGCTCTGGTTGTTTGGACTGGCTGCATGTCTGCCCACACAGTCTCTTCCAAGCCCCAGGATGTGCCTTAATAAGCCAGCATAAGGGCTCTGATACACATGCCTGCCCTGGCATGGGATACACCCTGCTCCTGTTAGTGTGATTACCACAACATACGTCTCACTGTTTCTGAGTAAATGTGGTCAGGATCAAGGTATAATCTACAGTACCATAGCTACTGTTCCTACCTTTGGTAACTCGTCATTGTGAATTGACATTTGTTGGGAAATGTGTTAACTTATATTTTTCATGAATATTTCACTTCTTTAAAAAAAACAAAAACACAAGTGGAATTTGGCCACTTTAAAGTAACCTTCTGATTTTATACTGTCTTTCAAGATGTAGAAAGCCCTGCTGCGATTACCACTTTAACTCCTGCATCTGGTGAGGAGTCAGAGAGCATGGTATCTGTGCAAAGAAGAGATTCGGGTATTGAGGAAGAAGCGCATTCTGGATTAGGGCATAGTGCTGAGGCTGTCACAGAAGAAGAAGAGCAGTGTGTCAGTGCAGGCCCAGATGCAATCAGTGAAGTACTATGTACGCTTTCTTCAGAAGTCAATAAATCTCAGGAAAGTAAAAGTGAGGTGCAGAGTGAGGTGGACAGTAAAACTGCATCCTCCGTGCAAACTGCAAAAAATGTCAATGTAAAAGATATCCTAAGAAGCTTGGTCAGTGCTCCTGCAGAGGGCGCCACAGTGGACCCTGCTGTTCTTCCACCAGCTTTTCTTGGAGTGCTTGGGGATGGTGCTACTGAACAGCCTGTACAGTTTCGGTCCTTTGACAGGTAAGGAGTTTTAAATTTAGATTTTTTGATATAAAATAGGGCGTAATATAATGTTTAAAAAAGGATCTGATGTTGTGGTGGCAGAATACAGTATTCCCCAAATAAACCTAAGCACAAGATTTAAAAAAAGCAAAATAAAGGATCATGAAAGGAATTAGTTTGGAGCCTCTGCAAACCACTGTAAGTAATTCAGTTTTTTTTTAAAGTATCTAAATTGATAGTTCAGATAATCCCAGACTAAAATAATGAGTCAGGCATTTTTAGGGGATTGATTTGTCTTTTGTGTCCAATATTCTACCTAGTAGTAGGTTTAAATATAATTGCAACTCTAAATAGAACCTAACAGTATAATAGTTGAAAGCCCAAGCCTATGTCTAAGCACCGCTTTGAGATATTGCAGACAAACTTAGGGAGCAATCCTATTGTCAAGGGCTCCTTGGAGGCTTCTCTCAGTCTAATCCAGTAGCCAAGTCCAGACACAGACAAAGGGATTCCTTTCAAAGCTTTATTTTTCTTTTACAACTTAACAACTCTACCGTTTGCAACTAGATCTGAGCAGCACAGTACCTATGCCCTAAGTTGGAACAGTTGGTCCCCGTTTGAAAGGGAATTATTGGCAGACCCCTGAACTTAAGGACTAGGGAGAGTCCCTCCCCTTATCCCTTGGATCCTCTGGGTGCAGCCATTGTTGCGCACCAACCGGGCACTACGCCTCCTTTCTGTGCCCTCCATTTGGCGCCGCTCTCTGCGTCGGCATCGCGCGTCCACCAAGTCTGCTATCCGCGCTCGGTCACTCCCTGGACTGCTGTCTAAGCTAGGAATGCTGGTGGGAGGAATCTCCATCAGCTGTTGGCCCTGGGAAAGAGGAGCGCGCTCCTCTCCCAGGAGCGACTACTCTTCCTCAGAATCAGAACTACTCTGGGATTCTATGGGCTCAGTGTCCATAGAATCCTATGGCCGCTAGTCAGCAGCTAGACCTATGGCTGCTAGTCAGCAGCTAGACCTATGGCCGCTAGTCAGCAGCTAGACGGCCACAGGATATGTTGGTTTCTGGGAACCGACCTTGGAGCCCACGCTCTGAGGTCAGTTCCCAGAGAACCTCCCCCCCCCCGCTGCCTCGCAAGCAGCTCGAAACGGCCCCGCACTCCGCACTCGGAAGAGGAGCACGGAGCAGCGAAAATGGGGCATTCTAGGGTGGGGAAGGCGGAAATGCTGGTATGACATATCC
Source organism: Heloderma suspectum (assembly GCF_057233095.1). NCBI lineage: Eukaryota > Metazoa > Chordata > Lepidosauria > Squamata > Helodermatidae > Heloderma > Heloderma suspectum. The sequence goes on along the minus strand of NC_139462.1, from coordinate 64,940,080 downwards.
TATATGTTGTCCAGCAGCCGCTTCCCCTGCTTCACCTTCCCGCAGCGAGACAGCTGAAATTGGCTGTCTAGCCACAAATACAGGGCAGCTGAAGTGCGGAGGGGACGATTCCCTCCGCAGTTCTTCTGCCCTGCATTGGATAGGTGGTCACCTCTGAGTTCAGAGGAGGCCGCCTACCCCCATAGGATTGTGCCCTCCAAAATGCAGTCTAAGAGAGCAATCCTGTGGCTACTAGACAGTGTCTAAGAACCATAGGATTTCTTAGTTCCTGGGAGGCAGTGGTCTGACTGCGGTTGCCAGGAACTACGCGCCCCTCCCCTTCCCCACTGCCTCATAGGCAGCATGGTTCTTGCTGGTCTCCACACTCAGAAACAGAGCATGGAGTAGACAAATAGGGGGCATTCCTGGGGGCAGAGAGGGGAGGAGACTGCGGAAACTACTTATGCGGCTTCCTATGTACTGCGCAGCCTCCCCCCACCCATATGGCCAAAATCGACCATCTAGCCAGAGAAGCAAGGCTGGCGGAGCACGGAGGACAGTGCTGTGCCCTCCTTGCATAGGATAGATGGCTCCGTGCTGTGCCCTCTGTGCTGTGCCCTCCTTGCATAGGATAGACGGCTGCCTCTGACTTCAGAGGCAGCCGTCTATCCTGATAGGATTGTGCCCTACCTTAGAAAAGATTTCATCATCCAAACCTGAAAGCATTTCACAAGATTAAAAAATTATATTAATTAGATTATAATGCAGTGCGAACTCAAGAGAAATTATAATACATTGTACAAGCACAACAATATTGAAATGAATGTTAAGTAAATGCTAAGAAATTATATTTTACTTTGCTACTTAAAAGGCATTGCCAAATCAACAATTAGGAAAGTAAGGTGGCAAAGATTAGTGTCCTATATGAAGGGCTGAGGTTTCGCATTACATGGTTTGGTGAAGGTATCTGAGTATGTGGAACTGAGTGACGCAAATGCTGACTGCCAGGTATACGTTATGCAGTGGGGCACAGACCGTTGTAGGGTAAGGCATACAGTACGAAGTTATTGCATTGAACTGGATGGATATGCTGTGGTGCAGCCCTGAGATGCACCCTTACTGAGTTATTACTATTATTTAAAAACAGAGCCAGGGTACTTTATATATATTCTTTTTAATAGTCTGGATCCATTCTGCCTTCCACAAACGCAAGGGCTCTTTCTGTCCGTGGAAGGCTTTTGATCCAGAGGTACATTTCCATTGACTGCACAGGGGAGGAGGCAGTTTTCACCAATTCCTCCTGCAGACCCCTGAAAATCTTCTCTGAGGGTTGCAGCACTGTCTGGGAGGTACTGTAGCTCTGGGGGCTGCAGGGTGAAGGGCAATCAGAGAAAATCATCCTGCCCCCACCCCATAAGTTAGAGTGCTCTGAGCAGAAATCTGATCAGGGAGTGCTTCTGGTGGTGGCTGAAAACTTTGGATCCAACCTAATGTGTACTTTTTACTTTGTTAAGCTGCCTTGTCAATTTTTGAAGGTTGGATATTAACCCTTTCAACATATGGCATTTTACCATCACGCAGGCAAAACAGACAGGTTCCTATGCAGAAGGAGCAAAGATAAACATTGGGGAAAACAGAGGGAGGGAAGAACTACTGTGTCTTGACATGATGGTATGTCTTTACAAAGACCTTCATAACTATTCTGAAAGAAGACAAAAAGTGCACTATTTCCCCTTTTGTCGTTTAACCTAGAAGTGGGTAACACCACCTTTCTTAAGGCAAATATTAGTCACGGTGAAGGTAGAATTCTGTCTAATATCACCATCTACCCCCGTGTAATAGGAAAGAGAACACTGCTGCTAAATTTCTGCCCATGCAATGCTTCCCTACAATTGAATAAAATTCAACTTTACATTCCCACATCTTCCAACCCTCTCAGAAAAGTTTATAGAAGCAGTAAGTCTTGTCATGAGGGACAAGTATCACTCTGTTATACTTGACATGACTGGCAACCAAACACAACTGCACTGTCCCTAATGCTCATTAATTTGTCCCCTTAAAATAGAAAGCATACATATAATTAAAGATATTTTTAATGCCATTCCATTCATCTCCTGAATCTTGGGCAAATTACAAAACATACCCAGAAAAAAAAAGTATTTGGATTGAGACCAGCTTTCCTTTTCTTTAGTTACAATGCCTGGCTTCCTAGCTTTTACTTTAATCTTTCCAGCTCAACATGTCACCACCATTGATTTTTTTTTTAAACTTGCCTGCTTGCACATTCTGCAAGCTGCACCACCACTAAGTACAGCACATAGCTTCAACTGATTAATGTAAAGTAGCACAGGCCAAATGTAATGAGCATAGACTGAATAGTGTATTGTACTGGTTTTCAGATAGTATTCATGGAAGAATAAATGTGAATCAACTGAGTGGAAATCTGTGATTGAGTGTCTTACTTTTCCATTTTATTCTGATTACGTAAGGTAAAGCCACCTACTCTTAAGAAGAATTTTAATATTGTGATTAGTCTAGTCTATGCACTTGTCGGTGTAATATGTATCTGACATCTGCTTACTTAGCTCCTAAATCCCCAAATATTAGGTAGGGTAGAGAAAACAATCAAACATGAGCTAAAATGCGTTTGTGAGTACAGAATTCTTACATTTAAAAATGTGAAAAGCTAAGCTAAAAATGAGCAATTTATAAAATGTATTTTAAAGTGTTCCAACCTTCATATTGTAAAATTTGGTGGAAAAAAAGCATGTCTTCTTTCAGATGACATCTAAAAGTCTGTTGTCGTTTTGAGGTGAGGGTGGGTGGAATAGGTTATGACCTCTTATTCAGGAAACTGGAGCTACATTCAAAAAGAGGTTTTCATCTCCAGGGACACACCAAGATGCTAACATTACAGTGGGAAACTTTGGACAAGCAGACTTCAGGATGCTCTGTGGAACTTAGTGTGTCTGGTTTATATTTAATGTATTGTCTGGTGCAAAACACAAAGCCCAGTGAGTTAATGTTTTTCATTTTTTGGAGTGGGGAGGGAGTGGGGGGGAAGACACCTTGTTAAAAGTTTTTCCCATGTAGTAGTTTTAAAGCAAAGTATCTCTGGGAATTTCAAAGCATCTCTCTGATCCTGCATTTATCTCAGGAATGTTGTGTCAGAAATCAAAACGCTCCTCATATCTTAAGGATTATCAACTTTCCAGCCATAGCTGGAGAGTATACAGTAACAGCTATGTGAGTGAAACCTTGCTGAAAGACTGCCAGGTTGTGGGTTTTTGCAAACCGCAAGGTGTGTGTGTTCATTCCCATGCCAAAATTACTCTTTTATCTTATGTGAAGATCCAATCTGGTGATTAGCGGGTGCCAGGGATTTATCTTGATAAAAGTTCAAGGCCTGGTCTGGCTCTTTTATTAAGCCAGTAGAGACACTGAATTAGCAGTCTATTTGCAGCATTTGTCCTCTGTAACCTTTCAGGAACAAAAATACTTTTTTGTTAGTGTAAAGATGCTGGCAGTTAGTTTAACCATCCTGATGAATAAAGTGATTCTGCTAAATTAAATGAATAGAACCAATACCTTACTATGATTAGTACTAAGAATAATGAACAATCCTGTTTATATTTTCAGTCCTTTAAAAAAATTAAAAATTAGGAATCTACAACTTTTGCTGCTCTGTGCAGTTGCAAGCTGGTACTGAAAACACATTCTTTCCAATTTTAAGATTATTTTAGAGGTTTCATTTTTAAGGTAATGTCTAAAGTATTATTTACAGTGTTTTTATACCCCCTTCCCATAAAAATTGCCCAGAGGGTGTACAACAAATAAACAATAAAATCATCATAAAAACATTCAAATCAACAATAAAACATCATTAAAAACAGCAGTTCAGCTAAAAACAATTTGAAAGGCTGAGTCAAAAGGATGTGTCTTGATACCATTTCTAAAAGCAGGGACAGTGGAGACCGATCATAGCTTTAAGGGCAGTGTATTCCACAATTTGGGAGCAACACAGGAGAAAGTCCCCTCATGCGTGCCTATCAAACAAGCTCTGCAAATGGCAGTTTCCTGAGAAGGGTCTCTCCTACAGATCTGAATAAGTGAATGAGTTCATAATGAGACAGCCAGGGCCTCAGCCACTTAGGGCGCAATCCTATGCATGTTTAGATGGGAAAAAGACCTACAACTCCCAGCATTCCCCAGCCAGCCATGCTGGCTGGGGAATGCTGGGAATTGTAGAATTTTTTTCCCATCTAAACATGCATAGGATTGCACCCTTAGAGTGTTATAGGTTAGTATCAACGATTGGCAACCTGTGCAGATCATTCAGTATTGGAGTAATATGATCCCGACAGCATGCATGGGTTAGCCTACCCATTTGCATGTTGCATTTTGCATCAGTTGAAGCTTCTCGGAGTTCTTCAAAGGTAGCTGCTGCATGTAGAGCACGTTGCAGTAGTGAAGTGATTAAGGCATGGATAATTGTTGCCAAATCAGACTGACTCTGGAAAGGTTGCACCTGGAGCACTAAACGTAATTTGCACCCGGTACAGCTGAAGAGTCTGGAGCGCTCCTAAACTGTGAACCTGATCTTTCAGGGGGAGTGCAACCCCTTGCAGAATGGCTTGAATTCCCAGTTTCCAAGCCAGACTTTATAGTGACCAACAACACAACTGTCTTGTCTGGTTTTCTCTACTTGTTCACCCTCATCCAGCTCGTTATCAAACCCAGGCAATGCTCAAGGGTGTTGACTGTTTCCTTGGTAAAAATGACAAGGAGTAATAGAGTTCAGTGTTGTTAGCATATTGGCGGCACCTCACTCCCAAGCTCCAAATGCCCTCTCCCAGTGGTTTCATGTAAACATTAAATAATGCAGGAGACAAGATAGAACTCTGTGGAACATTGTAGGCCAAAGGTCATAATGTCAAACAGTAGTGTCCCATCTTCTGGACACAATAAAGGGCCAAAACCACTGCACTATAGTGCTAGGTGGTCCAAAAGGACACAATGGTTGCAGGTATTGAAAGCTGCTGAGAGTACCGGGAGAATGAATAGGGCCACACTCTTCCAGTCCAGTAAGAGCAGCTGTGTTGCTCATAGACAAAGACCTATGTAGTCCAACAATTGGTTCCAACAGCAGCAAGCCAGGTGCATATGGGAAGCTCACAAGCAGGACATGAATACAATAACAACCGCATGCTCATGTTTCCCAGCAAGTGGTAATGAGAGGCATACTGCCTCTGATACTGGTAGCAATACATAGCCATCAGAACTAGTAGCCATTAATAACCTAATCCTCCATTAATGTGTCTAACAGGCTTTTAAAGCTGTCCAAGCTGGTGGCCATCACTACATCTTGTGGTAACAAATCCCACAATCAAACTATGTGCTGTGTGAAAAAGTACTTCCTTTTATCCATCCTGAATCTCCCACCATTCAGTTTCATGGTTCTAATACTATAAAAGAGGGAGAAATTTATCCATACCGTGCATAATTTTATATACCTCTATCATGTCCCTGCTTATTTGCCTAAATTCTGAGCTTTAAAAAGGAAAACATTGTAATCTTTCCTTATAGGGAATTTGTCCAGCCTCTTGGTCATTTTAGTTACCTGTTTCTTTAACCTTTTACAGCTTTACAATATCCTTTTTGAGTTGTAGTGACCAGAACTGTACACACTGTCCAAGTGTGGTCACATCATTGATTTGTAAAAACTGCATTATGATATTGGCAGTTCTATTTTCAGATGTTTTCCTAATGATCTCCAACATGGAATATGCCTTTTTCACAGCAGTTGCATACACTGGGTCGACATTTTCATTGAGCTACCCACCACAACCCCAAATTCTTTTCTTGGTCAGTCTCTTCCAGCCCAGACCTTATCAGCATATATGTGAAGTTAGGATTCCCCTCCACCCCACCCCATGTGCATGACTTTACAATTGTTTACACTGAACTGCATTTGCCATTTTAATACTGCTTCTGCCAGTTTAGGGAGATTTCTTTTGGTTTTAACCACCCTAAATAATTTGGTGTCATCAGCAAAACTGGACACTTCACTGCTCACTCCTACCTCCACATTTATGAACAAGTTAAAAAGCACTGGTCCCAATACAGATCTTTGGGGGATTCAACTTTTTAGATCTCTCCATTGTGATAACTGACCATTTATTCTAACTATCTGGGAATAAATGGTCCTCTCTTGTTCCATAACTGATATGTTCGCTCAGGAGGCTTTGCTGAGGGACTTTTTCAAAAGTCCACATCCCCAGGCTCTACAAACTGAAAAGAATTTGACATGGACGAGCAGTTGCCGAAGTCTTAACAACCTGACCTGGTCCAACCTGATCTAGCATTGGAGTCTAAATCAAGCCAGATCTGAGCGTCTTTAGCAAATTGTTCACAGTGAGCCATAGACTGCTTCAGACTCCCTCTTTGGTATCCTGGTGAAGAAGGCTCTGCACAGAATGGAAAAGTATTGCCAGTGTATTCCACGTAGAATGATGGTGGCAGAGAAGTAAACTTTCTTTGCTGCCCTGACCACCATGGAGAGGGTCTTCAGTTGTACATGTTTGGTCTGATTCACCCCCCCCCCCATTTTTCACTATCAGTGCTCTAGTCGCTGTCTCTTCTATTTCATTGCCCTCTACTCCCAGTTAAACCAGGAGGCTGACCTGGATCTACTAGGTGGGTAGAGGATGTTTCAGAGTGTCAGATTTCCAGGGCTTTTCTGTACTTCATAGTTCAGTCAGGGCTTCAACAGTGCCACTGACAAATGAGCTAGGAAATTCCCCAAGCCCATTCAGGAAACTATTTGAAACCACTGGGTGCCTGGGATTGACCTTTTTAAATGGGTTCACCACCACTGTGGTTCTCCACCATACCGAAACTAACCAGAAAGTGATCTGACCATGACAGTGGAGTCTCATGTAACTTCTTCACCTTCAGATCACCTCTGCCACCCAAACAGAATGCCAGATCAAGACTGCGCTGTGCTGCATGTGTGGGGCCAGACACTAATTGGGATGGGTTGCTGTGGTGGACATGAAATGCCATGGCAGACACTCCCAACTGAGCAACCTCTATGTGAACTTTGAAATGCCCCAGAATGACAAGCCCAGGATAAGCCAGTGGCAGAGATTGCTAGCTCAGGAAGGGTAGCAGGGTGGATGGTACACCAACAGAATCACTACAGTGTACTGACCACCCAACTGCAGCAGTATGCACTCAAAATCATACTGTACCTAGAGAGACAGAATTCCTATAGACTGCTGCCATTCCACCTCTCCGCTCCACAGCATTAGTCTGCTGTATCACAGAGCAACCTGGTGGACAGAGCTGTGTGAGGCACACTCCTCCTCCTTCCCTCAGTCAGGTCTCCATGATACATGTCAGATCAGGTTTTTCATCCAAAATCAAATTCTGGATAAATGATGTCTTCCCAATAACTGATCTGGCATTAAAAAGCAGGATGTCGCCATGACACCCTCAGTCAGATAGCAACTTGAAAGGAGGGAAGGCCAACCAGAGGCCTACTGTTCTTTCCCTGGAATGGCCAGGTTGAAATTTCCCACCATATCTCCTGTTGCCAGAAATCACTTGAATAGTCACTCCCAGTCCCTTCCCCTTCCCACACACTCCAAGATACATCTCAAAAGGCTCACTAAAGCAGTAGTAAAGCCACATCCTAAAATGTAAATCTGAAAGCACTACAGTGCAAAGATTCAATTTAAGTTCCCTGCTCACCAAACCTAAACACCAGCTCCAAACACACACAAACATAAACATAAAGGAAAATGGCTATAGTGGGGTGTTCCGCTTGCCATTCAGGCCCTCTAAGGGGTGACACCAAAGGTCGCTCTTAGAGTCCGGACTCAAAACAGTGATCCATTGAAACCACTGTCAGGCCTCTCTAGGAAGCAGAAACTTTCTGAGCAGCAAAGTCTTTTGCAGCAGGTGTACTTAAGAGTACAAACGGGTAAGCAGGTAAAGAAACAAGGCTCAATCACTGTGCCTTTCCTTCCTGCTGCTGCAGCTGCTACTGCTATTCCCAAGCCCAGGAGAGCATCGCTCTTATAGCCCTGCCTCCACATGATGAACCAATGAGGCAGTGTATGTGGTGAATACTTACACATTCCTCCTTCAAATGCAGGAGCCCATTAGTCCCTGTCAGATGCTGGAAACTCACCGATTTATGATAGTTTTATATTCCTCTGTCATGTCAGTTTATGAGGGGAAAACTGGCAAAGTAAATAAAAATGGTTTTAACCACCCTTCCCCCTCTACATATTGCATGTAGTTTATTAACAATTTAACAGGTTTCAAATACGTGTTGACTTATTTCTGTATTCAACTACTATTAGAGACCTGCAGCAAAAGCAAGAAACTATACTAGTTGCATACACTGCAGTCTTTTACATGTCTACTCAGGAGTAAGGCCCAATGAGACTTACTCCCAGTTAAGTGTATATAGATTTGAAACCATGAAGCATTTCTTAACTTGGATCAGACCAAATTGAACTAGTTACAAATTAGAAGAAAGGATTCTAGAATGATTTATAATGGGGTGGATCTAGACAAAGTTAGCTGCAATTAAGTCATAACTAACTTGTCTCATCGATTTTGGTGGGAAGTGAGTACAATTTACTTAGTCTGAATCAGACCCTATGTACGTACGTACGTACGTATGTATGTATTTTTATTTACTTGCATATTTACTCAAATGTATATATCACTTTTCACAGAGTTAAAACAACAATAAAACATAACAATAAAATTGTACAGTAATACATAAATGTTAGTCAGCAGTAAAACTACACACTCTACCCTACACTACAGACTACCTAGCTCACATTTCAGGAAAAGCCTGTGTTAGGTGATGGGTCTTAAGAAGACATCTGGACATCAAAACTGTGAGGGCCTGTCTAATGACAATTGGTAATATGTTCCAGAGGGGTGAGGGCTGCGACACTGAATGCTGTACTGCAAGTGCCCCTGAGGCGAACCATAGGAGCATGCGGGACCATCAGAAGTGCTCTCCTTGATGACTGCAAAGATCAGGCAGGGACAAAAGGGGTGATGTGATCCCTAAGGTAACCTGGCCTCAAGATGTTTAGGGCTTTATATGTTAGCGATAACACCTTAAACTTGGTCTGGTAGTTTATTGGCTCCTAGTGCAGTTCTTTTAGCACGGGTGTGACTTGCTGTTGGAAGTAGGCTCCAGTTAGCAGCCTTGCTGCTGCATTCTTCACCAGCTGCAGCTTCTGGACCAAGCCCAAGGGTGGCCCCACATAGAGCGCATTTCAGCAATCCAGGCTTGAGGTTACCAATGCCTGAATCATCATGGCTAAGCTATCACAGTTCAGGTATGGCCATATGTGACATACAAGCTGAAGCAGGTAAAAGGCACTCCTAGCCACTGCGGCCACTTGAGCATCCAGTAACAAAGAGGAGTATCTAGTAACAAAGAGGAGTATCTAGTAACAAAGAATCTAGGAGTATCTCCAAACTATGCACCTGTTCCTTCAGAGTGATTGCAACTCCATCCAAAAGATGCAAATGACCAATTGCCTGGACCTGTGACCAGGCCTACCTACCCACAGTGCTTCTGAGTAGCTTGGATTCAAACTCAGTTTATTCTCTGTAATCCAGTCCACTAGTGTGACCAAGCACTGCTCCAGAGCCTGTACAGACACACCTGATTCAGATGTTATGGAGAAATAGAGTTGGATGTTATCTGCAGATGATGACACCTCACTCCAAATCCCCAGAAGACTGCTCCAAGCCTTCAAGGAGAGTGATTACATCAAAAACAGGCAAAACAACGTCACTGAGAGATGCATCACAAACGATCAAGACTTTGTCTTGTTTGGAGCTAATGTCAGTTTTGTTAGCCATGTCCAGCTCACAGAAGGGCCTAGGCACTAGTTTAGAACTGGAACAATTGATTGGTTGGTTCCGGGGGGAAGGCATGGGGTGGGCAAAGCCGCCCCAATGAAGGAAGTGGCTGGAGGAGTGCTCCTTCGGCCGGAACCTGCCTTCTGTGTGTATGGGCTTTCCCCAGCTGGGGACAGCCAGCATGCCTCAAAGCTGCCCCAACCAAGGTACAGTGGAGGAACAGTCCTCTACCCCATGTCTCAGTTTGGCTTCACTGCCCCACAGCTTCCTTCATTGGGGTGCACATGGGGCAGAGAAAGCACTTAAAACGTGCCACTCCCCCTCCAAATTGGGAAGGCAAGTGGCACCCTAAGTAAATGGAATTGTCCTGTTATCTCTTATCAATGATGACTGGATCAATTATCAGAGATAACAATGGGGATTCCTTTGCGAATCCCCTCCCTAAGATCCTAGTAGACTTCTGGGGTAGATTTTAGGGATGAGGAGAAGCCTACAGAGGGAGTCAAAGCCTTCATAGGCTGGATAGGGTTCCTCATCCCTGGGCTAGAGTATTGGATCTATTGTCTTTGAGAAATATTTGAGAACAGGTGAAGCACCGGAGGACTGGAAGAGGACAAATGTTTTCTCTATCTTCAAAAGGGGCAAAATAGGAAGATGGGGGAATTTCAGACCAGTCAGTCAGATTGTAGACCAGATTATAAAGCATTTGACCTGTAGGCACCTTGACACTAATACAGTGATCACTGGAAGCCAGCATGAATTTGTCATTAACAAGTCCTGCCAGACTGAACTCATTTTTTGATTGGGTAACTTCCTTAGGAGATGCTGTGGACATAATATATTTTGATTTCAGGAGGCATTTGACAAAGTGCTCCATGATATTCTGATTAGTAAGCTAAGTGGGCTGGTTGGCAGTCCTACTAGGTGGGTCCACAGCTGGCTGGAGAACTGTACTCAAAGAGTGCTCATCAATAGTTCCTCATCAAACTGGAGAGAGGTATTGAGTGGGGTGCCACAAGGTTTGGTCCTGGGCCTTGTATTCTTCAACATTTTTATTAATGACTTGGAGGAAGAGGTGCGGGGGGGGACATTTAACAGATTTGTAAATGACACAAAATTGGGTGGGATAACTAATACTTTAGAAGACAGAAACAAAATTCAAAATGATCTCGATAGGTTAGAAAACAACAATGAAATTTAAGAGAGACAAGTGCAAAATTCTCCCTTTAGGAAAGAGAAATTAAATGCACATGTAGAAGATGGAGGATACCTGGATACGTGTGAAAAGGATCTTGGAGTTGTAGTTGATCGCATGTTGAATATGAGTACACAATGTGATGTGTCTGCAAAAAAAGACAAATGCAATTTTTGGTTACATCAATTAAAGTAGAGTTTCTAAATCACGGGAAGTAAAAGTTCCACTCTCCTCACCTCTGGTTAGACCTCACCTCAAATACTGTGTCCAGTTTTGGACATCACACTATAAGAAGGATAAATTGGAACAAATTCAGAGAAGGGCAACAAAGATTATCAGGGGACTAGAAACTAAATCCTATAAGGAAAGATTGAAGGAACTGGGTATGTTTAGCCTTGAGAAGACTGAGGGGGGTATGATAGCATTCTTCAAGTACCTAGAGGGTTGTCACACAGAAGAGAGCTGCAACCTGTTCTCTATCATCCAAGACTGTAGGACGTAATACAATGGGCTTAAGTTACAGGAAGGCAGATTTAGATTGAACAGCAGAGAAAACTGCCTAATGGCCAGAGCAGTCAGACAATGGAACCAACTGCCTAGGAAGGTGGTGGACTCTCAATCGCTGGAGTTACTCAAGCAGACACTGGACAGCCATCTCTCAGGGATGGCTTGTTTTAATGGATTCATTCTTAAGTTGGTTTTTTAGCACGTTAGATTGATACACAAATGTATGTTTTATTTTGTAAGCTGCCTTTGGAATACTGCAGTCTAGACAGCTAAGATATGCATTAAATTAATAACATAAATATATCCCAAATCACAAAAACACTGAAAGAATTGTTTGACACCCCCATTCAAAATCTCTGGATCCTCCTCCTCAGTGGATTCACACAGAAATTAGAAACAATGGGTAAAAGAATAAATAATGAGAGACCTCTGTTGGTTAGCTCCCATGAGAAAGAAAAAAGCCTCACCTTTTGGAATCACCTATTAGCTAGGGATGTATGAGAATTTCATTTTGGCTTGCAAAACATGCGCGTATGCCTGTTCACGACTTTGATTGCAAGCATGAGCACGTGTCTGTCAAAAGTAATTGTAAAATGCCGATCATGTGCTTTCAGTCGATTTCCCCTGTAGACTGAAACAGCCCCGCTTTACTCTATGGAGGAAATTTAGGCAATTTGCGTAAGTTTAGGAAAGTTGCACAAATCAGATGGAGAAGTTGCACAAATGTCATGTTCGATTGCTGCTCGATTTGCACTATTTTCCCATTCGTGCAGAGTGAACAGAGATCACAAATGTGAATGGGAATTGGGCACAAGACAAATGGCAAGCAAATGGCAAGCCACTACAGAGCCAGTGGGGTGTAGTGGCAAGAGTGTTGGATTAGGAGCTGGGAGATCCGGGTTCTAGTCCCCATTCGGCCATGGAAGCTCACTGGGTGACTTTGGGCCAGTCACACATTCTCAGCCCAACCCACCTCACAGGGTTGTTGTTGTGAGGATAAAATGGAGAGGAGGAGGATAATGTAAGCCGCCTTGGGTTCCTTGCAAGAGGAAAAAAGGCGGGGTATAAATGCAATAAATAAAAAATAAATAAATAAAATGCTCGGAGAATCCTGGTGATTTCAAACATTGTTCATTTGCCCATCCCTACTATTAGGTAGGATCAAGGCCACTGTAAAGCAATGACCTAGTTCTTAGCTAGATGCCTTCCAATGTAGAAATAATCAAATGATCGAAAGGTGCTGAGAATCAATAGGGTTACACTTCACCTTTTAATATCCAAACACAGATTACCCAAGCAGGCCATCAGTTCTGTCTTAGCAGTATATTCTTCTCTAAAAGCAAACCAAAATGGAAAGAGAAAATCAGTTCATATACTGAGAAATAGCTATATTCCATCTCTATCCAGTCCTCTTTTTCTAGAAGTGGCAAAAACTTTCTAATTTTTGCATGAATATTTAATAATTCTTATCAATGGGGGCTGGTGGCTCCGATGTCAGTGGGGTGGTGAATCTGCGAAGCACCTTGGATAGCTCCTTTAAAGTTCTTACTGAAATCAAGAGCAGATTCACTGCTCCCTGACATCGGAGCCACCAGCCTCTATGGCTTTTTATTCTTCCTTTGTCCATTTCAAATTGAAAAGATATTTCTTAGTATCTAAATACTGAATTTGTCAAGTAATGACTCCGGTTTTATGCATATAATTTATTTAACTCAGTAGTACTTGAATAACCATTTAGGACCAGGGCCAAAATTAATATACTCATAAAATGAGTTTGCTACTGCAGTGCAATTGTTTAGAGCTATCTGATGTACATGTGAAAATAATGTATTACTACCAGATTCAGAGGCAGTATTCCTCTGTATACCAGTTGCTGGAGAACATGAGTGGGAGAATGCTATTGCACTCACATCCTGCTTGTAGGCTTCCCACAGGCAGCTGATTCACAACTGTGAAAAGTATGCTGGACTGGATAGGTCTTTGGTCTGGCCCAGCACAACTGCTTTTATGTTCTTAAGAATTCATGATTTAAGCATAATGTCTTGGCTTCCATATTTTAGAGTGTAGTGAACTTTAACAGTCACCCTTACAATGATATGGTGAACACTACCTCATCTGTGGTGAATATCTACTGATAGTGCCAGTTCACGTGACACGAGGCTGGTTAATAAGGCTTGGTGACCACTGTATGTATGCTTGGTTCTGTGCTGGCCTGATTTATAGAATTACCCTTTTCCAGGTACAGCTTCTCATGACATTTGAAACCACTGAGGATGCTTGTTGGTGCGCTTAACAAACCACCCAGAACCCATGGCCTGTTGTAGGGTTGTGGGATGGTTTGTTAACCACCCCAACAAACCACCCTCACCGGGTTTGGACAACATGAGAAACCACAGCAAGGGGCTTGAATTGTCAAGTGATTGTGCGAACCAGGTCACAGTGTTCAGAATGGTTAGTTAATCAAGAATATGGGCCAGTATCCAATTATGTAATCGTGCTAACTCAAATTACATTGCACTACCATAAGGGACCTCTAGCACAACGCCAGTAGCGTTACCTTGTGCAATAGGATTCCCTGGGAAATCCATAGTGCAAGCTAATGCTGTTGGCATTGCACTAGAGTTCCCTTGTGCTAGCACAACATAATTTGCTTTAGTACAATGACATTGTTGGATACTGCCCATAGTTCAGTGTTATACTCATCAGTAGGTCTTAAAATGAGAATTAATGAAGAAAAACGTCCTTTTTAATTAAATTTATAAAGTGTTGGAAAGTTTTTATATTATTGTACTTGGATTTGGAGCCAGTTTTAACTCATTTTAGTTAGAAACTGAGCAGTTTAATGCTATTAAGGGAATACTTTCAACCTGTACATACAGTACTGTCAACAGAAGATGTGATTAAATAAATTGAATGTTGAAGACTTTTGGCTTATAGTTAACACCAGGTAATTAAAAGGAAGCACTGCTTTGGGAGTGCACAATATATCAGCTGTACTCTTTAGCTCATTAGCTGGGGTTTTGCATGTTTATGGAGCTAACTTGCAATTAAAAGTGTCTTTAGCGTATGCTTAACTGGGCCTTTTAGGTGTTTGGAATAAAGCATTACTATTTAATTGAAATTGGTTTGTCATAATGATATGTTAGTAACATAAAAGATAATTCCTTTCTCTGATGCATGAAACATAGGTTATATTCAAATTTGAATAGACCTGTGATATGTATTAATTAATCCACAAGTTCAGCCATTGATTTTGTACATCATTTCTGCAGTGAGTTACTAGGAACTGAAGGTTCTAAGGAAGCATAGACTTGTCTAGTTTACTCTCATGCTGAACTTTTTAAGCAAGCTCTAATTTAAGTAAACACCTTGAGCAACAGAATTTATTTATCTGAAACTGCACTGTCTCCAATGGTGACTACTATATTCCAAAGCAGTTATCTGCTTGCTTTTCTTTTAGAACAATTAATATAAAAATAGTGTGCATCGGATGTATGCCATGTTTTTCCATAGAATAATCTGGCAAAATAAAAAACAGGTAGTATGTGAATAATCAAACCTGACTGGTTTGCAAAAATCTCAGTATATTGCATATTTTTAAATTATATGTTTTGTCACCCTTAAAGGTTTAAAACATGTTCATTAATGTATTTTTTCTTCTTCATAGGAGTGTAGTTGTGGCACCAAAGAAGTCAGTGATTTCGTCTACAGCTACAATTAATGTGCCTACAAATGCTGTGAGTGTGGTTTCTTCCTTGGATTCTGCCCAAGCCCCAAATGTAATGGGAGGATCTCCTGGTAAGTGTAGGGAAATGGAGACACCTTGTCAAAAATAAAATGGCAAAGAAGCATGCTATAGCTCATATTTATGTTCCACTGCTCAATCACTCACCACCTCCCATGGAAGAAGCCAAGCCACAATACTTTAGATGGGAAACACCAGAAAGAAGCATAAGTCGTACATGTTTCTGCATTTAATTTCTTTGTAATGTCCAGATTGGCTGTAAGTTTGGCCACTGTGCCAGAAGAATAAATACTTGTCCTCATTTAGAATACTTATGCACACTATCTTCTTGCAGAAGACCAGAAAGTATGAGTCATTTTCCTGTTTTACACAGCTGACATGACATCTGGATAGATCCTTGTGTGGGGAAGATGCGCATGCTGATTCTGCATCCAGAACCTTCACATCTCCCCTATGTAGGTCACATTTTTGAACACTACAGTAAGCCACATGAAAATGAAAACTGAAATTCACTTCTCCTTCCTGATCATCCTCATGCAAGTAACATGCAAAAGCATTCTGTGTGGGACTATAAACATCCCCTCTCTTCAGCAGAATGAACAAACTTGGAGCCAATTCAAACATTACAAGAGAGAATGCAGAAGCCTAAGTAGTTATTAGTCCCGTCTCCAACGAAATCCATTGATACGGTTTTCTGAACCGCCCAGAGAGCTTCGGCTATTGGGCGGTATAGAAATTAAATACATACATACATACATAAACACTGCAGCAAAAGCTGGGAGAGAAGTTGATTTACTCATTCTCCTATTCTTAACATCTGACATGAGTCTTCAATGGGAATGTGAGAGAGTATTTATGCCCCTAAAATAAAGGTTTTAAGCCTCGGTCAGGGTGTGTGTGTGTGTGTGTGTGTGTGTAGTGAAGGATTTGTGTGATGTTGTAGTAGGATTAGGAAGTGGGGCCAAGGAATAGGCCCTGGAGGTCATTTACTAGAACTGACTTTCCTTGCCCTGCTAATTGAGATACTGACCGGGTTCAGACGAAATGACAGCCCATCATGGGTTAATTAATCCTTGTGGGGCCATGGCGCATATCGTCAACCATTATGAAAATGCAGCTTCCGTCCAGAGTTTGCCATAGCTTATCATGTCATGCAAACCTGGCTGGGGATAGTTATTCAGGGGTTAAGCAACCCTTGCATAACCCATGGTCTGTTTTAGGGTTTTGCGAGGGTTGTTTAACCCTCAAATAACCCTCCCCGGCCAGGTTCGCATGACCTGACAAGCCATGGCAACCACCAGTTGGGAGGATGCATATTCATAATGGCAGGCTGTACATGCCGTGGGCCCTCGGGGGTTAATTAACCCACGATGTGCTGTGTGTCATCTGAACTGCCCATTGGAGATGCCAGACATTGACTCTAGGACCTTCAATTATATTCTGCTACTGAACAATAACTAGTTCCTTAGGGTTCACTCAAATGGTCTGTACTTCTCCACCCCAATTACATCTTATCCTTTATGCAATAGTTCCTTTAAATCTTCATTTATTGATGTTGATTCCACACAGTAGAATAATTGTGCTTCATGGGCTGGTTGTGGTACACCCCCCCCCCCCAGGCTAGACTTGTGTTCTAGTTCTGGAGAGGAAGAACCAAATAACTAAAGAAAAGAAACATGACATTTCGTGTTTTCATAAGCAAAATGTGAAATAGTAGAACTTTATTGTGGGTTAAAGGAGTAGCTTTACCTGAGTTTGCCCCCTGTTTTGTTAAAAGCTGTTAATCAGAACTCTGATAGTAAAGTATTAAAGCAGCCAGCTTTTGTGGCCGCTCTGCCACAAAATAATGACTTCACCCCCATTGCTCACTTATGCAAGCACATTCCAAATGGCATTCACAACAGCATCTTCCGCAGTGCCAATCATGTGGTCAGTGCTGGAAAGGTATGTTATCCCCACAACAGACATGCAAACTTGAGACGCCTGGGCTTCATGCCGCAAATGTGTAACAACTGAACATTTATGGCAATCACAATTCATAGTTTGGCTGTGGAGTTATGTTGAAAAGTAATGATTTTGCCATAATATGGATGACAAAATTGGTAGAACAGTTGGTGACTTCTTAATGCTGCCCTGCATGCTTGGTAGGTTTTTGTAGAAAAATAATGTTAAGCTGTTCCCTGCGTGTGTGCGGAAAATATTTCTTTTTTAAAAGCACATTTCATAATGCACTGTAGTTTAGCAAAATCTAATTTCATATGGCATGCAGAAGAGGTGTTTCTTTTTAAAGTAACAGATACTTTATACTTTCTTGTTTAAACCTTTCTTTGTAGAATCCTTGTTGCATAGAAACCTTTCAATAGTTGAACTAAATTAGTAATTAACTATATATTCCTTTAAAAAAGAAATCTGTTTTTTTCTGAACCTTGCTAGACTCTGTTAGGGAAGAGGGAATAAAACCTGTTTTCTAGTAGCTGCGGCCTTGTCATTAAATTGCACAGTAGGTATCACTTTTCTTTGCATATGTACATTCAAAGACATGCAAGCGTTTTTGGGAGCAGCACTTCCTTTTAAGGACAGTTTATTGCTAGAGACATTATTTGTTTAGACCCTTGGGGACCTTGAATAAACAATAAGCTTTCACTAGAAGGGTGCTAGACAGATGATCTATTTGCATTTTCTTTTATGTCCTTGCGAATGTCTGTAAAACTGTCAGTTTGAAGGAGCCAGTTTATCAGTGAAAGGATAAGAGAGATAAGTCACTTTGGTTCCACATGTTTGAAGTAGCTACCGCACTTACTTGCATATGTGCTTTAGATGAAAACATGCTTCTGAAATGTCCCTTTTCCCCTAAATGCACCAAAGCCATTCCTTAAATGAAAGCTCAGTTGGAAACTACATTTCATGTATTTATCCAAAGAGCATTTACATGAAATAGTGCTCTGAAGTCACAGAGTAACACGTCACTGACATTTTTGTGCTTTGACGTTTTTAAGCTATCTCGTTTGGCTGAAAGAAATCTGTTATTTTGAATTACAGTTTCTGAAGAGGCCAGGACTATGGATCTCTTGCAGCATTTTGTGCTGCAGGAGTGCTTTGGGAATATTTCCCCCAAGGAATACAGTTTTTAAAGTGTTATGTCAGTCTGAGGGACTTTAGCAGTGATCTGTTCTGGAGACAGCACAGTATTCTCACAGAAAATCTGTGTTGCAGATTTTCAGTTTTGCGTGTCCTTTTCCATGTATTTGTCTTAATTTATATAATTCACTGATATTTAAAGCAGACAGTTGTTTTAAATGTCCCAACTAGACAAACTAGTGCTTGAGATAACTAGCATTCATTCATTCATTCATTCATTCATTCCACTTTTAAACTGCCCAATAACCCAAGTTCTCTGGGTGGTGTATAATACATTAAAACATAAAACACAAACAATAAAATGAATAAAACAGCACATAATAAAATCAGGATAAAGCCAGTAACAAAGAGTAAAAATATGATAGTACTTAAACCAAAGTAAAACCAGCAGCAAAATAAAAGTGTAATGATGGAAAAGCACTTTTAAAAGGTTCTTAAAATGCCCAGGAGAATAAAAAGGTCTTCACCTTATGACGGAAAAGGCTTAATGTAGGCACCAAGCGAGCCTCTCTGGGGAGGCTGTGGCACAGACAGGGTGCCATCATTAGAAATGCCTTCCGTCTTGTAGCCATCCCCCTTGCCTCATTTGGTGGGGGGACTTGCAGGAAGGCCTCAGATGATGACCTTACTGTCCAGGTAGGTAATCTGGACCCAAGCAATTCATAGTTTTAAAACTTAAAACCAGCACTTTGAATTGGGCCCAGAAATGAACTGCCAACCAGTGCAGATGGCAAAGTACTGGCATAATATGGTCACATCAGCCAGTCCTAGTTAGCAGTCTAATTGCCCTATTTTGGACTAACTGAAGTTTCTGGACCATCTTCAAAGGCAGCCCTGCAAATAGTGTACCACAATAATCCAAAGGGGAAGTTATCAGAACGTGAATAACTCACTAGGCTATTTCTGCCCAGGTAGGATTGTAATTGATATATCAGTCTAATCTGAATAAAGGTTCTCTGGGCCACCAAGACCACCTATGCCTCTAGAGACAATGATAGATTTAAGAGCACCCCAAAATGATGAACCTGCTCCTTTAGGAGGAGGGCAATGCTCTCTGGAACAGGGTGAATGCCACTTAGCCAGACAGATGAACCACCCACAGCAAGTATCTCCACCTTGTCTGGCTTGAGTCTTAGTTTACTGGCCCTCATTCCGTCCATTACTGTACCCAAGCACTAGTTCAGAACATCAACTGCGTCACTTGTATTTGATGAAATGGAGAGGCAGACTTGGGTGTCATTCACATATTGATAACACCTCAGCCCACATCCCTGGGTAACCTTTCCCAATGGTTCCGTGTAGATGTTGAAAAGCATGGGGGATAAAATATACTAACCCTGAGGAATCCCATAGCACAATTCTTATGGGGCACTTCACTAGCATTCAATAACAATATTTTCATATTATCACTAAGATACAGTTATTGGTTATATTACTAGGGGCTTAAGTTGGGGATGAGACCACTGTATGGACTCTCTTCCCCCTTTTAAGGTGAAGCATTAGCCTGAACGGATGTGTCACGTTGCTGCTTATATTCAGCTGATTCTAGCTGCATGGGAAATGTGACATGAAGCAGCATGTGCTGCAATAAAAAAACCCCTTCATTTAACTGGAAGTAGGCCAAATTTCCTATCATAAACTGAGTTCTCCAGCTAGTTAGAGTAACCAGAAACGGTGTTGCTTAACTCTGAATGTCCAAAATCAGGAGCTGATATCTCAAATAACTTAATATTGTTGCTTTAGATTTACAGCTTGCCACATCCTGAAGGGTCAGTGTTGGTAACAACTTAAAAGCAAACCCCACCCATACCCCTCAATAAAACAGATCTGTGTTGGTTTGCCTTCTGAACTCTGTGATAGTGGTAATGTCTGTCTTTCACAAATTTAAAAGCACATTAAAAGTAAGTGCTGATATTTTGAGTCATGCACCAACATTCCAGGCAAGGCTATATCTTGCTATTTCAGGCTTGTAGTTTTTACATCTGTGTTAGAACTGACATAAACTAACTTTGAAAGAATCAGTTCTGCATTACTGTTTTGTATATTGGTTGGAATACCAGATAACATGACTAACTGTATGTCCTGGAAGTTGGCACTGAAAAGTTGGTCAATTTTCTCTCTCTCTCCCTCCAGCATGGCATAAGTTTTGTGTTTTAGTATTTCTTTTAGTGGTCCTATAATGCTGCTGTTTAACATATCCATCTTCATATAAGAAGATAACAGATGTTATAATATGTTAGTTTATATTCTGTTATGGTTGATGTGTGTTCAGTAATGTATTCGCTTATTGATTCCCTGAAACAATGCCAGCATGGTCTATAGGTCTGTGTTGAACTTGGGGTGGGTTCAAATGCCACCTTAGCAGTGGACTGGCTTGGGCACCGTGCAAGACACTGTGTATCAATGTTAATTTCTTATGTATAAAATGGGTGTAATTTTCTACTAGCTCATTGCTCCCCCTTGCATGGATTCTTGAAATTTAAACATTCATAGTGACTGGCATTTTACTACTTGTTGGGAAACATGGCAGCCAAAACTTGGGGTGTCATCACCTGCCGAGAGCAGAACAGAACCTAACAATTAGAAACACAGCAGGCTTTTTCTTACTTGCCTGCCTGCCTCTTGTTGAGGGATGGCGATATCCTATCTGGATAGTTCCAGGTCTAGATGGAATTTGACTCTTTTCCACATTTAAAGCTTTAGCAACCCTTCATCTCATTATATGCTGAAGCATCTCCAAACACCAACATCTGATACCTGTCAACAGTATTTCTGAAAAGCAAAAAAGTTTTTTAACGACACAGATGCACTCTTAATGTGAAGCAGGGTTATCGTAATCATTGTGGGTGAAAATAGTCAGTTTTTGTAGTTTTTCCCCATATTCAGAAAAATACTGGCCTCCCTTAATAATGGTCCTTAAGTATTTGGCAAAGTGAGTCACCCCAAGGGAGAAGAGGGAACAACGTGAGTGTTATCCATGGTGTCTTAATGTTTAGAGCTGATCTTGTTACAGTAGGTCAGGATTAATATGAACCAGACACACTTCTGGTGACATAAGGGTACGTGTTGGACAATGTAACAGAAATATACTACACACTTGATTCGAACAAAATGCTGCCCAAAAGTAAAAGTGAACATATTAAACATAGGTCAGAGAAAATGATTAATAGATCCAAAGCTAAGGAATTTAACCTAAGCAGAAAATTCCATGATATGGGTTTCCAATTTTTATAAAAGTGGCTGTTAACCAAACCAAGGATAAAACATACAAGGCAATTTTTTAACAATTAAACTTCTCCAGTGAAACCTTCTAAGTCTGCCTTATGAAATCTGGTATGGACCTTAGCTAGTGCTATTAGGAAAGTAGCAACTCTTCTCAAAATCTTTGGGCGGTATCCAGTTTAGCACTAGTATAAATGACTTCTAGTGCAATGCCAGTAGCATTTGCTGGTACAATGCAAACCTGTTGGCGTTATTGGTGTTGCACTAGAGGTTGCTTATGCTAGCAAAATGTAAGTTATGTTGGCACTAGTGCCAAATTGGATACTGTCCATGAGCTCCTTATTGAAAAGCAAGAAGTCTATGTTATGATAAACTGACCATTTTGTTCCATTTGTTAGCAAGGTAACAAGTTATTTCTGTCTAATATCTTGTGTCATTGAACAATTAAACACATAATGAGGAAGGTTCTCAAAGTTTTGCTACCTTATGAGAATTGTGAGTCCTTGATGCAGGAACCACTTTACTAAGCAGCACCACAAATCTTCTCAACAAGTGTTGAAAAACTAGAGAGGGTAGAGGTGAGTTGTATAAAGCAAATAAAATGTAAAAATTAATGCAGAGATTGATGTGCCCACATATGCATGTTGGGACATCTAATAAGTGATAGCTTGGAATTCAAGCATACACCAGGCCTGCCTAGTTCCTTTGCAAATACAGACAGGGCCATCGTTCAGTGTGACAGAGCAAATGCTTTGCATGTAGCTAGTCCCATGTTTCGATCACTGGCATCTCTAGTTAAAAGGGTCTTGGATAGTAGGACTGGTAAAGGTCTTTTCCTGAAAGTTGCTGCCAATCAGAATAAACAGTACTGAACTAGATGGACCGATGTTTAAGGTCGCTTCATATGTTCATATACTGTGTAAGTTCTATTTTTTTTTAAAAAAAAATCTCTTCTATAGGCAGTGGATCATCAAACTCAAGATTACCATCTGTTCCTACAGTTTCTTCTGTGCCTGAGGATTCTGCTTCAAACATGAGGTATTAAAAAACCAAACCAAACCCTTAACTTTCTTGAATCAGGATGTGTCACTTTCCTATTTATTTAAGTAATTATGGGATTCACTCTACACTTCTGACTGTATTGTGCTCTTTCATTTGAGGTCAGTAGGGAGTTTTAGATTTCTATCACTACTACTGTAAATCAAATAGAAATTAAACACAGTTTAGCCCCTGGCTTGGCCACTCCTTTTGATGAATTTTGTACTTTTGCTTATTTATTTTTCTCTTTACAGAATTTTAGCTTCTTGGGTTATTCTTGCATTTAATCTTGTCCATCTCTTAGTATTACAGAGAGGCTTGAGCATGCTCTGGAAAAGGCTGCCCCTCTTCTGAGGGAGATATTTGTGGACTTTGCTCCTTTTCTTTCTCGTACACTCTTGGGTAGCCATGGGCAAGAGCTACTGATAGAAGGTACAAGTAAGTTTCCCTTTTTATTGCTTTCTAAAGTTAACAATTTTAATAATTAAGAATTGAACAAACTTTGGGATTGGAGGATCACTTCAGTATCAACATCTTGGGATTATTTTTCAGCTAGCACCTAAAGAACCCCATGCCTACAGAATAAGTTTCAGTGGACATATGAAGGAGTTGTGCCTGCTGTGGGCCCTAATACTATATCAAATACTGGTTGGGACAGTCCCCAGTCTTCAGAAACAGCTTTTCATAGGGTGCAAGGGGTTGCACTAAGAATTGGGGAATGCTGAAAATCCCATTGTACGTGCAGAACCACGCGCATGGCTTTGAATTACAGTCTTTTTCAGCTATTTAAATGCCCTAGCTCCAACTGATAAGCAGTTCCCTTCATCCATTTCTCTCCTCATTCCCTTTTTGGATTTGTTCTCCTCATGGACATTCACAACCTTTATCTCTCTCTTAGAATCTGCTGCAATTCTTCTATATAAAATTAGCGAGACAGAGAGAGAGAGAGCAAGAGAGTGAGCTTAGGTTAATTGCCTTCATTTAATAGCCCTTCTAAACTCAGAAGGGCCTGTACTCTTCATTTAACAATGTGTCTCAATGTTTCTGACTAGGCTGTCCTTGCCACCATTCAAAGCATGTTAGAACCAGTTAGTTGTAGGAAGTGAGGATCATCTTAATATTGGGTAGCATTAGGTAGCATTATTGGATTTAATTCATAAATGCCTATAATTTTGGATGTTACCCAGATTTCTGATCTAATATCCTAGTTATAACATTGCCTTTCAATGAAGCATCTCTTCTTTGCCAGTGTTTAACAACAATTCTATTCCACTGGTGGACTAGAATTTTGGTTGAACATTATCTGAAGTCACATCATCCTTGCTAACACCACAAATAGAATGTTAATTAGATGAACCCAGTTTTTCTATTCCTTTTTTATTGTTGCAAAGCTTAGTGGCTTTTAAGAGCAAAATGTTTCCATCAACTGGTAAGATAGGTTTTGTTCTAATGTTAAACAGGAGAAATGTATTCAGCAGTGCTGGTCAATCAGCCGAATGATCTAAGTGCACTGTCAGTTGTAAAGGTTAAAGCAGCAAGGTGTATCAAGCTGGGAACATGAGCTTCTGTGTAGTTTTGATACCAAAGAGGTTGAGAGCAGGTTCACTTCAGTATTTTGCAGAATGAAAGAATAAGAAAAACTGCATGTGAAAGTTCAGGAGAAGTAGTTTGTAAAGTAGAAAAACATGAGAGGGAAAGGCAGTTTCCAGAGAAACAGGAGAGCAGGAAACAGTGCCCTTGAACATCTGAGACTGATTTACGGAGAGACTTGGGCTTATAAGCAAAATGGTCAGATTCTGGTCTTTTTGGCAGAACTCAGGTTAGGGGTTTAGGAGGCAGAAATGATTTGTGAACTAGACAATTCGATTTTAAAGATTTGCACCGCTCTCCTGGGAGATATTTTAAACCATGTAATCACTGACACTGTTCTTTCGTTTCTGGCCAGTTTTGATGCTCATTTCCCATGTAGATGTCCAACTTCTATGATTCTCCTGTTAAGAGTCTTCCATAGGGGTACAGTGGGAAGCACTGGCTATCGTGATATATTTGCAGGAATAGCCGTGTGTCTCTCATTTGAGAGGAGAACACCTCAGGGAAACTGGGAGTCCCCCAGAAAGGCCTAAGTAACAGAAGCAAACATCTGAGTGCTGAGTAAAGATGTATTACACTTTGATGCACTGAGCACAGTGTATTTGAAACTAGATTACTGAGGCATATTTTCTTATTTGACTCTGCTTGGTAGAATAGTGATACATATAAACACTCTTAAGAACTGTTTTAGGAAAGAGTTTGGTAACAATCAGATTATAAGGAATGATGATTCCATCATCTTTTCTGTGCTTCACCTGTTTCACAGAACATGCAGTTAATATTTAACTGAATGTAGTAGATAAAATGACTCATGAAAAATGGTGAAAGCAGGCAGCCATATTGAAGAAACTACTTTTACAGAAACCTGTTGCATACTGAATATTAATAGGTTTTGCTGTTTTGAAAGAAGTCTGCTAATTGAGCTTTTTGTGTGTTTTATTTTGTAATTATATATGTCACCCTGAGAGCTTTACCTATAGGGAGACTCATAAGTTAAATTAATAAATAAAATAACTATTTCTCATATTTCAGCTTTAAAGCAATTGGATGTAAGATTCCCAAGACAGTATTTTGTACATATCGTAAGGGTTTCAAGGACTAATTTCTGGGTACCAAATACATTTCGGATATGCTTTCTAATGCTAATATTATTTCTAATATTTTAACACTAATATTTATTTCTAACACCTTTACACCAATCACCTTCTAAAAATGGTTTGATAAGAAAGTTTTATTCCAGTAAGATGGAGGAACAGATATGCAGATTATGTTGTATACATTGCAAATGGCCAGTTTCTGATTCTATAATTTTTTTGGTTTGGGGCTCACAGTAGGAGCTACACTGTTGTGACTGTTGCTTAGAGGAATATAAGTAAAAAATCTTCTTAGAGCTTCAGTTCTACTGACATTACATTTTTTTAATCCACTGAATATCTAATGTTGCTGGCTTAGTAAGTTTTCCTAGCTTTATGGAACCCAAAGAGAGGCAGCAAAATAGTTCTCAGCATGCTGAAGTGCGGGTTAGTTAAAAGAGCCTCCACCATCTTCAGCTATGATAATACCTTTTCATGTCATACCAGGGAATTAATGTGAAGTGTGAATTGCTAGTAATAACCAAATTAGTTGATAAACTAATCACAAATGTATAGGTTACTGCTTGCACTCCCCTCCCCACTAAGGTTTAGGTGAGGGTCAAGGGTCAAAGTACTAATAAGAGTGTTTGGGATGTCTGCTGCCATGAAACAAAATGGAAACTTGATTGATAGCTGGAGGGCTGAAGGGAGAGAGCTCAATGGAGAAAGCAAAGGTCATAGAGCCATTTCCCTTCTCTGCATATATAATGATCAATCCACTCCAAGGTGAAGAAATGTAAGTACTATAAATCAATATACCATATGCTATATATGCTTTTATTAACATGAAATGCAAATATTTGTGTAATGTCTGTTAAGAAGCTGCAAGGCATCATTTTATATCAAAATTCTTCATGGCAGCTATAAAACTGGTGCCTGCTTTAAGCACATTTTATATTGATGTATCCACCATTTGGATGCTAAAGCGAAATGAAACTGTAAGTTTTCTTGTTTTGTGAATGCAAATCACACTGACAGTGCAGAGATAATAACCAATCGAATCTCGGGTAGAATTTTCAGTAGGTACTAAATGTATGAGTGGCAAAATAAATGCAAGTAGATCACTAAATTCCATTTTCTTTTTTTTTTGTTTAGGTCTTGTGTGCATGAAATCTAGTAGTTCGGTTGTGGAGTTGGTCATGCTACTTTGTTCTCAGGTGGGTTACAGTTGACTTGAGAGTGAGTTAGTGTTGCAAAACCCAAAACCTTCTACAACTACAGTCTGTTGCAATTATGCTTCAGAGCAATAGTCTTTGACCTTTTTGGATTCACCTTTAACCTTAAACTACAAAACGGAACCTTTCTTTTCTTTTCTTTTTGCCATATATGACTGCCTGTCTCTTTCCCTCTCCTATACATTTCCCTTCCCCCTGTCTGGTCATAAAAAAGCCCCCCCCCCCCCCAGTTGGTGCTGGTGAAACCAATCTTTTTAGGCCAGGGCATGACTTACTTGAGCCATGCTGGCTGGAGATGACTGGAGCTGTAGTCCCCATATCTGGAGGGCACCAGGTTGGGGGAGGATGCTTTACAATAGGGGTAGGCAGCTTGCGGCCCTCCAGACGTTTTGGCTTAGAACTACCATCACCCCTAGCCTGGATAGGCAATGGTGTAGGATCATGGGAATTGAGGGCCACAAGTTGCCTATTCCTGCTTTACAGGAACTGTGTTACCTTATGTGATCAGCTAAGAGAATGTACTAAAATACTTGTTCCTTTAACTTTTTACAATATTGTAATAATGGAATACATGCATTTTATCAACTAACTTTATATTTAGCAAGTAAATTAATCAAATAAATATGTTGACATGAATGTAGTATCACAGTA
Source organism: Heloderma suspectum (assembly GCF_057233095.1). Classification (NCBI taxonomy): domain Eukaryota; kingdom Metazoa; phylum Chordata; class Lepidosauria; order Squamata; family Helodermatidae; genus Heloderma; species Heloderma suspectum. Next base: position 64,912,801 of record NC_139462.1, on the reverse strand, counting down.
GTACATCTACATTGGATTAATGAGATGTGTCATTTGTGTTTGTAAACAGATTTGTAAAATGAAAATATAGAGAGAATGCTAACTAAATCAGGTAGAATTTTCAGTAGGTGCCAAAAGGTTCTAAACATATGAGTGGCAAAATACAAGGTTTTTCTTATTAGTTGTTTGATGAAAAGGGTTAGCCACAATTGCCAGCTATTTGAATTGTTTTCTGATTTGTGAAACACAAAATCTCTGCTGTTCTGAAAAGCAGAGTTACACTTCACTTTGATTAACAGAAAATCTAATCTGAAAAATTAGAGTTGTCAACGAATAATAGTATGTAGTAGATCAAATAGCTGCACTTTACTCATCTCCTATTTTTCTCCATTCTAATTATACAGGAGGTCTCTATTGAGCTTTTCTTTTTGGTATTTTAAAAATGATACCTTCCTGGTAGTAAATTCCCCTACTTAAAACTTTAAAATAGTCTTTTTTAATGGGAAGGTTATTGGTCTAGAGGTCAAGGGTTTTGACCCATTTCAAAACCTTTGACCTTCATTTAAAGCCCTTATGGTTTACTTGCCTGACGAATAAGGATAATGCAAAATTAATGTTTTTTTACATCGATTTATTCGTTTTAGTGCCTATATTGCCAAATGTATTTAGACTCTGCTGATGGACATTTCATGAATACAAATGAAAGAATCATAGAAGGTGTGAAAAATCAATAACCTGCATTGACAATAAAGTGCAATAAAAACAATTACTTCTGGAGATTACACCTAATGGATTTTTACAATGAACTAGTGAAGAGCAGTTATGTTTCTAGTGGGCTTATTATTCAGTGATGTAGTCAGAACCATGCTGACACTATTTCTGCTTCTTCTAGAAGCACATATAAGCTTGTTAGCTACTTAATATTAAAAAAATCTTGAATTGTCACCTTATTATAGCTCTTGTTTTCCAAGACAACTTTTTAAATATTTATGTCATCTAAGAAAATGCTACTTTAAATATATTCAAAGTCTTCTATTCGGCATTAGTGCTCAATACGTAATAATTATTTGAGCTAAAATGTTATCTATTAACTTAAATTTTGTAATTTACTTTAATAACATTTCTTTTGCTTTGGTTTTAAAAGAATGAAAGAAATTATAAATTGGGAATTGTTTGTGTCAAGACTCTCCACATTGGACATAGTAGGTGCTGATGTGATCTAAAACGGAATAAATGACATGCTCTAATGTGCCTATTTGTCATACATGTCAAGGTTCTGTTTAATGGTAATCTAATCAAATGTAGGATATGGCGATGGGTAGCAGTGGTAGTTGAGATGGTAGCAATGAAATACATTGTTTTGTATTAAATAGTTGAAATCAATAATCCAGTAAATAGATATGGTAACATCCTTTCATACCAAGAGTAGCTGTAATATTTTGCAAACTATGCAAGAGTGGTGTAAGAAATGAAGCCAAAATTAGCTCCAGATGTATACAGATTTGATCTGAGGTGATAATTACATTTTTCACTCTGAATTTTCCTAATTCAAAGAGGTCAGTATGGCAATCACAGAAGTGATTTATTTTCTTAAGAGGTAAACTGTCTGTTGCTACATGAAAGCTTGAGAGATATGAAATTGAATTTCAGCTCGACGTCTTACAGATACTGGGAAGAGATGGGGTTGAGTATGATTGATTTTTTTCTTTTTGTGGTACCAGGATAGGGTGGGCAGTGAAGTGACCCTCTTGCTAAAATTTTAATTAATTTTTTAAGAAGAGATGGAGAGGATGGAGTGCCAAAGATCGAAAGATCAGGTCAAAAACTAGTTTTTAATCACATAAATAATACAGTGTAGTTACAAGTAAGCATCTGTAAGTGTGATTTAAAACTTTAGAAATTTGTCAGACATGATGTTAAATTATAGCACTGCTCTGATTAATTCCCTTTGTGATACATACCTGATTGTTACAATTATTCTCTTAAAATATTTTTTACTCATACGTGTTAGCCTTACTTTACTGTTAGGCTTTGCCTAAAGTATACTTTTCTAAATGCTCATGGTACACATTACCTTAAAAAAAAACTTATGTTGATGGTCTTGTAAGATTTTCCTTTATTGTAGTACAGTAAAAATCCATTTAGTTCAGAAGTATTTTTCTGCCACCTATATGCTCGGTGCATTTGTAGTGCCTTAGTTCTTTTCTCCCTGGAGTGTGCAAAATGTCAAGTTGCTTAAGATAGTATTGCTTACTCTTCCTAACAGCTGGATCCACAAAAATATCTAAACATTCTGAAGCAGTTTTTAATTGACACTGAATTCTAAGAATTCTAAGACTGAATGCTTACCTTCATATCAACATAAAGGAATTCTGCATGTAATGTTAACCGAAAAGTGTTCCTGCTTATTTGACATTAATATCATTTTTGAACAAATCAGCGTTGCATTCAAGGCCACTTTATAAAACCATTGTGTTGCTCATCCTAATTCAGTCTGACATACATTCCAATAACACTACCTCCCCTCCAGAGTTTAAAACTAAATTTATGGCTGAGCATTGTGAAGTGCATCATTTAAAAATGGTTTCAACCCAAAACATCTAATAAATAAATAATGTGTATGGCTACTCAGTAGTAGACTTTCAAGACTAGAAATCATTCCATCGGATACTCAACAGTCCACTATCGTAGAGGGCTGTCAGATAAATCTTATAGTAGCTGCATTTATGTCCTGTAAATCACATGTTATTGTCTGAGCCTTCTGCCAGGTCATCTATTCTTTCCCCATTTATCAGAAATGCATACAGTACATTGAAACTAGAAGCACCATCTAGTCTGGCCCAGCTTCCTGTCCAAGTAATTAAACCCGCCAAAACAGTGGAATTTCAGGTTGATGTTTGTTTTGAACGAAACACAGCCAGATTATATGTAGAGCCATTTATGTGCTGCGCCATCCTTCTACAAGGTATGGTCAAACCGTGTTTGGAGAAAAAACACTACTGAATTTTGTACGATTGCATCTACAGATTCAAGTGTGCATTAAGTGAAGATTCCCTTGTGTACAATTATTTATTTATCAGATCTATTAACTGAGCTATTTCCTTGAATTCATTATACAGAAGCTTATTAAAATACAATATTTAGAAATAATGTCTGCACTAAAATAGTTGTCTTGAGTGTTTCATATGCATTTTAAATCTTTACGAGTAGGAAATCATATGGCAGGTAAGATGCATGCAGAAAAAGCTGTGAGATCCTTTGTGTCAATATAGCTACCTGTTCCCCAGCATTAAAATTGCTATTTTCAGAATACTTTGAAACAATGGGTGAAAGTCCTTGAAATATGAGCTTTTAATTCCGATGCAGCCCAGGGATCTGAGAGAGAGAGAGATTTTCTGCCTGGTGGTGGTGATGGGGAACTGACAACCATTGCATGACCATGGAACTCTCACACCAGATCACACCCTTTGACTTCACATGATCTGATTTGGAATAAACATGGTATACACACAACCACAATAAATTAAAATCCCTGTTCCACTAGAAAACATGCAGAAGAACCATTTTAAAAATCCTGATCTTCTGCCATTCTTTCCCAGTAGTAGTGATTATAATGAAAAGATACCTACTGTGTGATAAGGTATCTGAAATCTACATTAGGTGACCTTCAATATACAGCAACAGATCCAATTTCATAAAATAGTTTGTCTGTCTGGAATGCAGGCTAGGAATTCTTAATGTACCAACTTCCTGTGCCTGTTTACACCAATGACTTAGTATAAACACACATGTATCTTGGAGGCATAGCAATGAGCAAAGTACTTCCTCTGATACTCATAATATCCGAGTGGCCCAGGTGCGACCAAAATCCAAACATATCCAAAATCCAACTTTTATCTTAATGCTAGTTGTCATGTGGATCAAGGAGACTTCAACCACATCACTGGAATCATGGGTGTAATCCAGGGGTAGGCAGAAGCTAAATCTCCAGATGTTTGGGACTTCAACTTCCAGAAGCCGCTGCTACCATGGCCAGTGTTCAGGAAAGTTGGGAGTTGAAATCCAAACCATGTGGAGATCAATGCAGCAAGAAATACCTGGCGTAGCACCTCTTATGATATGAACCTATCCATGCACTATGATCGTCATCTGAGGTCGTCCTCCAGGTGTTTCCTCTGAGGGAAGTTCAGAGGATGGTAACAAAGGAGAGTGCCTTCTCAGTGTTGGCCCCCTGATTGTTCAGTACTCTCCCGACTGAGGTCTGCCATTATCATCTTTTCGGTGCCAAGTTAAGAATTTCCTCTACTACTAGGCATTTGACAGCATATGATAGTGGTTTTAACTGGTCCTGGGATTTTTATTGTTGAGTGTTTAAAATTGTTTTGTAAAACAAAATTTATATTGTGTTTTATATTGTATTCTTAATCTTTTGTAAACCACCCAGAGGGGGAGGGGGAGGAGGAGGGAGGAGGAATAATGATAATGATAATAATAGCTGTACAAACAATTTGAGTTCATAAGCCTAGGTGACTTAGGGCCTAACTATGCATGACATTAATTATGTTGCTAGAAATTACATGTGTTTTTAAAAATGTTAATTTACAGTGTTAATTTTAAAAGTCAATGGGAACTTTTCTCTTAATGCTAGTTGCTGTGCTTGGAGAGGAGGGGTTGCATGGAGATTGCAGCTGTAGAGGGAAGGCTTAAACCTCCCCTTGCCACATGCCTCGTTCACTCATAATGCTAATCTTTGATTTATCTAACCCATGGTTCGTTACCCTATCCAGATGATCATCTGGCAGACAGTTGAACAAACTATAGTTTGTTTTCTCAATCCCTGGGTTGCTGTTTCCCTCCTCTTTTGCCTGCTCACACCCGCCCTCGTATCCCAAATGCCTTTGCAGCACTGTAGTACTGCCATGTACAATGGTTAGGTTTTTTGACTGCTCTTGCTTGCCATGTCTGTAGTCTGATGAAACCACCCATGAACAACCAACAGTTCTGGGTTTACACATAATTACCCATGGTTTAAACAGCCCAGAGTTCACACCTGAACATCAAACCGTGGATTCTCTTTCTGGTAATGATTTACCCATTACGACAACCCAAAATCCAACAACTCATACCATGGGTTAGCATTATGTGTGAACATCATGATAACAATTCTCCTCTGCAGGAGGAATTGTTAAAAAAACCCCCACCTGACATGGTCATGTCGTTAATGTCCTGTGTAGTAATAAACTACAGAGATAAGAACCTACCTTATAAACTTCAGAGATAAGAACAATTTAGAGTAAGGTCTGGATAGGGAATTTCCAAATTAACATCGGAAAAGTCATTTAAAATTTCCTCTGGGTCAGAAATTCCTCTACCCATAGAAATTAATGGAGAAATCCAGGGTTGGACTGAAGCCAGTTTTGTGTGATAGTCTGATTTGGCCACCTAGAAACCACCCATGAACAACCAACAGTTCTGGGTTTACACATAACAACTACCCATGGTTTAAACAGCCCAGAGTTCACAGCTGAACAACAAACCATGGATTCTCTTTCTAGTAATGATTTACCCATTACGACAACCCAAAATCCAACAACTCATACCATGGGTTAGCATTATGTGTGAACATCTAAAGGAGTAGCAAAGAGAGAAGTTTAAGCTCTTTGTAACTCAAGTCCTATTTAATATGATTTTTTTTAAACCATAAAACCTTTCCAGTGTAAATACAGGCTATTATCCCCATATTGCAACAACTCTGCAGTGTAGTTTACTATTAATACTTCAGGTCAGAGATGGGTCAAGGCTCGTTTAGATTTCATGCCAAAACTCAGTCACACAAAGCAGCAGGTTGCATCATAGATCCATCTAGTTAGGTTTCCCCATCAGAACCACCCTTCACAGTCCAAATCCTGTGCTCAGTTGCATGCAGAAGCCTTGTGCTCATTTGATTTACATGCAGACATGTTGCTTTTTACATGTTTTAAAACCTCCAAACATTTTTCACGCAAAAGAAGAGCAGAAGTCCTCCAGAATTCCTATTTTTGCTGCTACTTTTGGTGTTTTTGGAGGCGGGCACTCGCTACTCATTTACAGCTGCAGTGACATCCTTGATTTCTCCATTGATTTCTTTGGGTAATTCTCAATTCCCACCCAGAGGGAGGCACAGACAAAAAAAAAGTCCATTGAAACTGGACATTCAGGATACCTGTCATTCTATGTCTGTGCTACAAATAGCTTCTTACCGAGTTGTAACTTACTGTGGTAGGTTGGTTCCCTAATTTGGTTGAGAATACTGGAAAATGATTTTCACTGTTTGGGTGCTCACATGGCAGAAATTGTGTGTTCCTGCCCATCTGGCTAAATTAGCTTCTTTGGAACATAGCATGGTTCAGTTGGTTCAACATGGGATAACCATGATTAATAGAAACTCCCCTGATCTGTATGAAATGTGCTAGTTCCTAGGGTCCATCATAGACTTGCCCTGGAATCAGAGTGAAGACAAATGTCATACCTACAGAGAAATTAGGCTGCTTTGCAGCTGTTCTTGCTGCATGAAATGTAAATGTACATTTTTCTCTCCATGGTTGAATTCTGAAAAGACCATTCTGCTAGTTTCAAGCTAGACCCCCTAACCCCACCACCACCACTACCAAATACATGGGCAGAGGGGGAGAGCAAGCTTACCTCCATCAGTGTTGTCCCACAAAAGTCAAGAAAAGCCACTGAGAACCAGCCCAGCTCTTATCTCTGGATGAAGACAGATATAATATGAAAACAGAATTCTCAATGAATTATTGAGGTGTGGTGTGAGCCCAGCTTCCCCTATTTTCGCCACTGAAATGCAGAATCCCAGTGAATCAAATATGCTGGCTTGGATGGCAGTCTTGCCCCTTCCCTCATGCTGCAGATGGCTGCCTGGCTCTTAATAACCCAATTTAAACCACATATTTATTTGTTCATAATAAATGAAAAAAAAAGCAGACTTGGTAATGTGCAAAATTACTGTGGGGTTAGGAAGAATTTCTTGGAAGGCCAGTCTTAGCTCATTAAATGGAAGGCCAGTCTGAACACATTAAAAGTTGGCTTCTGTTTCAAACTTGCAGAACCATTTTTGTCTCCCAGGGCATACTTTTTTCCTGAAGAGGAAAAGTATGTTTGGATTCAACAGAGTGGAAGTGTGTGTAGAGCAGCCTGGCTGCTCTAAAAATGTTACCATGTCCTATAAGTGTAGAGACCCATAGCCTGAATCCTAGAAGTCTTATGCCTGAGGAGGTCCATATTCAACATGCCCCCAGAGCAGTAGTTTAACATGGGATACAAGTAAGCAGTGGTGTGGTATGTAGATGGTTTTCTCCCCCAGATTTTACTTTATTGTTTTAGTAGCCATACCGAGAGAGATAAAATTGCATTATTCTAGTATGTAAAAATTCCATAGCTTCAGTAAGAGGCCGTATATATGGAAAACTATCTTAGCAATTGTAAGTCAAAATATCCCACTGCAGATGTTAAGAACTAAAAGGTCATAATTTAGCTACAGAAGCAAGAATTTCCCCCTAAAAAACTTTAAGGCATCCTGTTGCTTCACCCGCACACTAGGACTTAACTCCCCCAACCATGTAAGGTGAATTTTGTGCTAAGAGAGCACACCCTGCGGTTTGGCAGTCTAGTCAGAAGGATGATACCATGCTGGCTTTCAAACTGAATCTTTGAACAATATTCTCATGGGTGGTAAATGTAAAACAAAGTAATATCAACTGGCCCTTAATTCTGTGAGCTCCCTGCTGATTGGGCTGGGTAGTGAAATAGAGCCCTTCCTGACAGGAAGTCAGCCTGTGAGTGTGGAGACCCTTGAAAATAAAGTGTGCTTTAATTTGAGAACCTGCTGTTTTACAGCTTCTCTGTTTTTGAGAGGTTTGCAAGAGGGGCTAGGCTAGGGGAGTGGGTGTAAGCTGGCTCTGGCTGTGAAAGAGTAGAAAGTATGGCAGCAATTGTGCCCCCTCTCCAAATTATAAATATAGGAGCAATTTAGATCGTTTCTTGCTACCCAGGTCCAATTTTAAACCCAGCGCTACCACATGTAAATCACTTACCTGTGTAGGCTTTCCACATGGATGACTAGTTTAAAATGCACAAAGCTGCATGTGCCGGCCTATATGCATGCAGTGTTAGCAGTGCATTTGCTTGGGTCGCAGATCACGGGCCTATTTATGCTGCTCACATATGTGGCTGCGTACATTGTGCATGCCTTTTAAACTTGGCACTGGCAGTGTAAACCACGTTCATGGGAAAATTATTTATGTGTAGCAGGTTTAAATCTGGCATTACAAATGACAATAGGCACAACCATATTTGCACTTGTCTACTTTGAAAGGACACTTCCCCTCAAAAGTATTTGTACCCACTTTTTTGTTCTCATTTCTGTTTTGTTTTCAGATAGAGAAAGGTTTATATTTAATTCCAAAGATGTGCCTGGTGAAACGAATTCTCATAACTGCCTTGTCCGGTGGTTGCGCTCCCTCTCTCTCTCTGCGCACGCACGCACGCACGTGCACGCACACACACACGCAAGTGGGACTGGCAACAAAATACTGCGGTGTGGAGCACTCCTGTTCAGATGCCTGCCTGCCAGCCAGCACTTTCCCAACATATTCCATTCCATTTGTCCTCCCCTGGATTTCTCTCCAACAATCAGTCAGCATTCCCTTTCCACTGAGCATACTCATTCCTCATTGGGTGGTGGTGATGGTGGTGCTTCCTAGTAGGGTTTGTTTGTTTTTTTACTTCTTCAAACCTTTGGGTTTCCTGAGTGTGCTGATACCTGTCAGGGTGGAAAATGAGCCCATAGAGCCCCAGAGCAGTTCTGATTCTGAGGAAGAACAGCAATCTGTGGGAGAGGAGCTCGCTCCTCTCTCACAAGCACAGCAGCTGGCAGAGATTTCTCCGGCCAGTATTCCTGGGATAGATAGTGACCCTGGCACTGAGAGAGTGCTGGGGGGGGGCTTGCTGGACGCTCGGCGCAGACGCAGTGAGCGATGACAGATGGAGGGCGCAGAAAGGAGGCGTACTGCTCGTTTGGTGCTCAAACAACGGTTGCATCCCGAGGACCCGAGGAAAAGAGGGAGGATCTCTCCATAGCCCATAAGTTCAGAGTCTTCCTGCAGTTCTCCTTCAAACAGGGACCAACTGCCTTACCTGGAACTTAGGCTACTCTGCTATCATTCCCCAGTGCTGTTCCTTGCTTAGTCGCTAGTCATGAGTACCTGTAAGAGTCATAAAGTAATAAAGGAATAAAGCCTTGGAAAGAATCCTCGTTGTCTGTGTCCTGAGTTGGCTATTGGAGGGGACTGCAAGAGGCAGCTAGGGTGCTCCTGACAATACCTTCCTTGTCTATGTTGAAGGTCCCATTTTGGCTACATAAACATAGCAGTTGGAAAATGAGGTCACCATTGGTAATACAAGGCTGGTATAATTGTAAAGAGCATCAATTAGCTCCCTTTCTTAAGTCTTTAGGCAAATGGTAAAGACATTTTTATTTCACCACACATTTGGATTATTTTAACTTTTGTCCCTGTTGCTGCACTTATATACATAGCGGCAGTTCATGGGTTGTTTAACCCATGAATTATTGTGGCTGTGCGAGAATGAGTGTGCCCACTCCCATGCACTCGCCACTTCTGCTTTGCATCCAATTTCTTCAGCAGTCCCTTTCCTGGGTTGTTTGTTGTGATGTCCGAACCCAGAACTCTGGGTTGTTGCGGGACAAATAACCCAGAGTTTTAACCCAACAACAACCCATGGGTTAAAACTCTGGGTTGTTCGTCTTTCAGCAACCCAGAATTCTGGATTTGGATGTCACATTAACCAACCCAGGAAAGGGGTGTTCTTGCGTTGTTGATGAAATCAAATGCACAATAGAAGTGCAGAGTGCACAGGAAGCAGCACACTCCAGCATGCCCCAACTAACTATGGGTTGTTTAACCTATAGTTAGTCATTATGTGCAAACCAAGCCACAATTTTAGTGGTGCTCTGATTTTTTAGCTCTCAGATTTTCTGTATGTTGTTTATATTGTATAAATTTGTATCCATTTTAACTATATTGTAAGCTGCCTTGAGGGCTGCTGTAGCCAAAAGGCAGGCTACACATTTTTTTCCAAATAAATGAACGAATGACTTTTATAGGTTTAGAACATATTAACGACAGTTCGTGTCATTTTCTTAATAGTGGAGTGGTTAAGCAAGGATTTATTTATTTTTTACTGAATTGTATACGTGAGGTAGAAAGCATCCAAGTTGTCATGGATATGCAATGATAATGCCTAAATATTTCCTAACATGGATTCCTACTCACATCTACTCCTGTTCTGAATTTTTTAAATAGTTTTTGCTTATAAACAAATTTCTGCATCTAGAGAATTTTCCCAGTCATAGAATCATAGAATAGTAGGGTTGGAAGGGGCCTACAAGGCCATCAAGTCCAACCCCCTGCTCAATGCAGGAATCCAAGTCAGAGCATCCCTGACAGATGGCTGTCCAGCCTTGTCTTGAACGCCTCCAGTGTGGGAGAGCCCACTACCTCCCTAGTCGTGATTATAAGATCCTAATAGAATTAGATGATGCATTTAAAATTAATGTACATAGACAAAAAACACAAAAAGGGGTGTGTATGTTGTTGTTGTTTTGTTATTATTATTTATTACATTTCTATACCGCCCCACGGCTGAAGCTCTCTGGGCGGTTTACAGAAGTTAACAATGTAATATGAAATCCTATAACGTCTCTTTAAATAAATATACATACAAGTGCTTCATTATTTTTTATTTATGTATTTTTAAAAAGTCTCCACCTTTCAGGGCAGAAGCCCTCCCAAGGCAGATCAGAGCAATAAAATACATAAAAACAGTTAAAATATTAAAAGCAATAAAACTTAAACACAATAAAATAGCAAATAAAAGCAACAATAAAAGCTGACAATAAAACCAACAACATTAGAAAAAAGTTGTTAAATAATGTAAGATAAAATTTCTGAGAAATCATTTTATATCTGTCATTGACCTAATATTAACACCAAACATTAATAACCCCCAAATAACTTGCATTCATCTTGGCTCCATGTGCAAGCTGATAGTGTGCGTGGCACAGATGTATTTATGTGATATAAATATGGCTCGGGTCATGTGCCGATTTTATGAATAAATTTTAACTGAAAACTTAGATATGTTTATGGCACATTCACTCTATGAAGTATATAACATCACTGCTGTTACTGGAGTGAAAATATTCCTGAAAACAAATTTATTTCATGGTAGCAAAGGACAGTGCACTTAAGGGTGGTTCTGCAATACTTGTATAGGCCTCTATATGTCTCATCAGCATTTTTCCTGAGTTGAGCCAAGAGTTATCCATTTTGTTTGCCATGGAGATCCACCTATCCTTTCCCAACCCTGGTCTGCAGAATTTGGTAATTCTTCGAAATAATTCTTTGAATAATTTTGAATAATTCTTTGAAATACCTTTCTCCAGACATCTCTCCCCTAATAGATTGTGCACATTATATGTTGCTTGGGAGCCTCTATGCAGGTGGAATATTTTCTAGGGATTGTGATCTTCTTAGAAACAGATGTGGCTTTGCCTCATTGACTTTGCATAATTCACTGGTTCTATCAAACAGAAGTAGTACATACCTTGGAAGTAACACCATGGTATTGTTGGGGATGTGTGATTTAGGGTGGCCCAAAGCTTAGCTTGGAATGAACAGCCCCAGTTCTCTATTCATTTATACGTATTTTAGCTATTAATTGCAAGATGGCATTTAATTGCATGGCCACCATTAATTGCATGGTGGCTAGCCACTTGGCAGTGGCTAGCACTAAAGAAAGCCTTAGGCTGGAAGCAATGGTATGCCAGCTTCTAGAGGTTATTCTCCTGGGGTGGATGGTTTGGGATGGCCCAAACCTTATTGTGGGGTGCATACTTCCAGTTCTGTATTCATTTCTACATACCATGGGTATTATTGGAGGGGGCCATACTTGACAGTGTCTTTTGCCCCACTGAAGCCCTGGGCTGGATGTAATGCTGTGGCGTCTTGTTGAGGCCACTCTCCTTTCATATATGATTTATGGTGGCACGAAACTTAGGTTGGAAAGCACACCCCCATTCCTTATACATTTATAGACATTTTTGCCATAATTGGCATGGTGGCTGTATGCTTTATAGTGTTGGGTGGCCAAACAAACCATGGGACCGAAGCGGCTTTTTTTTTTTTTTTTGCTGGTGCTTCCTTAAGCAGATTTTTATTTGTATTTCTGCATGGCAGAATCAGCCCTGGGTAAGGCCAATATGAATTGTGGTTACATGCTAAACTTCGTGATTGCTATAGGACTTCCACCTATTTTCCATCCCTTGGGGTATAGATCTTGCTAAAAATCATGTTCAGCATTATTAATCACATATGGTAAGAATTTTTTTTCTTGTTCTTGAGCTAAAAAAGAGAACATATTTATCAGTCTCTTGCCCGCAGGAGGGGGGCATTACTTACTGGTAGCCATATCAGTGTTTTAAAATTTGGATTGATGCATAAGAGTGCCAAGTTTCGTAATTTTAACCCAAAGTGCACAATTTTAGATTTAACCATTCTGCTAAAAAAGGAAATATCGATGTGACAAATGCCCAGACGTCTAGTTCACTTGGATAATTTAGGGTGCAATCCTATGCATGTTTAGACAGAAAAAAGTCCTTCTGGCTGGGGAATGCTGGAAGTTGTAGGACTTTTTTCTGTCTAAGTGTGCACAGGATTGCGCCTTTAGATGCTTACCCAATAAGAAAGTATACAAGTTGATAGCATCAGTCCAATATATCTTTACTCTGATTTTTGCTACCACCAGTGATTGCAAAAATCCTGAGGCATATTGAATATTGAGCCTGACCACAGATGTATTTCATAAATGTGTTGGCTGAGTTCACAAAATACAACAACCCACACTCAGGCTTGAGTGTGGGTTAAGTGTGAGTTATTTTGGAACCATGAGTTGTTGCTGAAACATGGATTGTTGTGTAGCGTGAACCCAGCCACGCTAACAAAGCATATGAACAACCCACAGTTCACAACCCAACAATAAACTGTGGGTTTTCTTTGTGTAGTCATGTGTGAACCCAGCCATTACGTGGTGTACAGCTTTTTAGAGACGTCTTTATGTTGGAAAGAATAAAGATAGTATTTAAAACACAACAATTTTATCAATACATGACTTGATACTATGAAAGCTGTGCTTATTCCTTTGAAAGATAAACTAGTAACTCATAGGTCCAATGTCTGCTAATGTTTGTTGCAAATTGAACTCTCCCTTTAAGTATTGAAATTAAATTCTCATTATGAGGTAATTTCAGGTATTTACTACACAACGATATAACACCGGTTTATAGGAAGCCTGCTCAGAGTGGAATCCACTGAATGGTTAAACAGCAGGGGAGTCTTCTGCTTTTAGTTAAAAACTGCTGTTTCTGTATGACATATTTACAACTTATTTAATTCTTAATGTAGTGTGCTGTGGGACTGAGCATGCAAAAAAGAGCAGAAAGAGCTCTGCTTTCTGCGTCTAAGGCTATTACTTGCTGTACAATAATAAAGGCACTATTTTATTGGGTTACTTGTAATTAACTTCAGCACTATGCATTCATATAAATCATTCTCAATCTGTTTTCTTTACATTTTCCATTCTCTAACTTAGCTACTATAGTTGTTTTCAAATGTTGTTTTTCTATAAGGGCTACAGTTGTAATGGTCTTTCTCTAAATGGATTTCTAGGAGCTAATGATTCTAATAATTGTTTCATGTGCATTGATGCACTCTTAATGCAATGTTTTTTAAAAAGATTTGTTACTGATCAATATTTTGTGTTGGAGATATGAATTTGGCTTTGAATGTTCAACACAGATTTATCTGTTCCTGGAATTCAATACCCCCGTACAATTTTTTCATAATACTGTTTTCAGGGTTTCTTTCCATGCTTCTTTATCTTGATGTAAGAAAAGAAAAGTGGGAATGGGTGGGTCATAGAATACACGCAGAACTTCCATCATCCCCTTCCTTTCCCATGAGCACTGATCCCACATGGGGAATCCCACAGAGAATGCATATAGGCATATATACGGCACAAACTGGATCATGACTTAATGGCCTCATTCACGTGGCACAACAGCTCACCATGGCTTAATTTACCTGAAAGCGCTGTTGCATTGTGCCAGGTGCCCGCAGGCACCACCTTTGCATGGCATCCACAGGTGCCCGGCTTGCTGTGGCTTGTTGTGTCATGTGAACCCATGCAGCAGAGGTGTTTGAGGGTTAGACAACCATCAGATAGCCCATAGCTTGTTTTAGGGTGCCCATGGTCACCATGCAAAAACAGCACCCGCGGGGCACAATGTGATAGCCCCCATGGGCTGTTGTGTCATGGGAACCAGGTGGGCCGTTGTGTCATGTGTGAGCATATTCCGATAGATACACCTGCATATATTATTCCTTGGGATATGTCATGTGAAATAAAAGGGGGCATAACAAAGTCCTTTTTTGTTAAATTTTTGTTAAAAACTAGACATATCTAGTATAATGTCACTAGGAAAGCTGGATAACTTTATATCTTTAAGTTGGATTCTGGCAATAGCATTTCTAAGAAACAATGTGTAATTAAATGTAATAGAATAAAAAGGTATTTGTTTCTTATACCTGGGCACATTCTATAGTTTAAAGTCTTATAAAAATAATTAGCCCCTATATGGCAGCCTTGAAAGTTTTAGCCTGGAGCAGTCTCTAATGAACAGGCCTTTTTTTTTCTTTTTCTTTTCCATTTGGGCTTTGAGATTCCCTAAAGACTTGACTTCAGACCTCAGAGGGCAGCAGCTGCCATTTGTCTTGAGGACTGCAGTTGCCAAACAGTCAGGCCATGTACTAATAGAACACATTTGTACAATTCACTACATAGAAGCTTGATAGAGGCTTAATGATGATCATCTGCTCAGGACGTTTAAGTGGGTGGACTTTGAACAACTTTTATCACCCCTTTTTAAAAATCAAATCCTCTGTTTATTAGGGGGGAAATGTGGCTTGGCTAAGCATACTGTCTCCTCATAGTAGTGTGTATAGACTGTCATACCAGTTCAACCTATACGTTAAAGTATTTACATTAAAATATTAAGGGTGCAATCCTATGCATATTTCGACAGAAAAAAATCCTACAACTCTCCGCATTCCCCAGCCAGAGTACTAGGACTTTTTTTCTGTCTAAACCTGGATAGGATTGTGCCCTTAATTCATCTTGAAGTGTCTAAATGAATGTCAGGGTGGAAACTGAGCCCATAGAGCCCCAGAGCAGTTCTGATTCTGAGGAAGAACAGCAATCCGTGGGAGAGGAGCTCGCTCATCTCTCAGAAGCACAGCAGCTGGCAGAGATTCCTCTTGCCAGCATTCCTGAGAGAGATAGTGACCCTGGCAGTGAGAGAGCGCTGGAGGGGGGCTTGCTGGACGCTCGGCGCAGATGCAGGGAGCGGCGACAGATGGAGGGTGCCGAAAGGAGGAGCTCTGCTCATTTGGCGCTCAAACAACGATCGCGTCCCAAGGACCCGAGGGAAAGAGGGAGGATCTCTCCATAGCCCATAAGTTCAGAGTCTTCCCGTGGTTCTCCTTCAAACAGGGACTAACTGCCTTACCTGGAGCTTAGGCTACTCTGCTATCTACCCCATGCAGTTCCTTGCTTAGTCGCTAGTGATTAGTATCTGTAAGAGTCATAAGTAATAAAGGAATAAAGCCTTGGAAAGAATCCTCGTCGTCTGTGTCCTGAGTTGGCTATTGGAGGGGACTGCAAGAGGCAGCTAGGGCGCTCCTGACAATTAATGCCTCAGAGCTTTGTGAAAAGTGACTCCCCTGTGTAATTGACAAAAATGAACCCTTATATACTGTCCCTTCAGATATAGTTAAACACCAAAACCTTAATGCGCCATTTAGGAGTAGAGGTTGCCCCTAAACAATGTATTGGTAGCTTTACTGCTTCAAATACTTTCAAAGTACATGTACACAGTTGTTTCTTCAGTCAGGTGAATGGAGAAATACTTTGGCACTGGGGCTGGGCTGGGGCTCTGAGTGGCTGTATTGAATTGAAGCCTGGAAGGTGTGTTCTTCAGTCTGGGTTCCTAAGCCAGCTGATGGAGCTAGAAAAGCTAGATCCTGAAATGGAAGTGGAAGAACTGGTTCCTGAATGGCAGCAGGGAAAAACTGCTATGCTAGTGACCAAGAAAGGAGTACGACGCCTCTGGATGGAAGCGATTTAGCACATCCTTATTCTATTCTATAAAGACAAAGCATTTAGTTCAAACCCCAAAGCTCCATGTATAATTTGGGAAGCTGCACCCACAAAGAATCCATAAATTGTAGAAATTCAGTTCAGTTTAAGTTTTGCATGCATATCCTTGGGATTAAATTCTCAATCCAGTTTATTTGCTTAGAGATAAGTTGCACTGATTTTAAGTAAGTTGATTTAGAAGCGGCCCATGAAGCTGCCCTCTCTCCCTTGGTTTGCTGAACACTTCAGTTGCATTTTAAGGTGTTCTCGGCTGATTTTTTTTACTTTATGTCCATTCTTGCCTTGTTTATAGTAGACCTGTTGAAAACTTTGGATAGTTTTCTTTAGGAGTGGAAAGTTTGAGGTAGAATATGCCCTGTAGTACTTTGTTAGTCCCTCCTGCCCAGTTCCTTAGTCAAAATTGTCAGATTTTGGGGTCATCCTTTTTTGCATTTTCTTAATGGAAAGTAGTGTTTAAGTTTCTTTTTTTCTCCCCATTTTCTGTACCATGGAGGGAGCAATCATATCGGGATAGGCAGCCACCTCTGAACTCAGAGGTTACTGCCTATCCAGTGCATGGCAGGAGGAGTGCAGGGGGGATCCTCTTCTCCACGCTCCAGCTGCCCTGCGTTTGCAGATAGATGGCCAGTTTTGGCTGTCTAGCTGTGGGACGTTGGAGCATGGGGTGGGGAGGCTGGATGACGCATAGGAAGCATTGTACCAGCACTTCCACACTCCCCACCCCTCCCCGCCTCAGAAAAGCCCCCTTTTCCCTGCTCCGTGGTGCTGTTATGAGCCTGGAGCCCAGGGATGATCCACGTTGCCTACAAGGTGGTGGGGAGGTAGTTCTCGGGGAACTGACCTCAGAGCATGAGCGCCCAGGTCGGTTCCCAGACACCAACCAATCCTATGGCTGTCTAGCTACTGTCTAGCGGCCATAGGATTGTGCCCTTAATCATTTAAAAGAGATTTGAAATGATTAAATGGTAACTGGACAAATGTTAATAGCGCAGGTTATATTAATAAAGATTTTTTTTTCAGAGTGTTAATACATTGCAATAATACTGTTCAGTGTTCTAAAATAAATTAATTATCTTCACACATTCCCTGTTTTGTTTAATTTCGTCCTTTGAAGTGTCTATTTTGACAGGCAATGAGCCGGTTCACGTGACATGAGGGTGATTAATATGCCAAGGTAGCTTGTTAACCACTCCTGCGCATGCTGGTCACGTGCCAGCTGATTTCCCTAATTACCCTCATCATGTTGTTGTGAATTCCAAACCCAGGAGGGTGGCTGGATGGGGTGGTTAACAAACCATCCAGCAACTCTACAACAGACAGGGAACAGGTAATTAGGGAATTCAGCTGGCATGAGACCAGCAGGCACAGGGATGGTTAACAAGCTACTGTGGCTTATTAACCACTCTTGTATCATGCAAACCCAGTCAATGGGGCTGTTCACACAACATGGTAACTCACACTCAGTGGTTGAGCGTGGATTGTTGTTGAACCATGTTTTTGTTGTTGTTGAACCGTGGGTTAGTGTGTTGTCTGAACCCAGGACATTTTCTGCAGGGTGGCTTGTTAACCATGCAGTGTGGCTTGTTATCCACCCTGAACAACCCAACAACAAACCCTGGGTTCTCAGGGTGGCTTGTTGGAGAAAAATAAGCCACACTGCATGGTTAGCAAGCCACCCTGCAGAAAATGTCCTGGGTTCAGACAACATGCTAACCCACAGTTCAACAAACAACCTAGGGTTCAACAACAACCCACACTCAACCACTGAGTGTGGATTAGCGTGTTGTGTGAACAGCCCCAATATGTTTGTGGAGGGAAAACCCATAGTTGCAGTGATATTGGTAGGAAGAGAACTGTTCCTGTGTGTGTGTGTACACAAACTGGGTGAATATCCCCTCTTCCTTGTTGGTGGAGGCCAAACCACCTAGTGTAAAGGTGTGGTGTGTTTTGCTTCTACTACAGTTGCCCTGTTCAGGCGTTCAAGAGAACATGTGAGGGCTTAAAGTTTATACTGGAAGGGGACTGTGCACGCTGGCCTGACCCCCCATGTCTCTGTGTGTGCCAGTCCCATCCCCTCAGTTCTGACCTTGCTGTGTTGAACTGGCACGGTCTGAACAGGAATGCTACTTGCATTTGCTAGAATGTGAGTAGAACTCTCTGTGCAATCGGATTAAAAGGAAGCATTTGTTAGCTGTCTTCAGATATCTGTCACATTGAATATGGATAAGACTTGTTCTCTGTCTCTCCAAAGGGTAGAACTAGAAGTAATGGGTGGAAATGTCAAGGGAATGGATTTTGGCTAAACATTAAGAAAAAAGTCCTAATGATAAGAGCTATTTCAGCAACAGGCTGCTTTTGAAGGTGGCAGGCTGTCCTTTGATGAAGGTATTTATGTAGTGGCTGGACAACCATCTGTTGGAGATGCCGTGTGTTGTTGCAAGGTTCCTGCACTGAGTAGGGAGGGGGTTGGGCTAAATCTCCAAGGTCTCTTCTAATTCTAACATTGTATGAGTGTGTGTGTGTGTGTGTGTGTGTGTGCGCGTAAGCAAGCTTCAGAGCTGTCTTCAGACAAAAGAGAGAAAATGGGTGTATGTGTCATCTCTTGCATTTGGCAGGAAGTATGAAGTCTCTGGATAGATCAGGCCTGGTATAATACTAGACTCCTGGCCTTCTGCCCTTGCCTCATCAAGGGACCAGTGCCTTCTGTCTGCTACACATCAGCCTCCGGCTTCCAGCTCTAATTTCCAGGAATTGACCTCAAGGCTCCTGAGACTGAGAACACACCTTTCAGGTCTAGATCAGTGTCATCCATGGCCCCAGTCGGCCCCCTGCAAACTTGTTTTTAGCACTTTAAGAGTATTTACATTTTAGGAGCTACTTACGATTTTTGTCAGTAAGCATTTAAATATTAAGTATTTATTATACATTTGCTATATATTGTATGAACATTATGATCATATACATTAGAAGTAGGTTTTCTAGGAAGTAAACATTTTATAGACATAGGAAATGGTAGTCAATTAAGTTCATTTTACAGCAGGTATGAAATTATTGACTTTGTTGATCTCCTCTTGCAGTCCTTCCTTTTGAAAGTGCTGAAATGTGTTCTGCAGTTATTCAGCTACATTAGTGGTCAGGCTTTGAGGCTTTTAACATGTTTTTCATCAGCACCTTAGGGAGAAGAATAACTAAGATCTTGACATAACAATGCAGTCGGCTCCGTGAGTGTAACTATAGTACAGGATATATGTTCTGCATTGAAACATTGAATTAAACATGAAAGTCAATGGCTATTACGTTCTCTCCCACCCCCGCCACTATAAAGCATGCTTAGGGGAACATTCACTTGTGGGTTATAAAAATTTGTTTAGACTAATGTCTTCTTTGATAATTGTCTATGATATACGGAGTTATGCTACAAGGAGACATGATAAATGTTTTTTCTTTTTAGTTTTGGCAACTTCTGTCTTCAGTAATTAAGTTTTGAAGTACTATAGTACATGTGATTTAAGGTGAAAGACATTGTTTGCTGACACAAATATGTGCATGATGTCATTTAAAGAAAATGATTGCTCTTTTTTTATCCTGCACTTCTCCTGCCAATATTTTGTGAAGGAATGCTAAAACAAGTGAAGAGGCATGTTGGGAAAAGAAAAGCAATGCCTACACAGGATTAACAGCTGCTTTAGTGCCCAAGATTGTGTGGTACTATGAAGTGTATATTCCAAAATGTGTAGCAACAACAACACATAATTATGATTGATTGCTATATAGATCCAGGGTAGCAAAAAACAAACAAAAGCCTCTTGCTATTTACCTAATAGAGTCTGAATCTAATTCTAGTTTTCAAGATGCAGATTGCTGAGAAATTGAGAGAATGCTTAGGGGAAAACCATGAGACATCTCCTCAAACATCCTGTTGGAAACTATGATTGGGTTCAGACAACATGATAACCCACACTCAGTGGTTGAGCATGGGTTGAATGTGGGTTGTCATTGAACCATGGGTCATCATGTGTCTGAACCCAGCTGTGAAAACAAACCATGATTTGTTAACCACAAACAACCTATGAAAAGAACCCATGGTTTGTTGGGTTGTGAATTATGGGTTGTTCATGGTTAACAAACCATGGTTTGTTATTGCAGCTGGGTTCAAACAGCATAATAACCCACGTTTCAACAACAACCCATGTTTCAGTGACGACACACACTCAATCTATACTCAACCCTTGAGTGTGAGTTATCGTGTTGTCTGAACCTAGTTCATGTCAGTCACTCATTTTGAAATATTGCCATGATAACAGTAGCCTGATCCAGTATCAGATGATATCTCTTGAAGTTCCAAAGCTTTGTTAGCCAAGATTTTATAAAAACATTTGATTATAAAGGAGTGATAAATCAGTCAAAGAAAAAGAAGCAACTTCTTGAAATTAGTAATCAAAATCAAGAAAAAAGGGTTTGTTTTTCCTCAGAGATGTCACTGATTTTGAGGAATGATTTTATATCATTTAGTTGATATCATTCCAGTGGCCACATTTGGATGTTATGATAACACATGGTGGTTTAATAAGCTACTCGCAGTAGCTTATATTTTAAATAGACCATGATGCCCTGCCACACAACTGGTCTAATAAGCTACTGTGAGTAGCCTATTAAGCTGCTGTGTGTAATTTGACTCTCCCCCCGCCCCCTGGTCCTGCTGCAGTCCTCCCGTCCAAGCAGTGTGGTGCTGTTTCACTTCTAAAGCACTAGAGTTTGCAGGATCCAGACAAAACTTCATACACAACCTCTCCCAGTCAGGAGGCACCAAATCCTCCATCAAAACCCAGTGCGATTGCTCACCAAGTAGCGAAAATCCCAATTGCAGCAAAAAGGGGTGTGTGGCTAAAACACCCCTTGGGGGTTTGCAGGATCGGGACCAAACTCCACACACAACCTCTCCTAGTCTGGAGGCACCCGATGCTCTCTCAAAACCCAGTGCCCTGACACTGACAGCAGCAAAAGTCCAAGGTGGCTATAAAACCTTGGAGGTTTGCAGGGTCAAGACCAAGCTTCATAGAGATGTAATGCTCATTCGCTAAAGCGGAATTGTCCCCATAGCCATCGTGGCTTAATTAACCTATCATGGGTTATCAAGACATCCAAACCCAGTCAGTATCTTATGTTTTAGATCAAATTGCTCTTTTAACAGTATTTGTTATCCATATGGACTGATGTGATGATGATCATCAGCTGAAGTGCTCTGCCAACACGTACTGCAAGTGTTGGACATACTTAGCCAGTACACCCATTCCCCTTTTATTAAAGCTGTGCATATGTATCTTGAGTAAAGGTTTTGATATCTTGTAGTATTTTACTGATGCTTCTAATATTTGTTTGTACTTGTTGTTTTTAATTTGTTACCTGCTTAATTTTAATTAATTATTGTTATTAGTTAATTGGAACATATTTGTGTTCTTTAATATATTTTTAATTACCTGATTTCTTCTAATTTTTGTCACTTTTGTATTGTAGGAATGGCAGAACTCAATACAGAAGAATGCAGGCCTAGCTTTCATTGAGCTTGTCAATGAAGGAAGGTAACTTCCCTGCTGCAGCTTTGATTATCTGTAACGAGCAAATTCAGATTAATTTCTCTCCTTTGTTGGTCACTTATAAAACACTTCATTTAAAGTAAATTGTTTTAGATTTGCTAGCATTTGTTCACATTCCTTTAGAAATATTCTACATGTTCTTTTGGGTTGCTAACCTTGTAGATCGGATTCAGCTGCTAAACTCCTGATCCCTTCAATATTCTGTTGTGTTGGTATTTTGTATTTTCTCTGACTTGTAGTCATAGTGACATAGTGACTGGGTTTACACAGCATGATAAAGGTTGAGTGTGGGTTATTGTTCAACAGTGGGTTGTTGCTGAACCATGGGTTGTTGTGTTGTGTGAACCCAGCCGCACTAACAAACCATGGTTTGTTAACCACAAATAACTCACAGTTCACAGCCCAACAGCCAACAGGTGTTCTCTTCCTGAGTAGTTCATGGGTAATAAACCATGGTTTGTTTGAGTGGTTGGTTCACACAACACAACAAACCATGGCTCAACAACAACCTTTAGCGCAATTTGTCATGTTGTGTAAACCTAGCCAGCGTGTGCATGGTAGGTATGTGAGCTGCCAAACTGAATGCAGTCATCTAGGATGGCTTGACTTTCTGTCTATGCTGCTTACCTGGGGGTTTGTCAACTACCTGACAGACGAAAATATGTGCTGGTTGCTTGTGGTAATACAGAGCTGCTCTCTTGTCTCATATCAGCAATTCAAAAATCTAATTTACTTATGTTTGTATCTGTGAACCTTTCCAAATCAGCACTTTAAATATTAAAAGAAATTGCAATTGATTTTTGCATGAACAGATTCTTTAAAAGCATTTTTTTTCAAACTATTTTGGTTATAGAGGATTTTAGAGCAAGCCTAAAAGTTCAGTTCTTTGAATTCAATTTTAGTAAATGTAACACCTTCTTCAACACATTTATAGAATAGATTTATAACAATTATATAAAATAATTCAGAGTATCCATACTAGACATTTTGAACAGTATGAACTCTTCTTCTCCTTTAAAAAAAATGTAAATTACACTGTCATTTTACAGAAGTGTAGATGATGGTGTTGAACTAAATGCATTAAAAAGCACTTTCTACACATTGTGCACATGGTTAGGTGATCTATCAACAGTCGTACAAATGTTACAGAAAATGACAAGAGGTGGTGGCAGAACCATGAACTTTGACATACACCAGCATTCAGTAGAATTATCTTTTTTTCAATTAAATGAAAAAATCTAAATATTAAACAATAAGGAGTAAAAATAACAGCACTATACAAAGTGAGTAAATCACATGTTGAACTGAAAAAAACTGAATATTTGGTCTCAATAGCACATAGAGAATCATAATCTAAAATATGGATTTTTAAAAATGCTTTTACCAGTTAAAGCCCCATACATGTCAGTATGCAAATACAAGTCCAAGACAGTAGAGTTCCTTCTGGTTTAAAGCTACTTCTTGGATCGGTAGATAGAAAGCTCATAAATTGCTGAAGAGTAAATATATACAAAGAGCTACAGAATCTAATGGGTTTAATTCCACCAATATTTTTTTTTAATTGAACAGTTATTAAAAATGCTCTAAGTGCAGTGAAGAGTACACTATACCAATAGTACTAAGAACAATATCACCAAAAGTCTTCAATATGAAAGGATTAAGGAATCATACTGGTAAGAATGGATCACCAGATCATAAGGACATGTCAAAAATGATAATGGTAATGTTTCTCTAACTGTTTGTGAGAACAAATGATGCAATGATAAAAGAAAATGTGGGGGTTTGAGAAAACAGAATTAGGGTTCAATCTTACGCATGTTTAGACAGGAATAAGTCCTGCAACTCCTACATGCTGGCTAGGGGATGCTGGAGTTGTAGGATTTATTTCTGTCTAAACATGCCTACGATTGTGCCCTTAAGTGCATTGCTAAGAGCTGCAGATAATGCCTGTATAGTTCTTGTTTCCTAAAATGAGAGTTCTAGGGGTTGAGATTGTCTGAAACTGGAAGCCAAACTTTCTGAACTGGAAGCCAAACTTTCTGAAAAGTCTTTTCCCTCCTTAATTTCAGATGTTTGAGATTAAGTGCTCTGCACAAATTCCATGGGTAAACCCTGGTTCAAATTAATCCCTGGAGATAGTGAAATTGAAAACATAGCCAGTCATATTTTATCTTCCAATTTCTATACAGCCATGAGTTTCAAAGACGTTAACAACTCCCAGGTTTTACAAATGCTTCTTAAGAGGTAATGCAAAAACCTGAGATTTTATTTTTCAGTGAGAATATATAGTGAATATATAGTGAATTCTATATAGTGAATTCGGATAGCAGAATGTGTCAGAGTAGCAGCTGTATTAGAGAGAGCACAGGGCTAGTGTATCTGGGAAGATGGCTCTCCCCCTTCCTGTTATTCAACTTTGTTTTTCAGTTAAATTTGGTTTAAGTTTGCTTCTAGTATTTTAGCATCTCTAGTACAATAAAGTGTAATATATCATGTTGTTGCATATTTGTACCTCTTAAACAGTACTTACAAATAGAATTGCATAACAAATAACTAGTAATGTTGTTCATTAGTAATGTACAGTGCAAATTATTTTAATCTATAACACAATTTTAATATTAACAGTATAAGCATTTTAAAGGGATAGTTATACGTAGTATCAGTCCTGCATACTGTAAATATTAAGAAGTTAATTTAGTCTAATATTTTCTTATTATATTTTTAAAGTGCCCAATAACCAGAGTTTTCTGGTTGGATTACAAACAGTGAAACAACAAAGATACCATACAAACAGTTAAAAATAATAAACACAATATAAATATTTAAAAGAATAAAGTACAATACAATTCAAAACAACAAACAGAACAGGGATCGATAAAATAGCCATAAAAATCTAAAACTAGGTCTCTAAAATTCCTGGGAGAAAAGAAAGCAAAAAGATAACAATGTAGGCATTAGACAAACCTCTTTCGAAAGGCCAGTCCATAAGTGGGGTGCCACAGTGAGCTACCCACCTAGCTTCCTTTGGCAGGGACACCCAGAGGAGGGTCATGGAAGGTAGCACAAGGGTCTGAGCAGGTATATACAGGAGGAGATATTTCTTCTGCAACTCTGATCCCAAGCTGTTTAGTGCTTTAAAGGTCAACACCAACACTTTAAATTGGGCTCAGAAACAGACTGGAAGCCAATGCAGTTGAGAAGAACTGTTGTCACATGATCATATCGGCCAGGCCCAGTTAGTAGCCTGGCAGTCACTAGTTTGAAATAATGGAAGTTTCTTAACCATCTTCAAGGTTACCAGAGCATGGATAACTGTTGCCAGGATGTTTCTACCCAAGTAGGGTTGCAGGTGGTATATCAACCTAAGCTGATAAAAGGCACTCCTGGCCACCAAGGCCACCTGGATCTCAAGTGACAGTGATGGATTCAGGAGTACTTCCAAGCTGTACAGCTGATCTTTCAGGGAAGTGCATTCCCCTCCAGAACAGGTTGAATACCAAACAACTGGGCCGATGAACAACATAACAGCCCCTGTGGGTTGTCAGGATTGATCTTCAGTTTTTTGGATGTCTCATCCAGTCCATTATACTACTCAGGCACAGATTCAGGACATCCTCTGCCTCACCTGAGTTTGATGAAAAAGAGAGGTAGAGCTTGGTGTCATTAGCAAACTGATAGCACCTCAGTCTACATCCCTGGATAACCTTCCCCTAGTGGTTTCATGTAGATGTTAAATAGCATGGGGGATAAAATTGAATCCTG
This sequence comes from Heloderma suspectum, assembly GCF_057233095.1. Lineage (NCBI taxonomy): Eukaryota > Metazoa > Chordata > Lepidosauria > Squamata > Helodermatidae > Heloderma > Heloderma suspectum. The sequence continues at coordinate 64,887,119 of NC_139462.1, read as the reverse complement.
TGGAACACCACCTTCTGGGAGCAACCATCAAGTAGGAATGGAACCATTGTACAACAGTGCCCCCAGATCTCAACCAAGACAGCTGGTCTAGAAGTATACCATGGTTGCTGGTATGAAAAGCCACTGAGAGGTCCAAGACAACTAACAAGTTCATATGCCCCCTGTCTCTCTCTCTCATCAGCGGTCATCCCACAGGGAGACCAAGGCAATTTCTGTCCCAAAACCAGGCCTAAAGCTGGATTGAAATAGATCTAGAAAATCAACTTCATCTAAAAATGCCTGTCATTGATCAGCAACCACACACTTGAACACCTTTCCCAACAAGGGGATGTTAGCAATTGGTGTATAGTTGTCCTCCACTTTTGGGTCCAGATTAGGTTTCTTCAGGAGTGGCCTGATTACTACCTCTTTTCAGGACATTGTTTTCACCCCCTCAATAAAGAATTTACAGCTTCTCAGACCTAACCAGCCACCCTTCCTTATTAGATATAACAAGTTAAGATGGGCAAGGACCGAGCATACAAATGGTTGGTAGAACTCATCCAAACACCTTGTCTGCATCATCATGCCTCAACAACTGAAAATAGTCAAATGCAGTAGGCAAGATGGTGCTCTGGATACTTCCGTTAAAGGAACCACACTAATAGAGGAATCCAAGTCATGTGGGATATGAGTGATTTTGAACAACTTCAAAGTGTTGTGCAAATCTATCATAGCAAGCTGTTGAGGGTGTGACCAATTCCCTCTCAGGGTCAGGTTGCAATAACCCCTTCACCACCCAAAACAACTGTGCTGGATGTCACTGTGGAGATGCAATGGAGGTGGAAAAGAACCTCTTCCTTGCCACCCTAATTGGCACACTGTAGGGTCGATAATGAGCCCTAACCAGAGTTCAGTCAGATTCAGCACAAGTCTTTCTCCACTTGTGTTCAAGCTGACATCCCACTTACTTCATTGCCCTGAGCTCCAAGGTGTACCAAAGAGCTAATTTGGCTCTGTCAAGGGGGAGAGGGCATTTGGGTGTGATATTGTTAACCACCCTGGTCACTTGCCTTTCCCATACAGTGACCAGAGTTTTGACAGGAGCACCAGTCATACCAACTGGAAAATCCCCCCAGGGCCCTTTGGAAGCCACTAGCTCCATTAGTCTCTGGGAGCAGACCATTCTAATAGGTCCCCCACCCTTGCAGAGATGAAAAGCTGCTGAGAGTCTAAACTTCAACAGGTAGTGATCTGACCATGACAAAAGACTAGGTGTTAAATCCCCCACTTTCAGGTCACCATCTTCCTGCCCAACTGAGAAAAACAAATCCAGAGCGTGACCTGCTGCCTCTGTTGGACCAATGTCATGTTGATACTGTCCCATGGTTGTCATGGCATCCATGAAGTCCTGAACTGCACCAGATTGGACAGACTCAGCATGGATATTGAGGTCCCGCAGGACAATTATCCTGGGAGTCCTCAGCACCAAGTCCAAGACTATGGCATGGTTTGCATGTAACGACAACCCAGAGTTGAGTATGGGTTTGTCGTTGAATCATAGCTTGTTGTTGAATTGTGGGTTGTTGTTCCGTGTGAATCCTGCACTATGGTTTAACTATGGGTTGTTAATCATGAACAACTCAACAACAAACCATGGGTTCTGTTCCTGGGTTGTTCATGGTTAACAACCTAACATTAAACCATAGTGCAGGGTTTGCATGTAACGGCAACCCCCAATTTAACAATAACCCACAATTCAATGACAAGCCACACTCTGGGTTGTCATTACATATGAATCTCTCTCAGCTCAGGCAGTGGACAAGGGGGTGGGTGGTACATCAGCAAATTCCCTAACTTGTCCTGGGTTTCCAACACCAGATTGGTATTGGTACTGCCCCCGCTATAATTGCTTAGGGCCTATCTACATGTTTCCCTGTTTCCCTTGCCCTATAATAAATGTAAGCATATTTCCTCTTCTTTGTGAACAGTTTACTCACCTTTCTTCAGTAGTAGTTGTAGAAGTATTACATTTCCCCAGTTCTCCAAAGCAAAACATTTTGTATCTATGAAATTCATTTTGTCCCCTAGAAAGTTCATTCGTTATTATTGCTGTGTTGAATATGGTTGCACAAGTTCATGACCACTATTGGATACTACTTATGATGGGATTGATGGCAAGCATCACAATCTCCTCCCTGGCCCCCTCCTCATATTTTGTAATGTTTTGGTATGTTCTTCAGATGCTTAGTGCTCTCTCCTGCAATGAATCATACATCTGTGTCAAGGTCTGACAATCTCATTTGCCCCCTTGTCACACCAAGGGGTTAACCATGCTTTGGCAAGTGAGATGCATCTGAGACTTCCTCCCAAGACCGGAAATGCAAAGCAGGAGTGATAATCCCTGCCTTTTGACCAGCCCCAAATACGGGCAGAAGCTTACCTCTGTGCCCCGCAGGTGGTTGGAGCTCCAACAAGCTGGCAGACATAAAGACAGAAAAGGCTGAGATGCATCTGCTGCCCCTCACTGGCTCTAAATAGAAGTGGGCAGCATAGGCATATTGCTTGTCTCTGACACTGTGTTGTGTGAGGGACAAAACCCAACTCCTTGGGTTAGGGACATGGCTTGCCAACCCCCAAGTCCACCCAAAATTCTCCCTCACTGCCCCTTCCCCTCTATAGAAAGGCTGTCTTTTTCCTCTGTTGGATATAAATAGGATCGTGCTCGTGTCAGAGAAAGGTTACTTGAAGTTACCTTCAGCTTGTATGTTTTCTTGGATCATGCAGAAAAACCTTCAGTCTATTTCTCTGGATCATGTTCCATTTCCCCCCCTCGTATCTTCCTATGTTTTTGTTAACAAAAAATGGAATTCCTTGGGAGTGGGCTGCATGAATCTGCAGATAAACCAGTGCACTAGGTTGTAGACCTGGGCACCTCTGTTTAGTATGGCTTTGATCCAGAACAGCTGCTTCAATTCACAGAAGAGGCTGTGATCCAGTGGAGGCCCTACTCACAGAACAGGAGGCAATTTTTGTTCCTTCTTGTTTTCTTCCACACTGCATCCCTCACTGTTACAGAAGATTCTCCAAATCACCAGCACAGATTGGGGGGAGGGGGGAGGCAGGCTGCTGCAGGGGAATCTGACGAAATTGCCTCCTCACCCTGTCTTTGAGTGAGAGCATACTATGAGTGGAACTCTGCTCGTGGGACCTCTGGATCCAACCAGTGACTTTAAAATATTTATGTCATCTTTTTTAGTAGTGTACAATATGAATATGCATTTAGCATATCAGACAAGTTTGTAAGCCTACACAATTAGGAGAGGAGCTATAGTCCTGGTATGTAATGGTTTATATATGATTTTACAATTCCTCACCCCTGTCTATCTAAGTGGCAAAGGAAAACCACTGAGTCCTTTAAAGAACCCCCCCCCCCAGTACTTCTACATAAATATGCAAGAGAATCAAATACATGTTGCCCTGCTTGTGGGTTCCTGGTTGACAGCTGGTTGGCCACTGTGTGAACAGAATGCTGGACTTGACGGTCCCTTCATCTCGCCTAGCATGGCTCTTCTTCTGTTCTTCTGTTCTTAATAACAATAGTCCCATGCATAGTCTTGTCATTATTAACATAAATAGATCTTTATTCTTTATTTTGATCTCACTCGTGTTGAGTTGAGTTCAAAATGCCATTTGTTCTTTGGTGTGATATGGATGATGCAGTGGATCCAAAGATGTGCTCTGCTCATGGACAGCTGTTGCATCTTATGCTGGAGTACTGCATGAGAAGAAAAAAAGAAACTAAATACAAATATGCTTTTCTGTTTATGCAACCTCTTGCAGAAGGCAAGAAGCCTGTGAACTGCTATAGAATATACACATTAATATAGCTTTGCATGACCTCTCATTTAAGTATTTATACCTTGTAGGTCTAAATTTTTCCTTCCATTGATGCTTCTTTGGGTCTAGCCCATGTGCATATTGCAGGCCATAAATTATGAATATAACTTAGAGATTTCTGTAGTTTACATTAAAATAGCTTTGCTTTATAATGTATGTTTTAAATTATCAAACATGGTTACAAAGAAAATACCGTCTGAAAACTATAGGGAAATGTAACAGCTTCAGCAATTGATTTGTTAATTATATCCATCTCACCCACATGGTGACCGTACACTGGTGACCGTACACTGTTGCCTGTGTTATCTAGACTAATAAAGCATATTCAGGGACCAAGTTTATAACAGTCATTCTATAAAGGAGGTCAAGGTAGGTCAGAAATACATAATCAGAAATAACTTAGAGACTAGTTCTTAGCACTGCAACCCAATACATGTGCTTTAGTTCTTGGAATTCAGAGCTGTAGTGAGAGATTTATCCTCTATGTTACAATGATCGTCTTCTTGCCCTAAAGCATATAAAGTCAGCCATTAAGACTGAAGTGCACTTCATACATCTGAGAACCTTAATAAATATTAAGGTCATATTTTGAAACAGATGATCTTCTATAGATAACAGCAGCTACTTTATATGTGATTGGACATGAGATTCATTTCCAGATATTCAACATTAGCGCTATTTAATATGTTTTTTATTCCATTGTTTGCTATTTACACTTTACTACACACCGTAATATTGCAGGTTGATTTTTCACAGTAACTCTTACTTTAGCTATACTGTCTTATTTTACAAAGTACCATTATGTCAATTCATGTGATATTAAAAAGAAACAAAGCTGAACAATTTCTAATTTGAAAAATATATTGATTGTTCTACTGAATGCCAGTACAAGTCAAAGATCATGGCTCTCTAACCTCCTCTATTATATTCTGTAACTAATCTTGTATACTTATTGATTATTAAACCATACTCACAATGTGTGACAGGGGTATGTTTTTCCTTAAAACATTATTCTCTTGTTTTTTATTTCTCCTGTATAAAGGTGTTGGTTACAAATATAACTTAAGAAACAAGTGTTCATGTTGTTCTCCTTTACAGTTCAGTGTTGAGTCCTGTTTCTTGAAAGTGTTTCAGAGAGAGAACTATATTACATCAGCTCGGTTACTTTATAGGCTGATCAGAAATGGTGGATGTTCCATGGAAACAATGGCAAATTATATGAATAAATTAGCAGGCTATCCACCAGTTAATGATCTTCCTTTGAACTGACCACTTATATATCTAAATAAAATGGTCTTGTATCACTTTATATTCCTGTTTATAATCTCCATTTCTTCAACTCTACCATCCTTCCCCACCTTAATATCTTCTGCTAGCTTAAAACAAGTCTACCTAGCCTCTTTTTCTGGCCCTTCCACCCAGATTTCTCTCTCAAAACTCGTATTTGATATCACCTCTCCCTTTTCAAAACCCTCTTCCGCTAAGCTTAACCCTTTTGTTTCCATTCGCTATTGCAACTAAGCCTTAAGTATGTGTAACATTTGCACATATTTTTCCCTGCTACTCTTGCTTCTGTCCTGTTTTTTTTCCTCTCCCCTTCCCCTGTGTCAAAAATTAAGTTGTGAGCTCCTCAGTGCAGGGACCTGTCTGTTCGCGTATGTTTTTCTGTAAAGCACCATATAGATCAATGGTATATATATCATTAACCAATAATGAATACACTCTTTATATAGCTGCCTTCTTGCAATACTGAAGGATTTTTAAGTCACAACCAAATATATACAATTAACTGTTAGAAGGAAAGGCCGTATTTAATATGGTTTCCCTTTTACCATAATATCCCAGGCTCAACATAACTTAAAAAAAAAAGATAAATGTGCACCTTTCACTCTCAGTGCCACTGATTAAAAATGCTGGTTTGCATTGGTTTGTGCAAGCTGATCTACTACAGCTTCAGTTCATTACGTTACTGATTAAAACTCACAGCCCTCATAATAATTATCCAAAATGCTATGTCTCATCCTATATCTTAAAATTTAGATTGCTTTATTTTATTAGAGGCAATATTTTTCACTGTTTTTTCTTGCCCTCAGGATTCTAAAAGGTAACATGTTTTTCTAAGTTGCTTAAAAATATTAGGAGTGGAAAACTAGATGATATTTTTCCAGTCCATCCTTTGGAAATGTCAAGGGTAGAATCTTCATTTTCATTTAAAACATAAAAAAACAACAACTGAAGACAAGGGAAATGTTCTGTATAATCTAAATGTCTTCCTGTTTTGATGGTGGTCTCATCGAAAAGAGAACTGTGTTCTTACAATCAACAACTTCATTTTAATCCTCTGGGTCCATAATAGGAATTGCTTTAAGAACATGCTAGTTAAAATCACAATACGTAACTGAAGAAAATATCAAACAGTGTTAAAGATGTGATGAAAATAAAAATGATATCTTAGGGTGTCCTGAAAGGATGGAGAGAAGAATGTACTTGGTGTTTTGAAGATCACATAATGATTTTGCATTTTGTGTTAAAATGTTCACCTATAAAACAAAGTATATTTTTAGAAGTTTGGCTTTTATTGCTTTGAATTCTGTTTGATCATTTCTGCATGCATTTAAATATCTTTGTGCAAATTGGGAACATGTGCGTTTGTGAACTTAATAGAAAATCTCGAGGTTATTTGCAGATGACTAAGGTTCTTGCTTTTCAACTAATGTAAGTCCAGCTCACTTCAATGAGGCCTGTATCAGTAAAGTGCTTTAAGGATCAGATTGTAACTTTAAGGTTTTGTGAGGGCATGTCAGGAGCCATAAAAGGTTATATTTGTGCATAAGGAAAATGGTTAATTCTTAGATATTTTAAAATGAAAACCAGAGACAGCCAGTCCAGCCTCAGTATCGTCTAGGGAACATATAGTGCTGGTGTTCAGTGCAGAAAAGCTATGCAAGAAAATCATGGTGCTATGTACAACAGATAGCACACCCATTATTTTCCATACCTTTATACTCTTTTAAGAAATAGCTGAATATGGGATCAATTTTATTTACAAGCTACACTTTATTAACTGTGTTTGCTTATAACTAAGCTCCATTTACATAGCTAACAGGTGTGTATTAATTTACATACTGTGAGTCATCTAGTAGTAGCTAGTATTGGTTAAGATCTAAATTATGCCTGAGACAAAGGTCTATGTGTATTTCATTTCTCTTGTTTGTACAGTAGTAGATACCATTCATCTCAATGGAGGGAGCCACTCTGCACCTGTAAAGTCAATCTCGTCCCTTAGAATAAATAGGGGATTCCTTCCCAGTGGGGGACTTATCATGGTGATATCTGAACTTCATTTCCTGGAACATATTGTTGGATTAGTGTGTTTCATCCGAAAATGCTTTAACACTTTTATTTTTGGAATCCATAACCACTGATCTGTCCCTGTTTACTTTCTATTTACAGATTGCTGAGTCAAACAATGAAAGATCATCTAGTTAGAGTAGCAAATGAAGCAGAATTTATCTTGAGCAGACAGAGAGCTGAAGATATTCACAGGCACGCTGAATTTGAGGTAAGCCGCAAATCTCGCAACATGTGCTAGTCCTTGAGCCGTACCTATTGGAGTTGTAATCTGAATGCATTGGTACCAGAGCTATGCAAAGTTAAAAATGGGAGCACTTTAGGTACATGTGAAGTTTCATCTTTAAACTTGTGTCCATGTTGCCTTGCAAGTAGCACAGGGACACTCTGCAGCCCCTATTTTTTTCTTTTGCCCCAGTTTCATACTTGTTCTAGGGAAACGTTTTGCAGGGATATGCTGTTTTAAACACATCATATGAAATTCACCCATTGCTGCTCACTCTAAATATCATCAGCTTGTTCTGCAAGACCCATGTGATGTCCTCTCAGATTTTAACATTCAGAGTTGGTGATTAAGGCGGCAGTCCTAGACTAGGAATGGAGAACCTGTGACCTCCAGATGATGTTGGCCTGCAACTGTTATCAGTCCCACTCAGCCAGCATGGCCAGTGATCAGGAATGATGGGAGTTGTATCCAACATCATCTGGGAGTAATTCTCATTGAATTCTGTAGGGCTTAATTCTGAGTAGACATGTCCTAGATTGTACTGTAAATTAATCCAGTGTAACATCTGATAGAGATAAATGCTTCCAGTTAAGTACCGTGCACACCTAACTTGTGGTCAAATATAGTGCTATTTTTAGATAGGTATTGAAGATTGCAGATCAGCAAGAATGAAATACTCTTTGGTAGTTGAACATCCCTCTATTTGATAACATGAATATCTTAAGTTAACTTCTCCTCCTTGCATGAACTTATTTGCATTGTTTGCTTAGTGTTCCTTTTGATAAATAAAATAGTTTAAATAAAATAGATTGAATTCCTGCAGCCTTCCTATTTACAATACTCTCTTATTTACAAACCATTGTTATTGCTACTTTGCATAGCACTTTAATTTGATCAAATATGAAAACTATTTCACAGCCCAGTGTTTCGTGTGATGCATTCTAATAGTGGTATCGCTGATGTCACAAACACAATTGTTGGTGTGCACATACAAATTATTTTCTTCTTCATGCATCCCGTGATCACATTATCCTTTTTGACATAGCATTGCAAATGGATCTGGTGAACTATAACTTTACCAGTATAATTCCTTAATCCTCTCATACATATGGCTTTCAAAGATACTGTCCCTGACTGTCCTTTTTGGTATGGCTTAGGTTCTTAATTTTATTCCTCTAGAGATTTTTTAAACTGCTTGATAAAACAACAACAACATGTTGTTGAAATTAAATCCAGTGTTCTATGTAGATCAGGCTGATCTTTATATAAATTCACCCTCCCAACAATCTTTCAGCCATTTACAAACTTTCTATCTGACCCAGAAAGTAGTTTTAAATCAGAAGCAACTGTTTGGACTTACAACAGCTGCCTGTGCTTTTGCACAGTGACTTCAGTGGAGATTGGACTTACAACAGCTGCCTGTGCTTTCGCACAGTGACTTCAGTGGAGATTGGACTGGTGAAGTACTTTGAAGAGCAGAACCAAACTTTGCCACTGGTACAGAATCATTGGAATCAATAAGGAGAGTAGAGCAGCTAAGCTGTCTACTCATAGATTGATCACTCTGGACCTATACCCAGCTGCTTCTGAGTCTGTACTTAGGAAATCATACCTTAGATCCTCCAACTGCTACTGTTCATGTGAATTCTTCCGTCCTTTTAAAAACTTGTTTTAACTTGTGTTCTAAATTTTCTGGGAGAAAATTGATTCTGGGAGAATCAATAACATGATTGGATTTGTTCACATTATCAAACATAAGGTATGAAACCTTGCTGCTTTCACGTAAATACATATGTGCTGTAGTAGCATTTCAACCACCATCTCACTGGTTCTAAAAATGTACCCATGGAAAATGGCAAGGTTCTGGTTTTCATTACAAATATTATGGCCTGAGCAGCCAACATTAACATTTATGTATGTATTGCAAGAATGAATTCTAAAAGTTTGTTTTTGCTGAAGTACTACAGAGAATCCTATTTTAACATTTTTATGGCATTAGTACAATAAAAAACAATCTGAAGTAAAACATAAATTATTCACAACGGATAATATTAATTTATTATAACTAAAGCCCATTTGCTACATTAACTTCTATTTGAACTTATATTATAAAAAATTAGCACCAACCCAATTCAAAATGGAACAAAAAGGAAATATAACAGAAATAGAAATATTGTCTTGTATTGAATTCTACTGAAAAGTAACTTTGTTTGTTTTGTGAACCACATTGTGGGTGTTTTCTTTTATAAACAATACATCAAATGTTCTATTTATATTTTAACACATTCATAATTTGTTGTTGTTTTAAAATACATTAAAAGTTGAAAGCGTATTTGTCCTGAACAGTGGTAATGTTCTAAAGATCATTTGTGCTGGCCTTAGGATTCATGCCGGGCATTGTTTAATAAGCTGACTGTGCTTCATCTAGAGCTAGTTACCCGCTCCTGTAAACAGAGATGTTGTCAGATATCTACAGTGTCATTTTGTGCTTGTGAAATAGCAGGCAGGTTTCATTTGTTACATCAAAGAATCAAGGGTTGGTAGACAGTCCTGTGGAGATGAAATATACATCTTTTTTAGTTCATTGCCTGATAATCATTGGAGTGGGACAAGGGTGACAACTTATACTCTGGTTTTATGCAGAGACACCATGAGTGACATTGCCTCATTGATTAGGTGAATAGCTCCTCTTTTCTTGCTACTAATAGTATTTTCCACCTTTCATTGTACCTTTTTCACATAAGAATAGTTACAGTAAAAATTCTTATAATACTACTTTGTTTCAAAACACTGTTTCTGTCTGGGCTGAACCCTGTTATTTCTCTGTGCATTGCTTATGTCTTTGAACCATCTAAGGCAGGTGTTGGCTGACACTTCTTGATCTGATGCTGCCTTGACTCTGTTATATCTCAGTGTGATGGCTCAGGGGGTTTAATTCACATCATCTTGAACTTAAACAGAAACTAGGTTACTGAAAAAGACAGCTTCTGTTTATCAAAACTTATCTTAACAAAAAAGAATGAACCATGAATCCAAATGTAGCAAAACTATTCAAGTGGGCACAGCTTTTCAAGCTAAAACAGCTCATAATGAGGGAAACATCTTAAAACACCACTGGTATCTGTTATCTGATGGTAGAATTAATGCCATAAAATAATGTGTAATTAAAATCCTTAAGGGGGTTGCTGTACTAGCAGTGCAGATATATGGTGCCATGATCCCACTCCAGCTATTTAAAACAAAAGGAAGCACAGATGTAAATTTGAAAACGCATTTAACATTGTGTGTAGTTTGGCCATCTGATGTAGAAATATGAAGTCGCGCAGCTTGTGTAATTGCCTTTAGGACAAGTTTTAATAAGTAGCTTAATCAACAAACTTCAGTAGATTAATAAGTGGAGGCCAATTTTCAGCAGGGCACTTTAATCAATGATGCTCAGAGTTAACAGCATGCTTGCTTGGGTTTTGATGCTATTTTGATGTGCATGTCAAAGGGAATAAACAAGAAAATGATTCTAACATCTCCAAGAGAACAAAACTTTTTTGAAATTTAAACACACACACATAAACACTGCACAAGTCAATATACCTTTAGATCATCATTTTCATAACAAGCACGGGTCAATATAATATGAATCTTCATAAGGATAAAACCAGCAATATTCTAATTCCCATTGAGGATCTTGGAAAGGCAAGGGCAGAACATTGGGAGATGTCTGCATTCATTTCTCTGACAGCCCCGATCCACTACTTCAGTGCACATGATCCCACAGATCACAGCCCACATGAATCCTTTGTATGCAGCAGATTGGGGGATTTGCACAATCAGTTTGGAAGGAGCCCATAAAAAGAATATGCAATATGTTTGCAACATAGTGCCAGGGTGCTACAATTCTATTCAATAAAGGACTGAACCTAGTGCCTTGAACCCCTATTAAATAATATGCCATGTTCACCACTGTGAAGATAACTTAACCATATTCAATCTGTTTGTTAATTATTTAAGGGTGTAATCCTATGCATGTTTAGCAAGAAAAAAGTATTACAACTCTTAGCATTCTCCAGCCAGCCATGTTAGCTGGGGAATGCTGGAAGTTGTAGGACTTTTACATAGGATTGCTCCCTTAATTACCTGTACTTAATTTTTTGGATGTAATTTCCATGGATATCAGCAGTGCCAAAGAGGCAAAGTATCTTTCCAGGGTTTTGCTATTAAAAAATTCTACAGAAGTGTGAGGTAAATACATTGCAGATATACTTGGAGTTTATGCACACCACTCAGGCATTAACTTTTTGCCGCTTTTTATACTGTGTAGAGTAACTACACATTATGCCTGTTTGTTGGAGTGATTAAAATCCAAGCATAAAAATATATAAAGTGATGCATGAGGAAAAGATAGGCATGAATGAAATAGATTTTATATTGTAATCTGCTTCACGGGTCTGTTGATGGCTTGTGACTGGCCAGACAGTTTCACAGTGATATTAACAGCTGCTCTTTGAAATTCAGCAGTTTTTTAAAACTCAACTGGGGTTTAAGGTTTGTACATTTAATAAATATTACTCATGTTTTGTTGCCTTTTTTGCTGTGATGACTTTACAGAAAGTATGCATTTGTCACAAATTGCAATAGTCCATGTTCTTATTATTGGTTGTTTGTCGATTTAACTGGATATTCATCTGACTTTTCTTCTTTGTTATAAATCATATTAGGCAGCTAACTTCTCTGCATGATTTCCCTCCAATAATTAAATCTAGCATTTCCAAATGCTGTAAAAAATTGTTGCCCTTTTCTCTTTGGTTATGTTTCTTCATGTGTATAACTTGGACTTCTCTGTAGCCTTAATTTTCACCTTTTTCCAAACTCTACATGTTTGTTTTATGGCTTATGTTGAATATGAATGCCGATGGCTTACTGAAAAGGCACATGTATTTTCTAGCTCATTCCTTGTGCCCTCTTTTGCAAAAGACATTTTCTTTGAAACCTTTTTCTTATAGCTGATAGGCTTTTTTTATCTATTTATTTAACTCTCAGCTATTAAGTAGCCTTGGGATACTTAATATGTTTCCTGTATTGTATGCGCAATATCATAATGGAACCAATGACCTAGGGAGGTAGTGGGCTCTCCCACACTGGAGGCATTCAAGACGAGGCTGGACAGCCATCTGTCGGGGATGCTCTGACTTGGATTCCTGCATTGAGGAGGGGGTTGGACTCAATGGAAGGTAGGCCCCTTCCAACTCTACTATTCTATGATTCTGTGATGCAAACATGTGCAGTCTCTCTCTCTCTCTTTAAAGAATGCAAAATAATCCAAATGCAAATTGCAGCAATACTTGTGTTAGGACCAACCAATGGTTCAAGGCAATCCTGTTCCTTTACTGTAGCATCAGTAATACTACAACCACATAGATGGGAGGCATGGTGAGCACAGGCCATAATCTGGGCAGATTGAATGCACATTAGACTGTATCAGAGGCACATTAGACTAACCCAGAGGTAGACAATGTAGTTCCTTGGGGCACCAATGCACCCCTGGACAGCTTTCTTGGTGCCCACCAAAGTGCCCTATCCCCCCCCCACTTTTTCTTCTTCTTCAACTACCACTTCTTCTAACCAGCAGCTGGGATTGCTGTGAAATAGGTTTTTGCCAGTGTTGAAAACTGTGGGCTCCAAGGAGTTGTTTAGTGTTTGTGGGCTCAGGCCCTACCTCTGCCTTGTACTCGGTCTTCAGGGCAGGTTACTTGTCCTTTGCCATGCCTCCCATGGCAGCTATTTTCTGGTGGAGCTTAAGACAGTTTCTCAAATTGTCAAGTGTGCCCACAAGCCACAAAGGTTGCCTGGACTAAAACAATTCCACAAGTGCAGGTGTTGGCTTGCAAAGAAAGGAATGTAGCTGGGAATACCCTTTATTACTGGGTCATTACTGGTAAATTTGAACTGGTAAATTTGGACCAGTAAATTTGAACCAGTAAATTTATTAGGGTCATTACTGGTAAATTTGAACAGTATCCAACACATGCTTTAGTGAATAGGGTTTGGAATTATTTGCGTACTGATGTAGAAAGATAATGAATCTGTAATCTGTAGACTGGATGGGCATGTGAGCCTATCAATTAGTGTCACTGTAAGGTCTTGCATCCAGAACACGACACCACCTTCCTTTAGTTTATACCATATAAGATATCTTCCATCCCTTCACCTTGCTGTTTTTTTTTCTCATTCTGCTTTCTATATTTAGCTTTGTTTGTGCATCTGGAAAGAGGAAGGCCAGCATAAAACCTTGAATCTCCAAGGAAAAAGTGGGAAAGTATTTGTAGGATTTAAATTGTTCAGCCATAGGGAAGAGGAATGGAATGTGAATGAATAGATTCCTTGGAAATGTTTACGTTTCAGGTACTGGGTATAAAGGATAGAACTGCAGCAATCAAATCTCAGCTGTTGTTTCAGAGGCATATAAAGGCTTCCTGAAAGAAAGTCTTAGCTGCCTGATGGAAGGAAAGCAGGAATGGGAACAACCATACCCCCCTCAGGGCAAGTAGGGCTTCAGAATTAGATCCCTGGGATTGGCAGATTGATATGGATGGAAGCCATTCTTGACAGAAGTCTTTGTGTGATGAAAGAGCACTAGGTAGCTGGATGCTTGGTCACTGAGCTCTTTGCAACATGGGTTCTTGCAGCATGGTGAAGAGCTCTTAGGTGCTACTGCTTTGTGCACAACCAGTGTTTGGGGTATTGAGATTTGAAGTCCTTATGGCCAAACTAGACACCCTTAACAGGTCTGTCCTTTCCCATGTGAGCCTGTCTGCTCACTGAGATCTTCTCTGGAGACTTTTTTTGTGGGTAGCCCCGCCATTAGAGGTTATCTGAGTGGTGTCAGGGGAGAATGCCTTTTCAGTGGCAGTGTGTGTCCTTTGGAATGCTGTGTCCATGGAGGCTCACCTGGCACCTGTCTTACTGTCTTTTTGGTGCCAAGCAAAGGCCTTTTTATTTTCCCGCTCTTATTAACATCATCTTTATTATTTTTTTGTCTTCCTTTTGTGTGTTTTTATAACCTTTGTTGTTTAATTTGGTTTAAATTTTAGGGCATTTTATGTAGTTTTACTGTGTTTGTTGCTTTTATTGTTGTATTTATCTTAATATAGTTTTTAAGCCACAGATTGAACAGAGGGGTATAAATATTTAAATATATAATTGTGAAGCATCAGATAATAGGACTGGGTCATTAGCAACTGTGAAGTGTACCATCTCCCTGTGACTTAGGACAGTGGTCTTCACTATTGGGAGTAACTTTGGCAAAAAAGAGAGAATAAAGTGTGAGAGCCACATAAACTTACTACTAAAATTAATACAGAATAATCAGATGCCAAACTAACTTCAACTGGATATGCAAAAGTGTGGGGAAGGCTGATTTAATGTATTTCCCCACAAACACACCCACAAATACCTTCAGAGAGCTCCCATTGTTCCTAATGGGCATTGTCTTTGTTTGTACATCCCATAATTAGAATGCAACTCAAGAAGCGGCATCATGTTAAGCACATAAGAACAGCTCTCTAATCCAGCATTCTGTTCCCACAGTGGCCAACCCAATCTCTAATGTTCCTGCCTCTACACCTTAGATGGCCTTCAATAAGGCCCCCAAACAAAGGAGCATTTCCTGTTTATCTGTTTTTATCTGCGTATAAGTATTAAAATAAATTAATTTATAAAACCAGCCTTCTCTAGAAACTTGCACTGACCTATGATTTGCCAAACCAACAGAGACATAAACCTCTCCATAGTTTCAAAGCAAAAAAAGCAAAACATCCTAACCATCTTTTTAGTGTGCCCAACTAAAGCTAAAATGTAAGATAATTTTTATTTTTAACACGAGAGTGACTGCAACTGCACAGGCTGTGCCTGCGCTCTGAAGTCTATTAAGGCAAGCCCCAGCTATCTCCCTCAAAACAAAAAAAGGGGGAATATAAAAATACAGCACCAGAGCTTTTGAAGGCAGCATGCCTTCCCTCTCCACTTGTTGCGGCTCTTCCCGCAAATGCTCATCCACCTTCTCCCCCCTCCCATGCAAGTGGGTTGATCACAAGTGAGCCACGAGGGCTGCAATCATATCACACACTTACTTGGGAGTAAGACTCATTGAATTCAGTGGGACATACTTCTGAACAGACATGCATAGACTTGTGCTATAGTACTGTTTTAAGGAAGACAGGAGGCTGGGAAGACACTAACCTTGGGTGTCCTGCATCACACCCTGGATGTGAAGGGCAGTAGACAGTTGTGACCCAGTAAGGTGGCTCCTGGGTATTGAGAGAGGGGATGGGGGCGCACGTGCACACACGCACACACCCCTCTCTTCACCTTGCAGTGGCTTTCTCTCAGAAGCAGGGCAACTGGCAGCAGAGGAGGCAGCTCAGTAGCTGCACAGGAGATGGCAGGTGAAACAAAGGGGCCAGCAGCAAAGGACTAGCAGAGGCAGCGCTGCTAAGCACTGCAGCAAGCGACGCCTTGAGCACTGTGGCTATCGGGACAGGAAAATACTCTGTCAAATCGAGCAGAGAGAGAGATTGACTCTGCACCTGGAATCTTTCCAGGTTGCCAATGGCTCGCGCAGGCCTTGCAGTGAAGACCATGGACTTAGGAGGCTCTCCAGTATTAATAACTAACTAACTATACATGAGGTCTGCTCAGGTAGTATCACTACCACCACTCCCTGTTTGCCATATTATTGTTGTTGTTGTTGTTGTTGTTATTATTATTATGCATCCTTGATCTTTATAAATCTGGACACAGTAAACAGGGTCAAGGATAAGGCATCGTGTGGGAGGTCTGTGAGGAAGGAATCTCTAAAATTACACTACAGGACTACTGAATATTGTGGAGGAAAAAGTTTACAGACCTTCCCAAGGAACAAAGAAGGCTGGGTGTCTTCTGACACTATAAGCCTTTATTAAGCAGAGCATGCTAGTATGGATGGATCGCACACATTTCAGGAGGTCCTCATGAGCAGATTCTGAACAGAGCATACTAGCATGGGTGAAATGTGGGAGGTCCACACCCCGGTACAGATAAGCAGAAACTTTATATAATTTGCAATTTCTTTCTGCACCACAGTGCTCAGCCAGTCAGATACTAACATGCTAGTGGGGGCTACTACCGTTGAATCACGCACATACAGGGGACAAAACCTTCCAACACAGTTTTCTTATCTACTTACAACATTACAGTTTTACAACATCCCAGCACATCCTCTTTATCTGCTTACAAAGCATTTCTACTTTTCCCACCAATGGCAACATTCAAAACACTCAGAGGAGGCCTATCCTTTTGAGCTGCAGCCTGAACAAAACTACCGTTTTTCTTTCTCAATATTCAGAATGCGGCTTTTTTATACATAGGCAAAAAGGCAGGGTTACCGATGGAAAACTAGGATCAACATATAAAACATACTCAGGAACAAAAGAAACAAACTTGCTGCAATTCCTAGGTACACTAACAGTTGCCCTGAAGTCATTTAGAGGATAGTGCAACTACTATATGTACGTGTGAGACAAGGACAGGCTTCGATTGAATCTACCACCTTGTGTCTCAAGCTAACCACCTATGCTTAACTGACAAGTTCCAACTGCTGGTGGGGCTGTGCTCTCTCCTCCTCCAAGCCCTGATCTGTTGTGGAGGAGGGGCCTCCTTCTTGACAGACTTCCCCGCAGGACCAGCCAGATCACTGCGCTAGAACAATGTAGTCACAGAAGCACTTTTTCTGACCTTAATATTGTTTTGTTAGTGTGATGGTTCTCTTTATGCTTGTTTTGTTAAAGTTTCATTATTCCTTTATATTCTGATAAATATATCAGAATATATTTTATCATAAATATTCTGATCTAGCTCTTGTACTTTCAGAGATGTGATTTGCCGAGGTTATGCCTATAGAATATTAAAAGAGTGGGTGGGGGTGAGGGGGGAGAACACTCCTTGGCCCTTCCTATTCGTAATCATTTGCATTCTCTGAGTGGAGGCTGGTGGCTTCGATTTCAGCGGGGCTGTGAATCCATTCTAGGTTTCAGTGTCAGGGTTGTATCGCAGCCCAGAGAGCCCCAAAGCAGTTCGGATTCTGAGGAAGAGATAGAAACCGTGGGAGAGGAACCCGCACGCTGTTCAGAGGCGCCGCTAGAGGGAGAGCCCCTCCCCGCTCACATTCCTGAGAGTAGTAGTGATCAAGACAGGAAGGGGGAGGGACAACTGGCACTTCGGGACGCCAGGCGCCGGCGCAGGAACAAGCGGGAGATGGAGGGTGCCAAGAGGAGGCGCTCAGCCTGCTTGGCGCGATGTCAACAGCTGCACTCCGATGCACCATGGGAAAGGGGTGGACTTTCGCCTCCTAGCCCTTACGTTCAGAGGCTTCGCGCCTTTTCCCTCCAAACGGAGACCAACTGATTCACTAAGGCTAGAAACCCCTGGTAGGCAGATCTCTTGTTTCCCTCATTAGGCTCAAGCAATTAGCATCTGTAAGCATCATTAGTTTGAAAGGAAATAAAGCCTTGGAAAAGAGCCCTATGGTCTGCGTGTTGATTCTGGCTACTTGAGGATTTCAGAAGGCAGCAAGGGCGCTCCTTACATTCAGTCAGAATCAGCCAGAACTCTAATGGAGCTATCCAAAGTGCCGAACCTATTTTGGGGATAGGGTTGAATACCATAGATAGCTCTGTTAGAGTTTTGGTGGGTTCTGACTGAAACCCTGAATGGATTTGCAGCCTGACCAAAATTGGAGCCACCAGCCTTCACAGCATCGTCTAGTAAAACAGAAGTGTGACATGAGTCTTGCCACAGGCTAATGGTGATTGTGTGGAACAAGTGGGAACTGCACCAAAATGTAGCAGTGTGAAGTGCTCCTGTTCAGAATATTCCCTCCCATTTGCCATCCCCCTTTTCCCAGTCAGTCAGTCAGTCAGTATTCCATGCCCAGACCTCATTGGACCGGGTTTGTTTTTTTCCCTACCTTAGGTTTTTACTCCTTAAAGTGTTTTTGGTATTTCTGCAAGTGTTGGGGTTCTCCTTAGCCTACTGATACCTTCCTCCTGTATGTGGAGGACAGCATTTTGGCTACATAAGGACTGGCAGTCAGAGAATTGAGTTTGCTATTAGTATATATGATACATTCGTTATTCATATATTTTGGCCTGACCCCAGTAATTGGAGGAAATTGGGGAGTGTATTTCAGCTCCCAGAAGGACCCACAATGAGAACAATCTCATTTTTGTTCCATGAGGCATCCAAGGCAGCATCCCTGAATTTGTATGATCTGCTGGCACAGGCTGCTAGGTTCATAGAATCAGAGAATAGTAGGGCTGGAAGGGGCCTATAAGACCACCAAATCCAACCCCCAAAGTGCAGGTTGTTCTGCACCTTTCCCCATTTTACCTTCACTTGCATCCATATCTGCAACTGACATTCCACAATTGGAGACCAAAGACAGGTGTGTACGCTCCCTCATAAGCTGTTGGCTCTATTTTTACTTTAGCTGTTCTCAAGACAATGCATTTCTAAATGTTTCAGGTCTTATTTAGTTTAGAATAGTAATGTAAAACCAGGATATATATATGAAGGATCAACAGTATTTACTGGGCTTTTTAACATACACATTTTAAGAGGATATACTTAGGTTGAAGGATTCTTGGGTTGGAAAAAGTAATCTTTAACCTAAGGTATGTATTCACAATTACAACACACAATTAATTTATACATTATTTTGAATTAAACATGAAGTAATAATACTAGTCTTAAATTATGTAAATATAAGTGGAAGAAATGCTGTTGCTAGAAATCTGTAGGAGTTCTTCACACTGCACATCAAAGTATCTTTCCGTTTAAAAGTGTTAATATCAAAATGGCTAGTTAAACAGGTTTTAATTCCATTCACCGTTCAGTCAGTATTTATAATGCCAAAATTACTAGATACATAAATGTCTTCCGATTCTTCTATCAAGCAATGAAGAAGTGAATTATTGAAAAGATAAAAATAAATTTGTTTGCTTTCTGTCAGAGTTCATATCCACAGCCAACCTTGATAGAAGACCAGAATGATTTAGACAAGTTTGCTTTGGAGATTCATAACATATGCTTGCTGGACAGAATTGAGTTATCTGTGCTCTGGAGAGTAAGTTATTGTAGCAGGAGCTGACAGAGATGAAGATAACTGAGGGAAATTCAATTACCTTTTAGTGTTTTCCTTCTAATAGGATTCTTAATGTGAAAAAGATCCTTAGATGATGCGCCTCTGTTGCTTGGTGAGATCTACTTTGATACGCGCCTCCAGAATAAAGTGAACTCTCCTTTCGAGGCCTTCATTAGGGATGAAACATGTGACTGCTTCTTAAATGTTGGGTTTGATTTCAGGGATTAGATCAATTGTATTGTCAGTGCTGGACCATGTACTCCTCTTTTTTTTAATTAAAAATGCTGCTTTTTCGTTGTTGGAAAGCTATGATATAAAAGAATTGCATATAGATTGATTGATTCCACTACTAACTCTACCACTACCATCGCCTTGTTATATTGTTTTGCTTTAGTCTTCTAGGTAAACCACTAATATGGTACTTATTCTGTTTACCACTGAGTCTGAAATAAGTTCTTGAAATTTAGGTTCCCTGTGAAATAAGTACAGTTCTGTTAAATAATCTTTTTGCCATATATATGAAAACCTGTATCAGATAGATTGCCTAATGAGGGTGTTTTCCTCCCGTTTTGTGGAGGGTTTTGTCTGGTGAACATAAACATTTCAGTAACAACAATTTATCACATGAAGTATCTTAGACTTTAACAGTATCATACATTCTGTCTTAATTACTAGATCCAGGTAATCTAGATGAAGGTTAAGCCAAAGTTGTAGTTTTACTTAGAAGCCTGAACTCGGTTGTTAGAAGAGAAAAATGAGGATGAAGCTGGTGGAGGTTCAACTGCAGGAAGTACTCTGGAACTTAGGCAGCCTTTCTTGGCACAAATTTGTTATTTCAGGGCATTGTATTGCCCCGGCCGTGGGCATTGAACTCTTAGGTTAGAAGTGCCAAGATAGTGATAAATCAGACTCAAAGGTTTGCTTATAAGGATACTTTATTGAGTAACTTACAGCACAGAGGTGTACCCAATGGTTGGATCAGACAGCTTCTCTGAACCACGAGCAATTGGGCACAATGGGTTTTATACAATACAGGTTAGCAATAAGCAGTATAACAGCAGCACACGCCCCTAGCGTTCATTCTCAGCATAAACTAACAGCACTTGGTTCTCAAGCATAGCCACCTGCAGCTTTAAGATAAACAAACTCTGCTTCTCAGGCACTTCAGAGATAAAGACTCTCCTCATTAGCAAGGAATACACCAAGAAGGCTGTTATTGGCCTTTTGACTCATCTACACATGCTCAGAGGCTTACTAGCATGGGAATTGCACCAGTAATGAACTTAAGCAAGCATTATGGATCTCTAGGCCCCTCTTACACTACAAATGAGAGCCAGTGTGGTGTAGAGGCAAGAGTGTTGGATTAGGAGCTGGGAGATCCGGGTTCTAGTCCCCAGTCGGCCATGGAAGCTCACTGGGTGACTTTGGGCCAGTCACAGACTCTCAGCCCAACCCACCTCACAGGGTTGTTGTTGTGAGGATAAAATGGAGAGGAGGAGGATAATGTAAGCCGCCTTGGGTTCCTTGCAAGGGAAAAAAGGCGGGGTATAAATGCAATCCCCTTCATGGATCACTGCCTTGTTGTGGTGAAGGGGCTTGCGTAACTCAGTGAAGCCATAAGCTATGTCGTGCAGGGCCACCCAAGACGGACAGGTCATGGCGGAGAGTTCTGACAAAATGTGGTCCACTGGAGAAGGAAATGGCAACCCACTCCAGGATTCTTGCCAAGAAAACCCCATGGAACGTATCACAAGGCTAAAAGATATGATGCCGGAAGATGAGCCCCTCAGGTCGGAAGGTGTCCAATATACTACTGGGGAAGAGCAGAGGGTATTTCCAAGTAGCGCCAGAAAGAGTGAAGCTGCTGGGCCAAAGCCGAAAGGACACTTAGCTGCAGATGTGTCTGGTGGTGAAAAGAAAATCCGATGCTGTAAAGAACAATATTGTTTAGGAACCTGGAATGTCAGATCAATGAATCAAGGTAAGCTGGAGGTGGTCAAACATGAGATGGCAAGATTGAACATCGACATCTTGGGAATCAGTGAACTAAAATGGACAGGCATGGGCGAATTTAATTCAGGTGACCATCATATCTACTATTGTGGGCAAGAATCCCTTAGAAGAAATGGAGTAGCACTCATAGTCAACAAAAGGGTGGAAAAGCAGTACTGGGGTACAATTTTAAAAATGATAGAATGATCTCAGTATGAATCCAAGGCAAACCATTCAACATCACAGTAATTCAAGTCTATGGCCCAACCACTGATGCCGAAGAAGCTGAGGTTGATCGGTTCTATGAAGACCTACAACACCTTCTAGAACTAACACCACAAAAAGATGTCCTCTTCATCATAGGGGATCACCGGGATAACAGGCAGGCATGGCCTTGGTGTACAAAATGAAGCAGGACAAAGGCTAATAGAGTTTTGCCAAGAGAACACGCTGATCATAGCAATCACTCTTTTCCAACAGCACAAGAGACGACTCTACACATGGACATCACCAGATGGTCAATATTGAAATCAGATTGATTATGTCCTTTGCAGCCAAAGATGGAGAAGCTCCATACAGTCAGTAAAAACAAGACCTGGAGCTGACTGTGGCTCAGATCATGAGCTGCTTCTTGCAAAATTTCTGCTTAAATTGAAGAACGTAAGGAAAACCACTAAACCATTCAGGTATGACCTAAATCCTATCCCTTATGAATATACAGTGGAGGTGAGGAATAGATTCCAGGGATTAGACCTGATAGACAGAGTGCCTGAGGAACTATGGACGGAGGTCCGTAACATTGTTCAGGAGGCAGCAACGAAATCCATCCCAAAGAAAAAGAAATGCAAGAAAGCCAAGTGGCTGTCTGAGGAGGCTTTACAAGTAGCTGAGGAAAGAAGGGAAGCGAAAAGCAAGGGAGAAAGGGGAAGATATATCCAAC
The DNA here is from genome assembly GCF_057233095.1 of Heloderma suspectum. Lineage (NCBI taxonomy): Eukaryota > Metazoa > Chordata > Lepidosauria > Squamata > Helodermatidae > Heloderma > Heloderma suspectum. The sequence continues at coordinate 64,864,559 of NC_139462.1, read as the reverse complement.
TGAATGCAGAGTTCCAGAGAATAGCAAGGAGAGACAAGAAGGCCTTCTTAAATGAACAATGCAAAGAAATCGAGGAAAACAACAGAATGGGAAAGACTAGAGATCTCTTCAAGAAAATTGGAGATCTCAAGGGAACGTTTTGTGCCAAGACGGGCATGATAAGGGACAAAGAAGGCAGGGACCTAACAGAAGCCGCTGAGATTAAGAAGAGGTGGAAAGAATACACAGAAGAACTATACAGGAAAGATCTGAATGTCCCTGATAGCCATGATAGAGCGGTCACTGAACTTGAGCCAGACATCCTAGAGAGTGAAGTCAAGTGGGCCTTAGGAAGCATTAGTAACAACAAAGCTAGCGGAGATGACAGTATTCCAGCTGAGCTATTTAAAATCCTAAAAGATGATGCTATTAAAGTGCTGCATTCAATATGCCAACAAATTTGGAACACTCAACAATGGCCGCAAGACTGGAAAAGGTCAGTTTACATTCCAATTCCAAAGAAGGGCAACGCCAAGGAGTGTTCAAATTACCGCACAATTGCGCTCATTTCACATGCCAGCAAGGTGATGCTCAAAATCCTACAAGCTAGGCTTCAGCAGTATGCGAACCGAGAGCTACTGGAAGTACAAGCTGGGTTTCGAAGAGGCAGAGGAACTAGTGATCAAATCGCCAACATTCGCTGCATCATGGAGAAAGCAAGAGAATTCCAGAAAAACGTCTATTTCTGCTTCATTGACTACGCAAAAGCCTTTGATTGTGTGGATCACAACAAACTGTGGCAAATTCTTAAAGTGATGGGAGTACCAGACCACCTTACCTGTCTCCTGAGAAACCTGTACGAGGGTCAAGAAGCAACAGTAAGAACCAGACATGGAACAACCGATTGGTTCAAAATTGGGAAAGGAGTACGACAAGGTTGCATATTGTCACCTTGCTTATTTAACTTATATGCAGAGTACATCATGAGAAACGCCGGGTTGGATGAATCAGAGGTCGGAATTAAGATTGCTGGGAGAATTATCAACAGCCTCAGATATGCAGATGATACCACCCTAATGGCAGAAAGCGAAGAGGATCTCAAGAGCCTCTTGTTGAGGGTGAAAGAGGAGAGTGCAAAAGCTGGTTTGAAACTCAACATTAAAAAAACGAAGATCATGGCATCTGGCCCCATCACGTCCTGGCATATAGAAGGGGAAGAAATGGAAGCAGTGACAGATTTTACTTTCTTGGGCTCCAAGATCACCACAGACAGTTACAGTAGCCATGAAATTAAAAGACGCTTGCTCCTTGGGAGGAAAGCTATGGCAAACCTAGACAGCATAGTAAGAAGCAGAGACATCACCTTGCCGACAAAGGTCCGTCTAATCAAAGCTATGGTTTTCCCAGTAGTAATGTATGGCTGTGAGAGCTGGACTATAAGGAAGGCTGAGCGCTGAAGAATTGATGCTTTCGAACTGTGGTGCTGGAGAAGACTCTTACGAGTCCCCTGGACTGCAAGGAGGTCAAATCAGTCAATCCTAAAGGAAATCAAGCCTGAGTGCTCATTGGAAGGACAGATACTGAAGCTGAAGCTCCAGTATTTTGGCCACCTAATGCGAAGAGAAAACTCTCTGGAAAAGACCCTGATGCTGGGAAAGACTGAAGGCAAAAGGAGAAGGGGACGGCAGAGGATGAGATGGCTAGATAGCATCACCGATGCAATGAATATGAACTTGAGCACGCTCTGGGAGAGAGCGCAGGACAGGAAGGCTTGGCGTGCTATGGTCCATGAGGTCACGAAGAGTCGGACACAACTGAACGACTGAACAACAACATAAATGCAATAAATAAATAAATAAATAAATAAAGACTTGGCTACGCTCCTGGGGCCAATACAGGCATCCATTTGCTTCTTTCTGCCTATGGTAATACAGTTCTTGAGAGATCAAGAGTAGTATGGTGACTGGAAGCCTAGTTAAAGGAAAACCTGTTCTGGCTAACCCTTATCCTTTTACTTCTAAGTTAGCCTAACTTTACAGTACCTGGTATCCACATTTTGCCTTGTGTTAAATTCCCACACATAAAACAGTACTAGTTTGGAACATTCAGTGCACAATTAATTGTCACATGTGATGATTGCTTACACAGGCATTTTGCCATATCTGCACATGATATGTACGCACAAAGAAACCATGGCTAGTTGTGGCTGAATAGAATATATTCCTATCTAACTGGCATGTTATTTCTTACACAGAAGTATATTTTTCACAAGGATTTTGTGGTATATGGCATGGCCTTCATGTTGTCTAGGTCAGTTTTCAGCCATGAAAGATTTTCTTTTCAGATTTTGAGTTGTATATAAACATGGCTCAGCACTGTAGCCAGTTCAAAAACAACGGATATCTCAGGCCCAGAGAGGGATAGCACCATAAGAATGTTGTATTTCTTTCAATGTTCTTTCTACCTTGACTGATTTGATGAAAGCATGATATACAGCTAGGGAGAAGCAGTTAATATGATTAGTTGTAATTTAATTATCGTAAACACATTCACAATCTGATTTTGTAACTAACGTAGTTTTCTTCTTCCAGATACTCTGTATGTATTTGAGCATGGGGAAAAAACTTAATTGATGAAGCTGACTGACAATGGCAGTAAGCATAGTTTTCCAGTTTTATTGAAGCACAGCCATGATGTGTACAAAACCTATTTTTAGGTCTTAACAACAACAAAAATGTTTTTCAAGTCCTTTTTTTGTAATTGCAAGAGAGTTGCAATTTTGAAAGTTCATTTGTTTTTATCTTTGAATATACTGCAGTCTAGCCTTCCTTCCACAGGCTAAGAGAGTTGTGTCTCTGGAGAAAATACCTGCTTACTTCCATGATCTTCCTTCACAGGACTGTCACATGTATGTGTAGTACTGTTATAATATGCCATATTGCATATCCTAGAATCCTAGTATGCCGTTTCTGACCTCCTGCCAATAGTATATTTATATTTATGGAAGATGGAAGTGATCCCAAATCTTGCTCCCTCTTGAACAAAAGATGGAATGGTTAAGGCATACCTGTGTTTCTAAAGCAGTATTCCACAACCTGGAACCTTGACTTCTACTCTCACCAGCCCCAATCAACGTGGTCAAAGGTCAGAAATCCTGGAAGTTGTAGTAAAAAATATCTGGAGGACACTAGGTTGGGAAATGATGTTCTAAACAATATTTTGATATGCGAGGTTCCAAACAGAGTTGTGCCCCTGCTGTGGTCCCAATCTGGATTAGGGGCCTACACCTGCAATTTCCATAGGGCACTTTTGGGGCACTTTTTTCTATGCAAATTACAGGCACACACACACACACACATCCAATTCAGTGCAGGACCACAGTGGAGACAAAGCTCAAAACCCCTTTACCCCCCACATTAGGGTCCTAATCCAGATCAGGTCTTCCGTGCTTATTTCTGAGTACGAAAAAAAACATTGACATAGCTGTGTATTAAAGGTAATGTGTAGTTTAGGTCTGAGTTGTTTTCAGTTGCAGGACATCCCCTGATCATTTTTAGACTTTGTTTTAAAAGGATTTTGTCCACTAGTCTTACAGTATGAAACTCCATGCAGGGAGAGAGTAATATGTAAAAGAAAACTGAAGGAGGTTATATGCACAGACATAGACGGTAATTTCAAATTAGCTGTGGGAAAAAGTAGATGTTTGTACTATCATGCACCAGAAAAGATAAGCATAAGACTGGACCAATGCTTGGTTGTAGTGGTGAGCTCGATGGGGGCCAGCCAACTGAAAATGAATCCTGGTAAGACAGAGACTCTGTGGGTGGGCAGTTCCTGGGTTCAGGAGTTGGGTAATTTACATGTCCTGGAAGGGGTTGCACTCCCCCTACAGTGACAGGGGGATTGCTCTTGGATTCATCTCTGCCACTTGAGGCCTCAGTAGCAAGGAGCACCTATTAACAGCTTAGGCTGGCATGATGGCTATGAACGTTCCTGAACAGGGATAGCCCGACCACAGTGATCCAAGCATTGGTAACCTCACGATCTGACTATTGTAGTGCACTTTATGTCAAACTGCCTTGAGGTTGTTTCAGAAGCTGCAGCTAGTGCAGAATGCAGGAGCTTATTTTTATTTATTTATTTTTATTTTATTGCATTTATACCCCGCCTTTTTTTCCTCTTGCAAGGAACCCAAGGTGGCTTACATTATCCACCTCCTCTCCATTCTATCCTCACAACAACAACCCTGTGAGGTGGGTTGGGCTGAGAGTCTGTGACTGGCCCAAAGTCACCCAGTGAACTTCCATGGCCAAGTGGGGACTAGAACCCGGATCTCCTAGTCCAACACTCTTGCCACTACACCACACAGCAGCTAGATTGCTCAGTGGAGCTTCTTACCATACACATATGACTCCTGTGATGAAATTTCTGCACTGGTTGCCGAGCCATGTTCAAGGTGTTATAGTTGGTTTAGAAAGATCTAAACAGCTACCCCTAGTTATTTTAATTGAGATGCTATTGTTTTTATCATTATCATTGTTTTATTGTTTTAATTATTGGTTTTCTTTTGTTATAACTTTGTATTCTAAGCTGCTTTGAGATTTAGTTATTTTTTAAATGAAAGCAGTATATAAATAAAAAATTTTTTTTTTACATCATATGAATTCAGTTAGAAGTCAGAAGGCTACACACTAACTAAGTAGAGTGCTTAGATGACAGAGATGGGGTTCTTGATGTTTGTCCTACAATGTTTTAACAAACACAAACTCAAGTGCATCCTTTCATCGTCCGTATAATTTGTAGGTGCATACTTACATTATGTTATGAAAAACCCAAGTAACTGCTAGATTTTATATTTTCAGAATAATGAGGGACAAATATTGTTGTGGATTTTGTCTAGCAGTCTCTGCATCCTGAAATCTTTTTGCACCTCACATTCCATGTTAAGATTCTTACAAACTGCAGACTTCTGGCCTCCAACATCATACCGAACGTCTTCTCTTCCATCCCTTCCCTGTCTTGGTAACATCCAGCCTAGAGAACTCTATGCTCGTTTACTATTTTGTGACATTTTTATTTGTCCTAAAAAAGGTATTACCTTATTAGGTAATTTTTTTATTATTTTCTTATGTGTCTTGCTATTCCCAGCTTGATGTTCTTCTGATGTTTTGGATTACAGTGCCATCAGCCAGAACAACAGCCCTCACAGCCAGTGGCCAGGGATGATGGGAGTTATATTCCAAAACATCAGGAGGGCACCAGGTTGGGAAATGTTGATCTAGACAATGCCATTTCTGTGACACAAACTGTATTAAATTGAGGATGTAAAAATGATGCTAGGATTGCCTTTAGTGTACCTGTCACTTTTTAGTTATAATGTGATCAAAGGACGTAGGCAGAGCAATTCTGAAACTGAATATACATTCCTACAAGTGGGCCCTGCAACAAACTGTTGCAGTGTGGAGTGCTTTTGTTCAGGTTTTCAACTACTCCATTCCACTCCTCCCCACGCTCCCTGCCCCAGTCCCCACAGTTGTCCTCTTTTTCTCTAATGGTCAATCAGCATTCTGTGCCCACTGAGTTTGCTCAGTTCTCATTAAGCTGTTTTGTTTTTTCTCTCAATTTTAAGGTCTGCACCCTCCATTTTGGGATGAGAGTGGTGGGCACACTTGTGTCTAAAACCAGCTACATTAACATATTTGATTTTTCTGTTAATGTCTGTGGGCAGCTCTTATTTCCATCCATGGGAACACAACAACTTCTCAACGTGGACCAGGAAATGACCTGTCCAGACACTAGATGGTTCATTCTATCCTTTTTTATATTTGTGTGTCTCTTCCTTCCTCCTCCCTTTCCAGTCTTTCCATTCCATTGCCCCTCCCACCCTGTTGTCAGTTTTTTTCCCCACTCAGTCAACATTCTGTGCCATTGGGTCATCACGCAGCTGTTTTGGGGTCACCCCCTTAGGGATTTTTTTCTAAAGGTGTTTTGGTTTCTGCAAGCCTCAGGATTATACCAAGATTACTGAGACCTCCTTCTTGTGTGTAGGTGGTGCCATTTTTCCTATAGTTCCATGTGTACTGGAAGACTTGAATCAGAAGTAGAGGGTTTCTTTAATGTGTTTCTTCCCTTCTGGAAGAATGGGACTGTTTGGAAAAATATTCTTAGTATCCTGTGTAAAAATATCAAAATATTTCACTATCATCAGTATCTCACATTACTGAGTTTTATAGAACTTCTCCGGCATTGAATGTTTCGTTAAGTTGGCCTATGATTCTAGCCCTTCTAATCATGAAGTGTCAAACATTTTATTTTCAAAAGACCTTTTGTGGGGGACTACTTTTATTATGTTAATACCCAGGGTCTTCTAGAAATGGCAATGCAATGAGTCTACAACAGTTTTTTTTTGTAATAAATAGCTTAAAAGACAGTTAATTTATATGCAGATTCCAAATCTCCAGATCTGTTAAAGGCTGGATAAATGATGATGGGGGCGGAGGCTGGAGGTTGCAGAGATGAAAAGCCAATACATTGTATCCAGTCCATTAAAACAAGAAGAAATAGAAAAGATACCTTGATAAGTGTTCTGCCTGTGTTAACCTTGATGGCTATTATCGGGGGAGGGGGAAGGGGCATGCTGCTATATCTATTTCATTGGCTTAGGCTTTTTCATGCTGAAAGAAATCAATACTTTGTGTCGTTGGATGACAGAAGCATCACTTCAGAATTGAAGGTGGCTGTCAGACATTGTCATTGGTTGACTTTTGTTTGCTATTGAGGTTTTAAGCTTTCATTTTTCTAAGTCTTATTCAGGAGGTTTGGAAGATTTCCCTGGGTGGCATTTTTACTCCAGACTTTAAACTGAAGGTTAAAGGTCAAGTGCAAAAGATCTTACAGAAGAACGCAATGGCTTCTTCCATTTACTAAAATGTGTGGTTGCAGATGAGAATTTGCATTTGCAGGTGCTATGTTTTTGTTTCCCTTTGGATTTCTTTATTTTTTTAATGATATCCTAAGGAAAATGTATTTCACAGAGTTAGTAATAATCAGCTTGGATCTAGTTTCTCTAAATTAAACAAACAAACAAATAAATAAACACCTTAGCATTATATAACAAAGTATAAGAATGTTCAATGGTATGCCATAACTTGAGGAATTGAACAAATATAATTGATATATACATGCCAGACATTAGTTTTCAAATGTACATTTGGTCAGCTTTTACTCAATATGAATTTCCTTCTCCAGTGGGCTGAGGGAATCATTGATCTATAACAGAAATCAGCCAAAGGACAAAATGGCCTTTCCCCCCGATCCTTTGTGGTTTTTCATCTGGATGACTTCCCTTGTTTATATGTTTTGACTTTTCTTTTTGCAACATATTTTATATGGCATTCTTTTACATCATTTCCTTATATGTTAGAACAGCAACAAGGAAACTGCCTGATTAAAAACAATACTCTGAACATGTGCAATTTTGTATTTTAAACTGAAATCACAACACCATCATAACAGGAATAAAGTGGAATTTGCTTCTGCTTCCATGCTGCAGTCATCAACTACCAGTCTTTGGGTGATCATTTGGGGCCCTGAACTTTGACCCTAAAATCCAGCCCTAGCTGCACCACTGAAACTGCCTCTGTTGAGAATGATTAAGTGATTGCTAATATTAGAGGTTCAAACTGCAATGTTTTGCTGGACTGTAAAGGCTCTTTTATGTATGCAAGTTATCCTTTGATGTTGCAGTCATCAACAGGTGGCCATTTGTATGTGAACTCGCCACTGATTAACACTTGGTTCCTCAGTATATGTTCAGCTTCTTGTTCAGTTTTAAGTGGGCTGATCAAACTTTTTTTGTTCCAAGTGGAATTTCAGTATTTTTAGGGAACAGTCTTATCCAGGTAGGTGGCCGCCTCCGAATTTAGACGCGACCGCCTATCCAAAGCAGGACAGGGGAAGCATGGAGGGGATCATTCCCTTCATGCTTCTCCTGCCTGGCTTTTTTGACTACACAGCCAATTGTGGTTGTCTAGCTGCAGGTGGACAGAGCGGGGAAGGAGGCTGCCGTACGACACATAGGATGTGTCGTACAGGGAGTTACGCTCTCCCTGCTCTGGAATGCCCCCAGCCACGCCCCTTTTTGGCTGCTCCGCACTCCTCTTGCAAGCATGGAGGGTGGGGCTGTTCTCTGGGAACCGACCTCGAAGCGTGGGCTCCGAGGTCGGTTCTTGGAAAACAACATATCCTATGGCTGTCTAGCCACTGTTTAGTGGCCATAGGATTGTTCCCTAAATGCATTAGCTCTGCACTCAGTTTCTGAGATTTTCTCTGGCTCTTAAGTATTGTTGGTGATAATTTAATGTTTTTACATTGTTTTACGTTTTAATTGTAAGTCACCTTGGGGACCTATTTGGGCTGAAAGGTGACTCATAAATTTATAAATAAATAAAAGTAAAACTGTGAGTTGATAATAAATGTCACCTTAGCATGAGTTTAGATGCAGATAAACACACTTAAAAGGGCTGGTAGAAGCTGACTTTCCTGCCCTTCTTCCCTACCACTAGTAGCCCCCCATCTCCCCAAAAGGTTCCTATGACAGTCAGAGGACACCGATGAATGGTGTGGTGCAGGGGACCAAGTACTAAGGGGGGAATCCCTGGAAAATCTATTGGAAAATCAGCCAACATTTTAAAAAGAAGCTCAAGTGTATAATGGGAAGCATCCAATGATGTCATATCATGAACTCAAATAGCACTAGTGGAGCTCCACTGAATGTTTCTGTTGTGCAAGCACTTGTGCATTACACTTGCATAAACAGTTGCATAACTGCTTGCACAACCAACCAATTCCAGAACCACTTGCACCAATGTTTGTGCATCCATGCGTATCCAAATTTAACTTCATTTGGTTTCTTCTCTTGTGCATAGTTTAGAACCTAGTTTCTGCTAGCACAAAATAATTTGTGTTAATGGAATGAGGCGGTTGGATACTGTCCATTATATTTACAAAAATCTTCTAGGCTGATGTCTGTTTTGTTATGTTTTTAGGTTAGATTTAGTCTTAATGTTTTAAAAAATGACAATATTGATAATCGGGAAAAAATTAAGCCTGTAATTTGACTTGTATCTATGGATTTTATGTTGGATATGAAAAGTTGTTCATCAAATCATAGAGGAGGTTCCATTAAAAAGTACTCTTAAGTCTTTTTATATGTGTGCTCATATTTAGAATTTTGGTCTTTCAGCAATCTCATAACAAATTAGGCTTTACAGAGTGCTTTGAGGGGAAATTGTCAAAAGAGAACTGTTTGAGAACATGTTGGAGTCTTTTGCTGGTTACTACATGGGCTATATTCAGACATCACACCAAACCATGTTTTTCACTAATCTAGTTCGGAACCCCATGATTTCAACTTCAGCTATGCAAACAATCCATGCTTTATTGTTGCTTGACTGCCTTAGCTTTCAGTCTGCTCACTTTCCCATTTGCTATGGTGCAAGGGTCTCTGGAGTAAGCAGTGGTTTTACATTAGAGCTGTGGGCAAATGGCCTCTTGAAATTCTCCACCTTACTTGTGGGTAGAGAAATTTGGGAGACAGTTTCACTGAATTTCTCCAGGGGAAGGAGAAATTCTCATCAGTTTCTCACAGGTAGGGCTCCCCACTGGCAGAGCTTGTACCACAGCTGTTTTCTTTTTTGTTAAGTGTTGGGCTGCTGCTGGTGCTGCAACAGCATCACCTGTCTTGGCAGGCTGGCCCCTACTTTGCATCCATTGCAATGCAAGTGGGGGTAGTGTTGTGTTGAGCTCCAGGGATGAGGTGGAGTTAGTGCTGTGCCAAAATCTGTCCTCCAGTTTCCTGAAAGTTTTCTCCCTCCATGAAAGAGGCTTCCATTGTTCTGCCTCATTCAGGATGTTTTATCATTTATTTTTGTGGTGTTTTTGAGCTTACCTAATCACAACCAGCCTCCCATGTCCTGAACTGAAAAAGCCCTGTGGGAGGAATTACTTCATGGTGCCATAAACTGAGCTTTAACTAAAGTGTCAGAAGCTGAGAAGGCTACAGGTTGCCAGATAGATGATTGTACAAGAGAGGACACTTGGGCTCACTCCTTGGCCACTTCCTAAGTAAGGTAAGCCCAAGAAACCCAAACCCAACCCATGAGAATTTTCTCCGAAATTTCTTCACCACTGAATTTCTTTTTGAAAGCAATTTCTCTTCTGTCAAATTGAATGAGAATGGTCGAAAAAAGCGTGGGAGAAATTTTAGGCACAACACTGTTTTAAATATATAGATATCATACCAAATCCGTAGTTAGCACAAACTATGTAAGCACATTTCAAACCATGATTCTGGTTTGCAGGCTCATCAGAAACCATGATTCAGCAATTCAGACATCAAAGCAAACCAACATAAATCGAGCAATAGGGATGTGTGTATGTCTAGTAAGGATAGATTAGGTTCTCAAGACTAACATGTACTTCACAGTAGTGTTCGGTCCATCAGCAAGGTTAGTCTATCAGTACTGTAGGTAGATACCACAGAAGTAGCTAGTGGAAAAAGTATGGTATCTAGAAGAATATTTTTGTCAGCATTTTCTAGTCATAGGGCAAAAAATTCTACAAAACAAGTCATGTTGCTCTCCATTAATCTTGAATGAAACTACTTTCTGCATATCTGGAATTGGAGGTTTTGCACTTTCCCCCAACTCTTACACATTGCTACTAACGTTATAGTAAATGTCTAATAAGTTACTTACTTTCTGCATGTTTATTAAAACCGTGTAGGTATTTGGGGTTTGGTAGCATGTTTAAACAAGTATATAGTATATTTGAAATATTGAAACTAATATTTAAACTGATAGCTCTCTCCAGCTTTCCTGTGTTTTGTAATACTGTTCATATTGCAAAGTGAAAAAGATTCATATGCATTATTTGCAAAGGTTGACATGCTTTGGAATTACTGTCTGGAATATGGCAAGACTGAGAGGTGGGGTCAAACGTCTTCCTTTATACAGCATGTATAGTACACATTTGTATAAGAAGCTGCTTCCCCCTCTCACTCACATACATCTCATTTGCTATAAGCTGTGACAATCTCTTGAATTTTCCAGGTTTTCTCCATTTCCATGTAATTTCTAATTACATTTAGAAATGTAATTAAATGTAATTAAATGTAATTTCTAATTACATTTTTACTTTCTAGAGTGTTTTAGAAGGATGTATATTAATGGAATAATCTGATTTTAATTGATTGTTAAAATTATCCTTCTAAAAACTACATATTAACTTATTGTTTAGCAAAGACACAAACAGCATTGGGGTTAAAACTTCCATTGACTTTCAGTTGCATGTTAAATGTTTTATTGCACTTCTGCCTTTCAAAAACATCCCTTGTGGAATTCTCAGTTTATTGTATATGAGTGTATTAATTGATGTTTTAGGCTGTAATCCTCTGCAGTTACCTGGGAATACGGTCCATTGAACATAGCGGGACTTAGTTCTGAGTAAACATGCATAGGATTGCTCTATAAATGTTCTATAATGCTGGTTGGAAAATAATTTTGTTCTATAGGGGAAATTATTATTTCTTCAGTAGGCAGTGTGTATAAAAAAACGTTGCAGCGTTTGTTGTATTGTGAGACTGTGCTCTCCCTTGTGCTTTGTATTCTATATCTATTTTGTTGCAGAAATTCAGTGGAAAGCATGGAAGAAATATACAGTATTTAAAATGTGTTTTTTCTTTCTCTCCTCCCCCTTTAGTCATTGTGTGCCCAGTATTCTGCAGATAAACGAGAGGATGAGAAAATGTGTGACCATTTAATAAGGGCAGCCAAGTATCGAGATCATGTGACAGCAACTCAGCTGATACAGAAAATCATCAACATTCTGATGGACAAGCATGGAGCCTGGGGCAATTCTGCACCAAGGTAAACAGATCCTTAACTTTTTGGAAGCATGAATTTCTTTGGGTGACATCAGCCTTGAAAGGACAGTGTTAATGTAAAAATTAAATTCAAACAAAAAAGCAATACAAAAGACTACTTCACTTGTACTATTTAATCATTTTCTGGATGCACCAG